>NC_132941.1:42726137-43926137 GCF_034638445.1 Ciconia boyciana
TTGACCATTAATGGAGGATGCTCTTCTGTGCACCTCCAGGAGGTGCACAGACCTCTAGTCTCAGTAAGGCATAGTATTAATGTTAGCATGAGTCCCCTGTAAGAAACTGGACATTCACAAATCCAGGTCTATTCTTTGCAGCATTAAAAATCTAAGACAAGTAAGAAAAAGCTCAGTACCAAGACATTCAAATTCAGTTGTACACAGAAATGTTTACAGTTTAAGAGGACTCTGGGGATCAGAGGTCACAACTTACAGGAACAAATGAATACATTTGTTCTTACTATTAATTGATTATCTGCAGAAACAGAATTAACTGCCTCAAGTGGTTAAAAATATTGTGTAACATAACAGTATTTGTCTATGTCATACACACTTGGTAATCTATTTACGTTGCTTCAAGACTGCTATACTCTAAGTTTGTGCAATTTCACTTTGTTTGATTCAAAACACAAACAGTACACATTTCAACATGGCCTAACTTTATTTGCTGGCTCCACAAAACTAGCCACAGGATTTAACAGTTTACCCAGAATAGTACCACCAGTTGTAAAGGTTTAGAAACAAAAACAGAGCTCAAATTTTACTTTCACATGCTTCCCCCAACTATTGCTTGTCAGGGTAACTTCAGTATCTGACACCCTTTCAAACTTTCCAGTATACTAAACTTCTGAATTCCCCTAATCAGCATCTTCTTCTGGATATATTATGCTAGCATACCATCTCATTCATTACAATTGGAAAAGCCTTTCATTTAGAAGGTTTTATTAAATAGACACAATGCTTGCCAACCAAAGCTTCAAAGCATACTAAAAAGGGAAAGGAAAGAAATGCAATTGTTAACAATGTGACAGTATGTGGAGACACATTTGAACAAGAAATCCAGAAATATTCAGGTATGTTTGATTTTTCAATGGGTTACACTGAAATTATTCCCTGAACAAACTGTGATAGCCCTTTTACTTCTTTCCCAGCACTGCCACCTCTCCATTATCAACTTTATTATGCAAGTACTCATGCTCCAGTTGGTCTCTAAATAAATCATCCTCCTATAAGTAAGAGAAACTAGTTCCATTCTTAAATTATGAAATTTAGATAAATTTTCTGGCACCTTAAATCAATGTAACTATTGGTCCAATTTCAAATTAATTTGATGCATTTAATTTACAATAAGCATGCACGTCCTTCCTCTGAAAGGCTAACAAATGAATTTTACAATGACCTCTCCATGATTACCATAGGAATTTAAGCAAGTTAAGAACACTCAGCTATAAGGTTTAAAAAAACCCAAACAACAAATAATAAAAACCAAAAAAATAAAAAACAAGACAAACAAAAAAAACCAAAACAAAAAACCCAAACAAGACACATGCCTCCACCTCCAAAACCCCTTGAAACTTAACCCACAAGCAGCAGATAAAAGGTCAAAGTGCTGCTCTTTACCACAGTGCTCCAAACATACTATCATCCCCCTCTCATCCACGGAAGTGGGTCAGTTTTTTCATGCTTGGCCTGCTGACAATTTTGTACATGTTGGTACTTTTTCCAGAAGTTTAAGATCAGAACTGATTTTTCTCTCTCTCACTCAACAGTGATACAATAACAATACTCACCAGAAATTCAAGCTCACTGGTAACTCAAGATATAGTAGACATACAAAACAAAACCATTTCAGGCCGAGGAATACAGTCGTTCAAAAAGTTTCAAATCCTATACACTACAGAATAAGGCCTCAGTCCAGATGCTCAAGTCTAACTTCAAAACAGAAGTCACAAAACCAAGCCCAAAGGAACAGGTTAGTAGTCTATCAGTACAAGAAATCTGAAGATGAATTAACAGGCTTTAAAGTAAGTAAATAGAAAATAAAAACTAAATCTCAGAGAAGATGCATGATCTATCAACTTCTTCCTCTCCTCTTAAAACTCACATCACTTTCTTTCATGTATGTCAAGAGTTCGGAGGGCTGCAATTCCCAAACAAGGCTGCTTATTTCACTCACAACGTGGAGGGTACAAACACAATTTTTTCCACATTGCACTGCTATTTAGTATCTGTGAAGTATGTTTTACTTAACTGATTTTGCAAGCAGCAATTACTCTGACATCTAAGTAGTGCAAATGAAGTTAAAAATACAAATGATAGAAAGAAAATCTGCAGTGATATTAAAGTCTCTATAAAACCAGTTTGTGCTATTGCTGCTGTGACACATAAGCCTGAAATCTCCATACATGTGCTGTTTTTAAAAATACGTTCTGCAAAGGTAATTCTTTTTCTGTAGCTTTAGTGATAGGCAGCCTTCCTCTCCACTTATTAAAGGCATCACTCTCCAATTATTAAAGGCAGCAAAACATCACTAAATGGCAAAAATGCAAATACAAAACAATACAAGAATATACGGACCATTTGAATTAAAGTACAATCCTCTTCATAGCTGTAGGCAACCACAGATAATCTAGACTGGCCACAGAACATACACTTCACAGACCAAACTCCACACTAGGACACCTTCCTGCTAATGTTAGCCTGAACCGTATCCTATCAAAAACAACAAAACATCAGGTTTGCCATAGATGGGGTGGAGAAGGAAAAAGAAAAAAAAAAAAATCAATGATCAACAAAAAATGGTAGAGAAAGAAGGTATTAAAAATGTCTTAAGTTCTTGCAATATTAAGAAATGTATTAGATGACCTAGGGAACTCCACCATGTCCCAGAACACACAAGAAAGTGAAAACCAAAACAGACCTGCACTCAAAAAGTTCTTGTGTATCTCATTCCGCATCCAGTGAACCAATTATACAACTTCAGTTCATGAATATGACATGCCTGACAGGCATAGAATGTATTTTAATACCACTAGAAGCACAGCATACTTTGCCTCAAATCCTGGTGCACTCGTATTACCTCTGCCATTACCTCCAACAAGTTTAAGAGATGTATATGCGAAACTAAGTTATTATGTACATGAAGGGAAAGTCTCTCCTAGTTACTGCATGCAGGCAGGCAAAATCCTAAAGGATTGGAGGAATGCAACAAAAAAAAAATTCAAACATAAATTTGAACATAAGTAGCACCAATCAGCACATCCCACTTTACCCTATAGACTGGTAAACTGATATTGTTCACTTCCAGGAAAAAACAGGTACTCTCTCAACTGTACCATTAAGGCTAAAAGTAAAACTTATCTTGAACTGCAAAAAGGGGAGCAACCAGCTATTACTACTCCAGACTCCAGTTTATGAAGAGCAAACTTTTTGTAAAATCTTAACTGTACGGAAACATCCCTAAACAAACAAACAAGCATTACTAGCAGCCAGTACATGCATTCCAGTCCAGTCCTAGTTTTTCTCTTATCTTTAAGTCCCACATCGGTGGTTATTCTTTTCCAAGAACAGAGTGGTGAACTCTTCACCATGTCTTCACTTGTTTATTCTTCAAAGAAGATAAAAGCTTCCTATATACATTAACCACTATGAGCTTAGCAGCAGCAGTCCCATATTTGAAAGGTTTAACAATGCCATCATAACTATGCAGATAGCTCAATGGGTAGTACATTGCCCCAAGAAGTCCGAGGTCTAAAAATAACTTCAGGCTCATATATATGGAGCCAATGGTAGAGCCAGACAGTTAGCTGGTTTTAGGAGTAGACATGCACTGCACAAGTATTTCAGGGCATCTGTCAGACCAGCTCTTGCCTAGTCCCATAGCATGAGTTCACAGCAGCTGGGGCAGATAAGGTATGCTCCTGGAGCATGCTTTCTTTTTTGTTTTACCCAAAAAGAATTCAGTTCATGTGCTCAGAGATCCCTCTACAATGGGAAGCCAAGTGCAGTATGTGGGGACAGTTGGAAGATTCAATCCAGAAGTACAGGAAATCCAAACTGGACACTAACATAAATGCATCTATGGAACCCCTTAGTTCAATCTGCCCAGAGAGCATCCAGATCAGCTAAGGGTCTTTTCCTCAAAGGCTAATTTCCTAAAAACACAACAGGGTTACATATAACATCCATCTTCCCAACTACTATTCCTGTTTGTAAATCCAATGACTCAGTTTAATTAAGCACCCTTCATTTTATTGCACTGTCAGTGCACTGTTTTTGCACTGTTATTATTAACACTGACTGGCTTAGATAACCTACAGTCTACCTAAACAAAAAAAGTGGCATTTACATGACCAGGGCTGATTTCCAGAGCTGTAGTAACCAACTGTTGGTGCATTATACCTCAGACAACCACAATACTTACTCTGTTCTCCCAAAAACATAAACATGATCTTGCCTTTCCACTGCAAAGTACACAGAGTAGATAAAGCTATAGCAGGGACTGCCCCCGAGGTACGTTACTTGGAGTAAATGACTTGCCAGTCTACCAGCACCAGAATGGGTTAGGCTAACAGCACTTTGCATCCTTTAAGGGCAAGCCTATACAGCCTCATTCCAAACCTACATTTGCATGATGAAAGAGCAGGAAGAAAAAGAAAGTCCATAAAATGAATGCTTCTTTCTGCTAAGAGAAACTGAAACATTGAGCACAATTTGGAAAGCAGTAAATACACTTCTTGGGCTAACAGAAATTTGCGTATCAACATATGACACACTAAAAATAGTAATTTTAGATTGTTTAGATATAGATATAATACTTACTTGCAAGCATTTCTTCAAGATAAACACCAGTTTGAAGTCTGCACTTAATATGATCAAATGTTCTTCATTAGGATCAAAGTTCATCTAATTCAACAAAGTTGTTTTAAATAACGCCAAGTATTCAGAGACAAGTTATGATGTAATATGAGAAATTTACATACTGTCTTCCCTCTCATTGCGGCTTTGGGGGTTTAATGCAAAATTTAACATCTGCATATGCTTTCCCCTGCCCCACTTTATTAAGGCCTTAACAAGGAAAAATAATTTGTTTCATAATCATCAAGATACCGCTTGCAGGATTTTCATTCCTTCATCCAACCAGCTTGCCAATTTCAGCATGCTTCATTTTAAATAAGTTTGCATGTCTTAAGCTCCCAGATTGGTTTAATCTTGGTTTGCGTCTCTTTCGTACTAAAAAACATTCTCCAACACTCCGCATTTTCTCGCTATCAAGATACTTGTAGGTTGTTGTCAAGTCTGGGACAACATCCCTAACGCTGAAGTTTTTACACCAGAAGAAGAGGACAGCATATGAGGCAAGCTGTTTCTGGCAGAACTCCAAGGTTTTCACACTATTCTTCTACTTGTGCACGTCTCTCCCCACAGTGAAAGGCAGAGCTCCCACAGACAGGAGCCAGTTATGGCATGACTGAAATAGGACAACTCCAGCGCCCCATCTTTCAGAAAGAGTGGAACAACAGAGTAACAAATGAAAGCCAGCTTACAGATTTAACTCAACTGTGATACGGAGAATAGATGAAGAAGAATCCAGGATACATTAAAAAAAGACATTAGAGGAGCAGTATAAAAGGCCACAGTTTTCCCTGTCCTTAAAATGCACCTATTAAGGACTCTCACTCTTACAAGACAGAGAGTTTGAATAGTACCCCAAGACACAAGGGAGAGCAAAGAGGTAACATGGAGCACTAATGCTTAATCCTGAGTTTTAACTACTTTTACATAAGGGAATGGATCAAGAAAACAAAATTAATAGTTGGGAAAGAAAGGTTAAAGTAAATTGAAAACTGGAAAAAAGTTGGAGAAGGGACTTCTAATAATCAGAGAAGATTCATGAATCTACACTAAGAAGA
Organism: Ciconia boyciana; assembly: GCF_034638445.1. Taxonomy (NCBI): domain Eukaryota; kingdom Metazoa; phylum Chordata; class Aves; order Ciconiiformes; family Ciconiidae; genus Ciconia; species Ciconia boyciana. The sequence goes on from NC_132941.1 coordinate 42,731,873, forward strand.
TACTGGACCCAAAAACATGAGGCCTGAACAGATAGTGTCTTTAAAGAATTCTCTTTATTCACCAAATGAAGCTGGATGCTCTGAAACAATATCTGTTTTATGAAATCTATCATGACTACTGTACATTATAAATTAAAAAAAAAGACTATGCTACTACTACATCTTGATTGTTGAACACCCTATCTATATTCACAATCACACTGACTAAAACATGAGTTTGTGATGTGTTACCTCATTACAGTCAGAAAATGAATCTCTAGTAATAAGAATTTAAGTGAGACACACTGAACATGAGTATTCCATGTGGGAATGTATCTAGGATTTCATACTCCTTCAACCAAGTGATAATTCTGCTTAGCTATTTCATACAGAAGCCAGAGGGCATAGTAGCACTCACATAATAGACCATAATCGCTCTTTCACACACAGACCCAATAATCAAGAAGAAAAAAAACACACCTGAAAAACTGAGGTGTAGCTGGAATCATGTACCTAGCTACAGTGATTCATAAATTTCATTCCAGTTACTGAAATTTTTGTCTGGACAATTCATTTTTGGTTCTATCTTATACCATGAAGAATTTGAAAAAATCTAGAGATACATAATGTCAGCTTCCGCCCCATTAAGTGACAGATTATTTTATAGTGACCCTAAAAAAAGATGTAAAACCAAGCATAATCAAAGAAATCATAAAATATATTAAATTTCATTAATAACTCACACAGACATGACTCTGTCCAATAAACACTCCACAGAAGGCTTCCCACCTTCAATGGCAAGAACCCAGGTTCTTGCAGGTATTTGATCTTGTAGATGATCTCAGTTTGTCCCAGGCATATGGACACAAAGAAGAATGCAAAGGTTTTTTTTTCATTTTTAATTTCTGAAACACATCATCTTCAGGTATTCAAAAGATGAAGAAGTAAAAGTATATCACACAAAAAGGAGCCATCCAGCTTACATTGCTGTGCCTTTAGATGCAGCAAGATTAACATTAGTTAATATCTTTATTTTACTTATTTTTAAGCTTTTTAGGTCTTTTTGAATGCCAATGGGTTTTAAGAAACTTAAGTGGAGAGGGGAAATCTGAAAAAATAACAGTATCTTTAGCTATCCATTCACTTGTATCAAGTGGGAAGAGTTACATATTCTATTAAAAAATATTTAAACATTTCTACCAGCTGCCATTCAGGGAACTGAGTAATACAAAGGGGATTTTCAACTAGAATTAAATCTCTTCATGTTTTCAACGCTTGATGCAAGAGAAATGGATCCATTAATTCATAAACTTTTTAGATTATGCCTTTGACATATTTAGCCTAATACTTTGGATCTCTTTTCAACTTCTACCACCCACAACATATCTATACATAGATAGCCTGTTTCAAGTAAGTATATCCCATAGCCTTCAGCCCAACAGACACTTCAAGTATACTGTCAATACCACTTATCACTGTTGTAAAAACCCTCACACCAAGCTCCAAAGTATGCTGGCCAACTTCCTGTCAAACAGCTGCACTTCAGTTTCCAGCAGGGATTCCTTGCACCTTCTCTTGCTCCCCACCTGGCACCAAGGATCTCCAGTTAGACCCAATAGTAGTGCACCATCTCCCTAAGCCTCTAAATAGTTTCCAAGACTTCTCTCAGAAATAGTTTCTCTGCCCTTCAGGTCAGCTCCTCACAGTCAAACTTCATTCTGCCTCACCCCAACCCTTCTTCTTGAGCAGAGCTCTAGGAAGAGAATTGCCTTCTCTCAAAGAACTCAAGATACATAGCATTGCTTTGTATGAGTATATATGTACTGTTATCTCAAAAGTTTAAGTCACCATCAACAAAGTCTGTGCTAGATAGAGCTAACCGCTACAACAGCAAGTAAAATAAACACAGTAAAAAAGAGTTAATGGGTTGAGACAGAAAGGAGAAAAATTAACATTAAGCATATGAAATAATTGCACCAAAAGCTGCAAACTGAAATTTATGCCTGTCAGAACAGAGACTTTGGAACGGGTTGTCTGACAACTAAAAGAAATTAAAACAAAAGATAGCTAGTTTTATCTTAGAAAAGTACAAGTAATAAAATGAAAGTTAGAACTCCAGGACAGATGTAGCATAAATAAACTAAGGTCTTCCAGGTGTAGATGGAGCAAGCAAACAGCTTCTGATTTCAATAAGTAATGAGCATATCCAACAAGTAGCCTCTTGAAAGATATACCTGCTGAATGTAAAACTGCTTCTTGATCAGAGAAATAATGAAATCTGATTTCTCAAGAAAGCATATTCTATAGTTCCTATCCCAATAGCCTTACTTCTCTGTCGTGTTCCTGAAGTCCCACCACAGTACCCTCTCACCTTCATCTTCTCCCACCTCCTCCAACCTCGCTGTTTGGCTGGTGAAAAGGGAGGACCTGCTGATTTGGGGTTCCCTGCATCATGGTTGACTGGGTAGTACCCATAGGTTGTTGCAGCCACCTAGGCATTATGCTGCTGGGAGCAAATAATGTCCGAGTTCTACCCACCTTTCCCTCCATGGGACTCTCTTTATCAAGCCACTAACTTGCTTGAAACCTGAAGTAACTTATTATCCTACGCATTTTTGCTGCCTTGTCAAGTATGGTTATGGTATTACCCACTGAGCTTAAGAACCATTAGAAGACAGATACAGGATAGCTCATTTGGTGAAAGAAATAGGCTACAAATACACAAGATGGTGTCTTGCCAAATCTCATAATTTCTTCTGAAGTCAGGACTGACAGCAGCAATAGTTTTCTTAGATTCTGAGGATTTTTTTTTTCCCTTCCTCTCCTCTCCCAGGCCTCTTAAAAAATTTACTCCAATTGCTCTGGACAGATCTTAATATGTGAAAGAAAATGGAAGAGGGAGTGAGCGCAAGCACAAAAAAAATAAATCACTTTTAAACCAGCTTATAGGAAAATTGGAGTATGTTTCCAATTGTTCCTAGCATATTCAAAGATGAATTTGAAAAATTTCTAAAGCCATTTTAACTCTCAAATCTCTAGCCTATCAAACTGCAATCTTTAAAAGAAGGTGCACCTTTTCAAGTAGCTATTTACTTCTTGAAATGCAAATTTATAAGAAGAGTTCATTTTCTCCCCCCTCAAAAAACATGAAGGGCTTTCAAAAGCTGATTTACCTTCTCATTTATACGAGGTAATGCAGTATATTTGCATAAAACAGTCAAAAGTTTTTTTTTTGTAATGTAATAGGTAGCTAACTATGTAACCCCTGCCGTTTTAAAAGACAGTCCCCTTGTTAGGAAACCGTTCAAAGTGACAATTTCAGTAACTCAGCATCTCTTTCTAGATAATTAGATGTATTATGAATATGTAGATTTCACAGAGCTGATTGGCTCAAATCTATCCCATTCCTCAAGAACATTGCCTTCCATAAAAACAACTGTATTACCAAGCAGCAGGCTCTCATCCAAACTTGTATTAAACATTCATCTGCAAAGCTCAAATACAGATCACACCAGATAGAATTATCCTTGCCCAACCTTTGTGAAGGTACAGGTTAAGGATTACTATTTTCCCATCTGTACTGTGACCTGTATACATAGGATTTTCTTGCAGCAGATCTTAACAAAATCTTTGGGGAGGACGGGGATGGAGGTTTCATGCCATCCACATTATCACAGAATGCAAGTTAAATAACATAGCAATAGCACCATCCAGTGGCAATATCTTCCCTTTAAGCAGTTCATCACTTACTTTTTTGATCCTGCTGGAGCAACTGTAAAACATTTAAGTAGGGTATTTCCACTTCTAATCACAGTTTTTTGAGCAGCCAGCATCCGGAGAATATAAGGATCTTGGTGGGAAATGTAGTACTAGCAAAGAGTGTGAAAAGAGCAACTGCACATACAAATAATTGTGCAAAACCAACACTGAACTTCAAGTATCAAATATAAGATTCTGCACCAAATATAAGATTCTGCAACTTGTAATATTTTACAAGATCTGTAATGCAAATTTATTCCAATGCTGAAATCCTACTAATATATTCACTGAAGGTTGAAAATGCTTTTTTCCTGAGCTAGGCAGCTTCTTATTGCTTTTTAGGTAGAAAATGATTCAGTGTCTTCTCAGTATATACTTAAAAAACAAAAACCACACTCCCCTCAAAAAAACCCCAAACAACTGTTCTCTGTGTATTTTAGGCCTGCTCATTCCTCCCTTTATTTTTTTATTCATGTTCAGTTAAGTTTCTCCCTTCTATTCATTTGGAGGATGTCTTATATTCTCGGAAAATTGAATATTTTATATTTTCGGGTACCAGAATAGCGACCTCTACGCATGGTAAGCACCTATGGCAGAGCCAAAAGAAATCACAAAAGAAAATAAAGGGGAAAAAGGGTGTTGTACAGTAATTGCTATCTGCAATAACCAATATGACAGGAATAGAGAAAGAAAGAACTCATTTTAAAGACACTTGCAGGGTGTTTTTCTCAGAGTAGAGACAATAAATAGAGAGTCACACAGTTTAATAGTTCAGTGTCCAACCCGTGACACAGGCACATCCTTCCAACTTAGGAAAGACTCCCATAAATTATATCAACCACTAACACATATATTTTAACAACTACAATGGCACAATTTTCTCTTTGTTGTGAAGTGGGATATTCACACGCTGGCAGATTTTAAGAAAGCTGCTGTTTCAAAACATTCCTATAGCTGCTGCTGGGATTATAACCCAAAAAACTTTTTTTTTTTTTTTTTAAGAATTCAGAAATCTGTGCAGGACTGTACCAACAGAAGGGAATGGTGGGCTTATTCACTGTTGCATACGGACATGTTTCACTGTTGCTGAATACTAGAAATGTTAGCTGAAGAGATCACCTACTTTAGAAAAGTTATTTAAGTGAGTTCAGAAGCAAATTAGAGTAGCCCCTCTCAGCTTTCACCAAATCTTTAAGATAACTTGTCACTACCGTTTAAAAGTACAGTGTTACCTACTGTAGTTGCATATCTTCTTTAAATATGCACTTTCAACTTAAAGCACTCACATTTTTGTGCTAATATTGAATTTCCCCAAATACTTTTTCCAATACAGTGGAAGACTGTGATTCTATCTTCCTATCTTTGATAGTCCAATACAAGACCTGCACACATCCTGCTGACCAAAATCTAGGACAAGTAGGACAGGAGAATGTCTGCGTATTCAGTTTTGTTTATAAAGATATTAGAAATCAATAACTGAAATGAATTAATACCCTTATACTCTCACTGTCTGCAGCTCTATTGTTACAATCAGAGCCAGCGACATCAGTTAAAGAGACAAGGCCAGGCCGCATGTACTGGGGGCAGGGTACTTACGATGCTTAACTGGCACAGGGAGTTTTATCTCCATCACCTCCCACATGCTCCTGCACCAGCCTGAATAATGTATATTGGTTTCAGCTGCTCAGCAGAGACACTGGCATCTGCAGCTGCAACTGCACCAGCTGACTCATGTGACCAGAAGGTACCACTGAATCCCTTGCAGCAGCTGCACTCCATCTGTGATCATTGGTTTGGGGACAGAGGCTGCAGTGTACATCAGTTGCTGTTTCCACTTCTTGTAAAGCAAGGTCATCTGATCATACAGTCAGTTTGGCATTAGGGCAGGAGACTCCCTTCAGAATAAGCAGATGGCTTGGTGGTTAAGGCGCACAGCTTCTGAATTTGCAGCTAGTTTCCCATGCAATTTGGAGCCAGCTACATTCCCTGTTTGCTTTGGCCACAAATCCATAAAATCACAATCTTATCTAACAGAAAGCTGCAAAACCAAATCAATTTAAATGTCTGAGACACCCATATACAATGATTACTGAGCTATATAAGTATGTAGATCAGAAGATGAGATATTTCCTGGCAAGTCTTCAAGGCTATTCATGATCAGTAAGAAAGCAAATCAGCTTTACACTAAAACACAAACTTATCTCCCTGCATATGTAAAACCGCATATCCATACCGGGCATGTATACTTACACTGCTAATCAGGGGCTTCTGATTAAATCAGACAGTCAACTTTAAGTGATGTCCTCCATCACACTAATAAAATGGCTTAAGTCTCAATATTTTCCTCACACAACAGGCTACTCTGCCTGCTCTACATTTTTGCCTATAGGGGTGCAGAGGTGCATGGAAACTTACCCTAGCAAATGCATACACACATTCTCTTTGCCTATGGCCTTGTCCTGCCAATCCTGCACTGTTCTGGTTCCCCAGTTTAGAACCATTGCCATTTTTTCCCATCCCATCCCTATGCATTCTGCAATCTATCCAACTCCCTCTTTACTGTTCTTTCTCCACTGTTTAGCTGACTTATGGGCATTAGTTCTGTGTTTCATCCTGCAAGCCCTCTGCCACTTCATGCTCTTACAGCAGATTTGATGCAAAGATAAACTTCTGTAACGAAACAGAACTGCCAAATTTTGTACCGTGAGTTCTCGTAACAGGAAGGCTCATCTATAAAACCTACTTCAGATGGACAAATAACTGTTCTTCATAAATAAATTATATACACCTTTGGTCACTCTAATTTGAAAATTATGACAAACTGCCTTCAAGTCATGGTCTCCCATTTACCAGGAGGCAAAGAAGAATGATCCACTCCCAACACCACCACAAACTAGCAGCCATTCCAAAACAGCAATTTTCAATTCTCTGAAGCCACATTAGAAATTTGAGTCACAAAGAAACACTTCTGGGAATTAAACATGCAACATTATTTTGTTGTTGTTTTATGTAGTCTGAGAGTCAGTTATCTGAATGGTTTAAAGCATCTACTTTATTTTCCTGAACTTATTCACTGGGGGGGGGGGGGGGGGAAAGATGTCAATCCTGTTTGAATAGGTGTTAATTAGTAGTACAGTTACTCCTGAACTTAAACAAAATCCTAAACATATGAAGTAATAGATGCTGTAAATTTTAAGCTTTTTTAATTAGTATTGTTTCTTAATTAATCTGAATGTTAATAACAAACTAATTTTTAGTTCTAAGGCATACCAACCAGCATCTCCAAAGTGACAAGAAAATTTAAATTTAAAGATAAATATTTATGATTCCAGTACTACTTCTCAGAATACTGCACTCTGTCAGCTTTGAGTTTAATGTGTTTTAATTTGATTCTTTAGGAATTCCACACTACATATGGCAAGGCCACAGCTGGAAGATTGCATCCCATTTTTGGCTGCACACTTCATGAAGTACCTAAAACAACTGGAGGGAGGCCAGAGGAAAGCAGTGAAATTGGAAAGAAGTTGAGATGATGTGAGCTGCAGGAAGAGATGTATCCTGAATTCTCCAGTCTATAGATGAGGAGAAAAGGACAGACCTGAGAAAGTAAAATAAAACCAATAGGAGAGGAATAATCTGTTCTGTGTCAGTGCAGAACAGGACAGCTAATAGAACTGAACTGTATTCAGAACAGATTAAAACCTAGATTTAGAGTGGGGAGGGGAAACTTTTCAGTGGGAATGAAGTGGCACACCAATACAGATTATGTAGGAAGATTGCACGAACTCCACATGATATCTTACTATTTCCAAAGACCTTTAGAGAAGGCTAGACAAATATCTGCCAGGAATGACAAAGATGCATTTCTAGCTGGATTAGGAGAATGAAACTAAAGTATCTCTTGAGGCCTCTTTCTAAAGTTCTATGAAAGGAAAGGCAATTAATGGACAGCTACGAAGTTATTTTCACACAAGCCATTTAATCTGCTCTGATAGATGATCACCTCCTTTAAAATAGCAGAATCCACTATACTGAGCGCTAATTGGTACTCTTGGGGTTGAGCTTAACCCAGAAAAGACTGAATGGACAACAGAGACATCTATTCTTTCAGTTGCTGATAAACTATACAGCTTATTATATTTTTTATTTGAGGCACTTACATCTGTAAACAAGGATACTTTTAAAGCTTAAGTTAGTGAAGAGAGTGATGTCGCATTAGCAGCTTTGGAAATGGAGTATCTGCTGTGATTGTGCCTTTTTTACAATAGTGTAACAAGCAGGACATCAGTTGAATTTCTCTGGCAATTCAGCTCTAAACAGTCTCACTGAAAAAGATTTTAAATGAGAAAATTGAAGTCCCAGCACAGGAAAAATATATACCACGTTATTCACTGAAAATCACACAAATGTCCAAGAACAACAGGACTATACGACAATACACGTCATTACCTGATTGTTTAGGAAAAATGGTGGCATTATAGCCTGACTATGTCTCTTATGGAATTATGAAAAAACAACAAATTACATACTTTATGTATTTAAACAGAACATGCACACACAGGTGCCATCAAGCAATAAGTTCTATTTTGAAAATTCTAAGAGTTCACAAAAGCTTGAAGCTATTCAAAAATCACATGAAAGATACCTTCATTTTAGAATTCAGTTATAGCATATCTTCTCTCACAGTAGATTTTTTTCATTAAAATGCAAAAATACTGAAAGCTTAAATTCTCCATCTAGGACTATCCAAAAAATTAATATAAACTAAATTATTAATATTTTTACTTTCTTTTGCATTGGCCAGCTTTTACATAATCATACCAGCAACTTGTGTAAACGATTTTAAAGCACATCACCTCAACTGCATCATGCCAGTAACAAAACAAGAAAAAACCCACGAAACAAAACTGAGTTTAGACAAGAGATAATTAAACTTTCATTCTGGGGTTTGCAATTTCGTCTCTTATAACATAATCTTTTAACATAGTAATCTGAATACCAAATATGTTTGTGGTCTGTGTTACAGAAAAAAACCCCACACAATTTGCTTGCTGTACTCAGGTGCATCTTAACTAAAGCTCGAACGGTGCACACACACGATGTGCAACAAAACATGCATTTCTTATTTTCATTGTTTTTAAACAGTCTCTATGAAAGTAGTAAGCCTCCTCATCTCAACCTTAGAAGTATTTAAACAAAAAGACAACAGTGCACTGCCAAGTACTTTAAAGTGGTTAAAAGCGTTAGACATTTTACATCTTTTACTGTAGTCTTCAATTAATTGCCATAAAGCCAGCTACTGCATAAAGCACCACCTTGTGGCAAAAGCAGTACTGACCATATGTCCCTTTTCTGGGGCTTTCAAACATTGCCACATTTTCAACAGCTTTGCTGTGTATTTCCTTAAAATCTCAACAAAAACAGAATTAAAAAAGGATCTGCCAAGAAAAGATTTTCTGAAGATTCTCTCTCACGCACACTACATTTATGAAATTAATTAATGTAATTTCCTAAAATGCTCAGGCAGGTATTAACTTTTTTTCCCTCATCTAGTGCTATCTCCAGAGGACTGTGAGCAAAACACAACATGCAAGAAGTACAGTAAAAGAATGGCATAAAAATCCCATGTTAAGTTAAACTCTCATTCTATCTCTTGGAATACTTCAAGCTGCAAGACAGACTGCAAGAGCTGCATAAATTAATTACTCTGACAGCTCAAAATAATCTCACAGCAATATCTTTATTTACATTCTCTAAGAGACACTAAGACAGACAGTATATCTTCCAAGTTAGTGAAATGACCAATTAGTCATTTCTAAATTTTAGAAAAATCTCAAGTTTAGAGTATTAGGTTTTGTGTTATGCAATGTAGCACTCAAGACAGATTTTGTCCAATTAAAAATTGTGCACTTCTGTGCCACAAAGATGCAGAAACCTTTCCAGCTACCTTCACTAAGAAATAGCGATCTCAGAAGATTTTGCATGCTCTGCAGCTTAAGATTGCATCTTATTGTAAGTTAATACACCCCATTCTCTATCTGAAAGAAATCCATACAGTGACAGAAATATGCAGCACTATAGAAAAATTAGTATGCATATTCAAAACTCAGCCTTCAAATATGTCAGTGGTTGCAAACAGTCATGTCACTACTGTATTAGCACTGTGCTTTGTGCATACCTGGAGTCAATGCAAAATACAGTTAACACCATTTTTCATACAATTTTTTAATTTGTTGTAAAAATAAGAAAAGTGTCAAGAGAAGTGGTAAGGGAAAAGTCTCCTTCTTCTGGACAATCATGCCTCACTGACTGCCCAAACTGCATTTATTGAAACATGAACGCCAGGGGGACAAGAGGGTGCAACTATTTCGTGCTGTTTGTGAAGCCTTCGCTATGAACACTCTTTGAGTGGCACGCTGAAACCCTTTACAGGAGTTCAGAATACTTGAACCTTCTAAGTCCAGGCATTCAGTTTAGTGCTGTGGGCTACCTGCTCAGTCTGTGCTTGAGGGTGACTTCAGGAATAGGCAGCAAAAGCAAAAATGTATTTCCTTGCTTTAAACAAAGTACCTATAGTACATACTAAGTAACAGTAATTACCATCAGAAAGAGCAATAGAGTAACGCATCTCATTAGCTCACTACATAGAAGAGCCAGGCAGGTCGATGTCAATCCATGTATTACTGCATTAATTTTCAAAGTGTAAGAAATGGTTATGAAAGATCAATTAAACTCAATAACCAGTACCGTGAGAGCTCCTGAAAGCTCTCAAATTGGAGCCGGAATTACAGTTTGGAATATTCCAAAACATCTTACCCTTGGAGGATCTTTTGATATCACTGCTGTAGCACTTATAATAGGGTAGTGATAATCAAAGTAGATGACACAGGTACTTTAAAAACATCTCGAAGGTAAGAGAAGAAAAATTAATATGTGAGATTAAGTCCCAATAAGAGCAAGACTACAGAAGAACAATAAGTCTGACACTAGGAACTTCCATAACTTGATTTAAGCAAATTAAGTTTCCATCCTCTAGCAGCTGTTTTTAGACCATTCAGTTTTGGGTTCTCATATGTCACACACACAAAATATTTTGGATTCTCCAGTGGCTTTCACATCCATCCTTCTCATTTCCCCTCCAGCTCTCCTCCTTCCCACTACCATGGAGGTCTGCATCACACAACAGTCTTAGATAAGCAGTACAGCCTATAAAACCAAGTTTCCCAGAGGAACACAAGCCTTGTTCTTATCTGCCAACCATAGCTATTATCAGAAGTTTTCTTCTACTTTATACCAAATAACCACTGTGTCATATGAGAATGAATCAACACTAATTTCCAAGAGCTGCTTAACAATAAAGAATATTCTAAAGGAGCCTATAAAGCTATGTAGCAAAGTTTTGCTTTAATATACTATATACACAAAGTAACGTAAACAGAGGCAAAAGGCTTAATTACAATGTTATATTGATACATGAATACAATTTAAAAATATCGATCCAATTTGTTTACCACCCTGTATAAGTAACCTGCAGATTACCCATTTCATATTATCAATAGCAGGATGCAAAATAAAATTACATACTATAATTAACACATGCAATCTTTCATTTTAAATTTAAGCAGATATAAAGACTGCCCCCATCAAAAAAGGCAAAAGCATTTCTGCTAAAATTTAGATTCTTCATTTTGGGAAATTTTATGCAGGACTGTGTTACCAAGAATTCATGAGATTATTTGTGTAACACGAATCTGCATTAGTGCTGTATTCAAAAGAATTGGGTGGGGGGTGGGCAGGCAGAGAACTCAAGAGAAAAATAGAGGGAGGAATCTGTAATAGAAATTTTGTAGCTAACTATAAATCATTTTTTTTGTACTTGTAAGTCAAGCGTTTATATATACCACAGAAGTTATAAAACAATGCTAGAGAAATCAAACTGCAATTTAAAGTAATTTCTACAGAGGGAGCCAACAACCCAAAGAACAGGATTAACAAAATGCATTCCAGATCAGCAGAGTTCTTCCCAACCATTAATCTCTTTCATTACATCTACATGTTTTTCAAACATCCACAGCACATCATCCAGATTCTTACTCCACAGAATTCCCAGGCATTTAATGAAAGTTTACTTAAAGTGCTTGATTACACATCATAGCAACAATCAGTGTCAATATACAACAGAATTTATATTTACTTCAGGAGAAGGTGGCAACTTAAGAGACTGATCATTCTAAATTACTATTTCTTCATTAAAAACAGTAGAAGTTTCAATTTGTAGCAATTCTAAAAATATTAGATTTTGTAAAATTGAGTATCAATTCAACAGTAGACATTTTTATTGATGTTTTCATACAAAACTCTACACCAGGAAACAGGCCAGTATGATAGCTTGATCTAAAAAAAATGAGGAGGAAATCTAAAATAAAGTTGTATGAAGATGAGAGATGGTAAGCTTTTCCATAAAGCTGGGCACCTTGTTATTGCCATAACAGTTTTCCACATTACTTCACTGCCAAATCACATTTCATATTATATACTAATCCACTCAAATGTAATTACAAGTGTGATATATTATATAAAAGTAACTGAACAGCTTTGGCAGACATCTGTGACAGGTTCACGCATCACCCCAACCATACAAATCATCTATGTTGTCAGCATATGTCGAGTAGGCCAACAAAAGATTTAAAACTTAGTATTTCTGATATTTTAGTATTTCTCCCCCAAAAAGCAATTTTCTACCCTCTTTTTTAGGTTTTTGGGGGAACAGGGTGGATAAAAAACAAAGCTATTTTAGAGAGACTATACACCAACAGGACACTAAATCCTAAAAGCAACATGTACAGAAGGATTTTTGAAAGTGTTATTGAAGATAAGCTACACCCTCTAGTGGCATAAAATACCATAGGTTGGTTGCTCCAAACAGCATGAGAGACAGACAGTTGCACCCCTTTATGTCCCCATCATTCATGCCCCTCTCACTGCATGTTGAACCATCAATGAGGCATGGTTGCATAGTAAACGGGTTTTGGGTTGAGTCTCTTAGCTTTTGTACTTAAGTGTTATGATAGTGATTTACACATAGTAACACCCCCAAATACAAGCAAACTCCACTACAATGTTCCCATGAACAGGTTCAAATCCCTTTCACATCCTCTAGCTTTCTAACACACCCAGACTACTTCTAAACCCCTACTGTAAGTTTCTCTACTCTTTCCCAAGCATCATACAGGCCCTCTGAAATCCCCAAACAGCCCTCCTATGTCTTCAAGATTCACCCTTCCAATACTCACATATATATATATATATATATATCTTGGCTAAGCAAAACCAGAACACACACAAAAAACCCCAAGTGTTAACAGATAAGTCAAAGCTGCATGAGTCACCCAAATACCTGTTCTCAAGCTTAAAAGGCTCTCTCTCCCCCTTGTTCAGTTTCACTATGAAAAAGTATTCATATAGCAAGTATGCAGCTAAGAATGAAATACCTAAATAAATTCCTCTCGGCAAATTTGCAGCAGAGCAACACATCTGCCCTCCTTTCTGACTGCAACACGTCAAACAGCTGACTGAAGAGAGAGGAAGCTTATATTTATCTTCTTCCTCTTTCTCACTTTATGGCCTTTATCTCTGTAAAAAGATACATTATGAAAGCAGACGTGGCTGTGGGGCACAAAATAGCTGCCACATTTCCTACTTTTTCCTTCAATTAACTTTCAAAAAATGAAGTGTTCCATCATGGCCAAAACTGCTTAAACAAAACAGTTTATAAAATTGTAAAACCAGCAGTCAAAGCTGTATTAAAACAAGTGTCCTGAAGCATTGCTTACAGACTCAGTGGTACCACTAAACTCCAAAAAATAATTTTAAGACTCACAATGACTATATTTTAGTCACCTATTCACACAAGCTAGTCAAGCTACCAAGGTTTTGCTACAGCCCATATTTTAGTAAAAGAGAATATTACTGAAAAACCCCAACACCTCTGCCAACAAAACTCTACACAGTGAAAAGGGACTCTGCATTGGGCATTGGGTAAACAAATTAAGTGTTTCTACTTTAACATGAAGACAACTTAGATCACACCCCATCACTTGCTGCGGCTAGCTTTAAATTTATTCTCCTCAAAAACTTTTGATGTGGAACCATAGTAAAAAAAAAAAATCAACCTAGGCATCAACACATGCACGCAAGTCTATAGACACACAAGTTTATACTTGGTTAATATGACCTTCAGTTGAAGTCATTCAGTCCAATTCCGAGAACTAAAAATAGAAGCAACTCTTGTAAGAGGACTACACAAATGGTTAGAAGAAATATTTCTATTTTGCTCTGAGTTTTTATTTATTTATTGTTCTCAGAAGGGGAAAAATGTATGCAACATTAAGGCCTCACCAACCTTATTATGTCCAAGTTTCCCCAGCAGCCTTGCAGGATGGAATTCTTTTTTTCCTCTCCTCAAAGTTACAGAGGTGGGAAACATCTCCAGGACATCTCTTCAGCCACAAATGCATGCTTACCTTGTAAAACACCTGTGCAAACTGAAGATACTACTGTTCCCCCAACTTTGTTATTCTCACTGCAGAATAACAAACTCACCAGTGAAAATAAATATGATTGCTCATCTGATTCACTACAACGTTGGCATGCTTGGCTTGATCATCAGTTGAGATGGTTTGAACTAATCTGCTTATTTTACATGGAAGCAGGCTAGGGAGCCTCCACACATTACACTGCCTGGCTGAGCTGCAGGACAGTGACCTCTACTTTGTGTGCGTTCAGGAGTTGATTGGGGTGGGGTGGGGTGGGGGGTGCATTAGATATTTCCAGCTGAATTCTGGAAAGAATGCATATATGCATCAACTTACAACTTTAGTGCTAACAAATTCCTTTAAGACAAAAAAAATATACACTAATGAAAAAAAATCACAATTTTAAAAGGCTGCTACAGTCCAAGTGAATTGGAAGCAGAAAAAAAAAAGGTGATCTTTCATACCTTAGCTCTTAAAATAGAAGTTAAGTACGATGCCATGCCTGTAAACTAACTCCAGTCTGCCTTAGTGGCTGTACTTATCTCTCTAGATAACTAAGATTCAAGGACAACAGGATCAAGCCAAGTCAGGGTGTAGCTGGCCCAATTACCTTTGGAGATAAGGCATTCATTACTGAATAAAATTTACATTTTTATGAAGAACAGCTACTTAGAAGCAATCTCTTAAGAAACTGAAGGACATCTGACAGTCAGAAAAATCATCATGATACTATTAGATGAAGAATGCCAAAAGAAGTCTTCTTTACTAGGTAAGTCAATATAAAAGCTGCTGACGTTTCAAAGACTGGAAGATAAAATATTTTAAGCAGGGGGATTTTGGCACTGAACAGGAATACGTAGAGTCTAACTTTGTATTTGACTTAAAAACATTAGGACAGGTTCAAGAGAACACCTTAGTTATAAGGGCACTGAACCTAAGAATAAGTTTATAACCAAATCAGTGACAATTACCCTAGTGGTAAGTTGTCTGGCACCATTCCCTAGAATTGGCATTTCTTTTAAATATGAAAGCCTATCTAAATATCAGAAAATGATAGTTAAGTATCTAACAACTCATCTGTAAGTTAAATCAGAGAATTTAGCTTGAAGGACTGAAAGTGCTTTGAGGTTCAACACTGTTTAATCTGTTCTGTACTGTATGGTTAAGATGGTCCAAGAGCAGCAGCACACAGCATATTAGAAAAGTTCCAAAGGTCTGTCCTGAAACAACATGACACTGACCTATGAGAGTTTTTCCCCGGTCAAGTATCCAGCGACATTCAAGATGTCAAGGTCAATGGCAAAAGCGTGTTCAAACTCTCTCATTATAACCAACAGCATGTAAATCATCTCAGAAGCTACTGTAGTGATAACAATGAAAAAACAAAGAGAGGTTTCTGTTGCAGCCTATTTGTGTAAAACTTTAGTTTTACTGAATTTGCTTTAATTAAAGGGGTTAAACCCTCCATTTAAGAAGTGACTATGCTGTAAACGTATCAGTAACTAATATGCAATCAAGTAATATGCAACATACTTAAAATAAAAAGCTCAAACAGAATTTTAGTATGTTTAAACTACTTCAAATGAAATATCTCACATCGAAAGGTTCAGTTTAATCAATATCTATTGTGCAAATAAAGCTTGTGTACACAGTACAGCTTGTACTGTCCAAAATAGACCTGTATGTCATTTAACTTGTGTTTAACCCCTCAACATGCTAGTACTTTTAATACATCTAGCTTATATCTTTTAAAATGGTCTAACACATTTAATGGGTTAATCATAACTATGATGTCCACAAGTGCTCTGTCAGAGAGAGTGCTCTACATAAAACCAATCTTATCTACCGATCAAAGGCAACTGCTGTTGCTCATCTTTTGCCTGGAGCACAACCAGTTTTAATGTCACAAGTACATTACCATGATGTACAAGTGTAAGTTAAATGTCTTTTTCCATCCTCTGAAAGAACACGGAAATTTTATTTGGCTACTAATTGAATAACTAAGGCTTTTAGCAAATAATTCTTTTTACAAAGGAATTAAATCTTTGTTACTGGAATACATTTTTACTGTTTGAAATCCATGACCTTACTGAGAAATATCCAAACTTTTAACATGGAAAAACCTGACAGCTATAGATATTAATTAATCTGAAACAGTTACCTCATCTTACACATGGATAAACTGCTTAAGTCTTTCGGGGTACTATGAAATCATGCAACATAACGCTAGTGTAATAATGGAAACAGACAATTATGTGCAAGAGCTGAAAGTTTAACATAGAAAGAAAAAAAACCTTTTTTTCATATCTAAGCATGCAGGTGCACACAAAAGGGACCAAATTCCCCACCATCTCTATCCTGAAAGGAAGAAATGTGAAAGTAATCCTAAAAATCTGCATCTTATTTGGAAATACAACTTTTATATAAATATTCCACTAGTCATCACGGAGAAGACACTGAATAAAATTATGTAAGAGCTGACAAGTGAAGCATTTTCTGCAGTCTTTCATACCAACTATGTTCAAAAAAAGCAGTTACATAATACAGATTTGAGGGATGGCAAAGAGGACATTCACATAGAATGTTTTTCAGGCAGCTCATGGAGAGCAGTGAGTGAACGAGGCAAGAAGGAAACTGGAGTTCATACACCGAGTATAGCTCTTCAGCCAGTGGTATTAACGTGCAGGAATTAAAAACAGCAGTAATAAAAGAGAAAATTACTTCACATAATGAAGAGCTCTAAGAACAAGACAATTTTTAAACTAAATCCTGAAATAAGTAGTATTATAGTATTGCTTTTATGTAACCTGTATGCTTACACATACAAGTGAGCAGGAATGTTCCAATTGTGCCGTCTTTTATTTAGTGAGTACTTTTCTCCCATTTAATAGAGTAACTCTTGATTGAACTAATTAGTCATCACAGAAAGCACACCAAGCTTTGGTAAGTCCCCTCCACTTTCAAAACATGTATACAGTTCAAAAGTCAGTAACTTGGAGAACTTCAGTATCTGTTTTAAAAGCTATAGTAATTAAAAAAAAAATTGAAGGTTTCAAAACCAGGCATACAAACTCAGAATCTCCCTCTGCCATATCTAAATAATATGCAGACAATACCTACCTTTTTACTTTGCATTTTCCAAATGTATATACACATGCTTATGAACAGTACCCAGTTTTTGCTTTCAACTCAAATGTAGAGCTTTTGTATTTTGGTACATAGTTTGCCAAAATAAAAAATAAAGGTTATTTTGCCTGAACATGGAAGCCTATCTAAAATTGGAATAAACATGAACTTCAAAATTCTTTAATTTGGGCACGTCTTTAATGAAGGAGCAAAACAGTTGAAAATGCTGTTATTGCAATGTTTGATTAAGCTTCCTATGACTACTTCTCCTGCAAGACAAAAGAATGATCTATTCAACAATGGATCATATTTTTTTCCCCAGGAACAAGAGTTTTTAGGCTACAAAATCAGATTAGCCAAAACAGGAAAAATTTCAATGTAACTGACAGGGCACTGGTGACTCTCAGCTACATTCCACACCACAGCCCAACTGTGTGATAAGAATTTACAAATGTGGGAATGTCCATGATATCACATAAGTAGGCAAGTTAAAGTAATGAGTCAATACTGAACCTGAAAAAAATCTTCCTTTTCATTTCTGCCAGATATAAACAAACATTTCACTTAGACATACTGCAGGCAGGCAGTAGCTATTAGTGTAACCACTGTCATACATAAAACATCAACTAGGATGAAAACTAAGACATTTAAATTGCATGTGTATCAAGTGCAGTTAAGAAAATTTTTACAACAAATTAATGAAAAAAATTTTACATTTTTTTTGCAACAGTTTTCAGACAAGTTGTGTAATTTGCAGTAGGCAATACTGAAGAGCAGAAGCTATTTATGAAAACACAAAATTTTTGCTTCAGGTCTTTAATAAGATATGTATGTATATAGAAAAGTAAATACATATAACATGCACGTATATCACCATAAAAGAGCTTACAGTTCTTTGTGCTTCTCCTCTGCCAAAATTTGGTCGTTTGGCTTCAGCCCATACCTTGAAAAAACCCACAAAACACAAAGCAGTTACTCCTTTGAGAATATAGCCATAAAGTGTAGTTTTATAGTTTCAAACTGGCAAATTATTAAACTGTCATATTTGTTGATTCAGGTACCTCAGGTATTGCAAAGACAGCAAAGTTTTCTAAAAAATTTATTACATGTTTATTAAAGTAAACATAACATCACACAAAACTTTTGCTTTATATCACAGCTTCAAATCATATCAGATGCTTTGGCTTGCTATATATCCAAAATCATTGCACTTCATACCATAAGCTGTACATTGATCTTGTAAATTGGATCTGACAAAACACGACAGTGAGGAATACAGACAATGTGAACATTAAAACTGTCTGTAGTGTTTCCCCCTGTATCAAATAAAACTATTATAATCAATACCAAAAACATTCTATAGAAAAAATATACTTTAAAAACAGGCTATTTAGGAAAATTTCTTCAGTCCATACAGGCAACCTCTGATGAAAGTGAGAGCGTGAGAGGAAGAAACTTTCTTTGCTAGCTTAACCTAATAGGCAATTTAATAGAATAGGTTGCCTACGCTGTCTGAATTGGAGGGAAAAAAGGAACCCAGTCCCCTCCAGCACAGGCTACTACTAGTCATGCTGCAGGCTGCACTGTCACTCACTTTGGAAAACCTTGAAGTGCCTCAGAGCAAAATCTTTTGCCACCTCAAAATACTCCACAAATCTAACTGCTATGGTTGTCTGTGGGGTTTGGTTTGTAAGCCAGTCACACGTAATGTAAGCAGCCAAAAGTCAAGTGTCCATTTGATAATCCTGCAAACAGCTAACTGCTCACACTGCAGAAGGCTCCCACTGTCCCCTTGCTCTCTGTTTTTGTTCCTTCCTCCAGTCAACTGCAGAACCATAGGTTACTCCTCCTGAGGAAAGATTCTGGTCACCAACCAACTACAATCAAGCTATCTTGCAAATTGATTTTTGCATCAAATAAACAAATAAAACGTACGTTCTCTATTCCTTATAGCATTTTCTGATTATACTCTCTGAAACTTGTTTTTTCAGCATCCATTTAAAATGCAAGCATCAACCCTGAACCCATTTTCAAGCTCACTAGTGCTGCATTCAAACATACAAGACACTCACTGACTGACCCATTTTTCTTGTTTACATATTCAGAGACTGCCTTAGGTTATTTGCCATAGTATCACGCTGACTTGCATCCATTTATCCACTTTGCTGCTAAATCCTTCATGGAGTCACTTCTAATCAGGATACAGGATACAGTTACAGGATACATCCACATTCTCCTTCTAAATGCAGGGTTTGCATTTGACTCTTAGAGCAAGCAGACTATACTGTAACATACTGTTCAATAACAGATTCAGGTCACTGGGCTTAATTAACGAGTCTTCTTTATAGTTTACCATCCTTTCAGTCTTTAAGCCACAAATTTTAACTGTTGTGATCTTACATTTACTTCCAAATCTATGTTTTATGTAGTAAACAGTATCGGGCTCTTTTTCTTTAATGAAAAAGGGTCTAGCCCAATAGCAGTCTGTTCATAATGCTGCTACACCTCCCTGATATCTCAATTCGTCATGTCTTAATAAGCATTTTTATTGATAGTAAATACTTATAGATCAGAGAAGAAGCAAAGAGCTACCAGGAAATTCTAAGAGGAACATCTTTCAGAAGTCAAAGGACACTAACTCTTCTTATGCAACTTGCACTCTTAGTTAAAATGAAGTCAGGTCGTTTGTTAAAAGGATCTGCCTGTCAGACAGATATGCCCTTGGCTAACATGCAATCCATTTTGTAAATGGAGAACATTTTACCCATTAAAAAAATATACCCGCATAAAGTCACAACCATTCTTCACTGAAAGGAACACTGCATGCTTTGCATGACCAGAAATCAGACTACTGCTGCTAGAATTGAAAACAATTTTATTTGCTGAGGATATAGAAATAAATATCTATACTTGAGCTTTTTAAAGCTTCCAGATTCCTCGTTCCTTCACTTTTTTTTTTAAACCACATTGTAACCCCCATAGTTATTTAGAGGAAAAAAAACAAATAAAACCCTTCACTACTCACTCAGACTACTAAATCAGCTACAACAGAAACCATGTAACATAATGGGAATGCTGTTTAACAGATGTGTGATTTTTGCCTTGGGTATGTTACTGACATACCACAGAGGGGTGCAGGAGGGACACAGTTGCTACCCCTGAGGTTTGCAGAATGGTTCCTTTGGTGAACCTTAGCTTACCTAATCTTTTTCACCACCACCCCCTTCTTTCACCATAAAAATAGCATTTTTCAAATATTCTTCCTTGACCCCTAAAATTGCTTTGATAGCAACTTGTCAAGGAAAAGTTCCCACAAAGGGACATGCTCGTAGAGTTCAAACTTTTATTAGTACTTTAAGACAATGCATTAAGACAGGACACATTATATTTCATACGCAGCCAAAGTATTTAATAAATTTCAATGTGCAACTAGCCCAGTGAACAGCTTACATAATATTTCCCAACATGTGTTTCGTAGGCAAGCTTGACATGTATTATACATTTACACACCTGGTATTAAACTAGTAAGTAGAAGAGAAGTAAACATACCATGGAAGTGGGCAAAGGAACTAAAGGGACCACAACTTTTTTTTTTCTTCCTATTTTCTTCCCTGTGAAATTCAAAGTTCAACATATCCTAGCATGTGAAATAATGATTATTCTTTTCAACTATCCAATACCAAACCATGATACAGTTTCAAAATGTTAATGGTCTCTTCATCACTGCTCAAGATCCTATTTCAAAAAAGGGACCTAAGAATAAAAAGATGCAAGGGTCTACATAAATATCATAGGTAAGTGTCAAAACAAACTGTAATACATTTCAAAAATTATATATTTAAACACTTTGATATGTTCTTCACAGACATTTAATCTACTGGAAGAGTAGCCAATGTTCCAGCCACCCCCTTCAAAATGGCAGCTGCACATAATCATGAAGATGGACAAATAAAGCACCCCAACTGCAGCAATTATCACACTGCACAGCTGCATACTGCCACACCCAAGCAGCGCAGCTGCCCACCCAGATACACATACCCCAGCCTCTGAGCATCACAGCTGATGGCTTCTGACAGTCCCACAGGCTGACTGTACCTTGGGTAAAACTGCCACTTTTGGAAGACAGCAGCTTTCTCCCGAAACTCAGTTCCTTATGGAATTTCTTAAGCCACAACATTCTTGGTCTAGACCTCTAGATGTCATCATATCATAGTCACTCGAACATACTCTATCCTAATCAAAGCTCAAGTGACCTAGCTGCAGATAGGAGCTAACAGAGATCATTATTCTATCAGCCGTCCTCTAATCGCAGTTTAAACAAGAAGTTTCACACTGCTTTACATTACTCTTTTCAGTGTTGAGATAATTCTTTTTAAACAGTATTCTTTCCAACCTGGTTACAAAAGGGCATGTTTAGGCATTTAACTTACCAGAACAAATGAGCAAGTAATCCCCCCACGTTTCATCAAGAAACAAAGACCCAACTCCAATTCACACTCTGCAAAAGCCATCTCTCTGTCCTTTGACTACAATGGGGCATATCGATACAGGATGTCTAAATTAACCTGCTGAGCAAGATGATTTGAATGCCTCCCATTAGTTCCTAACTCCATAACTTCAGAACAAACTGGGGATACATTTCAATGAGAAAATCTTGAAATAATTGAATTGTAATTATCAAGGATGTTTTCAATTTCCCAAGACAAAGCCTTCCTGAACCTCTCAATCTTTTTTCCTCATTTGTTTACCGTAACCAATAACTCTACCAGAACTCAGATCTTAACTTCATGTTATTTTCTCCCTTACTAATTATGTTTCCAGAACCAAATTTTATGTAAATGCAGATACATACATAATACCAAACTTAGCCCCCTAAAACATTAATTATAAATTCACAACTACATTAATCTTAAATATTTTCCCTTTCCACAAGCCTGAAAATAAAGTACCACAGACCCAGACTAAAAGATTATTGCAGGCATTCTGAGGACCAATATTACAGAGCACCAAAATGGCGTTAAGGAAATTTGGCTGTACCTACGGCTAATTATTCTCTATCAAAAAAATGCCAAGGCCACTCGGAAGAGTTTTACTGTGTATAACAGCTAGAGGTACAACTCTGACCAACACATTCTATTTGGTTATGGTGCTAGAAAAACAAAACAAAAAACCCCCCAAAACAAACAAACAAAACACAAACCCACAATGAAGGTGGCATATTCTTCTCCTCTTGCATGTATATGACTTCCCTAGCATTCACCTACAAGTTTATAATCTCAATTTCAGTTTTTGCAGAAATGTAACGTTTTTAGTAAATGTCTGCTTTTCATTTTTTTAAGCATACTAGACCCTGTAAGTTCAGCTCTGACTTGTGCAATGCATTTTAAAAGATCCTTCTGAAATTGTAATTCTACCACTCAATGCTTTTTTATTTCCCAGCTCCTAATAGGAGAGAGTATGAAAATTAGTGTGCTTGGACCGTAGTCAGCATTTTTACAATAATGCTCTTAATGTAACAAACAGCCATAAGGCATGGTTCCCTTCAGGCAGCATACAATTTTACAAAGCCTTAACCAAATTAAAAAGAAAACACAGCCTACACTGAATATGTACTGGAGAAAAACTCCATATGAATATCAAGTTCAGATCTGCTCTACAAACAAGAGTTTCCTGAAAAGCTGGTACAACTCATCTGGTCCCAGGGCCCAAAATAAAACCTGGTGATGAGCAATCAGGTTTAAAAAATGGCAACAGATCTTCATAGCTTCAAAGTTAATTCACCTTTCAAAATTTCTGACTTGAATCCACCAACATAAGCAAAAACTTACATAGAAACAATAGCTAAAAATTGCACAGATATCAAACTAAAAATCAGCACAGACATATACACTGCTGCTTGGGCCAGAAGAGCCAAGACAAAATCTCTGTCATGCAGGCTACCCAGAAACAAAGAGGTAGACAAAACTGTATACACAGAGTAATATTTTCATCAATGTTTTCAAGAATACTTGTGAAGGAACAAGACACTAGAGATCAAAGCATTTTTTTGCATTAACCATCAATGTGAGTAGTCAGCATAAAAAGAAAGATTAAAACTATTTCAGTAATACAAAGTTGCAACAGTAAAGCACCCTAGAAAGCTCCAAACATATCTGTGCAGACATTCCTCTGCCTTGTTTAATGTACAAATATGAACTTTTTGCCACAGTGCACAGTGCAAACTTTTTGCCACAGGCTCTGACTAACCTTGCTCCCCTTTAAAAGCACTTGGGCTTTGCTATTGCATAAGCTTATTGTACTTGACATGCTTTGCTGCAGTTACTGTTTTAAGTATTTCCCAGATTGATTAAATGGAATGTATGAAAGGATAAATTTCCAATATGTTCTTTGAACTTTGCAGAAAAGTCATCCAAAAAAAAGAAGAGAGTGCGATTTCTCTGTCAGAGATGTAAAGCATGTTGGTTGTATTAACTGGACAAGACAAGTAGAATTTATGTTATACTATGCTATGCTTCATCAATAAAATAAAAGACCTTTTAGGACAGAGCTCTGCAGAAGCATTTCTTCATAAATTTTCAACAAAGCCATCAAGAAACCTTAAGGAGTACAGTCGTCTTGTATTTCTGATCAACCTAAAGAAGTTTCTGTAAGAATGATTCAGCAATTATGTTGCTTCAACTTTCAAGGGATGTTAAGGCTACTTTCACTGTTCTAAAAGAAGAAATGCAGTCCTTTTTCTGTTGTTTTTTCTTAATTACTAATCTTGTAAAACTAGGACAACCAGCCTGCGGGACATTGGTGCTCACATGTTCTTTTTCAGACTGTATTGACTGCTTTCTACCAAATGCAGTTAACATTCCACAAGATCTTTCAGGTCAGAAACACAGCCATGTGTGAACCTGCTACAACAGTGCATCCTCATGAGCATTTACAGACCAATGCACACAACAAGCCCAACAGAAGCTCCCAAAATATTTCTAACACATCAGATTTATGGGGGATGGGGTATAGAAGGTCAGCCTGTTTCTCAACTTCCATCTGCAATTTAGCAGACAGAATGAGTAATGCTGCCATAACTGCTAATGCTGTTTCTTCTGACTTCATCTCTACAGAGATCAAAAGGCAGTAAGTGAACTGCTTTTCCTACAGTCGTAAAATACTACTTAAAGCGAGGCAATATTTCTGCATTTTTGACAAGGCAACAGTTGCTTAGAAATTTCAGTGAAGTCTAATGTAGCCTTACTCTTCTGATTAGCCTAATAATCTTTTTCATGTACATAAATATGGAGTGTAAGTACCATGACTTGTATTTGTTTGGATCATTAGTTTAAGCTTGCTAAGCTAGATTCTACAGGCTGTGCATTTTCTAAATCAAGATGAAAACAAAAAACCACAACCCAGACCACACCTTATGTATGAATTCAGCAGCCAAATTCATCACAGACCAGATGAAACCAGCTAAATCAAAGTTGTGTGTAACCGGCACATACATACACCCTAGTCCAAATATTTGTTTTAAGACATCTTTTTCTCCCCATTAAAAAACAAAAAACACCACAAACCAACCAGTAAAGGGCTTTGATTCATATCCTGAAAGTCTCAGTCTCTTGCCTGACTTGCACTGTTTTTATTCCACCAGTTTAATACATTTGCTTTTTCATTTTTTCTGTAAATTCCTCTGTTGCTTTGCTATAGTCTGTCAGCTTCACCATCTGAAAGGCACCACACTCCCCATTCCCTCAAAATTTCTCTCCCCTTTAGCCTCTCTCCTATTCCATAACAGGGCAGCTTGTCCCACCTACCTTTTCACATTCTTTCTTGGCCTCAAATTGACAGCAAAACAGGGACCCCTTCTATGTTAATTTCCAGTTTCAATGACATCTGATCATCATTCACTGTTACTCTAGGATGACCTTGTACAGGTTAGACAATTTTAGAAAAAGTCGTTACTGAGTAGATACTGCTTTGTTGGCAAATACAAAACACAAGTCCAGAATCTCTTCCTTGAAAAACTGAAAGATTAAAGAGGGATCGTATGATAGTAATACAATCCCAAAGAAAACCTGCTTCCAGAAAAATTTAAGTTTTGCAATAGTCCACTTATACCAACAAAAGAGGAAACTGCCTAAAAGATTTTTCAGACATCCCTTTAGGACAGTATTAGGGCTGTGAGAGAATGCACATCTCAGATTGACTTCAGCATGGATCAGCACTAGACCCAACACTACGCCACACATTTATGAGTGATCTAGAATTAAGTACAGTAGCTACTGATTAAATCCATAGATGACAGCAGACTGGCAAGGGTATGTAGTAAGAACAGAACATTCTAGCAGACAGTAAGATGAACCCATCCAAACACAGTAACTTCAAAATACAGACAGATGCAGAGACAAGTAGGTAAATTAAAAGACTAAAAATATGGACAGAGGTAAGGCATCCCACAGAGTAGTAACTTGGAGAGGGGGAAAACCAGGTGTCAATCTGCAGCTAACTCAACCTGAGCTTCCAACTTATGTCAAGCATTGAAGTTCACATCAGTGAACTACTTTAATATAGAAACAGGAAAGAACAAACAAACAAAACAAAATGAGCAAAAAACACAGAGTGAGCAGTCAGCCTCACTAATTATTTCATCCCCTTCCATTTTTAAACAGAAAAACATGTAGCTAAAACATTTACCTTGGGAAGAAAAAATGTAGGTAGGAGTAAAGCACACACTAGTGGTAATGGGAAAGAGACATGAAAAAATAGTAATAGAAGGGTAAAATACTTCTATCTAAAGACTGTTGAAAATAAACTACTTCATAGTTATCAACGGCAAAGAATCAAGTCCAGCTAGGGAAAGAGCATGTAGCATTGTCCTGGCAGAGAATTACACTGCTTAACAAAGCAAAAGCATCTGCTTAAGGAAAAGTTTAAGTGCAACTCAAACCACAGATCTTGGTCGTTTCATTTATCAAAAATTCCAGACTTTAAACACTGCTACTGGAATAGAAATGTCAGGGCTGAGAGAATGAAGGACCATCTTGGAGAACGCATGGAGGAATTTCTGGTGTTTTCATTTTCACCCTGTCATTAGTATCCGGTTCCTGTGTACTAGTATTACTGGAGTCTTATTGGCTGCATCACATCCTATATAAACCTCTTTTTCAGAAAAAAACCTTGGAATTTCTGGGTGAAAGGGATCCCAAAAATATTGGCAGAAAGATTTTTTTACCACAATATCTATTATGAAAATGAAAGATGGTTTTAAATTTCAACACAGAACTTAAAATTACACTCCTGAAACCTAAAAGAAAAAAGGAATACAGTTATTGATGTCATAAATTAGAAGTATTTTGTTTCCCCAATTTCTTGCATGGACATGATCATTAATTTAAATATAAACATTACTAGGTATAGTTTTTCTTGGTGTTTTTTCTTTGGGTTGCCCCCCACCCTCCTGCCCTTGATCAACGTTTTCCTAAATAGTTGTTTCTAAGTTATTCAGTGTAATAAAATAGACTCTCCACTGATAATATGGTTGGAAATCAGGACTTTAATCAGCTATTAATATTGTAAGACAGATTTAAAGGGCTTTTGAAATTGAAGTCAAAACAATAATAGGTTTAAATGATTAAAAGGAATTAAGAAAGCCAGGAAAGTCCAAAGCCTGTTAATCACCAGACTCTGGAAAACTATGATCATTTAATAGGGTCAGCCCTATCACTCTGGACTTAAGCATATACTAGTGGCCTTGTCAAAACACTTTTCTTAAATTTTTAGCTCACTAGTTTATAGTTAAGACATCTAAACCTTTCTGGTATACAGCTAAAGAAAAATGTTTTCTCAGTAATAATTTTTTAAATATCTGACCACAAGCACCTTTTTAAAAGCTGTACACACTCTGTACTTTTTTTTGGAAATTGCTACTCTGAATTCTATACTCATTACACTCGTAGAAATATATTTGGTGACCTTTAGTAACTTCATCAAGGAATAAAATATTAATTCAATTTGTGCAGAACTGTAGGCAGTTCTGCTCATAGACTGAACTCCTTAACATATTCTTTTAATATTATTCCTTTGAGCCTTCAATATTTAAACCCTTTCTTTAGTCATACCAGTCATTTTGCACTGTTTCTGTTCCCAAATCATAACGTAGCCCTTACATACCCATTTTCTTCAACCAGAAATAAACACTGGTTTGTAGTTGAATTCATTTTGATTATAAACACAAACCAGCTTTCACAATCTTGCATTAAAGTTTCATTTGCATAAAAACTTCCCAAAAAAGCCAACAAAAGTAACATGTACATAATCCAAACAGTAATAAACTGAAGGGTTCCTGTTCTCTTCCTAGTTATCCACAATTACTTGCTATTATCACTTTAAAATTTATTGTTCTGACCAACTTGTACCAGTTCTACAACGCATCCTGTCAGCGCTAGTACTGAAAATCCCCAAATACCTTGTTGCTGCATAAGGAGCTCTGCTTTGAGAAGAAAATTGTAACAAAACATCATTCAGGGAAGGCAGAGTAGTGTGGTTGTAGACACGACCCTGAGATTCTCCTGGTTAGATTTATAGATTATTTTAATGATTTCTTCTAAATAAAGACCCTCTGTATGCCATATATGAATAGCACTGCTAGCTACTCAACTGAGCTTCTGTCCTGGTTTCAGCTGGGATATAGATTAACTTTCCTCCTAGTAGCTGTTATAGTGCTGTGTTTTGGATTTAACGTGAGAATAATGCTGATACCCTGATGTTTTAGTTGTTGCTAAGCAGTGCTTATACCAAGTCAAGGACTTCTCAACTTCCCATGCTCTGCCAGCAAGGAGCTGCACAAGAAGCTGGGAGGAAGCACAGCCAGGACAGCTGACCCAAACTGGCCAAAGGGCTATTCCATACCACATGACGTCACGCTCAGTGTATAAACTGGGGGGAGTTGGCCAGGGGCGGCAGCGATCGCAGCTCGGGGACTGGCTGGGCATCAGTCAGTGGGTAGTGAGCAGTCGCATCACTTGTTTTTCCTGGGGTTTGTTCCTCTCTCTCTCTTTATTGTTTTCCTTTTCATTACAATTTATTATTATTATTATCATATGTTATTTCAATCATTAAACTGTCTTTATCTGAACCCACCAGTTTTCTTACTTTTACCTTTCCGATTCTCTCCCCCTTCGCACTGGGGGGGTGGGGGTGCAAGCAAGCAGCTGTGCGGTGCTTAGTTGCTGGCTGGGGTTAAACCACAACAGCTTCTTTATGCTTTAAAATAAATCCTTCATCATTTCTTCTAAGGAGAAGGCAGACTTGTAAAGCAATGTGCTTTACGTGTCACGATGAAGTTCAATAGGCTCTACTTCTACAATAAAATACAGGTTAATACTTTAGACAAACTAACAAAGGCAGTAACATTACACCATTGCAAACATAAACCAGCAGTGTTAGGCTCCATCAAAATGCAATACATTTCATAACAGAATTACAACTTTGACCCCATGCTA
This sequence comes from Ciconia boyciana, assembly GCF_034638445.1. Lineage (NCBI taxonomy): Eukaryota > Metazoa > Chordata > Aves > Ciconiiformes > Ciconiidae > Ciconia > Ciconia boyciana. Next base: position 42,760,761 of record NC_132941.1, read on the forward strand.
GATCTGTTCTGTCTCTATGAACACAACTTCTAATACAACTATTTTAATATCTCTAGTACAGAGAAAGAAATGTCACATCAATAAAAATCAATTAAGACACAGCAAAAGACAATTATTCTCCAGTGAAGAACTCAAACCACAAAGTCAGCCCAGAATATTACTTTTAAGCAAGAAAATCCTCCAAAAGGAGGATACTGGAAGTGCTGAGGCTGTACTGAATCTTGATTGACCTTAAATACTTTACTGTCTTAAAAATGCTAGGAATTGACCTAGCATCATTCATAGGGACACAAAGAAAAAGACTGGTATATCATAATTAATGCAAAATGCACTGCTCCATTTAGAAATCATGAGGAAACTAACAGCAAGTCTTACATACCAGTTAAAACTTTTTCTTACTTATTTAAAAAATATAGTTTAAGATTTATTCTATTTTCCTTTTTCACAACTTTATGGATGTCTTTCTGTTTGTGACAGGCTAGACAAAATTCCATACTATTACTGCAACCTAAACGAGTCTTCATGCTGCCTAAAAGCTAGATCTCTTCCATCATCTGTGTCTGCATCTGAGCACTTGTTACAGGACAGTTCAGCTCACAGAAACTTAAACAGAGAATTGTCAGGGAGTTCATGTGCCTTAATTTGCCTTCTCTAAAACTGATTTTTAACACTGACTAGAGCAAACAGCAAGCTACAGACAAGCATTGCAGCTACTGTGAAATTCCAGCCATACTGAAAGAATGTATCCAAGCCACTAAAGGCACCAGCTTCATTGGAAAAAAGTGGCATGTGGAAAATGGCAGAGAAGTTTCTTTGCTGCACTGAAAATTTTAATTTCATCCTAAAAAACGAAGGAGCAACACCAAGATGGAGATTCAGGGACGAGCTCTTGAGAGATAAACTCCTTGCTCTGCTACCCACTAGAGGATCAGACATACCGAGAACAGCAATTACTGCTTCTGGGAAGCACTGTTCCTCCCTTTTGCCTCTAGCCATAGCTACTGTTTTGTATCTTAACCCTTCACCCACAGTGGTAGCCGCAACATCAAGCCCAAACATCCAAGGATCTGGCAGAGGAAAAAAAAGGACTGAGGTATTTGGACAGTTCCTGCCATTTACAGCCCAAAAGAGCTTCCCCGCTTCGGCTGAATAATAGTTTTGTCCCAGGGCTGGTTGTAGAAAAAGGTGTTTGGAGCATTTCTAATTTTGTGAGTCAGCAAAAATTTGAAATTCAAAATATCCTCCTATTTTCTAAAGTTGCCAGGCTTCTTTTATTAACTTTTTACCCCAATTTACATATAAAACTTAAAATGTCCTACTTTTGAAAACAAGTCAGCTACACCTCAGATGTTCTTAGCTAAAGCAGGAATCTGTAGTTGGTGCTTTCAAAACAATGAAAAGCTAGCAATTACTAAAGCAACTTAGTCATCTTAATTAATTTGGTATTTGAACAGTGGAATATGTTGATACAACTCTACAGTTTGCCTTAGCTCATATATGCTAGCCATGTCCCTAGTACAAAAGCTGCTAAAGAAAGAAGTCAGTGATTTTGCACAGGCTTGCAAAGGGGGCAAGATTAGGGGTTTGGGTTGTTTTTTTTCCCTTAAGAAGATAACTAATTCCCAGCCCACAACCCTCTGAAATGTGATTTCCAACAACTCCATGCTTGTGGAATTGCAATCTCGATTAAAAATACTACAGACATTGAAACTGAAACCATATCTAATCAAGATACACATCCAAACACTTTACCTAATGTAGACCAACTAACAGTTGCATTCTGTTTAGTACTTTAGTTGTTGTTTAGTACTGCTGTACTTAACATCACAAGCACAATTCAAAACCAAAATAGCTTATACCAAATTCAAAATACAATTCAAAACCAAAATAGAAATACACTGGAACACACTCTTGCAAAAATGAAGTTATAGCCATCAGATTTAGGGGAAGGTCTTCAATCTCTTTCCCACAGACCAACTTTACAAAAAAAAGTTCCCAAGAGACACATGAAATTCTGGAACACTTCACCTCTTCTACTGGAAGGCCAGGGAAATACAAATATTAGAAATTAAAAGATTTACATTGTAACTACAGTTCTTGTCTTGAAAAAGAACAGATAAGCTATGCTAGCTTGAAGCCACATAAAAAACACTGGGATTGAATATCTGCATCACCATGTACCATTTTTGTTTTTCTGTTGACTTAACATCCATAGTTAAGGCTGCATGTCACCTTTACTTGGAGGGGTCAGGCACTGAATTTGGTCATAGTTTCCTTTCTCATGAGGGAAGATGACTGTATGCTTCCTGACTAGAGCGATAGCATAATTTTACGGTGATCTTTATTGCCTATCTTCCTACCAGCGGAAAGCTCCTCTTGCCTAAAAAGAATAAGAACCAGCTTCAACATGAAATAAGTAGCCTTAATAAGGATTGAAAAAATGTCCATGGTAATAATTTGTATTTCTATAACTTCTTGCTACTGTTCACTTGTTACAGCTTGTCATATTAGGCAGTCGTATGCTCCCCTTTACGCTTTGTCACGTGCATCTCAGATTCTTACACTGAAACTCAATCACTTTTGCTGTCACTTCACAACAAGGGAAAAAATGCAAGAAAAAAAATCACTGGAGCAAGCTGGAAAAATAATCACCCAAAATTGTTTCGCCACAGCTCCCTAGTCTTCATCTGATAATAGGACAGACATAAAACCACAAGTTTAAAGTAGAACTAAAAAATGAAGATAATTTGTATGTTAAAATTAATTCATGCAGCTTGCAAAGACACAGAGCTTTTCTGAGTGCAATTTTTGAGTTGTCCTGAAAGATATAGCATTGCTTTATAGGATTTAGCACAGGTTCAAAATAAGACTCTAATGGCATAGCAGGACAAACAGCACTAACATCTACACCAGTGACTGATGAACTCATCATTGAATCTCATTATAATAATTAAAAAAAAAAACATACAACACTTTCACTGAAATATTCTACTACCCTATTAAAGGGGGGGAAATCAAGGGTTTGTGAAATGAAAGACCTTTGTCCCCAGCTCTGCATTTAATCTGAACTTATTATGGAACTGCAGGCTTCATGAGATCCTAAAGTCCACAACACAGACCTGGTCTCCAGTAACTTGGAGTACTGATGGTTCTGCCCTGACAAAAATAAAGTAAAATAGCCCTCAAACAGCTGGTTTACCCTTCTCCCATCCTTGACTAAGGGAAAACAAGAAGACCAGTAATTAAGAGGAAGACAGGCTGCCTCTGCCCTCTCCCTGTGGCTACAGCAGAGACCATAGGTCCAACACTCCAGAAAGGAACAGGACAAGAAGAGGCAAAGCACAGAGCAAGCCTGGACATGGGTACATGACGCAGAGAACAAGCATAGTATCAGGCATCAACAGCAGCATAAGCACCCCATAACTTAGGTTACACTTAACAGTAACACTGATGTAGATTTGCACATTGTTCAGGAATAGCCTGATGAAATAGCAAGTTACTAAAAAGAAATGTTAAAAATTAGTATTTCATTTCAAGGGAAGGACAGAATCCCTTTCATCTTGATACACATAACTTGGGAAGAAAAGCTATTGAGACTGGAAATTGCCTGACCTGAATGAAGCAAAACCAATCAAGTAGTAATGAGCATTATAATTTACTTCAACTAAAGTTTTTAAAAAGCTGAAGGTATTCCAACCACTTCAAAAATGCAATCATTAAAAAGTTGTATTTTCTAAGAAATGACAAATCAATTTCATCTACAGTAAAAAAACTGAGAATGTGACAAATAATTGTTAATTTTTGACTGGACTTGTCTATTCTTCAATTCACAAGTGATCAAACTATTTCACTATATTAGTATAGTAACTAGAAAAAAAAAAACTCTAGACTTTCCTATGCTGTTGGAAATCTTGGGCTGGAGAAGCAGGATGAGAATGGAAAACAATATTAAAATTGCATCTTATTACCCTGTAATTAAAAAGAATTACTTCAACCATACCCAGAACATGAATCACAATTTTTATCTACTGTATCCTAAATAAAAATCAATCTTGTACTTGTGCAATCAGGAAACTCTAAGATGAAAAGTTTTTCAGTATAAACAGCAAGTACCACTTCCAAAGAGAAAGTTTTAACGTCTGGTTTTGGATCAACTCCAGTTTTCTACTAAGAAACCCAGCTTTTTCCATCAAAGACATCTTCAGCAAAGGTCTTTTCATTTCATATTATTGCCTAGTTAAAAACAGAGACACTTAATTCATAGACCTCTTTCACTTAAAGTTCCTTGTTTGCATTGAGGAGGCAAATGGAACCCAGTATTTCATCATCTCCTTGTAATGCAACTCCCGACGTTTTGTTAAACAAATTTTTACTTGGGAGTGAAGGGAAAACACAGATAAGCTGTGTGTGTGTGTCAGTCCATCATGAGTCTCAAGGTTATTCTAAAGAAAACAATTCAAGAACTAGACATGTTCTATTGACATGTATTAAATTAGCAAGTTTTCCGAAGAAATTAAAAACTAAATTATCAGGCTTGTAGAAAGCTCTAATTATGTTGTCAGGAATGCTACCAAATTTATAGGCACAGTAGTACTGAGAGGACCTTTTGAAGACAGCCATCATTACCCTAAGTTTTTGCAAGCAAACACTTAAGTTTTTTTATAATTTACCAGGAGTCAGATGATGCAATTTGGCCTAACAGTTTCAATAATGTTCTATGGTCAGACCCTGAGATAAGCTAAGAGATACAACTCAAAACACAAGGTAATAATTAAGAACCCTCAGCTGTTCAGCTTCTCTGCCAAATGAGCCAATGCAGCAGATACTTTTAGTAGCAGTCTTTCACAAGGATTAATGAAACAATGGAACATTATATAGCAAACTCTCTTCCAAAAATAAAAAAAAAGAAGCAGGTAAATTTTCAGGGACAACAAGTTTTCAAGTTACTACTATGTACTTTCCATACATTCAGCACTGTATAGGACAGATAACACAATGCCCAACTCAAAGCAATACAAAAACGCATTAACCTGTCCCAGAGGGTTGATGAGGCACAAAAAGTCAAAGTAAACACATTAGTGAAACTGAAAAAGATGTAAGTCTGGGGGTTTTTTCTCCCACTTAAATCTGGCAGCAAAGTCCAAATCTGCAGCTTGTGCATTCTTTCATCCTGCAACCTCCTAGTACAGAATCACCACTTGTCTTTCTCAGGCTTCAAGCTCACTCCAGCATGTGTTTTTGGGGAAGGGCTTGTTTTGCATTGAAGCCCTAGGACTGTGTTGAAACCTGAGTTTGGTGAACAGACAAAGAATCACTTCTGATTGTGTAAAAGCTATTTAGACCCTTAGCCACTTTATGAGAGTTAACTGCATGAGTGGTGTTTTGATTTTTTTTGCTATGGGAAGTTACAGAGGCTTCTGTTAGATACAAGCAAAGGTAACAAACTGAAATTGTTGAGAATAACACATGGTAGAATGGCTTAAGTCACAGCTATACAGACCAACCTATATTTAATGCAAGTAAGCAGATGTTCTTCATTTCAGCTGCTTCTGAAACTTTTTCCTAATTTATAATCCAAATTCCCACGAGTGGAAAAAAAGATCAAATATGTACATCTTCACTTCCGTCACAGCAAGCACTAAAACAGCCTCAAACCATAAAGTTTAATTTACCAGATGTCAACATTGCTCCATTAGTAAAGTTTATGCTTAACTAATCCATCACCCTCCAACTCTACTCTGCAGTGAGGAAAGGTAGAGAATGACCAAGCATCTTGGAACCTCCAGTAATGACCCAACCACTTTCAATGCTGCAGACAAGTTGATAGCACACTGCAGGAGATCCATACCCATACTTGTGAAATTACAGATCAAAAAGCATTTCTTCCTTCAGTGTGATGATATTCCCTTTTCATACATTAACCATCACCACCACTCCAAAACACAAACACACTTCGAAGATCCCATTCATTCTTCCTCTCCCATTTCTTCAAACCTGTTTTTCCAGTGAAGAGTAAAAAGAATATAAACCCATTTCTTGGTTTACAGATAGTTTGTATTTACAACAGTGTCACAGAGAAGGCAGGGAAGAGAACCAAGGAGCAGATGATACAGGGCATGAAAGCTATTAAAAAGTACAGATCTTTGCTGAGCACGTTCAATGAACTTATACAAAGATTGCCATAGACCCTGATTTTAAGGAGGGAAAGAAAAAAAAAACCACACACAAGGAGAAAAAGACTTGGTTGATTTGACAACCGATAAGTAAATCAAATAGCAACTTGTAATCCTGGACAATGATGGTGATCAAATAATCAGTCTGGAGATGACAAATATAATGGAATTTGACATCCAGACTAGTAAACATACCTCACTTCATGAGATCATGGCACTCTGGTGAAGAGCCCAGAAAATAGAGTAAAAGAAAGCAAGAAGCATCTTTAACCTTGATGTGAGAAATAGGACATATATCATAATTTCCCCTGTATCTCCACTCCTTTTTAAGAGCGTGGGCTGAAAGATATTTGCATGCTTATACAGGTGCTGGCAATTACAAATATTTTCCTTGCCTTCCCACTGGCTAATTAGGGAAGATAGAAGGTTTTCACATATTTAGACATTCCAAGACTACCATAATTATTCTGTCAACATTAATTTGTCAATAATGATTCCCTCCACCTTCTCAATTCCTGCAGTCATAGACCCAAATGTTGGACAACAGCAAGAGAAGATTCGTCCATTCTGTGAACACATGCTTCTCAACCACTGGATGTGCACTTGAGGTGACAAGTAATGACCAGATCTCTACAGCCTAAAAATTAACTGTAGTTAGATAAATGTCAAAAACCTAAATTTTGGGGGAGCAAAAAGGGGGAGCAATGAAACAGATGCCATCTCCTAACTTTTAACAGCAGGACATTGGGGTATTTACAGGAGTCAGCAGTACTGAGTTTCTATGGAGTCTTAAAATGTTACCGCCATGTTAATCATAATTTCTTTGCCTGCTTTATTAGTGTTTAATATATGTAGTGTAGATTAAATGATTTTTAAATGCCTGTTACAGATTCAGTAGGTAAAGGAATCATTCCTGTTAAATGCCACAGGCAGAACCGAGTACACCAGAAGTTTTAATGAATACCTGTTAGTGAAGTTACTTTCACAGACTAGCATACCTATAGTTAGCAATTCACACACAAAGCATCAATCCTTTTTCTATTCTTTCCCCTCCCACCCATAAAAAGCTGCTCTTTGAACAAGTATCCATACCCTAGAAAAATTAAACAAAAATAAATACTGTAAGGTTATAGAGTTAATGCAAATTAAAAGGACACCCCCCCCCCCCCAAAAAAAAAAAAAGCATTTCTGATATTCCCTTCATGCAGATACTTAGAAAAAACACGGACATACAATGGATTATATTTACTTCAAGACTGCTCTCCAGCTCTGTGAACAGAAACTGAAGTGGTTTTGGATATCATCAGCTTTCAACAGTGCCATCAACACTGCTAACAGTTTTTCGGATTGTCTCCCTGAAGAGAGAGAAGAAATGAGACCCAGAATACATAACTACCTGACAGAGGCCAAAGCTTCTCTGGCTCAGGTAATGCCAGACTGCTCATATAGTCTGAAAAGCTCAGGCAGGCACAATGAAATTCTGTTGTGATATAAATTAAGACCACCTCTCCTAGAAATAGTCTAGGAAAGGCTTAAAGCTTTCCAAAACTTGTCAAGAGAGCAAAAGACTTTGGAGCCCAGATTAAACCAAAATCCACCTTGAAAGAAAGGCGACAGGACTGCGCTAACAACCCAAGCCAAAAATACCTACCCAACCCTCCGATACTGCTCATTTCTTCAAACCAGTATTAGATGGATGGCAGCAGGCTGTTTAGAATCTACCAGGGGTAGGGCTGCATTACGTAGTTATTTTCAGGTTTATTTATAACATGGATTGTAGGCCATTTAAATATTGTTAAAAGGACTACTTGAGACTTCCTACACAATCTTATGCTGTATCCATTTGCATTTTCTTAATAGAAGTTACAAAAATAATCTGGTTACAGGACTCATTTTAATACTCTCTCAGTTCATTGACAATATATGTTGATTAAACTTGCAACATCAAGTCCTTTATTCTGAACAAAGGTATTTACTCTTAAAACTGGTTATACGTGAGAGGAGGATAAACTAACAGAAACAGTGAAAAAGTTAAATGTATAAAATTCTTATGGGTGTTTACCTAAACTCTTTTCTCATTTTACTAAGCTACCTTCTCAAGTCAGAGCCCAGCTGGCCTGATGGCCCCATTAAACATGCCCATCCAGTTGAAGAGGTGAGACACAGACTCCAGAGTTACTTGATCGCTGCCAAGATACCAAGAGCTGACACTATGTGGCTAGAGATGGATGCACGTCGTCTTTGACAAGGAAAAAAAAAAAAGAGAGACTAGGCTGGTATGATTGACAATTTCTCTGTCAAATGCTTCACAGTCCTGAAATATCTATGTTCTTGCACCTCCCTGCAGCATTTGAATAGATAACTTCATTCTAGCAGTTGTTCTGCAGCTAGGTTTGCTATTTTATTTTATCTCCCTTCACAAGCTGAGGAAGCATGGGATTTGATTCCCATTCCAGGAAGTATTGCAAAGGGTAGTTGGACTTAGAGCATAAACATGCTTGTCTGTTTGTTAACGAACTACCATGCATACACTCACAAATAGGGAGCTAGAAACAAAATCAGGCATGTGTGAAGAAGGTAGACAAGCTTCTCAGTTTTCAGGTTATTACCAGAGCTACCACACTATCAGCAGGTCCCCTGTGAAACTGTTGTTGGAGGACTGCTTACTGCTTTAAATAATGCAATACCCCACAAAGGCATTTTGGCAGTAAAGAAATGCTCACAGAGCATATGCTGTTCCAGGAGATAATTTAACTTGTCTGACAGGACTCCAATTTGAGTACATAAGACTTCTATTTTTTAAATTAAATTAAATTCTGCAGAGCATATCAGGTCCAGTGAAAAGGACAATGCACTCTTGCAGGATTTCACTGCCGCAATATAGATCCCACCACCTCTTTTATGACAGCAATTTATAAAGATCAGTTGGGGGGTATTGTTGAGTTGGGGGTGGGGACATTACTTACATTCAGAGACTGGTTTTCAAGTTATTTCAGTAGAAACATAAGGCAGAGAATTACATCAGAATAATTTACTTTTTCAGAAATTGAGTCTATGTCTTGAGTATTCAAAGTTCCAGATGTTTGAGATTGATACACTCTATTACATTCTTGTCTTTTGCTTCCAGCTTATAATATTCAGGCTCTCACTTAAACACACCTTTAGATAAAACTTGAGTGATAAAATATCCATTGCAAAACAAATTATTGCTATTATTAAAAGCTTTGGAACAAAAGATTTGTGGCTGACAGTACACATTCACAAATAAAAACTCTGCACCTGTCCTTTATTTGGTGATGTGAAATTTATTCTTGATCCAGTATTCCCATTAATAACTAAAAGAACAACTAGAGAAAAAAATTAACACTTTAAAAATTAAACAAAGAATTGTGAGCACTCTGAAAGATTAAATCAACTTACTGATCACTTGTTCACAAGAGAAACAAAGTGGCAACAACAACTGGAAGAAAGTGAGCACATGCAGAAGGATTAAAAAGAGCAACTATACTTTCCACCTCTTGAAAAGACACATCTCTAAGCTCATCAGAGAACGAGTAAGCTTAATGCCTACAGCAATACACAAACAGCAGTTCAGCAATATGGTTGTATGGATGGTAGCATAACAACTAAGCTTAAGCAAGATAACAGACCACTTGATAAGAAGTGGTCCTATTCTTGACTGATAAATTAGAATATAAAAAAAACAAAAAAAATGTACACTTGCACAACTTTCCTTGGTTTGTTACAGAAATGGCTTATTTGCCCCAAAGTTATCACTGAAGAAAGAAAAGAGCACTGTAATAGTACATCAAAAGTAGCATACAAATATTCATACAAGAGCTACCTACATCTTACTGACATTGATGATTGCTTCCAATTAAAGGCTAGCAGAGACAGCATGAAGAGATTAGAATAAATAATTGATAGAAAACAATAAATACCAAAAACACATGAAAACACTGAAGTTTTTCATTGACACCACCACCACAGCTTCACATAGTTAGAACAATCAAATGACTGATACAATTTTGGCTTCTTTCAGCATAAGGCCAGAATCCCACAAAGATCGGCACAAACTTAGCATTACACAAGGAGGTAGTCCTCCATTTATTTATAGGCATCATTCTGGAAACAAAACTGACATAAAGAAAAAAAAAAAGAAATTAAGACTTACTTGTCAAGGAAGTCCTTGTCCACAACTGCACAGATATCAAGCAGAGGATTTCCCATTCCAAACAGGACATTTTCACTGTAAGAGAATCAATTATTTCAAGTTAGCTTAGCGTTAGTTTACTGTTCCTAGTATAATACGTTGAAGACTTTTTTTTATTAGAGAGAAAAGTTTTTCTTTAATACAGCTAAGGAACAAAAAGATACATGTTTTGCCCAGCGCAGTAGTCACATGGAGACCTAGCATATAGACAGTCAGTCAAATTTGAGTGAAATATCATCCTACAATATTCTTTGGTCAATACACAGACTGCAAGCAGTCAAGAATATATAATGGTATATATCCTGTCAAGCTATCATTCACTCAGATAAAGAATTAGAGCTGCATGCCACATTCTGTAGTTTTAAAGGATTGCACTCAGGTTGTAATACCAGATTATAGACAGAGGGAGCATCAGACCAGGTTATAAGAATTTCACTGAACAGACTTCATTGCTGGGTTTACTCTGCTACTGACCAATAATTAACAATTTAAGTCTGATTTAATCAACTGAAATTAAGAGACTATGGATTCTGCATTGTCAGCCATCTTAAACAGTGTAGCCATTTACTGATAATAATGTATGTACTTTTTAATCAATTTGAAATTCATCACCATGATCTCTGCCACACAAATACAAGACATCAGAGATACTGTAAACAGCTGAAAGAGCTGGCTTTAACTTTTTTTTTTTAAGATTCATTCAGAAACCATGTGTTACATTTTCCTGAATAGCGTGTACTTGGGTGATAATGCAGTAATACCAAAGGATTAGATACATGGCCTAGTGTCAAGTAGGAGTGAATGCAGCTGTTCCCGAAGGCTGCCTAAAACTACATCCAAACCCATCACATTCCTTGCTAAGCTAACACCTGCTGCCTCCAACTGGCAAGGCAAGCCCTTGCTCTAGGCACTGAAGGTAGCTTCAGTATGACCACCAAACACGCCTCCTTCTTTACTATGTCTCTATCAAGTATTTGCAGAGAAAGCATATTCCCTGCCTCTCCATCCCCCAAAAAGTACTACTGTAACACTGAAGTTAGATCCAAAGTTTATCTGCAGTTTACCCAAAGCTGCGTAACATTGTCAGCTGAGTCTCAAAGAAAGTGAGTAAGTTTTCAATTTTTCTGGCCCATATAGAGCAAGAAAACGTTTTAGAGACTCAACATCTGCCTATTAAATGATAGATTTCATTAATTTCTACTCAGCAGGGTAAGAAAAAGATTATAAAACAAGCAGAAAGGGGATGATATGGAACAATCTCATTAATTGTGTCCAACAGAGGTTGGAAACTCATTCACTTACTTCGTCTCACAACTGCTATGAAAAGCCCTTAGCTGACAAGTATTTGTCAAATTTGAAGCTACTTGCCAAAAGTACACAGTCAAACTTCCTCCTCTTTACAATGCCACATCAGCCTCCATTAAATGCTAAATTCTGAAGTCCAGAAATGAAGAAGTAGAAAACATGATTAATAACCTTGATATTGAGACACAGCAAACCATGCTTTAAGTATACTAATTTTTGTTGTAGCTTTAAAGACAGGCCTTTACAGCCCATTTCACTGTAAGTGAAAAGTGGAAGACACTGCTTTGTGAAGACAGAGCCAGAAATCCAGCTCAATCCTAACTGAGATAGGTAACATCTGCTTAGTAAAAACCTATGACTCACTAAATACTTTTGTCAGTGTGAAAAGGAGGATTGATTCTTCTAAATAGCATAACCATAAGTTCTATCAAGTTAGAAGAAGAGGGAGAGACAGATGACAGGTAACGAGACATAAGGATGAAGGGGATTGAAGTTGGAGCCCCAAGACAAGACATTCTCTCAATTTTAAAAACTAAGTATTGCATCAGTAGTATTGCAGGACAACGAATGAACAAGTCAGAATTCTAAAAGTGCTGAATGCGATTTGTCCCAAACTGTATGCTCCTGTACTTGATGTTTAGCCAATTCTCACATTCCGTGAAATTCTACACATCAATAATTTTATACCTACACTTAAGAAAGAAATACCTGTCATGGATAACTTCTATTCAAGACAAGTATCAGCACTTAAGTGTATGGTATGCCAGAAAACAGCAGCTGTACTTTAAAAACTCTCTGAAATACAGCTGACATGTTGAGGTCACTACCTATGAAGAAGTTGCCTTGTTCAACAGAAAAGCAAAATAGAAGCTACCAAACATTCAACAAGCTGCAGGCTGCAGAACATACTGGTCAATATACTTGAAGCAGCACAAGAGCAACTTTGTACTGGTTTAGCATCCACAGAAGCTCTATCAAGCCAGTAACGTGCATACTAACTCCTAATACGTCATCACCAGCAGGAACTAGCACTTTCAGTGCCATTTAATCCAGGCAGCTCTTTACATGACATACAAGAAGTCCTGTTCCATCCCCAACCCTTCTTTCTCCCACAGTATTTTACAATCATCCCCATTCAAGTATTCTAGAGGCTGTATAGTAGGGTGCCATCTGGAATGGAAAGTTTTAAAAGCCAAGGTAGCTATCACTAGACTAAGTAAGCGTATGTTCAGAAACCCCCTGAAACTTCTGGGCAAACTCTCCCCAACTTCAGCATAGTTGTTTCTCACAACCAAATGGAGGATAGCAGAACTTAACAGCTTTTCAAACACATATCTTTGAGTACATTCACTGTTTGATTTCTATGAAGAAGAGAGGTACACGGGTTATAATACTCAACTTACTTTTGCAAATAATCTAAATACATAAGCTAATATATACTAATAGCTAGCCTTGCGTTTTCAATTAACATGTATTTCTATATTTTTGGTTGTTTCAGCTAGATGTTTGAATTAACTAAGTCCCAAGGTACTAGAGCTTCCATGCTTAAAACTAGATATTAACATTCTAAAGGAGAATGGAGAATTCCAAAGGCAAAAAGGAGAAAAATCCATACACTCCATTTGTACTGGAGACTGTAGCTGTGTCATTCCTTAACTGACACTGCATTTGGTAAAAATACCTTTTCAGGCACAATGGGAACAGTCTAAACAATCTCTTTCCAAGTCACAAATTTTAAAAATTCAACAAGTTTAAGCAGACATTTAAGATCACCACTGTGATCAGTATTTTCTAGCACAAGCTTTGTGAACCACGATCTGGAAAGTTCAGTGTTTCTACTGTTAAAGAGAAAGACTTGGCTGTGTAAATCCTTAGCATGTTCAACCTGATTAACCCAGCATTGGCTATATTTCAGTGCAGTGCAAATCACCCTTCCCTTCTTGAGGGACTGCAAAGTATCTGCACTGTTACACTATTGCGATTTTTTGTGGCACAACATGAGGTATAGCAGTTATTTAGCTACAGTTTGCTTCTCTGTAAAAATAAAAATTAAAAAAAAATGACATATACTCTGTAAAGTCACATCTTGTAAAAGCATAAAATTAAACATAATATTTAGGATCCTGGAGAATGCTAAATTTACAAGTCTCTGGAGCAAGAAACTGAGATATTAAACTGTTACATTCTCACCAAGTTTAACACTTTCAGCAGTACATGTGAACTTTATTGGCCTTAAGTTTGCTGTTCAATCACACTGGACACCTGCATTGATTAAAATTTCACAGATTATTTCCAACCAACTAGATGTAAAACATAGTGAAGAAGCAGCAATAGTTTCCTGAACTGTGAGATTTCACAATACATCGGTTATTTGGGAAATACATCTCTGCAACAGACACAGAACAAACACTTATATACTCCACAGACTCCTTGACTCTCTCCAGTTCCTTTTCTTGCAGAGGAGTACTGTATCTAATTATCTGAGAAGAATGTTCCTGCTTAACTTGACTAACCTATTGCAAAAGAGTAGTTGGCTCAGCTCTTCAAGAAACAAGTGACAACTCCTCCACCTGCATAAATTAAGGGCATATAATTGACTGTACACTGTCAGTATGTACGTGTGTCTGTGTGTATATATATATGCATACACACAGAGTACATATATACGAACAGTATATATACTTTTTAAACTCTAAACTAAGATGTTCATACAAATCTAAAACTTGTTTGGACACAGAAATACACTGTCCATCTAGCACGCAAAACTACAGCAACAACGGTAATTTACTTTACAGAAAGCTTGGATGTACACCGCATTTGGATTCTAAACTCCTGACAACAAGCAATATATTTTATGACTTTGTCATTTAACTTTGGAATAGATGAAGAGTGAGTTGTAATTACAAGTTCAAGCATTGTAATTCATTAAATATAAATAAATCTTCACCTGCTAATTATGGCATTTCGTTTGGAGATTGCCAAGATGATTGATTTTTCACAAGTAGCCAGTGTTTCACGTATTACTCTTACAAAAAGTTGCAGAAGTAACGAAATGAAACCAAACCGGATGAAAACAAAACAAAAAATCCAACCAAACAAAAAAAACCCCACATCAGTACTGAGCTACCCTTCAATCATTTTTAAGAAGTCAACAAAATTACCTGTAACTGAATGATCTGGAAAGCTGCATCCAATATCATGGTTATACATTACTAATGCTCTACTGTTACAAGCATTTTTAAAAATATGGTCCTGTTTCAAGTTGGCTGCTGAACATTAATAGTACTGTGTCTAACTATCACACAGTATTGTTATCATCCCATGCTGCTGTGCACTTCAGTGGAAGAGCAACATCAAAATATCAGTGAAACCATATACTGGCACAGAGCCAGAGAAATATTTTGAGCCTTTGGATACTGGCATGTCTTGCTTAAAAAAAATCCCACTATTTCTTAAAAAACATTTCATTTTTTTTCTTGTTAATTGCTGCAAAAATTCTCATCTACATAACAGTAACTAATAGTAAAGGAAGACAAGTTGAAAATTTCACCTTTCTTATTGCTCTATAACAGCCTCATACTACTGTGCAGCTATAATGTACACTTAATATTAAATTCTTATGCTAAGACATTTTACAGTCAGAAAGCCTTAATAAAACATAATTGGGACATTTGAGTGTCCCAATTGCACAACAGCCTGCTGTATGCCTAGTCTTCCATTTACAAATATAAGATACAGTTTCGTAAGATGTAAAATGTTAGTATTTCTATAGGGTTTCATTATGCCCTTAAAAGTAAGGCCAAACAGTGCATGTTCTAAGCCTGCATGTCCATTTCTGTCACAAAGGAACATAGTTAAACCCCATACAACACAAGATTTGAATTTATCAAAATTTATACATGTAGTTAAAACAAAACAGTAACAGTACCAGGTTCATAGCATTTGAATAGCTATAAGCTCTCGACAAAGAACATCCTTCTTTCATCCCACTTACCTATGCAACACAAATATAAGTGAGTACGATGACATTTACTGTTAACCATAACTCGTCTGGCACTAAAAGTACCTCAGAACTATTATTCCATGATTCCAGAGTTCAGACAATTTCCCTTGCATCACTCGTCAGCAAATCACTTTAGCCTATAGACCTGAAACATACAAGTAGCCTGTAAGATTGCTCACGTGCTTTCCTTACTTAGGTCTTAAATAAAGGCAATATTTGGCTAGGGAGTTACATGTTTCCATACTGAATTAGAAGAGTATCTTCAGCGATTATTTCATTCATTATGAAACTTTCATAGTCTTCTAGTGACACATTCACAGGTTCCAACTCAGAAGCCAAGCCTAAAAGCCTTGGCCTTATGTAAGCAAGGCTGCCGCAGAAAAAAAAACGTTCCACTACTACCCAGCTCCTTACACAGCTGCGCTAACTCCACAAGCTCCAACAGTGAGACAGTACTGCAATTTCAAAGAGTTACCTTCTGTACTTCTCGGTCAGAAACAGTGCGAAATCTGATACATTGAGTTTTGAGGATGCAGAGAGGAGGTGGAAGAGCTGCCTTGAATGATCATTGAACTTGGAGTCTGTCATTTTAGGCATTTCTTTAGCAACTGCAAGACTGATCAAAATAACTACGTGATGAAGGTTACCAGTTCACTTCACAATACCACCCCATCCGAAGACGAAGTGTTTTAGGAAGCAAAACTGGTCATAACTCCTTTTGCTGAATGTTAAAGGTTTGTCATTTTTCAGTTATTGCTGATAAACTGACACCACCGCAGTTCCAACAGACTGCTAAGAGCCTAACCTGTCGTTATTACCCTGCTTCTCATTATTTGGGATTCATTTAAAATTAGGTTCCAGCCATGGCACGCTACAGCGATACTTTAAGGTTCAATCGCGGCTGCCGGCGTCCTACGACATCCGTCCTCCCACCCCCACGAGTGGGACCCCGCCACGGAAAGTGGCCGCCCGCGCTCAGGCGCTACCTTTGACAGCGGCACCGCCGCAGAGCGACGCCGCCCGAAACCCCCGGCCGTGCCCCGGCCGCCGCCCCGCGGTTCACCTCCGGGAGCCCGGCCCAGTCCGGCGCATCGCTCCTCGGGGCTCTCGCCTGCGCAGGGGCGGGCGACCGCGCCGGGGCTAGCCGGACGGGCGAGCCGCTGGGGAACCGGCATCGCCCGACGCCGCCGCAAGCCTCCACCCGGGGCGACCGTTGGTGACAGTTGGCGACGCCGGCGCGCGCCCACCTGCCCGCCAGAAATAAACTCCACGCGCCCAGGGAGCGGGTGACCCCGCAGCCGCGAGGGCGGCCCACCGGGCTGAGGGGCCGGGAGAGAACCGGCACGACTCTCCCTCCGCGTCCCGCGATCGCGGGGCGGGGGCGTGCAGCCGCAAAACCAACTCGCGGCGGCGAGAGGGAAGAAGGGAGGGAGGGAGGAAGAGAGAGAACGAAGCCGCGCGACCCCGTACCCTAAAATTACACGGGTGGAGAAGGAGGGAAGAGCTGAGCTCCGGCGGAATACCGCGCCGGGCGCCCCCGCCCCGCGAGCAGGAGCGCATCAGCGCCCGCCGCCCCCTCCCCCGGGGCGCCGGGCTGGGCTGCGGGAGCCGCGTCGGGGCTCGGCGTTACCTGAGGGTGGGCATGGCTCCCCGCCCGGCCGCCCGCGGCGGAGCCCCGCTGGCAGCAGCGGCGTCGCCTCTCCGCCCGGCGCCCGCCGGCAGCTGCGGCCACTGCACGTACCGCCCCGCGCGCCGCCCGCCTCAGCCGCGACTGAGCCGCCGGCCACGGCTCGGCCGACCCACCCGCGCGCCACCGCCCCGCCCCGCCCGCCCGCGCGCCCCGCCATTGGCTGGACGGCCGGCGGGGGCGGGCCCGGACCTTCCGCGGCGGCGGAGGGGCGCGAGGAGCCCCGGGAAGAGGCAGCGGCGGCCTCGGGGCGCTGGCGACAGGCCCCGCGCCTCGGTTCGGAAGCTCACGGTACCGGGCGGCGCCGCCCGCCCGGCGCCCCGGGGTCCCCGGCCGCCATCTTTGGTACGGGCAGAGAGCACGCGCCTCCCACCCACCTCCTCCTCCTCCTGTCACCTCCCTCCCCCAGCCCGAGGAGGCAATTATGGTCGCCAGCGCTAATTAAAAAAAATGTTTAATTGAGGTATCGAAGAGGTGCGGAGTTCTACCGTACTGCCCACATTAAAGATGGCCAGCGGAGCCCGCGGCATCGCTGTCCCTCGGCTGTCACAGGGCCGTGGGGATTGCTGCGCTCCCAAGGGGACCCCAACCGCCCCCCCGGCCGGGGCTGCTCCCAGCGCCAGCGGCCAGGCTCCCGCCCCGGGCGTCCGCCCGCCGGCCCAGGAACACTCGTCCTCCCCAGCCGCTGACCGACGCCTCCCCCGACACGCGCTTTTCACACACTCGACAAGAACGCCTTTTCACTCTTTTTATTTGTGTGTGGGGTCAGACCTTAACGCCGCCTCAGGTGACCTTCTGTGGAGCCTTCCTCCTCGGCCACCACCGCCAGGCATCGGCACCCACAGCCAGCGAAGACCTCGTCCCTGCGCAACCGGGTGCTGGGGCAGGGCTGGCTAGCCATGCGGATGCGGGCTCTCACTTCAGTTCCAGAGAGGAGATCTATTTTATCCCCGGGCTGCTGAAGCGCCTGGCAGCCACCTGTGGTATGCAGCTACCAGACGTTACTCTATCTTTCCAACCTGCCAGAGGGCAAGAGTGGAGACACAGATGAGATGCGGGCCTGTGTGCCACCGTTTGCGGGGAAAAAAGAGCAGCCCTTCGTTGCCTAACCTGTTTCTTGTCTGTCTGACATTCAAGCAGAACTGCCGTATCAGAAAGGAAAAGCATCGGTAAAGCCAGGTTCCTATTCTTCGCTCATCCTACCCGCTTGCTCTTCATTTGGCTGTCAAAGTTACTGCTACCCCGTGCAGATTTGGCACTTATTTTGTTAACTTACCAGCACCAGAAACACTGATTCATGAAACTGATGTCAGAAGAGGTTGTTTTTGCCAAAAGTGAACACAGCTTGGTCTTGTTGGTCCCATCGCTGTATTTTAAATAATAAATCCATTTTTAAAAAATCACGATGTAGATTTCCTCATAAATAATTGCCTGGCTTTAACAAGCACACAAGAATATATAAAGGAAAATAGATATAATACATTAATGTGATCTATATTTACAGTAATTTGCAACATACAACTGCATATTATGAATATTAAGCTGCAGAGTCCAAATGAGGTGCCATCAATGTTTCTAACTTTTTACCAGTTCAGCAAGATAGGATCAAAAGGGTATTTTTCTAAAAAATTAAACAGCCTTTCATGAAATAGCACATATGACACCTCAACAGCATTCGTCAATAGCACTTTATAAAGTTCCAACTATTCCCAAGTGCCCAATCATCTTGCTTGTACTATCACGTACGCACAGGTTCTACTGTTACTGACGTCTTCAAGGCATCACCTACCACTACACGCTTTTTGGTCACTTGGCAGGGAAATTCTAGACATCCTGACACATAAGTGGAGGAACAGCAACCAGGGTATCCCTGCAAAAATGGCCATTTATTGCTTATGGTCATTCATAGATTAACTTTATGATGCTTGTGCCACAAGTTCGACTCATAGTCGCAGCACGTATGTGCTAGGCAGCCAGCCTGAGTTTGCTCAGCCTCCCTGATACCTTTCAAATTTGCTCTGCTTGCGTGGAGCAGCTGACCTGTGCCTTCACATGTGTTTTGGCTTCAGAAATCCCTGAGAGAAATAGGGAATTCACAGCTTTTGCATATAAAAATATAATACCTGACAGGGTCTAACCACAATTTCTCTCGACTGCTTCTGTTACTATACAGTAAGGAAGATATCTTCATGACCATATGAGTTCCTCTACGTATGATGAACAACTATTCCTCAGGTGATTTCACTAAAATGCTTCCTTTCAAGCACGGTATGAATTAGAAGTGAACTGTAGCCCTACCTGATATAACAACAGGTAAGCATGTGAGAACTTTTAAAATTGCACTTTATTGAAGTAATCCATGAAACTATACATTTTATACATTTGTAACTTGTGTATCCAAGATATAAGCAATCTAGGCTTTACCCTTGGACTAATGTGTTATGTTTTACTCCACAAATATTTGGTATAAATTGTTCAGTTTACAATACATAAAGTTCTCCATTAACCCCCATATTTCAGTCAATTTCTTCAAAGTACAAAACTAAGGTTAACCTTAGATAAGCGGCCCACTCTTCTATCTTTGCAAGACAGAAGGATGATCTTTTACATAATAGCCTCAGCAGACATTATAAAATAGGACTAGCAAGCAGAAATTCTCTTTGTGGACTAGCAAGTCCACAAATTCTCTTTCAATAACAGCATTTTGCAGAGCTTGCACGTATTTTCTACTAGAACAGTGGTTGTTTTGAAAACTTTTCTACAGAGAGAATTTCATATTTTGCAACATAAAATAAGATGTATTTTTATCTTGTATGGATCTACTAGAAAAGTATTTAAAAGATTTTTTTATTATTATTTTAAAATTCCATAGCATAATCCCATTTCTTTTAATGCAGCTTCACAGACCATACAGCTGTAAGAGCAAAGGAAAGTCTACAAATCTGCTAAGTCTTCATCATATTGCAGACAGCTATACTTTTTTCCTATCTTACTCTAGTCAAATAGCCTAGCCCTTGAGACAGTTACAACTGCTTTCTACCACTGAATGTACAAGAAAAAAAAAAAACACAAAAATCTTTCACTGTAAATGAAATCCCAAGGTAGCATAAAGCCAGCAAGTAGCTTTATGTTACCATATCCTCCAAGCGTGGAACAGCTTTGCGGTCAAACAATCATTACAAAAATGATTACAGTTCAAAATGGAGAAAATCCCTTTCCCTTCACTGAATTCTAAGTAATACCCAAAGACTTCTCTCTCCTTCACACAAAATGCTTTGATATTTATTATATAAATAATATTAGTATGTAAATTGAAATTATTTAAGAAGCAATTTATGTAAATAGAAAATGAACAGCCTTGAGAAAACATAGTGTTCACATTGTATCTGCAAGTTCAATTTACTTTTTTCAAGAAGATAAGGTTTTCCAACACATTGCCAGCAAATACTAATTAATGACCTTTAGATAGCAACCCATTCACTGCTTCTGAAACTGGTTTTCTGAAATACTTGTGTACCATGCCTGTGTAAGTAACTACTCAAATTCAATATCACAACCTTGAATCACAAGCCAGAGTTTTGCTTCAAACATTTCAACATCGAATATACCTCAGCAATAATAGAGTAAGCCAAGGTCTTGTTCTACAGAAAGCACATTTCACACTATTGCATTGACACTGTATTCAACTACATCCATGTTCACTCATGCCTCCTTTCCGGGCACCTTCCTTGTCTGTTTATAAGTAATATGAGTAGATCCAATTAGATGAGTAATGAAACAAGCTGTTTCATTAGCTGAAAAAGAAGGAACTCACAAATCTCGGGAAAAATTCACAGGAACTTCAAGATTCATGATGAAATAGGCATATTTGCGCTGGCTCCCCTCCCACAGGTAATCAAGCATGCAAGCAGCTCTAGGGACAAGACTAGTCCTGTTGACTTCAGGGAGGCAGCACACAAGTCAGGTGTACTTTTCTGCAGGATATTAGTAAAGCCTATTATGTCTATACTCTCGTTCATCGGTATGACTTTTCTGCCAGGTGGGCTGCAGGCAACATCAGTAACGAGAGACACCAGCCATGCCCACGGTCCAGAGTAGAAAGAGCCTTCCCTCGACCTCCTCTTTCCTCAGGTTACACACTCCTTCCCGTAAAGCAAGGAATTACTTTTAATTAAAAGGATGAAAACACCATTACAAGCTTCTCCAATACAAGAACACAAAACTGTGGAAATACGACACACACTGTGAGAAATCCCACAGGATTACATCAAAGGCCAGGTGAAGACACATGTCAATCTGAACAGTAATTAGAGAGTTATATATCTGAACAATGGAAATGAGGGCCTGAACGGTAAGAGCGAGGTATTTTCCATGCCGCAAGTCATTCCGGGTTTGGATATATTTCTGTCAATGCAGTTCTGAAGGGAAGGTTGCTGCTGTTATGTCCTAAATAAAGCAAAATTAGCAAAGCCTGTTGCTAGTGTCTTCAAAAGTATTTGTCTGCTTTCTACACGAATCTAAATATCCATCTGAGGAAAAAGTCTATTGCTTTTATTCTTCTGGGAGCAAACACAGCAAGGTGCTAGAGTCTCAGATCTTTCTTTGTACTAAGAGGCCATTAAGAGTACTGACATGGAAAAAGTTACCCGTATTTGCAGATATGAGAAACTAGAAAGTGAGAAAAGTATAAGCCATGAAGACAGAAACTGAAATGAATACAAATGGGGAGCGAGGTGAAATTAAAAAAAAAAAAAGAGATAATAAAAGAGAAAGAAAAACGATTTACTAAATTCTAACTGAGAGCTTTGTCACAGCTAATTTAAAATATTCAGAATCTTCTTTCATTTGTAGAGAGCTGATGAAGGAATAAGCTAAATTAAAAGCCAGCTTATTAAGAAAATTAAAAATGCACGAAATTAGCAATATTTTTTACAGTCTCCAGTATCAAGCTGTCTAAAATCTAGTGGAACAGTAATAACAAAGGACTGCTTTTGATAACAATTACCCACAGAGTGTCTGATAATTTATTCTGAAAAGGAGGAGATATCTAATAGTAACAGAAGAAAAGGAATATTGTACTTCGTACTTTTAGTATAAAGTATTTGTCAAATTCAATGCTTACATTGTCTTCATGTAGATAAACTGATTTGTCCAAACAGCCAGCCACGTCACCACTATTCAATCAGTACAGCAGCTGCAGAACAGCCAGAAGGCCATAATGCAGCAGAGGGGACTTCACAGTGGAGGATTTCACAAGTTTGTTCATTTTTTCCTTCCACACACATGCATATTGCTATACAGACATGTACATATAAGCTCAAACATCTCTACAGAGAACGTCCGAATTCTTTCGTAACTGTACCAGTCTGTTAACAGAAGTCTGGTTGCAGTTTTCACAGACTTCCAAGATAAAACCAAACCAAATACAAAACGACACAAATCCCAAGTAATTCTCCTTTAAAGTAATGCCTCATGATGTTTCTAGTAAGTTGATGCTACCACTCACTGACAAGCCCTTTGCAGTTTTGCAAGCCTATTCGCTGTTCAAACAGAACAGTTTACACACACAATGATATTTTATTTCACACAGCAGAGATGTAGTCAGAAGCCTGAAACAACACAGAACGCATTAATGGCCTTGCCTAAAGCCGGTTGGTTTTAGCGGGGATTTGCACCCGTCAATAAAGACAATGCAAAACCTGCCGCCCAGCAGATTAATGTCAGCACAACGCATTGTTGAGCTGGGAACGCTAGTTTGGGTCTCGGGCTTTGTGTTCTGCTCAATGGGTGGCAAAAGCTGGCCATCCTACATTGCTTTCAAACAACTTTAGCTGAACCCGGTCAGCTTTGCCTACCTCATGAGGGAGCAATATTTGCTTTCCTTTGCCTGAAAGGATCGAAAGGGACTAAAAAAAAAAATACGTATCCATGAAACCTCCCTGATGCCACTTTGAGAGAGAAAATGATGAAAAAAAATATAGGGGAAGGAAACATTTGTTATTGTAGACAAGGTTCGGCTTATATTATACAGCGGAATTTAACTTTTTAATGTATTTTTTTAATATTAAAATAGCTTTCATGGTAGCCACAGGAAAGATTCAGGTTTGTATCTTATTGGAGAGTAAGTAAGGTACAAGACCATCCTTGTCGAGTCCATTAGACATGGTCTTCTGAAGAGGCTGGAGAGTCTCAGATCTAGATGTTGAGAACAAGGAATTCTTTAATTCTCTAATTCTTGGTAGAACAAATATGAAGTTATTACCTCCCAAAATTTTCAAGTGATTTTTCACTTCTTTTCTAATCGGTAGGTTAACTGTTTCCAATACTCCTGACATATGCAGCAGTGCTTTGCATTAACAACCGAACCTCATTACAAATACAACAAAGTCAAGGAACCTTGACCATTCTGGAATCTTCCGTACTGGCTTTTAACACTGGACAAAGTCCCACAGCAGCACTAGGCCAAACACGTTCTTGCCACTACGTTCAAACAAGTGCAAAGGTCTGCCAAATCTAGTCCAACCCCCTCACCAGCTTCATGAGTCCAACCTGCGGCCCACAGCACACATTATCTTTGTTTGATCACCAGCTGATGATGGCATTTCTCCTCTTATGAAACAGAGCTGGAGTCTAGTTTACACTTCATATTGAAATAACCTGAAACAGAATTAGAGCACACAAGTTCTAACAAGATTCCCCATGTTTTATCCATCGTACCTCATAAAAGTATTATTTTCAGTTTAATCAGTTGTTATCGGAGCATGTCACCATGCCCTTTCACTCCACTGTAAACAGCCTTTACATTTTTAACTCCGTACTTCAATAATGTTCTCAAATTTTTGCTTTTTCATGTTTAGGCTTGAAGCTGGTAAAATGCACTTTCCTCTAATGAGCTTTATAAACAGAAACACTGCAATTCCCAGTTTCTTGTCCCACCTTGCTTTAAGGCCTGGGGAAGTAACCGTTGCTTTTTAATTACAACTTTACACTGCTGCCTGCCATTTATTTGCTTTCAGAGCTCAGTTACATTTTTCCTCTTCCACTATCTGCAACTGAGCTTGTCAACTATTATTAGACTTGAAAAGTCACTCAGTTGCCAAAGAAGCAAGTACCCTGACTTTGACAAATTTAATAGGATTAGTTCTTTCAGTGAGGACATCAGTACCAAAAGGGACTGTTCTCATCTCAGTACTACAGGACATCTCTTTTATGCTATATTCGAGCAAGTTATTAGTTATCGCCAAGGTAATTTTGGACCTTTCAAGTCTTATGTCATTAATCCACTTCATACACTGAATACTTGGAAGGAGATCAGCTATCTTACAGTTATATTCATGTGAATAATCCCGAGAAAACAAATCAGAAACTGCACCACAAAAGCTCCACTACAGCGCTCTCAGTACTCATTTTGACCGTGCTTCCTGCATTGAGAAACCTTGTATTTCTCTGCTATGACACTTAAAAATAAATGACTCGTTTCTGTGCCGGCCATCAGTCAGATGGGGTTCAGTCAGTGATATTATACAGTGATCACACAAATAAGGAAGTATAGCAAATGGAACGGATTATTTCAATATGAAAACACTTAAAAATATTCCATGTGTCCTGAAGAAAATGTATCTGTTAACGAGGATTTTTAGATAACTAAGTTCCTGTCTAACAGGGAAAGAGACCCCCGCAAGGGTATTAATCGGGGCTTTCAGACGATATTTTCAAAGAAGAGGAGCACGGGGTGACAACCCAAGCCGTATTCCGAACACCGGCTGTTGTAGCTGCAGGCAGCCTTCAGTTTCACCGCACGACCCCATCCAGGAGCTCAGAAGCGCGTTTGCACTGACCGACCCCGAGCCCACGGCAAAGCGAGGGCCCCGCACACCAGGCGGCGCGGTCCCCGCGCTTCCCGCGGCACGCCAGCAGCGCTCCCGCCCGCCGCTGCCCGGCTGCGGGGCGTCCAGCCCGGCGGCGCCTCTGGGCAAACACCGGGGCCGGGCACCGGCACCCGCGGGGCGGCCACCAGGACGGCGACGGCGGCAGGAGCCGCGGCAGCACAGCGGGACGGCCCCGCCGCCCGCCTCCACGTGCGCCCGGCGCCGCCGGGAGGGGAGCGCGGTCCCGCGGCGGCGCCGCCCGCACCGCCCTGCGCCCAGCCCGGCCGAGCCCAGCCCAGCCCGGCGCCCCCGGCGCGGCGGGACCCTCCCGGCGTGACTTTGCGCACGGCGGCGACACGTGTCTCGTCATCCACCGGGGGCAGCACCGGCGGCACCCAGCGACCCTCCGGTATCCGCTGGGACTTCTTCGTGAAGAAGAGCCCCTCCCGCGGCCCCGCCGCCCGTTACCTCAGTTGCTTTTGCTCCAGCTTGAGCTTCTTGGCTTGCGGCTCCCCCGCTGCCATCTTCGCGCTGGGCGGCGTGCGGCGCGCTCCGCTCGCCTCGGCCCGCCCGCCGGCCCCGGCCCGCCCCGCCGACCGCGCCGGCACCGCCACGGGGGGGCGGGAGCGGCGGGGCGGGCGGCTGTGCCGGGCGCCTGACGGGGAGGGGAGGCCGCGCCGCCCGTCGCTCCTGCCCGGCGGTGCGCCGCCGCGCCGCCCGCCCGGGTGGTTTAAGCGCCCGGAGGCGGGCCCCGTCCCCGGCCCACTGCCGAGGCCGAGAGGCGCCGGCGGGCGGTGGGCGGCCGGCCGCGGCAGCGGGGCTGCGGAGGGCCGCCCGTTATTCGCCGCTCAGCGCAGGCAGCGCCCCGGCCGCCTGCGCCCCCGCCGGGGGGCGGCCCCGCGCGCTGCCGGGCCTCGCCGCCATCTTGGCCGCTGCCCCGGGAGCGGGACGGGCCGAGCCGGGCCGGGGGAGGTACGTGGGGCCGGGGGGGGACCCGGGCCGCTGAGGAAGACCTCACCGGGGGGGCGTTGGTTTCCGTGTTCGGGGGAAGCGGCGGCCGTCGCGGCGGGGCGGGCCTCGACGGCAGCCGCGGGACCCCCGCCCGGGGAGAGCCGCCTGTGCCCGGCCCCGTACGCAGCCGCTGGCGGTTCTGGGTGGCTGGAGTCGGACAGGGGTGATCATCCCTGTCAGCGGTTGTAGCGGGAGTCCGCCCCGTAAATCCGAGACTTCCCGTTTTACCTGCGCCCATTTCCGTTGTTCGGTGGCCATTTAAATACAAAATTATTTCCGTGTTTGAATAAAAAAACCTGTTTTTCTGGGCACTGGTGCCTGTGCAGAACAGCACGGCTTGTGCTGGAGCGAAGGCCCGGCCGGCGCCTCTCAGAGCTGTGGGTGTGCGGGGTCTCGGCGTGAGGCCCGGCGAGGAAGCAGCTGGCCTGCCTTCTGCCCAGGGTCTCTTCGGATCAGTATCCCAGTCCCAGGGGGATCGACATAGGTTACTCTAAAACGATAAGCAGTGATGAGAAGGAGGGATTATGCACGAGGAGGTAATTTAGTTTAGCTCTTAGGGGAGATGGCACAGGGCCTGCTGGAGGGATGATGCAGGAACTGCCATTCAAGGCTGTATGCAAAACCTGCAGCAAAGCCACACCGGGAGGGGCAGGGGCGGCTGCAGGAGGGGTAGCACCCAGGTCACCCGGATCTTTCTTCAGCAGCATTGCTGCACACATGGTGGTTCTGGTCATGCTACACTTGCTTAATTAGTAAGGGGCCCTGTGAGTGTAGATTTGCGTAATATGCACTGGAAATTAATCCGTTATCATCCACCACTGTGCCTTGCACATCACTTCTGCCCTGTTCAGTACCTAACAGGGTAATTGAGTGGAGGTTGTTGCTTCTTTTCTTTTGTTTCGATGCTAATCTGCTTTGAAGTAGCAATGCACTTACCATCTTTTCAGTAGGATGAATGATTTGTACCCATTAGATGTTGATCAGACTTGAGGAATAGCTTCACCATTAAATGTAGCTATTGCATAAACAACCAGGCAAAAAATCATATTTGAATAATGAAAATTCATGTTCATAGAAGGCAGACTGCAGTATGGGAGAGGACAAGCTATTTTGCAAGAAAAGCACAAGCAAATTAAATTA
Organism: Ciconia boyciana; assembly: GCF_034638445.1. Lineage (NCBI taxonomy): Eukaryota > Metazoa > Chordata > Aves > Ciconiiformes > Ciconiidae > Ciconia > Ciconia boyciana. The sequence goes on from NC_132941.1 coordinate 42,788,161, forward strand.
CTTATGCAAGAGGTAAAATGATGGAAGCAATGTTTTACAAAAGAACTGACTGTGGCAACCATGAGACTGATTCAGCTGGCAGTTCCCAGCAGGTTTGAATTGGACATAGTTTCTCATTTATTAAAAAAAAAAATCTGAATGGTATTTCACTGTAAAGGTCTAGGATTTAATCTGTGGTGTGTTGAATGCTAACTCAAAAACACAAGCAAACCTGTTTTTTGAAAAAAAAAAACAAAAAAAAAAAAACAAAAAACAACCCAAAAAAACGGGACAAGCAGATTCTTTCCCGTCTGTGTGCACATACCTGAAAATTCCTTGCAGATGGCAAATTAAACATTAAGATCACTGCATACCCTCTAGTGCTTAATTTTGCTGTCCTTGTCCAGAAATGAAATTTCCTGTTGTGCAAAATAGCTATGCACCAGCTAAGTCCCAGTTACTCTTTCAAACAAAGCTCTCCTTACAAGCAGTTCTGCATTAAGAATCTTAAACAGAAACCTTGTCATGAGGATTCATGAAAGAGAAATTGAAGTCCTTGAGGTAGAGAGGTCTGAACAGCAGGTGACAAGTGGCAGCTATACTTCGTGGCTGTAATAATGGGAAGAAACCAAATTAAACCTTTTTAAAATGTTAAGTTCCTTCCTCTTATTTCCCTTTTATAATCCCCCAACTTACAGCTTCCCATATAGCTTTCAAAACTTAGTTAATACACAGAAAATAAGTGAAATCTTTTTAATGCTTATTCAACATAATGCATGAGAGGCTGCTTTTTAACAGGAAATTCTTAGAAGATTCTTTAAGGCTTAGTATTCGGGAGCCTGATTTTATTCATATAGAATGGAAGAATTAAAGAGTGCCACTCTGCTCTCTTCTCATGGAAGAGAAGGGAGGTAAAAATGGTTATATGCCTTCTTTCTACCGTCTGCGTTTCGCCTAGTTGGGGCGGAGTGCCCACACATTAGTAAGAGCTGTCATTTACAGCAGGGTTCCAGTGATACTTGCTGGCTCTGATCTAGTATTTCAGTAGTGCATGCCTCTTTGGCACTGTGCTTGTCTTTTCTGGAACCTTGAGTGCCTCTTAAAATAGAGCCTGTGAACAAGAGCAACATAAAGCTGGTAGCACTGTCGCTCTGGCCCCTCAGACTTCCTGGAGCAGTGAATTGGGAGAGCATGGTGCAAAACATCTTCCTAAAGAACTACTGAGAAGGCTTTTATATCCTTTGATCGAATCCTGCTGCCTTGGCCATTCAGAGTTCTCGGTGGTTTGGCTGGAATATGAGCCTAATTATCAGTCTGTTCCTGAAAATCCCGTTGACAGTAAATGTGTGACAAGATATTCACCTTACCTGTGTCCATTTGATCCTCTCTATCTATTCAGTACTGCTTTCAGAGAGTGAATTTCTTAAGTGGCCCCTTAGTAGTCCTAAAGCGGCTGATTCAGATGTAAATTGTGTTAGAAATGTTCCATCTTCATGTAAAAATGTAGTTTTAGCAATGAATTTTTAATTGTTTTGGTGGTGTTTTTTTCTAAGAAACTTTTGCTTTTTCAGCTTTTACAGTGAAGCTTTCTGTTCTTGCAGGTCCCAAAGGGAGCTGCAGTTATTCAGGCTCTAATATTGTTTGATTATTCAGGATCTAATATTGTTCTGTTGGCAAGAGATGGAACTATCTTGCCAGCAATTAGAAGATTTATACTGGAACTAAACTGAACAGAGGCACCGTGCAAATGTATTATTGGAAAGCTCATCAGTCAGTAGATGAAATGCTGGACAAATTCTTACACAGGCTGTGATTGTTATCGGTGAAAGCATGGAGGAAGTTGGAAATTTTGTTATGGATACCAAACACTCATTTAAGACAACTTAAGAGTATTCTCAAAGGACTACTTTATTTTAAAAACAATTCCAGAAAGTTACTAACAGTGTTTTAAATGAGAGTAAAGATAAATAAATGTATACTGAGCATCTGGGAAGCAAAGTTTTAGTCTTTAATAGGGATGATCTTAGTGGTAAAATATGCATCTGAGTAGTTGTACAGACACAAGCACTTCATGGTGTTAAATTAGAGTTGATTTGATTATGGGAGTTTTGCTTGACTAACAGAGAGGGACACCAGGCAGTTCTTAAGAAGGGTTTCAAAAATGTTTTTACTTAAATGTGTAGATACCTAAGCTGTGGGCATCTTATAAGTAAAAAGATTAATGACACTTGAGCAGCAGCAGTAAGATATGCTAGCAATGACAGGAGCCTTACAAAAACCGTGAAATTACAGAACATACACATTTTAGTAAGATCTGAGACTTCCAGGTATATCAGTTTGAATCACAACTTCTAATGTTGTGTCAGGGTTCGTCCAGCCAGTTATACGTATATGTTCAGAGCTGCCATGTTGGCTGTCTTGAAAATGTCATTCCAGTGTTTAATAGGACTTCTCTTCGTTAGGTTTGCTGTTTTTAAGAGCCAGTGAATGGGGTTGGAGAGGTGGGGGAGCAAAGGTCTAGTTTTGCCATGTCTGTGGCACATTTGTGATACAACTTGAATTTTTAGGAAAAAGCTAAACTACCGACCAGCTGGTTGTGAAGAAAAATACTAGCTTTAAAATAGAAATAGAACCACCTATCTTAGTTTATTTGTTTCTCCAGATCAGTTTAAGCATTGGATTACTTTTCATTCGCTTGTCACTAGAAGTTCATTTCCACAAATACATAACAGAGGCTCAGACCGTTCACCCCCCACTAATCCTTCCACCCTTCAGAGCAGCTACGCCAAATGCAGGGAACATGGAAGCTGTGGAATACTTTCACAGTGATGGCCCCATTTTGAGCCATTTTCAGTAATTATTACTAGCTCTAAAGGGCATTGCAGGGGTCAGTGATAAATTCCTCACTTCCTGGTTTTCAGAGCTTTGACTCTAACTCAGCTCAGTGTTATGGAGAAGCAGCTGGTAACAGTATTTCTGCATTGATTACATTTTAGAGTACTTGTAGCTAAGGACAAGCACATGCAATCAGTCTTTTTCCCATGCTCACAGCCTCTCCCTCTTGCCAATGAGCTCCACTTTTGTCTTGTGAGCCTGCTGTGTCTTCAGTCCAGATGTTTCTCTGCCAAGAGATTGAAAAAACAGTAACATTGCAAAATCTGGATTTAGTCAAAAGAAAAGATACAGACTTGGAAACAGCGTATTGAAGGCGTCTTAGTTAAAATATTTAGTTCTTCTGTGAGGACTTCAGATTCTGGTAGGATGGAAATGACTACGAAGAATCACTTGTAGTTTTGCGTGTCAGAGCAAGGATGGGAAGTCTGTGAGAAGAAGTTGCAAAACCTCTGCTGGGCTGCTTGTTGCTGCAGTGCCTGTAAGATGCCTTTCAGTCAGGCAGTAGTATGGAAGGCTGTCAGCCTACTAAAAATGAGCTTGAATGGCTTGCTCTGGACTAAAGATGCAAATAATAATCCACGTACGTCTTCAGTCTGCTGCTTAGGTAGGCCTAAAAGCAGAGAGATGCAAGGCATGTCCTTTTGAAACAGTCCTAGAAGCACACCTTCAGTATTTTACATAGAGCGGTTTTATGCTGCCATCTCAAAGTGGTGTTTGTGTACGCTGCTGCGCAGGTACTCTCATGATTCTTACATTTTGGTGGTGTGCTTTTGCTACTGTTTTTTTAAACTTATGAACTTTGATTCAAGACCTTTACCCTCCAAGTGTCGCAGCTCTTAACATGCTTTGCTGTTTGGCCACAAGTACTAACTTGACCTATTGGTGTGAGGAATCTTGCTGTTACTAGATTGATTTCTTACGTTCAGCATTTTTTAATCTTTTTTTCTTTGCACTTCTAATGTTCTGATGAGATAGAAGAAGGTAGAGTACTGTGAAGGTAGGTACGCGTAGGGATGTCTACGTGTCTGGAACGAAATCTGGCACTCAAAAAATAGAGTAGCAGGGTAATAAGTATTGGGAGCACTGTAAGTAATTTTTGTTAAATAATAGCATACATAAGATATTTCTTTAGTAGTACCAGTTGTAAGATATCCAACATTATATCCATCTTTAATTGGCTGGTGCCAATTGTTTGACAGTGTGTGAGATAAATCAAATGACTTAGTCTTGTGTATAATAGACTGATGTCCCTGCTGCTGTAAGAGCTTCTTTGCTATAGTCAGCACTGGTAGAGGGAAGGGTCCAAACTGAGCTGTCCATTGACTGATAGGGCAGGGCTTGTGCCCATGGGTCTGCCTGCTCTGTACTTAAGCTGCAAGGAGAGAGCTTCGATTTTCCAGAGCACTTCAAATTAGCAGCAAATTAGTGTACTGCTAAAACTTGTGAAGGAGGAAAGGGGTATGTGAGGGGTTTTGAAGAGAACTCTTATGCTAGAAGCAAAATAATTATGTATCATGGGAAACCCTGTCATCCCTGTCTTCCTACCCAGAAGACAGGGATTTAGGTGGGATTTTACTGTTCAGTTTCCACAGATACTGTAAAGCTATAATCTGCCAAGCATGGTCCCCTGGATCTGTTTGCTACTCCAGTTCACCATGAGGCCACACAAACGCACGTGTGAACACAGCTGGTACTTGGGCAGCTTGGGGCAGATGAGTAAACTGGGGCAGTGGTCCAATGCTACCACCCTTTCTGGCTACCCATGCCCTCCTTCAATTCCATATCAAGTCATGGTCTAACATCCTAAGTGGAACTTACAGCAAAAGGAGAGGCCCTGCTAACACAGCCATTTCGTGCACCAGGAGCTTGCTGCAGGCACAGTAGAACAAAGTTGCTGTATTTAGGTAGCGATTATGTTGGCTTGCTGCACTGCTGTGCTTGTTAAAAGTATATCATGTCAAATGCAATCGTTTCTGATCAATAGAATCTGTATGAACGTTAACAGCAGGACAACTGCTAGGGCTTAAAAACACTCGGTCACACCTATCTGATATACTTTGTCAGAGCATCGTCCAAAGCTGCCTGCAGTCCAGCATAGCTTCTCCACAGTGGGTTGTAGATCAAGTCCTCTGGAAATGGAGTCTTACCGGTGCTGCATGTACTGAAACTCTCCTATGCAGCTTTGTGTGCATTTACTAGGAATTGGGTTTTATATTTGTTAACAGATATGCTATTGTATCCATATTAAAATGTACAGAGAACTATTCTAAGCTTTATAGCTGATCACCTTCATATGTTTGGGCTGTCTTGGTGCGGAACAATACTGACATTCAGTGGTTGATTATACTTGCCACCGTTGTGTGACTATCCAGGAGATTTTGGAGGGTTTTAATGTTCAGTGCTGGCTAAATTCAGAACATGTTTAGTTAAACTGGATTAAAGCAATTGTGTCAAGGCTCCTTTATAAGAATGCTGTGCTCACAGTATTAAAATTGCCTGTTTTTTTGACAAACTAAATTAGAGATTAATTTGGTCCAGGAGACATGCAGTAGAAACGCAATAACACTTTGTAGCTTTATTTCCTTTCCCACTCTTAAGCAAATTGACAATCACAGTTTCCAAAAGAACTTCCTCTTATGTACCGTATTGGCTTAGTTGGATTTTTCTGTCCACGTCTTGATTAATGGTCTTTTTGTGTCTACCTCCAAAGACAGTGTGCTCTTAGCAGGAGGTATCTAAGACCTGGCAAGGCCCCAGTGAAGATGAGCACATTGCTGTCATGCATGTGAAGGAGCAGCTGGAGTTTAGAATTTGAAAAGCTGGATCTTGGCTCCCTTCCCACATCTGCTGACTTAGGTGGAGGGAAATAGCATGCTAACTACCTTCTTTAGTAGTCCTTTTTCACCTTCTCTGGTGAGCTTTGGAAGACATACTTTTGTTTTGGCCAAGATCTGCAGGGCCAGACCATTTTTCAGTGTTACAAGTGTGTTGGGAGGTCAGCCTGGTACTCTGGGCAGTTTAGATTCAGACACAGCAACAAGAGCTCACTCTGGATGGAGCTAAGTGCTTATTCCAGTATTTTGGAATGAGGCTTAATTGTTTAGACTCCTTAATATCTCTGTGGGACGGGGCCATTTACATCTAGATGCTTCTGTGCCATCTTCACATTTGTGTGCCAGAGTTAACGTTAGCGAAGGAGCAAATGTTACCTGCATTTTATGGCATGATCCTGGCCAAACATCCTAAGATTAATGAAGACTATGATAGGTTTTTGGTAGATGTGTTTGCCTTCTCTTGAACATGCAGAGTTGATGGTGGTATTCCTCTTTCAAGGTGTGGACACCCAGTAACTGTTTGGTCTCTTTCCAGTCATGTTTTAATTCCTCCAAAGGCTAAATAAACTTCAATGCAGGATATCTCCATTGCTATCATCTGCCCATTTCCACCACCTCTGCGCTGGCTGTAGCACTCTCTGGCAATGTAATAACTTGCATCAGGAAGCTGAACTGACCAGAAACTCCTTTTTCTGGGTCAATTTATGGCTGGACCAGTTTCCTGATATGGGTAATTGCAGAGCCACAGACCTGCTCAGGTCAGTACCTGGAAAGCAAAAGGGATGAATAGCCAGTGGCAGGGGTGGCTTCTTCAACTACAGAATGAATTTATGCAGGACCTAAGTACCAGGTTAACTTCACAAAGAGGAGCCAGTGCTTGGGTTACAATTTGTTTGTTTTGTTTTCTAAGCCTGAGTTTAAACTTGGACGTTATTTTTGTCAGAGGATGGTTATGCTGCAGGTCAGCCAAAGCATTGTATCTGTCTGAAGTAAAGGCTAAAGAGATAAACTGAAGTCTGATAGCATATGTCTCTTCTGTAGATGTGGAGAAAATAGTTTATTCACTTCATTTGAATCAACAACATAGTTCACTCATCTCATTGAAAGTTGAGAAATAGACTGGGAATTAGTGTTAAAAAAAGTCAGATAAGCTTCTTGTCCCATGAATAAAATGAAGGATCAGTGGCTGAGGCATGTTATTTGTAAATCTTTAAAGATATAAGAAAAAAGTTACATTCCTTATCTGCAGTTCATACTCCCCTTTTTCGTGAGTTACTTTTTAAGTGCAGAACATTTTATGTAAACATATTTCATGTGTGTCAAGTACATTTGAGGCAATTTTATTCATTAAACCAGATTTAAACTCCTGGTTTTGTGTACTTTTAATGAATTCCAACCCTTTATCCAAGTGCAGCTTGGCATAGATCATAAGTAAAAGACTAATCAGCCAGCAAATAAAAACCACTTTTCTGGTTCAATAGCTGAAAGCTGACAAGCTAAAGAGCTATATCTTTAAGATAGTGCAATTCTTAGTTATGTGTGTAAATGTTATGCAAACTCCTCTGCCATAGGAAGCTTTATGTATAAGTTACCCTTACATGTTTCCAAACATGTTTAAGTGAGTGCCAACTCATTAGAGTCAGTTTTTCTTCAATAAATAAATTACAAATACCAAATAGGGATGAAAGTGGAAATCAAGGGTGCTAGCTTCTTGCTTACATTGTGATATATGTTAGTGACTTAATCCACCGTGAAATGTTTTGTGGTGGAACATTCCTCTAAATAAAGAAAATGCAATTTAAAGAAAAGCAGCAAAGCAGATCTTTTTGTTAAATTCACAGTGCGTGTTAATAAAGAATAACCGTTGTAAGAAAGGGAATCTAGCAGAAGAAATAATGTCAATCCTCATATCCTTTTGTTTATTGTAACTTCTTTGAATATGTTTCCAACAGAAAATGATCCACAGCCTGTTTCTTATAAACTGTTCTGGTGATATATTCTTGGAGAAGCACTGGAAAAGCGTTGTGAGCCAATCTGTGTGTGATTATTTCTTTGAAGCTCAGGAGAAAGCAATCGATGTTGAGAATGTGCCTCCTGTCATCTCAACGCCACATCACTACCTCATCAGCATCTATCGGGATAAAATCTTCTTTGTGTCTGTCATACAGACAGAAGTGCCACCGCTCTTTGTAATTGAATTTCTACACCGAGTAGCAGATACTTTCCAGGTCTGTCATTAAATCATTTAAAAAATGAAATAATTCCAAGGGAATTTTTGTATAAACTTATTTTAAAGACAAGTAATAAACCCTCCTGTCAGTGACTTTCCCCTTTCCAATTTTTAAGTCAAGCACTGGTTTATAGTGTACAAAGGAAAAGAAGGTATGTTTTGTGTATTCATTTGACTTATAAATACCAGTGCATATGCACTAAAACCCAAATCCCACTTTGTAAATGCTGTCTTTTTTCTGTAAGCTTTTGTACTGTTCATGTTATATAGATGAACAAGGAGGAGCATGCAGTCATGAAGCACTCTGTAGGGAGGAAAGAGATGTGAAGCGTGAGTCAGTTTTCAACCTGTTTCACAGATACTGTAAATAAAGGAACCTCTGTAAAGACTGGGCATTGCCAAAAGATAGTCTCCTTATTTTACAAGAGTCTTGTAACTGAGGATGTCTTAATGTTCACAAGCGGGAGAACCTTTGGGACATACATACTGGTAAACCAGAGTCCATTAATTTCACTGTTCACGCTAGATGATAAATGTAACCTTAACATATGATGCAATCAGACTGTAAAGGTAGCTAGTCAGTTTAGGCACTAATATTCCTTGATATATTGGAGGGTTTCTCTAAGCAAAAAAAACAAACAAACTTTTGCAAAGCATTTTAACAGGAATAAAAATCCTCTCCTTTGTAATCTCTGATTTGTTTAGGATTACTTCGGCGAATGTTCTGAGACTGCAATTAAGGACAATGTAGTTATTGTGTATGAACTTCTAGAAGAAATGTTAGACAATGGCTTTCCACTGGCAACAGAATCTAACATATTGAAGGAGTTGATTAAGCCTCCCACAATTTTGCGCTCCGTTGTCAACTCCATCACAGGTATGAAAATAAATGATTTTCAGTGGTGAATGGCTGCTTAAAACAAAGCCCCATCATGCTTCATAGCTAAAAAATAATATCATATTGGTGTGAATCTGTAAGGTGAGGCCACTGTCCTGCCACTTCTCACAATTAAGAGTTGAATAAAAGCAACTTCCTCCTTATTTGCAGTTTATGCCCGGCCCCTTTGATATCCCCAGTAGCACTGTCTGGTCCATCCACAGCTGCTGAAGTCCCTCAGGAATAGCAGTTCCCAGCACAGACAGCACATACTGGAGACAGGTGCTGTGGGATTGGTACAGAGCTAGCCCCAAGCCTTGCATAACCGAGGGGCATTGGAGAAGGTTATGCATTTTATAAGAAATCATTATAGAAAGGTATATAACAGATATCTAATAAATCTTTGCTAGCTGGGAACAGATAGCATGAAGGGAAGCAAATAGCCTGTCCTCAGCCTCCTCCTCACCCCCACCACCATCAGCATCCATCAAGTTCAGAGCTGGTTTCAGGCTGTTGTAAATGGGTATGTCTTGCACTGACAGAGCCAAATGTCTGTCAGCTGAGCTGGTGGAATCTGCTTGTCTGGCAAGTGGGTGCAAGGGAGGTACGCCATGAGGTGTCACATGGGGTCAGAGATATGCAAGATGTTCGCCTGTACGTTGTGTTAGAGAAGGGTAGTAGGTGGGCTGCAGGGCCACACAGAGGTAGTGCTCAGAGGAGCTGGTCTTTGAGGTACCACATAGTTTAATCTTTGAGTATAAATCTCATCAGTTTTAATTTCTGGGTTTTGGTTGGTTGTTTTTTTAAATGTGGTTTTGGATGGTAGTAGTTATACTTATGAAAAATATCTATGACGTTAACTGACTAGATACACCACTCTAAGGGGAATTAAGATTCCTGAAGCCAAGGGTTGCAGCATCAAATCCTCTTGTTTTATCTAAAGCCTTATTAGAATTCCCTAGGAGCCTAAAGCTCCTGCCCAGAGCGGCCTGCATCTTGTCACTGTCAACAGCTCAGTGCTGAGTGGGTGGGAAACAGCAGCCTGAGAGCTGTCCCACCTACCTGGCCTGGCAGCCCAGCCTGCGTAGTGCTGCTGCACCCTGCAAGGTTGCTGAGGGACACAAGGCATGGACACGGCAACTGCTCCCCTTCAGAGATGCAGTGGGAGTGAGGAAATGGTTGCAACTCCTCCCCCATGTGTTAGAGCACTAGGGTGGACTGTAGGGAGGGGTTTTTCTGTGTGAGTTACTTTACTAGCTCAAAAGAATGAAAATTTCTGGTTTCTGCCTGCTAGGAGAGGGCCTACCCAGCAGGTTGTGTAGAAATGATAACCGCTAGCCACCAGCCTCTCAGCGAAGCTGTCTCACATGGCAGAACACACTACCACATTTGTTATCCTAAAGGGCACAAGCAAGCATGAGCTGTGGCCCTGTCCTGAGACCTACTTCTAGCAGAGGGAGTTGTTTCCACTATACTGAGATTCCAAGATCAGTCACCTAAGCCCCAGAAGTGATAAGATTTTTTTTTTTCCTTTTTAGAGAATGATCAGTTTACTTTATAACCATGTAGCTCAGGAAGCCCTTTTCTCACACTGGGTGGTATTAAGAACCAGGAGCCGAGGGTGACAGCGAGGTAGGCAGGGGCAGTGGCATCACTGTTAAGGAGCCCAGAAGTTGAGCCAACAGGCCAGGGTCAGGATTGGGATAAGATAACAGGGCCATCTATAGCTCAGTGATTGCCAGGAAAGTCCATCATGATGAGACAGGTCAAGTCAGAAAGTCACGTCTATGGGCCAGGGTCTGGATCGATTTGGCATGTGGTCAGGTGTAGACATGGCTGTCATGTTGCTGCAAGGTAGCTCAAATGGGTGCCAAGGGTGAGACCCTCAGCCTAACAGCAGCTCCCAAGTAAAGGGGGTGGGAGCCAACCCTAATGCTTCTTCCAGGTCTTTCTTCATAACAACTCTTATCAGTAAATCAGCCCTGAAATCAGCCAGCTAAAACTCTTAGGAGAAGGGGGAAGCATGCTTGAGGCCCTCACAAGGAGCTGTAATGTCTTGAATTGTAGTGATGAAACCCTTCGCAGGATCTAGCCCCACATCTACTCCCACTCAAACCTCCTGCTGACTTGAGCCTTGTATTTTGCTGTGCAACGTATAGCCTGAAAACTGTAAGTCTGGACACATCCTTAAAGTGCATTCGTGTCACCTAATGAATGAAATTTTAGTGGTCCAGGTTCTAGTCTGCAGTTCTTGGGGACAAATCTTGCTTTGATTCTTAATTGTGGCAGTTGAAACATTCCTCTTGTAATTAATTACTGATTTTGAGTTCCTTTTAATTTTTAAGGTAGTAGTAATGTGGGTGACACACTTCCCACCGGACAGTTGTCCAACATTCCTTGGCGCAGAGCAGGGGTAAAATACACAAACAACGAAGCCTATTTTGATGTCATTGAAGAAATTGATGCAATTATAGACAAATCAGGTAAGATGCCTTGCAATCTCATTTTTGTTTGGTGAATGTATTTACATTTAGCTGCTGATGTCTGGAGAGAATACAGTCCAGCTGCTTTTTTTGCGTGTGTTTTATATACATGAATCTGTATCTTAAATAGAAATATACAATTTAAAATGACGTGCCCAGATGTATTCTTCAGTTCATCTTAAAATAGCAATATGCTTTAGGCTGCTTCAAGAACATCCACAATAAATATTCTGTACTTAGATGTTTTCTCTTTGTATATTGATTATCTCTTAAAAGATATAAATGGAAAAAAATAGTTGAAGTTTTAAATGTGATGAGAAAATTATCTTCCATTGTTCTTGCCAACAATTTACTGTAGTCCTCATAGGCCCTCAAATGAGCAAGACAAAAGCTTTCATTAGGTTTCTTCTGATAGCAAGACAAAACTTGGTGCAAAATAGCTGGACAGGATTGTTTTCCTTATATATAAACTGGAGCCAGATATTATGAATCATAATAATACTCATTTCTTTTCTGTAAATGAAACATGATATCTTCAAACACAAAAATCTTTAATCTGAGATTTAACTCTGAGGAGGAATCTGCTAACTTCTGTGTAAATGTTGCCAGTGCCAAGAAGTAGAAAAAAACGATCCAAAACCAAAACTGCTATGGTGTGCACAGGAGTCTGCTGGTTTGTTCATTATTGGGGCCATCAGTTACAAAAGCTAAAGACCGCATGACACCATTTTGTGGTAGTATGGGGCAAGGAGCAGATCTCAAATTTCTTCATTCAGTGCTGCTGTTGTAGCAGTAGTCAGTGTTGTTTTGGTTCCATACACCAATTCAACAAAAGCTTTGGCCACCGCTGAACTAGATAGTCATAAATAGCTATTGTGCAGCTGTTACTCTCACCGTCTTGAAACTAAAAGAAGGTGGCAATCACAGTCAGAACACCCTGACGGCTGTGTTACTCTCCTAGCTCAATAGGATTCCCACGAGTAGTATGAGTGCTTAGTCTGAGGAGTTATAATCAAGACCATGTTTGTATTTCTGCATGTATTTCAAGCCCAATCAGTGTCCACTGAGTGTTTAAATTTCCTACTGAGGATCCACTGCAGTAGTCATAGCTACTCTTTTCTGCTTTGATCCCTTGGGGACTAGCAATGCAAGAATCTTTCTTCGTAACCTTCACTAGGACTAAGAAGTAGATAAGGTTGCTCCCCTAGAATAGGGATGTTATCTTGTTTCATAGGGATATGGTTAACTGCTTTCATCTGAAACAGGATCCCTTCTTTTCAGGCAAAGTGTTAACCCACAGCTTCTCCTTCCCCTTGACTAGATCAGCAATAGCTTCTACATATCTTCTAAAATAACTTTTGCTTGGAGGGCTAATTAGTCCAGAGTCCTGCTCATGCCTTTCTGTCCTTATAGGGCATTTAAGGAAATTAGCCTTTCCTGGGTAAGATGCTTGGTATTCCTGCTTTGGGTTTTTGGGGGTTGGGGTTTTTTTGCTATAGATTTATTTAACATCAAGATGAATATGTAATCCCATTGTTAAACAAGCCATGCTTGTGAAAGCCAAGGTTATCTGGAGCCTTGTAGCACAAACTTACTGTGTTTTGATGTTGACTGTTTTAATGCGCTTCAACTTCCCTGCACCACTACACAACTTGCTAGTTTTCTGGAGACAGGGGACAGGGATGAAAGAAAGGAAGATTCAGAGCTTGCATGTTCTGAAATTCTTATTTGCTCATTGCTGGCAACCAGTTCAAGCACATCCAGTACAAGTCCTGTATAACAGCTGGCACAAGTATAATTAGCTGATTTGGGACAAGCTGTTTGCTCTGGCTCATGTATTTTAGCAAGCTGCCCAGGCCACAGGTAACTGGAATGACCTTTCCTATCTGTGCTTGGCATGTTCTTGAGTGTTGTGCAAATGTCATCTGTGCCCCCTAGCTGCACTTCACAACATTTGTTACGCCCTTGATAATAATGTTAAGTCAAGTGTCTTTTTTTTTTCCCCCGCAGGTTCCACAGTCTTTGCAGAAATCCAAGGTGTTATTGATTCATGTATTAAGCTCTCAGGAATGCCAGATCTTTCTCTTTCTTTCATGGTAAATTTAGCACATATTTGGGAATTTCAATTGCTCAGGATTTATTTTTCTTAATAATCAGAGTTAAACAATTTTAAGAGCGCAATTGGTACTTCATGTGTTACACATACAAAAAATAACAAGTTTTGCATTATATTGTAGAAGTTGCTGCATTGCTCAGTAGTTGGAATGGCTTTTGTCTGTACATCAAAATACACTCACAGGAACTGCTGTACCAGGTCAGACCAGAAATCCATCTGGCTCAGTAACATATCTCAGATAATGGCTAGGAATGATACTTAGAGTTTAAGAAATAGGAAATGTGTAGAGTTCAGTAGCTAGTTCAAACTGCTGATACTTGATGAGATTTCACTTGCCGCTTTGCCACTACTTACAGAACCCACGGCTGCTGGATGATGTCAGCTTCCATCCATGTATTCGGTTCAAACGCTGGGAGTCTGAGAGAGTCCTTTCGTTTATTCCTCCCGATGGGAATTTCAGATTGATCTCCTACCGTGTCAGTTCACAGAAGTACGTTTCCATTTAGACACACTGGTTCTTCAGATATACTGTCTCCCGCTTTCCATCTGAGTAACTGCAGATTTCTCCTTGTTATTGGGGCCCAATTTGCATTGTTGCAAAAATGTGTGTTCTCAGGTTTTGTCTCATCTGTTGCTCTGTCTGCGCTAAAACAAGAAAATGGTTTTTCAGTGAGCTGCTGATACTCAGCAATTATTTTTCAGTGGGATAAACCACACATGACAGTAATACAAGGCTATTCATTCTTGGTAATCATCATTGCTGCTAGATGCTTTGTGGCTAAGTCTCTGTATACATAGAGGACTCTGATCTTCATAAAAAGAATGAAGCAAAAAAGTCTAAACTGCAGATATTTGCCAACTAAGTCTAATTTGACTGGTGGCTGTTCTGAGAATTGGGTTAGTGAGATTACTTTAAAAAAAATAAACAGATGGAGGGAAAGAGATTAGGACAAGTGATCTGGAAGAAAATCTTTCTTTCCTGTAATTTCTGTGCTAATAAAATCACTTGAGCAATGATGTTGAAGAGCTGAGTATCACTTTTCACTCTTGAAACAAACTGGTTCTAATTTGAATACCTGCCAGAAACACAAGAACTATTTATGAGGAAGAGCTTTATTTTCTCGAGCAGAGAAGTAGCCTGGATCCATTCAGCTACTGTCTTCTCTTTTCAGCTTGGTGGCAATTCCTGTATATGTGAAACACATGATCAGTTTTAAGGAAAATAGTTCTTCAGGAAGATTTGATGTTACCATTGGACCAAAACAGAATATGGGGAAAACAGTAGAAGGAGTTGTCATGACAGTTCACATGCCAAAGGCCGTACTTAATATGAACCTCACTGCTACACAAGGCAGCTATACGTTTGACCCAGTTACTAAAGTAAGTCTTAAGTTTTTATTTATTTACATATCTAAGACAACATTAGAACAAGTCATACATATTGCAGAGCACTGGAGCAGTGTTCCACACTTAGCAGAACACCTTGCCTTCAGCATATGTTTATGAATTAAAATCTTCTCTTTAACATTTACTTTTTCAAACTTAGATACACACCAGTTGTGATTTCTGGTTTTATCAGTCTCCCTTCCCTTCCCTTCCCTTTCCTTCCCTTCCCCTCTCCTCTTTTCCCCTCTCCTCTTTTCCCCTGCTCCTTCACCTCCCTAATACTTTTCTGTAGTAGATGCAGCAGTATTTTGCTAGTGGTTTCAGCTATGGTATATTTTGCAATCTATGTTCTTTAAAACATACTTATATAGAGAAAATGCAGTAGACTTAAATAGGTAGCCAGAAAAACAGGGAGCAGGAGAAGAAAACTTCTTCCAAAAGATCTGCCTTAAGACACACAGGAAGGAAAACAAAGGGTCTGAAAAACTGTATCTTAGGAGTCCTGCTTTCTTTCCTCTGAGTTGGGGTTTGAGACCTAAATTTCCTAAAGCTCCTGAAGCTTTTTAGTACCCAGGAACCATTTTGCTGAAATGCAGTCTGAGCCAAACCATTCTGCTGGCTCTGGCACCCTGTTCTGAGCTTTCTGCTGCCCTTGGAATATCTCAGTCAGCAATTGATTTGAATTGTAAGTGAAAGCTCTCCAAGTAACATTTTGTTTCAAAAAGAACAGACCTTGATATTTTAAAAACAAAAACACCAACAAAAACACTTGAAGTCTCCTTTCTTCTCTGCAGAAGTAAATTATACTGTGTTTTTATCAAGAGTTGGGATAACTAGGTGGATTGTAACTGCAAAAGTTTGTACAAGTAGGGAGAACTGAGGTTTTTCTGTATTTATCAACAATTTTCAGTTTATGATAAGAACAGAAAAAAAAAAACCCTCTTGTGAGTGAGTAAAGGGCCAACTTGGTTCCATGTATCTTCTTTAAAGTGTAAGAATCAATGGGAAACAAGTGACCCTTAGGAAAGGTACTCTAGCTTAAACATCTCCTTTTGCTATGTGCCTTGCTCCTGTCCTCCTCATTCTTGTGTTTAAGTTCCTACAACCTTTGTGCTGGTTACTCTCCTCGCTTCATGGATCTAGCTGACCCAATCTGACAACAGGAACAATCACCATTACTAAGGGAACAAGACCTATTAAGTGCACAGACCAACTACGGAACGCTGACAGGGCAAAAGAAATGCCGGGAAAGAAAAGACACCATACCTACAGGAGCTCTAACCATGCCGTCTCCCAGCCAGTGGGATAATTCTCAGGGCTACCAGCTTACTTTCTGTACCCAGCCTGCAAACTAAAAGCTTGACATGAACTTGACCTCACAGGTTGTTTCCTAGAAAGCTACTGCTACTATTCTCTCTTTCCTGACAAGGTGTTAACATGGGACGTTGGCAAAATTACCCCTCAAAAGCTACCAAACCTGAAGGGCATAGTGAACCTGCAGTCTGGAGCCCCCAAGCCGGAGGAGAATCCAAGTTTAAACATCCAGTTTAAGATACAACAGCTTGCAATTTCAGGTAAGTGGGTGAGTGTTACATGAAATTGGTACTGACGGAATGAGTAGCAATAGGAAATGAAGTGGGAAACTGTTAATCTTTTAATTGGAGATGCTGATCTGAAGTCAGCTTGGTCCAAAAAGGTAAAGTCTGATTTAGCCAAACCTGGCCATTACCCTTGCTGGAAGACTCCATTGCTGGGAACTGTGAATTCCCAATTGTTTTGCTCAAGAAAGACTACGAGAAGCATACAGACGAATGGGTTTTTCTTTGTTGACTTGTGCATTAAAAATGCAAATTTATCCTTTTAGTGAAGAGTGATGGATGATGATTTAGCATGCTGCTCTTGACTTGCTTTAGCCTTGTACCACTAAAGCCCTTTGTAGTGGTTCAAGAAACTCCATTAATTTTAAAGAATGCCCTTCTTACTCTTTCCTTCTGGAGCTGGTTAGTTTTTAATCTTCAAAACAGTCTGCAAGTAAAATCAGAATGAAGTCTATAGGGTAAGTGCAAAAGTCAATTTAAAGCAAACAAGGCCTATGTCTGCAAACTCTTAAATCATGCGAGTTGTCCATGTGTAAAATGCTTCTGCAAGCAAGCTTTGTGGGATTAAGACCCTAACAGAGGAAAGACTCACATTTGGAAAGAAGGAGGATGACTGAAGGCAGTAGATGAGAATTGGTGGTAGTACATGACTACCTTTCTTGGTAGATACCAGGCTATGGTCCTTCTGCTTCCTAGACTATTTTGCTGAGTAAATAGCCCTTAGTCCTTGTGTAAGAACAGAATCCTGCAGTTTCGTCTTAAACTTGCAACCCACTAGTCTAAATCTAGCAAAACATAGTGGATCCAATGGCTGGATGCCAGAGGTAATGGACCTGTGAGAAAGCAGGGGACAACCTGAAACTGTTAGGTATTTAATAGCTACGGGCATTCCTCGGTTAATAGCAGAGGGATTGCTGGTCCTTGCAATTATGATTTAGAGTGAAAAGAATTCTAAAACTTGTCCTTTGCATCATCTACATTATTGGAAATGAGTGCAGTGTACAGGAGCTGTGGAAGATAGACCCATTTGTTCAGTAGTTCATCCCTTGGAAGGAGGATGTTGGCTCACCGAGTAGAACAGAAAAAAGTTGTTGCCCTGCCAGGGCAGCTATGAGTAGGTGACAAGAATGGTCTCTTCTGCTGTTTCAAACCAGATGAACTTGTGAAAGGAAGGAAAATTAGCTTCCTAACAGATCTTAACGTGCTTCAAGAAAGCAGGACTTTTAAACAGACTGCTGTGATTTCTAGCGTTCTGCTTTTAACTTTGTACTTGTTTTTGTCTTTTTCAGGACTGAAAGTGAATCGCCTAGACATGTATGGAGAAAAATACAAGCCTTTTAAAGGTGTCAAATATATTACAAAAGCAGGAAAATTCCAAGTCAGGACATGAGAAGATGCTCTACTTCCAAGAGGAAATTCCCCTTAAAAAAAAACTTGACTGCTTAGTGACTTACATTGCTATTAATTAGGTGCCAATTAATTAATAGACACTGATTAGTTTGGGATCAAAGCATTTGTGCACAGCAGCTCTTGAAATGAAAGCATAGCTTAGTTTTTCTTAATATGGCTTTAAAATAAGGTACTTTTTTTCTAATACACCTTCACTCTTTTTTTACTGAATTGTTGTGCTGGTGAATAGTTTGATATAGGTGATCCACAAAATGTCACGAACACTACACTGCCAGTCAGATACCAAAGCCCAGAGGCCAAGCACATTACAAAGGCCAGACAGGCCACTGGAAAAGTCTTGTGGGGGCACGTTTTGCTGTTGCAGCCGCCTGCAAAGAAAGCTCAGCTATTCTCGCAGCCAGCTGCAAGCTGGCATTCCACAAAGCATCATGTAATCCCCTCAGAGATAGAGAGCAGCAGTGAGAGGGGCAGCAGTCCCACAGGGGCCTGGGACATAGCAAGTGTCACTCCTGAGAAAGAGCTTCTGATGAAGAAAAAAATAATTTCCTTGTTGTTTACAAGAAATCGCCTTTCTTAAGAAGCATTTGCCTTAATCAGCTTTCATTTGTGCCATCTGCAGATGAGCTGATAAAAATAACATTCTGCATTAAATCTGGGAGGTGATTGTTGCTTCAGTAATCCACTTTCTTTCCATTCAATCTCACCATTGCCATAATTTTTAAGAATACAGTTGCAGAGAGTAAGATCTATTTTTTATGTGAAGCCTTTGCTTTGATTTAGATGTTCCACCTGTTTGAAGTGGATGCCACCAGATTTGTGCCATGTGTACATTGGAGCGTAGCTTTTTAGATAGTACAATAGAAGTGTCAAGTGTATTTAATGGTTGTGTGCTTTAATGTTATGAAATAAAGGGAACTCTACTGCAAATACATCTTCTCTTGTGAAATCTTTGCGCTATCGTAAACTATTCATGAGGCTCTTAGGCAGGAGACGTCTGATATACAATTAAACGATGACTATTTGCTACATCTTTACTGAACTTGATCACTGTGCAGCTGTTTAAAGTTTAGAAGGGGCATTTAGGAGATGGTAGGTAAGCTCCCTTTCATATTTTTTTATTTTTAAATGGAGGACAAATTAATGTTTAGATTATGACATTTCAAAAGACAACAGTGATGATGCAAAGCTGACTAAACTTTTCCTTACACACCAGCATAAACTTGTTATCTCTGTAAAGCAATACGTGCTCCACAGTACCTGTCCAGATTCAAATCATATATTTGGTCAGTACATAGTAGGCTGAGAAACCCAAGTTCAGAATTAAGGAAGCATGGGGGACTGGAGAATCTTTGTTTCCCTAACATGTTTGGCTTACAAATTGATGAATAGGTGCTAGCTTTGCTCCAGATGAAGAATAGGACCTAAAGTCATACAGTAGTCAAAATTTCAAATACTGGGACAAAAAGTGATCCAGTCGGACAAAAGGAGGGGAAGCCCATCTGAACCAGCAGCAAGCCAGTAAGAAAAGAAATTAGCATATATTCTCTATTTGTAACTTTGGTAATATCACTAGGGTAAACTTGGCCACAGATGACCATTTTGAATTTCTGAAATTACAGTAGATTAGTGTAGATAAAACAGCACTTTTAAGAACCAGCACCTGTAAGAAAGCCTTGCATTTCTGTAGACACAACACTGGGTATTAAAAGCTACCCACCTTCTACTCTACCTTTTTCAACTGGAGAAATAACCACCAATTCATCATTCATCCTACAGTTCCACTCCATGTTTCAGCAAATGGCATCCTTCAGTTACAGTAATTTTACTAGAAGTCTTGTCTTCAGATGTCACTGATACAGTCCCAAGCTTAAGTCTGAGTAGCTAGAGCTGCTCTCTGCATTAGCAGCCTGGAAGAGCTGCAAGATCTCCTTTCAGAACCGACACCATTACTGACAGAGAACATAACGTAATACCAAAACTGGCTAGCCTTAACACCAACACTGCCCGTCAGCATGTTACAGAACAAGCCTTGCCAACCTTCTGTAACTCGGGCCCCAGGGAAGCATGCACAAAGCTTCTGTCTCTGGAAAAGCTTTGATCTATACTTCACAGCGCACCACCAGGAGTCACAAGAATTACACTCACCTGGTAGGAAACCACCCTGAGCATGAAGGTGGTTTTCATCAGGGAAATGGTGTTTGTTGTGTGAGGCTTATACCTTTTGCTGTAGGTGTGCTGGCTCCTGCCATTTCTCCAAACACAGGAAACTCAGCTGCAGAATCTGCAGAAGGGGGAACTGTGTTTGTATTCTCCCTGTTAAAAAAAATTGCACCAGCACCTGTATGAATACTATAGCAAGAAATTGGAGGGTGTCATTAGTGCGGAATTAGTACTGCCAACTTTTGATCTCCCCTTCTCTAGGTGCCCAGCTCTGGGAGTGCTGACAAAGGTGATTGTCTCTCAGGTATGGGAAGAACTGTGTGAACAGTATGAAATCTGAATTTTACCTATTATTACTAAATCCCAGATGCCTTCTGGCACTGTGGAACTATGTTTGGTCCTACAGCACCAACAAATGCTGGTTCCACAAAATCAGAACATTACATGTGCTGGTAGAAATTTTGAGCAAGAAAAAGCATTTATAAGAGGTTCTTACTGTGAAGGAGCGAAGGAAACAGAACAGTGATTCCATGGTAATTACCCTTGTGATTAGTGAAATAAAATTCAGATTAATAAGGTGTTGGCCAGAGTAGCAGTTCTTCCCTTACGGACAGGATCAGGCAAATCCCATTTCAAGTTTTCAGAACCTTGTTCAGTGCTACTAGAACAGAAGACCATCATGCCTCTGGATGAACTCCTGTTTTCTCCCACTGGACCACAACTTCCAGTAAGTTCTTTAATTACTAGTTTTATGGGCACAAAAGACAGAAACAACTTGCTTTAATCTTCTCCTGTTTGAGGAACTTTGCACTTTCTTCTGTTCAGAATATGTAGAAACAACTGTTCTTTTGCTTTAGTATTTCTCCTGCTTCGGCTTTTTGCTCTTCTTCTTGTTACAGTGTTATCCACTGCTCCGTTATCATTAATACTCGCAAGCTGACATTTGTACAAATGCATTTTTATTGTTTTAACAGAACCAAAGAAAGGTTGAAAACATTAGACTATACAATACATTTTGGTTTATAAACAAAGTTTTATAGTGGTAAAACATTTCTACGTGACATTCATGGTCTTTTTCAAATTTTTGCTGCATTTCAGGTCTGAAGACTAATAGTGTTCAAAAAAGCAGTCATTGCATAAGGTGGACAAGTATCTTAGCTTCTACAAAACAGTTCAAGAACTTATAGCAAACATTCTGGAAGAATATCAAAGGCAACCATGATTCATAACTTTCCTGCAAACATTCCTCAATAAACAAAAAGTGATCTTTGGCATAAACAATTATGTATTAAAGGCATTAGTAATATTGCATTAATATCAGTCAAGCAACTAAACAGTGATGCTAAAAAAAACCCAACCAAACAAAAAATCTCAGAGAAGCCTGAATTGGGGGGGGAGGAAACGTGAGGAGCATTGAAAAGTAATACAGGAAGACTATTTAGAAAATCCCTTAAAAATAACCCCTACCTATTCAGTGTTATTTACTATTAAATAGAAATTACTACATTACAGTTATGGTAAAGGTCTGGTATAAACCAACCAAATGCAAGACATTCAGGTTAAGGCTCTGGCACCCCTTCCTTCCTCTTCCTGTTGCAGGTAATTGCAGGAAGAGAATACTAAGGGAAGATCCTAAGTACCCATATTTCATAATGCCTAGACACAAGGAGTGAACTGAAGACAAACGCACGCTTTCTCTTGCTAAGGTCAGTTTGAGGCAGATGTACTATAATCAGTTTAACTTCCCTTTTTAGGTAACAGTGCAACAAAGGTGGGGTGGAGGGGAGAAAGTCCAACTGTAGAATAACTGTTGCAGACAGATAAAGGACAGCTGACTATACTGTGTGTGTGTCTGAGTGGTTAAGACTGTGCAGTTTTTCCACAAGGGCACTTCTATTAAAGGTGGTTTGATCATGCAACAGTTTTCAGCAAATTAATAGGCCTCATGAGGTCAGTGCTGCTCTGGGCAGAAGTCTGCAAGTGTTCCTTGCAAATGTACAGAGACTCATTCTAAAACAATAATTCTCCTTTCTGTCAAACGCCCAAAGAGACTATGGAGCAATTAAATGAATGTGCATATATATATGAAGGCATGTTCAGTTATGGAAGGATAAAAGCATCCCAAGTTTATTTTAGTAATAGAATAGGGGGATTTTGTAGGTTTTTATTGTTGTGGTTTGGGTTGGGTTTTGTTTTGTTTTGTTTTAAAGATACAGTAACACTTTGTTCAATTCACTGTTACTAGAACTTGAAAAAAGATTTTGAGCCTCCAAATTCCATATGTCAAAACCAGTAACAAATATCCTAGTACGTTTAGCAGTAGGAACCACCATTTGCTGGTAGCCATCAGACTACCTAAAAAGGGTTTCATGTCCCTGCAGTGCTTGGGTTTCAAAAAGCTTATGCATTGTTGGAAACAAGGGCAGTGAGGCAAAAGGTCTTTTTTAATTGAATATCTTTATCTTTTAGTTTCCACCTTGAGTGGCTGGAGTAACGTTAGATGAAGAGAAGAGGAAAAAAAATAATAATTGCATGTGCTCATTTGGTTTTCAAAAGGAAAGAGCCAACATGTGGCACTTTCTGGTCCTGGACATGCAGCTAGCTTAAGAGAACCAGGATTTTTCAGCTCCATGAATTTTCAGCTCTTTTTTCCAGAGTTCCATGATTTAAGGTCTCCAGCTGTAAGGCTCAAAGCTGTCAACAGTGTGCCACTAACATACACTCCAAAGCATTTCAGTACAGTACAAGAGTTCTGGAATGCCTGCCTACAGGGTGGCAGGAGGGTGACAAGGACAGCTCCAGTTTTTGTTAAAGTACTGTTGCCAGGCAAAAATCAAAAGCAAAAAAAATATCTTGGACATGGAATTTTAATCGCCAATTTACAACTGTTCTGCACCACCCCACCCCACAAATTAAGAACCCCACACCTTCCATCATTTCTGCATGGTTTAAGAACAGCCAGATAAAATCGTATTGAAAAGTTGAATGCTTCTACATCCATGATTGTCCCTAAAAAACTGCTAAGTAACCAATAGTGTCCTAGACTCTCAACGCAAGCTTAAAGTGAGGTCCATGTTTTATATCATCACATGGAAACTACTGGAATATACAGTGCATAAAAGAAATGTGCTTCTGGGAGTACAGAATTCATGAAGAGAATCTTCAAAAGCAAAAAAAAAAAAGGATAAGAACTCTCTACTGTCGGAAGCAATTTTCAGGTGTTCGCTATCAAATGCATTCTGAAGACATTTGAAATGCATTCTCTTTTAATTCATACTCTTAGAATGGGGCATTAGCATAAGCTAATCTTAAGCTCATGTATACAGCACCTTTTGCTGCCAATATATCTCTTCTGTTTCAAAAAAAAGGCATTTTATGTTACAGAAAACAATACTGATGTGGCAAGTGTTTATTGATACCATGGGGTCTTTCTGACCCAGCGAAGAGTGAATCCAGCATCTGTTCTTATCTTGATGGATGCTGCTTCAGCTTCTCTCACAGTTTCCTTCACAGACTGCATGAGATTCTGGGCATTATGAACCAACATCTCAGTTGCCTGTCAAGAAAATGAAAAGTTTCCAATGGTACTGGCAAATACCATGTTCAGGACAGTAGCATGGAAACCCATTATGCATGAGGACTTCCAGTGTAAGCATTAAGTCAGTCAATTGCTGACTTACTATGAAAAAGTAAATGAAACAACTAGTGTCTGGAAACTAGCAAGTGTTATCCTGACTCACAACAAGACTTTCCCATTTCTCACTGTATATTTGTGCAAAATCTGAATACAAGCTTAGTGTCTCAAAGTAGCATTTGGTGTCTCAGAAGCCCAAACTGCAGGATTTCAACTGAAAACGTGCATTTGGAAGTTAACAGAACTGCAAGACAAGTACTCCAGCTGTTGTTGGAGAATAAATATTTTCACGACAGTGCACCAGAGGGTGCTACTACTCCTCCAATGTCAGACCTGCTGTGTTTGGAGAAGGAAGTTCTTTTGTTAGCTTGCTTTTTACCGTTAAGTCAAGGAGATTAAGACGTTGTTCATATAAAAATTTGAACCAGAGTAGCTATTTGGCTTGGGAAAGATTCATGTTCCTCTATTAAACTGTAGCTTTTGAGCCAGAAACCAAGATGCTATATGAAAATTATCTTCACTGAACGGCTGAGGTAAGCTTCCAAACATTGAGTTCCCAGAGCATGTCTGATTTTACAATGTTGTATATTTTTCCCCATAAAACTGATCAACAATTCCACACTACCATCAATTTTTACACCTCTTACCTGTTCCGATTCTTCATCACTGATATTAGTTCTGCCCAGCATGGTAGCTTTGACAGTGGAAAGAATTTTGAGTTGTGTACTGATCGTTGGGATTCGCTCACAGACCTAAGGAATGCGGATAAAAAAACACTTCACATTATAAACTGAACCAATACATTATCTATTATTTTTTCAGATAAACTCTTTGATTTTGTTTTGCTATTAGATAAGGAATAAGCATAGAAGGGATCTTCTATAGCCTTCAAGACTTTCTGACAAATATTGGTAGGATACTTGAATCTTATTTTACTTGCTTTGGGAATTTTTGGGATAGAGCCAACATTTTTCCTTTCCTCCAGATATTCCTCAAGGGTCTGCTTGGTTAGGAATGAGATGATGTATATTTGGCCGAGACTGAAAAACTACAGAGTGTTATATTTCCGCTACTATTCTTTGATACAAAAGAATGACTAGATGAAATACAAAGCAATGCAGGCTTAGGACAGACCAGTGTTCCTAGCACGGTATTTTTCAAAACCTCTTTGGACACTAGCATCTTCCACTCACCCGTAAACAAATCCTGACTTTACGGAATATATGACCATGGGATGTAAAAACAGACATAGAACTTGACAAAACTTTACAAGCCAAGGAAAGATACACATGATTTACTGCCACAACTCCTGTGCTCACTCACACTAACAGAGGAAAAAAAAGTACTTGAGGCATTTACAAGTTAACTCATTACCTGCAAGAGGTTTGTTCTAATGCGCTTGTCAGTGCACTGCTTTGCCACCTCTTTGGCCAATCGAGTGACTTCATCTGATGCCTTAGCAATATCCTTTGCACACTGAATAAGGGCACGCTTGTTTCCACTACCTCCTCTCACCAGGCGGGACATCTCTGCCATTAGCAACGCCATTCGTTTAGCAGCAGCAATGATGTCATTACCCTGAAGAGAACAACATGAGTTAGTGTTCACGCCAGGACAGAAGCTTCACAGAAGTCATGACTGAACAGCAGTCTACATTTTGGTAGCAACCCTTTCAAGAAGTTAAGGATGGAAGAACCATTTGTGAACACAGAAGACGTTTCTTCAAGGAACAGGGAAGATCTGTACTAATTACATGTTTGACATTTTTCTTCCTAACACTCAGGAAAAAAGTTTGCTTCAAAACTGGAAAAGAAGTGGTAAAGAAAAGTGTTAGTTTGTCCATGGAACAAGAGTTACTGCTCTGCTGGCTAGGTTTTAAGATAAAGCATGTTATTAGCATTTGAAATTCCAGATTTCCCAAAAAAGGCTTTTTTAAAATTAAGTGTGCTAAATAGCTTGTTAAACCAAATAGCACTAATTAAGTTAAATAGTGTAGTCATAACAGTTGAGCATAAAATTTTCAGTGGCATCTGAAAATGAAGTTGTAAAAGCATCAGCTATGTTGCTATAATGCTAAGGGATAAATGAAGAGAATCTGTGACATACAAAACTTTTGTAACTGGTAGTGTGGAAGTGAGATGCAACTATTACTTTTTTTTTTTCCCCAAAGTTATTCCTTGAAAATAAATCTTCCTTTCTGACAAAATCTCTCCCTTTAAAATAAAGCTTCCAGGAGAGAACAACTTGATAGTTCAAAAGATAATCTACTGATATTTCTTACATTAAAATCCAGGTTTCTTGTATTAAGTGCATCAAAATTACAGTCACAGAAATACTTCTGAGAATTTTTTTGAAACATGTGAATTAAGTAAGACCAAAGCAAAACCATTTCTTATACACTGTTCCAGAGATAAACCTAGCACAAGAAAAAGCAGACCTAGATGATCAATTGTTAGTAGTCCGTTAGTATATTTAGATTCACCTTCATAGAATGTTGTTAGACAGCAGTTAACTATTTGGTGCCATGAAACTTTCCTATTGTGTGGATGAAATACTAGCAGAGTGAGTTTAAGTATTAGCACACTCTTTCCTTGGTATAATTCCACAATTAATGACCAATGAAGTTCTGAGCAAAGAGTACACAGCGAGAACCCAACTCAGCAAGTGTAACCTCTATCCTGTGCACATACTTCCATGACTCACTACTAGCAAATTCAAGAGCATATCCCAGATATTTTACAGATACAGGTGAGACAAAAAGCTGAACTATTTGTTACCGTGACCTAATAGCTAAACAGTTTCCTAGTATAACCAGTTAGGATGCAAATGACATAACACAAAGCTTTTCCATGTTTTCACGTAGGAGGATCAAGAAATTAGGACCAGTGACATTTACGAAGCCCTCTAACAAGTTATCCAAGCATCAGAATCTGAAAAGGACAAGAACATTTTTAAAGCCCTTTTAATTAAAATAGTTTAGTATATCTATGTAAATATACACGCACACATACATATACATACACACCCCCCCTAACCTTTGTTTGTTTTGGGACACCAACCTTATTTTTGCAGCATGCTATAAAAAGTGACCAGTCTTGCAAACATTTGTGCTTAGACAGAAGAGACAGGCTACTTGTGAATGTCTGAATCTCATGTTACATTTCCACTGGTTTCATATAAACACAATCTCAATTCAGCAACTAACAACATTCAGTGCAGCTTCTTCATAAAAGAATTCTCTCAAGACCAGCATTTGCAATACAGCCAAGTGCAAGCCAGCAGGCAGTCAGTCCTCCTCCATACACACTGCCATACAAAGCCATTCCTTGTTGGAAGGTATTCTAATTGATGGCATCAATGGAGGCAAAGCACAATAGACATGTTAAATGACTTCTTGAATGCTGTATACTCTGCTGTTTCTGGAAGTCATTAAGAAACCATTAACCATGGCTTCCCAGGTAGCCCAAACGAATGGAAAAAAGAACGGGGTGGGGGGGAGGGAATACAACCCCTACTACAATTTGGAAACTGCCATAACAAAGAAGAACAGGCAGATGCAAAGGGAGAGGAAGCCTTTAAATATTAATAAGTGACCCAAATCAAGCTTCAATCCAGCACTGACAAACAGATCTAGCAAACTTGTGAAGCCACTCTCAGTCCTTAAAATGAAGTGCAGACACGCTTATTCATTCAGAATGGCGGGGCCCAGCAGGGATCAAGAGTGATGCAAATGTGTCAGCGTTCCAAATGGCTGGATGCACACGGATCAGTCCCCGGGGAGACTCAGAGTACCTTACTAGACCACTTGGTTGCTTCCCGATGTAGAGACTGAGCAGCAGCCAGAATGGGCTGGTTAACAGGCTGATTGGTTGGCATTAACAGCAGCTCAGGCTCGTAATCATCTTCAATGTCAGAGGGGAGAGTGAATTCAACATCTGCATCATCCTCCTCATCTATATCTACACCAGCCTCAGCCGCTTCATTAATCACAGTCACATCAGGCTTTGCAGGTGGCAGCAAGGGTGGAGAAACAGGGGACAGTTAGTACGAGAAGCAGAACTTGGTAGAAGAGCATGAACTGAGCTGTTTTAGTGACCAAAACATCCTCTTGGTCTCTCAGGATCTGACAAGACAGCTCTAGGATCAGGTCAGAGGGAGGAAGGGAAGGAATACAAGATTAGCAGAAGGAAAGAAACATTTCACCTGTGAAGGCAAGTTACCAAAAATATTAAAAAGTTACAATTCAAAGATGCAGCAACATTTTTCATCTGAGCTTACAGCTTCTACAGACAGAGGCTGACTTGCAGAACAACAATTTTCTGGCCAGACAATGGTGAAATGAATGGATTTTCTGTTTCAATGAAAGCCATTTTGACTGCATAGAAGCAGGTACAGCAGCCGATGACTCTGGTATTTGTGCAGATAGAAAGCTTTGTATGGAAGCCTGTTCACATATATGTGATAAGAAGAGATAGCAGCAGGATCACAGAAAAACCACTGACACTGCTTGCTGTAGAGGAAAAAAAAAGAAACTGGCGTGGGGGACACTGTAGAAGTGAGTATTGAACTACCGCAGATAACATGAAAAAGAACAAAACCGGGTTATGAAAAGATTGAAAAGAGAAGGTGATACTGAATGTTGTGAATGCTGTGAATATTACAGTTCTTAAAAAAGACTGAAACAGAATTAGTAGAATAAGAGGATTATGAAGCATATGATACTCTTTTGCCACAATATGTTGTATCCATTACCTTCAAAAAAAACAAAAGGATTCAATCAAATATATTGTGTTAGGGTAGATCACAAGGAAGAGGTAAGTGGTATAACAATACGGGCATTTATAATACAACGGCATTTTAATACAAAAACATTCTACAAGTTTACTAACTATATTTCTTTGACTAAAGCCAAGTGTGATAAAAGTCAAGCTACCCTTACCAAAAACTATGCATTTTCAACTGTGTTTTGCTTAAGATACAGCCTTTTATAGAAAAAAAAAACCACATCTACACCAACAAAAACACACAGAAGTTTTGGAAGGAAGTTGTAACTTTTATATACTGCCAAATCAAATAATCTTCAAAGACAACTTCTATTTAAGTCTTAATCTAATGAAAAGTTCCCAAATATCCCTCATTCTCTGATTTATCCAAATGGGGGGGAAAGGCAGGGAAAGCTAAAGCAATAGACTGTGTTCGGTTTGTGTTCCATGAGAAAAATGGAGTACATAAAAGCCCAGAATCCACTCAGTGAAGAGGCATTTTTGTAAAGAAGAAAAAAAATATTGATTTTAAATCTTACAAGACTGAAGAATGTTATCAAAAATTTTTAAAGACTAAGTACTTGTCCCCCCCATAAGCATAACACATGGTAAAGTACCCATAGACTAATGTAATTGGGCAAAAAAGCCGAAGACAGTTGAGACACAGTCTATTGTGATTTAGTATGAGCAAGACCTTGTATTTCTGTCTTTCCAGGTCTAACCCATATTCCTCAGTAGCACTATCCATCAATCCTTCTTCCACCCAATAAGTGACTTCAGAGACTACAAAAATTATTTTAAAACTTTTTCCCCAAAAACATACTGTCAGAATAACTGTACTCTTATTGCTAAAATGGGACTTCTAAAAAACAATTAGAAGGACAAATCTTAGGCTAACTTACTGGTTTGTTGCTCTCAGAGAAACAGCAATGAAAATAGTGTTTTATAATGTAAACACACTAAGCTTAGAGCTCTTTAATAAACAGCAAGGAGTTTTAAGGTCTGCTGCTTGGCTTTGATAAATATTTTAACAATTGCACTATTTAATTTAGAAAGTATATAGTATATATAGGTAATTTAGTATGTATATAGTAAAAGCATTTTATTACCTACTGTGTATTGTTAAGTTACCCATTTTGGGATTCAAACATCAAAACACTTTTAGGAAGCTGAAATTAAGGCTTTTGGCCTCAAAAGTACCATCTGAGATTACTACTACATTCCAGCACTATTCCTGTAGTTTAGTAATACAAATCTGTATTTGGTATATCCAGAAGTATGGGGGAAAATACAGCTTTTCATTATATGGAAGAGACACTCAAACAGATTTGCAGGACTTATTTTGTATTTTATCTGTACTTTGAAAACAGATGTTCCTTAAGCACAAAGCACTGAAGTTGATTTTGTAAGCTATTCAAGTTTATCTTCTCATTCGCCATCTAATTTGATGGAGAAAAAAAGTGGAGATTTTAAAAGTCAAATTCTGATCTTTAATTTATACCTGCAGAAGCCTAAATCTCAGTTTACTCAGTTGCTGCCGGAAGAAAAATGTAGCTCTTTGGGGGGAAAAAAGGGGGGAAAGCAAGAAAGTTATATTAGCATTTATAAGACTGACAAGTTCACACTGCTTTGTCATAGCACTGAAATGGTAAGGAAATGAAGGATTTTGGCCTTGATAGCAAGTGTGACTCGGTACAAAAAAGAATGAGACCAGGCCATCTATATATGGTCACTTTTCCGATCATAGACGCACCAGATTAACTGCCAAGTAACTTGCAGCTCCTTCCAGAATTAAGACAAACCAGCTCATGATTCCTGCAGCTGGCATCTGCAACATCCATACAGACTTTTCAAAGTCTCTTAAATATAGCAATCAGCTTGTCAGCCTAGAAAGGCATAAGTATTAGTGGCTCTCTAGGCAATACTGGCATCAAGGATCACAAACAGCTTAGCATACAAGGCACATTTGTGTTCACAGAGGTATGTTAATAAAGCATTCTAGCGATTCTGAGTATTAGAACAATCGACCCTAGTTCACTTCGAACTTGAAAGGGTTTCTAATTCCTCCTATGGCAGTGTTTTTACTATTTGGTCTATAAAAGACTATTCTCTGTCATTGAGGCAACTGACTTTGGACCAAACACACTGATCGAAAATAAAACAAAACAAAACAAAATAAAAAATATATATTATATATATTCCTTTTAGCACAAGACACATATAACAACTTCTTACCTTGCTAGACCATTTCCGGGCTTCATCATGCAACTGCCTAGCAGCCATCATCATGGGCTGATTAATAGCTTCTCCTGCTTTCTGCTCTGGGAACTCTTCATCCTTTTCTTCAGGTGGTGGTGGTCTGGGGGGGGGAACCTCACCTTCTGGAAGTGGTGGTTTTGGAGGAGCAAGCTCATCAGTCAGCTAAGAAAGGAAAAAACCTTATTCAGTGCAATGAAATAGTACAAAATGGAGTAAAGGATGGTGTCATGGCAAGACATGATTGCATGAGCTCATGCCTTTTTCCAGTTTTTCAAGTGCTCTGTGTTAAAAAAAGTATCATGTTTTAATCTCTTCTTTTTAAAGCTGGATTGGTATTTTTTAGAGTTAAGGCTACTTGTACGCATGGCTGGCCAGACAATGCATTCTATTTCTAAGGTATAAAAATATACTCAAGTAATTTCAGTATGCAATCCAGACGTTGTCAGTGGCAACTGTGTATTGTATTACAAACTATGCTGCACTTACATGAAGCTGCTCAAGGTCAGGAGGAGGAGGGGGAAAATCGGGTTCCTGAGGCTGGAAGGCTTCTCTGACTTTGGCCACAGCTCCCAGAATTCTGTATCCAGAATCCAAAAAACTCTTCTGCAAACCTGAACAAAAATTCCATTATCAGTTTAACAGAATTCTAATATTTAGAACTGCAACACTACTCCAAAAAAAATTACTTCTGTAACATACTGTGTCAAGTAAACATATATATGTAAAAAAAAAAAAAATTGTTTAAAAACTACCAAAATGTTTACAGTGGATTTACATGTTTGAGATGTTAGTGTCATATGCAACATGCATAAAATAAAGTCTGGGCTGAGCAATAGTCACTATCAATAGGCAAAGTAATTCCCAGAACAACTTTTAGAATAAAAAAAGAAATTAGATAATACTTTCTTACATAAAAGTAGTACTACTGATAACTAGTGACAAATACTTCTTCTAATAAAGATTATGAAATCACGTAATAAACTAGAATGTTGAATCATTTTCCCTTGAATATGCCAAAGGTCTTTGATTCCATTTTAAAAGAGCAGGATTCAGCAGTTAGTGGTGTGACCTTGATTTCATTATTCTGGGATTTAAGTGTACACAAAATTTGCATAAAAGGGGACACACAGCTATATAAGACCAAACAGGCACTACTTCACATCATCTTCAGCCAGTAAAAAAAAAAAAAACATTTGAAACCAGCTGACTAAATCCTTACCAGGATCAGAAATGTTTCCTGCTACAGCTTTAGCATCCATTACCATTGGCGATATAGTTTTGCTTAGCTCATCAGAGGCTGCTTTAACAGCCTCACGGAATTTAGGGTCTTCTGAATTTTCAACCTCCCGTTTTGCTACCAGGAGGATGCGGTTTGCTCGTCTAGCAATGCTAGTGGCACCAGCTACCAGCATCTGAGGTTGAATATTGGCCATCGCAACTTTACATTTATCAAGATCTTTCTTAATAGCCTCTTCTGATGCATCCAACAGAGATTTAGTATCAATGGCTTCATCCACCAACCCTAGAATAAAAGTTACACACATTAATATTCTAGTTTCATCTGTGGAAAGGGATATTTGGTATTCCAGAGACTGTTCACAACCAGAAAAGTATTTCCAAACTGGGGGGTGGGGAGGGCCAGAAGGGGGCATGGAAACCAGACCAAATGTATTACTGCAGTTTTACTTCTGATTATGTGGTACCTCTATCACAGTAACCATGGTCAGGCTTGCTCCCACTAATGGCATCCCAAGCTCTTACTCATCTGCCATGGAACGTTGCTTGAGTCAAGAACTGGCTCACACAGTATAGGCAGCAGAGCTTTCTTCCTCCCACCAAATTTCTTTAAGCATATTCAGTACTTTTTGTACCTCTCCCATTCATTCAAAAGGAAATATCCCTCTGGCTGTGCTTTTACTTAAGGATGATATATAGTGACAAAGCAGTAAGATTTAAAATACCCACAATTTAATTATGGGGATGGAGAAGGAGGTAGTATACAGTCAGGAGATCAGCAGATCAGTGCAAAGGATCTGCACTTTGGAAAGACTGAAACATTTAAGTGTCTCAGCACAATTCAGTAATCAGTAGCTTTGTTTGGTTCACTGCTTTCATCAAGCTGTTATATCATTTTAAACATGTTTTCTTGCCACCACTTAATTACTTGTCCTTATTCAACATGCCAAGATTATATAGAAAAAAACCTCAAGTTGCCTCAGTGATACATTGCTAGTATAGCAATCGCAATAAAAACTAACAGTATTCTGTTCTTCCCACAAAAGAGCATAGCCAAATTTGCTTCACTGTAGCTCAAAATTAACACCTGTGAAGCAAGGTGTTTTGTTTATCCTGTAACATATACCTATTTCTGGAGTCAGAGAGCACATTCCCACTTCTCTTAATTTATTTTTAATAAGTCATTACTCTTATGCATGTTTCATCAATCCAAACTGAATGGGGGAAAAAAAAAAAATCTATACCAGCTAGTTAGCTACAAGTATAATCTTAAAAAAAAACCCTCCTACTTTACCTGTCATTTTTTCTACATTATCAATCCATTGGTTTTTCATGGTCTCAAAATGTTCATAAGCAGCTTGATTTCCAGGATTTCTCAGCAGGATACGAGCAGCTGATACTACCTGCCAATGGAAAACATTTTTAATTATAGAAGTATCGGTATATAACAACATCACACATATTCCTGAAATACATTTGTTTTTCAGGACTGGATGTGTAGCTCCTCATTTGGAATACTACTTCAACATCTATCTGCTTGAAGATTTACAATGCTTCTGGAATTTGTTGACACAAATACTTTTTTCTGGAACTTCGACTAAATGCTTATATATCAAAAAGTTTTTATTATTTAAAAACACTTCTTGAAAGCACTAAAGTACGTTCATTAAAGAGTATTTTTCCACTTGCTAAGCCTCAAAGTAACTTTGTTTCAAAGGTAAGTCACTAATGCTTCTGGCCAAAAGTTGAAGAGTAAGACATGTCATTTAATCAGTTTGTTCTACTTGATATCATATACACAAATATTTGCCATTCCCCTTTTAAGTGTCAGCACTACGTTTCTTTCTGGTATTAACATCCTTCTCTGATAGCAGAGGCATAAAGAAAATTCCACAGAAGTCATCCCCAGCCCTTTTAATAGCCCTTCGAGACTAAGGAAGCAAACCTGTGGGGTAAGTTCCCTTGCTGATTTCACTGTTGCTTGAATGCCCTCCACAGTAGTTTTATTCGCAGTTCCAACTGCAGCTGCTTTTTCTGCTGTAGCTCCCAGTCTAGCAGCATGGTTTTCGAAGTTTGCTGCTCTTTCATCAAACACCTAGTTGTCAGAAGACAAAAACACATTAAAAAAGCCTAACTTCCCTAAAGAATACATCATTTCTTCAAAGCGTCAAATACCAGAGACACCTTCATAACATTCACACTTAATGCATCTCCTGAGAAGATGCAAAAGGACACAAAAGCTTTGAAGCCATTTCATTTTTTTTAATCTTTACATTACTGGACTTTCTTCTTTACTAACTCCTCTGGGCAACAAAGGATAATACCTCAAAGCTATAAAGCGTGGTAGTAAGTACACTAATTCTTGATGACTACTGCTATAGCAAATACTGTCTTAAAACTATTTTAGCTCATAGACATTAATCCTCAAGCCCATAATCCAAAAGTAACTATATTTGGAAGATAAATATGGGGTTTTACCCTAAAAATTGAAGCTTCACATTGGAAAAAAAAAAAAAAATCCATGCTTCTGCAGTCCTTAGTTATTCAAGGCACAGAATACTTTGACAAAAAGCTATCCTATCATAAAGCTACATTCCCTGAGCCCTTGGGAATCATTTTGATCATGTTCAAATCAACTAGTCAAACACAGCAGCCAGCCACAGACTTTTAGATACTTCACATGCAGCCAGTAGCTTTGAAGTACAGGAAACATTATACAGCAAGAGAACAGGTTACATCTGTTGATCAATCTTGTCATGAATTTTACTACTTTAATCAGCTTATATAATGTTGATATATACAATCCACTAACTAGCATGTCAGTGATTTTTGCACTGATGATTTTTGACATCGACAATTGATTTGGCATTGATTTTTGACATTTTTGCACAAGGATTTTTAGCACGCTGAAGGCAACATGGTACCAACATCACAGGGAGAAATCTTTGCCATTTACTGAAGTCAGGGACAATACAGTTTCCAGGCATATACAGCACAATTTTCAATCTCCAAGAGTCCAGAGAAATTTGCATGACAATCATTATGCTGTCAGAATTAATAAGCGTGTATCACAAGCTTAAGAAAAAAATACTGATTCATTTTTCAAAATACCAAGTCAGGTAAAATTAAACAATAACTGAAGCTTCACATGGGAAAGACCACCTGGGTATACTTGCCTCATCTCTATTGGGAGCATCAGAAGGAGCAGTGGCTGCTACTGCTAACAATTTAATAGGAGTTGTGGTGTCACTAAAAACATCAGAAACCTCTTGAGTCATTGCCTCTTGCATCCGTGTTTTAAGATCCTTAAAAAAAAAGGCAAATTATTAGCACACGATACAGCAATATTAAATTTGTAGGGATTCAAATCCATAAAACCTCTTCGTGGGGGGAAGCCCATTACAGTGGCAGCCGCTAAGATAAAATGATCTTAAAAGCATGGTCAATGAATCACTTTTTACATAATTTGGAATACCAGAAGCTTACATACCACTCCTTGAAGCAGCATCAGAAGCCATGAGCAGCATGATTTGAGACCTTGCCCCTCAAATTTGCAATGCTAGCATACTATTTTCTTTTAAAATGAGACTTTGTTTTTACTTCTAAATTGTTCATTTGGAATTAATCCCTACGGCATGATATCAAGGACTTTGTAGAATGTCTGCTTTAAGCATCTCAGCTAAACCCACAGGGGTTTTTTCGCTGCACTTTTTTTGTTTTTATTGATGCCTCCCCCACACAAGCACTTTATCAGAGGAATGCAAATACTTCAGCATATCATGCATTTCACTGCACAAGAGCAGATTTTTACCTTCAGTGAGTCCTGAAGCTGAGCAGCAATTGCCCTGGCCTGAGGAGATTCTCCCTCCCCTCTTGCTGCAAGGTCAGCTAGCTGAGCAGCCAGCTGGTCTACACGGTCACATTTGGCAAGCAGGTCTTGACGATAAGGTCCCATCATGACATTGGCTAAACGACGACCTTCTGCAACCAGACCCCGAATTGCTGCCTGGCCTACAGTAGAAGAAGTCATGTTATATTAACATACAGCAGATCAAAAAATTGAAAGCATAAATCAGATGCACTATGAAGTAAGTGACATTTCAGAATTCTTGGGTTTTTAAGAACACCTTTCTAGGCAGTGGAAAGGATCTTCTGCAGTTTATCATTAAGCGATTACAGTTCAAACCCATAAAGGAATTCAACTCTCACTAGTTTCTTTTTGCTTATTACAACAACTCTGGCTAGAGATGCATCCTTTTTAACCAGGGTGGCCTGACAGAAGTTAACCATTACAGCTGTCAGGTATTCCTACATAACTAATCTGTTGACTCCAATGGAAAGCACTTGCAAATTCCAAGTACTGCAATTCATCTTCACATGATTACAAGTCATTAGAAGATGAGCAGGAAGAGGGGGAGAAAAGCCAAAGTAAAAAACACAAATTAAAAGCAGAATACTCTCTCCCAGGATTCCAGAAATCATGGGTAAGAAGTGTCAAGTGTCCAGGATGGGGGGGGGGGGCGGGGGGAGGGGCAGAATCCTTGTATGGCCTCCACAGTATGTCAAAAGTTTTTCTGTAAAAAAAAAAAACCCAAACTTTAACGTGGGTGATTTCCTTCATTCACTTACAGAAGCTTCCTGTTCTTTCACAAGAATATGCTCCTCAATACAATAGTATTCTTCTTTTAAAAGAAGTCACAGAATCACAGAATCGTATATTAAGTCCTTTAAAGACCTACTGAAGAATCATTTTAAGCCAATGCTAATGCACAAGTCATCCAAGTTCATGAGCAAGCTCAAAACTACTTAGAAGGAAGTTGTCACAGGACCTGACTATCCAAGAATCACTCAGCACTGCCACCATCATTTTAGAAAGCTTATCAGTGTTCGGTGCTGTTGGACTGTCCCAAGATATTTTTTAATTGTTGTTTTGCATAAGTCAAGTGCAGCCAAGCAAGTACACTTCACACACCAGTTTAGTATTTGAATACCTCTTGCCTAGTTTGTATCTGCCAATTGCAGTTACTTTAGCCATCACTTCGCTTGGATAATTCATAATATGAATGCATGTAAATATTTGTGGCAGCTAACACCACTGAAGTGGGTCACTATAAAATAAAATACAAAAATAAAATACAAAAATAAAATTCTGCCTTGTTACTTCAAAATTCAGTTTGTGTTGAAGCACTACCCTGGGATAACTGCAAACACACCAAGTTATTTGTGACATGGTCATTACTACTGCAGAGAACACCGAAGTATTCTCACATTATCATAGCACCGAAAATGCCAGGCCAAATTCTACCAGAAGTGCTGTCCAGACTGAAGAGAGCACACATCTGATTTATATTCTTAATACAACTTTCCTACAAGCACCCTGCTAAGGGCCAATGCAAGTGAAGACATTTAAATGAAAAAATTGAACAATGACATCATGTTACAACTGGAATTTTTCTTCATTAAACTAGAAACACTGAAGCTATGGGACATGCAACATTTTGCATCTCTACACACATTTTTGTCATATGTATTACTACAGCAATTGATTAAATTCTGTAGTATGTATCCAATGTTGAGAAACTTCAGTTCTTTCAGCAAGCTTTCAGTATGTATGCAAGCCTCATGATTAACTAGGCACTTACAGACTTCAAGCGGGATTTAAGTTACCTTTGTTTCTTTTGAAATAAAAATAAAAAAAATTAAGTTTAGGTTTTGTGCTTCTTTGAGCCAATCACCTCACAGGTTACTATGTTCAAGAGAAACAGAAAAATTAGGAAGGTTTTCAGCCACTGCCAAAACATCTCATGAGTCCTAGCTACCGCCTTCTTGGTCATCTCATTCGGTGTGCAATTTGCTCATCAGAAAGTGTCAAAACATGGAACTCCACTATTCTGTTTAAAATATTGCATATAAATTTGCACTTCACAACTATCCAAGTTATCAACATCACTAAATCTTTAATTCAAGGATCTGTCATTGTTATTCACACAACAGAAGTTATCTTGACAGACAGGACAAGGTGTGAGAAATAGGTATTAAAGGTCTGCAGTTATACTACTTCTTGTAAGGCATGTTTCCACTCGTCATTATCAGTTGCATCGCTCAGACGTAACTGCACTGCTCAGACTTAACTGCTATGGAAAAAACTACTGAATCCAGTTTTCAAGCTTCATCCACCTACTTGCAATAGCATCAGAAGCAGCTAAACAAGAAATTTCAGAAATGGTTTACAATAAGCTCTCAGTAGAGCAGCTCCTGAACCATAATTACATCCCTACTGATAGCATGCTTGGATTCTCAGATCATCTTTCTCTTTGATTAAGTAGCATTCTCCTCAGATAACCCAGAGACCATACAATAATTGATATTTTTAGGTTAGGTTTATTAATGTTTTTCTCCTCTCTGAAGGACTTAATTACTAAATTTGCTGGAGTAAATATAAATTCAAAATTGAGATACTATATCTGCATGATAACAAGAGCAAGGAGCAGTCTAAAGTTTGTCTGTTCTACAGTACACATTCTCCTATTCTTCGCCGAAGTTGGTCTTTCCAGAAGACAAAGAGAATCATGGGCCAGCTCGACTCAATAATGTCGCAGCCAGGACTTGGCTATAAACCTCCAGCCACAAACTGCAGGTCTCCACATCAGTGAAGAGATTCCACGCATCCTCAGCATCCCAGAAGCAGTAGTTTCAGTCATATAAAATTACTAACAAGTTTAACCATAATACTGGGGGGGAGAGAGCACACGGAAACACTTACCTACTCCCCGATCAGCAACTGTAGGATTGTCTATCCACCTTTGAGCTTGCTCAATCTTGCCCTCCAAATGGACAGCTGCTTTAACTGGCCTAGTATTTGCTACAGCCCTGTTTGTTTTGGACTGTAAATTCTGAAGTGATGTAGCTATTTGCTTCGCCAATGCACGGGCCTCAGGAGAGTCACCTTTCCCACTAAGGATTAAAAAAATGCACAGTCATATAAAGATCATTTAGAGCTAGTCCCAAATTCGGCAGGAAGACACAATGAAAGGTACTTCACCTCTTTAAATAAGGTTATATTTGACACTTGAGTCTCAGAGCAAATAATGCAGATCTGTCATCCATAAATCCCCATCTCACACTTCTCTGCTGTGGCACCTAGATCTTACATATGTTCAACACAGCACTGAAGTGGGGGAAGGCATGGTACTGTCATTGATAATACTGATGTATTACTTTGATTTCCCATACTCATGGCTGTCTTATGAGCAACTGCAATAATGCCACAGAGATTACAAGCAGAAAAGCAAGCAGCAACAGACCCAAAGCAATATAAACTTGAAATATACTCAATAGAAACTTGAAAAGAGGTAGCACATTAAGACCTGCAGCAGCTAAACCTCAAGAAAAACTTGATTAAAGTGTCTAATTAATGAAGAAAGAAAAATATTTATCTCCATATTGCAACTAGCCATAGATGAAAATCACAATTTATACAATAACTTTCTCCACTTCCATTCTCAAACATCCTCTTTCCAAAATTGATATAGAAATATCATTTGCAGCTGAGCACTGAACCCAAGGTAACAGGGTTTTCTGAAAGTCTTAGCTTTTATACAGTTTGCAGTTACAGCTTAGAACACTGATACCGATTGAAGTGCTAGATATTCCACGTTGCCATTTAGTAAACTGCTTAGCAAAAAACAGTGATGACACTTGTCTGTATAAACAAACTTAAATTTCACATTATCTCATTCCTTTGAAGTGCTTTGACAGTACAAAGGAGCTCACTTTTGGCTTTGGTTTGCCTGTCAAAATTCCATAGGCAATAGAAAGAAAATATTTTCTAGATAATACAACTCTAGTTACTCTTTTTTTTCGAGGAAGATAGTGCAAGTTGGGCTTTGGGATAGAAATCATTAGATTGAAGCATTAAAAAGGATACATATTTTATAAATTAAATTTTTTAAAGGATGTTAAAAAGTTAGCTCTCCCCCCACCCCCCCAGGAATAGAACAATTTTTCACATTCAATTTTTACTAAATGCAAGATAGAAACTCAGAAGTATAAGATGTCCATTCCCAGTTCTTGGAGGAAAATACATTCCCCAATTAATTACCAATATTCTGATTTTGCTCAGCACTTTGAACTGCAAATGAAAGTAATTCAAGTAAATTAATGGTGATAAAACTAATACGTACTGTCGCCGCAGATCTGACAGCTTAGCTGTCAAAGCAGAGATTTCCCCCAAGGAACGAAGGATATCATCTCTTTCTTTAGGCTCCTCACATAATTCTGCAACTTTCCTTGCTTCAGCCATAATCCCCCGAATATGTTCTTCTCCTTCACTGCCCCCATTAGGATCCGCAAGCCAATTCTAATAGAAAGAAGTTGTGTACAAGTGAAGATAAACAGTGATATTATTTCTATATAGAGACTTTTAAACAAAAATAAAAACTAATACAGCTTTCAAAACTTTAACAGCAAATACTTTTCAAAAGCAATTTCTGTTTATTAGATACCATGAAGTTGTTCTATTGTCTGACAGTTTTTCTGTTTTGAAGATGTCAAACTAGATGAAGTCTACCCAAAGATTTTATATTCTCTCTCTCCCCTCACCATTTGCCAACAGTATTTTCAGAAGTAAAATTTTAACTAGTGGCTTTAGAGAGTCATAATCTGGCTTTCAGAAGAAAAATGAAAATAGATGCTCTTGTGCACAGTGTGGCATTCTTTACAAAGCTCTTCCTAAAAAGTTTCATTATCATTTCATTGAGAGAGATATATATATATATAAAATATTAATGTATATTTATATATCTATTATTATATACACATACACACATTTAGGTAAGGCGTATATAGAAGGTTCATTATCTGATGACCATCATCATCACCGGGTAATAGGCTGACTATTGAGGGAGATTTTAGCAATTACAAAAATAAAGGACCGACTAAAAGAAAAAGTTTCATTAACATTGTTTTGCTTTTGTCATGAATATGAAGTTCTAAATCCTGAACTCCACTCCCAAAGCAGAGCCCAAGGAAAGGGCTCTGGTTTTACCCACAGGTAAATCTGTGCAGTCTGAAACTCCTCTCTACTCTTTTCTTTAATAAGATCAGTTTATGTCCAAATTTAGCGTGTTTCCTCATTTTAATTTCACAACCTTGAAATTTTTAGCAATGCTAAAAAAATAATGAAAAAAATGTCACAAGCTGTAGCAAAACTCAGAGCACCCTGTAAATTACTGAATTTAAGATTTTTCTGTGTCAAGGCAAGTATCCCCTACATGTTATTCCTAACAAGTAACTGTGTTGTGTTTGGAAAGAACTAAAATATTTCAGTATAACAGCTCTAACAGCAGTAATGTAATCATGTTTTGATTTATTAAATCATTAGTGGTACCTGAGCAGCATCAATCTTTTTAGCAATTGCCTGCTTAGAGTTTGTCATGGCCTCCAGTTTGCGGGCTGCATTCTCCACTTTCGCAGTGAGCAAATCCAAACCTTGTGACACCTGCTGCGCTTTCTGCATAGCCATGGGTGTAGCACCCTGTCCTCTGCCCAAGACAAAGAGAGCATCACAGAATCAGCTCAGGATTGAACAAAGCTCTTTTCTAAAGAGGTGGCAACAAAAACTGTTCATGAACATTTGCAGCAATTATTGCAAGAGATACAGTATTTAATCAGGTTTGTTTTTTTTTCCTGGGAAAACAAAAATAACTTGAGGAGAAACACCACAACAAGATGAGTTTAAAACTAACAGCATATTTTCCCCTTTCCAGAACTTGACATTTAGCATCCTCAGAAGAATGAACATTTTTTAAGTCTCACAAAGTAAGGCTATTTGAGAATACAGTTCCATTAAAGTACCC
Organism: Ciconia boyciana; assembly: GCF_034638445.1. Lineage (NCBI taxonomy): Eukaryota > Metazoa > Chordata > Aves > Ciconiiformes > Ciconiidae > Ciconia > Ciconia boyciana. The sequence goes on from NC_132941.1 coordinate 42,829,878, forward strand.
AGGGCAAGGCCCGTTATCTCCTCACTTATAAATTGCTGCAAGTCAGTCAGAACCTGCAGGAGTTATGTCTTGCCATACCTAAGTGAGGACAGCAAGTCTGTAAGTGCAAGTAAGATGTCTTAGTTGCCTCAATCATGTTGACAAAGTAGACTAAAGGTTAAGGGCTATTGGCAAGACTTCTTAAAATGGTGAAAGGGATGCTAGAAATAAAAATTTACAGGACTGTAGAAAACAATTTGCAGCACTACCACCATTTGTTCAAATGCTTAGGAGTTAAAAGTTGGATAGAAAGATTACTTCAAATATATATGCCTGAGAACATTAGTTTTGCATAAGAAATCTCATACTCCATTCCAATATAACCTGACTACTGACTGGAAAGATTTTTGAGCATGTTAACTTTATCAAACTAACTCTAAAATGACCATAGTAAGTGGAAGGATGACAAGCATGCTACTGTGATGCTAAGGTGGATTTACACAGTCAGGCCAGAGTCTCAAGATATGTTTCTCTATATCTTATTTCTGACAGGCTGAGTTGAAGTTATTTACATATTAAACCAGCATATAAATTAACTCATTTGTTAGTAAGTCTTAGTCCTGCCTCTTCCTCCACCTCCAAAAGTTTCAAACAATACAAAGCTGATACCAGCCACTGCTTTGCACAAAGAGTAAGAGTTTAGCCTAATTTCTAACACTCTGTGGAAAAACTGGTACAAAGAAGCTCTTACATTCTCTAAGGTCAAGCAGCTGGAAATCCAAGTGAAGATAAACTAAAACCAGCTTCTCATCCACTACCACTATTATAGCTAATATACTCCTCTCCTTAATAACAATATAACCAATATTTCTGAATTTCAGCCTTTTTAGCCTTTATATAGCAAACTAACAACTCTTCTCGCAAATACGTTACAGAGCTTGTACACAAGTTATTCCAAGCTTGTGTACATATCATCGCAACACTTCAGAGCCTGACAGTCTATGGATTTAAAGTGATGGCAGGGAACCTGTTCTTAAGGTAACTCAAAACACAGTTCTCCAAATTATTTGGGTTTGCTCACTTCCTGCACTATATTAGAGCCTTAAGTCAGAAGAGGCACTTATTTTACCTAAAAGGTTTTTTTGTTTTGTTTTGTTTTTTTACAAATAAAAACCTCCTATCTTGTATTGCTTTTTCTGACAATTTGAAACATGCGTTAACCTTTAGAAGAAAATACTATACCAGAAAATCATTACCTGTATCCCTAATGGATCTCAATGAATAGCTTTCTGGGGTTTCCAAGTGGGGTATTTTTGTGGGTGGGGAGAAGCGTTACAACGAAATAAAGAAACCAATGTTAGAGCGCTCTAGCTTATGGTTTACTACACTGATAAGCAGCTGAAAAATTCCTTATACTGAAAGGAAACTGGGTTATAGTGTTCAGACTACATGGAATAGTTATTTCTTAGCTCGTCGTCTTTATGCCTTCACAAAGGAATATCATACTTCCTACTTTCTGGCAAAAGAACAAAAGGCCATAGTACCTAACATCAAAAAAATATAGTAAATTTAAAGAGACTCATCTGCTACCTAAAAAAAAAACCCCTTAAATTCAAAACACCATTGTGAAAGAATAACCAATTTCTAATGAGGCAGCAAAAAACTGATAAAGGGCTCTGGTTAAATAAAACTCTATGCAAGAAATGCACGTGAAGTTCAGCGGAATTTATCAGTGACTGACAAACAACTTCAGCAACTACTGCTTGTGGTCTAACATCCCAATAAACACCTAAAAACTAGAGTATTCGTGTATCTTACAGTCATTGAGGTATATCCTCTTTGGAGAACAGACTTACCAGTAGAGTTTAAAATTTCGTTTCTGCCTAATTTGGAGGAAGGTTATGTGTTTGACATTAAACAAACCAAATTATCTACTTGAGCAATTTTGCTTATCATGTTATATAATTCCGATTTCACATATTAAAACATATTATTCTTACCAGAAGAGATTGAAGTAAAAAAGGCAAAATACAGCTACTGGCCTGCTCTCCTACAGGTTAGGAAGTGACACAACTGCAAGTTCAGAAAAACTGTTTTAATAGTACTGGAAAATTGTCCATTAAAATTAACAGATTTACCTAGCTCTGAGGTCAGCTAGTTGATCAGTCATCTGGCCCAGCGTTTTGCACGTTCCCAGAATCTCTCTGCGTTCTTTGCCTGCACACAGTTCTCCTGCTTTTCCAGCTTCGTCAAGGATCTGCCTTATTGCTTGCTCACCAGCATCCCCTAAGATGCAGAGTCAGTTAGTAAAACAAACAAGACATTCCTTGACATGTATGAATAAACTGCGAGTCTCATCATGTCCCACCACATTAACTGCATTAGGTTCAGCCATGAAAATGCATTTATCAAAAACTATGAGGTATATACCAAATGTGGTCATTATAATGGGACAGTATTTCTGAAACAATATAGCATAGCCTTAATGAGCATCATGTGCCATGTATTTCAAGTCATTTAATCATTCTGTTATCATAGCTTGATTTCTATAAATACTTCTTTTATAGAATCTATAATTCAGGCTCAGAAGGGAAAGAGCAACATGGCAAGATTCATGTACCCTTAACTTCAGCCAGTTGCAAATCTGACTTGATTTGGGCTAAAGAAGATACAAGAACAACATTCCTTTTACTTGCAACCCATCCTGATCCCATCCTCCTGCATTATGGATAGTGGAGGTGCCAGTACCCATAAAGTACTGGCTCCTCCATGAAATTATAATAATGGAAATTGGCTCAAAGAAGTCCTAGCATAAGGAACACTCAGATGACAAACATATTATGAGGTTAGTTCAAAGTAGCACACCCAGTAAAATATGATTTGCAGTAAGTTCTACAATTATCTTTGCAATTGTCTTTAGCTACTGAATTTTTAATAGTTTACTTCATTAATTGTCAGTGTCAATGACAGAAGGCTTTGAAAATAACTTTGAGGTTTCTGAAATTGATTGTGGCAAGGGGAATGCGGTCAGAAGTAGTATAAGCAGCAGGTCCACAGACGACAACAATTCACTTCCAGCTTTTACAGCTGTATTATTTTGGCTTCAATTTCAGAGGAAGTCTTTCAGATAAGGTCTTTCAAAGCCTAAATGGAACAGGCCTCTATCTGGTTTTGTTTTAAAGATACATACAAAGGCAAAACCTTTGTATAAGTAAAGGTGACTGTATTTACAGTATTTATGACAGATTTTCATGTTAAAAATTTTATGTCAAGACTGAAGGAAAAACGTTTAAAGATTACTGTTAGGCAAATCTTAAGTTATACAAATTTGAAAATACAGAAGGAGGAATTTTAAGTATTAGCAACCATTGCTGTTAAATACTGTTCGATGCAATCTACAGGTTTTTGTTTTTACTAGTGGAATGCAAAGAAAAAACACATATATCATACAGAGTATATTATTCAGACAACTGAAAACAAGCAAAGCTTTCCAGGTCATTAGACACAACTCATTGAATCTCCAGTATCTAAAGAAAGGAATAAATACAGGCTCCTTCTGAATGATCCACTACATATGAGTTATTAATGCTTAAAGGCAATTTTGTCTTACACAACAGAATTATTCAGACCTTTACAAATCAAAATACTTTGTGCTGGTTTTTTTTAATATTACCTGGAGGTGCGTTTGGATCTCTCAGCCAACCTTTTGCCTGGTTCATCTTTGAATCTATTAAGGCTAAAGCTCTTTTCATGGCTTCAGTGTCCTTTACAAAAGGGAAACCACCAAAATGATTCTCAAAAAATCAAAGCACAAATAGTCAACACAGCCAAAGCAGACAGAAGTTCTATAAAGCACAGTCTACTTACAGAAACACATCCATATAAGCAGCTCAAAACCCATTTTCAAACTAGCAGGTCATAACCACTTCTTTCAATTAAGACAGACATTTTCATTTCACTCAAAATGCAGAAAATATGCATGCAATTTTAGTGATTTTTCTATTCCTTTCTTTACTAGTGTTTTAATTTCTGAAGTCAGAGCTCTAATAAGCACACATCTTGGAGTTAGTTCCATTTTTTTCCTTACTGTACATCAGGGCACATAGAAAAGTTGTAACAATGAGATTAGAGTAAATGTTTCAAAAATTTAAATTGGCCAGTGAATTTTACTACTTACTTCTGCGTAAAAGATTGCACATCTGCATTTTTCACTTGCTCTGCTGCTTAAAGTCAAACAGCTGCTACTTGCAAAAAAAATAGACTGCCAGCTAATTCCTGGAATTCTCAAATACAGAGTTTAATGTCTTCAGAGACAAACACATGTATTCACATGTGGTTGTTTTAAACTCAGAACTTCCCTGCCAGGAGCATTAGAGAAGCTGCTTCTTTGACTATTATGCTGCTATTATCCAACATCTCTTTGACTATAGGAGATAAAACCATCCAGTTCTCATTTCTCTGCAAACTCTGTTAATTGTTCATGTGTCATCTCTCCACTAGAGGCCAGAAGTTTTCTATCTTATACAGATGGAAAGACAGTGAAAAGAGTAACAAGTACCTTAAGTAGAAAGTTGGGAAAAAACCAAAATAGCTTTTTACCACACATGTCATGGAAATAATTTGAAATGCATCCAACATCCCATGATTAGTATACAGATGATGAAAAGAAGCCTGGCTCTCACGCTATTAACTGAATTGGACTGTCCATGTCCAATTCTTATGAAGAGGAGCCTATGAGCATCAATGATGATTATCTGGTACAGCATGTGATATCCTGACAACACTAAAGAACTGCCACATTTTTGTGGAGTTGTCCATTCTGCGTGCTTAGTCTCAAAGATACATCACTGTAAATATTTTAGCATTTAAGCCAGTTTTATTCTGGCATGTTGGTCTGTCAGCTATTCATAAGGTGCTATAATACAATTCAGTAACCAACTTTCCAAAAGGTCATGCGACACTGCTGGATATTTTTTAAGGGCTCTTGAACCACAGCCTGACAGAAGAACACTGAAAGCAGAATCATTTTCACCTGGAAGCTTGGTTCTCAAATCTAGAAACTGGGTCTCAGAGCTTAGGTCAGGACCTCTTTGAAAAAACTTCAAAAGGGTAGGATATGCAGCTAGGGGTGGGTGGTGGGCACATTCTTTTAAAAGTCGTCTTCTCTATAGCTCGAGAACTGTGCATTTAATATATGACAAGAGACAAGTAAATAATTACTTAAGTATTCAAATGTATATAAAAACCTTACTAGCTGTGAAGGTAGGTGTTGCAGTTTTCTGTTGTGTTATATATGGGCTGAAGCTACTTTAGTTTGGAATGAATGGTCTCCTGCAGGCCTGTCTACCCACAAATAATTTGAAACAAAGAACTAACTGAATTTTTAAAAAGGCAACAGGCAACAGTTGTTGCTTAGTGTGTTGATGAGATGATAGGTGTGGGATGGTTGAGAAAAGGAGAGTGTTGGGAAAACTGTCTTTGCCCCTCCCTTTTTACTAACACAGGCTTTTGTGTTGTCTCAGCTGCCTGAAGAGTTGCAGTTTCAGCAAAACTATATAGAAGCCTCTAAATCTAAAGTTTCATATCAGGGGACAAAAATCAAGGGTATTTTAGCTTTTACACTCATGATTTTGTAATTGCTACCCAAGCAATAATAGGATCCATCTGTCCTATCCTATGAAGGCAATATAACTGGATTGCGCTGCAGTGTAAATCTTGCTATCCTGTGTGGCTCTGCACTCATGTTTGCTAAATAGCATCCCCTTTTCCTATTTAAAAAAATCTGGTGAAATCCTAGTGTAGCAGTCGAAGTGTTCCAGGACAACTGATCTTAAGGCACAGATTTCCCTTCTTCACAGCTCAAACTGCCACGGCAAGGAATCCCTCTCAGCTTTAGCCTGATAAAGAGTTTTCATTGCAATGAGACAAGTAAATTTTAAATAGGAAATTAGAAGGTATCCTTAACTAGGTTTGTTGGTACTGCACTTTTGTTTATGCCACAGTTGTGTCTGGTGTCAGATACTTGGCAAGCGACAAAGGTGTAGCAATCCTGAAATGTCTGGACTTTGACACCAATTCAGGCTATTAACCAGGAAGACAAAAGTAGAAATATTCAATTTAAACAAAACAAAGCAACTTGCTCAAGGTCTTACTGCTTGAAAATGTCTTGATATTCCTGATTTCTGGAGCTATTTAAAAGCCTCGTTCCTTCCTAAACAGCTAAATACATTTAAAATTTTGTTCTTTGGGATTTGCCAGCAGAATATCAGTTGCAAGCAAGAAAAGAAAAAATCCTACAGCTATCCTGCAAAAAAGTTTCATATAGAGTAGTTTTATCAGAAAAAAAGGATTCTTTCCCTCCTCTCCCTACAGTTCCCCTGTTGGCAAAAGGAATTTCATTAACAAAAGCAGTACTATTACCTTTTCAGAAGAGATAAACAACTTAAGTTAATCAAGTTAAACAACTAGGGCAGCGTTGTCTGAAGGGAAAAGAGCAAGTTGGCTTTTTGCAAATCAGTTCCTAAAGCAAATGAGCACTTATTCAAGATACCTTTCTGCATCACTTCTGCCACTACCAAGAATTTTGGGATTATTCATGGAGCAGGTGGTATTGGCACTGCTTTGAAAAGGAGCAAAATAAATCCTACACAATCCCTTCCTGAATATAAAACACAACCTCTGACTCAATAAAGTAGTCTAGTCTAGCAATATCTGCATTTCATTACCAAAGAAGGCAATGTTGAAGGAAACAGTCAAAGCCAGCCTTCTGGCAGAATAGATAGCTTAGTCACCATCCATGGTTCAATCCTCCAAGTTACTAGATACTTCTCAGCTTCCTACAACTTTTAACTCCCTCCATTTCTATGGAAGTGGAAGATGTTTGAATTGAGTATTACTTCAAGTTTATTGAAAAATAAACACTAAGAATATACAAGAGAAAGCTAAACTCCTCTGTAAAATGAAAAGTTCAAAGAAAAAAGGTACAAAGCTATGAATGGAAGAAATAAATATAGATTTATTTTTTTTTTCCAAGATTTTGTTAGACATCAGTATTTGCTCAGTATTTCAATTCTAAATCAGGATACTATGTTAAAAAATCCAGTGTTGGTGCAAGCAGAGATTATTGCAATCCAGTAATCCAGTAACAGTAATGTGCATTTCAGAGTCTAGAAAGACCAACAAAATAGCTTACAAAAAAGCCTACAGCTCTGGCTCCATACACTTGTTCATTCTCCACTATCTCTAGGTAGATTTTCTGATACTTCAATGTATAAACAATTCAAGATAGAATAATAAACATAAAATAAACTCCAACATCAACAGTAGAATGTACTACACAGGTAAAAATTCAAGGCTGTGCATCCCCAAACACACCTTACTTTGCTCCAGAAAAGCATGAGGAAAATATTCCCTTGACTGCCAGGCACAAAATGCATGCAACAGCAATCTCAAATGGAATTAAAGAGCTCCTCCCTCTCCCTCCCAGAAAAATAATGAGTAACCATGAGATATATATGCAAATACAGGAAAAGGTCTGTAATAAGTAGCCATTAGCAAACTAGTTCCTGCCTCTTCATCCCACTGCATTTTTCAACTCCAATTCTTTGTCATAACTGTTTGGTAAATGCCCAGTGCTACAGTTTCAAATTGTCAGCGTACCTTAATTCAAAAAACAAAATACAATTAAGAAGTTCTCAACTCAGAACAGAATGATACTTTGATTATACTAGTCCACACAACGTATTTATGCATTACGCATAACGACCACTATTTTCCATTTGGAAATACTGCTAATACACCGACTATTTTCTTAATAAAATCCTTTACTAATCTGCCTCACTAGCAAGAGAAGTAAGAATTTCCTAAGACTAAATTGCCAACTTTTTGTAACAGTCATTTTTTTACCATGAAAATTTCCAAATTTGTTGTGTAAAATAAAACAAAACTGTATTTGTATTTCGTAAAATACAGGAATGCTTAAATCCAAAAAAAATACTGAATTGAAAAAACGCACATACAAAATTGAAGTTTTAGGCCTAGACCTGAAGAACACAAACCATTTGAACTGAAGGAAGGCTGCTGCTGAAATACGATGGAATGGACAAAATTCCTGATTTAATAAAGCTTTCTGGGCATGCAGAAAGCTTGTTCCTGCATGACTGGACCCTTTATTTGTAGCTACAGAGACTAGTAACATAAATTAACACAAAAGCATTCAGCAAGAATGTGCTTTAAAATCTTGGGCTAACTAATCAGACTCAGAAAGACAGTCTTAATGCAGTTCAGCTTGCAGTTACCATTCTCTTAGTGACAGCCAATTCTACATGTAGCTAGACAGAGCTATTAAGAGCCTTTTAAAACTTCCATGTGTATATACATAAGTATGGTGTCACAGCTGGCACACAAATAAAAAGTTGCACAGCACACAGTCTGCACACAGCACAAAATCCCACATACATGCTTTTTTTGGGTTTAGTACAAGGTAGAGGTGTAGGGTGTGGAAGAAAGCTTACCTTCTAAAGGTGAGAAAAGGGTAAGAAACAGGAGAACAAAAACAAAGATGCATAAAGTAGTCATAATAAGGAAGTGATAGTGACAAAATAACTCAAAAGGCAAACTAAGGGTCAAGTGCCAAATAATATAGGCCAAAGTGATTTTAATGCCTAGATTACATCAATGTTAGATTTTTCTGCAAAATTTCATTTGTTAAGAAGTCTGGCTTCAGGTCTCAATATTTTCTTCAAATATATTTACAGTTACTTGTTGCTAATAGCACTAACCCTTAAAAAAAAATCCCTTAAGCAATTTACTTCAAGGCACTCAAAAAAATTGGCAGGAATTTCAGTTATGCAGTTATGTTTATTTGTAAGCCCACAATAACACTTTTACGATTCTGTCTGTCAGACCTGCTTTATGGTCCGCTAGACATTTCAGTATCTTCAGTGGGTATCACTTAAGAGCACCACTTAACTCCAGGTAAGTGGTTGCAGTCACTTGCACAGCTTAACACTGAGTTGTAAGGAACCAATACTGTCCATATGCCAGCTTCACAGACATCATACTTATCCAGAAAGGCTGTTCAATCTAACATGTATTTCTTTGAGACAAGGCAAACACTTGAAATTTACTCCCATGTCCAGACTAAAAACGGGGCAGGGGGAAAAGGAGGAAGTATTTAAGGAGGGATCCCCAAAAATTGACTAAAAATTCTCAACTTGAGGCCTTTTGCACAAGGAATATGACTCCAACCTATCTTTCTAGTAGTATCTAGAGGAAAAAATCTCAGGTAATCTCATTTATGAATGCTTAGCTACAAGACCAGTTTAATGTATAAAATGATAGCTTTTTACCTAACTTTCACCTGTCAAATATGATTATGTAGCCACTGAGCCACCTTCAAATGCCACACTCTTTTAACTTAGTTTACTGAGAGAAAGCTAATTTTGAAAGATACATTAATACAATCACCTCTGAAGATGTTCTTTGACCTTGAAGAGATTATATGATGTGGTTACAAAGTGTTGCAAAACTGATGCACAAATACCTATTTCAACAGTCTCAAAAACACAAGTTTATAAAGTGTACAACACAGTAGATAAAAATTAGACTTATATATAAAAATGTAGGTATGAAACGTACCTTGCTCGCCCAGGCATCTTCATCCCAGGAAGTGAGTTGTAATACACGGATTATTTCATTTATCTCAGCACTCATTTTCTCTACTGTGAAATTGCGATTTTTCAATGCCTCTTCTATTCCCTGGCTTTTAGAATTTTTTGTGGTTACAAAAATCTTCATAGCTGTGAAAATACCATAGATTAGAAAAAGGTCCATGCAAGACATGATCAATGCTCAAGGTGACCTCCTATTGCATTAATACAGAGGTAGTACATTTTATTTTGCATGGAGCAGTTTATCTCAAAGAGATCATAGTTTTAATACAAGAAGCACAGTTATTTGCAATCAGTACAGAAGCAATGTCAACGCTGTTATTTTTAATAAACATAAGACATTGGAACTCCAGCTCAAAACAGACAGCAATTCAGAGTGATATTAAAAATTAAAGCCAAAAATACCTGAAATAAGTACTGGCAATAGCTCCTTCACAGTATTCATGGAGTTTACCAGCATAACCCTATGTTCCTGATGAGTTAATTCCTGTTGTCTCTCATCAATCATTTTAGCCATCTTTGTCATTCCTAAAGAGTAATCAAACATAGTCATAAAGATAGATAGTAATATTAAGTCTAATTTGCAACAGTTGAGCTTTCTAAACAAGAACAAAGTGTAATGAGTTATAACAACTATGTTGAAGTTTAAAACTTAATTTTTGTATTAGCAGCTGTTACTTAAAACACATTCCAGTTGTTTCAGAGAAGCCACTGATTCAAAACCTAGCCACTATGCAAAGTAGAATGGAATCCTCAAAATGCTTGATTTAAAATCCCAGCAATAAAATAGGAAAATACCTGAAATTACTACTTTAGGACATGAAGTCACCTCCTGAACTCTGGAAGCTAATTTACAGGGTTTTTTTCCTTTTCTATTAAGGCTTGATCAAAGCCTTAATTGTGAACGGCAAAAAAAGGAAACATCAGGGGTTTGTTTGTTTCCCTTGAGGTTCTACCAGAGTTCAAGAATTGTATCTATGTATACTTCAGTTCTGCTAGAAATATTTCAGTGCTCTAGAAGTGGGGAAATAATTAGATTTATTCTAGAGCAAATCTATTTTCAATAGCTAAGACTTGTGAGGTTTACCACACAGCACATGTGGAAATTTTACACACAGATTCACAAAAATGTAAGTGGATTTAAATTGGTGCTGTTGTGGTCCCACTCTCTTTCTCCTACAGGGCACAAAACTGGAAGAAAGCTGTATACTCTTTGGCCGAATTACTTTTCTGCTGGTTAGCATCTTAGGCATCTTAATATAACAAAAAGGTTAAATGAGCTTTAATTACAACACTAAAAAAGCAGTAGAATCCCCACACTTACAGCATAAAGGTGTAAGTTGTGCAGAAGCACCTTTCCTTTCAAATTATAAAAGCCTAAATAGGTAATCATGTTCTCCTCTCTACTTCCAACATAACACCTATAAGCACCTTGTTGATTTTAAGTGTACATGCTCCTATTCCTGTTATTTCTATAGTGCTCACATTAACAGTTAAGTTCCGATGCCCATTGATATAGCTGAAGGGAACAAGGACGACAGGCATAAAAAGTTTTGTGGGCATGGGCTGTAAGTGTTGAGCAGCATTTAGTTCAAGCAAAGACAGTGCTTCTAGAGCATGCCAGAAGCACAAGACTAGCTATTTATTCAGAACAGCATGAGCTTAGAGAAGATTATTTGCAATAAAGGTACAAGCCTACACCTCACTTCTAAGAAATCAAGACACTTGCCCAACACCTATTACCTCTATTATACACAAATAACAGCAAATTATGTCTGTGAGGTTCAATAAAAAGTCCCAAATGCTTGTGACTGAGCGAAATAGAGCAAACTGAAGTTTGGAAAAACTTCCATTTTAAAGACACAGAAAACAATGACCACAGAGAAACTGAAATTGTGTACCAAGTAAAAGAACAAATTTCATGCAAAGAGAAGATTGCCCTTTTTGCTTCATCTTTTCCTGTTCAAAATGAGGCAAAATCTGTTTAGTTGAAGGTAACTTCTCACAGGACATAAAAAAAAAGTTTAGAGAACACTATACCTTCATATGGAACTTAAAGTTTTTCACATGTAGAAACAGGCTAACATATACATATGTTAAATAAAAACAGGATAATCTACAAACATGCTCTGTGACATGAGAGCTGCTAGTCATTTCATCTATGAGCTAATTATTCTTACGCTACTTCATACATATTCTTATTTATATATATAAATAAGTACTAACCAGATTCCTGCTCTGTTTATATAAGCATTCTTTAGTTCAGTGTAACTAAGTCCAACATCTTTCTACATTACCACCACAACACCTAGATTTTATAGAATGCTTTTGTTAAATACCTAAACTACTTTATGCTTGCTGAAACTAAAGCATTTGGAGTAGTAGATGACAGAGATTAATGGTAAGTTTCCTCTATAGCAACCCAGTGCTTCACTTACCAATTGCCTACTTCGACCAGTGAAATTGTGAGTTAACACAGTGAAGTAACAAGTAGTGAAGGAGCATGAAATAACTAACAAAAAGAATTTTTGTAACAGCTGTGCTTTTGTATTATACTGTGAAACAGCTATCTCTGCAACCTCATTAAGATGTTAATATAGGATACGTAGCTTATACTACTCCAAGAAATTCCTACTAGGCCTAACCATCTCAGTTGGTACAGACATTTTATTAGCTTAATGGACTTCATAGCTGTGAGTGCTTAATTACACAGCTTTTTCATTTTTTTTTGTTTTACTCTTACTAATGCATGCTTACATCCCTCATATAATATAGTGTAGGAAAAGTAAAGTACCTATCATCTGTGTACTACATATAATTTACCAACATCTTGACTCTTCTGCACTCTTAAGAGAGAATGTGAATCAGAAAATAGTCATCATTGACCCTCTAGTTTAAAACTCTTTCCAACAGACACTTTAAAAGCAACTGCTTTATCATTGTCCAAACACTCGAAACTAGGGTGAGGAAGGTGCTGGGGGGAAAAAAGGTAAATTGAAAATACTATACTTAGTATGTTTATGATAGGCTGTAGCAAATCAAACCTGGTCCTAGATTCTTTGTGTATGTCACCAAATCCTCCATAGTCTCTACTACTTCCGCTACAGTCAGATATTCCAATATTCCTTTGCAGACACGGATGATTTTACGGACCTAAAAAAGGAACATTCCATCATTTATTAGATGAAGCAAAGTTACATTTGAATTAGAAATGCAAACCTATTATTAGAACAGAATAGGTATAGCATTTGCTAACATGACATACGGGCAATCACAAAGGTCTGGGATACTGATTGTCACCCACAATGCCATTACTCAAGACTGCTGTATTGACAAAGACAATATTTAATCTGCATTCCACTACTCAGAAATGCAAAATCCTACTTCCAGTGTTTTCACTTTGTATGATAAATGAAGGATAGCATTGAGATAATAGGTTATAAGGGAGTGCATTTAAGTATGCTGGCATGCTTGAAGTTTTTCATTGCAATTTCATCAATTAAAAAATATGTAACATAAATCACAAAGCAAAACTACATAGAAAGCAGACTGCAAGCTTTCAGAGGAAGTATTATTCACCATACAGCTTTACATATGGATAAAGCATTATCCAGCATTCCAGTGGGAAAGGTAGATCCAACATCTTAAGCTTTCCAGAAAAATCTGTGAATACTGTACTTTATTTACCTCCGGACATCTGCCTCAGCTTAACTTTTTCAGTTCATACTTGATTCCAAAACAGAGTTCTCTGTCAGTTAATCTTCTAACCTCCTGAACCACATTATTTCTGACAACACTACATACCATTCTCATTGAAAATGAGTTAATTAACATTTAATTCATATCAACTACATGAAGTGTTCAGTCCCTAGAACAGATCATAGTTTCCTCAAACTCATTTCAGTTTTGTCCCAATGTTAGTTTATCTTGAAACATAGCAGGATAGAGACATGCCAAGTTTTGCATTTGTGAAAAGTCAATCATTCCAGACTAATATTTTTCTTTTGGTTAACATGCAGTTGTCAGAGACTAGCTCAATGAAGCATTAACTCCACAGAAGTCAACTCATTTCCTAAACACTAGAAGCAGAGAGATTAAAAGCTATTAACTTCCTTGCAATTCTGTCCTATAACACTTCATAGTATCTATTAAAAACCACTTAAAATAATGTGCAATCACAAGTGCCACAGAGAAATCCCATAGCATTCTCATTTCAGAGGAACATGCTAACAGTACCATGAGTTGATTAAATGAGAGACAAGGATGCCATGTTAGACTACTCAGAACAGCAGGAAGAGTAACACAATTTCATAGATTAACATAATGTTGCACGGGTAAAATTTAGAATTATCAGCATTTCTAACAGTGTGAGCTTCATTTCCTCATAGTAGCATGATATTTGCTATTTAGAAATAAGCAAGACTCCACATTCCCAGAAAGAGGATCACAAGAGTAAGAAAGATTTGTAACAATGAAACACTTTCAAATATAAGATACTCAAAACCTCCTTTTTAAGTTTCCTTGCAACTCTGGCTTTTTTGTCCATCTGGGGATGGACAAACAGCACCTCTGAGCCACTTTCAGGCTTGTGCAGCAGCCAAAACGTAGCAACTGTTATATCTATCAGAACACATCTTCTGGCTAACCAGCCAGACACTCCAAATTTGTATTACCTCCTGTGCCCCAAGGCCGACTAAACTGCCACAGCTAATGAGTCAGACAGACATGTTAGGAAGTGGCTTAGGGCTTTTCAAGTAAAGGGATAGAGAATATAAGGATCAGTAATGGGTATGGTGAAGAGAATACAGAAAAGTGCCAGCAAGATCTAAGACAGGGTTGGTGGGATCTGGCCTTTTTGAGGAATAATCACAGGCAACACCTAAGCATTATGTCATACAAAGATGCTCTTAAAAGAGAGCAACAAGCCTATGCTCCTTCTGACAGAAAGGAGTGCAAAATATGCTTCCAATCAAGCTAAAATGATCAAAAACACATTCATCGACTCAATAGTTTAGATTAGCTAATTTGGTTAGGTGGATATTTGAATTAATAATACTGTTGTGCAGATACCTAAGTCAGTCACGTTGGGATTCCTACCTCCGCTTCATCGAATGTCAGAAGCAAGTCTGACGTTCCAGAAAGGATGCCTCTTGATCCATCAATTAGATAATCACGAGCTGGTACTGAATAAGGATCTGCTTGCAGCATCTGGGCTGCCCGAACAAGTTTGGTGCAGGCGTTCTCCACTCTGTGGAAAGTCATCAGACAAAACTTGCTGAATAGTTTCTGTCTGTATGACAACAGACTTGAGAAAATGCTGGATTTGTTTTTAACTTTATTACTTAAAGCACTGCAAGCAAACTGATCATTCTACACCTTTATAGTTTAAAAAGCAAGAGTATTTATTGTATTTATTTTAACAAGAAAGCAACCAGCAACCGTACAACACAGTTTTTCAGAAGTCATTAAATCTTCCAATGTCAGGAATGTTTGAAGTATCCCATGTACAGCAGTCAATACAGTGTTATTAAGGAGAAGTCCCAACACAGCAAAACACCTTTCATTCTTAATGACAAGGGCAGGGGAAAAAATTATTCTTTTAGGACTTCACAATCAAAGTAATTGCTAACCTTTATCAGCCTTGTATTCGCATTGTCATTTAAGAAGCAATTGCTATTATTAAATTATAGCTACACATTAAGACAAAAGCACATAGTATTAAGAAAACCAAGACACTGCTCCCTGCTCATTGAAGCTGTGGCCCAGCTCTTCAGAGTCTGTTAACACTCATGACAGAAACAGCATTTTAAATAGCCACAAGGTTTAGTGATAAGGTATGAATTTCAAATGCAACTTGCAATTCCACACTTAAAAACAGAAAGGAGGTTTTGCAAGGTATTACAATATCTATTTATAGTAACACAGAAGGTACACAATAAGCAAATAAGTTCTGAAATTAGGTTACATCAAGCCATTTAACACAACAATTTTAAAATATCAAGAACTGGAACATTGAAAAGCTTTCCGTTTTATTCTCTTGTTGTAATTAGTTCATGACAGCTTAGAGAAATACAAAATTCAGACTTGACTTCCATGTTAGCTATGCTATTCACGACTGTAGTTATTGACTACACTGACTGTGACTATCCTCCATTCTCTCCCGTTTGACAGAAATGTAAGTGTAGTCTAATACACAGGCTCTATACATGCGAGTGCCATGTGCTCATTCAAGTTATACAAGGTTCCAACAAATATTAAACCCTTTTATTACAGCAATACTATGTCTTATCGCAACTTTTTCATGCTTGTCATGTAGGCCATTTTCTACTGACCACTTGGACACACTCTTTTATCATACTTTCAGTTAAGTACTATTGGAAAATTACCTAGTTATCCCATTTTCTCCCCTACATTCCTTGTTAACACAAATGGCAGAACGTAATGGTTACATCTAAATTTAACTGTACTAGAAATAAGACACTCATTACAGGAAAAGATACTTTTTTCAGAAAGTAAAGCTTTCAGCTAATGGCTCCCTAGAGTAGATCGAATTGGGCCAGCTGACCTTATCATAACCTGCTCTTTACTGAGACATCTGCTCAGTACATCAGATGGTGGTAACTCATAACCGAGTAAGAAAATACAGGAGGACTTCAAGGCAGAAAGTGGGAATGGTCTGCTCATTATTATGCAATGTACTTAGTTGTATTATCAAAGTCAACTGACTTCACTAAATTAGATTTCCGTGCTTGCTCCTCAAATTTATTCTTTTCAACTCTGCCAAGAAAAGGATTAAACAAATCACCTATTCAGCCAGCTCAGAGCTATAGACTCAGAAATACTTAATTTCCTACAGTTCAATTTCATGGTCATCTCTTTAAGACTAATGATTATCTCAAGGCTGGCTTTTTCATTTGTAAAGAAAGGAATTAACATGAACAAGTGTTACCCCAGAAGTCACCATAATTAACAAAAATAAAGTTTCTAAAAATTCCAAGTTTTCTTTTACAGTTTTTAGAGATGAACCTCTGAAAAGTAAACTTGCATTTTACTTGTACAATATCTATTTTGTATAAACTTCCCAATGCATTTGAAAGACTTCAGGAGTGTGCATTATGTACAAAAAAGCAGAGTGGTGTTTAAAAACCAGACATGCTCCATCCCCTGCAAAGCATACATGCTAGGAAACAAGATTAGAATTTGAGGAAAGTAGTAATTCAATTACTTAAATTAAAAAAAAAAACCCCACTAAAAATATTCACTGCAATGAACCACTTGTTCTATCACAAGAATCAAACACATTCAAAAGTTTTTAATAGAAGTTCATTGCTATGGTGAATTTTCTAATCCCTGTATTATATCACAACCTAAAAAAACCCCCAGCTTTATAAAAAAATGTATATTTATTTTTGAGGCATGATTACAATAAAACTATGTTAACACCAGCCAAATTCTTTGTGGAGAAGACACAGGTCATGGTATTTCCAACCACACTACTTTTGGTAGTCAATCAGCCTCATTCCTGTTAGTGTCGTCTTTATGAAGTGTGAGGAAAAAAGTTTAGCTTATGCTAAACTACCATTTTAGTTTTTAGGATTGACATCTGCTTTTCCCAGAGATGCCTGCCCAAAAATGCCAGGCAATGCCTTTGATGCTTGAATAATGCTCGTTTCAATTTCTAATCACTTAAGCTGTAGTGAGTTTACGCACTACAGTTCAGATTAATTGCAAGTCTAGAAATATAAGTTAAAAAGCAAATATTTTACATTAACATTAATTTGTTAATACAGTTACCAGCAGTGCAGCTCCAGCTTGGCTACAAAATAATATTATTATAGTATAGCATTACTGCTTCATTTGTTAAATGAGTTTGCATGTGCAAGTTAAATGCAGACAAATTTTTATTCTCAGTGTAAACAAATCAGGTGTTATCCTATTCTTTGCCTAGAGATTACAACTTTTTCCTTCTTTACAAGGGAAGTATAACAAGTAATAAGAACACATTCCAAAACATCTGATGTAAATTACATGCATTACTCATACTCCCTGGTGATTAAGACAATTAAGATAAAAAACACAGCATTTTTTAACTCTAGGTCAATAGTTCCAATGTGGTTTATGTCAGTAGCATGCAAAGAGGTGCATGATAGCTTCTCAGCACCCAAACTGTTTTGCTGCACAATCATACTCCTACTGAAAAACTTTACAGATTACCATCATAAATATTCATTATGAACCCTCAATGCCAGTCTCAGGCAAGCCAAAACCCAAGTCTTTGAAAAGAATAAACAGACCTTCTCCCTCATCCTCCAAGAGTGGTTCCCTCAAGACTGGTAGCCCTTTTGAATGGACAAAATATGGACAGGGAATGCGGTGCTAGTGCATGCACACTGCTCCTTACCCCATCATCCATGTGCCAGTACAAGTTCTGCTGGAGCACTCCCTTAAAGGGGAATGCCAATTACTGAACTAACACTTTATTAACAAAAATCCCTCCCTCCCCCCAGGAAAGAAAAAAACAACCCTCATCTGTTTCACTTCCTGCATCCAAATCCTGCCCTTTAATGCAGGAACAGGTAAGACTCCCTTGGCAGGTCACCTGTGACTGTCACTTGCCCCTACAACACAGATATCAGTGACACTACACTCCATAGTGTTAACAAGGAACTGTTAACATGTACTAGTTCCTTTTGATATAAACTCCAGACTAACAAAAAAACAACAAATGCAATAGAATATCATTCATAAAGGCCACTGAACATTCCTAATTCACGTTACTGCATCTAGGATAGTAAGTACTATGTGAAGTAGATTTCATTACTGTGACAGATAGCTTTGTTTCCCATTTTTCATTGTATCACAGTTCAAGCAGCCATGAATTGCTGCAGAAAAAGTTCTTGCACCCAGCATAAAGTAGTACTATTCAGAAGTGCTTATATCACATCTCTACAGTAATTTAACTATTTAAGTCTCCACAAGCTGCTAAGTGTTGATCAAAGACTGGTTGCAGTATAGCAATTAAGAAAATCTCTTTTCCTTAATCCCTTACTTGTCTAGGTGAACAAGAAGCTGGAAATTAACTAAAAACTCTACACATCCTAGAAAATGAGCACAATCAAAATTATATGTTTGTATACAATCAAGAAGCAAGAAAAAAGTTTTGGTCTCATTTCAATACATAAACACTCCCCTCAAAAAAAAAATTTTTTAAATCAAACCCCTCTACATCCAAACAAGATCACACACCAGGAACACAGCATAATAAATACTGTAGTGGATTATATCAAAGGCCCATTTAACTCAGTATCCTGTCTCCAAAAGTAGCTGCAAGTAGATGCCTAAGGAAGGTTAAGAAGAGGATAAGCATTTATCATACTTCCTCTGGGCGCTTTCCCATCCTCCAACTATTTTCAGTTCTTGGGATTTCCTGCAGTTTGTCTATTTGATAACCCACAATGGATTCCTCTAAGTACTTATCTATTAACCTCCAAACCTATACTAATCATTTTAACAGTACATAACTTACTATACAAAGAAGCTCTCCCTATTGTTGGTTTACAAACTACTAGCTTAAAGCAATGCCCCCATCAAGTTCTTACACAACAAGGGAAGTGCAAGTTTCCATCTTCTCCATGTAACTCATACTTCCTTAGACCTTTGTCAGGGCCCCAATCCCCTCTATCACCTTTCCCAGGCCTACTTAGCTTTGCCTTATACAGAAGCAATTCCATACCTTTGATTGTTCTCAAAGTCCTTCTATGAGTTTTTTCCAGTTCTACTACAGCCTTTCTAAAATTTAGAGACCACAAGTGCATGCAGTGCACATTTAGGGACCCCAAGTGCAGCATTCAAGGCGTGGGAGAAAAACACACAGTGACATTTTGGTCTCTCATCCTTTGCTGATAAACCTAACATTTGGTTTACCTTTTGACTGCTACTGAGCGTATAATGGATGCTCTCACCAATATATCACAGCTCCAAGACCTTGCTCACTATTAGTAATGGTCAGTTCAGAGTCAATCATCCTATCTGAAGCTAGACCTGCTGCTCATGTGTGCATAATTTCAGACCTTTCAAAATAATTTCCTCCACACTTAATATCAAATCACTCAGTTTAATAAGGTCCTGCTGTAATTTCTCAGTCATCCATTAATCTCACTACCCTGTGTAAGACTTCGGGTCATCAGCAAGTACTTTGACTCATAGCTCATCCTGGTTTCCAGAGCATTTGTGAACATGGTGAAAAGCACAATCCCAGCAGAGATTTCTAGAATCCTACTGACTACCTCCCACCATTGTCAGGGTTAACCATGTAATTTTTCCTTTCACTTTCAATTTTCTCTTTTCCATACAAGAACTTTTCTTATTACCCTGTGGCTACCACATTTTCTTAAAAGCCTTTAGACTTTGCCAAAAGTTTAGAAATCACTGTATACTGCATCACCTATGTATTACCCTTATCCCTGTTTGTGATATTTCTAAGAACACCAACAGATTTATAAGGCAGAATTTTCCTCCACAGAAACACTGTCAATTCACCCAAAGCAAATCATATGTATTTGGGATCTGTTAATTCTCCTCTCTAGTACAGAATTTCTAGTCATTTGCTCCAAAGGTATATCAGACTTATAGACCTCCTGTTCCCCAGATTCCCCTAGAAAGTTTCTCAGGCAGTAGCATCACCTTGACTGACATACCGGGTGGTCTCAAGTGAGAGACTGTACTTCACTAATAATTCAGCTATTTCATACTTAAACTCTTACACTAATACCACCTGGTCCTGAGAATTTTTTTAATCATTCATTTGGTGAACCTAAAATGCAACAAACTAAACCCTTTTTCACTGCCTAACAAAAATTTTCTCTTTAGACATCATCTCTGTTCTCCATTTTAGTATTTTTTTAGTTGCCTCAATGCTTTCTTTTTTTGACTATCTGCCTGTTTTGTGCTTGGGAATACAGTAAAATATTCGGTCATTCTGTACACATTGGACAACACTAATAGAGCAGTCACTACATTCAGTAGGTTGTAGGGCAAAGTCACTTCAGTGAAAGTTTGTCAGTTGGCAGTAAGAAGCTTGGTAATTCCACAACAAGAAGTGATATATGATTTTTAAGACTTAGGGCAGCAGCAGAAGAAAGTCAGTTGTCCTTGACACTGAGCCATGGAATTAAGAGTGTCAGTCACTGCTCTTCAAATGTCTTAGATTTCCAGGCAGCTATGTCATGCATCAGCTGCCTATACTGACAAACTCACACTTTTCCACCAACCAAATTAATAGAAAATATTGAGAACACCATGTTACCTCTGACACTGTTAGGCAAAACTACAACAGCACTTAGGTAAGTACCATTGTTACTTTGAAATTTTTTTTATTTTTAAAGGAATAAATATCCTAGATATGTACCCATATATATAGAATGTAACAGGAAAAGTCACTGTTGGCAGAAAGGTCGTTCCTGACAAAGGTCAGCCTCAAGACCCCAAAGTGCCACTCAAGAGTATTTTCTAATCAGTACAGCAGAAATGAGTAACAACAATCTATCATTGGAACAGGTTTCCTGTACCTACAATAGAAGATTTACAATAAAATGAGTTTACTTGATAAATGCTGGTGGCATATCCCTTTTCAAGATCTGGTCTTCTGTTGTCTGCACAGTCTCTTTTCCAACCTGCAGGAAAAAGAAGTCATACTTGAGATTCAGAATTTCACTGTAAAGCCTAGATGAAAACAAATAGCAAGATAGCAACAAAAAAATTGATTTGTACTAATAATAATTCCTTTCCCTACGTTTGCTGTTGCTGTGTCTATTTTTGAGACCACTATACACTGTGGTTAGTCTAATGCTTTAGAAATCATATGTTGTTTCCTGCCAACACCTCCACTAAATTAACTGGGGGGCAGAGGGGGAGAGACACTTTTCCCTCTTCCCATTCTCCATAGAAACAATACTATTTGTTTGCTACACTTAGTTGTAAAAATTTAATCACTGTGAACTCTGGAGGCTTCCCTCCCTCCTAATCCCCACAAGTCAGAAATCAGGTTCAAAGTTAAAAAAAATTACCCCATTTTGCTATTCAACGTAGTCTATTAGAAAAATGTAGTTAATTACTGAGAATACACCCCACATCCACACCATCCTTTAGGCAAAAATAATTATGCAGAAGCTAATAAAGAAAAAGATAGAGTAAGATCTGGAGTTTTCTATACACTAGCTCTTGTGTTATACAATAGAAGTCTTTATAATTGGTAGCTGGCTCTCTGGACTGTGAGATCACCAACTTGACAAAATATTTCCAGCTCCTTTGTTGACTGTATTTTCCAGCTGAATAAGCTATTCAGAAAGGCATCACAAAGCAGAAGGTCTTTAACCCAGACACTAGTTTGTATTAAGAGCTGCCAGGGCTGCTCAAGCTAGACAAGATAGCCTTGAAAATCCCTGATCAGCTGGTGTTTAAAGATTTGCTGGTTTTTGACAGAAGTTGTAGTGTGCCAGTATGCACAGCACTTGCCAGTTCTAAAGCTGTACAGCCTTCCAGAAGCACTATTTCCTTGCAAATTTATGGCGCTTGCCAAAAACTATCTCCCTAGTCTGGTCCTTTTCAGAGGGGCTTTAGAGAAGTACATTATTTGGTTAAACAGAGTGAGCCTAGCCTACATTTAATTTATTTTTTATTTAATGTATTAGTACTACACTCACAAGTAGTCACACAGACATTTATAAGTACTGAAGGGAAGAGCAGAGAGGCGGTTAAAGGTCTTCAATTTTATGATAGGCTTCTGTCTCTTATGGTCATTGTAGGCTAACAGCCATGCTCCATCCTAGTGCACAGGACTGCAGTGTTGCTTTGACTCCTGAACTTCATGGCAATGCCTCAGGAGCACAATTATAAGTATCTCATGCCCTGTTTCTTGGGACAGGGTTGCATGACCTACCAGAGAATGCGCCTGCTTTATTC
Source organism: Ciconia boyciana (assembly GCF_034638445.1). Taxonomy (NCBI): domain Eukaryota; kingdom Metazoa; phylum Chordata; class Aves; order Ciconiiformes; family Ciconiidae; genus Ciconia; species Ciconia boyciana. The sequence continues at coordinate 42,852,488 of NC_132941.1, forward strand.
TAATTATTTCCATTGCAGTCATGAAACATTTTTTTATATTTCTCACGTTTGTATGCACACATGCATGATAAAGATGACACAGACAAGGAGTAGTTTGAATAAACTTTGGATTACACATCATTCAGACAGAAGGCTGGCACTAGGTGAAAGTGAAGAATAATACTTTATTTCCAGAGAACCACTGGGAGGAAAGCCCGTTGCCTTCAAGATTTTTCTCTTGTGGCTGTACCAATCTGCATATAGTTCAGTTTATTTAAAAAAATATATATATTTCTAAGGATATACAGTTTTTAAAGAATGCATGAAAAATAAAGCTTACAACAGGGAAGGCAGCTTCAATTTGAAGGTCATTCTAACACTTATTATTGCTATTTTATATTGAAGAGTCAGTCAGGAGCAACCAAGAGACAATTTCTGCTCAAGTTACACCACATTTGATGCTGGATCTAAGTTACTTCTAGTTTTATTAGACCATACAAAAAGCATTTCTTCCTTCAGTCTGGAAAGCATAAGATATATCTTCTTATAGAAGAGACTAAGTTAACTACTCAAAGAAGAATTATCAACTAATTATAGATAGATAGATACACACAATATATGCACTTTATATATTTATACACACACACAGGTGGATATTCTTTGCTATGCCTAGCTAGGATCTTTAGTCTTCAAATGAAAGAAATATATAGGATACGAGTCAATTCCCATTTTCATTTTTTGTGGGGAGTTTTAACCTCAAAATTTTCCTGAAACAGACAGTCTTTGTCATAAACTCCAAAACCAGATCATTTCTCTTCCAAGTCCATCACAAAGCAGAAATACTCATTCCTCCAACATCCTCAGCACTATACAGCACACAGACAGGACACAAGATTTCAGGCAGTTCCCCACGAGGCTTCAATTAAAAAGGTCCCCTACCTTTCTAGAAGAAAGGACTTTTTACCATTTTTTAAGCACCAATACAGCACATGGTCACTGAATCTGTTTAAACATAAAACCTTGTGGCTCAAAGGAAAGCATTTCATATTTACATAGCTATTAATTAACCTTCCCAGAAGTTGCTCTTTGCATTTGTAGCCAAGCTATAGAGATGGAACGTAAAGAACAAATGTACTCTGCATACCACTTAACAGGGAAAGTCTCAAAACATGAAGCCACATTCACAACTAAAAATACACAACCCCAAAAGTGTTTTGTGGGTTTTCCTTTTTAACTTTGTGGTTAGGGGAACTTTTTGTTTTGTTTCTTACTTTTTGTTTTAATAACATCCGGTTTTCTTCAGACTGAATTTTACATGGGCTAAGCAATTTTTTGACACAGTACAGTGTAACACAAGGTAGGAGATTCACTCAACTCTACCTTCTCCATACTCCAATACCAACGGAATGAAGATTTCCCCCCTCCCCCCCAAAAGATGTAATATCTACACATTACATATTTCAGACAGAAGGCTTGTTGAGCTTCATGCCAATACAGAACTATTATCTGGGAAACCTGTATTTTACTTCTATCCAACAGTATACATGTGGAAAAAACAGGATTCCTACTTGGGTTTCAGATATTCTTACCTCCGAAGATAATTTTTGCCTAACTAACTGGGAAGCAACAGTCTCTGTGGAATAGAAGCTTCTGCTTTTAAGTAATACTCAAGTGGCCATTACTCATGGTTCCAAAGAAACTGCATTGGATAACACAGTAAAGAGACCATAACTTCTTGAACACTGTACATGCCCAGAGCAGCACAGAAGAAGGGAAGCTCTCAAGCAAAACTTACCAAGACAGTTTCATAGTTACAACTTCTACCCATCCATATTTGTTTCTGCACTCTTTGGAAGAGTAGGGGCAAATCAGATGAATCAAGATAAAGAATGCGCTACTTCTCTGCTTGCTCCCTGCTATTTAACAACAGCGAACAAGAGGGTGACAAGTCTAGAAATTTAAAGGAAACGGGCACAAACAAGTCAGAAGGCATATATGGCCACTGAAAAGCCTTCTAGGAGAACCAGGAGGAGATTGAGATTTCCTGCTGCTTTTGGCTTTTAACCTTGCCAGTAGGTCTCATGCACTCTTATCTCCCACTGATTAGTAGGAGATCAGTATGTTTTAAGATTCCTGCTAGGGAGTATTTTCTCCATGGAAAAGCAAGAAGAAACAACTTTCTGATCAGGCTGAGGTTTTTCCTCATAACCAGTTTTGCAGCTTTTTGTCCTGTCTGCTTCTACTGCAGAAAAGACAAGACATGAGCACCCTACAAGGTCCCTTTCCCATCTTCTTAGCCTGCTGGATATAGCAAAGAACAGCTGTTCAGTGAGAAGGGGAAATAGTTTCAGCTTTTGTAATTCTCCAGGAGTGTTTAAACAAAGACACCACAAACACCGAGTAATATCTAGTTCTCTTAAATTCTAGAAGTTTGAAACTACAAACTGCATGTATCATATAGAATAAAACACACAAATATTTAAGATGAGAGTCCAAAGTTTATTGTTTGGGGGTGGGTTGTTTTGGTTTTTTTTCTTTTTAAACAAAGATTTGTCTGAATGCCTATATTGACAATACCAATTTGACAATTTGCCAAACGCTGGAAGTGAAATTTTCCTTGCAGCTTATATGATTTCCCCAGTTAAAAAGGAAGACCTTAGAAGAATTACTTCTTGCAATGTTCCAGAAGCTAATTTAAAACATCTGTCATTTTAGCAAGGAGCCTAAGAATATTCCTGCATCATCATCCAGTGAATACATACAGCCCCGGCTGTAACACCAGCAGAGCCCCAGGGGTTTTTCCCAAGGAATAAGCTACAGTACGAGTTTTGCTTGACAAATCAAAGTGCCACCTAAAGTGATCTAGGTCTGTATGCTGTAAAAGCAACTTTAGCAGAAGCCATCTCACATTAAAATCCAGTTGCTGGTTTATGCATTTTTCCATGTTTTCAAGCTTCCAGGAAGAATAGTGACATGACAATGGGAGTGTTAAATCTCACATCAGAAATTTGTTGTATGTCATTGCAGTTCCATGAAGTTCTCTGCAACTTCTTTCTCAATTTCTTTAGATGCCTGTCCTGAAAAAATAAACTTAAGTATTTGCTGTAAGTCTACAATGACAGCAGTTTGTACATTGCATATCCATGTCTAGAATCCATCTCAAAACATAGTTGCCAGTCCTTTCCCCCCACCCCACGTTTTAAGAAAGTAAAACTGGCCTACATTTCAAGACCATGAACAATCCATCAAACAGAGCTAGAAGCAAGCCAAAGTTACCCCAAATTTATGCCTACTCCTTCCTGGCATAGATGATGTATATTTCAGTCCAGACTAAAAAAATACAACATAGGCAGAGAGAACTAAATCTTCATGAAAGCATTTTGAATTCTGGTGACAGACTTACTTACACATGGCAATATAAGGAAAATGATGACTGAAGTTAATGGTATCCAGTTTCATATCCTGTACCTTTCGTGGAGTTCATCCCTCCCCACAAGGCTTGTCCATTGAAGGCCTAGAAAGCAAGTCCTTTATCTCAAACTGAGTTCAGAGACAGTTTGTTTCAGTGGGTTCAAGAGTGTCAAGGGCTCAATAACTACTTCATAATTGTTCAGTTTTCCCTTTGTGAAACCAGTCACTGGAGGCAAATTACACGGAAAGCTTTTGGGAAGGAGCTCCAGCAGCAAAAGAGAAGCAAACGGGACTTAGTGTTTACCATCATTATTGTCAGTCACAGTATTTTAATTGCAACCCATGCTCTGTTCTTATTTACACTATCGGGCAGATCCAGTTGTTGGTATTTCAAGCTATTTCCCTCAACTCTTAGAAGTACAGCTGTTAGAGTGAATGTAGTTTGATCATGCCATGACTCTTAGCTACCATAATCCATGTGGTAAATGTTAGCAAAACAGAATTGCATACATCCTGGCACAGCAGCAAAGCATAAAGTTTTGCCAGATGCAAGTCAAACAGCTTTGGGGTACATCATGAAATTTCTTGGTCACACCTAAATTTCACAACTCAAAAATTATCATCAGATGACAAACAGCTTCCAGTAAGGATAGAACTTTCTGCAAACTGTGAACAGAAGAGACAAGCAATGTTGAAGTGCTTTTAGAAAAATCTAAGTGAACAGCTTTACAGGTTACTCCACACAATCTAATCCCTCTCATCTAATAAGACTGAAGAAGAGTCAGTTATAACATGGTACAATAATACAACTCTAAAAAAAAAAAAACACTTTCTTTTTCCTTCAAAGGCTCTCTTGGAAGCATTTAAAGCAATTTTCCCATTTCTTCATCATTCCACTCTCATCTTGCTTTAAATTATAATTGGGATTCATATGTCAATTGCAATTAGTGAGTTTAACACTGTTTTAAGAAGCTTTAAGTTTTTCTACTTATCTGTAGCAGAATAGGCCAATGCAATTATAGAGATTGAAAAATAAGTCCAAAGAAATATGCAGCTGAATCTCTTCCTGCTTCTAGTTTACACTAAACAAACAATGCATATATACTACCAGTGACATAAGTCAACAGGACCACTTTTCCTTCAAGCCAGGCATGAACCTAAAGAGACTGCTGAATCAGAGCCTACCTATTTTGCCTTTCAGTTAATATGGAAGCTGTATACTGGCTCCTGGTTTTCTATGATTACCCTGGAGACTGCATTCCAGGCATAGCAAGGTACAATTTCAAAGTCATCTGGCAATAAGTCAAGTAAATTGGAACACTCCAGCCATCTGGTCCCTAATAGCAGCAAACTGACCTACCTGTCTACACTCATGATTAAGACAAATTCAATTGGCTTGAGGCTAAGGAAATCCTGCTGTCCAAGTAATACATAACTATGAAACAAGAACCATATGGAAACCAGAAAGTGACATCATTTGGGTACCAAAAGACTTTTATTCATGCTGCTATTGTCTATTAACTCTGTTACCAGTACAGAGCTGAGGCTTGGATGGTTTAGCTAATTACAGGATGCACAACAACGTAAAAGAAACAAAAGCACATACTGATTATGTGAGACTTTTTACAGAACAATTATAATTTGGTAATTAGTTCTTTTCTCAAGAGAAGAGTTTCTTCTTCTAAACCAGTACTTCCAAGTTAAAACTACTTTAAGGCATTATAAGTCCACTTCAGTCAAATAACATAAGTCAGCTCTGACCTTTGAGCATATACAAAACTCACCTGGAAAAATAAGGTACAGCAATTGTCCTCTACAAATGAGATTCACAGCTGCAACTAGCTACTTTTACCTTACAAGGAAGTCTAAAGAAAGTGCCTCATACCAAACAGCATGCAGACTCCAAAAGCTCTTCCAGTTCATTTCCACGTACCCAGACCTGTGAAGCACCACTAAGTTTCAGAGCATCTCTTAACATAAATCCTGCTGCAGTTGTATACACAGATTAGTACTGTAATAAAAGATAACACATGCAATATCATAGACCTACATTCTCTCCTTATTCAGATGCTTGTCTGAAAAGCAAGCAACCAAACACCATGATGCTGCTGGTAGATTTGCATCGTCTTTGACTATCTGCTAATATCTGCATGTTGGAGAAAATTTTGGTTAATAAGAATCCTGCCCCTTCCCCAACTCCCCCCCAGTAATTGAGATGCATCCTGTCCCTGCAGCCTTCCAAGTGTTAAGTCAAGAAGAAGTATCTAGAAAATTACTCAAGATTAAATCTTTTTGGCTCTGTTAGTAACACAGTAATAAAAAGCCTCACCATAGGAAGTTCATAAATCATATCAAGTGGAAGAAAGATTTCTTCCCAAATACAGCAGAGTGGCCTGTGAGAATTTGTATTTCTAATATAGATAAATATTGTACTGCACAAAGTCTCTAAGCCAACCCAAGCTACAGCTTCACATAGGTAGTAACAGACTTTGTCCCCAGGCTAGTTTTTTCCTTCATCAGAATGACAAACTAAGTTGGAGGTGGTATCTGTAACAATGTTATTAAATTGGTATTTCACTTATTCCTGTGTTAGCACAGAAAACATTAAAGGAGGTGAAAAAAGAAAAGACAAATATGTATTCTCTGTTACTTGAGTAAGTTTCAGATGCATAACAGTAGAGAAGTTTCTAAGATGTCTGACTAAATCAGGTGCAAGGCAGACATCCACTATAAGTGCTTTAATTTCACTTTGATATTTAGTTAACTACAAAATCTGTTATTTTTTATAACCCATTTTACTTCATCATTGATTTTAAGACACAACAAATCAGAATAAAGACTCACTTTTAGCACCCAACACAGGCAATGCATTTATCAGTAGATAAATGGAAGAATACTCACCATGCCATCATTTACATGACACTGCTTTTTAACATGTTCTAAGTGTAACTATTTTGCCAAAGCCACTGTCATGAGACCACACTTTATTCTAAGCAGTTCTGAAATTCTTACGACAATTCCCCCACCTCTTCCCATGACACTGTTCCAAGTCACTGAACTTGTTCTCATCTGCCTGTCATAAGTGCTGGCTTATTTATCTGCAGCCTCGTCAAACAAGTATCTATTTCCATTACCTTGATGGGTTACAAAAACTAAAAGGGCTTAGGGCTAAACAGCTTACTGAGGCAGAGAAGGAATACATAAGAGATGCTACCTTAATTTACTTAAGTCAACCTGCAAATGCAGGAACTAGACAGAGTTTTGGCCCACATTGGCTTTGTTTAATCCTAGTGTTTCCCTCGAGGGAAACATACTCATCCAAAATTAGCTTTATTGATAGAGTAACATTTTCCACTGAGTTTTTAATATAATATTAAAAATATCTTCATATGTTCACTAATACATGGTTGAAGCAACAGAAACTCACAGCAGTTACCTTTTGGCATAAGCCCTCCCACAGTAAATGTTTCTTCACCAGCAAGATATATACTAACATGGTATTTCATAGTAATTATCCACTTCTCTAGCATATTGGACAATTTGTCTTTCATAAGAGTCTCATTTTACTTGACTAACAGTTAATTCAAGTGTACAATAAGTTAACAGTGTAAATCATTGCTCACATGTTAAATGTGATGTTTTAATTAGCTACAACAATATCTAGTTACATTAAATAGAATAAGGACTAGAAATGGTGGGCTGTTTTCCAAGTGACGGTGCTCATTTACAGCACCATTAAAAACTTAAGTGTCAGAAACTTGATATTATGTGATTATTTTCCAGCTTGATTTTGCCTTCAGTTCTCCTGACCACTTAGACCAGCTCTGCAAGGAATTCAGCATGTAGAAGATGACCCACTTATGTGCAGAGTCATCACAAAGAATTTGCAAACCATTAATAAGCAGCCACTCAGCAGAAATAACTGATAGAGGATATTAAAAATCAAACAAAGAAATGGCTAATCTGGCATTAGTTCTGAGCTAGGTGAAGACTTACTCTGCTGTTAAAATTAGTTTTTAATAAAACTTAAACTTACAATGTGGTCAAGTAACAAACTACTTTTCATATCCAAAAAAGCTTTAAAAACAACTCCTTTCAACAGCATTTGCTATTTATTTCTTGACTCGCACTGAAAAAGAAATTAAGTAGTAAAGGCTAATAAACTATGGCATAGCAGCAGATGCCACCAGTGTAGTCAGAATCTTCTACTACAGGATGACATAACCAATAAGAGTGGTATAATCTAACTAATTCCTAGTTGTCAGTGGTTTCTTTGAGAAATTAGGTCTGGAGAATGAATTGAATGATAAAAATTCTCACTCAGAACGATTATTGTCTTCTATGCCATCTTGATTAGAATCTACTCTTAGCCACTTTTACAGTCTACATTCAGCCATTAAAACCTATTTCCACCCAAAACAGTGCTGGAGCCAGCCTACTTTTAAAACAGTGCTTTGGACTAACATTACTGTACATTACATTCTACTTATCTATGTTCACCCAATTAAAGCATTATGAAAGCATTAGTCTTACTCTTGCAGTCCCTACTGGAAAGCTTAGTTCACATAATACTGAAACCTGTGGGACTTTTTTTGTACCAATGGATTTGTTTGGCCCTATTACTGTAGACAGTAGCATCTGAACATGCTTGATGGGATGGACAGACTTTCTCAGTGTAGCTCTGTAACATGAAGCTACTACTATTCTCAGTTGAAACAAAGGGAGAAAATTTGGTAGGGTAAGCAAGCAACTTGAAGGTTACAATCCAGTACATACAAATATCTAGGCTAAAACTGCTTATTTTGTTAAGTTCCCATGATTGGAAAAGCTGGCCAAAATCTGGTTTCACCTCTTGCATACAAAAGGAATAATCCTAGTCACCGTTAGTTTGAAGTTGTACAGAAGTAAAGCCTCTATAAGCCTGTCTTAAAAATTAATCTTTAAATTTGACACTGAATCATAAAGAGACATCAGAAAGTTCAACTTATTTAAAACAGTTTTTTCACTGGAATTTGTTAGCAGTTTAGAGCTCCATTGTGCCAGGCACTGTACAAATACATAATATTATCTAGTCCACATACAATAGCAGACCATTGCTGTGTCACATTAGAAGAATTTTGAAAAAATCAACTCCACATTACAATAAGGATATTAAAGTGCCACCAACACTTGATAGTATATAATTGCTACCACTTTGAGAAGTTATAGGTACCATTTCTAACTATTTCAATCCTTTTAGAAGTTTAATATAAATTAATGAAAAATCCTTTAAATTTTTCTAAGGTAAAACACATTTAGATATGTAGTTCCTTTACCTGCTACAAGAACATTCTTGAAAAGAGAAACAGCAGTATTGCTGCCAATCTGACTAAAAGCATCTCCTATAACAGGAAGCTACACTTGTTCCCAACAACATTTTGTCCTATTTGAGGAAGTTGCTCCACATTTAAAAGCAGCGGAATAGAAGAGAACCACTCTTTTGAGCAACCATTATACTATATACAGAAATACTATAAACTATAAACAGAAATACAAGTTTTTGGGCCAGGTAACAAGCAAACTGGAAGACCTGTCTGAAGAAAGGAATTACACTCAATTGTGAAAGCAGAAGCTAGATCCATCAAGTTTACAGGACCCCCCCCCCAGTTTACTTCCTCCATTGCCACGCAGTAACAAGGTTAGTTAGCAGCAGCACCAAAATGTTTTAAACTAATAAGCCATGTGCAGGAAAGTTTGCTCTTTGCAAGAAAAAAGTGCAAGACAACTATGTAAAAGTCTGCCACAACAAAGGCTAAGCAACAACTCTTTGTAGCAGTTAGTAAATGCTTCAGAGTTGTAAAGACGCTTCAGTATTTCACTATCCTAAGTAACTGGAGAACAGGTCAGATACTCCAACTGCCCCCCCTCCCAAACCGGCAGAGCAAAATTGTTATGCCAGACATTAGCTTGCAATTGAGAGACAAAACACTTTATATTCTATAGCTTTAAACTACGATAATCACTGATGTCAAGCTGGGAAGATTAAAAAAAACAGATTAACAGAAAAATACATTTCTTCCTGCTGCATGGGGGGGTGGAGTGGGCTCGGCTGGTCTGACAGCTCAAGTGCCAGTGGAGTCTAGTCAGAGAGCTAAGGAATGCAGGCTTTCTCCAGCATTAACTTAAGAGAAGCAAAAGAAATGCTATGCTATTACCTTTCTTTTTTTCCAGAGAAAGACTGAAGTCAAGCTGAAACCCAACTAAAATTTACTGAGGTTCCTACTCCCCCTTGATTCTTTGAGAAAAGGGAACTTTTTATAAGTGTGACCCCCCCCCAAAAAAAAAAAAAAAAAAATCAAGCAGCACTTCTTCAGTTGCTACAGTTAAGTCCGTTGTTTGGCAGTTACTAGCCCTTCACAATCCAATTTTTTTTGTCATTCTATCAGGGTAAGCTAAGTAAAAAGTGACCTTTTCACTACTACTCTGGAGTTCAAGAGAAACTCCATTTGTTTCTCTCTATTATTCAGCATAACTATTATGCTGTAAAAGCTGCAAAGACAGCCAGACTTGTGAAAGTGATTTTAGTGTAGTCCAACAAACACTAGTCAGTTTACTAACTTGTTCTCTTACCTAAAACCTCATCAAAGTTATGCAGTAATTTAAGAAAGTGTTTTTACCCTTGAGAATAAATTTTCTTTCAAGTATTAAGTGTTTTTGTAACCAAATCAACTTTTGAAGAATTAGCTGAAGGATATTTAGACACATGTATACACATTCAGAGGCTGAAACATCTTTTGAGATCAATCTTCAGCAAAGTTACAAAAAAAGTAAGATTTTAAAAGCAGATAGATACACCAAAGGAAGTAACCTTTCCAGTAACTTCTGACTGGGTGCTTGAAGCAGCATTTTTTGTAGTGATAACCCTTATGATAAACATTCAGCGCACCACACACTTCAGTATTAAAAACCTCTCCTACGCAAGTTTAGATGATTACATGGTTATATGTTAGCAACTGATAAGGTTTCCATAGAGTTTAAATAGGAAGGTTGAACATGCCAGCTTGCATACAGCTAAACCTTAGCACTAATTGTTTCATTCAATTACATACTACTATGTCCCATTTTGAGATTAACAGTTTAACCATTCATTGCCTATGCAGAGACAGATATTTTTACTCATAAACAAGAAGTGCATTTTTTTCAAAACCTAACCGAATTTGTGACCAAATCCACCCAAAAACTCTTGCAACTTACAAGTTATCTGGCTGTCACATATACTGACTATCAGTCTGGTTGAAGTCTGTTTCTGCTCCTTCCAAGGAAGTATTTGTGCAGGCAAACAAAACAAGTCCTGCATAAGAAAAAAAATGTTTTATTAATGCTTCCCTCCTCAAAAACAGTTGCAATATGCCGCTTCTTCCAAACTCAGAAAAAGGTTTGAAGACAGCAGAGGAAGCAACTCAGCTGGAATAACTGAAGTTCCACATGACAGCTTTTAATAGCTTCCCTGTTTGACAGGAGGAATCTTAAGACTCTTCTGCAGCTAAAGAGCTCATACCCAGAGAATGGCTGAAAGACTAGAATGGACAAGGAAGCTGATATAGACTTTCCTGGTTCAGCCTTTAACAAGCTTCCCATTTGGATGCACCTGGTCCTTACATTATATAGCAACTATTTGATGAGAATTTAAAAAAAAAAAATGAAAGATGGAAGAGAACAGTCATTACTGTTTGCCATTACACAATGGCTTAGCTAAGGTGACATTTGTGACTTATCCAGTACAGACCAGAGTGCTCCTCATCAATTCAGGGGTTACAGAAACCATCACCATCTCTCATACTGCTACTTTGGCACTTCTGTGCTGTTAGAAACAAGGAAGAACTGGTTGGGAATGCAAAGGTCAGGTGCAACCTTAGCTGCAGTGACCATAAGATGGTGGAATTCAGGATCCTGAAAGGAACAAACAGGACAAATCAGACCCTGGGCTTCAGGACAACAGACTTCGGCCTCTTCAGGGACCTGCTTGGAGAAATCCCATGGGATAAAATCTTAGAAAGAAGAGAGGTTCTGGAGAGCTGGTTGATTTTCAAGGATCACCTCACTCAGGATGGTTCACCCTGATGAGCAGAAGGTCAAGCAAAGGTGGCAGAAGGCCTGCATGGATGAACAGAATGATCCTGACAAAGCTGACATGAAAAGTAGGCACACAAGACGTAGATGCACGGACAGGTGACTCAGGAGGAATACAGAGATGCTACCTGAGCATGCAGGGATGGAGTCCATACCAAAGTCTACCAAGAGTTGAATCTGGTGAGGGACACGAAGCACAACAAAAAATGCATGTGTAAGTACAGCAGCAGCAGCAAAGTGCAGACTATGTAAAATGTGAGCCCACTGCTGAATAGGTGGGGGGCCTGGTGACAACACAGAAAAGGCTGAGGTATTCAATACCTTCTTTACCACAACCTTTACTGAGAAGATCTGCCTTTAGCAATTCGAGGTCCCCAAGACACACTGAAAGTTTTGCACAAGGAAAAAGCTTATCCTCATGAAAGAAGATCAGGTTACATTCACTATTCTGTGGGTGTAACCATTGATGGAAAATGCAATGCAGTTTTATTACAAAAGATCTCTTCATAAGGATTCTAAGCCAACAGCAACAAGACACACAAGTTTTCTACAGGAACGGCTTGTTTCTGTTCTCCACTCTTTACTGGAGAGCCCTGACATGAATCACCAGTTTCCTACCCTACCCGTGAAGTCAGGGTACTGGGAAACTGTTCCAACACATGTTCTCTCAGTGAGAGAACGAGTTAAAGATCACCCTCAGTATTTAACAGTCAATATGAGCTGACAGTTTCAGTAATCATGGAAAGCCTTTGGGAGTTAAGAGGCTTTTTTTCCTTCTTTCCCCTTTCATCAGCTAGTATTGTTATCCATTAATCATTATGAATAATGTAAATAATTGTTCTGATGCTCCAGAACATTGTTTACTTTGGAACAAATCTCTTATTCTGAGGTGAGTTGTTCAGTACATTTTCACAGAAAACTTTGGTTCTAGTCTCAGGATAGGGACAAGTACAAGTCATACCTCAGTAGACTTGAATTATTAGGCAAAGTACACAAAGGATAGGTTTGCCCTCTCTACTGATTCTCTATGCAGTTTTTCATATTCTTACAAATGCACTAGGGCCTGAAATTACTACAGGAACAAACTAGACCTACTTCCAAATATTATGCACATAGTTTCCCCCGTTCTCAATTCAGTTTTGAGCTGCTAGGCTCATGTTTTAAGGAGATACTTACTGGTGAAATATTTGTAACTGAAAAGAAGATCCAGCCTTTATTTTATCATTTCATCTCTCATGCAGCAAGTCATCCTGTATCCACAAAGTGTATTCTGAAATCCAGATAGCTGCAATAACCACTCATCTGTGGTGCATTTCCATGCATCAACACAAGTTGTTACTTTAGACTCCAATTACAGGATGTTACTTAGGGTTAATTTTCTCTTGCCTGATGTCATAAAGATTAAGAAATTATACAATTAAACATTACAATTAATTTCATGGATGCACTTATAACAGTTATATAGTTATAAAGAAGATACTTTACTGTTCAAATTAGATAACAACAATGCTCTCTAGTAAGAGCTCCTATTGCTGTGTTTAAAGATAAATTCCAGGAAGGTTATCATTTTGCAGGAATTAAGAACCATGGCTGCAGAGGCAAGTTCTGTATCAAGAATTGCTTCTCAGCATTTGACTGAGCAAGTGATAGAATAGAATTTGTGTCACTAAAGGAAAACACACATTACATTGCAATGTTTCTTAAGATCTAGTTTGCCAGTCTGACTTGCTTTCCAGAGTGAGAAATGACAGCAGAAGATTGATATTACTAACAGTAGATAATTTGTCTTCATATTTGAGGTGAAAAAATACAAAGCCAGTAAGACTTAGTAAAACAATGCAGTCAGAAATGAGCTTAGGAACAACACATACAAGCTGTACAACAGAGAAGTAGGGATAAAAAGCTAGTCTTGCTATATGTGAAGTCACTACCAAAAATTAAGCAGTACTCAAGGCAAGGACCGACTAGGACTGGCCTATTCTCTCCTTTGGAAAAGTAATTGGCAAAAAAGTGTAATTTGGCTTTTAAGAATTCTAGCAGATTTGGAACAAGAAACATACCCCTAGCATTTCCAACAACCAGTTAATGATTTCAGGCATGATTTACAGTAACTAGCATTAACACCACATGTTTGCTAACACATCTTTAAAACCACTGCTTGGTTCTGCCTTCCCCCTCCACCCCCCCTCCTCGCAAAGACTTGCTTCATCAATCCAAATTTCAACTATATTGGGAACGGGAAGACACCTGTAAATTATCCCGCTTATGTTCTGAAGCTACACATTTCTAAATGTAAAAAATACTGAACCATGTTTTATTTGGTTCATTATTTTATTAAACTCTATAAAAGGAATTCCATGTCTACAGTTCAATACCACTATGTGGAGAAAAATACCTTATTGTTTCAAAGCACAAAGCAAAATTACATGACGCTTTAAAGTTATGAGAAGTCAGGTACAAGTACAAATCGCTAAACATTGGCCCTTAATATGGATTTAACAACTCTTCCCTCACTGCTGTAATTCATTTATGCAGCAGAAAGTATATGTTAAGTTTTCCAGAGGAGGAGCGGCATACACCATATTGTTGGCATATGGAATTTCTTAGTCCAACTGCCACTTTAAGGTTATCCATTCCACAATAATATTCAGTTTTTATGCCCAAAAAGCAAGCTGCATGTAATTACTAATGGAGGCATTCACCATCTCTATGCACATTTAAAGGAACAGAGAACAAAAGATTCCTTTTAAGGCTGATGGAAGAAACTGGTATAAATTAAGTCTCCAAACATAACAGAACAAAGAGATTATTCCATTCAAATTGGAAGCTGATTTATCACTTATGTAAAGATAATTCCTAACAGATAAAAGCAAGAAAGAAGTTTACGATGTGCTTTTGTTATTACAAAGTTGCTTTCTGTCTGATTAATCATTAATCACTCTTCTCCCTGTCCCTCCCATGCATACACCCTAATGGGTTTTATCCACTTTCTCAGAGCATATGGCCACAGTTCCCACAATATGGTAAGTTATCCCTAAAGAAATTGCAGGTACACTGAAGTAGAATGTTCTATTTCAAAAAATAAGGATATTTTATTATTTAAAAAACACTCTCTCCCCTAACACTAATCACAAGTTTCTATTACACATAGACAAGACCTAGAAACCTATAATGAAAATATTTATTCTCTCATGAGATCATCAGGGCTCTTCTAGTACTCCCATTCAGTTGTCACTAATTTTGAGTTCTACAGAGTTCAGATGAGCTGCTGTAACAACCCACTTCTTTCAGCTTAAAGATATTCCCATACAATAAACTGGAGATGGGGAGGCGCAGATCTACACATATCCCATGCCAAGTTACAAACATCAAGAAAAAAATTCAGAAAGTTACTACAACCCCTTGAGAGCCATCTTTTGTGCTGTGCAGAAAGTTCTGTAAGGAAAAAGCTTACCTTTTTCCTTTCTTCTCCATCCTTTTCCAAGATACATAAATACATTAACATAAATATTACAAGCTAATTTTTCTCTCAAAAAAGAAACACTAAGCTGTTCTCTCTTGTGTACCTTGAGATACAGGCAAGTCAGCTATGCCAGAAGAAAACTTAGGGACAAGGAAGCTGTTTTACCATTCACTCTCCACAACAGTCAGACCATTTCTCCTCATTCTAAGTGTTTAGCCATGTATTTGACTTTTGCTGCTGCAATCATGACAAGGATTTCAAGGCAAGCTGCATTTTTCACAAATATGTTTATAGGGGATTTCCAAGCTGGTGGTTTGCAGGTGTTGGTAGACAATTCACAGCCTGTCCAGGGAAAATACACAGCTCCTTCTGCATGGCCCTGCAACCCCAGGCAACTTCTCACTTGACAGAGGCTCATGGATATGCACCCAGAACATGCTGATTGCTTCAGGTGATTACTACTTCTTCATCCACTAGATTGAGATAGGACAGCTACACTAAGTGCAACTCTTCCACAGTTAAGTGGGGTTTTTTTTTTTGTCTGGTTTGTTTTAAACTTTATATCACTGCTTAAGTATTGGTATAGAGAGTTTCACCTGTTTTGAGTGTAATGTGTGATTTTAGTTGTGCCTAGATGGGGTGGGCTTCAGCTAGCGGTATTCTAAAGCAACTGACCTCGCAACTTTAGGAAGTGACAAAAACCTCTGACACGAATGACTGTTTGACCCAGTGCTATAGGGTGTTGTTCTCATCAAGTACAATCTCCACTTAATCTTACTCTGGACTGCGTTTATTTACTTTTAAAAATAGTGCTTGGCCCTGCTCTACTTAAAGGAAACATCTGATAAACCATGACTACGAGACAGGATATTTATAAGCTAAGAGACCCTTACTGATGATTATCCTGACCTGCTAGTTGTAGTTAGTGACCGAGATACAGAAAGATGTCAGTTTAGTTTCATAAGCCTCCAAATCTCAGTAGGTAGATAAAGGCATATCACAGCATCCACCCAGAATACATTCTTAAGAAATGTGATAGTTAACAATTTAATAGAGAGTAAAGCAATAGAAATTGGATGCATGTAGACACTTATGAAACACAGATTTAAATACAAGAGGACAGCACCTATAGAGGATGGAAAGGCAAAAGCTGCATCATCACCTAGACAAGTGCTGGCATTTCAGAGCAGATCTCTGTTCTGAAAGATCTCAGCCACTTCATTTCTGACCATAAGTATCTTAAATCTTTCATTATGAGCATTTCACAGCAGTGTCCCTTTCCTCAGAGAGCTCAAGCTCAGTCAAAATGAAGGACAGAAAAACAGGGTAATGATCAAGCATTTGGTCTTGGGTAAAGCAGGTCAGATCTTTCAGAGCATTGACCTGGTTCAACAACCCAGCCTCTGAAAAGCCAACATATCCTTGAATTGTTGATCCTGCTCCAGTATTTAAATTATGCGTACTTCTTCAGTCCCTTCTCAGGTTCCCCTCTGTTACCTTAGTTCTCATGCACAGAATTACTTCCCTATCTGTCAAACTCAGCAGCTTCACCCATGGTACTGTTTGTATTTGGCAGAGCAGCAGCAACACTGTTCTGAAGTAGTTCTGTCCAAAACAGTGGAGAGAAGTGACAAGAGAGGTCTACGCCTGTACTGACAGAAAGACAGAAATCCATACAAGGCAGTAAGTGAATGGAATTTAAAACATTAGAATAGAATTTGCTTTCTCTGTTTGGCAGTAATATAACATTACTCTGAACATAAATGCTTGTAAATTCACTACTGGAAAGTAGATATTTTTCTCCTCCATGAAATGAAGTTATTTCATACAATGTGTGTGATAGGTTCAAGTTTTCTGCATCATCATTAATCATCTTTGATAGAAATCCCTCTTTTTAAAAATAGGCTAAAAGTTTGATGTATGTTTTATTAAAAAAAATTAGAAAACCACTATATGGTTCATTTCCTCCCAGTGAAGTTTGACCAGTCAGAATTCAGAATATCATTTCACTGCCCACTAAACTAAGAGTATATTTAGCAAGCTCCAGATTATTCCCTGCCTATTGGGCTTGACTATTTTTCTCCTCCAACCAATTCTGTTGTCTTACAGTGTTACATCTTTAGCTACAAGAAACACCAAACCAAACCCCAACCCTCCCATAAGAGGCACACATCCACTCCAAGTATCAGACAACAAAAACATTAAGATCTTCAGTTAGAAAAGGACTGATTTAGTACGTTATTAATCTTGTGATATTAATCTGAAGCCTCTCCCTCAAATTCTTGGCTCTAGTCGAATGTTATTTTTGTGCAAAAAAGCTTCTGCCACTTACCTCTACGTGCAAAATTTTTGCATGGGCAACATGTACCTTATCTGACAGTTAAGAAATTTCATCAAATTACTTCAAAACATTTTGAGTATTGTTCTGCAAAACTATCCCCTAACAGAATATTCAAGACACAGTAGAATTGAACTGTCACATACTGGGAACTAATACAGAAACGCAGAATACCAACTCTTTGGTATTTACCATGGGAAAGAGACTAACTTGTAAAGATTTAGTTATTTCATTAACTTCAGCAATTACTTTGACTATCTCTTACCTAGGATTACTTTACAATTAGGTTCTGACAAGGAAGCATCCCTACAGCAGGTCTTGTTGGGTGTGCAAACCTTACGTTAAAAAAAACCATTAAACTTTAGGTGGCTTCAGGCAAACCTTAAAATACAGCACATCCATTTCTGACAGAAAATACAGAAATGCATGCTGAATGGCAAACTGAAGGAAAAGTTCTCATATAGAGAGATCTGTAGTCAAGTTATCTAGGGGAAGGACTCCCTTTTAACTCATCTAATAATCTTAAATTAAGAGTCTCGTATCTATCAACCTCTGTTCCATCTTGGATATAGTGTGTTGTGTTAACTCCATCTCAGGAATGTCAACAAACTAAACTTTAAGTTACTGCACGTGGCTCCTTCCTGATAGCCATTTTCTCATTTCCTAGCCCATTTCCCCACACAGAACATCTCCTAGGCCTTGCACAAGAATGGGGCTCAGCACTTCAAACACTGGTCCCAGCAGTTACTTACAGATGCAATAGTTACACAAATTAAATATTGCACCTTCCAAACTGTGGAGTCCTTACTACAGGCTAGGGAGCCAGAGAATGGTGCTGCTGTGTGTGACAAGTTATCACTGAAAAACTTCTCTGCTGGTCAGTACTTACCATCATGTACCCTTTGTGATACTCGTGCTACACGAAGAACCCTGAGCAGACAGGATGCAACACAAAGAGCTAGCAGCTACATTACTGTCTTGGTTATACTGACAATTCCATCTTTGCTCTCACCTCTGAAGCCACCAGAAGGCTCTCAATTAGATAACTTGTCTGCACAAATATTCCTGCTCCTGTGAAACTGCGGGTTCACAAATCACCTTTACACTTCAGAATGATGCACTGAAAACACAGCTCCAAACAGGAAACAGAACTTTAATTCTGTATTTTTCTTAATGTAGTCAAAGCTGCATTCTACCAGATCAGGGCATCTTCCCTCTAAGTACCACCTCAGATTACACCGCTTCTATCTGCTCTTTGTGAATTAACTCAGAAAAATAATTCAATAGTCTTTCCTTTTATCTAGCTAGAAGGCAAGAGAAGAGAACTAGAGGCTTCCAAAACAGTCCAAAATGAAAGAAGAGCTGGCATTAGCAAGCTGCAGAAAGTAACTAATCCTGTTTCTGCATTTCTCTAATAAATGCTACTTTAGCAGATCAGGTTTATTTTGAGAGGAAGGGGGGGGAATAGTCACACAACCCAGTGATACAGTCTAAGCTCAGAAAGGCAAAGCATTATTCTGAAGTCTTCCTTTCAAGGAAAAGTATTTCATACACTCAGGCTTCACACCCTTACAGCCAATATACCTATTACATCAGTTTGTTGCTGCAGACCAATTGCTCTTCATAAAAAGAAGAGTTTCAGCTAAAGTCCACAAGAAGCACAAGTATTCCAGACAACACCTCCTGTAAAATTAATGGAGTCATGGGTACCAAGAGTTGTAGTTACACTGTAGTAAACTGCAAAACCTCAGAGTAGCAAGCTATTCTAGCAGTAGCAAGTACTACAGGCCGAAATCTGATAAACACGTCATGTACATTAGCCATCTTGACAGGTTCTTATACCCACAAGCCTCATTATCTCAGTGCATTAATACATCAGTTAACAGTGACAATATTTTAACTGTATGTAGCTATTTAACTTTAAGGTAAAGTTTGCTGGCAAGGGATATCACTTGCCACAGATCACTTCAGAATTTTACAGGATTCAAAGTGAGCAAGTGACATCTGATGTTCAAAAATGAACTCAGAGTATCTGTAAAGGAACTTAACAGAAGTGCAAGGTAAGTATTACCAGGTAATTCTTAATGAAATAGAGGAGTATGCAACACTGCAGTGCTTTCTGTATCAAACAAGCCATTTCTGCCTTGCTACAGTTTGCTATTCTTTTGATGCAGTTGGTTATAAAAGTACTAATACAACTAAAACATTTCAAGTGTATTAGTCATTTGCACTTCTCAGACTGAAATGTCCATATTGCAAATACTCAGGTCTTAAAGAGACATGCTATGTATCACTGCTTTCAACAAGTTGAGAGATTCGAGCCGATTTTCAGCCACCTTCGGCTTCCCTCAAGCAAACAGTAACTCGCACTCGAGGCTACGTAACAAACTACAACTCCAAACTTTGCCTAGAAACCACAGGTCTGTCCCTCCTCGACTCCTGCACCGATAACAAACTGCCAGCCTGCGCCAATATAAAAATCACTATCAAATGCCTGGGAGGTTTAGGAGGTTTTTTTTAGGATAGCATCACACCAAGTAAGCGTTTTGCCTTTTATAGTGCATACACTTAAAACAGGAGTTTCCAAGACAGCAAAAAAACCCACACAGCATATCAGAGACATCTGTGATTCGTTTCAGGGTGCACCCCGCACTGAGTGGATAGGACGGTATAAACAGCAACAGTTACGGCACTTCACCGCACTTTAAGGTGATGCTGCCCCTCAGGTGGGGAAAAGGCAGGCTTCTTCAGTCGTAACGATGGTGAACAACTCGCCGCTCCGGACAACTCACCGCTCTGCAGCACGGCTCGCCGAGCTCCTCCGCGGGCCGGGGCGGGAACAGCCGAAGGCGGCTTCCAGACAGGAGCCGCAGAGGTCCAGAAAGCCTCCCAACTTAACCCCTTCCCGGCCCCAGCCTCGGCCACCGCTACCGGCGGCACCCCCGGGGAAGCCGGTCCGCTGGCCAACAGCACCTGCGCGCGACAGGCCGGGGCGGGCAGGCTCCGCGGCCGCGGGACCCCGAAGTTGGCCGCGGCGGCCAAAGTTGCTCCGGTGAGGCGGAGCGGAGGAGGCGGGCGGGCCGCCGCTACTCACCCGCACCAGGTTGCTGACAGCGGCCTGCACGGCCGACACGGGGGCGGTAAGGTCCGGAATGGCCTTGCCGTCCACCTCCCCCTCCTCGTGCATGATGACCAGGTGGGAGATCTGCTGGGCCACCGGCTCCAGGATGCTCTCGATGGTGCGCGTGTGGAAGACGGGCATGGCGGCGGGGTGAGGGGCCGGGGCCCGAAGTCCGCACAAACTCCTGGCAAACTCTGTCCCTGCGGGCTGGCGCCCCACAGAGAAAGCCGCAGCCTCCGCGCAAAGAGAAAAATGGGGAAGGAGAAGAAAACAAACGACCACTGAGACCTCCCCTCGCCCCTCAGCGGACTGCAACAGCCCGGAGAGGCGGCTCCCAGTTCAGGCTCGCGGAGGCGGGACTCGAACTCGCTGCCCTCCTGCCTCCCCTAGCAGCTCCCACCCCGCACTGGCACCGGTCCTCAGCCAGGCGGCGGCTTTTCAGCACCACAACCTACCCCTCCCACGGCTCCCCGCCCTCTCGGGCTCCCTCGCCCAATGGCCGAGCCGGGACCGCCGCTTCCAGTGGCGCAATGCCGCGTCCATCAACATTCCAGCGCCTCCCTCCCCCTCCGCCCCCCCGCCTTTCCCGCACCACCCGCCTCCCAACCAAGCTTGGTTGCGCGGGCGCTGGTTTCCCAGCGTTGGGATGACGTCAGACATTCTGGTGTCCATATAAGGAGACGATTAAAGCCGGGGTGCCGGGATAGTGGCCGGGGAAGCGGGGGGCGGCGGGATTCCTGCGCCTCGCCCCTCCCACGCCCCGCCGGCCGCACAAGTTTGGTCCGTTGGCTGAGGCGAGGTCGCCGGGCGGGGTGCGTGTGGCTGGGCATAGCTAGGAAGGGGGTGGCCGAGGGGAGGTGGCGCCCCTCGCCCGCTCCCCCCATCCCCAGCCGCCGCTTCGAGAGGCTTCCCGCGGGGAGCGCTCCTCACGCCGCTGGCGCGACCTGTTTCCCCCCGCGGCGGCTGCCGCCCTCACGCGCCCTCCGCGCCCGGGCGCGCGCTCTCTCCGCAGAGCGCCCGCAGCCGGCCCGGCCCGGCCCGCCCCGGGCGCGGTCCCAACCGCTTCCGCCTCCCCTGAGGAGAAGTGGCGGGAGGCGGTGGAGGCCGCTGCAGGGGGGCCGCTTCCCGTCCGCGCCCAGCCTGAGGGGGGAGGGGGGGGGCGTCGTGTCCCCGGCTCCCCCCCGGCCGCCCCTCTGAGGCTGAGGAGACGCGGCGGGACAGCGGCCGCCGCCTCGGCAGCGCTCGGTCGGGAGAGCTGTTAGGCGGCCCGCTGCCTGGGGTCAGTGCCGAGCGGTGCCGGGGTGCTGAGGCGGCGGCGGCCCTGCGGGGCGGGCGGGGAGTGCTAAGTAGGGGGAGAGTGAATCGCGGCTTACGGTTTTCACCGGTATAATCTCTGGTGATCACAGAGGCACGGGCGCGGCAGCTCGTCTAAATACATTTAGGTGAGCGACGTGGTTTTGGGGGAAGGAGCACCAACCGTAGCCGGAGAGTAATATAAATTCCCCCTTTCCCGTAGCAATAATGTTGGAGCACGGCTGCCAGTGGCTGCTCCGCCGGGAGTGAAGTGCCGCGGCCCCGCTGCTCGGTAGCGGCGGGCGGCCTGCCTTCGCCGGCTGTCCGCTTGCCACCAACGGTTTACAGCATTGTTATTTACGAGGGTGCTGTCCTGAGGCCTGCCAAATACCATTGCCAGTCTTAATAAAACTTAGGGTGTGAGCTCATATAGAGTGCTACATTGCCCGCTCTCCCGCGCTGCCTGTGCAGCGTCTCTTGTGACATTGGGAGTACTCATGGTAATAAAATAAAGCATGTGAGCAAGGGGTTACAGGACTGCGGTCTGTACTTCTTCCTTTCCTTGATAACATGAGCACAGAATTAGATTTGGAAAATTATTACTGGCTTTTAGGCATTTTTCTCTTTGTCCTGGTGCTGCTATTTTAAGCTATAAATCAATGTTCCTGTCAGACTAGCTTTCACTCCTAAATGTTTCAGAGCAAACAGTATGCTTTCTGTGAAGTGTCTGAACACAGCTGGTCCTACCAGCAAACACAGGGACATATAGGAAGAGCAATTAAATCAGTAAGGCTCCTGGTGTGCACAAGGGTCTGTCTTTGTAACTTCTAGTACCAGAGTTGACATTGTTGGAGTTACAGGGATAGTAACAAGTTGTAGGCCTAAAGAACTAAGAAAAACAGATTTTGTGCAGGGTTAGAAATCTTAGCAACTCCTTTAGCTCTGGATTTCTTTTTTTTATTGTTCTCTTTTCTTTTAGTATGCTGGGAATTGTGTTTCCCTGTGTGTATTTATTGAATCTGCAATGGTAGAAGTCAGACAACTAATTTTGTTGTACAATCCAGTTTTGTTTGGAAAGAGGTATGCCTGTAGGCTTGTTAACAGGTAATCAAATTATGTTATTGGCATTCAAAACATACTTAAAATATCGGCCTCTCAGCAGTAATGAGTGTATTAAGTCACTGGAACTATGCACCGTAAGAGTATTTTATGTTGTTAGCTATTGGCTCTATAGCATTGTACTTAACATTTCTAGTATATGCATTCCCAGCAGTGCCTCTTTAGCATACTATGGATCAGTAATAACGAGCACACATAAAAATCCTTCTGGATAGTAATGGGCAGCAGCTGGGAAATACAAAAAGCAATTAGTCCATGTTATGAACTAATAAGCTACTAAATTCTGTTTTGTGGAAGTATGCAAACCTAATAAACCACGCGTTTAGTAATTTGTGGGACTTGTACATAAGCTAAGTTCTCTGATTAAAAATAATTGCTTTAAGTCTGGGATCTTGTATACTGAGTTCTGGCTGAAATATGCATGTGTATGCATATGTTTTAAAGAAAAAAAATGTTATCTGATCATTATAAAAGGCTGTCTTGGCTCTAACAGGTATAGTTATTACAGGCAAAATAAAATATAGAACAGATGGACATTTTTGGTAGCCTTCTGAAACTTTACTCATCTACAGGGCCAAAATATGTGTGTTTGTACTTGGGGGTGTGTTGGTATTAAGAGTTTGTTTCACTTTTTGGGTTATATTGGTGTAATTTTTGCCCATGCAAAAATCAATTTTTATTGCCTGCACGACGTGACTGTACTGCAGGCCCATCACTGAAATTCTCTGCCTGCTATTGCTGTGGCTATCTAATTTTTGAAGCCACATCTGGCAAAATCCCATGCAATTAACAGCAACACATGTAGCACTGCCTTTTTTTTAAGTACCACCTTTACAGTGTTTTCTCTTTCCTTTGCAGTATTCAGATCTGTCGCATTGATGTCATATGAATAACACCTTTGCAGCAGGTACTTTTTTAAGAAAATCAGTTTCTTTTGCCCTTTGACTATTCAGTCTGTAATTATACATTAATTGTGCTGCTACTGTGAGATTGCTTCTCCAGCTTATAGTTTCATTAACTCTCCAGGTCCTGACAGATGGTTAGAAAGTAACAATAGATTTGATCACAATATTTTCCATTTATTGAGTCCAAGGTGGAAATGTATGAATTCTTTTGTCCTCTTCCAGTATGGTATTACACATGCAACAATGGATTCCCCACTGAGAAAAAAAGAGATGCTGAACCTCCTTTCCTTTCCACACACTCAAAATTTTAATATTGTTAAGAAGCAGTATCTATTATTAGCACTACAGTGGTAACTAGCATCTCAAGTAAGTGGTTAGAATGAAAGGATTACCTTTTAAGACACTCTTTCCATGTCTTTTACTATTTCATAAGAACTCAGGTGAGTCCAGTTAAACCCAATTCTGCAAAGAACTTCATGTCAGCAGACTCTTCTGCTTACAAAAATCTCCACTGACTTTAGTGCTGTAACGTCTCTCTGTCCCAGATGATCAGATAATAAATTCTCCTTTTCTCACACATAATGAAGTCTTTCAATGGAAGCAAAGAAATCTTCTCTTTACTTCCACTGAGGTGAGCGAGCTGTATGAATACAGAAGTAATAGGCTTTGGTAGAAAAAGGGAGAACACTGGGTGCTTACAAACAATGTAGCTGCAATGCAGCCTCTTCCACAGTATCTTTCGGAGAGTTCTGCACCTGACTGTCAGGGTACATGGCACTGCAGCTGCAAGTGGTGGGAGCAGTGAAGCAGAACTATTTTCAAAGAGCTTCATGAACTTGCAGTTGTCTGTAATTATAAGGTGTTTTGCTAGTATTAATACTTAATTGAAGTGCATGTGTCTGGTTAGCTCTAAGCACTAACCTACATTTTATAGTAGTTATTTTCAGTATTAGGTACCACAGCGGAGAAGGATTAGGTTTTCCAGGCAAATGCACTTGGCTGTGATTAATCACTTTTCCCTGGAATGACCTGATGTTGTTCCTTGACTGTACCAACTTCTAACTTTTCTGAGTAACACCTGATTAGCTGCCTGAGAAAGTTTACAGAAATGCTGTATTCATATATTGCATAAACAGGATTGCATTACTGTCTTAAACCTATGATGATTTAAGCATATGTCGAAATTTAAGGATTAGTCTCTTTCTGTCAGCTTCTGGAGGATTGGAGGCTACTATTGATCAGTGGATGTAGCCTGTAAGGTCAATGTATTCTGCACTTCCCTCTTATCAAGCCATTAACTTTGGGTAATCTAAGGAGTAAGCACTGGATGATTAAAGCAATCTGTTAAAAAAAAAAAAAAGATACTTTTTTTCCTTTATGTGTAATGTCTGCCTTAAACACAAACTTTAAGTTTATCATGGGTTTCTTGTAGAATGGTATTTACTATATTGATAGTTCTAGTGTGTAGGTGACTGGCACAGAAAGAATACATTTCACACCTAAGAGATGACAACCTAGGGGGAAGAAAGAGCAGATCAGTAAGGAGGTATGACAGTGTAACTTCACCATAATAGTCTGTCAATGTGCCTTGCTATTATAAAGATTACTTCTGCCATGAGACTAGGTTAGGTTCTGTTTAGTTCTGGGCCTTGGCTGGCTCTTTTCTAGGAACTGCAATGAGACCAACACTTCAGGATTTTTCTACACTGACTCATCATCAGTCACTATCTGAGCTAGATGGGAGCAGCCTATTAGGATTGGAAAATTTAAAACACAGTTGTCAGCCATCTCATGAATATGAACTTTGTTTCATCACATAATGCTGCTTGGTTCCTAGCTGCCCTTCTGTAGGTGTGTTGTGTTTTTAAAACATAGATCTGCAGAGAATGCTGCTACCAATTTGCTATTTCCTTCAATTAGTTTCTTGCTAGAAGTTCTACATAGCTGTGTAGCATCTACTGGGAAACCAAGAGTGCAAATGTAGTTTATTTTTTCATCATCTTAGTTACTGTGCCAACTGCTCTGAACCCAAAACAGTTTATTAACTACACTGCATTCTTAAGTGGTTTATTGTGCAGTATCACAACAATTGTAGCAACACGATTCAAGGAATGTTTTTAAGAACATAAAACATGTAGAATAGAAAGATTAACATATTAAATATATATTTGTGTATATATATTAATGTTTATTCTAGAAATTTCTAACTGGGCATGAGGTTCAAAAAAATAGGTTTTCCTACTTTTCTTCTGAAAAATTCCAGATAAGAATATATTATCATGTATATGTAAAGCATGTATGATAGTGTATGTGTAGTTAAAATTACACAGTCTGTTCACAGTAAATGCAAACAAAAAGTGTTTCCAGTCTTGTGACAACATTACTACGAACCTACGATAGACTTTGGTTTTTCAAAAAGCAACAGGTATTTTTCGGGAGCTTGACTCTGTGATTGGATAGATGAGTACCACTAAAAGAAAAAAGAATTGAAAAAACTATTCCTATATATCCCACCAAGTATCACATTTGTTGTGGCAGTGTTCTTCTAAATAACATTTTTAGGCAATGAGAAATGTATACTTGTGTTCTGAGCATATGTATGCTGGCTCAGAGCTTGTCAATATAAATTACTATCTGGTAAACAATCTAGGTGCTTGATTCACAGTAGGTGACCATTTTAACAACCTAAACATTCATTTTGCTACTAGTGATTTTGGTTAACATTTATGGTCATGTCTACATATGGACACAGGGAAACTGAGGCAAATAAACTGAAGATGTTAAATGTGTTTAAGTTAAGAATATTAAGCCTCATGTGGATGCTGTCATTCAGCTTTAAATGGCCTTTGCTGCACCATGGTTCTTTTCCAAGAACATGCTTTTTGGGAGCAGTAAGACTCTTGTAATCAAGCAGTTTACAGAGCTGCTGCATCTACCAGCTGAGATGTGGTAACTGACTTCTTGTATGCTCTCTGTGCATTTCCTTAAAAAGGGAAAGGTTGGTTTAAATCACTCTTGTTGATCAGTTTAAGTTTCCCTGTTTTACTTTGCACTGAAATGGACAGATACCTCAGCTGAGATGCCTACAGCAAGTTCTCAAATTTTTTTTACCTGCCTTGCAAGAACATGTCTTGATACTCAATCAGTTATTGATTAAGTATTTTTGCATGTAATTATGTTCAATTCAGTTTCAAGGACCCCTGTATCCAAATCAGCCTATGAGATGACCTATGCAATACTTAATTTTTTTGGTACATGTTTATCAGTGCCTGTTTCAGCTCTGCAGGCATTTTTCCCCCCTGTAACATTAGGTGCTTGTATGTATCAACTCCTTTCCTAGTAGTTCCTCATATTGGATTTGATTTACCAAAGTATTAAAGCATGTGTGTATTGGTAAGTGTAAGATTAGTCTGAAATTTTAAGTGTTTTGCTGGTTTGGAGTCTCATAAATTATTTATAACCCTACTGCAGAATGAACAGGCTCAGGGCTTTCTGCAATTTTGTGTACATTCCAGTTCACCACAAAGCCAAAGCCTTTAGACTGGCCAAGACTCCTGGAAAAGCCACTGGCTAAAATTAAATAGTACTATATTTAGTAATAATGAACTCTTTGAATATATGCATGTATGTAATTGCTTTTTTACTGGGTGATCGTGGAGATCTTTAACTCTTCCATAGATTCTTTATGGTTTAAATAATTACCTTATTTAGCATGCATACTGAAGATTTGTAACTTTGTATTAGTAGATACAGGAGTTCACTGCCATCAGCAAGTACTAAATGGCCAAATTAGGCAATAGGTAAAAAAGAAATTGCTAGATAGCATCAAATTTCTGTATATATGTATAAACTCCTTCCATATACAGTGGAGATATAAATCCACAGAATAAATCACATTGACATACTTTTGAATTTCTTATCTGTGCCATATTCATTAATTCATCTTGACTAAAACTCTTCTAGTGTACCAGACCTCAGAGGAGCTTCAAGTAATTACAATAAAGAAAGTAACCTAATACAAAAATACTTCCTTCTTCCTGCCCTGAGATCCTGAACCTACAGTTATTTTCACATAATTGGACCTTGTACTTGCAGAAAATTCAGTAGGACTCATTGTAAGATTGCTCTGTGAATGTATACATTTTGTTCTCTGTTCCTCATAAACATGCAGTGGTGTCACAGAAAAGACAGTGTGTATTCAACACTGTGCCACTCATAGGTTTAAAGATCATTAGGATTGTAGTGAGAGTTTTATCCTGTTGCAAAGGGAAGAATCCAGAATTACATTGATCCATGCAACAATTCTGGGCTTGAAAAACCTGTCCTCATGACATGTTATGTCCATCACATTTGTTTTAGAACCTTTTTAAAGTGTACTGAAAACTTGATCGTCTTTCTCTTAGGCTCCTCTATAGCTAGATTCGTAGCTATTAAGAATTAAATTGTGAATCTCTTACACACAGAGAAGATCCCTGTGCTTTGCCTTACTTTCCTGTAGGGGTCAAGTGTTAGTGGACTGGATTTTTGCCCCATTACACAGGTGAGATTTCCCATGTGAGCACTCAGAGATAGGAATGAGAGGTTCATAAATCCTGTCCTAAAGGAGCTTGGCTATAAACCACTAGTTCTGTTAAAATATTTTAAACTCATTCCTATTTAAGGTATTATTTTCCATATGATATCATGTGTTCAGCCCATTGTCAAAAAATAACACTTGATTAATAAAAATTTTAACATTTTTTGAAACTAGCAGATGTTTGGGTTCTGCTGTCTTGGAGCTGCTGGAAGATGAGAAGCAAAAATTATGGGCTACTAAGTTTGCTGCAGATGCTCTAAAATTTCAGGGGTGAAATGAGATTCCTGTTTAGGTTTTGGACTCTGTGTATAGAAAAATGCCCCTGATGCCAGGCAACAATACTTTCCATGTGAGTGTGCCATTCTTTGCTGTTGCATACTGTGTCAGCATTGCCAATTAAATGCGGTACACGGTGGTAAAGTGTGTGCAAACTGCTGCCAAATGAGGGTCAATAGCCTCAGCAATGTCACACTGTGCAAAGCATGCTGCGCTTGTGAAACATTTTCTCCTGAGACAAACTTTCTGTATTCATTACAGTTTCCCTCACAAAGCAGTTAGCCAAGCCTATACTCACATTTTTCACTCGTACTGTATTTGATTTACATCAGCTGAAGGAAATGGTAATGTGCAACAGTGACTGTGGAATTTAAACAGAAACCCACAAGGGATCTCCATACTGCAGGCCAACTTCCAAATATGGGAGAAGAGAAGCAGCTGTAGTAGCCTGGGAAGCCATCCTCAGCACAGCAAGGGATGCAAAATAGTTGGGAGTACATGAGCTTCTTGGAATTTGTTCAGAAAGGTAACTGCTCTAGTGCTTTAGTCAGAATAAAGGAATGAAATACAAATACTGTGATAGCAGAAGGAAGCATTGTTGAACATTAACTGTCTAGGGCCTGAACAACAGAAGTGCAGCTACTTTTTTCCATTCCATTTTTCAGTATGTAATAGTGCACTTACCCCAAATCCAAATGTGTATCCATACTCTGCTGACACCAGTCTGTTGGTTTTCCAGATTTATCAGGAGGACTCATAAGAAGAAAGCTTGTGAAAAGATTAATGGGGCTTAGTACCAGGTCTGGTTGAAATTCTGCCACAACAGACTCTCTGAACAGAACTAAGCTCACCAATATTTAGGCCCCACATTCTACAAATCCTTACTCAAAGGCTTAACAAGAGCCTTTAATATGTATTCAACATAAGGAGGACCTTTAAAAAAAGGCCCAAGAAAGTAGAGGATCAACAGATTCTAACTACTAGCTAGTAGATTCACTTGTATTTAGCTGTTGCAGATTTTTGAGGCTTCTGACTTCCATAAACAGCAGTAGCTGCATGTCAGTGAGGCACATGGAGAAGCACTGGCCTCCAGGCCAAAGGAGTACAGAACCAAACCAGCAAGGTAAAGTCTGACAGAGTAGAGGGCTGCAAAGTGGTTCACGTTTCTAGCAAGTCACTGTTTACAGAACACTTTGTAAGTGGTACCCTTATTTGCTGCTTTATAGACAAGGTTTAGGACCTTTTGATAGGATAAGAATAAATCTGGCTTTTAGAAACAAGGAAAATGAAGCCAATGTCTTACGAATTGAAATGCCATTAGAAAAGCCCTCGTACAGAGGTGGTCTTTTTATGTCAGAAAATAATTTGTAGGCTGCTTTCCCTTACTCTTTCACAATGAGCTGTGAATTTTCTAGAAAAATAGCTCAGGCTAGAATGACTATGGAAGAGATAGGGTGCTGCTTGTCCCGGGAGACTCGATGAAGGTGGAGGTAGAAAATTCTATTTTTCTTTTCAAACTTTCTAAAGAAGTATCACACGTCCTCTTAGCTGAAGACAGTTGATTGCACTTTGTTTCAAACTTCTGAAACTGACTTTGCTGTCTGAACAACAATTGAATTTGGGTTTCTTTTGGGTGCTATATTACAGTGGTGTACGTGAAAGTATATTATATATGTCATTAGGCAAAAGCATCAACATTTCTTTCTGCAGGTTCTAAACAACTTCTTGTATGTCTTCACCTTGAGTTTCCTCTACCACTACCGCCAAAAAAAGATACCATGTGCAAGTTGTAATGGGAAGGGCTCCTAAATTTCAAGTCACAAGTCTCTCGAATTAGGATTGTAATGTTAAAATTGCATCATAGTGATTGAGCTAAGGTGCCATCAGTGAAAGATTTAGTAGGAGCGCTACTAAGTTACACCATTAGCTTTCAGAGCTGTCTGAAATAGGAAATGTTGCAACTTTGAAAAAGTTGTTTCTGCCTAACTGCAGAAATGTTGTACTTTACTTTATTCTGTAAGACGACATTGCTTTGGCTGCTGTTTGAAAGACCTATTTTACCCCTCAAAAGGCTTAAACCCTAATGCCTGATTTGGTTCTGCTTTTCATCTTCCATCCCTATACATGATCATGGAGTCCAAAAAACAGTTTGCAAAGATGTAAGACTCTCCCTCGCAGTACATGCTTAAACTGCTCAGTTTTTAGTTGGAGATTAAAAAAATAAATATGTGCTATCCATAGCTGTAAATGACAAAATAAGGGGTTCTGAATGTTAAGTGCTTATAACTTCAGTAGAGATATATTTTCACTATATTGTCATAAAAAGATGTTATTGATTCCAAAAGTTTATATGGAACAAAGTTCAAAAGTCCAAAATGTTCAAAAGCTATTTGAACAAATTCACAGTAGATAATCCCATCAGGGTCTATTATACACAGAGACACTGTTTCTGGCTCAAGAAGATCCTCAGCTTTAGATTTTTCAGCTGGACATGTGTACTTTGGGAACTGTTATTTTATTCTTGCCCCGCTTTCGTACTCTTTCATAGACATCTACTGTTGACCCCTGTCAGAGCTGGGATAGTGTGCTAGATGACACACATGGTCTGACTGTGCATCTTTATGTTGTTCCTGTAAAATGATTCTGCTCTAACACCTCAAATCAAGAAAGGACTAAAATTGGTGTCAGGGTAATGAGAAACTTCAGGGTGATGATGTGCGATAAGAAAGTAACTTATCTGCTGTTGCTGTTACTTCCTCTTTTCTGTGTGACTGAGCTTTTCTTCCGCTAGAATTGACTCGTCTCTGTCACAACAAAGATACATATTGTATAAACACAGCACTGTTCCTATTTCAAAATTAGTGATAATGTGAGGGAAAACAGAACTCGTGCTGTATCGTCATGCCCTGACCCTGTGGACGACCGTGAACACAGTGATCCAAGAAGTGTAGCTGCAGGTCAAGTCATGCGATGGGGCTTGCATCTGGTCACGCGGCAGAGACTGCCTGCTGGACAAACCTCTAACTGCCAGGAGTGCTTTTAGCACTCAAACCATGAGCTGTAAGAAAAAAATTGTACATATATTGAAGATACCCATTTGTGTACCCCCATGCACCTTATTTACATGCTTATGACACTCTCTGTGAGATATAATCCTTGCATCTCCTTCATGTAAGCTGGGAGTAAACTTCTGGCATCTCTCTTGCAAAAAGAAGCCTGAAAACAACCTCCCAGGGCTTAATGCAAACCTATTTTCTTTCCAATTTCTAATCATCTCTAACAAACATAGCCTAAAAATTCCATGTGTCTTTAATTAGGTTTGCATTTCTCTTCGAGACTGGGAGAGAGGGCAGAGAGAGCATGATGCAATAGAAACCCAGGGAAAATTAGATCTGAAAATGCAGTAAAGAAAACAGACTCCGAACAAAGGACTGAGACAGGGAGAAAATTTCTTTTGGGAAAATCATATAAGCATTCTACAGACAGGACTGCTTTGAGTATCTGAGAGCTTTCACGAAGGGAGGAGATTTTATTTTGTCCATGAAATGACAGTGAGCATAGACTTTCTTTTAGCAAAGGAAACATGCCTTCTATATTTTAATTTCAAAGTAATAGTAAAGGAGAGGAAGAATATGGGTTTAAACTGAAGCAAAACATTTTAAGATACCCCCCTACATCCGAGCTGATACAGTTCATGCATCCACAGCACAAAACCCTTGGGAGGTCAGCTTCCTTCAGCTCCTGTAGGAAACCAGTACTTCTATAGCTTTCAGGAAGAGTTAAAAATAATATCACTAAGTGTATTTCCAAATGTGACTATCAGCAGGGAAGGCCCCATGCTGCGCTAGCTGTTGTCAGTAAAGCTCTGTACAGGCAGTGTGTTTCTGAGGGCTAGTTATGGTACTTGATGGCTGCAAAGTGTACCACCTGGGCACAGTTGCTTTTTGAATCTCGCGGCTGAGAGGATCCTGGCGATAACACAGCAATCTTCACTACTGAACACTGCAGTCTGGTTCTCCTTTTAGCTATCTAGTTGCAAAATACAGGATCAATATCAGTTTTGTATCTGAAGTACAAAGAGAATCATGGTTCATCGATTTGCATGGCTCAGACCCAAAAAGCAAGTACCTTTCAAGTGGTTATAGAAAGGGCCTACAGAGCTCCTGGTTCCAAGAGACTGGGGACCCCTTTGATTGCATGTCAAATGTTCAATGCCAAGATGAGATATAAATTCTAGTTGCCACATGTTATGGTAGGAAGTAAACCTGCCAGTGCAAGAACAGATGGCATTACATGAGGGCTTTCTTACATGGAATGGAAAGAGAGATTATTATGTCCATGACACTGATCAGCTGGGGAACACAATAGATAACATTGTCTTTGGATTTTTGGATTTGTATTTGTGGATAGGCTTTACTTAAGAAAATTTATGTCCCATTCCACACTAGCAAACAAGTATCATTACTCTTTGTAAAAAAATAAAAAAGTGAATTCAAAAAGAGCACGAGTATTTTTTTTAAGAAATAATATCACAGATGACCTATGACACAGTGCAAAAATCCAAAGCAGTTATGCTGATTATAGTAGTGAGAGGCCTGTGTTTACTTTTTTCACACAGTCTTTAATAGTGGGTGCAAGCAGATAAGCTCAGAGATGCTGTATGAGTGGAAGGCTGTGGCCTTTGCACTGAAATCCTGCAGATCATATTGAATCACAGTCTACACCACTGTAGAGGGAAGGAGGAAGTGTAAACATTCCACCCTGGCTGCTGCCACTCTGCTCTCTCCTTTGCCTACAAGGTGGGAAGGAGTAGAGTTGCAATCCAGGCCTGACTTTGTCTTGTATCTCTAAGAGAACATTAGGAAAACAGCAAATAAAACTAAAACAAAAAACACCCCTCCCATCCTCCCCCCCCCCCCCCCTCAAAAAAAAGCACCTAACCCACAAACAACCCAATATACTGAATCTGCATAGCTTAAATTCTGCTCAAGGTCTCTCCAGTCCAGGATTGTAATTGCAGGAGCTGCATAAAGGCAAGAACTTGGGAGGCCCAGGAGTAGAACAAGAGGGAGTGTGGACATGCAGGGAGCAGAGAGAGAACTCCCTAGTAAATGCAGAACCAGAAGAACAACAGGTGCCAGAGGCCAAGGGTTGAGGTGCCTTGTCACAGAAGAGCTATGTAAAGAATCTTGCCCAGCACCTGTCCATAGTGTCCCAGGCTTGGTTGTTCTGTGATAACATCTAAAGCTGCCAATATATATTAAAAAAAAAAAAAAAAGAAGAAGAAGAAAAGACAAGAAGACAAGAAAAGACAAGACAAGAAAAGAAAGAAAAGAGAAAGAAAAGAGAAGAAGAGTAGAAAAGAAGAAGACAACAATGATAATGATGACATTCATTTGGAAAGAGTCATTTAGGAAAGATTCAACTCTGGGACAAGCTGAGACAAAAAAGGAGTCCTAAGGAAAGAAGTAGCCATTATGATAAAATAATTGTTTTTTTACTGAGAACAAAATAACTTAAAAGTACATGCAAACATAAATTGAGTTATATTTAAAATGGTCGTAATGGCCTATAATCAGCTTTGAGCCTGCAGTAAGACATCTTAAATACTCTTAAGTTACAGCTGACTTTCACCTTACATTTGAATGTACGGACACTGCAAGAGCATTCCAGGGAATTAACCATGCAGCTGATAGTACTGCAGAATGGAGAACTGTGCTTCTTCCCTCCATATCCAGTGTATGGCTCTCCCACCCCACCCAGAAGCAAGGGAGTTTTGTTTCTTTCTACTGCACTGTTTCCACTTCCACTCTCTGTAGGCTGAATTTCAAGCAGGGCAATACATGGGAAACAAGGTAGCACTGCCCCACTGGCCTGCAAAATCAGAGAGATGGCAGCTGACACCTTGGAAATGTATTTTCTTGCCGTTGTCATGGTCAGAAGATAGCTTTTACAGTGAGAAGAGGTAATCTGGCACTACTGCTAATACTACTGCAAACATTTCCATATGCATGGAATGCTCCAGAGCTTTGTGAAAATCACCAGGCTGTTTCTCTTTTCTCTTTTTTCATTCCCAGCTAGCACCCTACAGCCACACTGAGTTCAGACTCCTTAGTATTCCAGAAGCAGGCAAAGATACTTTTATTTGATCTAAGAAATAGAAAGTACTTCCTATTTACATTTTGCTAGGAGCACAAATACTTACACAGACTTTTCATAGGAAGGTAGCAGTTGTCACATAGATCAGACCACTAACCTGTCAAGACCAATCAGATGGTGGCCAGTCCTGACACTTTCAGAGGAAGGTGTAAGAAACCCTACTGTATTCAGTTTGTGTGGCAAGGTTTTGTTAGTGGGGTGGCTACAGGGGTGGCTTCTGTGAGAAGCTCCTAGAAGCTTCCTCTATGTCCGATAGAGCCAATGCCAGCCGGCTTCAAGATGGACCCGCCGCTGGCCAAGGCCAAGCCAATCAGCGATGGTGGTAGCACCTCCCTGATAACATATTTAAGAAGGGGGAAAAAAAAACCCTGTGAAATTGCAGCCGGAGAGAAGAGTGAGAATATGTGAGAGGAACAACTCTGCAGACACCAAGGTCAGTGAAGAAGGAGGGGAGGAGGTGCTCCAGGCGCCAGAGCAGAGATTCCCCTGCAGCCCGTGGTGCAGATCATGGTGAGGCAGGCTGTCCCCCTGCAGCCCATGGAGATCCATGGTGGAGCAGATATCCACCTGCAGCCTGTGGAGGACCCCACGCTGGAGCAGGTGGATGTGCCCGAAGGAGGCTGTGACCCCGTGGGAAGCCTGTGCTGGAGCAGGCTCCTGGCAGGACCTGTGGACCCATGGAGAGAGGAGACCACACTGGAGCAGGTTTGCTGGCAGGACTTGTGACCCTGTGGGGGACCCATGCTGGAGCAGTCTGTTCCTGAAGGACTGCACCCCGTGGAAGAGACCCACAGTGGAGCAGTTCATGAAGAACTGTAGCCCGTGGGAAGGACCCACGCTGGAGAAGTTCGTGGAGGACTGTCTCTCATGGGAGGGACCCCACGCTGGAGCAGGGGAAGAGTGTTAGGAGTCCTCCCCCTGAGGAGGAAGGAGCGGCAGAGACAACGTGTGGTGAACAGACCACAACCCCATTCTCCATCCCCCTGTGCGGCTGGGGGCGGGAAGAGGTAGAGAATTCGGGACTAAAGTTAAGTCCAGGAAGAAGGGAGGGGTGGGGGGAAGGTGTTTTAAGATTTATTTTTTATTTTTCATTACCCTACTCTGATTTGATTGGTAATAAATTAAACTAATTTCCCCAAGTCGAGTTTGTTTTGCCTGTGACAGTAATTGGTGAGTGACCTCTCCCTGTCCTTATCTCGTCCCATGAGCCTTTTGTTATATTTTATCTCCCCTGTCCAGCTGAGGAGGGGAGTGATAGAGCAGCTTTGGTGGGCACCTGGTGTCCAGCCAGGGTCAATCCACCACACCTACTTAGGAATTCCCACCCAAGGTAGGAGATTGTTGGTTTTTTTTCACCCCTGTAATGTGGCAGTGAATTTCTCTTGTTACTTTTCTTGTAACCTGAAAGGTTGAGCAAGTTCATTTCTGCCATGGAATAGTACATGCTGTGTCAGAATTTAGATGCATGCATTCCACTACATATGAAAATCCCACTAGGGCAGTCTTTTTTACAGGCTGTGTGATTCACGTACTGGCAAAATGACATTCAGAAGTATTTGGACTTACAAAACTGCTGAGCTCACAAAACTCCCATTGTAGTCTATAAGAAATACAGATAAAACACATAATGATTTGACATTATCAACAGTGAATACTCCTATCTTTTTGCTACCAAAAATTACTATTATTAAGTAACTGAAAGTATTGTTTAGCAGTAATAGCAATATCAATTTATCTGCTGGTAGATGGATCTCCCTATTTGTGGACGTTCTGTTTTCTCTGCAAGTAATGGTATTACTTATATCTGTCGATGCTCTTTGCAAGTTCATTCAGCACTACGTATTTTTCAAAGGATGGGTTAGATATTAGCTAATGTGTAGTACTCTCTTCTGAGGTTGGCATGGAGTAAGTCCTTATTTTAGAAAAGAAGGAACTGAGACTATTTAAAAATAAACAAATTTTCATTCTTTAATAGTGCCTGGAAATTGCTAAGTCATATTTTTAGGCTTAGTCTATGGATTGCTCTTTTTGAGACATTTGAGACCACTGTTTCTATGTGCTTTTATTTTACGTGATTTGACATGAACACAGTAATTACACAATTGAATGTTGATTGCCTTACTGTTAACGCACTCAGATGTGTTAAGAAGTGGTCTCAGAGTTAGCTTCCCAGTTTAATGTTATTGTGGGTTTTAGACAGTAGTCTTGGACACAGCGCTGACTTAGCACCTGAGTACACTGTTGGTTCTCTTCTGCTGATTCTGGATATTCTAAGCTAATTCTTTTAACTTCTCTAGCTCCAGTAATATACACAGCCGAGAATACATTCTTTTGAATTCTTAATCTTAGATGTTAGATTCCAGATAGAGATGATGTGATACTACTTATGTCTTGACAGTCTCTTTTCCTCCACACTCCCATTCTTGAAATGTTTGGCATAGTTATAACTTCCTTACACGGGGATGATTTATTTACTCTATGTAAATTATACTATTGTAAGACTTCTGCATGTCTCTCAAATGCTTATAAGAACTTTTGAACATGTGGGAGAATACTTACTGTTAGCTACTAGTTGTATATACACACACAAAAAAGCGGAGCTTATACCTCAGTCTTTCATAATTTCTACGTAAGCTATGATTTGGCCCAGATTTCTTAAGTACTTAGCCCAACTTTGCAAAATTTTATCCAAACCCTAACCGTGCAAGGAAATATCTTTGCCAAAATCCTCATCTCACTGAATTAAGTAGCAGAAATCACACATATTTTAATAGAGCAAGGAATTTACCCCTGAACTTCAAAGAATTTATGTGACCTGGAAAAAAATCCACAAACTTTTTTCTCATTTCAGCATTACCAGAGCTTTTCATTTTGAAGAAACTTGCAGAATTAATGCAACAGCATTATATGTTTAGGTATGTGCACATTATTCCCAAACACATTCAGTCTAGACTTAAACTCTTGAGAGTCCAGAGGTGATCCTGGATATTGCAAAGGAAGCTGTGAAGCAGAGCAGGAGCTGCCCTTGGATTGTGTGCATAAACACTCCAAACTTTACTTAGTCTGTTTAAAACTAAATCCAACTTCTTGCAGCAAATAAATTGCTTCTGGTATACAAGTTCCAGATACTAGCTCAGCTATAGATGTGGTCAACAGTGTTTGACCACAGTAAGTAGTGATATGGTTAAAACTTAGTGCACAGTCTTTGCTAGCTCACTCTTTTTGCAGTGAAGTGATTAGCAAACTGCACAGAGGTTGGCATGCATGAGGTACGTTTGCGAAGAGCCACAAAGGAATAAGTAATGTATGGGAGGCTTTATAACTATGATGGAAGTTGGGGAATATCGATTTAGTTGTCGAATTTTAACATCTTCCAGAACATCTTCCAGAGTCTCCAGAGCTTTCAGACAGGCTGGGAGATGACAAGCAGCTCGTATAGGCCTCTGAGACAGAATTTATATAGTCTGGGACATTCCAACATGCTTTTTGGTAACAATAGTCTATTACCATTATGAAACTGCTATTAGCATTCTCCTGAGAGGTGAACATATCTCCTTGGTTATGTTTAAAACCCCGATAGGAAGTGCCTCAACTGCAGTTGGGGGCAGTGCTGCCCATTTGCTAACAATTTACAGAGTTGTCACAATGTACAGAGTAGAGCTGTGAACTTTTCCTAGCAGACCATTTATCCCCCCTCCCCTAGTAATTCTAGGAATAGTCTGTCCACTTCATGTGGGACAATATTAATTTTCTATTTGTTGAAGAACTGGGCATACCAAGTAGCACTCAGAAGGCTAGCAGAAAGAGAAGTATTTCTTATTGCAGTGGAAATCGTATATAGTTACCATGAAAAAGTCAGTAAGGCAGTGTAAACTATGATTTTATTTTCATGTTGTCATCTGCAAAGACACAAAGGCCTTTTCTTTATTTGGAATTAGGCCTGCAGACACTGATGTACAGGAAACAGTACAACCTCCAGTCTTGTAAGAGAGACAGCAACCTTGTGCTTTTCTCAATCTTGGAGTAATCTCCGCTTATAGTATTTTTTGTCCATTTTTCTTGTGAGTTTACCTTATACAGGAACACCAGAAGCTGCAACTGTGGCTTACTCTTTCCATATAGCTAGAAGAGACCAGATAGATAGTGCCATAGATTTCAAATGATCTGCAGTGTTGCAACGACGTGGGCTGTGACCTGAAGTCAAGTTTTTGATGAGCCACACCCCAAGGTGTACAACTCACTGTGAATGAGACACGCGTTCTCAGTTCAAAATATTTCATACAGAGAAAAGATTTTAAAAAAGAAGTAAAAATGAATCGTGTATGAAAGCTAATTTAAAATCCCCTTTAAAAACCAGTCACCTGTAATCTCTTCAGAAATACTAGAACAGTTCATAGCTATCACTAGGAATTCAGTGACAGGTCATGAGATAGACTCTCTTTGTGCTGTGTGTATCATCACTCCCATTTAGCCCCTTGGCTAATCTAGTTCTTATTAACTCACAGTCTGAAACAAATTCATCACCCACATCTGTACTTAGGATATAGCTTTCTCCTGAACCTGACATGGTGGTGTGGAAGAGAGTTTAAAACAACATACTAATGCAGACAACTCGTCTCATCATGCCCACAAGCCCCAGTGTCAGCCAGCTAAACTTTAAAGAAGTTCCCCTGTGACTGTAGTATGTTCAGACACTCAGTAGTGTTTTTTGTTTGAAGGCTGGAGTGTTGTTGTTAGCCTTTTCTTTTGAGAGGCATAATTTTTTCTGCTTATTATCTGATGAAAAAAACTGCTTTCATTACATCCATTTAGGTAATTTTCTAATCCCCACTAACTCAGCATTCAACGTTACTGACTCTAAAACTTCATAAGTTTTCTTGTTAGCCTTACTACTAATAGAGCAGTAGTTCTTGAGTTCTTCAATTATTTAATGCCATACAAACTCTTAAATTAATACATCTAATTCCCATATCTCTTTTGGGGAGAAAACCTCAGAAATGGGGCACTCTAATTCTAAAATCCCAGAAAGTAGTTTGAGTCACAACACTTAATTACAACACTACACTCTAATTACAATGCTACATGAGTTTTCAGGATTTGACTTATTTTCTGTTGTCCCCATTAAATGTGCTAGTTTACTAATGTATTTAGTTTTCATTAGGCTAATCTTTATCGGTGGCCAGTACAGGCCTAGGAAGGGATTCAGAATTTTCCTCTATTTAATGTCAAATGTTTTTGCAACGTGGATACTGCCTATAAATCTGTTGCAAAGGAATTTCTTGGTACTCTGATTGCTTCTGAGACTTAATAATATCGGAGATGGTGACTCCTAGAAAATATCTTATATAGCTTAGGAAATGAGCTTTTCAGAGCAGGATGCTGTAGTTCACAAATATGAACTCTACTTCTGCAGGAGTTCCTGGTTTTGGTTGTGGCCTTGAAGGTTCTACAGTGCATCCCTTACTGAGAACTGTCAGGGAAGCTGTATCACCCGTTCCATCTTCAATTTAAAGCTGTGTGATAGTGGAAAGCTAATGGCTAAACTTCTATAGAATCAATCAATCATCTTTATGATGGGTTTTGGAAATATTTCTTTGAAGTGTCAGGTCATTTGATGGTTTAAGACAGTTCATACTTTTAAAAGTACTTTTTAAAGTGCAGTTTGATTCTGAGATGGGATTATGAAGTGGCTTGGGAATGCTCTGTGTTTGCATCTTGGTAGCTATCTCAAATCGTATCAGTTTATAAACAAAATGCTATTTCTGACAGCTACTGCTGCAAATTCTGATTAGAAAGTGAAAGCCAAGGAGTGTTTTCTTCCTGTTCATTAATTCCTTGCAGTAAAGAGCTCAAGTACATTAGGAAATTTGCAACATGAGAACCTTTGTAAACCGACTGTTTGAAGCCTTGGTAGCTATTCAGGAGACAGAATAAAGAGCACTTTCCCAGAGTGGCATACAATGTGCATGTACTATAGGAATAAAAGCAGAAGATGCCAACTTTTCTCACCGCATTCATAAAGCTGGTTTGGAATAGTCCTTAAAAAACAAAACAAAACAAAACACAAAAACCAACCAAACAAAAAAACCAAACAGTTGTACTTGGGTTTGAACTGGCACTTTCAGAAGTAATGAAACTCGTAGTATAGAAAGAACCAGGTGTCTTTTGCTCGGGAAATTGGCTGCAGTGTATTCAAACACAAACTTAGCCCAGTATCTGGCTTGAAGCTACCTGAAATAGAGCATCACCAATGAGGATTATGTTGTAATTTAAATTTCGTAGGACACTGAGTTATTAATGAGAATCCCTAGATTACTACAACCTTTTGAACAACCATTGATTCTAGCAGCATGTGTAAACAACTCACCAAATATTTTGTTCCAGATTTCTTGCAAGTGTAGTGCATGCTTATTGCAAGCTTCCTCTTCTTCCAGACCACTAACTGTTATAACAACATGATATAGTGTAGTTGCCAGTACTGTTCTATATTTCTGAACTCTGTAAATTCACACTTGCTAGCAGTCATGCACAAAATAGGAGAAGGCCTCAAAAATAGTAAGGCTGATGAAGATTGCTATAAAACAAAACCAAATCCAGTTTAACAGCAACTAAAGCTATAAGGTTTTGACCATCAGATGGTTTTTGCTTTAGCAGAAAAAAGAGATTTGGGATCTTGTAGCACCAAATCCTAACTTTTCATCCCACTAAGTGATCTGCGCTAATAACTTTCTGTAATCTAAAATAAGACACGCAGACCGGAAGTATAAAGCTGCTGTTTTTCTGTGGGAAACTAAAGGCAGATTCAGAGTTCCTTGAGTCAGGCTTCTTGCATTGTTTATTTGGAAAGACCTGGATTTCTGTTGCTTTGTCAGTAAGTCATACAAGAAGAAAATTCATCAAAATGTGATAGCTACATGGAGAAGAATCCCTTTTCCCCCCCCTGTTTCACTCAGCCATCACTGGCTGGGTAACTGGCACATGTACAAATGAACTCTCCTGCCCCTGAGAAAAGCCTTGGGGAAATAGCTGCTAGAGATATTAACATTTTGGTTTGTTCCTGTTTTCCTTTATCTGTTGACAAAAATATGATGCTTGCATCTCTCTCAGGCTAATCTATTACAGAAGCTTTGCCAGGGTTCATTGCTGTGCTGACATGCTCTGCCTCTGTGAAAGAGTATATATATCAGTACTGAATTCTTTCTGAAGTTTTAGTTGCTAATTTTTTTCCCTACAATGTTAAGGACTAGTTCAGGGTCAGGAACGATCATCAAATAGCAGAGACAGAATAGCCTGCAGTCCCATTTGGAAAGCTATGCTGTCTTGATACCAGTATCTTTGCCAGAATGGTGTAGGCTGGAGCTGTAGTGTCTCTTGTATGGGAAAGTGAATTGTTTATTTGTCATAGCTGCTGTGTGTCACAGTGGTTGCAGGTTATTTCTTATTTTGGGGGAGAAAATGGAAGGTAGAGAAATGGGGCATCTGTTAATAATTCCTATATAAGTATGTCTTGGTTGGTACAGTGACCAGAGCCCTTGAGGATAACTCAGGAACTGACTCTAATTCACAAGACTTGGCACCACAAGAATCCCTTAGTAGGCCATAGGTCTTACATGATGCTAAGATCTTGTACTGGCTCTGTACAAGTGACGGATATCAGCACCCCCCCTGTGCTTCAAGCTGAGCAAGTGTCAATGAGGTCACACTGCTAGTAACTGTAGAAAACAGTATGTGTAGGAGGGGTGAGGGTTAGGCCCATGTATTGGTGCAGTCTCCACTTTGTCATGGTGTAGCTTTTGAATTGTTAACAGTCAAAACTGCCCTCCATCTAGTTTCCTGTCTTCCTCACTGAATTGTATACAGCTAAACTATGCTCTGTCTAGTGATTTTCTTGATTCTTGCTGTTGTACACTGCTAGGAAATTTTCTTGAGCTGCCACACTCCTAAGATAAATAAATCCTTCTTCCCACTCTCCAGCCCTCCTGTATCCTCTTTGATATGGAATCTTTTATGTCAACACCAAAACCTTTTCAATTACGTTTCATAGCAGGTCTCACTAAATGAATGGTTATACATCGCTGTGGCTCTTTTTCTGTATAGTTACCTGCAGTATTATCAGGACAGGAGCAGAACCTCATCATGTGATGCTTATCTGTACTGCAGCTTTTTTCTGATTCTTGCAAAACAATACTAGTGCTCAATTAGTGCACAGTTGCCAAAAATATTGCAATTACTTTTTCTTACCTCTCAATGATAATGGCAATCTCTGTATTAACTAGAATCACTGCCCTTAGTATATTCCCTGTTATATAACTGCCATGGTTTTATGACCCCAATAGCCAAATAATGTTTACATTCAGACAAATTTGACTCAAGGAGTCCTAGAATGTCATGACATAATGCTGAAAAGGCAGAGAATGTTATATTAATCTTACATAAATTGTAATTTACATAATTAAAATTTAAAAATTGTAAGTTGATAAAAGTTTAAAAAGACAGGCATGAACTGGGAGCACAGTACAGGGGACAGTTTATTTTGACTATTGTTTCAGTAATAATCATTCTGCTTAATTTGATTTGATGGTGCACTATCATGATGGTTAGGGCAACAGGAATATTCTTTAATAAAAAATGTCCTGCTACATGTCCATTCCCTCCCCCGCTCCCCGCCTTTGAAATCTTTCACAAAACTATTGCAGGTAACTTGAGAATAGCCTGAGAGCAAAACTTGTAATGCAAGGACACGTGAGTAAATCCCACAGTGATCAAAAAATGTGACTCTCCCAGTGATCATTATTATGACCTTGTGACCAGCAGGAGAGAGGAGCATGGCTTAAAGATCACTAAGATGTCCTATAGACATGCAAACATTTTGCTATCTTCTAGAAAGCAGAGCCTGCTACTCCTATTCAGTGATGTCTTCCTCACAGTGACTTATTTCTTGAGGTTACTCTCAGAGTGACAACATTTCTTTCAGGTAAACAGAAATCTCGGAGTCCAGATTTTTGTGGTCTCTTTTCAGCTCTGCCACTGATGTCTGTCTGTTATCGGACAAGTCTAAGCATCCACGGCTGAAACAGGTTTAATATTTACACATCTCAGAGCAATGAGTCACATCTTGATTCTGTCCAGTAAAGCACATAGAGTCCATCATGAAATACAGAGTTATTTCCAG
This sequence comes from Ciconia boyciana, assembly GCF_034638445.1. Taxonomy (NCBI): domain Eukaryota; kingdom Metazoa; phylum Chordata; class Aves; order Ciconiiformes; family Ciconiidae; genus Ciconia; species Ciconia boyciana. The sequence goes on from NC_132941.1 coordinate 42,896,409, forward strand.
ACAGGGCCCCTCTCTGAAAAATGTTAACAGGTGGAAACCCTAGTAGATAAATTAACGTCCGCTCTTCAAGAGAGGGTTATTTTTACCACCAGCCTGAGTTTGGTGAGTGCAAGTGTACCATGCAATGGTATACAGAAAGCATTTATAGCTAGAGTGCTCTGGACCTGTCCCTCCCCCATTTTTAAAGCAGTCTGATAAAGTGTGTGCATTTGTGTATTCATAACACCTACATAAGGAGATTATTTGATTTCTAGGCACAGAGTTAATTTGATCACGTAGACTGAGAGAACTGGATCATGAATAAAGGGCACCCAACACCAAGTGCATGGGTGCTTTGATGAAGAGAAGTGTACAGAATTATTTTTCATTAAAATACTGCTTGTCTTTGTGGGGTTACTGATCTCAATAAGCTTACAGCCACATGAACATATCTAGAATTTTTATATGCTTATATATGAGAAGATGTCTAAGGGAAAAAGCGTTTTTCTCCCTCCACCACTTTTTTGCTTGGGGAAATACTAATTTGTAGCTTCTCAGAAAATCTGCGCCTTTTTCCCAGTGTCTAGCTTTGTCTTTTACACTTGGAGAAACAGGCATGCCCATGGAACTGAAGAATTTTTATGCAGAAAGTCGAGCTGGTAACTGGATGCGATAGTCTTGTCTGCTGGCTGCACTTCTGAGCAGGAATGAGGCCTGATCACTCGTGGAATTCCCGCTGTCTCAGCCCAAGTGGATGGGCAGTGACCTGCGTGCTCCCCCTGGCCCGGCAGCTCTGGTCGTGGCTCATCATAGCGACTTCAGTGCCTTTGACACCACTGTCTGCTCAAGCACTTGAGGCCCACCAGTGTCCCTTTGTGTGTAGGATAGTGGTGTCTTATAAAAGCATGACACATTCCTACAGTGTTCCCGACAGAAAAGAGTCCAGATTTTTCTGGGTCCAGTGTTATGGGGAAGGGCTGTACAAAAGAAAGCCCATGACAACAATGTAAAATGATAAGTCACGTTATGCTATAAATAGAGTTTAAGTTTAGGAATGAGGAATTCAGTAGTGAATCACCTGAACTCTCTTTCTGACTTACTGAATATATTACATGTTTTTAGAAAATTCTGCATTAGTAATACTATAAAAATCTGCTTTTGTTCATGGATTGCATTGCATATCCACAACTGAAAAAAGGGAGGTTGTGCTCCCCACATGCTATTCTAGCTAGGCCACTAATTTCACATATTTTAAGATAACTGCTCTGTGTATTTTCATTTCTTGGTCTTTTCTGAAACACCCAGTATGAATGCCAAATAGAGGCATGTTTCTGATGAGTATCTTTTCTCTAGAAACTGGGCTGAGAGCCACAGACTTGCTTCCAGTGAACCACCAAGGCTTCTTTTAATTTGATGACCTAAGTTGCTGTTGAATTTAGATGAACTCAGACAAGTTTATAAGTGAAAGTGTCTGTCTTTCATTGCTAATCCTTTGAGCTATTCAGTCCTTTTAAATCCTCTTCTTTTCAGGCTTAAAAAGCCTACATCTCTATCCAGACACTTTCAATGTTCTGCTTTCAGGACTTAAAAACACATTTCAAGGCTCTTCTTATATTTAAGATGATACTGATAACTGCAAAGAAATCTGTTTAGCAAAGATGTTTGCAACATCAGCCAGCACACAATATTTGTTTAATTGAGGTATAGATGTGCCTAATTAACTAAAATACATTGCTTGCATATTTTAAAATTGTCTTTTCTAGGAAAAGTCATATGAAGCATGTAGTCAGGTTATCTGATGTCTTGCTTAAAAAAATTATCCACCAATAAAACATCACAAAATCTCCTTTCAAGAAAGAAGTCAGCAAATCATGTCATGATTTTCAAGGTAACATTAACTAGAGACTGGAATACAGGACAACAGCAATGAAATGGAATAACATGCCTGAGTTCAGAATAGTCAATGTTTCATATAAATAGGCTTTGAGACAAGGGTAGAAGAAAATTTTGTGTCATGGGCTCTCACATGTTGAGCACACTTTGACACTGCAGCCTTCTTTCCAAACCTGGGCACTTGGAGGGGTCACCATTGTTGTGCTATCACACTGGAGAGAAGCACAAGTTCCCCTAACCAAGCTACTTCAAGCTCTAAAGTGCCTAAATTTCTGAAAAGTTACTTCCCTGTTTATGAATTTTGTTTTTCTATTTTCAGTTCTTATTTAGTGTCAGGCTGAAACCAAGACCTTTGATGATTTTAACAGCCAAAAAAAGTGTAAGTAAAAAAAGTGTAAGTATGAAATCAATAACCTAGTATTTATTGAATCTGGTAAGTTCTACAGTTTCAGTGAGACTTAGTATCTTCTCACAAAACATTCCCCATCTTTATCTTTAAGCTTATGATTTGAGTTGAGACGGTGATCGTTAACTCAGGTAAATTTTAAGAAAGATAGATGGTGACATAAAAGGGGTTTTTTTCTTTTTTTTCTTTTCTTGTTTTTAGTTAAAATCAAGCACATCACAGAACATAATATATGTTTTCATTAAATTCTCAACAGCAGAAGTTGCCGTCTTTTACTGAAAAAATTACAACTTCTAGCTACTCATGGAAATTGTTCTTAGAATACTCTTTTAAGGTCACGGAGAGTCAAATGTAATCAATCATCCTGGAAAATGGAGCCATGCAGACTCAGAGAATCTGAAATTGTCTGAACTTGTCAGCATAGGGAACTCTGCACTTGCTTAGTGCTTGCTTAGTGTGAAAGAAAAATGTTCACAGCTACTATAAGCAGTAGGAGATGGAAGATACTTAATTTTTTCTGAACTTCAAAAAGCATTTTAACAGACACTCATGTAAGTGCTGTACTCATCTGGCAAGGTAGCATGGCGGTAGTGTCTACTGTCCTAACCTGATATTAAGTTACTAGGCAAGCATATTCCTACCTCTTACCCTATATTAAAAAGGTATCAGGAAATGCTATACTCAAAAATGGAGAGGCAGTTCAGCCTTCAACAGGGTAGGCTTGCATTTTTCTCTGGTGGAAGTCAAGGATTTAAAGAAATTACCCTTAACCTTTTGGAGATTCCAGAAAGAACTGCACTGAACATGGACTTGCTTTAGTTTTAAATCCCTTCTTTTACAAGTGCCCCCTCTACTACGGTATGCAAAATCTGATGCTTACAAGTCCAAAAGCTACAATATGCTTTACATACTGAAACAATCATCTGTGCTAGCTGTCGACTCTATCATGGAGATTGATGCTAAAAATCTTGATGCATTCCTCACTGTGAAACACAGTATTTTAAATAAAAGAGAATAGTTCAGTTTAAGGCATGCTAACAGATGAAAACAAATGTCTGAGAAGCAGAGTTTGACCTCCCTAGTGTGTTTTTTTCTTCCTGTGCCTTACACCAGAAACTTTAGCAAAAGGCTTCCACTTATCACAAAGCCTCCCTTGTACGGACGAAGAGGGAATGCCCCCATTTCCGTGCACCCTGGGGGGCTCCCTGAAACACCCCTGTGTTGCCCTGCCTTGCTGGTGCCCTGGGAGCAGCCTGACTGAGCAGAACATCGGATTTGTTCCAGGCGCTGCTGGCTGCCAGCACGTTGTAGGACTAACTTGTGAGGAATGTTCCCCTTGGCAGGCAGCCTCCTCCTGGCACTGGCGCCAAATGATATCAGCCATAATTGTTGCTATTTATGATTTTTCTTGTTGTTTATATGAATCACTGCTAAGACAGCTAGGTTATCCCAAATCTTTGAACAACTCGTACATTGGGAAGCCTGACAGTAGGTAGAGGATAATATAAATGATTTTGCCTTGAATCTATGATTTTTTTAGCTGAGAGATAAAAGCATATCTGCTTGAGCTTGGAGTTCCAAATCCAAGAACTGCTGAGTCGTAGGAGTCCAGCATCGACACTGTCTTGCTATGTGTCCTGGAAGAAGTTTCTTCAAAATTTCTCTTGGTTTTCTTTTACTTACACTTTTCTCTATTTTCTGTTAATTTGCTTTTTGTTCAGCTGCTTTGAAACTAATGTAAGCAAGCAGGCCCACATGTAAGTAAATATTCCAGCACTGAGAATAATATCACCTGTATGCAATGGGTCTGACTGTGTGTTAAACCCTGAGCTTCTTTGTGCGTGGATGAAAAGTATAAATAAAAATAGTAATTCTGGTTTTGGCTGAAACTAACAAACAATTAAAACCATACAATGACCCTGTCCTTCTATTTCACTTTTTTCTGAATAAGCAAAATGCAAATATACCAAAGAATATATGAAAATCCTGAACTGGACACTGCTGTATGTGCCCAACAGCTGTGATCCGAGTTTGCACTACCAGAAACCCTGGGCATGCTCACTGTCACAGGCATTCTGGAAAGTGTTGAGTAAACCAGCTATGCATACACATAAAGCAGGTGACTTTACTGTGCAAGTACAGTGTCATATGAATGCAGGCAGCTTTGATCAGGAAATCCCAAGCAGAAATATATTTGTCCTTTTCTGTGTGTCACTACTAAAGCAGACAAAAAAATCCATTTCCTGTGAAAGAGAGAACATTGTATGCATGCTGCTCCTGTGTGGGGTTTTTGGATGCCTACCATAACAGCATAGGCAAATAAATCTACTCTTTGGTGCTGTAGAATAACCTTCTGCAGCACACATTGGCTAGTAGAGACTTCTGTGGTAATACTTGAAGGATGCTTTAAGTTCTAAACAAGGAGGATTGTAAGTGTTTTTCTCCACTTCTTGTGACTGACTGTGGGATAAAATAGTATACACTTCTTCCATTTGCACAGTGTGTTTAGTGCCTCCGCAATTACGTTATATAAATAATATTGCTCATTTAAACTTACATAAGGTTGCTGAGTGCCAATAATACTCATGGCAGAGCTTGAGTTTTGCATTGCTTTTAACTACTACTATGCATTTAATTCTAAATGCAGTACTTCTTATTTCATTTTGCAAATGAGAAGCACCTATCAAACATCACTGTTTATGGTGACAAACTTATGAAATGTACTATTCAAGTAAAATACAATGCTCTTTTAAAGTTCAGGATCTATATAGTCAGAAGAGGTCAAATTCCAATGTGGGCATATAATGCAACTGCGACTATCCCCAAATATGTGCATTTTCATCAGGTCATGCTAAGCTACATGAGGAAATGGGTTGTTAGTCAGACAGACAGACTGCAGATGTGAAGCATCCGGAGACCCAAGAGAGCAAGGCACCACGACGACGTTATGCCATCAGAGATCATGCACTTGTACAGAAATAGAAGGGTTGGTGACTTGGAAACAAGAGGCAGAAGGTTTGAGCTGATTAGGGATGCCCTGCCAGTGCCAGTGCTTTCTGTTGCTTTCAGACTGGCATTGTGTCAGAGCAGGCACAATACTTATCCTGTGTAGAAAGATAGGATATTGCTTAGTACTAGGCACAGAGAGAAGTGAAAAAGTTTTGAGGTACACTGTGTAGGTGACTCACTCAAAGGAAAGGATAGGGTAAATTTTTCAGTGTCTCAAACATAAGACTGAACTCTGGGGAAGCCACTAAGACACTCTGAATGCATACACTGGGGCAGCAAGTGATCTGTCTGCATCAGCTATAGAGAGTGCGTCACTGTGTGTCCTCACTCCCAGTATCCAAAGCAGCAGCCTCAGGCTCAGATTGCAGAAGATGTACAAGCTCAGTTGTTTGCTGTCCTGACACAGTCCCTTAAATGCATAGAATTATTTATTATATCTTGTTTACTTATTCCAAACTCCAGTTAGCGCAAAACTCTGAAAACATGGTTTTGTGGAGGACAGATGAGATGCTTTATTATGATGCACTTGCAGGGTCAAGAATCAAAGGACTTTTTGATGTACATCTACCTAGAAATTGTTGTGATACAACTTGGAAATCTTCAAGTTTCATAAACGTGAAGTACAGAAACAAGAACCAGTCCATTAGGTCTGAGGCCATTCTGAATGAATAGATCTAGACATATTGATATTTTAGATAGTAACCAACCACAAACTTGCTTTTATTTGTTCAGGTTCCTCTTTCTTTTTTTTAATCTTTATAATTCTTAGAAAACTGAATGTAGCCAGGGGAAGGATGGCAGGGAAGTAGTGGTTCCGTTGGTAAATACTACATTGAAATGTTATTTCTGTCTTTTCTAGTGAAGAAAAGGCTTTTCCAGGACTGAACTATTTTTTTTCACAGACCTGTAGTAGTGTTTCAATTAAATTACCATATATGTTAAATTTCAGCAGTTGTCTGGCCCTCCCAGGAACATGAGTCTTCTGTTTTCCCACTGTTAACAGCTTAGAGCTAAAACTCTTCCATATTTTAATTACTGCAGATCTATCAAAGTGCTAACCATCTAATTATAACTAGTTTTGGTTTTTTTAATTGTTACTTTAAATGTTTTGTCTTCAATTAACTTTCCTCTGCCCTGAAGACAGTATTCAGCAGATTGCAAGGTCTTGGCTGTGTGGTATTATGTATGGCCTGTTCAGGTGTATCTTTTTCCTTTGTAAGAACAGACTTTCTGCTGCTTTAGGCCCTGGATGTTCTCTGCTGATGGTTGTGACAGTTTTGAACATGCCAGGAAGGCAGAGGCCAGAGCGATGATTTTGCTTTACCGATGTGTTTCTCAAAAGCCATCCAAATGCCATAGTGATGGATGGCTTTGAAATACATATTTAAGCTTATAAACTTGCAATTAAAGAGCCTATCTGTTATGTCAGAGCAAGAGAGAAGTCTTAGAATCAATCGTAGAAAACCTGAACTAGCCACAAGCAAAATTTTGGTGCACTGGCCTTTCTCACTTCTGCCTCTCATATGTGTGGTGGTTCCTAGTGACCAGACTGTAACAGAACATAGCATTCTTTTTTTGTTTGTTTGTTTGTTTTTTGTTTTTTCCTTGAACTATTCTGTTCTTTATAGAACTTTGGCCATATCCTTTTCCTAACCTTTTTCACTAATGTAATTTCTCTTTGCATAGTACCTCACAATATCTGACCTGAAGTCAGTGAGAATGCAAAATCTGAAGATTATTGATGCCAAAGTATTAGAGAGTTAGAGTCGTATAGAGAAACATGCAAGCTGGAGCACTGCTGGAAAGCAAACCAAAAAGGTCAAAATTACCAAATATTGTCTACAGAAGACTACTGGCTTGTACATGGCTATTCTCATTTTAGTATAAAATTACTTGTGTCAGGAGTGCAACTCTTGCATTAGTTATTGTCGCAGGCCACAGTGTTGCTGCTTGTTTCCATCTCACAACCAATTAAACAGAAGGAAAAAGAGAATGAGCAGGATACAGACTAGCCTAAATTTCTTAGGTTTCTGTTCAAAGTCATGTTCAGGATCCTTATTTTGACAAGCACTGCTGAAATTGGATAGTTTTACTGCAGTGCAGTGGAGCTGGCTTCATTCTGTTGCACTTGCTTGCCATAAAGTGTAGCTTTCTCTAATCTAATGCCTTTGTAATTGTACTGATAATGCTGCTGGGCTGTCAGGGACACTTCGTAAAGAGCATCTGTTGCACGGGCCTCCACAAATAGGGTGTAGCACACGTGGCTTTATGATCATTAGTATCTAGCAGTTTTAGCAACCCACCTCACTACCTTTTGCTTGTTAGGAATGTATTTTTAGACAGACGTATTTTTAAATTAATAATATCTTCTTTTCTTGCCTTTGATGATTTAGGAGCTTTCTGCACTTTCAACTCTCAAACGATAGTCTAGCAGGTAGCAGCAGCACTTAAATACAGCCTTTTTAGAGCATGGATTACAAGGCACAGAATTCCAGGCTGGAACAGCTGGCTGATAAATTACAGTGCACACTAATCAGCATGTCATGGTGGAGGATTTACGTGGTCGATAGCAAGTGCCAGCCAATTATAAATCAAATACATCACTATTTTTGTCTCTTCAACCAGAGCACTATCTGTATAGTAATTTGCTTCTGCACCCACTAAGCTGTAATTTCCTAGTCATCTGGAGAAAGATGCAATTACCAATAGGGAGAGTGATTCTGTGAGGGAGAAATCTGAGTGTGCTTGGACATTGTAAACTGAAAAATTTTAAAATAATATTCATAGTTCAGGTTCAGGAAATACACTTTTACCTTGATTAGGAGATACTGTTTTTTCCATTCGTGAGATGACACAATAACTCTAAGAAGTGACATTGTCTTCCAGATCCTCAGAATCAAGTTATTATGTGCTCATTGTCTGAGTAGATGCTTGATGCTTGCAGAAGAACCTCTGCTTCCATTTCATACAGGAAGCCAAGCATCAAACAGCATGTAAATGTGTGTGGCACATGCACACGAGAGATGTGCTTGTACACAGATGTCAAATTAAAGTAGATGAATAGGGATGGGAAAGATGACTAACAAAAACCAATTAACAGTGGAACAGAGCTGTAGTTTGTGGGTTTTCCTCATGATTTTTGTTGTTCACCAATGGCTAAAGATTTCTTGCTGTGTGAGGTGTTAGTCCTGGCAAAACAGAACAGAGTTTTTATAGCTCTTTTGTTGTTGGATGTTCTCAGAGTACTGGTGCGTCTTATCACCTGTAGAATATAATGCTTCGCTTCTGGTTGTAGGAAAAAGGCAGAGCCCTAATATTCGGCTCTGATTTTATATTTTGTCTGGTAATAGGCCGTTGTGTTCTTCAACCACTCAGCAGTGTAATACTAATTCTGGATGACTGATGAGCAATGCTACTCATTTAGCTAAGTTTACAATGACTTTACGCTGAGCTGGGGCTTTCTAGGCATTGGCAGAACTCCTTTTTGTTGCTGCCTTGTGTATGTGCTGCTAGGCAGCAGCAGCACCAAATTTTGGATCTAAACCTGCACTGACTGAAGAACAAGTGAGGAGTGGAAGTCTGAAAGGGGGAATGTTTCCATTTCTGAGAAACTTTCACTGCCTCCTTAAATGATCAATTAGCTAAAATTGTGTTTGTGTTGGTTCTGAAAATTTCCACATGTGCTTCTGTTATGTGGATCTATACTGTTGATGAGACATTGTAAGAAACTTGTAAGGAAACGACTAAGCCGTATTGTGGCTAGTTGATTGCTGTGGTTAAAGATGGTACTGGGTGGATTTGAATTTACGGAAATACAGCATACTGAATGCTGAACCCATTGTGGCTGGGGCTTACCAGTCAGGGGGGGCAATATGTGTCAATCCACTGAAGGAAACAGAATGAAGGGATGTTCATGAGATATGCTGTATTTCTAAAAAGGAATCATAATTGACATTTCATTTGTCTGACCTTGCCTTCACTTGCCTTCATTTTGAAATCTTTCTGTCACAATGAATGGGAGCTCCCAGTAAAACCTACTCCCTAACTCTTGACTCACATATATTTGTTTTAGACTTTATGATTTTTTGCTTATGCCATCTTAAGCCTGGACCCGTACGCAATAGCAACACAATGGTGCTGGAGGAGAGAAAATGAATGTACTTCAATAGATAAGAATGCTGGCCTCTTACTACTCAAAATTATGAGAATTTTCTTATTTAAGAAATGAGTCACACCACATTGACACAAATTATTTGCTCAGCTCAGTGGTTCAGCTGCTGTTATGTCTGATTTTGAGTATGCATGTGTTGCAATGTCTAATTTAGGGAAAAAAAGCATAACACTCACTTATGTATAGGAAATTATTTATGAGCTAATGGTGCTATGGAGTCTGATTTGAGCTTCCAGGAGTGCCCTCTGACTTCAAGGACTACAAACATTTGCAAACATAATTAATAAAAAATGATTTGGAAGCATAGATGGAGGTGAGACAAAGGAGCACTATAAAATTTACTTCAAATCAGTGTTCCACCACTGCGTTTGTAACTAGACTCTCCTTAAAGCTAAGTCCATGGAATCGATGTCATGTGTCTCATAGGGATCTTCAGCAATCCCAAGGGATTGCTTCAGGGTTAGCTAAAAAATGTTCTTGCATTATTTACCAATGACTCATTTGTAACCATCTGCCACTCCTCTTCCTTGAGTAAATATTGGCAAATGTTGTTGCTGCAATAACAACAGTCAGCGCTACATCACAGCTTTCTCAGATACTGGCACAATGGCTGTGCCAGGATAAGGCAAAGACCTTATCTGGAAGCTGTAAAAACCATCTGGGGCTTTCTCACATAATGCCAGTCAGAGTAACCCTAGAGCTGTGCCATCTGATGATGGGAAAATCAGGACTGAGGTCAGGAAATAACAAAGATCTATCCCTCAGTCGTTTCAGTTGTGCCAGAGGACCTGATCTGTTTTACCTTAGCTAAGAACAGTCTTCTGGCTTGAAGAAAAGAGTAAGGGCAGATAATGGTTCTGTGAAATCCATTGGGGTTCTCATGTGGGGGGGAAGCTTTTGGATGCTATTGATGCCTAGTGTTCTTGCTTTCTTCAGCAGGACCGTGAAAGAGAAAAGACCCCTCATGTACATATATATTACTTTCATGCTGTGACATGCAGTTGTATCTAATTTCCGTGCTTTCAGCCTCTCCTTCATCTTCATTGTAAAATTGTGAAATCCTCTGTGACCTGATGCTGTATATAAGTTATTAAAAAAGTGGCATCTTGGTATAAAACGGCAGAGAGCACTTTTTTCCTACTTCTATGAGTCGGTCTGTTTTTTAAAAATGAGCAGAATATCTTTGCCACATTCTTACTTAGAAATCAGTGATACAAAATTATATCTTCATTGATTTGGCACTTACCAGCTTTCCCAAATAAGACATTACAAGATCCTTAATGGTTGTACTTTTGAGGCTTAGAAGTGGACTGTCTCCTTCTGTTTGCTTCCAAGGTAACCTTTCATGCTCGCTACATTTTCAGAACACTTTGAATATATGCCCAAAACCACCAAAGACATTCATCCTGCCCCATCTAACTTCAAAGACTACTTCAGTCACTCTCTCCTGAGCAAGTGAGGTTGTTGTAAGAGGATAATTTGTCTAACTGTCTTTCTTCCTTCTACATTGGTAGTTAGTCAATGCATCCCCAGTACTGCAATGCAGCATGGAGGTGCCCTGCTAAGTCTGGGCAATTTAGCTTGGCTACTGGAAGCAGTACAGTTATATGATAGTGTGTGTAGCTTCGCCTCGGCTAGAGTTCTCAGCTTCATGTTTGGCCTGGTCATGCTGAAGAGAGTGTCAGTAGAGTGAAATGCTGCCTAGCCAACCAGAGTTACTCTTTCATATTTTGATGTGTTATTCTGGTGGATTCTGGTGGTGGGTATTGGGTCCTTGCAAGCTGGCTTTGCAACAAAGAAGAAACCAGTGATGTGGAAGTCTGCTACATCCTCCTTGCTACACGCGGGCCTAGAAAACAAGCGTTTCCTCTAAGATTTAAAACTTGCTTGCACATGAAGAAAAAAGGTTCTGAACGGTGATAGTGTGACAGTGATATTGCTAGGTAGTATGTAGACCTAGTTTGTGGAAATTAGATCTTCTGTAAAATAATTGGGTAGCGTGAAAATTCTGAGAAATAGGCAGAAGGAGATATTTAAAGACTGAGTTACAGACTGCTGGCTGACTACAGCTTGAAAAGTAGGGCTACTGACATGGTGTGTGGAAAAGCCCATTTAAAACCACGCTCTGCCTGATTTAGAGTGATGTGGGATGAAAATCGACAGTAAATACCCATAATCCATATTCAAATATTAGAGCAGGGACTTGTATCAGATTGTCCTGAACCCTTGCGTTATTACAAAAGTATAGAAAGGCTTTGCCTGCTTTCATTGCAAAGGGAAAATAACACTGATTTTGGGAGCTTGAAAGATTCTGCAGGACAGAATTAAGATATGCTGGTCTAGTTCCATGTTCTTGTTATTGTGGTGCAGCATGTGAAAGTGAAATGCAAATGTTAGCAATATTGTAACCACTCAGATTTGTCCTCTGCTTTAGGCTTCCCTGTGGATGATCTTTAAAATACGTTCCATCACAAATATAGTTATACAGAGTTCAGGTAGGTTAATACTGTTCAGACTTCTCTATCCTTTCTCTTCTCTCCTCTCCCCCATCATCCTATAAAATCATGGGCTTTTCTTTGTGATTCCTGGGATTTTTTTATTTCCTTCTTTGTTTTGTTTAAGGAAACACCTGAGTCATGATTTTACTTTTTTCTCTGCAACCATAAGGGATACAATTTTTCTTGTAACTGAAAGCTTAAATCCCTTGACTCTGGGCTTTAAGCAAAACACTAATTATCATTACACGTCCTCACAGCTTTTGTTATCCCACTTTAGGATGAATGGTATTATTTCTAGCTAAACACACTGTTAAATACCATTGGTGCTTCCTTTAGTGCTAGAAACTCACAGAAAACTACGTAGCTTGTTCTGCAGCACAGGATTCTTGTTGACTAGGCTGCTTGTTTTAAAGCAAGTCTTATCTGTGACCATGAGAGAGATGCTGAGGTGAAGGAAGACAAGAACATTGCAGGTTCAAGCTTCATATCTTTGCATCCAGAGAATGGTAAGGGAAATGGAAAGCTAATTTTAAAGTTATTTTCTATACTTGACACACCAGCCCCAGCTGAGAAACATAATTGCAGTTGATTTAATTGCTGTGCCATGATCTTTCCCAGTATGATAATAAGCATTTAGCAGCTTGGTGACACTGGGATAAAGTTATCTTAGGAAGCACTCTGTGGTTTTATTTGTCAGTATCAGGGATGCAGAAGCACTTTAGCCTCTTTGTACACAGATAATAGAAAAAAAACCCCACATATTTGCTGCAGATCATCTTCTGACATCAACACTTACCTGTTCTGTAAGCGCATCATAGCCATTTCTCAAAGCTGTCATTATTCTTCTAATTCCACCAAGATCAATGTCAGCTGACTGAAGAGTTGAAGATAGCTTTCACAGTGGGATGTTGCTTTGATTGTTGTTATTTCCAACGAGTCATCAAGCAGTGTACTAAAGGCTTGTACTCCCACATGGGAATGACCACTCATGACATCTAATTCCTCATTCCTTTTGGTTTATATAGCTTTTAGCTTGTTTCTTAATTTAAAAAATACTGATAATGGCTAACTGAGAGTGCCAGAATGTTTTTATATGAGCATCTATCTTCACAACCAATATGCCATTTTTTAATGCATTAACTGCCCTACATATTCCAAATGGAGATTCATCTCCATGCTCATTTCCTTTGTGTTGGAATTACCTGTTTTTAATTAGTCTAAATGCCTGAAGAGTTTTATGTCTTCATACACCACTGAGCTTATTTTCCTTCTGAACATACAAGCAACCATCTAGGTACAGAATACATGACATTGCAATGTTGCTCACCTGGCTTGGTAGTGCAGCTTTTGCAGCAAATTCAATTAAGGCATCAATTTTAGGCTATGCTGATGATAATAAATTCCCCATTTAATAGAAGTTATGCTTTGATGGTTTTTCACATGTCATTTTAATTAATCAGTATAAGTGCTAATGAAACAATGAAGTGGTTTGAGCCATAGAAAATAACTATCTTCTGCTAAGTACTATGCAAGAAAGAATAACAGTGCTTACCAGACGGATAGATAAATCAATGTGGCTTTCCTGAGTTTATTATTTTCAGCTTTTTTTTTTGTACTTTCATTAGTCCTAGGAATGTGTCACAAATGAAGTAAAACTACTAAAAGCATGAAAGTCTAATGCAAAAAGTTAATGCTTAAGTTGTCTAATTAAAGTCAATAGAGGATGTGGTTTTGTAAGTATGATTATTTCTTATTGAATAGTCTTCCACTATGCCTTAAAATGGGAGTCACTACTAAAAGCAAGAACCTATGTAAAATGTACCCCTTTGCTTCCATCATGGCTTTGAGAAACAGAGGAGATGAGCTGTCTGGCTTTTGCATGATGTGCACGGCTTCCACTCTTAGTGCACATCAGTTTTAGAAGCAAAGCTGTGGCCACAGACATTCCTTCTTCAGTCAGTGATTCAGCTCCATTCCCCACTTGGAGCAGGAGCCAATTTGGTGACTAGTTACCAGTCCACATGAAGCTGGCAGTGTTGGCTGTTTGCTTCTGGTAGGCTTCACTTGAGTGCAAGCACTATCTAATTAGACGTGGAGAGACTTGTTGAATTATATTCCCTTTGCTCACTCAGTCGATGCTTGGAGCATGAATCTTTTAACAGATATTGATGCTGACTCATGGGACTCTTGCTGATGAGGGAGAAGATCGTGCATCTGGCATGCTCAAGGTCATGTCATGGATTCACGTGTTTGTGGGAAAGTGCAGAGCTGCTAGGCAGCTGCCCAGAAAATGTGCATTGCTGCCACGTCTGCTCCTTCTGAAACCCCATGAACAAGGCACTGCAAACAGCTAGAGGAAAATCCTGGCACTGCAAATACATGAAATGCAGACTTTGTGGCAGAAGTGGGAAAGTGCATAAGCTGAGGTCTAATTGAGTGAGTCATATGCTCAGAGCAATGAGACTTGACAGGTCTAAGTGAGGAAAGCCCCAGAGGGGCTCTTCAGAGAAAGAGCACTATTGCTACAGCAGTTCAGTTCCTTCTCAGCCTCTTGCCAGAGCTGCAGCCTAGCCTTGAAACCGTAATTTGCAAGTGTTTCCAAAATATAAACTGCATAGGAAGTTCATACTTGTGCATTTTGTAGTATCTTGAATGTCTTGACTGTGAGAGTTGTCTTTGCAGGCATTTGATCTCACTGAGGTATATTTCTATTTCATGACAATCTGGACTTCAGGGTAAAATAAAGTTGCCAGATTCTGCCTCTGGAATGAGTACTTGGTGCCTGTACCAAGCAAGTACCTTGCTGGCATTGAGGAGGACAGGGCTGAATATTTGGGCTTGATCCTGAAAAAAAATTTAAAGTCTTGCTGTTTTATTCATTAGAACATAATCTAGACAAACAGGATTTGCAGAGGATTTTTTTTTCTCTAATGTGGGACTCCTTAGCATGTATTTTATTTTTGGTAGAATAGCTCTTTGAAAAATGATGTGCAACATAAATACCATTTCTGAATTTGGCTCCAGCTGAGGGAAGACACATGCAGAGGAGACGGAAAAAGATGCATAGTGAGAAATCTGACCTTAACTTACTCCCTTGCTGGGTGCATACTCTTTTACTCAAGAGAGGCCCATAAAGAATAGATTTTTTAAACATTTAACTTACATTTTTTAAACATTTAACTTAAATCACCAATGCATTTGAATAAATATGTTTAGACATTCCTTTCCGACTAACAACTGCCATGATGTTTGGTTCCCCAACACCATGCTGTTAAAGCAATTGCAGGCAAATCTATTCTACACCTATCTGAGTTTTGTCAGTTCCGAGTAGTCAAGCAAGTCCTACAGCTTAGTTTTATTCCTCTCCTGTCACAGAGGCAGAGAAATAGCCCTGCTGCTAGTCTTGTTCAATGATGAAATTGCTCTTGAGTCTCATTAATATAATGAATCAATATGTTCTCCTGAACTGGAATGTTTTATGTTCTTAGTCTCTGCTCCCTAGGAAGACACTACTATTTAGGGATCAAATCTATCCAGCAAAGTAAAATGAAGAAATTTTCCCCCCTCCTTATATATTTTTCTAGCTAAGGAGTATTCCAAGCAGCATTCTAAATTATTCAAGACTCTGTAGCCTGTGGAATTTTCAATCTGTTGGAAACAGCTGAAAAATAAAAACCACATGCTCCACTGGCTCTGCGTACAAGAGTCTGCATTTTAAACCAGAGCTGCTGCGTACACTGTAGCTTGTGCCTGTATCGTTTGGTGTTGACATCTGCATTATGATGAGGGGAATTATTCAAAGCCAAATTACTATTCAGGGTGGTAGTGTGAAACAATGAAAATTAGATTGCTAGAGGGGAAAATATATGCAACAGTTTGTATAGTTAGGAAAGAAAATCGGGTTCATTTGCTGAAGCACTGCTTTCTGCGTTAGCAGAGTTTAACCCCTTTACAACAGCTAAAATAAAGCTGTGACATGTTTCATGACAAAATTCAAGTGTTTTCTATGTGCTTTTTCAACTGACGTAGTTATATTGTTTATGGACCTAATCTGAAAATGTCCTGTAGGGTAGTAAATAGTTGGTTTAGACATAGGTCTACAACCTGTTGAACAGTGGGAATAATTTACATCAAAAGTAAAATATGACAAAAAATCACCAGTTTTCCTCTTATTAAGCTGTGCACAAACTTTTTTTTTTTTTTTTGTTGCATATGTAAAAGCTTCTTCTTCAACAAATACATTTTGATCTTTAGTGAAGTGGGCCTGTGCATTGTGAATATTCAGCTACCATCCTGTATCAGTTAGCTTCATAGCTTGGGATATTAATTTCTGTCCCTAAAAACATTTTCTTCCTTAGCTAACCAAGACAGTCTGACTTGTGACTACTGAAATATAGTATTAGAACTAGCGGTTGATTTCTACAAGTTTGTGCTCGTCTACACCTGCTTTAGAAGCAGGGTCCCAACATTCTCCAGCTACCCAACCATTCAGAAGTCCTAATAAAATTTTTGGAAAGTCATCCTCGCCTTGTACCCAACCTCCGCAGAGCTTCAGGAAAATAAAAGAAACATCCATAGATTATAGATTCCTTCCTACACTTAAAAATTATCTACAATAGCCATAAATTAAAGAGCTTCTCTGTAAATCTTGGTCAGAAATCCAGGTTTGCATATCACATCCTGCCTATGAAAGAGGCTATTTGGAGCACATCGCTGTTTCACAGCTCATTGGCAGAGCAAAATTTGCACGCATTCTTGAAAGATTTATGCCGAAGTGTAGCTCTAGCCTGATATGCTGCCTCTGAGTCTCCGCTCCTTTTTCTTATATTGTCTGTCCAGTTATTTTACAAAGTGGCTTCAGTATCTCAGGTCTGGGGAGGGGGGGTGATAGCGTTCCCAGTTAATTTCTTTACTTCTTGAATTGTATGCCAGACCAAATACTGGCGTATGGACACATTTGAACTGTATGCTAAATAAGCAATAGACACTTGCCTTTCTCCTTGAAGGCTGTTTGCTTACCTGCAGTTTCACTTAGCTTCACTTACCTGTCTTTTAACTGGTGTCAATAACAGCTTTTACACATGATTACGGGAGCTCACAAAATTCCTTATTGACCAAAGCGATGATTCTAAGGAAACAACAATGAACTAGAAATTCAGATTTAAGACCTGAGACAAATTGAATAATGCTTTTAAGGCTGGCTTTACTTTTATTAATGTTGGGTTTGTTGATTTATTGAGTCTTTATTTAAACAAGAAAAAACCCCTGAACCGAGTTGTTTCTTTTCCAGCAAGATGATGTTTTTATCAATGTACACAACAGGGGAAAGAAATTAGTTGTTACAATTCTCTGATTACTTGAGAAAGGGTTATAATAAGAAGATAGTTGGGTTTTTTTGATAAAAGACAGTGAAGAACCAGATTGAAAAAAAAAAATCTCTTCATGGCACATAGTACCTTTTCTTCTAATGGAATTCTGCACTTTCATATAGTAAGGAAATCTATTCTATATATATTTGCATGATGTGCCTTTTATGTGTAAAGGTAGAAATACTTATCCAGCGAATAGTGAAATGTTGCAACTGTTAAACCTATTTTTAGAGATGGACAAACACAGAAGCAGAAAGGAGACACAAAAGTTAGAGTAAGTTCTGTGCTGAAGAGACCAGGAGTACATCCAAAGAGTACAGGAGATACACCCCTGGCTCTTCCAGTGTCTGTAACTACTCAGACTGACCATCCGATACTGAGGTTTGAGAACTGAATGTTTGATAGCTGAATAGTGATGAATCTGCACTGTCTTGCAAAAGATCTGAAGAAGGTTATCATCAGCTATGTAAGTGCTATGAAAGGCGCAATAAGCTTTGATCACAGAGAGTTGGAAAATCAGGACTTATCCATTATGAAAGACAGTTGCTGATAGATGAATTAATTTATGGGAGCCAGTACGTGTGTGTGTGCACTAAGGTGCAGAATTCTGTTTTCATACATATACTAGAAGATGCCAGTTCTCTGGACCCTGTTCAGTGCCACAGTGATACATGATAATATCCCCCATTGCTGCGGCTTTAATAACCTTCCCACTAACACTGGAAGGCTGCCACGCAGAGTGCAGCCTGGGCAGTAACAGTAGGAGCTTCTTCATTAAACTTCATTCTCCAGCAGGGCCTGGAAATGACAGCTATTTAATCCCCATCTTTTGCATGAAAGAGATTTTTCCTGTGTAATGCCATCTTGAGTTTATGTAGCATATGTTAATAGGTCAAATGCATCTTGTTGAGAACAGTAATTACTTGACTGTTACCTTTCATTCGATTTGTAACTGAATGCTTTAGAAAAATTTCTTCTATACTAAATTGTCTTCACATTTTCAGTCAGAATTTATCCTTCAAGCAAAAAAAATCTACTTACTTAACCTTGGCATCTGAACCACCAATTTTTGCAAAAGATATAAATTCTAGAAATAATTTTGAAAATTACTGAAGATTATGAAAATTATCTGCCTCCTCCCTGAACTTCTGATTCAATGCTGATTGCAACAGTTTAATCTCATTTTCTTTCAAAACATGGTTTATCATATAGTTGTGGCAGAAATGACTATAAAAGGAATGAGTGATTTGGCATCATTTTAGAATGTAACTAACTGATCTGTGATGAAGATCAATAGTAACCTAGAAACTGGGTATTTTTGTGTGCTGTGCTCTTGTAATAGTCTAACAGAGTACATAACAAACCTTTTTAAACATTACAAGACCGGTTTCTCATGAGCGTAGGTAATTTGAGAGAACAGCAGAATATCTCAGGCATTCTGCCATGTTTGTTTGACATCTGCAGAATGAGATGAAATAAGCGTTCAGTTTTGATCTAAAAAAGTAACATTTGCTTCTCTAAGCTATACTGAGTTCTGTTCATATGTCAGGGAGAAAATGCTTGAAGTGCTCTTTAATGGAATGGTGAACTAGGATTTTTTATCTTTGCCATATATTTCACATTTCTCTTATAGCAATGTATCTGAAAACAATTATTTATGTAAATTTGATAAATTAGAGCCTGGAAAAAGTTTACTGACCTTACAATGTGTGTTTTCCAGTCACAGGTGTTTTAACAGTTTCATATTTCCCAGATCCAGAACGATAAGGATTCCTAATCTTTGGGTAACAGGCTTCATAAAATTTGGCAAGAAATAGTAACACAGATCAGACACCTGTAACAAAGGGGTGTGCAGACTTACTTGTTAAACATATACAAATGCTTTCTGGCTGGATGTTCTGTTAATCTTTGTGTTACACCTATTTTGGTATTGTAATGCCATTTTTACTTTCAGGATGGGACAACTTCTTGAACAAACTGAGAAGATTTGTCTTTTTAGCTACACACTTGATGCCTGAATAGATTACAATAATTACTCAGTGTAAAATCAGTTGCATTCTGAAAATGTTCATACACCTTCTGATGGAAGCGTATTGTCAGAAGTCATTTGACAGTACTTCGCTTCCCTGCCTGAACGTGTCAGATGTCAGATGCGAAGACCCATGAAAAAGAAATGATAAAAAAACTTTTGGCTATTACTTGAGTGTGTCTGCATTACTGCCAGAAAACAGCCAAGGACTGAATTCTCCAAGCACCTGTGGCAACTTCATGGGTGTAGTCTTGAAGTTAGAACTTTCAGCATCCTAAATCCGAGAGATGAAACCAATTCAAAGCAAACTGCAGTATGTTTTATCAAGCATTGGAACAGGCTGCCCAGGGAAGTGGTTGAGTCGCCATCCCTGGAGGTATTTAAAAGACGTTTGGATGAGGTGCTATGGGACATGGTATAGTGGTGGTCTTGGTAGTGTTAGGTTTACGGTTGGACTCGATGATCTTAAAGGTCTTTTCCAACCTATACGATTCTGTGATTCTGTGATTCTATGTTGCTGTAACTCGGGTGCAACAAAGCACTTGTCTCTGTTTGTGTGTAGCACGTAACGGAAGTGGTCTGGAGAAAACCGCCCGAGCGTTAGTGCCAGGAAGACCTCGGTGCCGTGTTTGGGATGCCACCTCTACTCTCACCAGTATCTCCATCCGCAGCGCTCAGCCCAGAGCACTAAGCTGGCTCATACTTAGCCGTGGCCACACGGCCTGAGGTTAATACTTTCATAATAAGAGGAAAATGAATATTTTCTCCCTTCGGCGCCCGCGGGCCCCGCCGCCGCCGGGCCCCGCCGCCGCCGCGAAGCGCGGGCGCCCCCAGCGGAGCCGGCGGCGCCGAGCGGGGGCGGAGGGTGGCGCTCCCAGCAAACGCGCTGAAGAGGCAGCGGTCGGCGGGCACATTTTAATGACCTAGCGCTTTAGAGCGGCTCGGGGGAGGATCACTGTCATCGCTCCCGCTTAAAACAATTATAACTGTTCCTCTTCTTAGGTAAGATTTAGTATTGTCGTGTTCGCTCATAGTTTATGTGCCGGTTGATCTTCGCCTATGCTATTTTAGTCGAACTCATGCGCTGTTGGAGGAAAACGGTAATGTACTGTGCTGCGCTTTTGCAATTTCTTAAACACTTTTCCCGCTGTTTCCATGCCTTCCTGTGAGCATGACATGAAAAAACCGTGGCCTTTTTTTTGTTCACGAAGGCTTTGTTGTGAGAAGGGATTCTCATAAGGGCAGCATTCTGACTCTTCTGCTGCCGTGAAGTGTGTGCTAGCGTTGCCTGAAATCCAGACAAGTCAGGAAGATGCAAGATAATAAATGTCAATGAGGAAGCACAGTCTTGTTTGGCAGGGTCACAGTAAGAAGTGCGGGGTTATATACGTAAATGGCTGAGTACCTACTGTTTATCCTTTGCTCACCTTTTCGCAAGTACTGAGGTGGAAGGGGAGCAAGGGTTAGGCTATAAATAAAACCACTTCAGTGTGATTTACGCGCATAGGCTCAGTAAATTGTCCGTGCATTGGCTGCGAGCGGCAGCATCTCCTTTTCTGAGCCTGCTGCCCCATCTAGTGGCAGTCCTGTACATTGGGTACCGTGAGAGGAAACGAGCAGCTCGCTCCTCACAGCCTGGGTTATCGATTGCAGGCACATAGCTTAAAAATAGTATTGAACAAAAGCCAGTGCGACCCATCAAAGTTTGAGTCTATGTAGGCCAATCAATGAAAGACATAAGTACTTTTTCTTCAGGTGTTCATAAAAGTTTTAATAGAGAATAGTGGCTTTTAAAGACAGGGAAGCTGCCCTATCTGCTGGGAGCTTTGTAGGTGTGAGATTGTTTCCTGTAAAACAAGAGGTCAAGTTGGCCCAAACAAGTAGGACTAAATCTGGAAATAAGAATTCAATTGCTCTTGCAGATCATTCAGTAATAATGTTGTCTTTTGGAGGGTGGGGGCTTCCCTCAGTCCTATAATTACATTCTCCCTTTAAAACCTTATTTCTCTGATAGCTTACAAATCTCCAGATTGATCTGATTGCCCATGTCTTTGATTTGAGGGCTTTTAAATTTCATTTCTGTTGCTGAATCTTTATAAAGACTATCTTGATGCATCTTTGTTTTCATAGCAAGATTCAGTAACTAAAAACACAAGACTAACATTTCTGTTTGGCAGTGGTTTTGTTAATATAGAAAATGAACCATTGGCTCCTGTGCAGTGACACCAACAACATGGCTGGGGTACTGGTAACCTTCTAAGTAAGAAAGCTCTTTGCCATTCAAAGAGCCCATAGACTGTAATTTTAGTTGTAGTGGCTGGACAAGTGCAACAGATACCCAGACAATGAGAAAACAATAATTAAATAGCATCTCATCTTGATTGTCTCTACAGAAACTAGGATATACCAGCAGATATATCTACCTTCTCAGGCTGTTGAATGCAGGAGCTCAAATGCTGGAGATTTGCAGGATCCTTTGATGTTAAGTTGGTGAAATACATCATTCATTCATATGTGTATACACACACACACACACACACATATATGTATGTAAAAACTTCAGCCTTTGTCATGAATGGTTGGTAGGAAAAAAATGTAGCAGAAAAGCTTATGTAGTTGTGAAATTCAGACCTTGTTACCACACAGTCTTCGTAGCCGTAAAATTGTCAAACAAGGAAAGATTATTAACTTCTTTAAACCAATGTAGTAAAAAATATAAAAGAAATATAGTGAAAACTATACAATTTCATTATACCTGTATGCTTTTCCCTTTTCTTATACTGACACAAAGTCTATGAACATAAATGCCAGCACAGGTATGTATAGCCTGGCACTTGTCTGGTATATTTTCACTGAGATACCATACCTAGTTCCAGAGAGGTCTTTAAACATTGCTGCCTCCTGACATTTTCAGTGCTGCAATTAATAATAAAACTTTTTGTTATTATTGCAAGTTTATTGAGTTAAAAGGCTGCTGACATCAATCACAGTCAGGTGACAAACTTTATTTTTAAGCTTTGCAATTTAAAGCACTCATAAGCTAACATCCTTGGGAGGCTGGAATCTACTGTCTCTTTATCTCCTTCCCACTGTTTGTCAGCTTAGGTGTTTGACAGCTCTGTTGCCTCTGAACAGTCAGTATTTTTCCT
Source organism: Ciconia boyciana (assembly GCF_034638445.1). NCBI lineage: Eukaryota > Metazoa > Chordata > Aves > Ciconiiformes > Ciconiidae > Ciconia > Ciconia boyciana. Next base: position 42,918,912 of record NC_132941.1, read on the forward strand.
GTCCATGTGATTGTTTTCATGCTTCAGGAGGACATATGTATATTTTAAGACTAGAATATGACTGTAAAAACAAAAATTGTTCCAAAATTTTTAGAGCAAAGCTAGTAGCTTATATAATTTCCCCCCTAAATGTTCAAAAAGTCCCTTTAATGTAGTTTTAAGGCTGAGTCAAGTTGACCATCTAAAAATATTTCCATAGGCTGGCTTCAGCTACAGAATATGATAAATTTCTCTGATTTGCCTCCCTAGAGCTCTTGATACTGCGTGTCTTAAAAGAGCTCTTGATACCGCATGTCTTAAAACAAGCCTATTGTAAATAAAGGATATAGTTACTATAAGACAGAAGTGTCCTTAGGTGCCAAAAGATTTAGTATGCAGAATAAACCTAGTTGCAGTTATTTTAGATGAAATTGGGTTGTTCTGGAAACAGATTGTCTGTTTACGTCTAGTTTGAAATGAAGTTAGCAATCATTTGTTCTTAAAGATGATACATAAAATGTGATGTCTGTGATCAAATACGTTTGATCCCAAATGCAAGGTGTCTAAGGGAAATAAAACAGCCAAGCTTAGATTCAGTCTCTCCAGTGATCCTCTATAAAACTAAATACTTAAAATATTTCTGTTGTGCCCAGTCTTCACATGATAGACTGAATGAGAATTTCTACCCCACGTTTTTGAGGGATTCTTCCACCTCAGTTTCCACCCCCATGCCCGATTTGGCATTCAAAGCCAAATCAAACACCCAAACAAGGATGCCTAGGACATATTTGTGAAGAATCACAATTGTGAAATGACAGCTAAGATCCTTCCAGAAATAAAGCAGAAGCTGTTAACCACATAAGGAAGTAAAAATGTCTTCCCATTTGAGTGATGGCACTTGAATGCTGTCGCTGATTTAAGTCTGATAGTTTCTCTCATTTTTCTGGAAGATTATTAGTCAGAATCATTTCTGAGACAAATCAATTCATTTTTGAATGGCAGCTACTTAAAGCTGCTTGTTGTTCTGCAATGTTGGCTCTGGTTCTGGCTAGCAAGTTCTAGAGCAAAATACAACTGAGATGGTCAAGGATACCTGTTCAAGGCAGTTCTTCATGTGGCTGGGGCTGCTATTAATATAGCACATAAGCATGTTTAAAAATAAAAAAGTTATCCAACCACACCAGTTTGCAGTATGTCAGACTTTGCAGGTGCATTTGGAGACGAAGGAGTTGGAACATTAGTGAAGATTTTTTTGTCATGGGTGCTGATGTGCTGTAGTAATGCCAAGTACATGCTGTGATCTTCATGGAACAGCTGCAATTTCAACAGCTGTAGTGATGTTCTGATTTATGTCACTTGGGGATGTTTTGTTTTAACTTAGGCTAAAGTTTTGTGCCACAACACAAGAAAATTTAGGGAAGAATTATTAAGTGGTGATTCTTAATTACTGCTGCTGTAGTTATGAATATAGTGAATTTAGAACTGTAACTAGAGCTGTAACTGTAACTGTAATCTGAGCTGTAACTAGCAGAGATACTTTGCTTCATTTCTAATATATGATGAAACTGCCTGTGGATGTTTTTTATTTGTAAATGTGTCCAGCTGGTTTTCTGGAATTATACTGTCACCAAACAGGCATCAGATCCTAAAATGCATAAGTCCGTGACTGGCAAAGTCTGGTGGTTGCCTGTGATTTTCAGCTTCTTTTGTGATTGCCTCCTTATGGTAATACTGTGCTTTGGAAGGTTTTATCACACCCAGAGGCCTCCAGCTTGAAACATACTGAGGTAATTCATGCGTATGATGCCAAGTCATAGCATTACGTACAAAACACTTTCCAGTTATTCAGTAGAGAAAGAACGTTTCCACTATCCAATGGGGGATAATAATTTTACTCTCTTGCCAGTTGCACATGTTATTCATTGCAAATATTTTGTGCAGTGGGACATGGAAGCAATTAATTTGATTCTAGTTCTGTCTGGAATATCATTTTGTTAAGAGTCACTGAAAAGTTCGCTCAAAACTTTTTGTAGTTATTAGTCCACCATTAAGAGGTTTGCCTTTAATTGTTAATTCATAAATCCAGACCATTGTGTCTCATAAGAGCCATTTTTTTAAAGCCATTTTTTAAAAAGATGGTTAAATTGTGTAATACTATTTCTAAACTTCCCTGTGGTGTCTGTATTTTCATGTAGTCATCTCAGTCACTGAGCATGTTCATTTATTTCATAATAAAACAGAGAACCTGAGATTAGATGATTTCTCAAAATCCCTTCCAGTTTCATTGCAAGAGCCCAGAACAACTAGTTTATCTCTGTCTAAATTATTCTGAAAAATTCCAGTGGAGGAGGTTCAATGCCACTCAATGCCATTTATTGTCATGCTTCACCACTCTTACCAGTAGCGTAATTTCATAATACTTGGATTCAGTTTCCCTTCCTGCAGCCAGGCTTATTGCTTCTCACCCTATCGCCCGTAGACACAGAGGGCAGTTTATTCCCTTCTCTGCTGCAGTCTTTTCCCCTTTGAAGAAAATGTCCCTTGTAGATTTTGCTTCTCTAGATAAAATAAACCAAATATTTTCAGTCTTTTCTCCTTATGTTCTAGACCATTGATCATTTTTGTTGTGTTCTCATCAAGAAGAATGATGCTTAAAACAAGACACTGCTGAGTGTCTGCCTAGTCCCCAGGTTTACAAACTGTGCTCCAGTGTATGTGTCAGTATGTTTACATTTTTTTGCTCAATACTGTTGACTTAAATCCAGCTTGTGGTCTGCTATGCCTTCTGGATCTGCTTTAATACCAGTCGTCACTCATCTGCCTCTGTGTGTTTGGTTGTTCCTGTTTGCCTTTATTAGCTTGTTCATTTCTGATGACTCCGGTTTGCTAAGTTCACTCTGAATTCTGTTTGGATGCTGGTATACTTGTACACCTTCCCAGCTTCAAATATCATCAGTGTATCCTACCAGACAGATGCAGCCTAAATCTGAATGAGTCAACTAGTTGGCTGTAGCTATGTGTCCTGGTTTTGGCTGGGATGGAGTTAATTTTCTTCCTAGTAGCTGGTATAGTGCTGTGGTTTGGATTTTAGTATGAGAATAAGGTTGGTAATACACTGATGTTTTAGTTGTTGCTAAGCAGTGCTTATGCTAAGTCAAGGACTTTTCAGCTTCCCTTGCTCTGCTGGGTGCACAAGAAGCTGGGAGGGGGCACAGCCAGAACAGCTGACCCCAGCTGGCCAAAGGGCTATTCCATACCATATGGCATCATGCTCAGCATATAGACTGGGGGGAGTTGGTCGGGGGGCAGCGATCCCTGCTTGGGGACTGGCTGGGCATTGGTCAGTGGGTGGTGAGCAATTGCATTGTGCATCACTTGTTTTGTACATTATCATCATTATTATTATTACTACTACTATTATTATTATTATTATATTTTCTTTTCCTCTGCTGTCCTATTAAACTGTCTTTATCTCAAGCCACAGGTTTTACTTTTTTCTCCCAAATTCTCTCCCCCATCCCACTGCAGGGGGGAGGGGGGAGGGGAGGATGAGCGAGCAGCTGTGAGGTGCTTAGTTGCCAACTGGGGTTAAACCATGACTCTATGGAACAGGACACAGGAATCGAGCATAGTGCTCATGTGGGTCTGCATATGTATTCATGCTTGACTTGTGGGTGTACATCTCATTTTACTATTCATGAAGTACATAGCACTTGTTCCATAAATTTCTTACATTTTCACTTCTTAAAGTTCCACTTCTTTCACTTGCCCAAAGGTTAAATAACATAACCCAAATTCTGCTCAAATTGCCCACTTGTATAATTGCATGGGATGTGATGGATGTGGAAGGGGTATGCCAGACCAAGTTTGAACCCAGACTTGCTCATTAATGAATATGCATTGTTTCAAGTATGTCACTTAGTTTTTTTACTTTGCCTTGAGGTGGGGGTATCTGAAACTTCAGATTACAAGCTTGATGAATGCAGAAAGGTTTGATTTTCTTTTCATGAATAAGGTCTGTTGTCATTTGCCCCAAAGCAAGCGCTCTGGTTAAGTGTCAGAAATGAGCCAAAGGCTTAGTGACCAAATAGTCAGATTGCTCTTTATTAGTTCAGGTTTCAGTATGCACAAACAAAATCCTCCCACACATACAATTCCACATGGAAGTGGTGTAACATATGCAACGAATAGGTGACTATATATCATCTTTCACCATAACTTAGTTTATTTAAAACAGATTTTATTTTTAAGTGCTTTGAGTCACATTCTAGTTTCAATTCTGAAGAAAGCTTCAGCTATATAAGGTAAAGTGGTCTGTCCATTCAGAATGCATCACTTCCTTTTAAGAGCTGACAGGTTGAACTAGCTTCCTATGCTCTGGACACATCAGATACTGCTTTGTCCTCATTGCTTAATATGTTTCTTCTGTGGAAGCACTGAAGATAAGTAGGGCCTTGAGTTCACATCAGTTAGGGTCCTAAGGCTTCTGAGGGTATGATCGCTTCTCTTTGGCTGATGCCCATCTCTCAGCTGTTTCTAAATGCTTGTTGGACTCCCATTCTACTCCTTTCTGTTGCCTGCCACATATCTTAAATCAAGAAAGATATGCTTAAGTAAGAGCAGATTTATGATATCAGGATTTGTCTTGCATGTAGGTTAGAACCCACCAGATACCTAATATCTTCCAAAAAGGTTCACTCTCTAGTATTTCTGTTGTCATTCTGCAGTGGTGTTTGCCAAGCTCCATGAACAGGTCTCTAGGCTGCTTCTCTTCCTCCTCACCAGCACCACAACCCAGGTTGTCTTCTGCTCACTCTCTGTAAGGAGGGAAAGAAAATGTTTCCTGTGGATTCTGTTGCAGGAAGATAAAGTTTTGCAAAACAGTGCTCTCATCTTCTGCCCTTCTTTTTCCCAGGCTCTGATAACTAGCCAGCCAGATGATATTGTAGTTGTGGGGTCAAAGTCATGCAGAGAACATTGAAAGAGAGTATGCGAAGTATTATAGCAGCCAAAGCAGAGATGTATGTACACTGTATGTTTGTTTAAAGATTTCATTTTTGTTGGGGCAGTTTATCTAACATAAACTAAAGAACAAATAAGATTGCACATCCAAAACAGCATCTAAATTTCCTCTGCTTTCAAGACTCTCTCTTTATTCGCACTTTCTCCAGAGCTTCCTAAATTTCAAAATGAAAGAGACCTAAATGCAAATTTTGGTTATTACTCCTTTTTCATCCTTACTTATATTCATAATGACAGGAATAAGTTGAAATATAAATTGTATTGACTTTATTAATAGAAAAAGCCTGTAGAAGTTGATGACAAATGTGCCATTCATTACAATGATAATAATATGCAATCGCCCTGAAGATATTTATATTCTCCACCTGTTGGAAGTCTGTTGACTTTAGTCCTTTGATGAATGTTTAAATGAAAGAAATACTGAAGTGAGAAAGCTGTAGCATCCCAAAAGACATGTTTAAAACATAGTATATTTTTGTCTAAAATTGTATTACCATTGCTTACTTTGTGCCCAAAGTATTCTCTGCCAACACTGGTCAGGCTGTCCTGTTAGTTACTGTCTAGAAAAGCAGTGAAGAAGTGCCTTCCTTCTCTTCTCTTCTTGCACAGTGTCCAGTCTCACAGTTTCTCGCAGAAGATCTCCAACTTGTTCTCTAGAAACAATGCAATTCTTCCTGCACAAACTTTAATCAGCAGTCCACAAACAGCACGCTTTTGCCAAATAATTCTACCACACACAGTGGTAACCTGTACTAATAAATTTCTGTTTGCAGATCCCAACCACAAATTGTATTGCCAAACAGATCACAATCCAGTATTGTCAGTAATCATTTCATATTTAAGTAGTGCTTACTGTCCCTGTACGAGACTGGGCTGTCAGCATGTTACTCACAGTACATTCACACGGTTGTCAACTCTCCTTCCTCCTGACAAATCATACTCAGATCTGTGGGAGAAAGGAAGTAATGCCCCACCCATTTTATAGAAGGGAAATTGAAGTACAAAGACATGTGACTTAACAATAACAGAGCTGGAAATAGTCCAGATGTTACCTGCTTCAGTCTTGAGTCTAAAGGACAAGACTTCATTAAGATTCTTATTCCTATCATTCCATCACCAATGTGCAAGGTTCATGTACCCAGACTACAATAAGCTACAAGATGTAGCATGCTTCTCACAAATACCAGTGTGCTTTTTGGAAAGAGAGAATTTAGTTTATGCATTTTCCCTTGATTTTTGAAAGGATTGCTATAGTTGAATTTGTACCTGAGCAACTCTGAATTCATGGTTGCCTTGCTATGAAGTGAAGACATCAATCAGTCTGACAATAAGTTGAGTTTATCTATCTAGCTCATCTCTATTTGATTAAAAAAAAAAAAAAGGAAAAATATTTTTTTCTCTCTTCAGAGGTTTTTTACATTCTTTGGTGTGTATAACATGACAAAAGCCCATTTGACTGAAATGTTATTATGAGTACTTTTTAAAAAGAGCCAATTCTGCTCATTCATAGTCAGAGCACTGCTTGCAGGTCACAACAAATTTCTTGCTCAAGACTTTTCCAAAATGTTTCTGAAATCTGTAGTCATTCATCATTAAGCAGCTAGTGACTGAGACCAAAAGGTTTGTATGAGAGCTCCATAAGGAATAATTGCACATACACATTTCATTTTTTTTATGAATTCTTAAATGAACTATAATGAGAAAGTAAATGTTAATATGGTCTGATCTATAAAAATCAGTTAAATTTTGCTAGCAGTCCTGTAATTTGATGCCCAATTCTGCATTTGTGAGAGGAGATGAATAACTAACAAAACATTTGGGTACTAACTTCTTTAAAAATAGGCCAAAAAATGGCAAGCCAAATTGCTAGTCTGAGATCTTTTGACCAGTAACTACTGGATTCTTGCTGGCTCACTGTGTTATTCAGTTAGGATGGATGGGACTGCTAACTTCAGAAATTAGCCTGCTAATTTGTTCCATGATGGCCATTTCAGTGTAGGAAGTCATTTAATGCTTGGCAGGATATTGTTATGATATGTGCAAGCCTTTTACTTTCACAATTACAAACATCACACAAATACATGGTATCCTGATGCTATGATACAAACCCTTCTCTGTAAATTTCCTATAAACGCTGTTTATAGCAGTGCCTCCAGTCTGTCTCATCTTACAGCTTCCTTAAAAGAAACAAAATCAAAGCAGACAGCACATGCTCTTTAGGATGTCGAAGTGATGCTAGGATCTCACTGTGTTCCCTTAACCATCCAAAAGAGAAGACCTTGAGAGTGTTTTCTGCCTATGGTGTCTGCCCAAACAAAAGAACGTATCTTCAGCAAGGACTACTTTGAGTTTAGTTGTGACATTTTGTCCATTATTAGAAACACAGTTGGCTTTAAGTATTTCTTTGTTCTTAGCACTCTTTACTATGAATTCTGTTCTAGCTAAACTTCTTTCTCAAAAAAGAAAATAAACTCAAATATATTTATATCTTGCTGTTCAGATATAATTTCTACTACCTAAGATTTTGCCTAGCAGTACTTGAGGTCAACTTCAAATGCTTCTCTTTGAAAATTAGTGTCCAAAGAAGTAGTGAGGACTATTGCTTTCAATTTAGCACCTTTCTCTGATACTTATCTCCTGATCCCCCACACCAAGTGATTTGGATCTTATTGCAGAGAAGTTCTAGAGCATGAGAACTGTATTCCCTTAGGGTGAAGCCTGAAGAGGATGTTTTGCTTTACAAGGTACTCCACAACCACTTGAGAAGGGCTAGTCCACAGGATTAGATGGGAGTGTTTAAGCAGATGCAGCATGTATATTGGATCCTCAGCACTGTTGTTCATCCCATGCTCTATGTCTTGGTAGTGCACACAGTTTTCTAGCACTCTAGCCCAGAGCAGACATTAATTTCTCATGTGAAATGCTTTAGTAAACAGGTAGTTCAAACATTTGTTTTATTAAGGTATTTAGAACTTAATGGCAGTTCCCTTCAAATCATACCCTTCCCCTTGCAAGAGAGGAGGAACAGACACCTAAGTTTTTTTTTTTTAAATGATATTTTAACACCCATAATACAAACAATAAGTTAAAAACAGTAAAAATAATTAAATAAAGCTTGAGGTTCCAGCCCTCATACAAATAATTCAAATCTATAAAACAAAGACAAGTTTAAAAATAAAACCAGAAAGAAGAAGTAGTTTCCACATAATATCAGTTAAATGAATGGAAATAAAGTTCTGACTTTTGACATCTGCAGCATTCAATGGGTGTGAGTTCTTAAATCTTCTCCTGGGTGCATAGGTAGAGAGGTTGTATAATCAGACTTTTCAGGGGCCCCAGACACCTTCAGATGTGACCTGGAAGTCCAGTCAAGTTTCCAACTTGCCTTCTTGCAGCACAGTTCTTACGTGGAATATGTTAAGAGTCTGTAATGCTGACACAGCTACAGGTGCCATCCTTCAGATTTTACTATGTGTTGGGTCTATAGCAATGAACTCTGTATACCAAGTGTTGCCTCAGTCCAAGTAGACTTTGGTCCTTCTTCACACAGTAATGATGGTAATGCTGATGCAGTTTCTTTCACTTTCTGATGCAAAGCCTGATCACCCTCTCAGTACTGGTAAGATAAGTACAGGTTAAGTTTCTAGGAGTCTTAGCATTGTTCAGTGTGATGAGGAAAGATTTTAGACTCAGACAATGTATAAAATGAATACTTGAATTAAGTTAAAACTTTACCAATACTTCCAGACCAAATGCTGGTTCATAAATAAAGTGGACAGATAACTTGATATGCATAGTATCATGCATGGGAATACTCATTTAAATGTTAAATATTTTAGCTTCCCATGGAGTGGTTTTCAGGTAATTCAGAGTAGTAAGATAATATATCAACCGTCTCTTTGCCTCAGGAACACTGATGTGAGTGGCAGACCACATGAGCATTTAAAAGGAAAGCCTCTCGTGATTCATGACTTTAGTGTCCTGACATCAGTATAGACTTAATCTTGTTCATTTGAGTCCAGATGTAGAAAAAAGGTCACTTTGCTTCAGGGAGAAAACGGCTCTTGGTGATTACTGCATTCATATTGGAGTCAATCCAGTTAAGGTATTGAGTAACTCTGGTGTAAACGCCAGGCTTGTTTTCTTTCGCACAGCCATCTCCCCAGCTGACAATCCCATAAAGTGTCATCCTGCCATTGTGCTCACAGACCATGGGGCCACCAGAATCTCCCTGACAATGGAAAGAGAACATATTAGGTCATTTTCTGCAGATGAATCCTTTGTAACAGGGAACCTGTGATTGTTTTTCCAGAGTGAAACAAGCTAGTAAATACCCATGAGCTAAAGTTTTGACTTTTGAGAACACCACATAAATGGAATGGAAGGCTCAGCATCTGCTGTGACTTCACAGTCTGTAAGGTAAGGAGTTCTCTAGTTCACCCCTAGCAGGGCACAGAGAGAATAGTTACCTTGTACACAACACTCCATCCTAAGTTTATAATCACATATATTAGACTAGCAATATAAGGTCAGAGCAAACATACCCAATTTGCATCACAGAATCAGTTATCTCCCTGTCCATAAGGTACTTTTACACTTAAGGACAACACTTGTTCTTTTTAGTGGCTCATATGGCCACCCTGCCCAGTGAGGGTGCAGGGAAGCAAATCTAGTTCTGAGGAATCTGTGGAGGGGCTACCCAGTAGTTCACCTTTTATCCCTTTGCAGAGCTACAGTTAGTGTTAAGAAAGTACAAGCTGAGATTGGAATAGCTGCTGTATTCCTCTGATGCATATCTACCAGCCATTGCTTGAATAGATTGTAAATAAGGCCTTGAGGAATAACAGTGGCTAAGATACTGCACTTCTTGCTCCTCCAAAAGGGGGTCTGCACTGGGGTAACACCTAACTCTAGGTCCCAACTTTCTTCCATATGTTTGGCCACACTACAGATCAACTCCACTGGATGTACTAAATTCCTGCTACATAGAGAGACTCTTCTGACTAGTAGAATTACAAGATGCCACCAGCTGATCCATGTAGTGCACATGCATTTAAAATTGTTTAGAACATGAAACAAACAAGTTTTACCTTGCATGCATCAGTCATCCATGTGGGATCTCCAGCACAGACCATGTTGTCAGTAACTCTGATACTGTCATAGTATTCATGTTTGCATTTTATCTGCGATACTAAGTTTACAGTGGCTGACATCAGTCTTTGAGCATAGTAGATGTCATCTGCAAACAAAAGATTATTTAACTATTTTCACCATCCAAGACAAAAACAAAAACACCCATAACACACACTTTCAGCACTTAAACTAGCATAACTATTCCAGTTCTGATTTGAGGCTCTTATTTCCAGCTTATGCAGTATTGGTTTACTTTTCCTGTTAATGAATAAGTTTTAAAGAGGAAAAACAAGTGTTCCAAATGCAAACTATAAAGCTTAGTATTTAGAGAGAAAGAGTTTGATAGTTCTTGAAGGAAGTTTTGCACAAATGCAATTATTTGTTAATCCTCCAACACAGCTTTAACTTTTTCTACTCCTCACCACATCATGAATGAAAAAAATTGCTGTGTTTTACATCTTGGCTTACTTTGTATGGTTGACAAGTGTGAGAAGCATCAGATAGGAAGTGCCATGGACAACTAGAGAAGATAGCAAAGATCATCTTAGAGATGCACATGGAGTACATAAAATAGAAAGGAATCTGTTTTTAATCCTTTGTAGATCATGGTATAAAAAACACCCAGTTCCCATGTTGTGGAAGTACAACTTTGGAAAGAGAAGTCATTCACTTACAAAAGTCTTGTTTGCCATAGCCAGATATTTCACACCGGGTATTGTCTCTTAAGTAAAGGTTCTTCTCTGGCAAGCAGACTGTTCTGACATATTTGGATTCTGCTGCACACTGTCCAGAATTTGTTCTTATCCTTATCAAAGCTAAGAAACAAGTCAGAGAAGATAGTTAGATTTGTAAAGCAAGTTTTTCCCCCCTCAAGTTATCTGAAAATAGGAGTATCTGGTACAGTTAATGGCAATAGTTGCAATTACATTTAGTTCTGGTTACATATGGTTCCTCTCACTGCTTTTGGAGTCACACTGGATTGTTATTTAGTAATGATAAAATAATTTCCCAGCACTAAAATTGGCAAACATTCCAACTTTAACTTCCTTCCTGGAAGGACAGGAGGTGATAGCTCAGGAAAGACTCCTCTGCAAGTGTATCTTCAGATGTCTTAATCTCAACTTCCTGCCTGGCTGTAGAGGGTAGCACCCACTGCCCTGCTGAAGAGGGGACAGTTTATCCTGTACTTCACCAGAACGGCTTATGAAGCTATTTGAATCTTTTTCCTTAGCAGCAGGAATCTGGAATGGGTGGTAGAGTTTTAAGTGGCAAGTCTGTTCTGTGCAAGTTGCAAAAACCCATCTGACTTTGCTGGCTTTTTTGGTTTAGGGACAGGCTTGTGAAAGCCAGAGAGACTTATGAAAGTCTGGATTAATTCAGGATAACCTTTGGCTAATGTAGTACCTGATATACCATTCCCCTACTATATGATGAAACCTACTGTGCATGCAATTTTTCATTATTTACTAAACAAACAGTATGATCTCTGTAGACACAGAATAATGTAATCTCTACCCCAAAGTTCTGGGCCTACTATGCTCAAGGCAGAGCAACCATACTGCATGTGTATAAGACTTCCTGCCCAGTTCTGAATGGCTAGACCTGGTGTGCATGCATTTCTGCTGACAGACAGCCCCCTCCAGTTGGAAAGATGGTAGAAATAGGATGCTGCCACTAGTGCTTATGCAAGAGCCATGACTTGTACACATCCAGAGATAAAACAGGCTTATAGTTGACCATGTGCCAGGTAACGCATCTGACATGTGCCACAAACCAAATTTATACAAGTGGAAAAATCTTACTCACAGGCCTAGTTCTCAGAAGCATCTAGTTCCTGTTCCCCTTCATCTCATTTCTGGTTCTACTTCTTTTAGAAGATGTATGCCACAATTACATAGCCTTCAGCTATCCTCAGTGTTTTAAAGGCTCATATTAAGATGACACTTACCAATATCATTCTCATTGCCACCTGTCTCATCTGTAAAGTCAGGGTGAGAGATGATGTCATCAACCATGAATACTTGTTCCTTATCATCAGTAACATTCAGTATGGACTTTCCAAGGAAGACTTTGTAGTTGGATTTGTCTTGTGGTTTTTTTGACCTGGGAGTAAAGAGATTCATGAAAACTACGTTTCTGAGAGTGAGGTCAACAGTTTAGATCAAGTCCCAGTTCTGTTTTGTGGGGGGTTTTTTTTATGCTGGCAAGAAAAGGCAAAATTTAGTCAGCTTTGAGAGTTGATCCAATACTCTAAAGGAAAGCATCCTGATTTTCCCTTTGAAGGGATTAAGATAGATGTTCAAGCATTTTGAAACACACACCTAGCTAGCTGCTACTAATGCAAAGCATTGGTGATGAGAATCCCCTGCAGGATGCCAGAAGAATCAGCTTCCCACAGGAAAAACAACAAAAACCACCTATAAATGTATCGCTCAGCAGCTCATCACCTTTCAGTACAACCTTTGAGTTGTGGGAACAGCTAAGGTAAAATAAAACTCTGGCTCCAGTTTAGGCTAAATTTGTTTAAATTGCATAATCCACCAAAATGTTTGCATCTTGCTAGCTCATTCTGCTAGACTTAGACTCCCAGAGGCTTAATGTTTATGGCTGCTGCTCTTGTTTTGCTCAAAAGAACATTCTTACTATGGTACATTTTGAAGGGTTGCTCAATGAGCATTGTGCAAAGAAATCAGTTGAAGAAAGTTGCAAATAGGAAGGATGCAGAACTGTAAACTTACGGAGTATTAAAACAGTGTGCTGCTGTAAGTACCCAGCAAGGGTCAATGAGGCTGCCACCACACAGAAAATGGTCAGTGCCCCTTATGGTTTGGAAGATGCCAGCTATCCAAGGCTGAGACTCAACCTCTGCCTGGCTTCCACCAACAATCTTGAAGTACTTGCTGATGCTCCTTTGACCACATGCACGCCCTATGAAAGGAGAAATTTTGTTGAGATGTTCTTACAATTAAGCACCAACCTTGTGCTATTAAAAAACTAAACAAAACAAACAGTTGTCTTGAAACTAATGTTACTTACCACACTTCTGCATGTTGCATGGTGTTTCTTGAATGGTGAATCCCTTTTTGGTGTAACACCAGGGCCTGTTCCTTCCATTCGGGTTTCTAGAAGATAAAGGAAGTGTTTTTTTTTCATAAAGACTTAAAGTATCCTAGAACTCTAACCATTCTGAAAAGGCCAAAAGTGTTCTGTTGCAAGGTATGCCAGAGAAAATAATTAACAACTGACTATTACTGTTGCCTACCAGGAATTTTGCAGTATGATCAGCTTCAGTGGTGATAACTCTAGACACTTTAGAGTCACATTCCAAATATTTTTAGTCAGAGTTAATCTCTAATATTCTGTTTTGGGGGTTTTTTAGGTTTTTGTTGTTGTTTGGGGTTTTTTGTTTTTTAAAACATGTACCATTGCTTGAGGCACTTATGGGGCTGTACCAGTAGAATTCATCCCAGGAAGAGCAATGCTTTTCTTACCTGCAGTAGCTGTGTTTGCCCAGTCCGAGCTCCAAAGCATTCTTCAAGCGAGCATGGTAATGACCCCTCCTGATTACTGACGGAAGGTCCCATGGCAGACATTCATCCTCTGTTGCCATTCCTCTGTAGTCCTCCCCATTCTCAGTATAGCATATGCTGTCAGTGTCTGAGAAAATAAGTATTTAGTTAGCAGCATGTTCTTGTTTATTTCTGTCTTGGATCAATTATAATCTGTATGGATCCTTCTAATGAGAAAAAAGTTCTTGCATTACACTTTAAAACATATGATGCAAAGTCTGGACTGATTATATATTCTTATTAAATTTGTCCATATGAATTCTGAGCATCAAGTATCTTATGCTTTAAAGCATGCCTATTGCTTCTTTAATAGTTTCAGTATACTTCACAATATAATCAGTTCTTCTGCTTCTGAACATTCCCAAACAAGTTCACTTCCCCCCCCAAACTAAAACATTTGTGAGGAGGTAGGCAACATTAGTGAGACAGGGACAAAAAAAGGTCCTGATTTTGCACCAATATTTAGCTGTTTCTCCTCACTTACTCTGTGAGTGTAAAGTGCTAAAGGATATCCAGTCATGTATTTATGGGTAATACTTTCACTTGGCATTTTGTATTCATGACTTGCCTCTCTTTTTAGATCTTTTCAATCAATTTAGTTAGTATTAAGGAAGATAGATACTCTACCTAGTTCACAGTGAATCCCAGTGTATCCTTTTGGGCATATGCAACGATTAATTCCACTAAAGAGGTAATAGGTAATGCAGGTTCCTCCATTCAAACAATGGCATTCTGCAAGTAAGACATCACTAATTAGAGGCAAAACATTTGAACGGTGAAGTAACATAGCTGCAAACTAAGTTTTAGGTGTTTAAGTATCATTAAGAGTCTTTCTTCTTGTATGAAGATGTAATTGCAGGTTAACAAGTTCTTTTTTAGGTTCAAGTAGAACAGGCAGATATTTACCCTTATGATCTGATCTGTGTTTATGTGGCAGCTTGTAGTGCTTCTTGCTATAAACCTAAGGGAAAAGAAAAAAGTATTTTAAGGAAACAGTTTCTTTTAACTGGTTTGATTATCTTTTATGGGCTCAAGCTCTGTTCCCTACTGCATATGTTGAACAGTTTAGTTTTTTGCATGTAGTTACCAGCTGAACCTGTTCCATGGAATCTGGATGTGAATGAAAAGTGGAACTCTACTTGATCAAAAGCAGAATGGGGGAGAAAAACCCACACACCACACAAAAACCCTCAGGAAAACCCTATCAACATGGTCCACTGCATCAGGTCAACATTGCAGTTATTTCTGCTACAAGGACCTAAGCAGCTCTCAATGGTCAGTGTCCCTAAAACAGGGAAGAGAACTTCTCCCTTTCCACCTCTCAGCCACCAAGCAGTGCAGTAAAGATGCAATATTCTCCAGCTGCCTCTGTCATTTTGGTGACCTTGATGCTTCATGTTTGTGCCATAGCATAAAAACCAGTAGATTTATACAATAATAGATTCTTGCCCTGTACTTCAGGTCCTGCCTCTGCTTTGCAGGCTGGATATTTCTTTCTCTGTGGAATTAAAGAAGATTGGGTTTTTAGTATACTTCTCCCAGAGGTCAAGTGGGCTTGCCTGAGCTAAAACAAGTAATGGTAACAATATAATTCCATAGTGTTGGTGAATGGCTCTGCTGATAGATATCAGCTGTCATACAGGTTGATAGTCAAAAATATTCAAATGCATATCTGTTGCTCCTTTTGTAGCATCACACTTTCAAGGAGGGGAGGTGGAAATTTAGTTAAAGCCCAATATCCACCTCCATGAAAGACCAGTGAGCTCTTGGTACTCAGTGTCCAGGTCTAAATTGCATTAAGAGAAAAACAGAAAAGCTAGGTTTCTTGGTTATTGCATGATGTCTTCACTATTTGAATGCTAGCAGACATCTTAGGGTGGAGCAGAATCAGAAGAAAAACCAAAGGGTTCAAAAACCTGTTTCTTGGAGGTATATGTGCAGCAGATATATATGTACATGCAAAGGCAGCAAAAAGGAGAATTCTAAGGCAAAAGCCTACTACACGGTCCAAAGCAGAAGTATAATCAAAACCAGAAGCTGTTCCAAGTGACCCCCCCCACCATTTATTTCAAAACTTACAGAATCTAGTCCGGTGACAAGTGTGCCCAGAGTTGCTGTGAGGAAGATGAGTAACAACTTCATGTTGTTAGTTAAATTCTCACTTCGTTCCTCTATCTGTATTGTTTTGACTCTGAAAATAAAAGAGGAACTTAGCGTCATGTTGTAGTCTGCAGCATCAGCTTTCTTGTTTCTGTTGTCTTCAGTTGGTTTCAGAGTAAGTCACAACACAATTGACAGAACAATTAAGCATTGACTTGCTGTGGAATATCTGCTTATTATTTCCATAAATTAAATTAGAGGTTATCATTTGAAGCTTTTTTGTACCTTTAGCAATACAACTAGATTTTTTAGAGTTTAAATGAAGCAGAGAAAGGGAAATTGGAAAAATCAATACTCAGTTTCTACAGTGTAGACTAGCACAGTTAAAAATTGGCAGATATATTTAGTTGCTGTCCAGCTGTTCATACCTATTTAACTGATTATTAGTACCTTGCAACAAAAGCAAGGAACATCCACATTTAGGGTATGAAAGGGAAAGCTCCTTTTTTCATTAGCTCTATAGTTGCTGACTGCATCTTGATGCTAAGCACTTACATAAACCTAACCACCTCACTGAGTGCCTCTAACCACTGCAAAGTCTTGAAAGTCTGGTCTTGATGTTATCTCACTTATTTACAGTATTAGAGAGGCTTAGAACACATTCTGTCTTGATTTCTTATATGCAGCTGATCTTGTAGCCAAGCATGTAGAACAATCTTCCCAAGAGTGACTGTTAAAAAACTAGCTTGTAAAAACAATGGGGGAAGAGAGCTATAAAGTATCAATATATATTCTTTTTAAAGTTGCAATGCAAGTAATGGGATTTTTTTTAAAGTGCCCTCAATTCTAGAAAACTCAAAAACTTGATTTTTAAAAGATTCCATAGGAATCTTAGTTATATTTACATCAGCAAGCAGTGCAATGCAGTAGGAGAGGGTATGCAGAATTGAGTCAGTGCTGAAGACCTGCTCCACACTGTACCCACTTCAGAGGTTTCTACACTGGACTAGTTCTAGTTTGGTCCTGCAGACTGGACACCTGCTGATACTTGGAGTGCATCTTCCAGTTCAGTTTTATTCAGAAGAACTACAGTGCAAGTACTCTAAAGCCATTCAGTGGTGTGAACCAAAACATGGGAAGATCACTGGATTCATTTGAAAAAACCCAACATGATCCAAACCAAAATGCTAATGTACAGGCACCCTTTGCCTGTAAGCAAGTTTCATAATGCAAGAAAGCAAGTCATGCCTCAGGCACTCAGACGTGCACACTTTTCAGATTCAGTTGTGATTTCCGCAGGTATCTTTTCCCTTAAACATTATTCATATTAAAGTAATTATTTTCAGTATATTGGGCAGCTATGCAAGTAATTTGTCATTTGTTACCATAATTAGTTTCTCAGGCCCAACCTCAGCATCACAAACAGCAGTCCTGCTGACTTCTTGTGAAACTACTATGTATTGTAGCAGGTAGAACAGCCCTTCCCCACTGCTGAAACACTGCATGACACGAGACCTTGGTGGTTTTGGTTTGGTTTTTTTTTTAAATTTAAAGAGCAACCACTCGATTCTGTCCGACGGACACCCGGCACGTTGGCTAAACCCTGGCTGGGCTTCAAAGGCATCGCACTTACCAGCGCAGGAGCCCGTTGGCGCGGTGCTCTCCGGGCCGGGCGGGAAGGCAGGCGCGGAGCGGCAGCGGCTGCTGCGGCGGAGCGCAGGGCAGGCGCTATAAAGGCCGAGCCGGGGCGGGGCCGCCGCCGCCGCTACCGCCCTGGGGCGGGGCCGCGCCCGCCCCCCGGGACCCGCAAACGTCTCGGCGCTCGCCGATCTGCGAGCAGAAGCTGGTGGGGTGACTCAAGGGGGAAATTTCAAATGCTGCTTGTTAGTTTCGGGCAGTGGGGGGAGTACGGTCAGGGCGAGCCGGCAACGGTATTCGGAGTTAGGTTTCTCTAAGGGGCTCCTTGGCTTCTCCGCGGCAGTCAGCAATTTCTTAGGGGCATTTAAAAAAACAAAAGAGGAATGTGAGTGACAGCTATGAGAAGAATGACTTGTGTTGAAACATGCCTAGAGATATGAACAAGCACGGTGTATTCTATTCATGCGGTGCTACCCATAATGAGAGAAGCACAAATTATTTAGTAATTAATAGAGGATTAAATCGATTCAGGTGTGGGTTAAACACAGCCCACTGGGAGGGGGTATTGGGCCAGAATGTGCACTTGTGGCACTGAATATGTTTTCAGAGAGCTGCCTCCAGCTGAAGCACAGGACGTTTGGGGCGAGCAGGGTGCATTCCTCATGCCAGCTGGAATCTATTAGGACACGAGGCTCACAGCAGAGGCTAAAGTCATCTTTTTGAAAGCGGCTTACAGCTCCCTCACCCCTAAGCAATCTTCTGTTCCTGTGAAAATGATCATGGTTTTCCCGTAATCTCTGTCTTCCAAATAAATATTCAAAGTGGGATCATTTCATAAGATGTGGATGGAGATGTGAACTGACAGATGTCTATCCAAGAATGCAGGCCCAGCAAAATAGATAGTCTTTCCTAGCCCAGTCAAATGCGATTTTTCACATTTATGCTGTGATGTTGTAACAATGCAGTGAATAACAGCAAATCAACACATAGTCTTTGTGGGTATATTCATAGAGTTTAGCTTCAGGTAGTGCAGGTGACTAAGCTGAGGCAGGTCTCCATAGGCTGTGTAGCTGATGAAGAGCAGTTTCTTCAGAGGCCAGGTCAGAGCAGGAGTTGACCTGAATTTCCCTCAGGAGGAATGTTTTCATAACTGGACAATTCAGAGCTTAAGGAGACCACCCTTCTATGTTTGACATCTAACTTCACTGGTATGAGTATGGCTTAGCTTTCTTCTTCCCTCCCCACCTTCTATCTGTGCCAAGTCTGTGGTATAACCATACCTTTATTTGGGTACTTACCACTTACATTCTCTATTCCTTTCTGTTCAGATCTTCAAGCTCATGTCGGAACAGACCTCATGTCTGCCAAAAGCACACTGAATTCACTTCACTGAATGGCAGGAACTGAATCAAGAGAAACGTGGAAGTCCAAAAATGAACATACGTAAGGAACAAAACTTTCTGAATTTCAGGAGAGTAATTTTTCTCTCTCTCTGTGGTGACTGAATATATCAACATGACAAGCAATTAGATCCTCTGAGAAACAGGGCAGAAAATATCAAGGTAGAATCCCCATGGCACTCTCTTCACTTTAGAGGAGTGGCTATGGAGTAAACTTATAAATAAATAATAAATTCGGGGGAGTGGGGGGGAAATCCAGATTTTAAAAGCAGCCTGGAATATATACTCACTTAATGAATTTTAATACACCAACCTCACACATACTAAATGAAGAAATGGGTCATGGTTTGATTCAGCAGGGAGGGCAGGGAAGGGACAAGGTGCCGGGAAGAGGAGGGCTCCTCGGGGCTGGACAGCTCCTCTCCTTCCTCATCCGTGCTCTCAAGGAAGAGGTGCTAGGCCTTGGTGGCTTCCTCAAACTGTCTTTCTGGAAAAAGAGTCAACCCTAGAGCATCTGAGTTTCCTCTTTCACATTTGTTGTTCCCTGAGAAGTTCTGTAGAAGTGTGAGCAATGATCTTCTCCCTGAACCTTTGACCAAGCTGTGTAGATATCCCCTGTTCCTCATTTTCCCCCTAAAACCTGAAGGTTCATACTTGTTTCCCAGGACCAAGAGCCAAAAACTTTTGTTGTCTTCACTCTGGCACAAGATACAGCAAGACTCAAAACTCCCTTTTTCTACCATTTGTCATATACTTAGGTTTTATTGAAATAATGTATTACTTTATTCTCAATGATAAAATATATGTAAAAGGCCACCAGGAGGAGTGACCTGGGCTGTGGTGTTGCTTTGTTTCAATTGGACTGCTAACAGTTACTGAGCAGAAACTCTGCCATGTTTGCAGTACCGCTTTAGTGCCATCAGATTCCTTTGGTCTGAATCTTTGCACCTAGGTAGGTGAATGAATTATAGTTGAATGATTGAACTGAAACTGTGGTTTAGCAGAGAGATACCCAAGTTAGCTGCAAATGAGTTTGCTTTGGTACTGCAACTAATCTCACAGCGAACAAGGCTGCACGATCTCCATGAGCATTAAGTGACTTTTAGGGAAGCAGAAATGGATGAGATAATTGCCAGTGCCTGAGTTCACTGAGCTGGCTGATGGCTGGCACAACAAGATCTGAAGTGAGGTTGCAGCTGAAATAAACCTTTGGACCGTTGTTATGTGCCCTGCCTTAAGGCAGAGACCTTGGAAAATCTGTAGCCTGGCAGTTCTGGCAAGACCTCCACCTGACCTCAAAGGTGGACCTGCCTGCACAGATAGGAAATGCACAGACCCAGGAAGTGGGAGGGGTGAAACAGGACCAGTTCTGCTACCAAGGGACTTTTGGTAGCTTCAGGGTCAGGATTTGTTCATTACTGCATGTCTCGAGAGTTTAGAAGGGCCCTGTTACAAGCCATGATATCTCTCCAGAATAAGATTGTGATTGGACAGAGGAAAAGAAGGTCTTTATAACTCAAAATCAAAGTTGTTTGGGAAGAACAGTGAAAAAAAATGAAATGCCTACTGAAAGACTCTCAGTGGAACTTATGTGCCCAGTAGATACTGATTAATGACAAGCCACGGCGCTTAAGAGAGAAACTCTTGTACAAAGCCATGAACAAGTTCTGTATTTTGAGATGCACTTTCTGCTTTCCACTGTTTAATTCTTTTTCCTTATACATGTCTGTGGTTTCATCACTTTGGTCTCTTAACTGAGTTTGGCAGAGGTGTGGGCAGGACGGAAGGGGGAAGACTTCTGAAGAAAAGAGAGGTGCTACAGGAAGTGGAATGGGTGACCGTGTAGAAGACACTTTACCTGCTTCATAGGAGCACAGCATCTAAACAAGAAAATGCAATTCACAACATTTAAAGTCATTCTGTCATTTACATTGTCAGGGCTGTTAATAATAGGGCTTTATATATTTCTCTTGTCTGTACCTGGATTGTAACACAGAATAAAGAAAATATATACACCTATTATGAGCTGCTCATGTGATCCAAGTCTGTGAACCCCTTGCAGTCATATAGTACTTTTCTCAAACAGAGGTCAGATGCAGTGGATCCAACCCTGAAGAGCTAGTGGGATCAGACCCACAGTCAGGCAGTTCTTGGTTTACTGTGATTCTGTGATTTAGTTTTCAGTTGCCGATAAAAATCTTGCTGATTCTTTTAATTTATAGTTGAAGTAACTTGAATGTTTCAGACTAATCAGCCAGCCTGACTTAGCAAATTTAGAAAAGATAACATTCCATTCCAACGAGATGAGGACACCGACCCTCTTAAAGAAATACAGGGTTTTTATCTCATGGTGGTGTGCTGAAAGAGATTGTGAGGTTCATGTTGTTTTGCAGAAGTTGCCGGGGTGGAGGTATTATTAGTTCCAGTGTTCATTTTCACAGCTGATGATAAAATATTAAAACTAAAGAGAAATACCATCCACCACGCATTGGTTCTGGTGGTCCATCAATAAACCCCAAAAGGATGGAACTCATTGAGAGTTAAGTAACCCTGTAAATATTAGTAAAAAGAACTGCCACAGAAGTGCTGTTCTATTAGGAAAAATTTCCCTTGCTGTGGTACCCTGACACTCCACACTGGTTTTCTCAGTCAGGGACACTCACTAGCCTGATAGGAATCTCCATACGCTTAAAATTACAACCATGCTTAGAAATCTGCCCTAATCCTGAAATCCTGGCTCTGTGAGCAGACATTTCTGCAAGCCACCACTGAAGGTAATGGGGCTCAGTGCGGGGGAGCAGTCCCTTCTGCTCAAGACACTTTTAGAGTCAGGGCTTAGATATGCCTGAGGCTTTATATTGCCTTAAGTCCGGTGGCTGTGTGGAGCACGTTGTGGTCTGTATCATGTATCGATAATATCAGAATTATGTCTGTTTTGCCAACATGGCTTCCCATGAAAGAGAAAAATCATTTACAAGTCCTCACTACTCATGGTGCATTAAGAATGGAGAGATCTAAATTTGCATATGAGCAGTTATGTGTACCTGAACTTCTGTAATTGGACATAAAAGAGCAGGATTGAGCCTCACATTAAGTATTTAGTTAGTGATTAAGAATACAAAAGTTAAGAAAACACCTAGATCCTTTTGACATCACTTGTCATCTCCGTGATAATAACAGTTTGTTGTTGGTTTTTTGTTCTTTTTTTTAAAAGAAAATAGCTTGTCACTGAATTAAGTAGTCCCAGCTATGGGTATAGCATGTAAAGAATATAGCTATATTTACAACTGCTTTGTGTATTGGAATGCGGCTTCAAAATCAAACAGATTTGGGCTACAGGAAATTTTGGATTACGGAAGAAAGGATTTCAAGGCAGTCATAAAATGTGTTACACGTTTAAGGGAAATTTTCCAGTATAATTTTCCAGTATAAAGTTGTTTTAGAATATTCTAGCTTTGCCTTTAAAAACATGGGCACTTTTACAGTAAAACATTTGGTATTCTCCCTTTGATATTAACCAACTTAATTTTTTTAGTCAGTTTACTTCTAGCTCTTGAGATAATAACAGGTATGACTGAATAAACCAATAGATTTTTAAATGTAAACCGATAGATTTAAAATGTTAGATTATCACCATTCATAAAGTTAAAAATATACAGCTCACTCTTTAATCTTATTCTCTCAAATTACAGCTTGTATGAGTCCCAGGAATTTCCAGAGTAGCTGATTTTAAGTTGAATGTGATTCATGAAAAATTCTTGTACTTTAATGACTCTTGATTACTTGTCAGTTGTTTGTGGTTGGAATGTGAAGCAAATGATGATCTCATTTCCTTCAGGTATAATTCAGCTACTCAGGTTTCTTTGTTTATTTAAAATTTTGTTCCTTTTCCTTGCTGCCTACTGTTTTTCTCTTATCTGTGTTATCTGTGTGGGTAGAAGCAGCAGTGTGTATCAGTTGAGGGCCACTGGACTCTCTCTGGATGCTTGTTGACACTACTTGTTGCTTTGCAAGCAGCAGGAGTAGCCAGCCTTTATCTCTGAACTAAGCCAGTGTAATCAAAAACTTGCAAAATCTTGTTGCTTCAGTCACAACAAGAAACCAACTGCTGTTGGCTCAGCTGTTTTATTACGCTAGCAGAGAATGTGGTTGAAGCTTTAAAACAATATAATGCCTCTAAAGCACAGTTTTGTTGGATACTCCATCTGCATTCTTCAAAGCAACTGACTGTGCTAGAAGTTGTCTCTAGGTACAGGCTGAGCACCTTGAGCACCTGTGAAATCCCCTGTCACTGGGCCCATTTCATTCATGCATAGAAAGCAGCTACTTGACGAATGTTCTTTTTTCATATGCAATGCTTTGTTGTTTCAGTGAGCTGTCCGGATACGGATATTTGTTTGAACAGCAATGATCACATCTGAGGGTTTCTTCATCAGCTTGATGTGCACCTGCTTTTAAACTATGTTTTGTATCTCATTTAGCATTTATAAAAATCCATTGATTATGAAAATCACCAATCTCTTTGACGTTTCTTGAAATTGCTCAGTTGAGAGAGCTAATATTTAAAGCAACGATTAGTCTGAGCTACAGATGTTGCATCCAGGTCCTAAATAGATTAAAATTATGTTTGCATTTAGGTCTAGGCCTATCTTTAGTTTCTAGTTGCTGGTATCACTGGGGGAAACCCAGAAAAGAAGACGTCTGAGTCTGAAGCTAGAAGGCAGAAAGCAGATACAGAGTTTTTTAGGGATTAAGCTGTGCTGCTTTTGGTGATCTTAAGTTCTGAAGTAGGATATTTTTCAAGGGAATCCTATGTCTGCCTGCCATTTACTGATCTGGAATAGCACATTGAAATCTAACATTGGAAATTTACAGAAACAGCTGGCTTGGACTATTATTTCTGCAGTGCGTCAGTCAATCAGATTCACATTCCACCGGAAAACCAACAAACTGAGAGCACGCCAGTTGGCAGACTTCTGGAGAAAAAAGATTTGCTAAAAACTGGGAAGAAAGCAAATTTTGGGGGATGAGTTCTGCATGCTGTATCCCACTGATGGTGTATCCAGGGAAGTAGCATACCCTAAATCCCTGTGCAATACAGCCCAGGTGAGAAAATTGGCACTGCTCATCTCCGCAAGAGGCTGCCTGGGAAGATAATTTAGGATTCCACTCCTTCCTCCTCTGTCTTTGGCTTTCCTACTCATGAAGGAAGATAAATGCCTAAACTAACATAGACAGTTCCTACCTACAGGGAAGGAAGCAATTTCAACAATTTACAGGCTGCCCTGCCAAGCAGCACTAATACCATAACAGGTGTCTTAGCGGAGAGACAATTAATTGTTCCTGCTCTCAGTAGGGTGTGACACTGCCTGCTTTTATCAGTTTGGCCTCCAGGGAGAAAACGGCATGTTGTGTAGGTCTTGCACCTCTCAAGTAGAATCCAGGGGTGCAGGATCAGTGGCAGGGAGCCCTGTCTGCCTGGAGGGTAGCAGGTGGGCTGAGTGTATCCCTTGCTGCTCACCGGAGAAGCAGATCGCTTGCAGCCATGGCACAGAATTGTGCTACAATCCTTAAATGTAGGATTGTTTTGACTGTAAATATCCAGGTACCATAATGGTGGGCAGCAGTGTAAATTTCTAAACCATTAGTTATCTAAATAAATACAAGCGACAGAAAAATAACTCTGTAATAATAACATTAATGACATTATTCGTGGACTGTTCTATGAAGTTCTGAAGAAGCTCTGAAGAAAACACCCCTGTGAATTTACAGCTGAAGGAAAAGGATATCAAATGCAGAGAGATGGGAGTGCAGAGAGCCCATAGGGCAGTACTGCCCAGTGTGTCAGGCAGAGTCTCAATACACTTGCAAGTGAACAGCTGTTGAACAATTCAGAGGAAAAAGAGTTATAAGGAGAAAAAATAAGTTGCTTCCTGGGTGCTGTTGAACAACAGCATTCTTCCTGCATAAGCTCGTAAAGAAACCGTGCTGAGAAAAAAAGGGAAACAGAATTAATGGGTACTCTAATAATAGCATGTATCTCAGGTGGTCTAATAATAGTACTTATCTTTTCTCCCCCTCCCACTCCTTCGGATGTTTTGGCTGCAGTCTGCCTTTTTTTTCTAGTTAGCTTCCTATAACTTATTTCTAGAATAGACACTGTGCTACTTTCTCTAATCTTGGTTTGCTGATTGTTGTTTAAAGTTTATAGAGTTTAAGTAAATACATCTCTAAAGAAAGTTGTGCTTGCTCTCCTGCAGGAACTTTAACACCTATCCTGTCTATGGCGACAAAAAAAAAAAGAAAAAAAGAGAGATTACAGAGCCTTCTCATATATGATAAGCACACTAGAAAAAAACCTTTAAAACCACTTTTTGTTTGCAAAATAGGCCTTTTTTTCATCCTCGTGCAAAGTCTTCTAGAGGGAGGTTCTGGCATGTAGCAACCTATCATCAGTACCACCAGGGGTATTCCTGCCAGAAAGCAGAAATACTTTCTGTCTCCCTCCTCTGTCTCCACAGCTTTTTCTTGGCAACACTGACCACTTGTGCCATTCTGTGATTTTGATTAGAACTGTTGGAAATGACGATGTTTTATATCTTCTGAAATATATGTGGGTTTTGAGCAAAATGTCTCAAATTGAGATACAACAAAGCCTCCCTCACTGGGACTTTTTGAAACAGCTTTGGAGTGCAGGTCCCCTTTGTTCCCCAAGAGGTGTCAGGAGTATGCTCACTTGTCTCTACAGACCAAACAGTGAGTGAGGCAGGCATTTGCAGGAGAGATGGAGAAGGCAAGGTGTAGAGCAGAGTCCATGCTAATAAATCTGTAAGGCTCAGCACCCTGGGCTGCGTGCTGGTACTATTGTAGTCATAGTCAGAAAGGCAGGGTGGAAGATGGTGGGGGGGTGGGGCGGGGGAAGAGGCAGTGTTAAGCGTCGTTTGCCTTTCAGAAACTGCTGTGGTCTAGCCAGGAGAAGGGTAAGAAAGAAGTGTTATTAAGTAAGTAGTTGTCAGAATTGGAAGGAGATCACAGTAGCAAATGAAGGTTGTGCTGGAAAAGGTTGAAAGCCACTTCTCCCTGGACTTAATATCAGAAGAGTTAGTATGTGGTCAGTGGAGGTTGGCCACAGAGGTTATTCAGGAGGAGTCAGCATCCAAAGCATGAATGCAAGAGGATAGGCCTAGAGGGCATAGGTCATGAGGTGCTCTGCCAGTGAAAACAAATTATGTATGGTTGACTCAGTGAAGAACAGGCAGATGATACAGGACAACTTGATCAAACAGAATTCTATAAGAGAAGCCTTTGCAGGAGCTCTTCTGAGTGCAGACAAAAGAAGCAGAATTGCATTTGTCAAGGCTTCTGGCAAGCAGAAAAGTTGCATTGCTTTCTATGATAGAGAAAGAAGGTGGAAGACAGTGGTTTTGGACCCAAAAGGACCAGGAAGGATGGAGCTCTGTTATAATTAAGTTGAGTTTGATCTTATGAAAGGTTTTACAAAAGGTGATACCAGACAGATGTGCAGATTTACTCTTTGACAGAGTGAGGGAGGTTTACAGTAGAGGTGTAACATCACCCACATAGAGATGGCAAATTAGTTTGTGCTTCCAAGTGAGATATAAAATGAAGGAAAAAAAGGAACCAAAAGAGAGCCATTTCAAGGCAAGAAGTGTTGACTTAGAAGAGTATGAGGAGAGGCAGTGAAGGAGAGAGCTGTGGAACGTGGCCAGTGATGTGTAAAGGGAGCTCCCAAGCCCAGGAGAATGAGGACAGAGCTCCACTTCTGAACAGTTCTGGTGGGGATAGCTTCCACTCAATGCAAAGGACAGAGGAAGATTGGAGAAAGCCTAAACTGGAGTTGGAGGAGAAACTCCACTGTTAAGTTTTTATTTGGTGAGCTCTGAAGTGATCAATGTATGAAGTAGTTGCAAGTAGTGTAAAGAGTGGGATATTGTTCAGGTAAGACAGACTATAGGAAAGAATCGGATTTTCCCTCCCGGCACCTGGTGATGAACATTCATGTTGTAGTCCAATAGGAAAGCTTTTGCCAGCCTATGTGAATTCCCCTGCGATAAATGGAAATTTCTAATATAGTCTGTGTAACATAATTCATTATATGGAACTACTTCTATGAATAAGCATTACTCAGTGGCAGTAAGGAATGTCAGGACAAATCCTAGGCTACTGTATTATGCTGCACTGAATATTACTTAGAACTACCTTATGCTGCACTGAATATTATTTAAAAGAAAACTAGCTTAGAGAGGTCCTTGTATTCTGTTCATTTCAATGGCATAGGTCTGGGTACAAAAATACCTACTAAATCAGAGACCCAAACCCTCTTCTGAAATACACATCTATAAGTTCAGTTACTCCATAACATGTTTATACTGGTGTAACAGGGATCAGCATTTGGCCCGTAATAACTCATCACTGTTTTCTTGTATCCACCAAATTATACAAAAAGCCCACTGTAGAACATATGTTCCAATGAAACAGCTTTTCCTGGAAAGCGACCTAGTTACTCACTGTCTCTTGGGCTTCACAGATCTCCCATTTCTCTCTCTGCAGGGCCTCATTCTCATCAGCAAAAGGTGGAGAATGACTCCTGCCCTAGACCACCCTCTTCACTGTAAAAGCTAGGAAATCATGCCTTAGGGTGACAAGAGCCTGGAATCCCAATCTTTCCTTTCAGGGTAACTGCAAGAAGTGGGTGCTGCCACTGCTGGCTCTTTTGTCAAGCTCCTGCTCTTAGAAGATAACTTAATATGAGTCTTAAGGAGGGAAAGCATGTTTCTAGTGCAGGCGCTGAGTGTCAGCTGTGCAATGGTTCTACAAAAGCATGAGCTCATATACTATAGAACCTGTTAAATGTTTTTAGGGGTGCTCTCATGGGACATTAGGACATCAAATACCTACCTTAGGCATTCTGAAGCAGCCCAAGCACCTTTTTTTTTTTTTATGCTTCCATGCCTAAATTTGATACATGTGGAAATTAAGCTCATAACAGTAATGATTTTCAAGCTAAATTCCAATAAAGGCAATGTAGGCTACTAGGTCACTTGCTTGCTTCAGATAGTTTTAGGTGATTAATGCTATTCTTCTGCCTTTCATTCTTCCAACTGTGTGATTCATATTGAAAAAGGAATTTGTCTTGTCTTTGACAGTCAGGTGATATATTAGAAGGTGATTCCACAATAGTATTCAGTGCCAGGCAGAGGTGTTTGCTTTGATCCTCAAAGCATGTCACTACATTAACATGAGATAATTCCTGAAAGTGAGGTTCATTAAAATGACAGTGCTGCACAGTTATGGTTTCACAGCTCTCAGTTATGGAGCTAGATAATTTGGCACACTTGGACTTCTGTGTTTCTTTGCATTGCCTTCTATAGGCATGTTTGACATTTTTCCCCTAGCTGTGATATATACTAAGAAGACTGATTCCTCAAAAATGAGTGAGGAAATGCAGAAAAAGAGGAAAGACAAAATCATTTAAGGAACATCAGGAAACCACAGTTTGAGCATGTGACATTCAAGTCTGTGTGAGCATATATATTAAGTATTATAACTTGAAACAATTTGTGTAAGTAACTTCAGACTAGACACACTGGCAAACTTGGCCTTAAGTATCTTAAAAAAACTATCAAAAATATAGATATAAGCTCTGACTACTACATATCTACACGAACTTCCAAAGGTAAAAGAAATATTATAAACTATATTTTGGTTATTAATAAATTACATGGAAAATTTCCAGCAATTTAATAAAAGTTAAAATTAGAATAGATACCTGAATACTTGCTGGGACTTTCACGTTATGAGAGGATTTCTTCTGATGTTAGATGGACCAATGCTATTAGAGCCAGTAGAGTCCCAGGAGCTGTGGCTTATCAGGACCTCTGAGGCACCTTTGATGTGACAGGTAGTTCTCTGAACCCTGACATGAGATTTATCTTTCGAAGCAATGCTAACACCTCTTTTAAAGAAGTCTTTCTAGGAAGAGAAGAAGCCAGAAAGCTCGGTGGCTGGAAGTCAACATCATATTTTCTTTTTACATCTTCACAAAATAAAAATGTTTATTTCTTATAAGCACTGCTTATAAGCAGGTGATTAACGATAGGAATGTGTCCTTATCTGATACTCTATCCCAAAGCCTTGGAATGGTAGATCTTATGCAATGACCAAAGGAAACAGTGAACTCATGAGTTCTTGTATGGTACTATTGCCATATCACCTCTGCTGAAACCTGTATTCCACAGCAGGGCAATCTTCTGCGGCATTGTGTTGGTTTCTTAAGATTCCTGTACAGCAACATTGCAGCAATGGGAAATTCCATAATAATGTACTTAGATGCTGAAGTTTTGGGTATATAGGAATATTCTGAATGCTATGGATCTATTTGGGCTGCCTGTATAAGCTAAAAAGGACACCCACTGCAAAAAATTTGGTTCGGATCTTAGTGTCTGGCACATACGCAGCCCCCCTTATGTCATCTGAGAATTTCTGATTTGAATTTTCAAGTTTCGTAGAGGTTTTTGTATTCATCATTCAGGCATAGGATAAGAGGTCAGTGCTGTTACTCTATCAGCAAAATAATGTCCCAGTTCCTTGTGCATGAACCTTAAGAAGGAAATCTGAATGTGTTAGCAGTTCAAGGCTAGGCTTATACTGCTGTTTTCTCATACTACTACTCTCCTTTTGGACAATCTTCTTCAGAAACCTGGTTAATTGAGTCTCCAGACTAATTAAATCTTTGGTCACTCTCAGAATGAAAAGTGACTTGCTGCTTACTACCAATTAAAGCAGATACTTGATATGAAATACAGGCTTCTTTGGCTGGCATATAAGTAGTCAAATGTATTTTAAATAAGCTCTCAAATGAGAATAGTTACAGCTGGGCTAACAATGAGAAATCTAAACAGAAGCATCCATTACTTCTGATTACAGCTTTATTTCATGCATTTTCCTAGTATTTGACAAACATTTTTATAAGCACAACTTGCCAAAACTTGTGCTAATGGAAATCATAGCAGGAGAGTCACAAAACTGTAGGAGAGTGCCTAGGCTTGGCTGGGTTGCAGGAACAGCTCTGCTGTCCCATGTACAGCTGAAGTGGTTAGCGCTGGTATGCAAGCATGACCTCATGATAAACTTGCTGACCCTCACTAGGAATTAACCATTTAGCTGCTTGCAGCCAACAGTCTATCACCAAGAGGAAGAGACTGCTGTCTTCCTTTTGCGTGTCATAAGGACAAGTACATTTACCAGCATTATTGACCAGAGACTTAGCAATGAATTTATGAGCTGGGATGGTCATGTGCAGTATGTGCACATGACATTATATGTGTAATTTCTGATAATAGTACCATGTAAAATTCCCCCACTAGTACTTTATTTGTTTTTAAAATGTGTAATATTACAGTGATCTAAGAGTTGCTTGTTTTGTTTTTGTCTGTTTCTAAAAGTGTTGTACAGCCTAAGATATGGAAATCCAGCTCTCTCAGTAAGTTTTAGCTGTCTTGACTTCCTGACAAGGAAAAATCATCCTATTCAATAAGATGTCTGTTCTGTTATAATGAACTGCATTGCAGTGCCATTGAAGAAGGACACAAAGCAAGAGAAGCATAAAGATAGACATGCGTTCTATTTTTTCATTTGAAAAAACTTGGTTTATCTTCCTAAGAAAAATGAATATCATATAATACATATGAAACACTTCTGCATTTGAATAACATCATTCAAAGTTTGTGGGATGGAATAGCATATTTTGTTCAAATGCTACACAAACTGCATGTGTTCTGCAACTTTTTTGTCTTAAGTTGTGAGACTGATTCTCAGCTAACCAGCCAAGCACTCCTTCAAAATACTACAGGCAGAAACAGTCCCGCAGGAAGTGGTATTTGTGATTCAGTAAACGGCACCTTGCCCACTGAGTCAGTGTTGAGCCAGTGTCCGAATGCGTTTCTAGAGTGTGGAATATAAAACTAAAGTCCTGACTGTTTGTGACCACTGGGAAATTCATTGAACTATTGACGAGAACAGGGATATTAACCGCAACATCCCAGATTCCAGACAGGGATAATTACAACTTTCCCCCCACTTGCTTCATTGGGAGAATTACTCTTCTCCTTTCCTCTGAGCTGGTACCTTTTTCCTGCACTTAGCTGGTCACCATCCTCTAGGCATGTTGGAAGGATGAGTGCCACAACTGAGATGTACAGTCTGACTTTCTGTGGGCTCTGCTGGAAGTGCCAGGCTTTGCACCTGCAGTTTTGCATTCCCATGACTTATCCCACTTGGAAACTGTCTTTCAGAAAGACACCATCACCGTAACCTGTCTGAGCTTTTTCAGCTGGTTCAGTTTTGCAACTGAAGGGATGCACTGAGGCATTTGCAGTACATTTCCTCTCAGGGCTCGTGACCCAGTAGATGTGCACAGTGACTCAGAACAGCCTTTTCTAAACAAAGTGTTAATTTATGGATAGGAATTGAACAAACCTCAGCAAAGTTTAAACTGAAGATGCCCCACACATGTGATCTTTCCTACTGGCTTTCACATGTCCAGTACAGAATTATTCTCCACTCAATGTTTTCTGTTTTTTTAAAATCCCATTATTATATAGAAAAAAAAATCCCAACTTTACAATTTAAGAAAAATAAGTCCTCAAAACAGATGCCTAATGTCTTTCATCCACATACTAATTTATTTGAAGGTTTGTGGCAGCAAATTTTGGTACCCAGATTTACAAAGTAATGCCAGAAGCTGCTGTGAAAGATCACAGCTTCAAATCTGAAGTCATCCAACAGGCGGTGTAGGTGCTGTGATCCTGCATGTAGTTGATGACATAGTGCTTAGAACTGTAAATATTTTTCATGTTTAATTGTTCACAGAAATTTTTTGTCATTTTCCTGATTTTCATTTTTTGTAAATATGAAATAATATTTACCTGCATTTGACTTAATTTTAGAGAAATTTTAGTAGGACTCTTGGTAACGCTTGTTTTAGACCTGCTAGCATTACAGTTAAAATCATTACTAGCTACATATAAATGGTTCGAATTTTGTAGCAGGAAGATAGGTTTTGGACCATTTAGTTAACCATTGTAATCCATATGTAATGGTTAACTCATTTCTGGAGTTATGGAACATATTAAATGTTAGGTAGCTCATTTAGCGCATGGATGTATGTGGAGTTTGTCAATATGTGAGTACCTCCACTGATGTTGAGAATGTGTTTAAACATTAGATGTATCATCTCAGCAAGAAGATGTGGTTCATCAAGGGTGATGCAGTAGCTTCCACAGCAGAGAAAGGGACATAAGCATGCAAAATTCAGTTCCCTGGGCACAACAGTACCAACTCTGAGCATCTGCTGGAACTAGGCTTGCAGGTCCAAGCCCCTTTGTTCTTAAAGGAGTAAATCATTCCGTCAGAGTGAGGAATAGGATATTACTCAATGTGAGAAACAGTGTCAAGATTTCACTCTAAAACGTGATCAAGAAGTTCTCTTGGTGTCATATAAAGAATGCTCTGACCATGCACAGCACACCAGTTAATCCTGGTCTCTCCCCTTCCCCTTCCTTTATCTTTCCTCCACCCTCCAAAACAAAATTTTCCACTTGATCATGAAGGAAGTGAGGGAGCCTGGATGCTACCCCAGGATAGAAAGCTAGAGGAAGGGCTGGGTCACTTAGTCAAGCAAAAGGGAGGAGAAGGAAATGGTCAGTGAAAAATAAGGTTCTAAATACAGGGCTTTGGACTAGAAATACGTGGAAACACTTCTAAAGAAATGAGGAAAGGGGATAATATAGGCAAAGCAATTTAATCATATGCAATTAGTAACAGGAGCTTTCAAACTCTGGGGCCTTGTGTGAGACCAACTGCCAGCAACATAATATAAAGTGCCAGTTCTCACTATGTATTGAAAAAGAAATGCCAATCATTATGAAATTCCTGGTATCCCTTTGCCCTGCAGTCCACCCACATAGTAGCCTGCCTATGCTGAAGCTCACTAGTTGACTGTAACTCCATTTTGATCAGAATCCTTACTGATGCCTTCATCTGTCATATCCTGCTTGTTGCAGCACCTTTCTTTGTGGCTTCTCTCTCCCCCTCGGACATGACTTAAGCTGTCTACATTCTCACAGTTTAAAAAACATACAACAACAAAAGAAATGGATTGTGTCATATCCAGTTACCATATTGGTGTACATTGCATGCGTATATTAGCATCTGTTTACTTAAAAAATGAAATAATTTTTGGTCTTTGTACTGTGCAAATGTAAGTTAATGTATTTCATGTTAGCCCATCCTAACTTAAGCAGTTTTTTATTGAATTTTTCAAATTTTCCTTGTTTTAAGTGTTGCTTTTAGAGCATTTCTTCAACTAGCACATTTTCTGCCAGTAGTTCTGTGAACAACTACAGAAGCCAAGCAACCCATTTGTGAGCATGTTGGGGGTTTGTAGGTATATTGCTTTCACTTTGTAATGCTGAAAAGACTTACACAGTGCAGAAAATTAAAAACTTTTAAAAGTTCTTCAGTCATAAATGCTGGTATTTTACACCTGTATTGCCATAGTGTGGAAGCTCACAGAGTGCAGATGATGAGTTGGGCTAGTTGGCAAGAGCTGTGGGATCACAGACAGTGGAGTCTCCTCTGAAAGCACTCTGGCTTCCCGACAAATTCTGCTTTTAGGGACTGGCAAAAGAGAACTGAAAAAAATAGTAATATTGTTATTTTGAGATTTTATGACTTGACTACATCTTTCCTAGCCTTTGGAGAACTGTGAAGATACAGATATCATGCTGAAGCAGTTACTCATTTCAAGTTGTGGGCAAGGGTTAGTAGTTGAAGACTTACTGGAAAGGTCTTACATTGCCAAGTAACTAGGCAGCTCAAATCCCTTCTAACTTTAGCTTTAGGGAGATTTTTTACAGGATATCAATGAAAAATCATTGAGCAAACAAAAGGAATTGTCCCTTCCTGTACTAAACCTGGTTCATGAATAGGATTTGTTGCCACTTCCTGCACTCTGCTATTTCTGAGCCTTGTGGGATCATGAACAGACAAAACTGTTATGTATCTGATAACGAATTGAAAGGGCAGGCTTATTTCACCCTGTCCTTGGAACTACAGGTTGAAGATAAAATGGCTAAGATAGGGCTTTTTTACTGCTTGAGAATTCAAGCACGTGTTAGTGCTTATGGTTTGTGAGCATTCACTGAGTTTTGCAAGGAGATGAGTAGCTGGTACCACTCCTTGATGTCTGCTTCCATTGCTCTCGTACAACTCATTTGCTTACAGTGGACCTCTTTGCTTTATGCATCCTGATCAGCAAGCAAAAAGTAGATTCTGTCTCACCTAACTGTAAGAGTTTTAGCCAGGGTACACACAGCTCTGTGGGATGAAGGGCAACAAAGCTGGTGAAGGGTCTAGAGCACAAGCCTTATGAAGAACGGCTGAGGGAACTGGGGTTGTTTAGCCTGGAGAAGCAGAGGCTCAGGGGAGACCTTATCGGTCTCTACAACTACCTGAAAGGAGGTTGTAGTGAGGTGGGTGTCTGTCTCTTCTCCCAAGTAACAAGCAATAGGACAAGAGGAAATAGCCTCAAGTTGCACCAGGGGAGGTTTAGATTGGGTATTAGGAAAAATTTTTTCACCTGAAGGGTTGTCAAGCATTGGAACAGGCTGCCCAGGGAAGTTATTCAGTCACCATCCCTGGAGGTTATTTAAAAGATGTGTAGATGTGGTGCTTAGGGATGTGGTTTAGTAGTGGACTTGGCAGTGCTAGGATAGCAGTTGGACTTGATGATCTTAAAGGTCTTTTCTAATCAAAACTATTCTATGATTCTACAGTTCTATTTAAGATTAAGAGAGACTGAGGGTCAAATATTGAGGAGAAGCATGTCTTTTACCCAAAGGTCTTTTTAGGTGTATCAGGACAACTTCCCCATTTCCTTCAGATACATAAACAAGAACACCATGCTTAGTGGCAGCAGGAAATTTCTGTTTCTTTCACTTCCTGGGAAAGTACTTTTCTTCATTCTTTATTTCCTCTAGCAAACAAAGCTCTGCTAGCAGATTCTTCCCCAGTGGTTCACCTTGGTGAGAAACGATTGTCAGCTCATTCTTTGAAAGCAGCTAATTGAGGTTGTTTGCAGGTGCAGGATAATGTCATTACATTTTCACAGTTCCCTTTCTAGCCATGAGATTTCTTTCTGAAGTGTGTGGCAGTAGGCATAGTCACCAGATGTAGACCTCTGTGGCAGTAGGCATAGTCACCAGATGTAGACCTCTATCATCCACATTACTTGTCGTCTAGCTGACTTGTCGTCTTACCCGACTCTGCCTCACACATTTATTTGCCTTAACTTCTTACCTATAAATGCAGGGGGAAAGTAAATTTTTCAAGGTCATAAGCAGTCGGGGTGAAGAGTAGGACAGAGACCTGCCTTTGATTCTAGTGCTTGAATTTTAAGCCAGAGGTTTCCCAAACTGCTGCCTGAAGAGGACTGGGTTATTATTTAGTACAGGTCCTCATCCTGTTATTTCCAGCTGCCTCAAAAAAACCTCAAAACTTTTGACCCCTCCAATGTGAAAACATACAGAGCAGACAAAGAAATGGAAGCAAAGCTCATACATCTCCCCTCCACCTCTTCCTCAGACTTCAGAGGAGAAGAAAGGTAATTTTCAGGCCCACTGGGTATATGTACCCATAAGCAATTATCAGGAGTACCACAGATAGCAAAGACAGGAAACATTAATTTTCTTGAAGCTGCTGGAAACAACCATATCTTTAGCATTACAGACATTTATTCATATCACATACTGCACTTTCCTATGGGTTGCTATGAGTTCCCATGGTTTGCTAGGGAGGTCATGAATGTGAATGAGAGGTAGGCATATGATGGCAGCTATGAAAGAAAGTAAGTGTAGGGCAAGCTCCCTATTGAGGTGCGATTCACTCGATCAGGATATTCCTGAAGAGTTCATAATCCTTTGACTGTCCTTGTTTCATGGATAAAAAGTCAAATAATTTAGAATGGATGATATTAGAAGTTGAGACAAGTTCATTGTCTCTAATGGAACTTCATACAAATTTAGTTCCTTTTCATTGTCCTTGTTTCAAAATAAAATGTTAGAAGTCCAATTTTGAGTCTTTTTCTCTAATTTCTCTAACTTGGCATAATTGAGCTCTGTTTCCAGGTTCCATTTTTAAATGCTGACAAACATCTAGTTTCAAAACATGGGAACAAAGCGTTTATAGTTTTGACCTTACAAGAACTAGAAGGTGCCAGACATCCTGACACCTGTTCAGTTTTGGAGGTGAGAAGGCAGGAATGAGTTTCACATTGTAAAATTGTAGTCCATTTCAATTCTTTCTACTAGTAAAGTGAATTATTTTGCCTGCACAATAAATACATTTGATTGTTTTCAAGAAAAAAGCATTACTCCTTTCATGGAAATAATTTCAGGAAGGCCTTCTAAGAAAAACAATTATTTTTATGCAGCTGCTCACCTCGAAAAGTAGCAGAATGTTCCCCAAAGTATTATTCCACAAAGACCAAAAGCATCTGCCACACTTGGGAAAGAAGTAAAGAGAAACAGTTCCACGGAGGAAAGCTAGGGCTCTTCTCTCCACTGCACTGGACTGGTAGGATAGGAACTAAACCTATTGCCAGTGGGATCTGTTTGGGGAGAAGTGTCTTTTCTTGGAGTTCCAGACAGATCAATAAAATAGGTCTCACCTGAAAGTAATGTGTAGCTAGGTATTGCCACACAAGCAACAATAAATGATAGATGTTTATCTTTCTCATATTCATTCGAGAAGATATCTGACACGTAAGGGTCATGGGTTGAAATGACATCATGTCCTCACAGGGAAGAAATTGGCTGTCTCTGGCTTACTCCAGAGACATGCAGAGAGAGGGGTTTCTGTGATATGTTTGAAAGTAATCTATATTAATAAAATAAAAAAATTTCAAACTCTAAATCAATTTCAAGAGACTTAATTACCTGGTGTTGCATTAAAAAGCAAGGTGCACAACATATTCTATTCTATCCTATTATGGAAACTTTGTTTTCACCCTTCCAAATGAGCCAAAATTTGCAAAGGGATATGTTTCAGGGAGTTCTAGCAGTATGAATTTCTCAATAAAATGCCCTGTGTGTTCTCGCTGCTAGTCTGCAACATCTCGGAACTGACCAGTGCATCCTGCTGCCTGACATTGCACAGGCATTTGGTCACGTCAAATTTGAACCCATTCTGTGTAAACAAGAGGGGGCTGTTTAGTTTTTAAAGATTTTTAAAGTATGATAAGAATACTCCAGTGAGTTGGAATAAATTCCCTGTGGAGTTCAAAGTCATTGTTGGCTTATCTTGTAATCTAGAACTGATACCGACAAGAAGTATGACTGTAAACTCAGATGAAATTAATTAAGATATCTTCTTGGTTAAAAAGGAAAGAATAAGGTTTGGGCTGGCTTTTTATATTTTTTAAAATAAAATAGTAGAAAACAAAACAACTCTTAAAATTCTTTAATTAGTAGCTGAATAACCAAAATGACCATTCAAATATAGGAAGATTGAGGCAGGTAACCTCTTAATTATTGTGAAAAATATTAAAACAAGCAGGCTTTGGAGGAAAGATATGTAGCTGTCATGCACCATGCCCAGTTCTTGCTAGATTTGACACATGTTAAGAAACATGGCTATTTTAGGGCAGAACCTGAAAAGAGCTAACTAACAGT
This sequence comes from Ciconia boyciana, assembly GCF_034638445.1. NCBI lineage: Eukaryota > Metazoa > Chordata > Aves > Ciconiiformes > Ciconiidae > Ciconia > Ciconia boyciana. Next base: position 42,956,505 of record NC_132941.1, read on the forward strand.
AAATGTTCATTTCACAGGATGTTACTGATTTGTATGCCTTAATGTAAGCGCCCTGCAAACTGTATCTGAAATTTCCTGTTTGTGGTAATCCAGATGGGAAGCACAGTTGGTGTGGGTATTCCTAAAGTGGATTTATGCTTGCTAACTTAGCTACATCTAGTAGAGCTGCAGAGGCATGTAGTTTTCATTGTTAGGCCTGGAGTCCCTTTTGGGCTTGCAGGGCTGAAGCTGCCACAGCTATGCTGGCAGCACTGAAGATCCATGCTTAGAGCTTCTTGGGATTTGTCTACACAACTTGCAGTACCACTAGATTGCCCTGTAGACAGATTCAAAAGTGTGAACCCCACTCAAATCTCTGTTGCACAGGCATCCAAGTTACAACCATTTCCAAGTTGCTTTTCTGTGAGCTGCACCGTCTCAAATCTGTAGAGCATGTCTTGTTGATCTCCAGTTCTCCAGCATATCTCTTATGCCATGACTTGCAAAGAGACCCTCTGAGCAGCACTATCCTGCTGTCTGCTGAAGTGCCAACCCAGTGATACACTGATCTTCCTCCACCAGCTTCCAGGTGTATAGGTAGTGGGGCAAGTTAAGTTCTTACCTAAGGCATATGTGTTTCGTTGTCCTGTATAATTTTTGTATCTCAGTCTTGAAATTAGCCAAGCTGTACGTGCTTCTGCCATTCTGTTTGCTGAGGTATGTGTAACATTGTGTTGGGGAAGTATGTCATAAAATTATTTGTTGACTTTATAGTGCAGGAAGCTCTTAATTAAATCAGTCACCTAGAAGAGGAAGAGCAAGGTAGTATGAGCAAAGCAGCTGAGTGAATGAGGACTATGAATTAGTCATATTTACTGTAGGATGTCATATGTACAGTAGGATGTGTTTCTAAGATAGGTGTCTGTGGGTGCTGCTCTCTGTGAAATTTACGTGAAAGGTGTTGATGACTTGTCCATTTTCCTCTTACCTCCTGTCCTATGGACAGTTGTCTTACAATGTTCAACTGTTTTCCCCAACTATCTCATTGTGGACAATCTTCCTGGACAGCCCAGAATATTCTCCCACAAAGATACCCTTGTACTATCAGAGGCATGCCCAGCAAAGACCGTTAACCCAACTCCCCTTTCATCAACTCCTCCCATCTCTCATGGTTTTTGCTTCCCTCCTCTCCTCAGATTGTTTGCTACTTGTGGCAATCATGTGGTTGTTTATATAGATTGCTTTTCTGGTCAGCCTGCTATGCGGAGTTGTGAATGTCACTCCACAAGGATTGGGCAAAAAGGAAGGGTATCCTTTAATTCTTTCCTAGCTGTATGTTAAATGCCGTTGATTTGGGTATGTTTGTCAGCCACCAATTTATTCACAGTAGAGACTGACTACAAGAGTGAAGGAATCACAACTTGCAAGCCTAGCAGGCACGTTTCAGCCTGTTTTTGTAAGGCCAAGTTATTATTGCCTATCAAATTATGAAAAATTGCATTTTTGAAAAAAAAAAAAACATGAAAGTTTGGAACAGTTAAGGTTTCCTATGTGTCTTGGTTTCCATCTATGCCTGACCATTTCTATCTGATGCAAATTCTGCAGACAATAACCAGTGCAGTTCTGTAAAATAGGTATAGTGAGAACTCTTGCTGCTGTTTTGTAGCTGCTGAAGTAGAGGTAGAGCTCAGAAATGACAGAAATGGCTCACATTACCAGCTGGGCTGAAAATTCAGGAATACCAAAGTTTTTGCCGTAATACCCAGTCCCCAGATAGCATTTCAGTGAAAAACCAGTATTCACAGATGGACTAAAGAAACTGTTGCATTGTCCACAGTCTTGAATTATTTAATAGACTCAACTAAAACTTGTGATTAAAAGTATATAAACAGCTTACCTTTTTAACTTCCAGTTGTTTCAAAAACAACTCAACCAGTTATATTTGCAAGTTCCTGCTTATTGTTTCACATGGGCAAAGACATAGCTCAGGGCTGTGCAATCTTGACAATTGACAGTAATGTTGAAAAGATACTGTGGCATTACCAGATATTGTGCTTGTCACACTATGTTTTAAAAGTAAACTATTCAGGGCATTATAGGAAGAGAGCAGCATTGCATTTTTGTTACTAATGTATGAATGTTACTTAAGTAATTTGAAAAATGGTAAACACCTTCCACTCTGATGAAGTAGCTCAGTATCCGACTGGTCATTAGACTGATCATTTACAAATAGTGAGTCAAAATTTGTCCCTAGCTACACCCTCACAGTTCCACTGACGTCACAGTTTGTGACCTTCAAACAGTTGTATTCATAGCTATCAATGATGCAATTAGGAAATGTAAAGATGGTGGTATTGTATGCTACCTCTACAGAATCATTAGCTATAATAGTAAGAGCTCTGATTATAAGAATACAGCTAATGGGAGGAAGTAGCACTAACAGTCGCAACCACCAAGCAGTTTTCTGTGGTGCTTTTGCTCAATAGGGGCTCCATTTATTTATTTTTTCCATAGTGAAGATGGCCAACTGTTTTCAGCACCCTGAGATTAACTGGGAAGAAGGTCATCCAAGTTTCAGTTTCCAGTCAATCCATTAAAAATTTCTACCACTAAAAATACAACTAAAAGTAGTATTTTATTTGCCTTTCTCATTAATCAAAAATTAAAGTATTTAAATGCTTCCTAGTCAGCTCTTATTTTACCCTTTTTAAGAACAAGAGACAAAATGAAACCCATGTCCATAAAACTGGCATACATGGTTTAAACTGGGGGAGAGACCACCTTGTCGCTTTTGCTGCTCCCAAGTGTATGTGAGGCATGGAAGGAAAGCCAATGGCAGAGGCTGCGGTAGCTAAGGGGATATATTCCCCTCGCTGCCAGCTGGAGCTGTCATCTCCCACACCCTCATCCTTCCTCTAGGGGCAACCACAGGAGCACATCTCATTGCTTGCAGCTCTGGCCATTGCTCATTTCCAGTTGTGCCCTAGCAATCACCTGCTCTAGGCAACTGCTGGCACTTTACCTATACCAAAACTGGCCCCACTCAGAAATGTAAGAAAAAGTCTCCATGCAAAGTCTTAAAGTTCTCCTGAGTAGTCTTAACATTAAATTTCCATAGCACATGGTCTAGACTAAAAACCCAATAAACATAATACATTTGTGTGGGATACCATCTGTAAATCGCATCTGGTATTCTGGATAGCGCAGCAAGAGGCACCAAAAGTTTAAATTATATTGCTTATAGGTCAGTGGGAAAACAGGGTGTAAATGTAAGTCTTGTGAGTTCCATTCCAGGGCTGTACTTACAGGTATCTTCAATGAAATCACGTGAGCATTGAAGTGCCCTGAGGGCAGTGTGTGTGACTATGCATGATGTGTTTGGTTTCATTATTTCCATTTTTAATGGCTCCACAGTGAGAAGTTCCCTCAACTATTATTTCTCTCTTTCAGAGAATATTAAGAAAAGTAGCCTCCTGTTCTAGAGACTACAGAGTAGTTTTGGAAAAATTGATAAAAAACAACAAACCCCCTTGAAATTAAGACCTTTTCAGATGCCCATATTTCTCTGACTTCCATATCAGCCTTTTCTTGGAAACTTGGGGCTTATAATTTAAAGTAGATGATAAATATTTGTATTTTCATGTCGCATACTCCACATTCTTTCACAGCATTTAACGTGTTCTAGTTTGTAAATACAAACTGTTAGAGGAACCCTTAATACTAATTGCAATAGATTTGTTTTTTCATGAAGTTTGAAATAAAGTGGCCTGTCAGTCCAAAGTATACAGTTCTCCCACAGCATTTGGGACATTGCATTTCCTCGCATGCCTGTTGTCTCTAATGTAGTCGAAGGAGTTCTGGGTCATTCATGGTACATTAGATTAGTTTGGATGTGGAGTAACTTTTAAGATTACATAAGGGACCTCAATATGTGTGGTCTATATTTAAAATAAAAAAGCTAGCGAAACTCATGCGCCATGCTAACGGGTGATTAAAGCCCATGAAGTGTATGGAATTACCTTGAGTACATTACAAGTGCTGAATTTTTTCAAAATGTGGGTGCTTCAGTTCACCCCTTTTAAAGATTCTTGAGTTGACACTTAAGTTTGATGAAAAGTTGACTTAAGTATCTTAAGTTGACCACCCAAGACCATACCATATCTTTTTTTTCAGGTAATTTTGGAAAGCTGTTGCAATCAATATGTATTTTCTGGGTTTGGTCCTTCAAAAGCCTACAATAGAATAGGATTTTGTTGTTTTAAGCATTTTATAAATGCATAGAAAGTCATGCTTTCAAAAAATTCACAATTCAACTAATACACCATTATTTGGTAGGACAGAAAATGAGAAACTGAGGTATGGAAAGTTCAGCCGGCTAGATCAAGATCATACAAATGAAATCTGGAAAAAGAAATCAATGGCAGTACTAGAAAGATTTCTTAAATCATTTCCATCAACTGCAAAGTCAATTCCTATATATCTCTATTCTCTTAAAATCAACATTGCTCATCGACATCTGCCCACCTAATAGATTTCAGGAGATATGTATTGGAATATTGACAAACTGAGATCTCCAATCTTAAAGATGACATGTCTATCAGAAACCACCTTTGCTATGGTATGATATGGTGTTAATTTCTGTGGAGATTAGGGGTTTGCATTTGATTGTCCAGTATATTAACTCAGTTCCTCCATTTGAGATGTTAGAGTAAATCAGGAGATGTTTACTTTCCACTGATGCATGGTATTGGTATTCTAGCTGGAATGTTTACTGGCTGCCAAAAATATATTTATATGCTAGTTGTTTGGAGAGCACAACACTTGAGAAATGAAACTTCAGGCTTTTTTAAAAAATACATGCATACTTAACAGCAGCAGTCCCATCTGCTGCTTTCCAGCCTCAGCACTATTGTCTGCCATTATCTGTCAATTCCTATAATTAATATTTCCACCAGATGAAAAGCTGGACTATTGTTCTTTGAACTAGGATCAGTCAGTACTGACAATTTAATATTTTTCCCTGTCATATATTTTACAGATCCTATGTCTTTCAAGCAAAATGTTGTTCAATTTAAGTTGAAGTATCCTAAAAAAAGAGCCCTGCTAGGGAAAACATCTTCCTGTGTGGAAGGCAAAGTTCAGCAGCTGCTAATGGTGACAGTGTATCTGTCTGATCCCTGTGGAATGGTGACAAACCTTTAATTTTAACAATTTGGAATAAGGACTGCCACAGAATACAGATGTTAGAGTAACCAAGCCCCATGTTTTAAGAAAATTACAAGTGTCTTCATTTTCTGGTTTATGACAGTAGATGTTGTGACTCAGCAGCAAAACCAATAAAACTTATGTAGAATTCCTACCCCTGAGCTGGAAAGATTGGTAAAGAACTTCTTCCTGCACTTAAATCCCTATCACTACACCCTTAAACCTTTACAAAGTTCATTTAACAAACGTGTCTCAGGTGCCAAATATCCAAAGGGATAGAAGGATTTCAACAATTCTTCTGCCATCAGTCACTCATTTTCATTTTGATATGTCTTGCAAGGGAAGGAGAAAAGGCTACGGACCTGCTAGTCTTTCTTTTGCCCTCAAAGTGTAGATGACTGAAGACTGCATATTGTAAGGCCTTAAGGGCATAGGCAGTTTGAGTACTAATAGGGAATACTAAATGAACTCCAAGATGCTTTGCTTTGAGAAGAAAAGGTACTTCCCCAGGCGCCTAACAAGGGTAATACAAGGATAATTATGAGATATAAATTGAGCAGTTTTCCTCTGCTCTACATGCACAAAGGCTCTTCAAAGTCAGTAGGGAGTAAGAGGGGCATGTTGGAAGAAAGCAAATATCATGTCCTACTGGGACAAGAGAAGGTACAATGGAGATGCTAGTGCCTGCTAGAAAGAGTAAAGAGGTATGTTTGGGGCCTGTTAGGAAGAAGACTAGTAGTTCAATTTTGATAAAACCAGCATCATTCTGAAGTCTGGATAAAGATTCAGACCTTTTGGACTGTGGAAGTTGAGTATTAACTTTCAGAATGTTTATGATTTTGTCAGAATGAAGCCAAACAGAATTTGAAACCTATTAGCTTTCTTCACCAGTCAAAATAGTGCTTACTCCCCTTCCACAACAAACTGCTTGCTTCTGGTATCATTCATTAAAGCCCATTTCCCTTTTCTTTCAGTGTTCTGCTGTCCATTACTCTATCTATGTATTTAATGTAAAAGAGTAATGTAGCTAAAATAAAATAAAATAGGAGTGGGTTTAAATTCCCATCTGGTTCTGTATTTTCTGCACTAACTGCCACTTAGTGGGAGGGGAGCGGCAACATGAATATAAACAGTGCACTGACACACATCACAGGCATTGTTCTGCAGTGAAGTACTGCACTCACTCAAGTGGAGAACTGCATTAATCCCTAGGAAGATGAAAAGTAGATACTTTTTGTATCACAGTTTCCATTTCCTGACTTTTTTAGTCATTAAAAATCTGTAGAAATTCTGAATCAGACTTCCACTTCTCTAGAGATGTTAATTTTAATGAGAAAGAGGAAATAATAGGATATTGTGTTTGCTGATAAAGATATCCCTTCTTCGAATGCTGATAAGGATTTCCTTCCTATGATTAATATCTCTACCAGGTGAAAAGCTGGACTAATGTTCTTTGAACCAGCATCGGTCAATGCTGATAATTTTATATTTCTCCCTATCTGTTATTTCACAGATCCCACATATTTAATGCAAAAGGCTGTTTGGCATGTATGCAAATTATACAGTTAAAGCTAGACATTCAGAAGATAAAATTGTCACACTTCTTGCATTAATCCTTTATGCTTATTTCAAGAGAGCTCCTGAATGAGCTGGAGTCCAATGAGATTTATCATACCATTTCCTCATGTTCTTTAGAAAATTCCTGCCTCTGGCCTAATTTATTATAGAAATTTCTATTTGGAATACGTTGCAGATTGAGCACATAGTAATTTTGTGAGCTAAATAAAATATATTAGTATCCTTAACCCTCTTCTATTCTAGCATAGCAGTACCTGCACAGACTCCTACTAGTATAGAAATATAATAAATTCCTGCTCACTTGTCCTTGGTAACACTTTCTAATGCAACCCAAAAATTTCTTTTAATCTGAAATTTTGCAAAGTTAAAATCTGTAAATCTTACAGATGTATTCCTAGGTTGCACATAATACTGATCCTCTTGCAACTCTCAGAGAGGAGTAATGAACAGGTGCTCTTAAACTAGTGTATTTCATCAGCTTTTCTTCACCAAGAACAACACAGGATTTATGTACATTAAAACTCCTTGCTTTCTGAGAATCATATGTACTAATTAAACTTACAACACTTATTTGACACCCCAGGAAGGGTCTTACTGGCGGAGTTAAGCATCATGAATTCCTGTATTGCCTGGAGCTCTGTGTTCTGCCCATGCAAGAGACCTGTCTCTTCTCTAACAATAATGAAAGCCTGTATGCTTTACTGTCCTTGTCAGGAGCTAATCCATAGGATTATTTTGTTGTTGCTGACATGCACAAATAGACTCTGACACCTGCGGTCACGCAGCTGTGTGAGGTTTACCTACCCAAAAACTTTCAAGGGGCAGATTTTTATTCTTAAATATATACATTAAAATCTACATTTGAATTTATTATATACAAAAGATGCAGAATTAAGTTCTGAATTTCAGTAATATGAATTGGGGGAAGAAGAAGAAAAGTGTTTAGATTGTATCCTTGAATGAGTTTCTTTTGATGTTTCATAGATGTTTAAATGTATAGTGAGGGTCTGCTGTGCAGTATCTTTTAGTACCAGTGTTTCTATTGATGTCAAGAGATATGTAAATCAGATCTTAAAGTGCAACTATTTTACCAATAGACTTCATGACATGCCAGATCTGGGTAAGAAAATGTGATATAATACTGTGTAAGTATAGCTTAGTAAGCAACCTTCCCCATATTTGTGGGCATAGTGATGATAAAAATCATCAAGGTGTATAGAGGTGTGCCTCTGACTGGTGCCAGAGTAAGGACTGACTGACAGTTTTCTGACCAGTTATCAAAGAATTCAAAATCCAAGTCTTGCATGAGTGAAATATTAATTGATTTAGTTGTACCAAACTCAGGATCTGAAGAATAAGGTTCCTCTTCATAGTACTTCTTGACATTTCAAATATAGAGGAAATAGCACAGCTCTCCTGAAGCATGTTAGTGTATCTCCTTAGAAGGACATATTGCCTCTTCTCAGGTGTCACCTTATCTGTAGTTGAATCCAGAGAAGAGTATAGTCCAGATGCTTGCAACCCTATTAGTTGTCTCATTACCCGTATGACTCGTTCCTCAGATCCAACATAGAACTAAGCTTTGTTTGCATATTCAGTATTTTTGACAGCAAGGAACGATTTTTAGACATATCTGTCCCTATGCAAGTTTGCTGATCGCCACAGCAGCAAAATGATTGCAATAGCATGAGTGAGAGGACTGCCTAACATCAGTCAGATTTTCAACATATTTTTCATGTTGCTTCCTTTATTTACGCTACTGTAAACAAGTTTATGCAATCATGACTTGACGCTAAGTCTGTCTTGCTTTACATAACTGTGGGCTGCATTTCCAAACAAAGTAGGATGTGACTTAAGTAGCTTTTAAGACTGAATACTGTCAACCTTGTAAGGTCATCTTTATTTATACCGTACTGCATACCGTACATTGTAGTCTCTCTTCTTCTGTTATTTGCAGTTTGTTAATGACTATTAACCACCAGCCCAATTGCATTTTGTCTTTCCTTTGAATTTACACCTCAGATTTTGACTGATATATCCACACTCCTTTATGAACTTTTGTGATTTTGTTTCAGGTTTTTCCCATCTGGCCTGCCTTTTTTAGTAGCCCACTTCTATGGCATTGAAGCCTGATTTATTTGACACCTGTGCTGTTTCAAAGAGGCATTGCATTGGTATGACAGGGTGGTATTTGATCATGTATCCATGCTTGCTCGATTTCAGTTAATGTAAATTCTTTTAAAAGGAAGTGGAGTGAAATACAGAAGTTTCAAAAAATATTTGCCCCATTCCATTCCAAAGAATTATTCTGGCTACATGGTGAGGTTTGAAAATCCACTAAAGCCACAAAGAAGTCTTTGACAAATGAAATCAGTAAACTGGAATATAAATTATAACAGGCATTAAGAGGGAAGATATCATTTTGATCAACTTCTGTGTTAAAATTTTGATTTTAGTATCCTAAAGAAGTTAAATAATCATGTGGTAAGAACCAAAAAACATTTGAAATGGAAAAAATGAATGGCTTTGTGGACCTTCCGTCTTTGTTCCCCCATACTGGCATGCTTACAGATACTGATGTGGAACTCAACCATGATTATACTGGTTTGTTCAGTCATAGAAATAGTCTTCCTCTCAGATTTGACTTCAGCTGTTGGTTTCTCTGTTAATTGTTTATGCAATTCATGGCAAAGCTGCATATTTTAGGGACATGTTCAGAGACTTAGCCTAACCTAGGAAAGAAAATAATTCTCCCATATATTATGAGTATATGGAGAATGCTGTCAAGTTGTTTTCTTTACTAGTTTTAAAAGCTCAGTATTGATTACACAAGTCTTTCTCTTTTCTGTATTAAATATAGTGTGATAGTTTGAAGTATCTTGAGTGCAATTCTGGCATTGCTTAATGTAAATATATTATTGTAACAATATGAATGCTAAAGAAAAATGTGTTGAAGAGGACAAATGGAGTTTGTTGAATCAACATTGCAAATACTGTAACACATAGAAGCACAATTGCTTGTGAGATTTCATTCAAATAATTTTCAGGTTTTTGTGAAAATGTTACGATATGTTCATATGACCCAATGACTACATCAGAAGAAATCAGAACTAACTCATGAATATATTTGCAAACCAAAAAAGCCTTCAGTGTAAACATTACAACCAAACCTATTTACAGTGCCGTCCATCTTTTACTGGGCTATAAGAGACTTGCTGTATACAAAAGCATGGGGTTTTCATGGGAGCCATTGTTACAGTTAATATTATAAATCAACTTGTAATGTCCTTTGTTCTCAGATACTGGTAATACACTGAAAAAATAGATGTTTCAAGCTAAGACTCTGTTCAGAAAGACTTTTGCACTGAAAGGGGCATTTGGACACTCTCAAAAGTTAAGGTATGCTTTTAAAAGTCTGAGACAAATCTGAATTTTACTGTTTGCACTTCTGTACAGGTGAAGCAACTTTTCCTTGCCTTTGTCAAATGAACTTGGGGTAAAGTTACTCTCAAGAGGCACAAATGGCCTACTGGGCTGAAGCTGGCATGCTTACAAGTTACCTGCCTTCAGCTTATTTCAACCAGTTTAGCCAATGGAGTCCTGTATTTCCTAAACCCTGTTCATTTTTTGTCTGAGACTGCCCAAGAGTCATTTTAAGGAGTTTCATAAAAGAAGATAAAATCTCCAAGTGTGGCTTTTCTCCAGGATATAATGCAGATGTGCAGTAGTTTACTCGGGAATTTAAACAGCTCTCCATGAGTCAATGTACCCAGAATTGTTCTTGGCGCTGTTTTCAGAACTGAGGTTTCTGGGTCTATCCTCTGTATCCATCTCTGGTTTTCTGTGTTTTATTATTTTGGAGGCTTTGTTTAGAAAACCATTCCTGTTCAGCAATTTGTCTATTAATATCCTCACATTTAAGAACATAGCATATGTTTGAAATTTCTTGTATGTTAACAAACTTTGATTGATCTGAAGAGGCAAATAGGAAAGTTCATTCAGAGTGGTTATTTCAGATGCAGAAAGGTGTGCAAAAGTTGTCATATTACATCACCAGTATTTTCTGTCTCACAATGGTCTTCATCAAATTGAATGAAGGATAACTGTCTTTTCAGACAGATTTTTCTAGGCAGTAGAAGCTCTGTCTGTGCTGGTGGTCTCTCTTGTCCAGCCAAGCACCCAAGAGCTCCCTGGCTGCAGCATTAGTCCATGTTCCCTGTCAGAATCCAAGTTCTTCTACTCCTTGTAGTGCTTGCACTGTGTAAAGCTGGTTGCTTAGCAGATGGTGGGAATGTCTCTGTTTCCTTCTCTTCTGCAGCCTGCTCTTTGCAGGATTATAATCAGTAAATGGGATTCAGCCCCTTGATCCCAGTATCCTGAACCCTGAGTCTGGATGAAATTTATATATATTTTATTTTTTTCTCATTTTGAATCTTCAGTCAGCATACAAATGCTCCCATAAGGATCTTCATTATAGTAATACTTGCAGCTGTGAAAATGGACCTTTAATTTCAGATGTTCTCGTGTGGAAAATATCTTTATTGAATCTAAATATCTCTTACCTTATGCAAGTCATTGAAGTTCTTTTAGCAATCATAGCAGCCATGTTTACTAAATGAAAGGAAGTGAGGAGTGGTGCTTTTCCTGGTTTTCAGATCCTTTTGAGATTTTACGACTACTGGAGGCATCTTCCAAACGAAACCAAACTCTAAGCATCATGAAGCACACACATTTTCAGAATAATCTGAGTGAACATGTTGCATTTCAGACTGCATTAAAATGGGCAGCTTAAAAAGTATTACCTAACTTTTAATTATGGCTTGAGTGAATGTTCTTCTCCACTATAACTGTGTAAGCGGTCTCTCGCCTTGCAGAGGTTTTAAAGGTGTGATTTTAGATACAGTGTTCTCTGTTTGGTTCTTTACCTAAGATTTTTTTCTGCAGACATTTAGGTGAATCAGATCTGTCCTGGATAGATGTTCAGTACAAGCAGAAATGCTTGTACTCTTCATACTGTTAATGCTCCTTCTCCAATTTAGGCAGTCTTCACCACTTCATTGATTTAACCCAGCAGCAGGTTTTGGGGAAAGGTAATACTGAACAAATTGGTGAAGGGCATCATTTTAAAAAAGGCAGCTTGTCAGCTCAGGAGATGACCACTCTTGCTGTGTGGGCTTGGGGGCAAGGGCACCACCATATTCCACTTCCTTGGACTTGGGGGTACTGGTGGATGAAAAGCTGGACATGAGCTGGCAATGTGTGCTTGCAGCCCAGAAAGTCAGCTGTACCCTGGGCTGCATCAAAAGAAGTGTGGCCAGCAGGCTGAGGGAGGTCATTCTCCCCCTCTACTCCACTCTGGTGAGACCCCACCTGGAGTACTGCGTCCAGCTCTGGGGTCCTTGGCACAGGAAAAACGTGGACCTGTTGGAGTGAGTCCAGAGGAGGGCCAGGAAGATGATCAGAGAGATGGAACACCTCTCTTATGAAGAAAGGCTGAGAGAGTTGGGGCTCTTCAGCCTGGAGAAGAGAAGGCTCCAGGGAGACCTTATTTCAGTCTTTCAGTACTTAAAGGGGGCCTATAAGAAAGATGGGGACAAACTTTTTAGCAGGGCCTGTTGAGATAGGACAAAGGGTAATGGTTTTAAACTAAAAGAGGGTAGATCTAGACTAGATATAAGGAAGAATTTTTTTATGATTAGGGTGGTGAAACACTGGCACAGGTTGCCCAGAGAGGTGGTAGATGCCTCGTCCCTGGAAACATTCAAGGTTAGGCTAGATGGGGCTCTGAGCAACCTGATCTACTTGAAGATGTCCCTGCTCATTGCAGGGGAGTTGGACTAGATGACCTTTAAAGGTCCCTTCCAACCCAAACTATTATATGATTCTATGATTCTGTGGTTGTCTGAGAAAACTCACAAAGACTTTTTCCCAGGGCCTGTAGTGACAGGGCAAGGGGCAACGGTTTTAAATTGAAAGAGGGTAGATTTAGATTGGACATAAGGAAGACATTTTTTATGATGAGGGTGGTGAGACGCTGGCACAGGTTGCCCAGAGAAGTTCTGGATGCCCCATCCCTGGAAGTGTTCAAGATCAGATTGGACAGGGCTGTGAACAACTTGATCTAGTGCAAGATGTCCCTGCCCATGGCAGGGGGGTTGGACTGGATGATCTTTAAAGGTCCCTTCATAATGCATTATAATGTTAGGCAAGGAATGAGTTTCTGGAAGGAGTAATATTTGTTAGAAAGATTTGCAGTTAGTGTGTCAAACACTTCTCCATTTCCATAATAGGCATAAACCAGAGACTTTTTTTTTTTTTTGTTAGACAGAAGGAACTTGTGTCAAACATTAAAGAAGAGGATGGTTTGCTTGAGGTTCTTTTTTCCCATGTTAGTATTTTTATGTTTCTGCATATTATAACAGGAATTGATAACATTCACATCCGCATGGTCTTGTGAGAAGGAAGGTGCCTGAGAGGCAGAGGGTTGTACATCACTTTTTTAGATTTGTTTTCTTTTATAGTCTTAAGCTCAGGAATAAGCCATCTACAATACAATGTCCTGTGTTACTCTTTCTTTCATTAAATTATACAACAAATCATATTCGAAGGAACCTTGGGTTCATCCCTCTGTCCAAAAGCAGCATCACTCTATCTACGACATTGTTTCACCTGCTTTAAAAAACCTATGATAAGAGAGACAGTGTGTGCTCCTCATCAATTTATTCTAATGAAAACTTGGATTACAGTTGCGGCAACTGAAATCCATTAGTTCTTGTCCAGTCTACCAAAGGCATTTAAACATTTTATTTCTACACTCCTCATGTACTTTGAGACTGCTTGGCATCCCTTCTCCCACCTTTTTCTGTGGCTGATGCAGTGTGTCTGATCTCTGCTTACAGGCAGTGCTTCCTGAACCTCTGAATACCTTTGTTGGTCTCCTTTTGTCTCTTACTGGCCCATGTCCTTCTTGGGCACCTAGAACTGCACTCCATGTTTCAGCTGAGGCTTTACAAGCGCCTAAGTGGATAGAGAAGCAGGATTATTTCATGTGTTGTACGTGCCATACATACTCCAATGTAGACACTTCAGTACAATGCATGCATTTTTCCCAGCAGCATAATGTTATTGACTCATCTTCAGTCTGTGAATGATTATAACCCTGAGAGCTATTCCTGCAGAACTGCTGCCAGGGCAGTAGTATCCCAGCCAGTGCCATCTTCTGATTGAAGCTCATTTTCTTGTATTTGCCAAAAGAGATTGGCATTCTTTTTTTTTTATTGTTTTTCTAGTTTGCCAAAATTGCCTTAAATTCTAAGCTGATCTTCACCAGTATTTGAGCCCTGCATGTTAAATAATGATAATCTCTATTCCACCCTTCTTGCTCTTTTGAAAACATTGAACAGTCCTGGGTCAAAGACAAACTAGTTTTTGAAAGCCCACCCAATGAAACCCTACCCATATCAATTCTATGGCAATTAAAAGCAAAAACCAGGTTTCTCTGGTTTGCTCTGGAGAACATTTAGTGTGCCAGAATAAGAAATCTGCTACTTGTCTTTCACGCAGGCCAGCCTGCAGAGGCTGTGCTACTGATGACTGAGAAAAGGAATGCGAAGAGCTGCCTCCATGCCCGAAGTGGAATTCAGGTATGGCTCTGGGTTGTCACTGCTGTGATGGCTCTTCTCTTCACAATGGGCAGACTGAGTTATAAACGTTGACACAGAGGACTCATGTATTCTTTCACAGGTCTACAAGTACCACAAAGGTGGTGGCAGACAAAGGCAGCCTCACATTGTCTATCCATAATCCCTATAAAAATGTGAAATATTTAGAGTTACTGCCATAACTGTCCCACAGTTCATCTGATGTTCAGTAACATTAAGTTACCAGTCTTAACACTTAATGCATAGTGTATAAAAAGGAGGAGGAAGCTGGGAATTTCCCTGCAAGTTTCGGGAATGCATATCCATTTTCTCAGTGCTTAGTGCTATGTACATAGTGGGGAGAAGAGGTATTACTTACAGCAGAGAATTTAAAGTCTCATGATCTGTGTTCTCTCTTGGCCCTTTCTAGTCTATCTCAGCTTAAGGAAGTCATCATACTTCTGTGCTTGTATTTTCCTATATGACTAAAATGATCCCGTAAATGTGAAAATGAAAGGGAACTTGAGAGGTCATGTAACCTCCTCACTGAGGTAGTATTAGTTATAAACAGATATAAACAGTTATAAATTCCCAAGACACATTTGTTTTCAAATCGCTGGTGAATGGGACTTAAAAGCTCCCCAGCTAACTTCAAGTGTTTGCAGTGTTTGTACTAACCCTCAGCTTTTGCATATTATACTTACTTCTTGTTTTCCTACCACTAAAGATGGAGAAGAGTTCATCACTATTCTTTTTATAACATCCTTTCATATATTAGAAGCCTTTTAACTTTGTGTTTCCTCATGGTCCTTCATAGTTGTCTCTTTTCCAGACTCTGTCACCCCAATTTCTTCAACCTTTCCCTTTAGGGCATGTTTTCTAGTTGATTTATCATGTTGCCTTTTTCTGGACTTTGTCCAGTTTGCCTACATCTTTATTTCGTTTGTCTTTAAAGCAATACCATACTCCTCTTCACCAGCACTCGGAAGCATTGGATTTTCACCTCCCTTCTCTAATCCACAATGAAACTGATAGTTTAGAATAAGCTGAGATTTACCTTTTTTGTAGCCATCACATTACTGATCCCTATTCAGTGTGTGACATTTTGCCCAAACACTTCACTGCTCTTTTGCTAGTAAGCAATTATTCTTCATTTTGAATTTGTGTGCTTTCATTCTTCCTTCTCAAGGGTGGTAGTTTGCACTTGTCTTTCTTGAATTTCATCTTATTGCATTCGAACTTTCTCTTATCCTAATCAAAATAATTTTGAAATTTTGTCCTGATCTGCAGAGTGCTTGCAATTCCCCCCAGTTTTGCACTGTGACAGATGTTATAACTGTTATCTCCAATATGTCATCCAAAATGTTAATGAAAACATTGGCCAGTACCAGGCTTGTGGGAACTGACTTAAATGGGTTCTCCATTTGCCAGCAACACACAGATGACTACTATATGTATGCTTTCTCATATAGTAGGACTACCCCATGGCAGCGTCCATCTAGACTGTATTTCAATAGTTTCCCTATGAGAATATCATATGGGATTGTGCTGGAAAGAGATCTATTCCCTCTCCTTTGAGAGGTCAGTAGGTCTTCTGTACCAAAAAGGAAACATGGTTTGACATGATTTGTTCTTGACAAAGCTGTGTTGGCTCTTGTTAGCAGGCTTTAGGCTTACCTGGGAGCAGAATGGATTTCTGCAATGAACCCAAATGAGATGTACTTAAGAGCAGATGCTACTCCAGTAGCACAGTGTGTAGGCTGAAGCCTCTTGTTGGCAGTTTATAATTACATGACAGGGGAGGTACTGCTAAATACCTAGCAGCCACACAGGATGAAACTGAAAATATATGGAGGCTGAGAGAGTATTAGGGAGAAACTGTCCTGTTTGCTTAGCCTGTTCCCATTCCTGTGAAGATTTTATAGATTTTATAATCCCTGTTGGAGAGGATAGTGGGGGATATAAATAGCCTGACCTTCTTCAGTCAGGGTGACTATATAGTCAGGGGGACCCTTTTGCATTCTCCCTTCTGTTAGCATCATCTCAGTCTAGAGCTCTGGGGAGCTGCAGGGTGGCACAGACAGTTGGATTAACCACCTCTGTGAGCCCGGTGGGAATGGGAGGGGAAGCAGTTGTGTGGGGCCATGGACAGGACTGGGGAAGATCCCCTGTGTATATAGTACAGGGACTGCAGGGGCAGGAGCACTGTGGAGCAGCAAAACAAAGTGAATGTTAATAATTTCTTCTTCATTTTTCATGTCTGATCTCCCAAAATTAAACATCATCTTAAATTTGAGATTACCTTATAATCAAGTCAGCATGGTATGAATGCACTGTGTAATTAAAATGCATATTGTCTTGGTTCAAGAAATCACGCCTTTTCAGACCTGCCTATAAGTCACATGTGTTGGAAATTTAAAATCTGTTTAAATACATTTCTGAACCAGGGTTTATGCATTTAAAGTGTTTTAATTGGAAAAGAAAAATCTGCAGCGTTTATACTTCATCATGATACTGTGTAACCCTGGCAGTTTTAGGAATTTCTCCTCAAATTCTTTTTTATCACCTATTGACCATGGTAGAGTAGAAACAATTTGATTATTTTTAGCACCTTGCCTACACAGCACAGAGGATAAAGTTGTAAAAACTCCTGCACATAAATACCATGGAGTCGGGCTGCTAATGCTGCAACAGACGGAGAAGTGCCAGCACTGTCACTGACATTAAGGTAGCCAGACATTCAGGGTAAAAGTAATTGCAGCTACAATGCAGTGAGCAACATATGTAATGCAGAGGTTTTGTATTTAGGGAAATTTTTGTTGCCTTCTTCCATATTTGCTCTTACAGCCATGACAGCTAAGCAAAAAGAGGAGGTAAGATAATAAAACAGCTCAATGAAGGATGGATAAGATTTTTTTAAGTCTTATGTTCATGTCCATGTTCAAGTTTTTTGTTCATAGATCCCATTCAAAAACCCACTTGTCACTTTCCAGCCATCCTTTCTTTTGAGAACAGACATTGGATCATCAATGACTTATTTCCAAATATTGCCCCAACATCTTTTCAGAGTAGAGATTCTGTATTTCTTGTTATTACCATTGTGTGATTGATCTCCTTAGTAACAGGCTGTCACTTCTTTCAGAAATGGGGAGGAAGAGGTCAAATCACTACGCATTTGAACCCCATCCCCTGAGAACATTTTTCTACAGAAAGAGCTGTCAGCATTACAGAGTTTTTAGGATTCTTCCTTTCCCCATGGCTTGAATCGGACCTTGGCCAAGACAACCCAGCCAGTAAAAACAAGCTATTGTAATAGAGATGCAGCTGTCAGATGTAACATTAGGCCATGAGTGGCATTGTAGGTGGTGCTTCTAATTAATTGCTCTATTACTTCACTGTTAGTAAAGAGCTTTGGGCTAAGGCTTAAGGAACATGCCCTTTAGGGGACCATGTCTCCTCCCATGTACAAGTCTGTTACATTTACCAAGAGAGTGTGCTAAATTTGCTTGACCTAAGTTTTGTCATCCAAGCCATTGTCCGAGCACTATCTGTCATTGGTAGTTCTGACGTCAGTGTGTTACTGAGAAGAATCCATGTTCTGCAGACATTGCAACAGACCTGATAGATAGATATGTTAATGATGCAGTAGCCCCTTAGTAACAGTGTAGTAGAGGACACACTAATAAAGAACCTGTTACTGGCTAATGCACGCTCGCTCAGTGTAGCTCCAAAGGAGCGTTGATACATATGTTGCATCTTAATGGTTTGGAGGGCTTTTTTTTTTTTTCTTTCCACAAGTGGCTGTTACAATGATGGACATATCTTAGTGTTGGTTATTTGCAGTGGGAAGGACATACAGTGGTCAAAACAGAGAAGAACCAGTATGGCAAAGCACTAGAGCGAAGAGCTCTGAGGTCTAAGAGGAAGTGTTCCTTCCTACAGGCTGCCAAAGCTGGCGCGCCAAGCAAAGCACGTGTCTCTTTCAGAGAGAATTTCCTGTTATTAATAAGTGGAAGTGGTCTGCAGGGGAAGTGATGTGTCTGTCACAAGTTTGAAAGCCCAAGGATTTGACAGGCAGAATTTGAGGACAGCAGTCAGGACTGCAGCTGGCAGATCAGAACTATTCTGCAAAATTCGGTTTCTAATCCACCATGTTGCTCACAGATTGCCGTTTTTTGTTCTTTACCTTCTGAATGTGTCACAGTTTTTACTTGCACAGGAAAGTCAGAGGTTCTGCTCCCAAACCCAGTTACAAGGCACTATACTCCTGGGACAGGAGCTGACACAATTAAATCACTCACAATCAAGTCATACAAGCTACTCCTTTCTCCTGAGGCAGAATACACAGAATTTGAAGAATTCCCAGAATTAGTTGCCCAGCAATGTTGCACCCCCACCTCCACCCCAGCAGCACAGACCCAGGGAATACTAGAAGTGGGAAAAACAGATTTCAATTTCAGAAATTATGAAAGTTACAATACAGAAAGCAAAAAACCCCAAGAATTTTGAGTTCATGCTGGCTCAAAGGCTCAAAGTCTGGTCGTGTTTAATGAAACCATGGAAACATTTGATTAGTTATGTAGACACCATGTCACAAAGTGGGCCCAAAGGAGTCTGTGTAGTAACTCAGTCTCCACGCCTGGCTGGATGCTCCTATGAGCTAACTATGAGGGAGCAGCAAGCCACCCTCCAGTTTGTTGGTATTGCCAAATTTCACAATTTCATGACAAGACTTTCTGCAGTTGCTATATTACTTCAAGGTTCCTTGGTGTATTGGAGCAGTGGAGAACCTCAGTTATCTATTTTTACTTTCCTGATTATTGGAAAAAGGCTTGAAGCATGGATTCAGATAGAAAATCATAGGACCCACAAAATATTGTGTTTTGAAAATGTCATTAATTTAAGCAAAATCTTTTTTTAAACCATTTGAGGTGAGAATTTTGCTCCCTGTGGTCATTAGCAGGCTCCTGATTGATGCAGCATGTGATACACTCTATTACAGCAGGGTAATGCCATGTCATGATAAAGTAATGATGCAAACTCTTGCGAACTGAAGATTGCAAACTTGAACTGGTGACCTGTCTTCCTCTCTTGGGAATTGGTCAGGAGAGACAGAGAATGAGTTGACAGGGATGAATCTGCTTTTTTATGAATTTTGGTTAATTTTTTGTAAATCCCATTTCAAATACAAAACCACCAACATTCCTGTAAACATGTTTCCTGAAGACCTGGCCTCTGCAGCAATGGTTTTGAAGAACAGGCATCCACCAAAGTGCTTATAATCAACAGACACCACAGTGAGTCACCAGTATGATTCACTGACCTAGTTGTAGAGCACGGGATTGTAAAAATGGGGCCAGATTTTCTTCTGCCATAGGGAGAGGCATGCTGACTGCCAGCTTCACTACACCAAAATGAGGGACATGGCTCTGGATGGTGGGTACTAGTAGGAACACACAGCCTGTCCTCAGAAGTTGCTCCACAAACTGAAGTTAAATGACATGCCACATGAACTTAAAAACAGAGATTGCCACCAGCAGCGACAGAATCTTTATAGTCCTGAGCGTACTGACCAGTGCTGTATCCCCAACAGTAGCCAGTGTTATCCTTATGTCTTCCAAAGCATGGACAGTTATGGACACAGCCAGATGGGGCTGTCAGGCCAGTTTTACAGTTGCAGTTCAACCAGCTATTCATCTACAGAGCTTTTCTTAGTGTTACAGTACAGTGAGGGAGGGAGCATCCTACACCAGCTATTTAAAATGGCAGACTTATCCAAGAAGATCTTTATCTAGGTCACTCTGCCCCTTACCTATCGCTTCCTCTTGTAAGTATTTCTAAAATGATGGGCAAACACTTTGTCAGTTGCAGATGTATGTCTGGAGTCAGTAGAAGTTTGATGTAAACTAGGGGGTTGATATGAGGGGTTGGTTGCATTCTGTTTGCTCATATCCAAGCTTGCATCCCACTAGGAACTGATTGAACCGTGTTTCACAAATACTGTGGAAAGACCACAGTATTCTAGACACCACTGCATGGAAATGCATGATGAAAAAAAGCCATGTGGAAACATATAGTGAAAATGTATGCATTGAACAGGCAATGTACCAGAAGCTGCACAGCACTTCGGTATGAGAGAGACCATGAAAAGAGATGAGGCTGGCCAGTCAAAGGAGAAGGGTCACAGAAAAGAAGAGACAGTGGAAAAGAAGGAGCTTAGCTGCAAAAACAGTCAAAGGGTGAATGTTACAGTGTGGTGCCCATTCACAGACCAGCTGGTCAGAGCTTGACCACCAAATTGCTAGACAGTGAACTCAGTGAATCACACAGATTGGAGCAACCAGATGTCATAATAATTAATTCCAACTGTACAGTAATTGAAAACAGCATAGAGGCAGTAATTTCTTGTTGACAACATTAATACAACATCATCTTTAGACAGAAAAGCCTCAGGTTTTATAATTCTGGGTAATACAAAATGATTAAATACTTCTAAAGGAAAGAATAAAATTCTAGATTCTGAGACAGGTTTTGCTATGAGACAAGCTTCTTGTCTGTATATTCCTATTTCTCATTTTATTTGGAGGATTTTAAAAATGGGGAAGACAAAGTTTGTGCTTGTTGATGTACATAACAGTGCATGAAGGGTGCTGGATCTTCCATTTTTTTAGGATGAGAGCCTTTCCGTAAAGTAATAAGACAGTCATTTGCATCTGATCTATAATGTTCAGCTCTTTTAATTGAGTAGCAAATTATGGTTCCTCAGGATACCACAGGAATTTAATTAAGTGGACCTACTTTGTTTACACAGTGCAAATGAGAGCAGAATTTACCTGCAGGTGAGAGACAACTGAGAGATACTTTCTTCATCAGCAGAAGAATACTATCACTGCTAAGATTTTTGTGTCATTAATTGTAGATAGGTTAAGAAATTGTTCATTAATGACTTAACATCTAATTGTTGTAATTCCACTCTTTTATCCTGTCTAGCAGTTTAAATGGAAATGTCATAACTTTGTTTTTACAGTTCTTATGTTTGCCACAAGAAAGTGGGGAAATGAAACAGAGAATTAATTAAGGCATTAGCTTTAATGGGGATTTGGAGGGGTTGGTTAATTGTTGTTTTTTTTCAGTACAATTGATACCTGGTACCATGCAGAAAAAAAAAAAAAACAAAACACAAAACCAAACAACAAAAAACCAAACAACCCTCTAGCACTTAGGATCTTTCATGTAATAACAAACACATCTTCTACAGTTCACCACTTGTAAGCAGCCCTAGAATAGCAAACCTGTGCAAACAACTTGGATCTTCTGAGAAACTTTGAAGTAAAAAGTTATTTTGTGCAAAACTCAGCACTTTGTGACCATTCAGACAATGGCAAACCAATGTTCTCAGCTCAGCATTTGCCTGCTCTTCTGCAATAATAAGCCAGTGTGAATGTATGACAGAAGAAAACCACTTAGACAAAGATTTCATTTCCAAGTTCACAAGGAGTGAGTAAAACCAGATTTTGTCATTTACAAATACATTTTCTTATATACAGAATAAAGTGCAAAAGGTTATACCTGGGCTTTTGGTATGCTGCAATACTCATAGTTAGTACGGGAAGATGTGATTTATTTTTTGTTAATTTCCTTGCCAGAATCCTGAGGCCACATTAAGCAAGAAAGGGCGAGGCAGGCTGGGATAACTGACAAGCAGTGATTAAGGATTTGCTCCTTTTCACAACAACTTTGGGGGCATAATTCTACTGTTCACTCAAATGCTTTCAGGGTGCGTTTCCGGCCTTTAGGTGTATGCTGCAGGAAACCATTTCAACTTGTGCTGCTTGCGTAGCAGTGTGACAGGGACAGCTGGACTAACTACTCAGGTCTACAAAGCTGTGTTCCGTCCCCATCCTTTTCCTGGTCTGAAACATGACTCTCCTTTTCCCATATTCTCTCTCCCCATTTCTGACTCATTCCCTGTTTCTTTTTATATACAGAAAGGAATGATTCCAGTGCAGGAGAGGTCAGAGCTGCTTCTGCAACTTTGCGCTGCTCATACAAAGGCAGTATCTAGATACCTCTCATTCACAGTGCTATGCAGACTTGGGGGACCAAAGTATCTGGCTCACAGCAGATTGTTTTCCTACAATATTCAGTTCCTTTGCATGTCTCATCTCCTCCTGGTGGCACTGGGGGAGGGGAGGCTGTGCCTGGAGGGAGAACAGAGCAGCTGGATTGGCATCTGTCATGTGGCAACAAAAATAGCAAATCACCATTATGATTTCAGCCACAAAATTATTATATAACCCTGAGTTATACAAGATTCAAGTTTTTTTCCTCATGCTCGTGAAAGTGACCTTTAATGACTTCTGGTCAAATAAACACCAAACTTTCGGAAAAGGAAAGTCCAATTACGTACTGAATGTTCTCAGCTCTGACATAGAGCTGGGAATCTATCTAACAACTGGACTAATGACAAAACATCATAGTCAGAACCTATTTTACAAACTGAGGTTAGCCTGTGGAGTATTTGTCAGGGATTTAACCAGAAAAAGGCTGGAAATTCATCTGGAACACAAGCAGCCTTTGTTCAGCAAACTGCTGACATGTTCCTTCAGGCAAATTTTTCCTTTGGCTGGATTAGCTAAGCAAATAACTATGCAGAGTGCTTACTCCTGGGTTTGCAAATCTGAATGAAGTTTATTTCCTTTACAGGTGCACTGTATATATGAGGATGTCAAGGCAAGATCAAAGTCTCAATCTTTGGGACTGTGTTTTGATTCAGTAAAGCTCAGGTCCTTTGAAACAGAGGGGAACTCTGGTTCTGAGTTATGAGCAGGACTACTGGTGGTCATCACCAGGTGGTTACAAAACGCTTTCAATACCACCGAAGTCCTGTTCATGTTTTCATGCCCTTTAGATAAGGAAACAAAATTGAAATCAGGGACCCAGAGTATTTGAATTCCAGACTCCTCATGGAGGATGCTAGCAAGCTAGAGGGCACTTGGCTGTACCAAGTAACTCATGAATACACACCAGTTTTCCCATAAATGTAAGACTATGGCCTATTGAAAATATGGCTTTGGAGAGCCCTGTAATAGTATAAGCTATAAATTATGATTCAGAAATCCTTTAATAGACAATTAATCAATTCAGACACACAGAACTCTGTGTGTGCGAGTGTCCGGTAGTGAGCTAGCTCCGGTACAGTCAGAAGAAAAAAACACTTTTCTCAGGAAAAATAATGTAATTCTCTCTGTATACCTTTTAGGAGTTCGCAAGGGAATGCCAACACCAGTAGAGCTGCCTCCCCTTTTCTGAAATATCTTAATATGTTGTTAGCTCTACCTCAGTAGATATCAGCTTTGTCCAAAGGTGTCCAGTGAAGCCTTTAAGTAAGTCTTAAAGTGCAGTCCGCAAATATTTGGTAAACAGTTAGTATAGGTTTTTCTTTCTTGGCTAAAATCTATATTCTCCTTTAACCCAAATTGCTGTATTAAGTTTTTCATGATTACCACACTATTATAGAGACTTTTTCAGTGATTTAGCACCTGTATACTCTTCTTCTGAAAGTGTCCTGAGTACTTAATTTTTTCACACAGTGTTTCACAAACTCATTAATTCAATCCCATCTCCTTTGCTATTAGGAAATTAATATATTTCCCACGTTACAGGTGCAGACATTGGCAGGAGGGATGGCACTTCTCAAGGTTGTGGAGGAAATCAGTAGCAGAGCCTGAATGAACCCTTAGTTCTCTGGATGTCTGATCTTGCATTTCAGTCAAGAATCCAGGACAGCATCTCAGAACACAAGGGGCAAAGGGCCACCTTCCCAGTAGCTGCTCTTACAAATGCATGCTCCTGCATGGAACTCCTCTGGAGTCTGAAGTAAAATGAAGAGCCTGAGTGTCTCAGATGCCTTTGAGAATTGCAACCCAGAAGCCCATTCTTCAGCGTAGGGCTTTCTGCCAGCTGGCTAAAACCAGCACAAAACTACAGAAACTCATCCATTGTCTATTGGTAGGAGAAACTATAGATATTTGGTGGGCTGAATTTTGTAGCTAATCTGTGGCTTTCTAGACTCATTCTGATTTTTGCCAGAGAGATAAGTTACAGGTGGGACATGCTTTTTTTCCTACTTTGAAAAAAATGAGTAGAGAAGTGAGCTTGAAAAGATTTGTTGTTGTTACACTGTGTTATTGACATGGTGAAGCAGCGAAAAGCAAGAACAAGGAGAGAAACAGAAGCATGCCCTAATCCGCCTGCATAGGCTGTCTTGGTAAGTCTCATGAGCTAGGGATTAATCTGGGACTTCCTCACTCCACACCATGCAGGTGATTCTGTGACCACTACAGACCTGCCCGTGGGTGGTTTTGGACGTTGGCAACACCCAGTTGCTGCTCACAGGCCTGAGCGATGCTCTGACTTGCCTGGGCCTACGCCTCGTTCTGCAACATGTAAGCCGTGCGTGTATGGTGCAGCTCATTGCCCCAGCTTATTTCCCCTGAATTCCCTTCCCCATTGCCTTTGGTGGCTCAGAGTGGCAGAGCTGAAGTCAATGAGACTTTCTAAGGAAGGAACTGGTCATGTCTGCCTTTCCTGTTGAGCTTTTTCCCTTTTACAGTTATAGTAGACCTATTAACACATTAGAGAAAGCTGGGGAGTTGTTTGCTCTTACAGAGCACTTGCGCACACTGTAATCGAGATGTTTCCCAACACCCCCGTCAGGCAGGCAGAATGATTGTGAAAACATGCCTGGGTCTTACAAGGGGATTTTCGCCTGTTTGAGCATCACAAGTCAAAGTCCCCACTAAGGGAGACAGGGAACAGAGACGCCAAATCTTTCAGAAACCATTTTGAAAGTTATGAGCAAAACAGGAAAGCAAATAATAAAATAATGAACACATACTAATGCAGGCATGCCCTGCGTCCAGGTGAGAGGAGTTAACAATTAAATAGGCAGTGTGAACTTTGAGGAAGGACTCCTCAAAGGCTCTATGTGGGGGCTGAAAGCGTTTGTGAATCTGGAGACATCCCCAGAGCATGAGCAGAAGAGAGTGCAGATCATTGTCTCCACCTGGGACTGGAGGGACTGAATGTTCTTTGGAAAGAAAGTGGGCTGTGATGAAAGCAGAGCTCAGTGATGCATACATGAAACAGGACAGTGGTTTGCAGAAAGCTGCTCATGCTGGCTTTTGCAGAGCTTGGTTTGGATGTAGACACACCAGCCAGCCCCCTAAGGAGTACATGGAGAGAGAGGGGTAGCAACCAGGATTGATCGATCAAAGAAGGAAATGGTCTTATCCTCTATCTTGTTCCACATACACTTCACTACATTTCTCCAGTCTACTGTACCCCATGTACCCTGCCTTTCATGAACCCCCACCTCCTCCTCAGTTGTGTGAAAGGATCACACAAACGGGCAAGGTATGGCTGAAGGGAAAACGACAAATGAGCTGGGATCCACATCCAGGAGAGAGGAAGTCCACCTTCCTGTATTTCTATGTAATATCTTACTGTTTTACACCTCCTTTTCATGGTTTTGTTTCCTACTGAATGTTAGCTCTTCCCCAGCTGCAGCTGCCTTTTAGCAGATCTCTCATAGATGCCCACATTGATCACTCTATTTGGCCAAGTTGATCTTTGATCCTGGCAACATCCAAACTCTAGTGTCATGGAAGCCAGCACTTCCAAGATAAGTTACTCACTATCTTTACCTGTATCTCTGTGAAGAGAACTGAGATTACAGGGTTGTGGGGAGAGAAGACAATGGTAAAATAATGGAAAATACACAGAAATCCTGCCTTCTCTCCTGATACATCTTGGCAACCTGTTGGGATTGTAGCTCTTCTTCCAGCTCTGGCTGTCTGTGGAAGGCACCCTCGCAATGAGAAGTTAATTCTGACTTTTAGGCTGTCCGTCCTGTGTCCTGAGATCTAGCTAAAGAAGGGGCTTTATAATCCACTTTTTCTTTGCAGTGTAGAGTATTGCAGCTCTGTGTGGGAACATCTATTCCTTTCCTTTGGTTACCGGAGGCTTATTGGCTGTTTGGTTGAGAAAAGCTCAAACAAGCAGATGTGTTAAGGTAGATGTGGTTGTCTCATCTAATACACAGGCTTTTCTGATCAGAAAAGGCTATTGAGGACTAACCTTCTTTTTAGCATGTGAGACAGTAGAAGCTGTCTGGCTTGACTCATGGGTTTGACAGAGGAGTTAGTAAGTCTACCTGAGGACATTCTGAAACATCATGAGACTTGCAGTAGCTAAATATAGGGCAAGTTGGTCGGTGCCACCCTGGGAAAAAGAACTAAGGGGTAGTGTGGTACAGAGATAGCAGAGCCTGCTGAGAAGAGGCAGACAGACTCTCCCACTGACTTCTTGCAAGATGTTAAGGCAGTCAGGCTCATCCACAGTTGCAGAGCTGTGGCTGGAGCTAATACCCAGTATCCATAGGACGCTGGGGAGGTGAGCAGGAATGATAAGAAGATACAAGAATTAATAGGACAAGGAATATAGATAATTGAAAGCTGAGAGTTTCAAGGGATTTCAGAGTACTGAGAATTTTCGATCTTGAACCTGGGATGATTCTTACTTGAACTCACCACACATCAAAATAGCCAGAAAATAGACTTCTGCTGGTCTCCTTTTGGACTGTATATTGATTTGACTAGCTAGCCCATAGCAACAATGCTGTAATACACATGGGCCCAGATGTTTTCTGATAATAAAACTGTAGCTTGCTAAAGCTTAAGGAGGAGAGATGCTGGGTCTTCTCCAGGAAGAGAATGGTTGTGTCCTGCAAGAGATGTGGCTTAATGCAGCTGGAGAGAATTAGCCAGCCAGAGTATTTGCTATACAGAATAAGCCAGTCTCAGCACCAAATAGCAACCTACAAAGCCAGTTACTGTATTAAGCTTCTGTTTGTCATGGGTGCAAGAGATGTGTTGTCATTTTAACCTTCCTCAGATCTGACCTCCAGTTATGGATGTAGAGGAACTGTGTTTTGGAACTTGACCCTACCTGGAGGTAACTCTCTTCCACTGAATAGTTCGAGAATTTGTTCTTGAACAAATAGTTCAACTATTCGCTGTGCGTATGTACCTCTTGAAACTGACCTTTAATGTCTCTTCAAATTGATTCTCATCTATCAGATTGGGCTACTGGTGCTTCCTTTCACCCACTACTTTCTTTACTTTTTCTTTCTTATTTAGAACCTGAACTCTTTGGGGCTTACATACTCTTGGCTAGGGCACGGCACTTCAGCTTCTCATTAGCACTTTCAAAGCTTAAGGGAAGAAACAGAAATGTGCAGCAACGTGAGCATGTGTGTGGATATGATACCATCATCAGTGAAGGCTCACGTAGCAAGACTTGCTCTTTCAGTGACCCCAGAAAAGGCATGACCATCACAGCTTGCAGATGGGACTGTCACCAAAAAGAGAGTAAGAATTCATTTGTGCCTGATATTTCTAGTGCCTGATCACTAAGCTGCATGAACAAGTCACACAGAAAGCAGCTTCCATAGTGGAAGATAAAGCATACTAATTTCCTAAATCTGAAAAGACATGGTTTTTATTATATTTTGGCCCAGACTTGAACTTTCTATATCTCAAAATAGAAGTAAAAAATCAACTAAATATCTGAGTATCATGTGATATCTGTTTTCAGCAAGCTACCAGAGGGTGGGGAGGCTCCCATGTTAGCAATCGCATGAAAACTACAATATTCAATGTCAGCACCCACAGAATGGCCATCTCCCTGTAGAAACTGGTTTTCCTGCTACAAGCACATTCATGTTGAGATCATTATCTACTGAACAGTTCTTGATTCCCTATACTTAAGGGGATTGCTGTATCTGTTTTGAAGGTGGATGGCAGAGAATATGAAGGCTGACTTTATATACAGGTAATTTAAAATAATATAGCACATTTATTTTAAACTGGAATATCAAGAGATTTTATATACACCATCTTACACCAGAATCACTCTATCCACCCCTTCTGGAGTTAGAAGAAGCAATATTACAGGCATAGAAGATAAAATGAAATTCTTCTGTATGACAGAAATATATATTTTAGAACAGCTGTTATTCAGGACTAGCCATATCTGTGGCCTTTTCTTTCAGACCTCTCCAGATCTAGTCTTCATTCTGGGTACAACCATGTTTCAAAGGTTTTTTCAGCCTATAGTTCCAGTCATCATTGTTCTTCCACCTTCACTCTGCCTGACCACTTTCAAACAACTTGTTTGGAAGGGAGCTGTGATTTTTTGATGGTACAAGGACCCAGAAAAACTTACTTATTACTTATGCATGGAGAGGACAGGAGTCACAGAAGAAGGACAAAACAATAAAAGGCCAGCATGCCAATTATTCTATTAAGTGCTTAGCACCTTCCTTTGCACTGAAGCAGGCCTCACTTATCCAAGTGTCACTACTCACGGGGAAGTAAAATTTCAGCTCTTCAGAGCTGGACAGATCTTCAAAAATTCCATTAACAACTGCATATCCTGTAGCACTGTTCCGCTGGAGATGTGTGTGGCTTGATCAGAGGCCTCTGACACCTGTTTTGCTATCAGTTATCTGAAATCTACTTTTTTTCATGTGGGTATATGAAACTACCACCATTACATTTAACTCTTAGCACTTTGCAAGCAATGCAGTAGCCATCAGACAAGAGAGTCAGATAATGATCACTGATAGCACCCAGGTGCTTCACAGGGAAGCTGCAACAAAGTTTATTATTATCTCTTGCGTTACCTTTAAAGTTTTGCCTGGAGGCCACTGCTGAAATCAGGCTTCCACCCTGCCAGGAAATTTACAACTACTTGCTAAGTCATGCTCCCTGCCCTGCAGACTTTCTGTTCTAAAAAGGCACTCTTTTCATTTTATAGATGGAAAGGTGATGCATAAACCCAATCCAGAGTTAGATTTTGCAGCAGGTTGACGCTGACTTGCCTAATGTCTTGCAAAGCATCCGTGAGAGAATCAGAAATGTTTCCTGGGAATGCCATGAGTTTCAGCCCTGTGCCTTTCTTACCCAACCTCCTTTATAGGAGGCCAGAAAGATATGGAGTAGTGAGTGACTGAAGTTTTTAAGTCATCCTAGTCAGTGGGGGCACTTATGGTTATGAAAAACACCCAAAATTGCAGATATAATGGATATGCAAAATCCCAAAAAACCTTTTAGAAGTTGGTATCTCATTGCAGTTCCCATAAGAATGAATATCCTACCAAACATCATGTTTTCAATGGAGATTAGATTGGGTTTTGCTCTGTGTTTTCTTTTTTCTTTTTTTTTTTTAAATCTTCTATTGAGGAGAAAAACTCTCATGGAAAATCATACAGTTTATTTCATCTGTGTGAGAAAGGGCAGGATGTTTTGCTGGTTAATTCATCATGTGTGAAAAATAAAATGTTGCCAAAACCTACATTGAACATACTTCCTTAAGAAAAGCAGGTTAAATTACATTAAGCCTCAAGGGGGTTTAGTCACTGTAGAAAAGTCAGTCTAGAGTTTCTACTGTACCAGCAGGTTGGAATGCCCATACTTGCCCAGAATATCACTTCTCTATTATAATGCCTTGTGAGTTTTATTTAACATGCTAGTCTCTGATTACAAAATATTTTTTCTTTTTTTCTTTTTTTCTATATGTGGAGATTTTTTGAAAACTCATCTAAAATCCTTGTAGACGATATTTTATCTTTCTGTCTACATATATCAAAGCCTGAGCCAGAATTCCTTAAATCTTCTGAAATATCTGTACATTAAGGGAGTAGATAGTGATGAACTGGAAAAATGCAGAGGACTGATAACATCTCAAGTAGTTCTCATATCTTTATGTTGCTGGGACATGAAACATGAAAAGGCACTTATAACAAAAAGTTAGGCATCTGAAGGTGACCTGTGTTTGTCACTCAAATTGTTTAAAATTTTTATCGGCTCTCTTGATGCCTGTTTTACAGATGTGACCTCCCATCTTGCAGACAATGCATATGGTGCACTCAGTAAACGTACTTACTACTTAGAATAGAAGAATGGTGCTTGCCTCTGCAGACATTCATATGAGTCATCCCCATCATTTTAGTACAGATTTTCATGAAGCACCTGCATGACAAAAAGTTGGTAGAATCAGCCTTTAATTCCTGAATGTATTTTAAAATTTCTTTAGGATTTTCCAGGGTCAAAAAGGCTCTAAAAAGACAGAAATACAAATAAGTCATCAGCAGTGAAATGTGGCAGTTGCAAGTTTTATTATTTGAGTGCTGACAGGTCATTTCCCCTTTGCCTCTTGCAAAGAGTGTAATATTATCACCAGTCAGCACCAACCATTTGGCTTGTCAGCAGAAGGGCAGGGAAATCACACACCAGGCAGGGAAAGCTTCTTTGTTTCTTTCCCAGGGAAATCCATGACAGGAAACAAAGGAAGAAATTATAAACTATGATCAAATAAGATAGAATCATCCACTCAGGAATTTCATTCTCTTTTCATTGGGCGATGAGAACAAAAGGCTCAATGTTTAGCTGCTCTGATCTCGAGAGAGCCAAGTCAGTTCTCTAACTGAGCACTGGGGTTTTAATGGTGACTAAAAGCAAATGCAGAGAATGGTGATGTTCCAAGGGGAGGACAAGTGGAGCAGGCTGGGGATGGACTACACCTCCAGCAGCTATGAAGCACTATGAAAGAATCCACCTTTACAGATAAAAGTTTGGTTAGAAAGTAGGCTTTTTTCCCAGTGTGTGTCAGTCTGACCTATGAAACAAGGTGCAGCACTTCAAATGCACAAATATGTCACTGGACCTCAACAAAGCTCTTAATTATACAGTGGTTAGGGAATTACTGCATTGCTAGGAGCATGAAGTGCTCAGTAATATCCCACAGCTGTCTGAAGAAACCTTTGTGCTGCTGCCAAACAGTTTGTGGGGACATTAAAACAAGCAGTGAATTCTCAGCAAAAAATTGGGCTGAGCTCCTTTACTTATAAATACCGGCAATGTTTCTGGGCTCCAAATCTCGGCAGTCCTGCCCTGGTGCCCGTGCCAGTAAGAGAGAAGGGCTCTTAAATCTTTTCTCTGTTCCAGTTTTTGAGGGGACGCAGATGCCTCTTTGATCCCTCCTTTATATTGGTGTGTCTTGGCCATTTATGGTGTGTCTTGGCCTTTTATCTCGTCTCCCTTTCAAATACTGTTAGCATGCTTGAGTCCTTATGTAGACAGACATCAACAGCTGGACCGTGGACTCCAGGGAAGTGATAAGTTATCAGATGCAAGGGACATATCCTCATTGGATGTGATTTTAAAATTTTGTTCAAAGCATGAAACTAGTGGAGACAGAAACTTGTGACATACAGACAACTTTTTTGAAACACAACAGTTTGATTTTTTTTTTTAATGGCAAGAAGCTTATGATGTCCAGCCCAGCCAGTGTAGAATGGGAAGATCCCACACATATGGAATGAAGGGATGTGTTTTCGGAGACAGAGTTGAAGAGTTCTGCTAGTTAACCTACAAGAATAACATCAAGCAAAGTAGGAAAATGTTATCGTCTAGATCCGAATTGTTTGCTACCATCTTGTTTTGTTGCTTTAGGTAAGTCAGAATTTTTCAGTTTCTCACTGTACATATCCATTTAGTGGACTATAAAGCTTACCTACCACCTAGACATGCTGTGTAGTTTGACTAATCACTACGTGAAGAGCATGCTGCTGTCCAAGATACAAGATGTTTTAGATGTGCAAAGCCAAAGGTGTTTTTAGCAGAGGAGAGTCTGAACATCCACGCTGCTACGGCTTGGTTTTGTTCCGATTGTAAATCTTTTTGACAAACGCATGTGAATATCTTCAGAATCAGCCATTCTATGAAATAATTAAGAACTAAGTTTAGCAATTAAGGGACCAAATTTTGTGATTAAATAATCTGACAGTTGTGTCAACAGCACTGTCAATCACCAAGCATCAGCCCTGGGAAGTCAGGTGGTATTTCCTCAGGGTTCCTGCTGCACAGGATAAAAAAAAGAGCTCTGCAGGGCAGAACTGTTTCAGCAAAGTAGCCTTTGATTATATGCTTCTATCCCATTTTGGCTCCATACTGTCTTTTTCAGGCCTGCCACTCCTTGCTGACACATTACCAGGTCACCTCCGCTTCCGTGCTTTTGCTCTCTTTTTCCCAAGCAGGCCACCCCCCAGGTCTTTTTGGACAAGTGGCATTCAGAGAGTCTAAGGAGGTCTCCTCTGCAAACCGGAACTATTCTTCAGGCCAGACAGAAATCTACTAAAAGTGCTGGAAATTTTTTACTGCTTTTAAGGGCCATCAATGCAAGTACTACACATATTCATATCCTTTCGTGGAACAATACACATGTCTGCTTGTGAGTCAGAATGAATTTTCTTGGCAACCAACAACATTCAGGAGGTGAACTTGCCAAACCCTAAGTTATTCAGTGTCCTTCTGTCTCTGGGGCATTTTAACCTCTGCAGTCATGAGGCTCTTGAATAAAGCGTTCGGGTACGGCAGCATTCTTATTAGACAGGAAGATGGCCTTTCCTCCTGCCAGTTCTCAGTGCATTTCCCGCTTAATTCTCTGGCATCACTCACAGAAATAATAGGTAAAGTGGCCATACCTTGCTTGCATAGATTTCTGTTGTCCATGGCATGAGTACAGCTAGGAAAAAAGCACCAAAATGCAGGTGCATCTTTGGAAACTCTCTCCCAAATTACCAAACATCTTTGCCTTCAGTTTGGTTCCTATCAAGTTTTTGCATGAGTTCTACAGAAAACAGTAGGAGTTGATCTCACCTTATAATGTGACTCTGAGCAGCTGCAGCTAAATAATTGCCCTGGGAATGACTAGCATGGTGAGTGTGTGGTTTTAGGAGGAAATGGTTCCATGTTTCCTTTCACACTGCTTTCCAACAGGATGATCTTACTTTCCTTCATTGTATTTATTGCTGATTAAAGGCTTCCTTTATAGGATGGCTTATCTCCTTCCTCCCTTAAGTAGTGTTTAACCTTCAAGGAGCTAGTTTGTTGCAGATGGGAAGACACAGATGTATTGCAAGTACATTCTCCTGTTTGGGGCTTCATGAACATAGAGTAGCAGTATATCATAACATGCTGAATACCTGATAACGTGCCAGCTATATTTGGAGCTCCCAAACCAGAAGACCAGGTCTACTCCCACCTTCTATTCTGCTGGGAAGAAAGTTGGTGGTGCAGATAATTTGATCCAAATCTATTCCTGAAAACTGTTAATGGAATTGTAAGGAAACAGGACTCAGCCACATCAACACTCTTTGTGCTTTAGTGTGTCTGAAATGGAAATTTGGACTTGAATCTTATAGGGGAAGGATATCTCTAATGAGAAAAGCAATGAATGTTTCCTTTTTCTTCTGTGGAAACTGAGAAACTCTGGCTGCAGGCTAGCACCTTTGTACACAACTGTCAGTGTAAACGTGAACATGTTTGCCACTGCTGATTCACATGCTATGTGATATTGCATGCCAGTTTCATTACTGACAGTGGCTTGAGTAAGTAACTCTAGAGAAACCACAATCTCTGTGCTCAACTGATCAGCTACTTACAATTTTATTTATTTAACTAATTTATCCTTACACCTGTTCTCAGGCCTTGTATTTGTTTGTGGTGAGGGTTAGGATGTTCCTAAAGAACTAAAGACAGGTTATGGGCTGCTGAAACAAGACTTGCATTCAGAAGCTACTGTAGTGTGATTAAGTAATTTTTCATACCGTATCAGCCTTTGAGAAGGAATGCCTACCTATTTGACCAACGATCTGTGGATCATACTCTTAAAACGAGTGAGTTACTGAAATTCTTTAATGCGTAATGAATTGTGAAGGTATTTTTCAGTTCTTTTTTTCTTTTCCTAAGGAAGAAAGTGCCTTGGGACATGGGTATGCAAAGAACATATTCACTGTGTTCAGTCATTTTACATTTATGGTGCTTTACTTTATTGCGAGATATTTGTATTGGAGAAGGTCAGTAAGTAGAGAGGTATGGTTAGTTTAGCTGAATGCTGAACCTGTTTAATGAAGCTGCTGCAGTTTCAAGTGTAAATAGATTCAGTCACTTTAAATCTGGTTTATGTAAAGTTAGCTTATACCTAAAAGCTTATGCCTTGACACTCACAAGTCTATGGGGCCGGATGGGATCCACCCAAGAGTACTGAGGGAGCTGGCGGAGGAGCTTGCCAAGCCACTGCCCATCATTTATCAGCAGTCCTGGTTAACAGGGGAGATCGCAGCTGACTGGAGGCTTGCCCATGTGATGCCCATCTACAGGAAGGGCCGGAAGAAGGATCCGGGGAACTACAGGCCTGTCAGCCTGACCTCGGTACTGGGGAAAATTATGGAGCAGTTCATCCTGAGTGTGCTCAATGGGCATGTGCAGGCCGACCAGAGGATCAAGCCCAGCCAGCATGGGTTCATGAAAGGCAGGTCCTGCTTGACCAACCTGATCTCCTTCTACGACCAGGTGACCTGCCGAGTGGATGAGGGAAAGGCTGTAGATGTTATCTACCTGGACTTCAGTAAAGCCTTTGACACTGTCTTCCACAGCATTCTCCTAGAGAAGCTGGCGGCTCATGGCTTAGGCGGGTGTACTCTTCGCTGGGTAAAGAACTGCCTGGATGGCTGAGCCCAGAGAGTTGTGGTGAATGGAGTTAAATCCAGTTGGCGGCCGGTCACAAGCTGTGTTCCCCAGGGTTCAGTTTTGGGGCCAGTCTTGTTTAATATCTTTATCAATGATCTGGATGAGGGGATCGAGTGCACCCTCAGTAAGTTTGCAGATGACACCAAGTTGGGTGGGAGTGTTGATCTGCTTGAGGGTAGGAAGGCTCTACAGAGGGATCTGGACAGGCTGGATCGATGGGCCGAGGTCAATTGTATGGGGTTCAACAAGGCCAAGTGTCAGGTCCTGCACTTGGGTCACAGCAACCCCATGCAATGCTACAGGCTTGGGGAAGAGTGGCTGGAAAGCTGCCCGGTGGAAAAGGACCTGGGGGTGTTGGTTGACAGCCGCCTGAATATGAGCCAGCAGTGTGCCCAGGTGGTCAAGAAAGCCAACAGCATCCTGGCTTGTATCAGGAATAGTGTGGCCAGCAGGACTAGGGAAGTGATCGCGCCCCTGTATTCGGCACTGGTGAGGCCGCACCTCGAATACTGTGTTCAGTTTTGGGCCCCTCACTACAAGAAAGACATTGAGGTGCTGGAGTGTGTCCAGAGAAGGGCAACGAAGCTGGTGAATGGTCTGGAGAACAAGTCTGATGAGGAGCGGCTGAGGGAACTGGGGTTGTTTAGCCTGGAGAAGCAGAGGCTCAGGGGAGACCTTATGGCTCTCTACAACAACTACCTGAAAGGAGGATTCCCTTCTCCCAAGTAACTAGTGATAGGACGAGAGGAAATGGCCTCAAGTTGTGCCAGGAGAGGTTTAGATTGGATATTAGGAAAAATTTCTTTACTGAAAGGGTTGTCAAGCATTGGAACAGGCTGCCCAGAGAGGTGGTGGAGTCACCATCCCTGGAGGAGTTCAAAAAATGTGTAGACGTGGCACTTCAGGATGTGGTTTAGTAGGCATGGAGGTGTTGGGTTGACGGTTGGACTAGATGATCCTAGAGGTCTTTTCCAGCCTTAATGATTCTATGATTCTATGACAAGTGACAATGTAACTTTAGACAAAATGGGGGGACATGGATCCTATTCATATACACACAGTGGACATTAAAAATTACCCTCCTCGGCTTCCTGCTTGAATCTACTCCTTGGTTACTTGGTGGCTGCTAATTGGAAAAGCAGGGCAAATGCATGGTCTCTAAGTAGTGTTGGAGGAAGGACCTTGTAAACAAAAAGCTACAAGACAGCTATTCTCATTCCTCTCCCAATTCATTAAGCAATGCTGTGCTTTCTGTTGTGCCTGTTTTCCTGCTCTCTCATGTGTCAGTGTGGGGTTTCCCTTTTCTTCAGGCTAAGACAAGGATGAGGGAATGCTGAGGAGCTAATAAAAAAATTGCTTTTGATCAACTGGGAGATTCACAGATATCTAGTTATAAATGACGCACCTACTCAAGTTGCCTGGATAACAAGACGTCTAGTCCATTACAGAATCTGTTAAGACAGCTATATATTTCACGTGCTTACAGGAGTGTCATCATAGATGAAAGTATTTGATCTATCCAGTTTGGCATCCTGCCTTTTGACCTGGCTGGTAACTGAGAGTTAGGTGATCAGCATGGTTTCCCATCTCTTCTCTCACCCTGAAAACACACATAAGCTGCTTTATTGTAGAAGCCAGTTTTATGCCTTTGAGGAACCCTTGATTCATGAGTTGCAAAGCGAAGTTTTACTACCAGCTCTGCCACTGACTCACACGTTGCCTGTAAGCTCCTTCATTGCTGTCAGGTTATTTAAAATGTCCAGACCACTAATTTAAGGTTTGTCTTTCCTTGTGATTGTTGCGATGTTTTGTAGAGACATTACTTATCTTCAGTGCCAACCAAATCTATTCAAATTAATTCCCTGAATTAATCTTAAAACATGCTCTTTTAATGCGGATAACTGCAAATTCTGTTAATAGTCAGAAATGTTACCAATGACTTCTCTGTCTGTCAGGCGCAACAGGTGTCAGTCTGTTGAGTTGAAGATCTCTTCCCCAGCTGAACACTGTTCATGTACCATGTCATCTGCAGCTTCTCCTCCATGAGAGGAGGGCAAAGGCCTTGTGTACAGCTAAAGGCTGGGAGGAGGCTTCCTTCCTTCCTTTGCACATAGCTGGTGAATCTGCTAACGCTGTATTCAGTCTTTACTCAGGCAAAAAGCTAAAAGATACAGAGACAAGACCAGAGGATCCAAGGAGACAAAAAGCAGTAAACAAGGGTATGTATAGGTGAGTTTGTAGGGAGCTGGGCACCAAATGAGTGGAGAGTATACTACTGTTTGAAGAGATTTGAAGAATTATTTAGGTCACAAAGATGACCAGACGGAAAAGATGTACATGCTCCATTGGCATTTACATGGCAGAAGCTATTTATGCAAGGAATGTCACTTTGGGGAACCCGTGGAACAGACTGTACAGTGTCCACTGGTTGTGAGTATGTTTGAGCTGGAAACTGAAAGGAGTTCTCTGACAATCACAGCTATTGGTCTGGAGCGCTTCCTAAATGATGAAAGGAGGCAAAAAGCCTGTCACTGTTTCACAGAGAAAATTGGTCATTTTAAGAAACAGGACTTTATGAAGTGGCTTCCTTCAATAACCAGGGACAAAATCTGAGGCTCAGCATGTCCCCTTAATCTGATATTCCTAATACTTGTTCTCCAGCAAATTAAGGCATTACTTTTCTAAGGACCCTTATATTGAGGTTCTTGTATGTTTGCTTTTGAGGATCTGTGTTTGGATAATTTAATCTTTGTTTTCATCTCTGTCACTGGACTTCTTCAAGCAATCCAAAATATTTTCTAGTAAGAAAAACAGTGCTATTAGACACAGGCTGAAGACATAATGGAAATACCCCATGCAGCGTAATCCAGTTTTAATCGGTCACGTCATTAAGCTATGACTAGTTAGAGAAGACACTGGGAACAAAATGTTTGGCCTCAAAAACACCAAAATACGTTATAAAAGTATAAATATAGAAAATGAATAAATCAGAGTAAAACTAATAATATGGAAAATCTCAGCAATCAATCATCATGCAATGGCTGAGATTATTTCAGTGTATTACAGGTACGCACAGCCCTGAAATAACGTAT
Source organism: Ciconia boyciana (assembly GCF_034638445.1). Classification (NCBI taxonomy): domain Eukaryota; kingdom Metazoa; phylum Chordata; class Aves; order Ciconiiformes; family Ciconiidae; genus Ciconia; species Ciconia boyciana. The sequence goes on from NC_132941.1 coordinate 42,994,656, forward strand.
TTTTTGCTTTGGGTTACACTATTAATATTGTAAAATTTTGATTCTTGACTTCTGTATTTACCCAAAAGGAAGACTAGCTTTTTTTAAAGTTAAACTACTTGGAAAAACAAAGCTCATTCTAGATTCCATCATTCTCCCTTTAGGTTAATATGTTAATTCATGTCTGTTTTTTAAAACAGAGCAACTATTCAAAAGCTTTCTTTTTTTATTCAGATTACATAGGGTGTAGGCACAGCACAAAACTATCTTACCATTGTGCCTCTACCTTTCTTTCAAAGTTATCATCTCTGTCCTATCCAGTCCTTAGTCTGCCCTGTGACAACCAGTGAGGTTATCTGCCAGTTGCACTGGCCAATTTGCTGATATCTCTTAAATGCCTCAGCCATTGAATAGCCATAGAAACATTGGTTATAGATCAAAGCCCCATTTTGCTAATTACTGCACAAACACAAGAAAAACAGAGGATTCAATGCCTTCTCTCAAAAAGTACAAGCTAAGTGAAGTAACATTTCTAAGTGTCTATGTCTACATGGTTAGCTAGTAGTAGATTTGTTTTGAATCTTACCTCTTTGCAGTAGAGTGACGATGAGTATCTCCTTATTGAGCCAGTGATTTTCTGCCTGTCATTTCTTCTTTAGATAGTATATAATGCATTGCCTACAACAGTGAATTACAACTTTGCTTTCTCTCCTGAGAGTGTTTAACTGGGGTTGGATGACACAAGGTGAACGTTGGTTGGTGTTCGTTAGCATTGCTCCATCTGCCTTAGCAAAGGCAGGCCAATACGGCCCAGACGCCAGGGTGGTATGTTTATTATCCTGAGCCCTAACAGTGTAATGGGCAAGGCAGGTGTGTTTCAGACTGACTCGGGCTGTCTTGGTGAGTCAGGGGTTGTACACACTACACCTCTACAGACCTCTGCAGCACGCCAGCTAGCTGTGTGCGGTGAGGAGCTGGTTGTGTGTACGTGTGCTGAAAGCAGTCTCCATATTAGATTACAGGAAATTTTGCTGTGTATTTCCCAGACATAGTTCATTTGTGAGGATTAGTTAGGCAGCTGCCTTGTAAGAGCAGAGTTTCTGGGAAAACTTTCCATCTAAACACAAATCTTTTGATGAATTCACAATAAAGTTTAAGCCAGGTCATCATAGGCATAGAAATATGAAGGGGCTTCTGCTCACCCAAAGCAGCCAAATATGTTTGTTTGTCCAAGATAAAAAATAATCAGGAAACCTTTTTCTTGCATCTCTGATCCCTTTGTGAGAAGGGAATAAGGCTGCTCCGAAGGCTGGAGTGCCAGGGAGCAGCAGGGGCAGGCACCTCCCCGGGGAGGCGAGCTGGCAGCGGGGACTCACCCCAGGGCAGGCAGGGCTGTGCCCACACTGCTGGCCAGCATGGTGAGCAGGGCAGGCGAGGGACGGTAACCAGCCTCAGCCAAGTGCCCAGCTGCCAGGTGAGCCCATAGTGGCACGCCTGAGGTCAGGCCAGGAGGCCAGCAGGGCAGGGAGGTACGAGACCAGGGACGTGCCTGCACTCTACACAGCTTGCGCAAGGACCGAGGCCGAGGGTCTCAGCTTCAGCACCGCTCCTGAGCATAAGCAGGGCAGGCTCCGGCTTCCCAGTCTGAACCCAGATTACAGCCGAGCACTATCAGCCCAGACCTGCAGCACAGACGGCTAAATCCTGCGGCAGGGAAGGTGCGTGCAGGGCCCTGGCAGGTAGAACTTGCACAGTCCCATGTTGCACTGGTACCTGGGACTGGGTGGTGAAGGTGGCTGGCACGGACTTGTCTCTGTTCAGACCTGCATCTAGTTGTTTATGCAAAGAAATCTGAAGTGCCTGTTTATTCACAGACAATGTTCATGTCAGTAAGGCTATGGCTTTGGCTGTAATTGCAGCAAGGTATGTAACTGCAAGTGTTTGGGCTTTTTCAGTACAACCTCTTTGTCAAATTAAAACAGTTCAAAAGCCAAAATCTTTAGAAATGGTGAAATTAATGATTTGTCTATTCCTGATGTGTGAGGAGGACAGCAATTAATCATACCTGGTATTTACATAGTATTATTCGGCCAAATTACAAGGAGACATATCATTATCATTTACATAATCCAGAGGAGGAAAACAGGTCTCAGAGAGGTCAAACAAGAGGTGAGCCAGCATGTGTGAGGTCAGTATTCCAAGAATTAATATTTGGCATGTGAGAGCAGATGGATTTTTTTATTTTCTTTTTTCCCCAGAGATACTGAACATCCACAGCTTGCTTTGAAATTACCGGGAACTCAAGCATTTCTGAAAATCAGTCTCTATTTGTGACCCACTTGTACTTCTAAATAGATATGTAACTTCTGGTGCAGCAGTTTAGGCTAAGCAACTTGCGTACAGAGAAGTCACACCTAGCTCTTATGGAGGAACAGAAACTGTGATCCATGATTGAAAATCATGTTTACATCCAGTTTTATTGTAAAGCATCTGGTTATCTGGGGGTGACAGGATGAGAGCAGTAGCTTTGCTCAAATCTGTTCAAATCTGCCACTTTCCACTAGTTGCCTTGCTGATATTTTTTCTGATTTTAGTGCTAGGTTTGCTCACAGCTGCAAAAAAAAAGCTGGCTGTGGGGTCTGTGCAGCCCAGCTTTGCTGAGGCAAAGCTTCCTAACCCTCTGACATGTCATTCTCATTTGGCTCATCTCTTGCTAGTGAGAAACGCACTCCACATTTGGGGCTGAGACTCTACACAAGCTGCAGGAAGAAGCCTACACACTTGGATTCCAAGGGGATGGATGAAGCAAATCGCACCATTTCCCATCACTCAAGTGCACCCAGCTGTAATCAGCACCCCCACTGCACCTCCAACCCACTCCTAGGTGAGTCAAAATCCCAGGGTACCGATTGCCTAGCGGAAGGAAGCAATGAATTTCCTTCATACATCACCAGCTGGGACCAGGGTCTGAAACCTTTTGAGAACAGCCTCCAGGTGGACATTAGCCTGGAACTGGAGTGTTTCCAAAGATTTGAGGAACCCCTCTGAGCCCTCAACCAAGGTGCATTGCCGGCTACCCATTTCTAATGCAAGTACTAAGCCACTAATTCCCAAGATGGTTCTCAATTGGACCAAATAACTCTTGCCAAATCTGATGTTCAGTGTTGCTTTTACTCACAATAAGGGTTAACACAGTAGCTCCATAGCTCTGTAGCTATAGCTAGCTGCTTTTACTGTAGGATCTTATAAGAAAGGACATAGGCTTCTGTTGATACAGCTCCAAGATAATCAGTTAATCAAGCTCACTTCTTTGGCTGGGTAGGGCATGCCTAAGACCCTTCCTTTCCTTCCCCACTCCCCAGGGTACTGGCAAAATTTTGCAGAGAAGCCTGCATGGCACTGTGTGAACTAGATCTGCTACAGAACAGAGCTTATTAGTGCCGCTCGCCTGTCTCTTCCAAATATCACAGTTGTCTTCACATTTTGAAAAGCAATTAAAATCAACAGCACGTAACATATTACAGCTGTAGTAAACATTTCCCTTGGCCATGGCAAACAGCCCTGGGAACTCTAAACTGCAAACAACAGCCCCTCCTCCTGTTTGCAACAGGGATGCACATTTAGGTTCAACACAGCAAAAGTTATTTTCTCCCAGTTTTTTGTTTGCCTTTGTAAGCCACCTGGGGAGCCACAACCTCCAGAGTATTTAATTTAGAAAAATTAAGTTCCCTGAGCAAACTGGGGCTTATTATTCTGGAGTTTATGAAAAGCATAAACTCTAGTAGAAACAAGTATTAATCATGGGTTGCTGAGAGGGATGCACACCCTGCATAGTATTCATTTCTCACTGTCTACAGGTTTGTCTGGTTAATCCCATACACTGGTATTCATTAGCTAAATGAATACACCCACAGCAAGAACAGAATGATTTTGCGGGGTTGGTAGTTGGCATAACTTCAGTGACTGTTAGCAAGTCTTCATTCTTTATATACCAGTTGTCAGTCATAGCCCTGTACGTGACTTACAGGAGAGATAAGTGCTATCTTCATCTTGCAAATAAAGAGATAGAAGCAAGAAGTGTAGGGCTGATCTGAGGCCACCGTGGAGCCAGCAACTGAAAATCTGACAGTTCCCGGCCCATATTTACAAATGTAAATTGTCTGATGGCATTGGTCTTGTCTTACTGGTCACAACTCTTGCAAGGTGCTTTAGTTCACAAACAGATCCTGTATTTGAAAATAACTTTTCAAGAATTATGAGCTCTGACAGCCTGTGTTACATTTAAACTGGATGTTGCCACCAAATTGTGCCGTCTCTCATGTTGTATTGTCCCTTAGCTCTTTGATCAATTCCTCCTTCTTGTCGAGTTTGCAATTAATTGTCTTGCAGGAGATTCCCAATTTTGACTGGAGTTGTTGGTTACGTGCCGGAGCATTGCAGGAATTAGACTGTGAAGAACGATGATTTCTTCAAGGAAGGTAAGCACCACACCCAGATGTTCCCTTGTACACCTCAGAGCTATACCAAGCCTTACAGTGTGGGTAGGTGCTGAATTCTCATCATCTGCACTACGGTCTGTCCTTGGGCTGAATTATGGCAGAGCTTGGATTTTAGATTTACAGGCATCTTGAGCTGCTGTTAGGACAGCAGAAAATCCAAACCAATGTAATTTGTGCAGCCTGCATAAGCCCATTGATCTTATTTTAAATGTTTTTGTCGGTGTACATTTTTGAACAAGTTTCAACAGGTTCTGTCCTTAAAATTTTTGAGTACAATTTCATGGACTGATAAGGACACAAAGTACAGCTCAAAAAAAGCCTCTGCCCTGCAAGATTTTGAACACCTTACCTATCAAAACAACTCCTTCTGTGGCTTGGGCCACACCTGAGCAGCAGGCAGAAGCAGTCTGCAAGCCACGTCAGGTGCCAGGCCGCCTGGGGCAGGTGAGTGCCGCGCTCCTCCCCGGCCGGACCCGGGCCCCCGCCGCCCCGTGCTCCCGTGCCGAGCGACCGGCGAGGCGGGGCGGGGCGGGGCGGGGCGGGGCGGGGCGGGGGCGCCCCCTGGCGGCCGCCCGGCACGGCCCGGCCCCAAGCTCCGCCCCCGCCCCGTGTTCTCCTGCTGCCTGGTATCGGGTGGGTTTCGCACTCGCATCCGAGTGTTTCCATCGCTCTTCCAGGTGTGTACTTGCTGTCGGGCTCCTCAGACTGTTCTTTATCACCTCCAGCTCACACATGCCGGGCGTCCCTCTGGATCACTCCCCTTTACTGTTCCAACAGCGTTGCTTGTGCTATTACTGAACTGTGGGTTTATGAAAGCACCGAGGCCTGTTTACAGCAAAGTCTCCTGTGGGACCAGAATTTAACATTTTAAGACTGTTAGGAAAAGGCAAAGGGAATTGCATTACAGCAGATATGTGTGTGTTCTGCAGAGGGGAAGGTTGGAAAAGGCTCTAAAGCTCTTTCAGGCTTCAGAGGACAAGAATATATCAATAAATATAAACCAAATGAGAAGATAGTGTAAAAAATTGCTCTGAAGGTGGCAGCTACTTGGACATCTTAGGATGGGTTCCCCTGGTTCTCTCAAGGGCTGCATACCTCTGCTGAGGGTTGTGATCAATTTGTGCAGGCCCAGCTGATGGCCGGAGGGAGCATTCAGAGCCCTGCTGGGGATCATGAGATCTTACCCAACTCCTTCAGGAAGTACCAGCTCAGTTCTGCCCAGTCCATGCCACCTTCATACCCCAAGGCTCAGGCTATGGGGTAGGAATGGTGGTGAGTGCTGCTTATGAGTTGGTGGAGGTCAGGGCGGACCACTTGGGGAGGAGAGTGTTTCTGTAGTCTTACACTGGCCCAGATGTACTTTTGGGGAGCCCAGGGTGGCAGCAGGGATGTGAGGAATTCTGGAGGACCATGTCACCCTGTTGCTCTAAGACCTATTAGCCTGATACCCACCTAGCAAGTCTAAAGCTACCTGGCTTGGTGAATGCCAGGGGAAAATACAGGAGTAGCTTCTTCACGGAAAGTATATGTTTATGGCATGTATCACGGTTGCTTTCTCTTCCTTCTTCCTCTGAATCCCCCTGTTATTTTATATGCAAGTTTCACATCACTTTCATTTGTTTCCTTTCTAATCTGAAGAGTGCCAGTTTACTTAATGTTCTCTGTTAGAGCGGTGTTCCATATATTTGGCTACCCTTGTTGCCCTTCTTACTTGTGAATAGTAATAATTAGCTCAGAGTCCACCACTTCATACATGAAGCTGGGATTTTTTTCCCCACAAGCATCACTTGACACTTATCTGCAATACATGTTAGTGCAGGCAAAAAAGAAGCAACGGGAAAAAGCAACAGGAGTGGAAAAGTGTGGGATGCTGCCTTCTGGGGGCAGTGTGCGCTTGTGTAATTACAGTAACCATGATCAGCTTTATTTCTCAAGTGCAAACTGTGTGCTTTTTTGTTTCGAGAATTCCTCTTATGCTGGAACTACCTCCCCATCAGATCTAGTCTGGCTCTTTACACCTCCTGTACTCATTAACAGTGAGGGCATTACTTGAGTGATCAAGAAAATGCTTCCCCCACCACCACCTCCAGTTCCCAGAGTTTTGTCTCTTTTTACTTTACCTATCTTTGGAGTATTTTCTTCTTTTTTTCTCAATACATAGGCATGTTGATTTTTCCCTTATTACCCTCTCCTAGTACAGAGCTATTTGGAAGGACCCTATAGAGATACCCTTCGTGGAGGTTGGGCTTTCAGTAAAGGTTGTCTAGGCAAACTGCTAAAACCAGCAGTTAGAGGTTCTCCTGCCTGTAGTGTGACACATGTAGTGTGACACATGACAGAAGCAAGTGGCATCTTCAGCCTGGAAAACCTTAATTCAGAGTAGACTTCTGGTGCTGAAAGATATGCTTTCGGGTCTTTGATTTCTCCTCTGTTACAGTGTATATACAAACACAGTACAGCATCATTTTTTTCTGAAAAACACAAGAAATTAATAATTGAGATAGGTTGGTTGGTTTGTTGTAGTACATCCTCATGCTTAGAAATGTTTTGCAGCAGGAGCTTTCTGAGACAGACACAAAAGGAATGAGTACCTCATAGCTAGCCCAGCTTGATGTTAAATCTGTAGTAATTTTCAGGAAAAATTACTTAAGTGAATTATGATGGGATCGTGGGGTATGCTTCCACATTTTCTCTTGTGTTTTTCCCTCTCCTTTTTATATGTAGTATTAAAATACTGTTTTAAATAGACTCTTAGAAATTAAATTTTAAAATATGTACTTGGCTATCTTTTATAAATCAGGTATTTTCCTCAAATATATTCATGGATATCTGCCAATTTTTCTTTAAATAGTTTAAAAATACTGGGTGAGAGAGATAATTTCATAAGTGCCAAAAATTTCTTTAAACCTAGTAAACTGAATCTAAATTATGGTTTCTGATTTCTCCATTGAGGTAAACGACACAGAAAAGGGAGAGATAAATTTCTTCTGAGTCCTTTCTCTAAATAGTTTTTTGCCTTGATTAGGAGTTCTGCCTATGTAATGATGTCCAGGCATGACTTCTTATTGCAACTCTCTTATTATCTCATTTTATTGTTGTACATCACTACATAAATACTTGCTGACCTGTGCAAGTAAGTAGCCCATCTCCAAAGAGCTCTGTTTACCTCCAAGAAGGCACAATAACCGTTCACTAGAGGAAATGATTCATGATGAGAAGGCAGGGTCACCTGCTTCAAGATCCTATTGTAAGGTTAGACTTTAACAAGGGAACACTGGCAAATGAGCACAAAGAGGGTTTTACAGGTGCAGAGGACAACAAAAGCAGAAGTTGTAATGCCAAGAGTAGGACACACAGACACACAGCTGAAGCTGATTGAAAGGAATATAGTTTTGCAATGTGGGTAACTCATAACCCCTTAAACTGGAAGTTTTTTTCTTAGCTATTTAAACCACAGGATTAAATAGTCTAAAATGATGGTTGTGGATGTGGTTTTAATCCTCGGGCAGTCTAGAGATCTTGGTAGCTGGGGACTTTACAGCTGGGAGAGATTTACGTGTTCAGTAACCAGGCCTCAGCCAGGGTCGCAGGTACGTTACCTTTGCAGCGAGTGTTCACCACCACGTTCGCAGTGAGACTTGGCAGCAGCTCTGCAGGGTGAGGGCAGCTGCTGCCACCAGGTGCCTCTCGGCCTCGATGCTTTCTTGAGGACGTCTGAGCATCTCAAATATCTGACTGGTGGTCAAAACTCTCCCAGTGCAGCATGCAGCTCAGCCGAGGCTCTCCTCCCTTCTACTAACATTTTTTAACTGTTAAGGAAGAAATTTGAAGCCATTTGGTTTGGACCATCTTCCATGGTTTTGTGTACTGTGATCTCCTGATTATGTTCCTTTTTCACTGCTGTCTGTAGGACTTGATATCTTGCCATACTGATGCTTGTTTTATAAATGCTAAATCGCATTGGCAATGGATTGCTATTTCTCCCACAGTGGCCTCTTTTTTTTGAGTCAGTAGTAGCAGGACTGTTCCTGTAGTTGCTGAAACTTTTTCTCTTCCTCACCTTCCACTCAGATGTCCCATGTCTGTTTTAGCTGTATGTAGCTTGCATATTTTTTTCTTGCTGCGTCTTAAATCTTTACTGCTACAAAATTTCCCATATACACTATGGGCTGGCCTTCATGGACTAAGTATTCAGCAGTGCTTCTCCTCCCTCTCACTTGTGCTGGATGGACTCACATGGGGATGGGTCCCCACAAGTATCATTCCCAAAGGGCATGTGCACTTCCAAGGCAGTGCTGAAAGCTGCAGGCAAGTCCCAAATGTCGCTTGTCCTCTGCTCCTGTCCATAAAACAGTTCCAGAAGCAACTCATGTGGACCGGGTTGCACACAAGTCCAGTGTGTGCAGGACATTGTTGACTGTTGGCCTGTGCTGGTGTTTGGAGAAGCTATGCTGGAAACTTGAATTCTGAATGTCGTTGTTGCTGGGCCCTGCATTTGTACTGGCCTAAGGCTAGAGGAACCATGTGTTGTGTGTTTGAGTAAAACATTATGCTAAAATGGTGGGATGGTAGACTTCTGGCAACTAGAAACCACTGAGAGTAAGTATCCTTTTCATTTAATACAACGCTTGTTATTGTACTGGCTATAAACTTTGTAACTAACAAAGTTCTAGCTGGGAGAAAGGCATTGCAAACACAAGAGGCCAAATTCTAGTCTCTGGCAATTAGATACATCTCCACGAGGACTGGCCTGTTAGCAGGTGGACAGACACAAACAAATACATATAAATTTAATGCACAAGGTGTGCATGGGGTCTGTAAGAAGGCTGCATCTTTAAATCAGCTATGCGGGAATCATAGCTCCAAACTGTGTTCATCACAACGTTTTATATACAGAAAAGAACAAACATTATTCATAGTAAAGCAGGTCTGTTGTCAGTGGTATTGGACAGTCACATGTGCGCCAAAAACTGGTCATCTAGGCAGCCACCTTTGTGATCTCAGTCTTGGTAAATATGCTTCAGAAAATGCTGAAGAAACTGTTTCAGTTACCAAGAAGTGCAGACCATCCCAAGAAAACAAGAGGATTATACCCTCTAGAAAAAAGGATGAAGCTATAGATCAAAATAAATAGGCAATATTTAGGTTTAGAGAGCATCTAAGTTGTTGACAAAAAAATATGGGCATGATATGAAGCTATGCTCAGAGCAACTTGTTGTAGCAAGATAAATGATATCATATGGGAGCTCCAAAAGTTTTGTATGTGCCTGTAAAACTTCTGATTTTCTCTCTGTAATGGTATTTCTAGTGACATGCAATACAGATAAGTTTTTAACTCCTCTGTTCCCCCTGCTGAAGGGAAGCGTGAGCTAGAAATACGATTTTTTTGTCCTCAGCTGGCATCATTCATTTGTCAAATGAATTACCCCAGCTCCTGGGCTGACACCATCCCAGCTCTGGCTTGGGGGCCATCCAGTGGAGTCAGGGACAGTCTGGACTGTGCTGTCAGCTACCTCCATGCCTGCCGAGGGGCAAAGACAGATGCCAAAGCTGAGACAGATGTTAGTTCTGTGGATTTTATTTACAGCCAGCAGGTGTGATTTCCACAGGGAGCTTGCTCTTCCCTTGGGAATGACAGCCCAGTGCTACAGCTGCATGGGATCACAGAGCGCACGGCCTCTTCCAAACACACTCAGAGCCAAAAACTAAATGAAGTTTGGCCTGTAATTGTAACGACAGCATTTATTTTCTCATGTAAACATAAAATGCTTTGTCACTCTTTCTCTGACCCACCCACTAGCCTATCCTTTGCAGTAGGGAGCTCAATTTTAGTTTGTTGTCTCTGGATCCTTGGCCTTTACATATTCTGACTTTTTTTTGTCTTGGAATATATATGTAAAAATGCCCTTAATCTATCCTTGCACAGTTTATGGTATCTCTCGGCCTTTGTTCCCATTTATGGGACTGTAGTACATACATACACATAGGCTATACACCATCCAGTTGCATGTACACATGCACACCTCAGCATGAGTCACCTCATCCACATCTTTGTGAGTAGAAACACAGTTCTGCCTCATGCATTCGCACGCACTTCCATGATTTGCAAGTATTCAAGAAACAAACACACATGAGCTAGCATCTTATTCTGCCTCTGTGATGTATTTTTTGCTAGTACTTTTCAAATGTAACATAGGGACATTAAACATGGAAATAATACCTTCCTCTGCAGTATAGAAATTCCTTTAGATATTTTGAGGCCTTCTGAATGTGCAAATATTTGTCTTTCCACACAGTCAGGTGTATTTGCCTCCTGCCTTTCAAAGGCAGGAAGTCTGTGTCACTACAGACTCAGTGGTGGATTCTTAATGGGGACCCCAACCCAAACTGACAGATCTTCGGTGTAATTTTTTTAACCTGTCAAGAACCACCTTTTTTTCTTTTGCATTTTATTTTTATTAACAAGATACAAGGAACAAAGTACACTCAGAAGCAGGCATAGAAAGTCGTAACGTTCATAGCCGCTCCACAGAAAAGTGTTGCAGGAGCATAACAAAGGTATAAATGGCACTCCATGCCGAAGGCACAGTTTTCGGGAGAAATTTGGTGAGAGCTGCACATTGAATTCAGAGTGGCACCACTGCATTACTTTCACCCAAAGTCAAGATCAATAGGAAAGCATCTGTATTTGTTCATGTTGGAGGAGCGACCTGAATTCTGCCTTTCCATGGCAGCTGCACTCCTGTGAGGTCATGAGTCACTGTCCTGCTCTCCACCTCATTTCTCTCACTGTAAAACATGATTTACTTCACTTATTCCCACAGGTTTTGTGGCTGTTAATGTTTTATTATTGCTCTGGCTGGGAAATCAGGCCCATCTTTCTCACTGCATGTTCTCTGTTCATCACACACTGGGAGAACTGAACCCTGGAGAAACTGGAGAGTCCAGCTACTGGGTGGAGGCTTCACTGTGGTTCCCAAATACCCTCTTGCTGTGCTTGTTGGCTCAGGCTGTGTTTGTAAACACTCACAGGCCCTCTTCTTTGGATTGTTCTTTGGAGCCAGATTTTCTTTTTATGTCAAACAGGATGTATGTGTTAATTAATTTATTTTACTCAGGGTAGGAAATTGCTGCCCATGTTCTTTGAAGAGTCCTGTGAGCCATCTGTCCCCTCACATAAACATTCAGGCAATTTTGGTTAAAGTGTTTATTTTTTTAAACTATGCATAAATGTTAATCTGGCTGTTTTACAGTGGAGAGGTTTTACAGGCTCCTTTAAAAATGTCAAGGTCATGTTTAAACAGTTACTGTTTAAAGTGAGGAGATGAAGCACTGGACCAAGAAGATTCAGAGATGAAAAAATGGAAATTAGTATTTTCTGCTAACAGGTGTTATTTGAGAGTTTAGTGCTGGTGAAAGTGATGGTGAAATACTTTGGAGACCGATTGCTTCTGCATCTACTCTTTTGTACTTGTACCGTGGACATTGTTAGTGAAAATACACCCTTCCTGCCTTAGTCCTAAGTTGAAAGGACTTCTGGCTGGTGATGACAGGAAAGTGCAGGCTCCGTAAACGTTGACTTCCTGAGACTGCCAGGAGGGGCCAGTTCATGCCAATTACGGCAGTGATGTTTGTGATGTGCGGGTATACTACTTCACAGTTTATAACGGTCCAGGAGGCTGTGATGATTAAATGTTGCTTGTGAGGTCTCCCAGATTCTGAGTAATCTCTCAGGAGAAAAAAGATTGAGAATCCCAGTGCTGGATGATTCTGTCATTTTGCATGTTACAATACTGCACTCCCACTTGGTTAAGGAGCACAGGGTTCTTGTTTTCAAAACCCAAAACTTTCAAACTGCAAGTTTGACAAAAATAATCAAGCTTTATGGAATGCTATTAAGTTATATTTAAGTTGGAAGAAAGCAAAAGCCTGTATTTTTTTTTAATAACTTTCTCTTTTTGTGATAGAGGTAAATAACGCCAGTCTTGTTTTGATGTTTAATTGGTAGGGTGTTACAATTTGAGAGCTGATGCAGTTCAAACTGATCAGTCTATCACATGCTACCAGACGTGCACAGTATTTTACCAAACAAGACCAGACAGGTGCCTTGTTCTGAAGAGACTGCAGTTTTGAGACTGATCTTTCAAGATACTGTATGACGGCAGATTCCCCAAGGGAATGGATTTGGTCTCTTTGTAATCTCAAGTGTCTGCATACACTTCAGTGTAGGTTTGGTGTCTAGCACTCTTATTCTAGGATGATAATCCACAGCCATTTAAACCAAGACCTAACTGAGAACTTAATGGAAAATGTTTAGTATCTCCCCAAGGACTGTGTCATAAATTCAACTGAGATGACAAGGGGAAGGAATTGCAAGATGAATAGTGTGAGATACATGAAGTTTATCTTCAATTTGAGTTGAATTCAGAGCTAGTAATGGCCAAATGTTGTGATGACTTTGGTGGTGAGAGTTAAATTGCAGGTTTTCCCAGTGATCTGTGCTCCATTTTAAAAAGCAAAGAAACAAAAATTGTTGTAGCTGGCACTAAATGGAAGTCTTTTTTTTAGCAGTAGCAATAGACGGCAAGGACTGATCCACAGAAACCAAACTGCTCATTTCTCATTCCTTTTGGTTATGGGTGACCCACCACAATGAGGGAGCTGCTTGTGCATATTCTTTTCAACACTGTGAAAGACAGCATTCAGCTCATGAGGACTGTCCATCTGTCATCTTTTTTGCAGGATTAGCCTTTCCCTGGACAGAGACCTTATTTGAAAAATGAGGGAGACCCCACACCAGGATGTGGCATTAGTTTTCAGTATTCATTAAATAATCAGTAATGTATAATACCATACCATATTTTAAGTTTTGGTGGAGATATCTGGGATATAGGGAGAAATCTGTGTTCATCCTTTATGTAACAGTCATTGAGTCACGCAGTCTTGTTTAAACAAACAGTGTGAATCTTAAAATAGCCCCTGGACATTCCACCGAGATGGCCATATTCAAATGAATGTTCAAGATGTTTCCCCACTATCGTATAGCCACACAGTAACCCTTCAGTGACAGCAGAGCTGTCTAGAGACAGTAGTAAGCTACACTTGGCACTGGACACACAGATCTGTTCACTTGCTCTGGTGAAGCAGGAAAATCTGCTTCTCTGTTGTCCACCCACTAAGGGAGGCAATAGACATGAACTATTTTGAGGCTAAGCTCATCTGAGGGTGATTTTAACATACCAGTTATTGTTACTGGATTATTGTTAGAGGAATTCATTGAACATGACCTTGTTGCCATATAAATGGTGGGAAACCCTGCTGTTCACCCGATTAACAATTGACATTGGACAGTTTCAAGAAGATAGGAATGAAAACTTGAAATTCTTTGAATGCAGTATTATTAATAATGCTATAGATACAGAACTAGAAGAAATCGTTCTTACTGCTGAGAACATTTGTCTGATTTCCATAATCCTCGCTGGTGTTTTCTATAGACTCCTACTGATACATTTCAAAGGATAGTTTAGACATGATAACAGCATATTTTGTGGAACTGATCAGTTAAGAGAGCAGCCAGTAAACACTGCACCTCAGCATTCAGAAATTGTTTAGCAGTGTCTCTATAGCAAAGAGAGGAGGCTGAAAAGACTACTCTTCTGGAGCTCACTCAGTTTCTAACCTAGAGCTCAGGCTAGTATTGGATGGACTTGGATTTTCATGAGATGAGAAACATAAAATCAGGCTGCTGCAGCATCTTCTGTATGGGTCTGTGGGTGAATTACTCAACTCTTCAAGACTGTCCATGTGTTCTCTTCCACCAGGCTTTGCCTATATCATGTGTCCTTATGCAGGAATCCTGAACAGACTGCGAAATCAGTCAATAAACCTGGTATTGATCCCTCAGTAAAGGTAGAATAAAGCTCCAGAGAAAAAACTGTGTGCAGTGACCTTATGGCAGCTAAATGAGCTGAATGTGTACTGAATGCTTCCCTTTCCTAGTTGGGGACCTAACCTGTGCTTCTGAAACCCAAAGTCTCAAGCAATTCAAGCTGAGAGGAAAACACCTCATGTCTAGGTGGCTTGCAAAAGTCCCAGTGAAAGGCATGTGTCCCCATGAGTCACTGGGGGAGCTGGGGAACCAGGCAGGCCACCAGTGGGTACAAAAGCCTGCCCAGGGGCACCCAGGCACTGAGACCCTGCCAGACTGCAGCCACCCCCTCCTTTGTCTGAACTCCCTGGGGGCAGTGACCCACAGCACTGAAGAGCAGAGATGTCTAGAAGAGGGTTGGCCATTTGGACATACCCACTGACCCTGTCTCATAACAGGAGAGAGACACTCAGTGACATTAAAATAGAAGAAATGTGCAATGATATCAGGTTATATGTTTTATGAGCCATATAATTAACATGCAACACTCAATGCCATGGGACATTATTGACTTAAATAGCTTAGTAAGTATCAAAAAGGATTAGGCATTGACATGAAACAGAATAACATATGCACTGACACAAGCTAGGATCAAAATTACAAGGGCTACCAATCCTTGTGCTTCAGGGCATATTTTGATCATCAGCTTGGGGTCAGGAGGAAAGCCACTCTCTAATCGAGTAGCGTGCAGTATGCACGTGGGTTATAGTTATACTGATCTCTCTATTGGCCTATTTTGATTCCTTTCCCTTCTCCTTCTCTGTCTGCCTTTCATCCCCTCCTGTTCCCCTTCCCTCACATTTATCGTCTGGAATAGGTCACTACTGAAGACAAGACACTAAACTAGATGGATGGCTCAATAGTCAGTACTAATAGGGCAATTTAATGTTTGCTTCTTTCCAGAACTCTAAAATTTATTTCAAATATAAATTTTATATTCATTTGCTAAAAAGTTCCTGTCTTTCCAACCTTCCTTCTTTGAATGCTACTTTTTATTTTTATCAGCTACACCTACAAATCCACTTAGACTCATTTGAATAATGGTTTTTCAGAGGTAACAAATGAACCTTAGTTTGGGAGAAGGAAGAGAACAACCAGGCCCATTAAAGCAACCTGATTTTTCTGGTAGATACTCAACAATTGCTTAAGACAAAAATTTTTTGAGAGCTCTTGTATTGTACAGCAAACATGAATAATCACTTATGAAAATAAGGGGATTTTTTCTGTGTACATGACAGTGAGTCTGTGGACAGTCATGATAAAATGATGCTCAATTTAGGTAACTCTTTGCATTTTTCTTTGTAGAGTCTGAAGCAAAATAATTGTTAAGAATGTTAACACTTTCCTCACTTTCACCTGCCAAAAAATTCCTCATTTTAAGATGATGCAATATTTCACACAATTCTAGGGGTTTGGGTGTTTTGTTTTGTATTTTCATTTGTTACTATAATGAAGTAGTGCCAGGAAGCCCCACATAAGAGCAGGGCAGGTTGAATTTTATGTCCTGTAAATGCCTTGTGTAACTAGGCATTTGTCCTACCTGGAGTTACTCACTCTAAATAGACAGACTGGACAGCAGAGGCATAGAGAAGAAAAATTGCTTGATTCTTTGTGGGACCCCAAGTTAATGGCAGAAAAGCAGAGAAAGTCTATTTAAAAAATATGCCTACTCATTCCGTTCATTGCTTATTTCTGTTTTGCTTCTTGCCTTCACCCTCCCAGACTGATTTCTGACTCCACCCATTCTTACCCTTCCCAGGTCCTTTATTTTTGCTAACGCCCTCTCTTCATATCTGGCACTAGGCAGCGCTGCTCCGCTTGGCACACTGATACATGCTGGCTTATTCAACCTTGCTGGAAAGACGCTACTGTGCAGCTCCTCCAGCATCCTTCCCATTGTCTACAGTGGGTTGAATTCCAGTTAGCTTCTGTGAACTCATTTTGTAGTCCTTCACTCTGCTTCCCTAAAGACCAACGCTTTTGTGTTGTTGCCTTCCCACAGACATTCTTCAACATGCCAAAGCTGACCTTAGGCTCCATGGACAGATGGGGCTTGATCCAAAGTCCATTAACATCAGAGGAAATGTCCATTTACGCCCATGGGCTTTGCATTAAATCCTCTGCATTTCACTTATTTTCTTTAGTGCCTCTTACTCAGCTCCAGTTATTAAAATCAGATTAATCCCTGACAGTTCAGTGTACTGTATAAGCCAACCTGTGATACTTCAAAAGATCGAGACCAAAACTGCTACTCTGCTAATGTGAAATCTGCAGCTGGCTAATACTAAAAGCAAGGCATTACTTCCAGATTTCATTCCTGCATAACTGAGGTCAGAATCTCACTTACTGTTCATTAGCTGAATCTCCCATTACTAGTGCAGAGGCTCTCTCAAAACCATTTCTTACTGTTCAGATATTTTTGGGTCCCTACAACATTATTCTGACGAGGCACTGTTCAAGATTCACCTCTGTTTGTAGTTTTACTCTTGGTATAAGTAGACTGCTATGTCAGCCAGAACATCAATATTTCTTTCTGTTGACACAATACTCTCTTATCCATATTGCCACCCCTCCTCCTGCTTCATTTTGTCTACATTCCTTTTGAAAACTCTACTCCCATAATTTAGTCTCCCACTCAGTACTTGGTTTAATCAAGTCTGTCACTCAATTTATATCCCACTTCTCGCTTAACACAAGTTTCTCGGTTAGCAATCTGTTTCTGTAGCACTTGCTATGCATAACACATGGTTAGCTTTTCTTTCCACACTTGCTTCTCTGTTCCCTTTCTGATTTCCAGACCTCACTTTCCCTTGTAACACTTGAAGATGAGAAACTTCGTCTTCTGTCTCCCTCTTTTTATGTTCCTCATGTATTTTTATGAGACCACTGCAATCAAGGCTTCTTAAATATCATGGGGTGCTTTGTATAGGGCACAGAACAGTCCTAGAGGCCAGTTAAAAGTTTTCAACCGCAGAATCTCACTCAGTTAATACACAGCTTTAGGTAAACCTCTCCTGTTGCTGTATTTCTTCGTTGTGGTTTGTACCCCTTTCCATCTTCATCATCTTTCCTCAGTTTGTAGGAACACAGGACAAACGCATAGAAGTTCAGATTCTCTCCCTCTGGCTGCTCATTCAGCACAGTGTGATAAAATCTGGTCTTAAACATCCACCCTGAGTTTTTGTGTTGAGGAACAAAGAGCAGAACAGGGTCCTGTTCCAGTTGCTTTGCACATTTTAACATAGGGGACTGGGTTGCATGTATCTTGACTACATGGCCTAGTGCAACCACAGCACAAACTTAACAGCTCACCTTTCCTGCACGAACATTTTGGATGGTGGAAGTGCACTGCAGGCTATCAGCAACATTGCCCGTCACCACATCTAAAATCTCCCACTTGAGTTTCGTGTTATCAGCCGATTCCCCCAGTAAGGACTGCAGGTTGTCAGACTGCTTTCCTCCTCATCTGCAGCTCTTCTAGCTGTTAGAGAAACTGGTGGACCACTGAATAAGGCTGTTGGAGCAGTTTTAGCTCGGCAGGAGGCATTCGCTGATTGGCACCTGTTGGATAGATCATTTGTTGGTTCTCTGAATTATTCTGCTGGGTCAGCAGGTTTCCAGGTTTAAATGCTGGCATGGTGTAAGACGCAGAATGCTGTTGTTTCATAATCACTTTCTAGAAGTATTGCTTTGTTGCAATGCTACCGTTATATTGTCCTACTTTTGCTATCTACTTTCTGCATAGGCTGGGTGAATTTTGCCCGCTGCATTACTTAGGTGTAGACTTTGCAGCACTGGGCTGGCTGCGTTTAACCTGGAGATGGGGAGTGGGGGGGATACGCTGGTGGCTGCTGTCACTGCTTTTCATGTGATTGAATAACATGATTTCCTAGTCCAGTCACAGAGCAGTAATGCAGGGTACTTATACAGTACTTTTCATTTTCAGATGAGTTTAATACCGCTCCTGGCTTACGGTACGCTCATCTGTCTCTCTGTATGTTCTTAACACAGCTCGCGTTGCCAGTCACGCAGAGGAGGCCAGAGCAGTCCTTCCCTCTCTGGCTGGATCAGCGACTGCCCTATATAAATCTGCATATTAAGCAGATTTGGCAATTGTTCAGACAGAGACAGACTCACTTAGGTAAGAGGTGAAACTAAACTTGCTTATAAAGGCACTGCAGACAGCGCTCTCGGATGGTATGCTATTAGAGACAGAACAGAGGCTGGTTTGTTTTCTTTTGCAGTTGGAGACTGGCGATTGCTGTTTGTCTTCTGCGTCCAAGTCCCATCACCATGAACCATACGTGTGCGTGAACGCCGGGTCTCATTCTTTAGCAGTTTCAAGCCATTTCGCGTGTTACCACCCTACCTCTGCACCAGATGGTTCATTTCCTCGGGGACTCCCACACTCACCCCCCCTAAGGTCGGGCACCGCCTGACAGCGCTGCCCGCTCGGGAGCGCGCCGGGCCCCACTTCGAGGTGGATCAGGAGAAGGACCTGGGGCTCCGCTTCCCCCTCTCGCGGGGGGCAACGCAGCGCCGGGTCCCCTGCGCTGGGCGGCGGCCTGAGGCTGCGGCCAGGGCGGGCGGCGGCGGCCGGGCGCTGCCTCTTCTTCCTCCCCGCGCCTCCTCCTCCTCCGCCGGCCGGAGCGGGCGCAGAGCGGCAGGGAAAGCCGGGCGGCAGCTGGCGGGCCGGGGCACGCAGGGGCCGGGTCGCCCGGCACTAGCCCCGCTGACGTGCGCCCAGGGGAGGGCGGCGGCGGCAGCAGCCTCCCCTCCCGCTGCACGCAGGAAGTTTATCCGGCCGCGGCTCTCCCCGCCCCGGGCGCTGCGGCCCCGGCCCGGCGCCCCCGCGGGGGGAAGTAAGAGAAATACTCCCCGGTGCGCCCGCGGGGGGAAGTGAGAAAAATACTCCCCGGTGCGCCGGGCCGGGGGTCTCCTGCCGGCCCGGCAGCCTCCCAGCCCCTTGCGGAGCGCAGCGGGTGGGGGGCGAGCCCGCCGCAGTCTGCCCGCCCTCCGTGCGCGGGGGCGCGGACTGCAGTGCCCGCTCCGGCGGCCGCGGGCGGGGGGAGGCGGCCGCGCCCCGCCTGCAGCCCCCCGCGCGGGCGGCGGTGGCGGCGCTGCGGACGCCCCGGGAGCGCCCCCGGCGGCCACACCCCGCGGCGGGCCGGGGCCGGCGAGGGGCGGAGGGAGGGGGCCGGCGCGGGGTGTCTCCGAGCCAGTTCTCGCGGTGCTGGCCAGGCTCAGCCTCCTTCCCCTCCCCGGCGAGCGGTGACTGTGCACGGCGGAGCGGCGAGCGCCGAGCCGGGCGCGGGGGGAGCCCGCGCCGCCCCGCCGAGCCAGGAGGGAGGCCGCCGAGCAGCGCGCCCGCCCGCCCCGGCCCGTCCCGGCCGCCCTGCCCCATGCCCCAGCGGCGCTGAGCCTCCCGCAGCCCGAACATGGCCACCACGGCAACGTGCACCCGCTTCACCGACGAGTACCAGCTCTACGAGGAGCTTGGCAAGTACGGAGCCCGCTGCGCGCCCCGCGCCGCGCCCCGCCGCCCGCCCCGGCCCCGGGACCCGCCGGCGCTGCCGGGAGCCCTGTGCCGGCGCCCCGGCTCTCCCGGGAGCCGGAGGAGGATTAGCTGCCGCGCCGTAATCCTGCTCTCCAACCCCCCGTCCGCCCCAGCGGCATCGTCGCTGGAGGGAAAGGTGTTTCTGCGCCCCTGGGTCGTCCCCGCCGCTGGATGGGGTGTCCCCGCAGCCCGCCTCGGGCTGCGCGCTCCTGTTGCACTCCGGGACTTCCTTTCTTCCCCCCTTGCCCTTCTCAGGACCGGGCTGCCGCGTTCTCCTCCCCGCACCGTCTCCCCGCTACACGTTGCCGTTCCCTTCAACTGTTTCTGCGCCGGGGCACGGCACTGTTACTGCTACTCCGCGATGCTTCGGTCCCCACTTCCTTGTCCCTGTGAAAGGACCAGGTGCTGCTGCACCGCGCTTCTCCCTCCCTCTCTCCCTCCCTCTCTCCGCACTTGTCTCTGCATTGGCAGACCTGCTGCTGCACCCTAGGACAGGGCTTTGCAGGGGCACCCTGTGGGACAGGAAAGCAACGTAGCAACGGCCACGGTGGGATTATGGGGACGGTGCTTTCCTGGGTACCGCTGCTCTCCCCCTCCCTCCCTTCCTGCACCAACTGCTGGGCTCTGCTGCATCTCTTCGCTCCAGCCCAGTGTCCCCGTCCCTCCCCATGCTGCTGCAGCTGTGTGTCACCAAGCCCGGGCCCCAGTGCTGGTGCTCACCTTGCTGCCTATTGGTTTGTATGTAGAGGTTGAGGAAGGGGAGAAAAAGGCAGGACTCTGCAGTATTGGGAGGATTCAAGCTATTTTAGGCTCTCTGTAGGGCTAACTGTCTTGTGGGGCCCTTGTGCAGCTTCTGTTCCCCTTTCTTACACTTCAAATATGTACATTTGTCCATAGACACAGGTTCGTGTTCTGGGTCTGCAGGACTTAGAATTTTCTGCCAGTTTTCTCTTATTCGTCCTTTTCCCCTTTTCAGATCTTTCCTGTAAAGCCAGTTGTTATTCTTTTCCCACCCTGTTTTGTTGTGGTTTTTTTTTTTTTTTAAAGGGATGGCTTTCAAGCATTCATCTGTGTAGTCCTGTAGATTTTGAGTCCCTATCTTTTGCCTTGGTCTCTATTGTATTATCTCTTTTTTTGCTCACAGAAATCCTTCTTCCCTCTCTCCCAGACCTCTTCTCCAAGTGGCTTTTTGGAGTAGTTATAATAATATCAATAGTTCCAGCTTGAGAAAATGTACAAAGCCTGATAGCTTCCTACTCACTTCATTAATAGGTACATGCTTATCCCATTTTGCAGGTGGGTAGAGAGATGTAAGAGAACTAGTAACTTCTGCAAAGTGTTGCAGCGATTTTGTGACCAAGCTGGCACGTGAACGTGGGAGAAATGAGTCCTGGTTGTCTGATGTAACTGCTGGGGATACTGGCTTCGGGAGATGGACTTATGGCTAGTGGTTGCAGCGTCGTTCTGGGCTGCTTGTCTCCCGTTCATCAATCTCTTCATGTTCTGTTTGTGTGCCTGTACGGTCCCTCTCTCCCTGCACAGTGTGCTGTTCTTACTGCACTGTCTCTGAGGGGGCTTGAGGGGTCTTCAGGAGGCTTGAGTACCATATAGACTAGGTTTTATTTGCTGATCAGACAGCATGCACTGTTCGTCAAATTCTCATGTGCTGTTTCCCTCATCTGTATGTCTTCTGCCCTGTCCTTAATCTGGTCCGCTCTGGGGATAGAGATTGCTGCTACTGTATTCTCATTTTCAGTTTCATAGCTCCTGCCCTCCTCATTTTTCTTCTAGGGGAGCCTTCTCTGTGGTCCGCAGATGCGTAAAGAAAAGTTCATCGCAGGAATATGCTGCAAAAATCATCAACACCAAAAAACTGTCAGCCAGAGGTTAGTGTCTCAATCTACCCTTCTTCCTTTTATTAATAGAAAATACTTCACTGGAGTTGAAGCTGTAATAAGTTTAAGGGACCTGAAGTTGCTTGTCTCAGTTGTTATTTCAGCATTTACAAAATGATTGAGTTGTGTGGCAAAGGGGAGATTGAAAAGAGGTAGTGTAGGATGATAGAAAAATTAATGTTTCTGGAAATGGATACTCTGTGAAGTTATGTTGTCTTTTTTTCTTTTTGAGATCTTTTTTCTGCAAGCTGAGATAGAGGTATGTTTATAGAAGATTTATCTATGTGTGTATGTACCGATCACTCATAATAAAGAGAAGTGTTGCAGACTGATTTTGCTGAATGTCTTTTCTACCTAGGAGATCTGTCTTACCAGAACAGATGTGATTTTTTTTTTTTTTTTTAAGGATAAATGCTATATGCCTTGGTCCTTTCATGCTGTAGTTAAACGTGGTGTGTTTGGAAACTAGCAAGTTTGCCTTCAAAGGCAGAAGTAGGTTGGATGGAGAAACCTTGTGAATTTGACTTCTCAACAAATTAGAACAAGTATTTTTTGCTATCGTTAGTCCTGAAACCCAAAACCTGAAACCAGACTGTAGTCTTATGAAAAGAGAAAAAAATCTTAACTCTTCCCCCAAGCTGTTGGTCTTCTGTTTTCCAGGAACGTATGTATGCACAAAGGGTAGTGTACCTTGTAGTATGCAGGGAACATGTATCTTCTAGTGTGTAGGGAATCCCTTACAAGGTTTAAAGTTGCTTTGCGGGTGGGGTGGATGAAGGGAAGAATGAGAGAAACTGAACTGTGGTAAAAGATGGTGAAAGCAGAGAGTGCAACAAGTTGAGATGCCACAGGCGACTTTCTAGAAGAGGTGAACAAGTCCTTAGAGGCCTTTCAGATTTGACAAAATTAATGTATTAGGCCCTTGACTGTCTTGCTAGTTGAATAGATGGCTTAGTAGGGGGGTTGACTGAGAAATGAAAAAAAAGCAGGAGGAGGAGCGAAATTATCTTGATAAATGATTTAGAAGTGAAGAATGTTTTGCCTAATCCCTATAAAAGAGGAAAATAAAATATGTATTCTCCTTTTTGCTGGAATACGAAATGTGATGGTAAGAGCAGAAGACGGCTTGAAGAATGGTGCAAAATTTCCATTTACTGTAGTTTGCATGGAGAGGTAGTGTCAGAAGTAGTGTGTGCTGTGAAGGTTGATTTGGTTGTTTTGTTTTTTTTTTTCACTTGTGGAAATAAGCATATGTGATAATGTGTTCTTCGGTATCTAGCCTGAGTGAGGTCATGTTGGGGACCATCCAGCGGACCCCTAGATTGTTTAGGAGGTGACTGCAGATCCTGTGAGTATTGGTGTCCCCTCCATGGTCAGGTGACAATGCCCGCTGATGTAGGTGGGATTGAGTTCAAAATTAGTTCAGCTTAATACGGGAGAGGTTTGAAGGGTGGCTTTGCTTTGCTTTGACGGCCATTAATGCTGTGTTCGCTCCGCAGAGTTCCCAATCCATCCTGTCACAAGGACTAAAGCTCAGGAGAGCCATCTTCTCAGATGCTAGTGGACACAAGCCTGCTTAGAGAAGGGAGGGGGTAGCTTGATACACTGATTGCGAATGAGAAACCATTTCCTTACAAAGGAGGTGGTATTGAAATTAACTCTGGAGATAAGAAAAATGGGGAAAACTGCAGGATGAATAGAGTTGAAACAAAATTCAGAAACAAGTTAGCAGAAGTCCAAAAGTAGCAGGAGAAGTGATTGAGTCAGTTGTTAAGTGTTTGGGCACCTAATGAGTTACAGAGGGAGCAATATATAGATTCTGATTGTTTTTCATATTAAGTTGATGACAGTTTTATGACCCAGCAAGTAGGAAAAAGTACGTATGGGTGAATACAGGCCATGTTTTGATCTACTACTTACTTTCTAGATTTCATACCTTCCTATAAATAAAATACCTTGAGGATACTAGCCTGGTCCTCAGCTACATAACTTGAGGCAGCCGGCAATGATTTACTTACCAAGGCATTGGTTAGGTAGAGGGCAAGTGTGGGGAGAGCCAAGAAAGGAAATGGATGTTTCTGCTCGTACAGAAGAATATCAGAAACAAGGGACTGATCAGGTTTTGTTGAAGTCTTATCCAAGGACTATAGAATCTGCATTTACAGTGAAAAGTGGATGGTGAGTTCAGCTGAATATATAGGTTCCTCAGTTATTCCAGCTGTGTTTGCTGATAGCTCAAGTGGTTAGTACAAAAAGGGACCGAATATTTTGATAGAACTTAGTGAATTCACCTTGGAATAGGTCTCTAAAGCACTGAAGGAAAAATGCGTGCTATTTAGACATTACAGCTGTAAATCAGTGATTAGGGAGATTCAATTCAGCAACCTGAAAATGAAAGTCTCAGGGAAAGGCATTTTAGAAAGCTGTCTCCAGCAGGAGGAGAATTATGGCGTTAATTCTGCAGTATCCTGGATATATGCTGCCTGATGTTTCCTTTCCCTGAGCTGGCACCTCTTCCTGGGGAGGCCATGCCTCTGCCCAGCAATACATACGCACGGGGCTCTCCTGCACACCCAACTCCATGCCTGCAGGTTAACCCACCCTTCTGACCTGCCTCCTGCGTTGTTGGTTTTCATCTAGGCTTGGTCACAGTGCCAGAATATTCCCTCATGTGGGAACACCCTGCCCCTCTCCAACTTAAGCATAGCTACACTTAACATTTTGTACCTTCTCTAGCACAATTCGAACCCGTATAGATACGTGATGTAGTAACTGCTACTTCAAAAGCCAGCATCTTGCTGCTTCACAGAAGTTTTGCCTGCTGTAGTGCTTCCCTTGATTATGTCCAGGGAAATGGTAACAAAGCCTTGCTCTTCTTCTGCAGTACTTCTTGTTACCTTTATTTTTCAAGACTCTTGATGAAGAAATACTAGATAGCTGACTGGGAAGTGCTGAATAGCTTGCTGTACGTAGCTGAAAAGGAGGAAGAGGAACACTTCAGGGTGAATTGTATGTGTTTAAAGGGTTCTGTATTACTTGACATGTTTATCAAACTGTTTTCTTAAAGCAGTAAAGAGTTGAAGAGGCATGGTGCTGTTACAGGGCTTCTCTGTGAAAGCAAGGAGGATGAATGTGGTGCTGGTCTTTGTGAAGGGCAGTCCTAACAGCTTCAGTCTAGTAAGCTTCACCCTTTGTAAAACATGAAGTCAGATGTTGAGAGGAGAGTCTCTGTTTCTCTATTGTCTGGGATTTTTCGATGCCTGTTCTCTGTCTTTTTTTAATAAATCATGTTAGTAAGAGCTGGTATAGATTAAAATTCATATTTCAGCTTTAATGAAGTATTTGCTATTATTCATATTGTGTTGATGCTTAGGACTGCCCAGTGAAGAGTATGCCAAGAACTTTAATGTTAAATAGGGGCCAAATGCTTGTGGGAAGGGAGGGGAAACAGACTTCACCTTAGTCAGCGTTCAGCTGACATATAAGAGCAGTGGTTATTACACATGGGGGAAATGCAATGCTTCAGTCATCTGAAATTCCTATGGGTAAAAGCACAGGCTTTTACCGCAGCTATGGGCAGAGGGAAGTAATAACTGTAATTTTTTGGAAGTTGTCTTGTGGGTGTCACCAGAATACTTTTTGGACATGAAAATTCATAGCAAGTAGTGCTTCAGTTCCTGGGCAGCAGTGAAGTTCAAATAAAGTAAAATTGCTTGCAGTGATCAAAAGGATCAAGAGAGAAGCAGTAGCTTTAGTAGCAGTAGGGAAATATCCAGGATTTGACTCTCCAGCATATACTTTAAGAGATAGTCCTGCATTGGAAAGAGGTCGGCAGAGCTCTACCCTGGGATAATTTTTAGGATGTTGTTTATACCAAACAGTATATAGTGATCCTACCACATGCATAGGATTTTTGGCCCTTGTTTTTTAGGTGTGTGGGGGGAGAAATCCCTGTGCATTACATCTATTGTTAACTTTTTTTTGCTGCTGAAAATCTGTATCTTTCAACTCGTGCAAATGATGTCTCTTGATGAAAAAAATGAAGAGCAGCTGTCTTGGAGGTTAGAGCGCTTCACTGCTTTCTCCTTACTGTGGCTTTGCTCTTGCCCGTGGAATAAAGAGGTGGATTCTCTCCCTGTTCTCCATCTTTCCAAATTTGTAAACCAGATCAAAATTTGCAGTCTACCTAGTTATTTTGTTGTTGTTCCTGTAGGAGGTTATGTGGATTCTGGGAGGAGCAGGGAATTACTTCTGTGTATCAAACCCTGTCAGGAAAACAAATCTCTCTTTACACTTCTGACTCAGCATTTTTTTCATGCATCTCTCTTGTCCTGGCTTTCAGTTCTGTAGTTGTTGCTGATTTGGGCTTTACGGTACGTTTTGTTGGAGGTGTCAGTAGTAGTTTCCCCGGACACTGAAACGTTGAGCTTGAATGGTGCAGAGGAAGTTGAGCAGCATCAGTCCCTAACCTCTATCTTCATCTGCTCGTAAATGTTGTTAGCCAGCATTTGAGTTAGGACTCTCTTGGACCGCTCTTGTGGCTGCCAGGTTTAAAGTTCCCTGTGGGCTACAGCGCACCTGCTTGAATTAGATGCACGCAGCGGTGGTGCACTGCAGCCTGGCGAATCGGCTCTGTGTGAAAGCAAGGAAAGCCCAGCACACCGGCCACAGATGGCTGAAGCACAAATCCGGACTTGTGTAGAAATGTCCTGTAATAGGTGTCCTCTGCGTGTGCCTGTGTTTGTAGGTTGGGGACAAATGTCCTTTCTTGCAGAGGTCGGCATATCAAACAGTGTTGCTCAGGTGTACTTGCTGACCAGCCAAATCAGGTCTGGTCATTTGGTGTGGGAGAGGAGCTGCCCTTCCTGCAAGGATGGGCCTTAGGCTGAGTGTGAAGCGCTTCGCTGCGCCCCGGCTCCTCCTCCTCCTCCTCCTCCTCCCCTCTGCCGCCTGCGAGGAGTCCAAGAGATGCTGTGGTTAACAGTTGGACTCGGTGATCTTAAAGGTCTTTTCCAACCTAAACGATTCTATGATTCTATCATCAGCTGCAGTGATGGCTGGGGATTTTTTTGGAGGTCCTTGCGCACGTGGAGGGATGCAGGGAGCAGAGCAGAGAGCGCTGCACCCCCCCGGAGCGGTGTGTGCAGCTGGGGGCTGCCCGGTGGGGCGACCGTAAGGGGCTGCGGGCTGCGGGAAGGGGGCTGCAGGGGAGGAATCGGTCGGTGGGGTGGGTGCGTGGATAGCGAGTTGCCGAGCTCTCTGCTTTGCACCGCAGCACACATGCGTGTGGCGGGGGGCTGCTCTGCTGATGTCAGAAACTGCAGCCCTCCACCTCCGCCAGCAGCCTGCCTCCCCCCCCCCCTCCTCCTCCCCACCTCTGCCTGCAGCCCTGCTGAGGGGAAGAGGGGCTCAAGCGGTATAGTCACTAGGGGAAATTTCACTGGAAGAGGTGTTTGGAGAAGAGGAGGGGTGTGTATAATAGGAGAGACCCTGACCTTGGAGGAGAGGCTAGGGCTGGGAGCTTGGCAGGGGGCTGCCAGGGGTCAGCCTGGCTTTTTGCCTGCCCCTACACACCGATGCGGGCAGGAGAGCACCCTGGCATGAGTGCCAGCGGAGATTGGCAGGGTGGCGAGCGGTGGAAGCCTTGCTTTTGCTGTGGCTCGCTATGGCCAGAAGCTGGCTTCCTCCCGCTGTGGATGTCAGTGATGGCTGGGGTTACCCCAGGTTGCCTCTCAGTTTACACTGTATATTTTATAAAGGAGCTGGAACAGAGCAGACAGGATTTCAGCTCGTGTCTGTCTTCTCAGTGGTCACATTGAGTATTAAATTTCAAGCATTAACAATGGGGGGGGCAGTGGGCACACAGATTGGGCAGGAGTTCCTACAGCCTCGTGTGAGGTTGGAGAAAGGGGCTTGGCGAGAGAGTCGGGTTTCTTGTTTTCCCAATATAAACTGGATTTGTGTATGGCAGAGATGTGAATAGACTAACTCCTGCATGTGTCCCGAAGCCCTTGGCTCTAGAGCATTTACCCTGATCAGCAAGCCATGATTGAACTATTTCCAGGTGTCCCTCCAATGAAGAGCAGGATGTTGAGCACACTGTAGATATTTGGGGCAGGGAGAGCTACTTGAATTTCTTCTAAGAAGGGTCCAGTGCAAAAGCTGTGGGGTTTATTTGTTGGGTTTGGGGTATAGCATAGAAATTTCACTGCCTCCAAATTTAATCCTTATCTAGACAGTGCCAAAACCATCACTGCTAGGGAGGACTCATCTGTGGATCATAAAGAAACTTCTGAAGAGTGCTTCCCCCTCTTCTGCCATCCCTCCCCCCTAAAAAAAAGGCGGGTTAACACCACTGTTCGAAGAGAGGACTATGACAGTCTTTTTGTTCCCTTCCATGTCCTGGAAGTATTTTAGTTTTTCTGGCCCTGCAAATTGGGTGAAGACAATTTTTAAAGGGGAAGCATGCTAATGTAAAAATCTCTGACCACTGTGCCACCTGTGTGCTTCACAACCCTGACAACCAGGGCATCACCCCTTTTTTATTAATCCTGGCCTGTCACCTGTTTTGGTGTTTCACGTGTGGTTTTTTTTTCCCCTTTGTTCTTGAAAACTCCTGATTTTCACCAAGACTTTAAAAAAAAAAAATGTTAATTTGCCAGTGTTTGACTATAGAATGAGCTATTGCTGTTGGCTTGGCTGGGGGGAGAGGGCAATATCAGCTGGCACCAGGATCACCAGCACAGGAAAGAAGCCTGCAACAGACGTGATGTCAGTGCTCAGAGCAGTCATCCTGGGGGAAGCAGAGGTGCATTGGGTTCTGATGGGCAAATGCATACTTAAAATTTTAGGGTGGTCACTGGAATTTTTTTTTTTAGTGTATAGAGGAAATGTCAAGCTATAACTTAAACAACTGTAGTTCCTGCTGGCCCTTATGACAGTAGGCTTAGTGCTTCAAAAGACGGGGTCCTGTGAGTTAGGCTGACCTCAGGTTCCTTTTTGTACCTTCTTAAATTTATTGTCTATTTAAATATAACTGTATGCTTCTGTTATGGCTCCCCAAGCATTCTGGTATTGCTGCCTACATGATTTTTGGAGAACAGTAGCAGAATACTTCTGAAGAAATGGGCTGGCAGTATCTTAAAAATCAGCTTTTTGAATAATGAGGGTAGCTGAAGATCAGTGGGGCATGGATTTAGCTTTCTGGAGAAATTGAGCGTATAGTTGTAAGATTTTGATTCCTCAAAGCTTTTTCTACCTATTACTCTCTGTCTCTCCTTCTTTCTGTTTTAATTTTGAGTTTGTTTTCAATGTTCAGTTGCGTCTCGTGGAGCAGTTACTTTAACCAGTAATTGTATAAATCTGTAATGCTTTGATTGAAAACAGCCCTTTAGTAATGCTGCTTTACCCTCCTCCTTTCCTCCCAGAGAATATTGCAGAATTCCTGTTGCTCCCACCTGTTAGATGAGCAGACTGGGGAAGATGGTGGTTGATGCAAGCAGCTGATTCCTGACAACGCTGAGAATAATTCAGGGATGTAAGAAGAGCTGGTTAATGTTGTGTCTTGCCTTTTTATGACGGGGTCAGGAAAGGAGGAGATAACTGTGGCTTTACTCCTGGTGTTGGGATCCGTCTCGCTCTGCTCCTGGCAGAGTCAGAAGGAGAATTCCCCGTCTCTGAGATGTGAGTTGAGTAGATGTGATGACCTTTCAGAGAATGCGTGTGCGCGTATGGATGTGATACTGTACTCTCAGCACTTTCGCGTTGTGTTCCTGAGAGCACGAGTTACATATCTCTCCGAAGCGGTGACCCGCTGTCCTGCTGCTTCAATCCAAAGTTCCCATCTTGAGCTAGCCATCGTCCAAGCACCTGCAGCTCTGGGCTGTCTTGTCTTTCCCGTGGCTGGAGTCTGCTTATCAGTGACACTGGGACAAGTCCAGGTTAGTGTCCCCCTTCTGAGAAGGGTGCTAGCTAACCTCTTCCCGTTGCTGGAAGGCAGAGGTGGTTTGGCTGTTAAACACAAGACCCTTTTTCTCCAGGGCAGCAAAGGTAGCATCTCTTTGCAGTGCTATTGTTAGTGTGATTCTGTCAGAGTCCCAAAAATTGAGCTGAGAGCTGTTTTGGAGAAAAGAGTAGGCATTGTGGGACTGAGGACGTAGTTAATTTAAAAGAAAAACATAACCCATGCAAACACGTCTCTGGGGAAGGAAGGTGCCTGCAAAGATGAGCCTGGGAGTGGGCATAGCTCTTTGTAGGCCTACCGAGCCAAACACTAAATGGCAGAGAAGGCAGGGAGCGGCAGCCTGTCTGCTGTGGCAGAGCTGCTGGGTTATCTCTGGGGGCTGTTGCCATGATGACAGTGGCAAACAGGGACTGAAAAATTTACCAGATGCGTGTGAGCCAAAGGATTAAACTTTCTCATAGGAGGGAAGGGAGGGGAGGAGGAGGAGGAGGGCGGGTGATGATGTATTAACGAAGGGCAGCATCCTAGTGAGAAATACCAGGCTCGCTCTCCTATAGCCACTGGGATGGTGGGGGAGAATGTGGACTGGCATTCCTCCTCCAGTCTAAGCGCTGGGCAACGCTGCTCTGACAGATTCCCTCTTTGAAGAGAGGGTGAATGCACCCTGCTTTCACTGGGTAAATTGGCAGGATTTGCATTGTTTTGGCAGGTGAAATGTAAGCAGTGGGAAAAGATGGTGTCTCTTTCTTTTTTCGGCCTTTTTTTCTATTCCTTATACCCACAAATAACTATAGTTCTCTACCTCGTGCTTAGAGCTTTTCCGCATCAGAGTTGGTGCAAATAATGAAGTTTCAGTGTTGCCTGCAGGTTTCGGACTATCAAACGTGAAGCTAACCAGCCTGCACTAGTGTTATCTTGACACGCAAGGCTGTTGTCATTGAAAATGTCTGATGCAAAACCATGTCAGCACTATTAGGGCTAGTATAGGTCTTGACCCTGCATGCTGCTTTTGTCCCTGCTGGTTTCCCTTCCCAGAGCTGGAGTGGTGTCCCTGCATATCAGAGCTGATAGCATGGTGGGGAAGGCCTGGGTGGTGGGCAGGTAGTGTGTGAGAGAGGCTGGGCTTGGGCAGTTTTCCCTCCACTGGAGTCTGAGGGAAGTCCTATCACTACCCTGTGCTGCAGCCTCCTTTGTGGAGGTTGACCATTATAAGGACTGGTCCTAGAAGAATCGGTGATTTGCAGTTGGCTGGGGAGCGAGGAGCTGGTGAGGGGGTCTCTGCCCTCAGGGCCCCATAGTTCAAAAGGTGGTACCACTTGGTTGTTTGCAGTACTACAAGTTATCATGGTACCTTTTTGCAGACTGCTTCAGGAAAGACTTTTCTGGCTGTGCCCGGCAAACGTCTGAGCAGCAAGACACATACTAGCATAAAATGTTTGTCTGCAGACTTAGTAAGATAGAATTGTGGTAATTTAAAACTAGTTTCTTTCTAGAAGGGCTTCTTCAACTTAAAACATTTTATGTTTTAATGTCTCATTTGTGAAATGAGACATTAATATCTATGGAAATGAATAGTATATGTCTTTCCCACTAGCCCAAATCCCAGTGGGCTTTTTAAGCCCTTGTGAATACACGCTATGAGTAAGAACAAGGATGTTAAGGCTCCGAAGCCAGTTCCTGAAAGCTTGTGGAAAGGATTCTTTCCTTTCCCTTCCGTTACTTCCACTCCTCTTCTAGGCACCTGAGTTAGCTGGGGTAGGCTGCGGCTTTTCTAGTGGAGTAACTCAGTATTTTGATGTGCTTTATCTTCTGCTGTTACTGTGTCATCTGTGGTAAGTCGGTTGGTGTAGACTGTGGTGATAGCCATGAAGAGAGAGATGCCATTTCTTGATGTTGAAGACAACTCTCCTTTGAAGGAGCAGGTTTTCTCAGTCCCAGAGGAGCAGTGAGAAGAGAAGCAGTCTCACACAGCCTGAAGTCTGAGGTGAAAAAAGGAGGGAGAAGAGCTAGAAATCTTTAAACTTAAGTGCACTGTTTTCTTTCCTTCCTCAGAGCCCTCTTCTTTTACAGGTGGGACTGAGCATAAGGTAGCTCAAGAAGGTGAGTTTTACCCCGACTTCTCTCTTGAAGGAGATTATTTCCTGAACCTGTTGCTTTGTTCCAAACCTGCTGTACGTTCCAGAGGGATCTGGAGTTGGTGGTCTTGCTTCTGAGTGAGGGGTCGTCTTGTCTGTGCAGCAGAATAAAGTCCGTGTGTGAAGTTCCCTGCAGCTCGGGAGATGTGTGAGAGGTGTGTGTTGATCCTGCTGCAGTGCTTGCTGCTAGACACCTGATGTCATACACCTAACTTGAAATGTGACTTCAGAGGGGATAGTCTAGTGCTGTCTCTGGGACGCACTTACTAGATGCACATTTCAAATAGCATGGGTGCCCTGGAAGCTTTTGCAGGGAAAACAGCTTGTTAAACCTCTTCTTGTATTGGTCTCCGATGCTGGCCAAATATACTTAGCTTTTGTACTGTAGTGGAGCAGCTGCCATTCTGAAAATGTCCATGCGTATCTTGGGTCTTTTTCTCCACCCCCCCCCACCCCCCCCCCCCCCCCTTGTGTCAAAGCATGTAACATTTCATGGGTGATGGGCCAAGAAATCACCCAGGGTGGCTGGAGAAAAAATAGATGTGGAAGGAAGTTGTCTTTAGTGCCCCCTGTAACCCAGAGCGACTTGCTGGAAGGCTAATAGAGAGTATGGCCTGGTGATGCCAAGCAGGAGTTCTTTCTGTTGTTTGCCCAAAGAGTTGGTATGCTGTTAAGTTTAATTTTGCCTGCCTCGAGGCCTCTCCATGTAAGCTTTGGTTATCCAGTGTCCTCTTGTTGAGATTGTGTCGGAGAGATTAGAAGAGTTGAAGTTGTGCAGCTTTATTTTATAACTGGTGCCAGTGCAGAGACAAAGCTCGATCGTGATGGATGTGCTTCTTCAGTGCAAGTTAAAGTAGTGATTCATAGCTCTTGTGTTACTTTAAATATTCTTGGTTTTTGGACTGCAGGATTGAAAAGTGATTTCCAGCTCTGCCCATTTTTGTTTGACTTGTATGTCATCTGGCCTAGAATCTGCCAGCTCTGCAGATTAGGATACTGTGTTGAGTCTACTGCTTGTTATGAAGTTGCCCGGATTAAAATTTTCGGTGTTGCCTGATCAGTGCAGAGCAATGATCCACAGCCTTCTCTGTCTGAATTGCTCTTGCACTTAGTAAGGATGATGTAGAGGAGCGAAGTGTTGGTCAGCTTGTCCTTTGTGTGGAAGCACTTCTACAGCAGCAGACTGGGAGTCTAGCTCTCATAATGCACTTGTTTGTCTTCTCCAGACAGCCAAGTTCAGCATCAGAGATGTGAAAAAGGAGGAACAAGGTAGTTTGCTTTTTTGGTAACCATTATCAAATATTGCTGACAAGTCCAGGTGACTCTGGCTGCTGCTAGCAGTTTATGTTGCTGCAGAGCTGGTTACCCAGCTTTAAGGAAGCATATTATGCCTCGTTAGCTCTTGGTGGCTGTGTACACTTAGTTTCTTCAGTAGTCCCAAAGCTGAGCTTAAAAAGCTTTCCCTCCCACCACCTCACAAATGGTCAAGAAGTTTCTTGGCTTTCCTAGGCTTTTCAGCCTGCTCATCTCCCTGATAAAATATGAAATGCTAACTGCTGAAGTTTTTTCTCATTTGAAAAACACAGCTAAAACTCCTTCCCCATCTCGGAAATAAAACTCGGGTCTCACCAACGCAGTTAGCTTATCTGAAGGGGTGGTGGGGGCTGGCGTGGGAACAAGGAAAATGCAGCTCGACTGAGCCAGAGGAATTTTTATTCTTCCTTCTGCATCTCTGAATTCCTGGATCCTGCATTGCGGTGACTTGGCACTGCTGAGACCTGCCTCCCTGCCACACTGTTACCTTGTCTGCTAACCAGCTGTAGTCTTATATTTATTTAGCTGGTTCATCCAAACCCACTGGCACCTGATGTGATCAGCTGATGGGGAGGAGAAAGGAGCTTGTGTCCAGAAATGAGCTCACTTGGTGGGATTTCTCTTTGTTACGCTGTGCACTTCAGGACCCTCTGTGCACAGTGGGATCGAGACAGAGTCTCTGGAGTTCTTGCACAGGTTGCAGTCACTGTGTGTGCAGTGGAGAGGTCACCGGTATGGCTGTGTCACCTTCGGAGCAGCTCCGTGCCCTGCTGTCTCGCTTACTGCATGTCCACTTTAAGAGGGTTCATCTGCAATGCAGCTGTTAGCAGGGAAGTTCTGTAAATCAAGAGGGAGCGAGCACAAGCGAGCCTGCTGGGTCCTTCCCACAGCACAGGGAAACTGTTCAGAAAGACTTTTTGCAGGAGGAGGAGGAGGAGAAAGGGATGGCAGCACAGTGCTGGTGCTAGGAGCCCCCCCTTTCTGTGCCTGTGTCTGCACCAGCTGCTCAGGAGCTGGAAAATGTGTGGAAAAGCACAATGGGTAGCAGCCCTGGAACTGGAAAATCCTGTCATGCTTTTCCCCTCCTCACTCTGCCACAGAGTCTAACCAGGTGTTTGCTTAGGGCCAGTCCTGTCAGGATGTCTTTATTGCACACTCCCTTCTCACACAGGATGTCCTGTTACAATCCAGAGCTTGTGAGCTTCTTGCACGCGACTCAGAAGTGCACAGAGGCCTCATGAGTCGCAAGTTTATTACTGTGCCCTCCTCTGTTGCATGGGCTGTCAGAGCGACCACTTGCTGGTGCGAGGGGATGATGCCGGTGACCTGTAGGGATGCTGTGATGCCAGGGAGGAAGCCCGCAGGTGGAGTCGCAGGTGTTGTACCTGGCAGGCTGGGGGCTGCTGCTGGGCGACGTGGTACAAGGAGGAGAAGGAGAGGGGCCATGTGCTGCGGTCGCCCCGCTGCAAGTGGGGCAGATGCGCTGTCTGAGAGAGCTCTGCAAGGGTTGCAGCCCCTCAAGCGCATGTCAGGGAGGCTGACATTAGAAAGTATTCTGGGCAGACTTGGTTCTGGGTTTCTACTTCAGTTTCTTTATTTCCACTTGGGAAAGTATCTCCTATTGACAGTCATTGGTGATGCAGGAGAAATTGGTGTATGATTCACCACCTGCTTTTTCTCCTCTATTTGCTCTATGCCTCTCCTGTTTGCCTGGGCATTCGTTGTCCCTCTTGTAATAACTGAATTGTGCTAACCATGTATAAGCAATGTTCCCTCCCCTTTTGCCGGGGGACTGGCTGACTTGTTGTAAGAAGTTATTTTTAGGGTTTGCTTCCTGGGATATTCTACCCGTGGCCAGTTATGGTGATGAAAATGTCACTGAGATGCAGAAAGGACTCCCAACTCATTGCTAGCATGCCTGATCTTTCTGTTGTAAGGGTGTTCATGGGGGACGTGAGTCCCTTACCACTACATCACCTGTGATTAGGGAGACAGCCACAAGGACTGTGCAGCATGACTCCCTGTGGAAAGCACACTGAGCTTCCAGGGTGACAGATTATGTTGCAACTGAATTGGCCCGGGTGGGGGGGAGAAAAAGGAAAGGAAAAAGAAAAAGCCTTTCTTTGGTTGCACTGGAGTTGGTTTCTGCCCTTTTTCTTTTTTGTACATAGGGATGTCAGTGCTGCAGAGCTGTGTGTCGGTATACAGGGCTGTCCCTAACAGGCAATTTGCTCCTTGTATGGGATGTATTAGGTTGCACTGGGTTGCTGCCAAATGCCTAGACTAGAGGAGAAGGTATGTGCGTATTCTTTTTAAACACCTTTCCCACCGCAGATCTGCAGCTTGCAACACCTGAAAAAGTTGATCTTTATGGCAGCTATAGCTAGCAAAGCGTGAATGTAATAGGGGCAAATTACAGAGCCCAGCTGAACAAGGCTGTGGGTTGACAATATGCAGTCTCTGGTGCCAGTGTTGGCTTAAGGAGCACCTGCCTCTTTCTCTAGAGATGTCTGTTCCCTTCTCCATATCGGAGCCGGTCTCTTTCCTTTTCTGTTGCATCCCTTGGATGAGGGAACCAAGCTCAGAAGAACTCTTCAGTAAGGAATTATTGAAGTGGTGGGGATGGGAAGGCATTTGGTTTCCAGACAGGTTTCTCAGAGCAGCTGTGGAAGTGGTTGCTTGGGTGTAGCTCCGGGAACCGGGATGTCCTGCAGCTGGGACTGAGAAAAGTGCATGTGGAGTGGTGTGTTAGTGCACCAGACCGGTGGTGTGGAGATGGCTCTTGTGTGCCTGTACTGTACTCCTGGAAGAGGGCATGGGGAGCAGAGGCTCCTGAGTGGCTTTGGGTTGAGGTAGTGGGGAATATTAACTTGGTTTTCAGGCCTGATGCCATTGGGACCGGGAAGCCGGGTGGCTGTGGCGCAGGGAAGGTGGCAGCAGTCTCGAGGGGCTGGGCACTCTGCCTGTGCATTGTGGAGCCTTGCCAGCTGCCCAAAGGGCAGCCTGGTTACAGAAAGATTGGGAGACACTCCTCCCTGACTAGATAGCGTCTTCAAAGTTATCAGTGCTTAGAAACAGTTTTGTGTATGTTTTTAAGTAATCCTTATGTTTAAAGTTGTTTTAGTGAGTGGTAACTTTTCCTCTTAAAATGTCTTCTCACTCTCTCACTTCTATACAATACCTAGAAGTATCGGAGCACTTTGCATACACAGGATCAAGTTTTCAGACTCTTCAGGAGCTGGAGGCAGCTACTCTTCCCCCCTGCCTCGTGTTCCTAACTGCTGTGTGGACCTACTGATAGATGGTGCGTTTTGCCCTTCTATACAAAAGTGTTTTGGTGGCTCTGCTGTAGGCCATATCTGGTGTGCTGCGTATGTGCATTTTAAGTCTTCTCTCACTGAAATTTCTTGGTAGCCTGCTCTGTATTTACAGCTTGCTCTGCTTGATTTAAAGTTATCCTAAGTTATCCTAGTATCATTAGGGGAACTCAGTCTTAAAATAGATGGTTTGGCCTTTTTTTAAATTGTTCTAATCCTCTGAGACTTGGTGTTTCTTCTTGTCAGAAGAGCGTATTTCGATAGAGGTATTATCTCTTTTGGAGAGGAATCACTCAGCACTTGGGTGGAAAACCATTAATCCGTGCCCTCAAGAAAATTTTCCATTTAGTTTACTCCTCTTGTTCATGTCCCTCAAATACCAAATCAAGGCAGCATTTCCAGCATCCTTTACCCTCTCTCAATTGGTTGGAATAGCTAAAAAATAAGCGATGAATATAGGCTTGCTGTTGCGTGGACACAGGCCCCTCAGTGTGTCTCCTGCAGTGACAAATGGTGTTCTGCTGAATACCGGTATTAGGAGCATGCAGAAATTCTGTGTTTTTGTTTCCCTCCCGAGCTTCCATTATTTGGGTTCAAACATAGATTTCCTTGGTTCATTCAAAAGAAATCCAAGTGTTTGATGACCATTGGCTGCATTATCGTATAGCATTTTATTCAAGGGCTACATCATACCAATGCGTTGCTGGAAAACTGAGGGCTGGATGCAGTAGCTCTGCAGGCTTGGACAGCCCTGACAGTGACAGCTAAATTTAAGTGTGTTGGGGTTGTACGAGAGGGAGCCTGCGTAGCCCCTCCTGCACAGGACAGCCTTATAGTTTCTGTTCATACGTTGGTAAAGGTGGAGTCAATGCCAGGAACTTCCTCTTCCAAGTAGGGTTTTTCCCAGGGTTTTGTTAGAGACTTGTTCTCTCCTGTGGAAAGGGATGGGTGTTTAATCTTGTTCTCTAGGAGTTTGATTTCCCCCACCCCTTATCCTCCCAAAATTTGTTTTCCCCTACCTGAAAGAAGGTCCTTCTACTGCAATGTGCTCCTCTGTGCCACCAGGACAGTGTTCCTGCAGCTTTTTTTAGCCATGTACCCTCAGTCTTGCTTTGTTGTTCCCCCCATCAACTACGTAATGCATCAATAGCTTTCATTAAACATCCTTTATCCTCCCAGTACCGCTACTGGGCAGGGAAATATTAGCCCTGTTTTACACTTGGAAATACTGAGAGATGCAAATTTTAAAATGCTTTCCAGAACACTTGGCAATAAGCCATGATGAGTTAGGAAAAGAGTCCAAGTCATATTCTTTGCTAAAATACTGATAAGAAGAGTGTAGGTAGAAAAAAGACTGTGGGCATTTGACAGGAAAATAACATGGGCTAAAGCATGTAGTATTACGAGGAGTTGTAGTCTAGTTTGCTCGTTGTAGGAATAAGATTCTGGCGAGTTCCTTGTACTACTTTTCCCTCTGATTTGCTTATTGTTTATGGAATACAGCTCTGAAATATGTTACGTTGGGCATGCCTTTGGACTCTCTACCTTTCTGTTATTTTTCCGGGTGATAAGAGACTGTTTGAAAACTGGAGGTAATTGCTGTTGATAGAGAAGGCTCTTATACAGATGACAGTAAACAGCATGTTATTTTTTTGTGTGTGTTTGTGAAGACTAATCAGAAAAAGTAAAGGAGATCGCTCAGATATAAAATTGTTTCCTTGTATCAGTCTGTCCTGGTTTTGGCTGAGATAGAGTTAATTTTCTTCCTAGTAGCTGGTATAGTGCTGTGTTTTGGATTTAGTATGAGAATAATGTTGGTAACACGCTGATGTTTTAGTTGTTGCTAAGCAGTGCTTATACTAAGTCAAGGACTTTTCAGCTTCCCATGCTCTGCCAGGTGCACAAGAAAGCTGGGAGGGGGCACAGCCAGGACAGCTGACCCCAGCTGGCCAAAGGGCTATTCCATACCATATGGCATCATGCTCAGCATATAAACTGGGGGGAGTTGGTCGGGGGGCAGCGATCCCTGCTTGGGGACTGGCTGGGCATTGGTCAGTGGGTGGTGAGCAATTGCATTGTGCATCACTTGTTTTGTACATTCTTTTATCATTATTATTTTCTCTTCCTCTGCTGTCCTATTAAACTGCCTTTATCTCAACTCATGGGTTTTCTCACTTTTACTCTTCTGATTCTCTTCCCCATCCCACCGGGGAGGGGTGGGGTGGAGGGTGAGCGAGTGGCTGCGTAGTGCTTAGTTGCCAACTGGAGTTAAACCGCAACACAGTCATGACTACAGGAACGGGGACAGTAACATCTGCAATGGGTTGCTTTCTGAACTGAGTAAAAGTAAGGTGGCAAAAATGAAAACTTAGATCTCTAGGATCAGCAACTGTACCTAAGAGTGAAAATAAAAGCAATCTTATGACAATAATTTAGGTAAATTCTAAAATTGGCTGCATTTCAGGATCTGAGTGAAATGTGAAAATTTGGATTATGGGATGCTGTCAGGAAGCTGTTCCTGCTCCCCACTCGCTGTGTCTCTTTGGCTAACTAATCAGTCTGTTGGAGCAGAGGTTTCCTACCTCCTGGAGAATTTGTAAACATTCACATTAACGTATGGTTAAGGCGTTTGAAGTCTTTCCAAAGGGAACAGCTGTAGATGCACAAGGTATGCACAAGGTATACTGCTGCAAGCCCTCTTGATCATACGATAATGTCAAACTAATATGAAGTCTTCAAGAGTAGAACATCCTTTGCCACCCAGGGAGGAATAAAACCTTGGATGCGTTTAAGAAGATTACTGTTAGCTCGTCAGAAGGAATAATAAGAAGTTATGGGACAGAGCTGAAGACCTGTCATTAACTGAAAGCTGGTTCAGGGGAGGGAATAAAAAATGGGAGGGAATGACCAGAAAGCTATTCTACACTTAATAGCGTGTATGCTGGGTATACTGCTCTCATTTCAAATAGTGTCATTCAGCTTTTGTTTAGAAAGCAGTTAGAAACCATGCTGTGGAGGTGTTGGAAGGAGTACCCATGACTTGGGGAGAGGAGGGAAAAGGAAAATACTAGGGAGAGGTGGAATGTGATTAAGGTTAATTAAAGTGTGCTGTGAAAACTAGTTAGATGTTCTTGTGTGCCCTGTCTGTAATAAGAAACAAATGTGGTTATGCAACGAATTGAAAATTTATCTTTTCAATAATTCATTTCAAACTTGCTGCCTTGAGACAAATATCATAGATTGGAAAAAAGGATGAGAAACTTGTGTGTAATTAAAGTCGGCATATTTGGAGAGGAATTCTTTTTAAAAAGTAAAGGGCTTACAGACTTACTTCTTCAGGTTTTTTGTGTTTGGCACTGGGAGATTAATCCCTTCTCCCCTTTGTACAGGATGACTGGGACAGTCCTGAAACGTAGACCCGTGTGTGTCTTTTTTTTTTTTTTTTTTTAAATTGACAGTTATTTTCTCCATAATTTCAGAGAAGAATACAAGCTTCTGTTTGGAGATACACCCTTTCCTAGCACCACATCAGGAGAGTGGAAGATGGAGGAAGGGGTGGAGGTTTGACTCCAGCATTGGGAGTGATCCATCCTATAGCTTGATTTAAAAACAAACAATCAAAAAACAACAAACAAACAAACCCCCCCACACACAACAAAGGACATCCAGCCACTATCCTTTTTCAGTCTGTCTTTTCTGCCATCTGGCTGTCCTAATGTTCCAGCATGTTGTAAGGTGAATTGTTGTTATTCTACCTGAATTAGCAGGTTTCGGCCATCGTTGGTTATGGAATGCGAGACAAAATGAATTGGTAGTCTGGCAATGAGCATATATTAAATTTAGGAGCTGACAGTACTGCCCATCATGGCTTGACTTTCTCTGCTTTTGGAAATTGTGTTTGTCTTTGCACGTGAGCTTTGTTTTCTTAATCTTTAGCATGTTAGAATAATGTGTTGTGCTGCTGAGGACTAATGCTGGTGCATGGACCTATGCTAGTACTATCGCACGTAATGTTTTGGCTTCCTGGTTGCAAAGAATTTTTCTGCTAGCTCGTTGGGGGTTTTTTTGGTGGAGGGCAGGGGAGAAGATAGCAAAGGGAAATCCTCAAGAACAAGTAATGTAGCATCCCATGATGCTGTTTTTAGAAGTTCTGGGTGGTGCAGGTCTACATAAAAGGCACATAGGAAGCTTTTTTTTTTCCAGTTTTTTACCTCCTATGAAAAGGAATGTTAATACTGTAAAGGAGGATGTGAAGCACAGTCCTGCCAGGCTCAGTCCTGTGAACTGCCTGGATGTGGCACGTGGTTGAAAATAACTTTTTACACTGGAGCTATAAACATTGTTCTGCTGCTCTCTGTGGATGATATGCTCGTTGCCTCCAAACAAACAGGGTGTCTGTTCATTACTAGAAATTCAGGTTGATTTTTTGAATTGAAAAATATTTGAATCAAATCATGAAGAGTATGATATCAAGCCTTCTCTGTGGAAAATGATATTATAAGTTATTAGCCCATTCAATGCACAAGTTGTAGGGATATCAAC
The DNA here is from genome assembly GCF_034638445.1 of Ciconia boyciana. Classification (NCBI taxonomy): domain Eukaryota; kingdom Metazoa; phylum Chordata; class Aves; order Ciconiiformes; family Ciconiidae; genus Ciconia; species Ciconia boyciana. The sequence continues at coordinate 43,035,785 of NC_132941.1, forward strand.
TGTATTACTAACTGAAAGCCCTGGTGATTCTGCAGGTTTTGTGGAGCACTGAAACACTGCAACAAATTGGGTAGGTACTTCTCTGAATCTTGAGAGTGGGTTTTAACTATTGCCTGGGCTGACTCTTCTAGCAAGAAGCATGTCAGCTTCCCCTGTGCTCAGCAGCTCTGTAGCTTCATAAAAGTGAATTCTTGTACAGCCTTCTCTTTAGGCTTCCAAGAACACACATCGTTTCAGACTTTCAGCTGCAGTGAGAGTTCACTATCCACAGTCTGGCTGTTTGAGGGGGAAAAAAAAAAAAAAATATTTGTTCCTTTAAGTTGCTTATGTGCCTGAAATTTAAGGATGTGGTTGCATATCTTTATAAATCCATGATGTGATCACTAACCCCAAAAAGCTCTGAAAGTTTTTAAGTAAAAAAGAGGAGGTGGTGTGTTTTTTTTTCCAATTGCTGTGTTTTGAAATAAAGTGTTGTTTGTTTTTAAGTCATGAGGTGTACCTTACTTGCAAACTGGAGATCTTTAAAGCCATCCTTCTCTTAACTGTCAATTCATTTGGAATAACTGTGAACCCAAATGAAGGGCAAATAGTACTTGGTTTTGAATTATCGGTGTTTAGAGAAAGGCAAACTGTTTCCTTCCCTCCTGCCCTTGCCACAATAAGGGCATTGCTTTTGTGCAATGTAAACTGCATTTAGTAATGGTCTTGTGCTTAAGAGCTTCTAGTTAATGAGACCTATTAACAATAATGAAAAATGGCATTCTTAAAGTGCAGACCTAGTCAGAAAAATTATTCTCCAAGAATGACTGGATGGCTGCGTACTCTTTCTTGGCTTATTTAATTTAGGGGGTGGGGGAGGAGCACAGTCTTGGCTCTGAAACTAATTATTCTCGTACAAATGTGCCCATGATCTGCAGTTCCCGCTAGGGATTTGCAGGGCTGGGGCTTCTAGTGCTAAAGAGCTTCCCAGACTGAGCCTAGCTGAGGCTGGCGTAGGCTTGACTTTGCTTTCCCAAGCCTCAGCGGGAGTAGCAGTAGTAAACCCCAGCTTTTTGTCTGCTGGAATGAACACATCTGAGTCAGCAACACAGAGCAGTTGTATGGAGTAGGAAAGTGATGTTTTTACATAATTATTCATCTGGCTATGTTTGTGTTTTAGTGTGTTGCCACCTCCACATCATGTGCTGTTTTAGTTGGGAAGGATATGCATTGCTTTTCAATACGTGAATAATTCTGCTTAAGGAAAGGGGAGGATTATACAAAAAACCCCCCACATTCCTGCTTAGAAGCTGACATGAAAAGACTTCATGGATGATGTCTGTTCATATGAATAAATAGTAAGGCATTACAGGGAAAGTCTAAAGAAGTGGAAGCTCCCTTTATCTCTGCCTTAGTGTCCTCCTGCTCGGTACTGTACCCACATGCCCATTCTAATAATTTCCTTTTGAGATAGGACAGCCTGTCATGCCACTCTGCAGACTTGGAACAACTTCCCCTAATATGGGACCAGCTTCTCCATCCTCACTGAAAAGGATTTCTCTGGCTGTTCTCTCACTCCTCTGTTTGTGCTAAGTTCTTCTTAAGAATTAGGACTTTCTGTGGTTATAGGTGTTCTGTATGTTGGGAGAACTTCCATGCTGTGGGACAAAGCGGTCAGGTTTTAGGAAAGAGGGGAGATTTTCACTTAAAAGGGGATGTTTCTTCTCCCATTTTGGGGGCAGCATTGATTGCTGGAGACAGCAAGACTTGATTTCTGGGTTCTATACTCTGGCTGCCAACTCGAGCTAATGGTACCAGACCCTTCAGGGTTTTAATTTTACTTCATCTTCTAATAAGGCACCCTCCTATTAACTGTCATCTGTGGCAGGATGATGTGCTTGAAGCTTAGTGGTCCTGGATGGATAGCTAGTGGCTAGCTCAGTGGCATTTCCTCTATCTCTTCTTTTTCTGGTGCTAAGCAGAAGGGTGTCAGTGTCTGCTCTCAAAGGAGCCATTTCTGTGCTATAATGAAAGCATTTCAAACCACCTTGCCCTTGTCTCTAGCAGTTGCAGCTTCCATGTGGAGGTAGAGGGGCTTTGGGGGGTTCATGTAATTTTTCAGGATGAGTTATGTACTCACACATCTGCTCTTCGCGGAAGAGGGGGGTTGGAGCGTTTGCCACTGAACACTCAAACCTTACTGTAGGGACTGTTGAGCCATTTGTGGGAGAGTCTCAACTGCTTGAAAAGAAAACAGACTTCTGAAGCTGTTTATGTATGGAAACTGGAAACTGGTGGATGCCTAGGGCGTGCAGGAGCATTGGCTAGCAGCTTCAGTTAAAACAGAGCTGAGAAAGATGCTGCGTGGCGAGGTGCTGCATCCCCAGTGGAGCTGCAAGCTTGTTGAACAGGAAGAGGCCAGTGCATGGAGGAGGAAGTGTCTGGCCGCGCGATGACGGGCAGACCACTAATGGGGCTGTCCAGAGCGCTGCTGTGGAGGTGAGAGGAGAAATCAGCTCTTGGTGCAAAACGTTTTGTGGCCCGACGGCCAAAACCACTCAACAGTGCCAGGTTTGCATGCACGCGGTTTGGCCAGATTTTCTTTTCCAGGTCTTGCTCTCCTGCTGTACGTTGCCACAAGGCCAAGATTTGTGAGTTTGACCCAGAATTGCAAGGATATGCCTGTGCTCTGTTTTCTTAGGCTGTTGCGTCTGAAAAGATTGGGATTTCTTTACTGAAAAATCAAAACTGAGAAGATTCCCCTAGGCTTTAATATGTTCTAATATGGTGTTAACAAAGGGAGGGGGAAAAAGAAATGGTGAAGCTGAACACCATGATGTGAGCTTGTGCTAAAATTTGGACCTTATGAGTGCCACTTGCTGTCCTTAGCTTGTCTGTTTTAGAGATAGAAGCACTGAGTATCCATGCTTCTGCTGGGCATAATTTATCTTGGCATACCCAGTATTGCTGAAAATCAGATTTTTGGGTATTCCTTGGAACCAGATATTTAATCATGTGTTCTGTAATCACATTTATGATGTGGCGTCACTACCAATTTGCATAGACAATATTAATTCTGCTATTTTTTAAAGTTACAGGTATTTTGTAAAACAATTTTTTTGGAACAGAACTTAAATATTACCTTTTTTTTTTTTTTAAATGTGTTATGCCTACTGAGTCTAAATAAATGTTTTCCCTCTGTCTCTTCATTGGCTTGGTCATTCAGTGCTGTGGCCCAGAGTTTTATTACTCATGCTACTGGGTTGACTGTTGGCTGACAGAGAAGGAAAGCTTTTACATCCATGAATCCTTCACTACAAGATAATGTCTTTTGCAGTAGCTGCTACTTCATCTCCTTCTCCTCTCTTCCTATGGCTTTTGAAAAGTGTACAGAAGAGCATGGGGAAGACAAGACACAGTTTGGCATAACCTGTCATCTCTTTCAAGATGTGTGGAATGTCTTTTGACTAGAGTGGGTCGGTATAAATGGCTAGGTGCAACTTCAAGATGCATTTCAAGTTTGGATATCAGAGCTTAGTTTGTAAGTAGCTGGTGTTGAAGAGAAGGTGCCATTTATAGCTCAGAGAAGAGCCCTTTATTAGAAGTGCCTATAGCAAATGGGTATCTCTGAGACAATATTGCCCTTTTCCTTAAAAAGAGGGTAAAAGACGGTGAGCTATCTGTTGTCTGATCTTGCCTTACTCATAGCTTGTGTGATGATAAGCAAATCATTGCATTCAGGTGTTTGTTCAGTTTTGTTATTAAATTCAGACAGGAAACGCAATACCCCCTCTTCTCCCCCTGCCTGTCTCCATTCTTTCAGGAGCAGCTGAAGGCTAATCAAAGCAAATCTGATTGTTGGGCAGGCAGCATCTATGGAAAAGCAGAGTTGTTATTTTGGGCCTCAGCCTTTTAAAATGTACACTATTTTGAGTCTCAGATTGTGTTTCTGCAAAATGGTGTATTCTCCTTTTATTGCTGGTGCTATTAGACTAAATTAATTGCTGTTTAAAGCACCTGAAAATGTAGTGCTATAAGGTGTTTTAGGAAATCATAGAATGGTTTGGAAGGGACCTTAAAGATCATCTAGTTCCAACCCCCCTGCCACGGGCAGGGACACCTTCCACTAGACCAGGTCGCTCAAAGCCCCATCCAACCTGGCCTTGAACATGGGGCATCTGGAACTTCTCTGGGCAACCTGTTCCAGTGCCTCACCACCCTCATAGTGAAGAATTTCTTCCTTATATCTAATCTACATCTACATTCTTTCAGTTTAAAACCATTACCCCTTGTCCTGTCACTCCATGCCCTTGTAAAAAGTCCCTCTCCAGCTTTCTTGTAGGCTCCCTTCAGGTACTGGAAGGCTGCTATAAAGTCTCCCCAGAGCCTTCTCTTCTCCAGGCTGAACAACCCCAACTCTCTTGGCCTGTCCTCACAGGAGAGGTGCTCCAGCCCTCTGATGATCTTTGTGGCCCTCCTCTGGACTCTCTCCAACAGGTCCATGTCCTCCTTATGTTGGGGGCCTCAGAGCTGGACGCAGTACTCCAGGTGGGGTCTCACGAGAGCAGAGTAGAGGGGGAGAATCACCTCCCTTGACCTGCTGGTCATGCTTCTTTTGATGCAGTCCAGGATATGGTTGGCTTTCTGGGCTGCAAGCGCACATTGCTGGGTCATGTTGAGCTTTTCATCAACCAACACCCCCAAGTCCTTCTCCTCAGGGCTGCTCTCAATCCATTCTCCGCCCAGCCTGTATTTGTGCTTGGGATTGCTCCGACCCACCTGCAGGACCTTGCACTTGGCCTTGTTGAACTGCATGAGGTTCACAAGGGCTCACCTCTCGAGCCTGTCAGGGTCCCTCTGGATGGCATCCCTTCCCTCCAGCGTGTTGACCGCACCACACAGCTTGGTGTCGTCAGCAAACTTGCTGAGGGTGCACTCAATCCCACTGTCCATGTCACCAGCAAAGCTGTTAAACAGTGCCAGTCCCAATACCGACTCCTGAGGAACGCCACTCATTACTGGTCTCCACTTGGACATTGAGCCGTTGACTGCAACTCTTTGAGTGCAACCATCCAGCCAATTCCTTATCCACCGAGTGGTCCATCCATCAAATCTATGTCTCTCCAATGTAGAGACAAGGATGTTGTGCGGAACATTGTCAAATGCTTTGCACAAGTCCAAGTAGATGACATCAATTGCTCTTCCCCTATCCACCAGCGCTGTAACCCCGTTGTAGAAGGCCACCAAATTTGTCAGGCACGATTTGCCCTTAGTGAAGCCGTGTTGGCTGTCGCCAATCGCCTCCTTATTTTCCATGTACCTAAGCATAGTTTCCAGGAGGATCTGTTCCATGATCTTGCCAGGCACAGAGGTGAGACTGACTGGCCTGTAGTTCCCTGGGTCTTCCTTTTTTCCCTTTTTAAAACCAGGGGTTATGTTTCCCCTTTTCCAGTCAGCGGGAACTTGACCGGACTGCCACGACTTCTCAAATATGATGCATAGTGGCTTAGCAACTTCATCCACTTCATCCGCCAGTTCCCTTGGGTCCCGCAGATGCATCTCATCAGGTCCCATGGACTTGTGCACCTTCAGGTTCCTTAGATGGTCTCGAACCTGATCTTCTCGTACAGTGGGTGGTTCTTCATTTTCCCCATCCATGCCTTTGCCTTCTGTGACTTGGGCGGTGTGGCTTGAGCACTTGCCAGTGAAGACCAAGGCAAGAAAGTTGTTGAGTGCCTCAGCCTTCTCCATATCCCAGGTAGCCAGGTCTTCCGTTTCCTTCCAGAGAGGGCCCACATTTTCCCTAGTCTTCCTTTTATCACCGACGTACCTATAGAAGCTTTTCTTGTTGCCCTTGACGTTCCTGGGCAGATTTAATTCTATCAGGGCTTTAGCTTTTCTAACCTGATCCCTGGCTGCTTGGACAATTTCTCTGTATTCCTCCCAGGCTACCTGTCCTTGCTTCCACCCTCTGTAGGCTTTTTGTTTGTGTTTTGGGTTTGTCCAGGAGCTCTTGTTCATCCATGCAGGCGTCCTGGCGTTTTTGCCTGACTTCCTCTTTGTTGGGATGCGTCGCTCCTGAGCTTGGAGGAGGTGATCCTGGAATATTAATCAGCTTCCTTGGGCCCCTCTTCCCTCCAGGGCTTTATCCCATGGTACTCTACCAAGCAGATCCCTGAAGAGTCCTAAGCCTGCTCTCCTGAAGTCCAGGGTAGTGAGCTTGTTGTGTGCCTTCCTCAGTGCCCTAAGGACCTTGAACTCCACCATTTCATGGTCAGTGCAGCCAAGGCTGCCCTTGGGCTTCACATTCCTCACCAGCCTCTCCCTGTTGGTGAGAACAAGGTCCAGCATAGCACCTCTCCTCATTGGCTCCTGTGTCACTTTGAGAACGAGGTTATTGTCAGCACATTCTAGGCAGCTCCCGGATTGCTTATGCCCTGCTGTGTTGTCTCTCCAACAGATATCGGGGTGGTTGAAGTCCCCCGTGAGAACCAGGGCTTGTGAATGTGAGGCTGCTCCTATCTGTCTATAGAGGGCCTCATCCGCTCGGTCTTCCTGGTTGGGTGGCCTGTAGCAGACCCCCACTAGAATGTCACCTGTGCCTGCCCTCCCTTTAACCCTGACCCATTAGGTCTTGGTGAGCTCCTCATCCATCCCCAGGCAGAGCTCCATGCACTCCAGCTGGTCATTGACACAGAGGGTGACACCCCCTCCTTGTCTCCCCTGCCTGTCCTTCCTAAAGAGCCTGTATCCTTCCATTCCAACACTCCAGTCGTAGGAGCCATCCCGCCATGTCTCCGTGATGCCAGTAAGATCATAGCCCTGCAGGCGTGCGCATGTCTCTGACTCCTCTTGTTTATTCCCCATGCTATGTGTGTTTGCATAGAGGCATTTAAGTTGAGCCCCTGATGAAGCTGACTTACTGGCTGGAGTGGCTGGAATTTCTTGGTGCTGCTTTTCAGGTCCTCTCCTGCTGACCTGTGATCCTTCTCCAGGCTCTGGGCATCTGTTGCTGGTACTGGCATCAAACTGGTAGGAGTGGGATGGATTGAGGTTCCCCTTCCACGGCAACTTGAGTGGCTGGGTGTTCTTTTTGCAGCCAGTATGAACAATCTGGATCTGTATTTTATTTGAAGGGCATTTCAAATTGTTCTTCTTGATGCTTAGTCATGACCTGTCTATATGCTAACATGTATTTTCAACGTGATAAATGGAGACTAACAATTTGTGTGCTGAGCAGAAGGGTCTTTCCTATAACGTACATGTGAAATATTTGCTAATAAGCTGTCATGTTTTGGGTCACTCCAGTCTCTACTGAGGTAGATGGTTAGAGATAATCTAATGATGCCCTCAGAGCTTTACGAAGCAGAATATTATGAACTAAACCAGGAGCAAATATTTTATCTTTGTAATAAGATTTCATATGCTGAAGGATCTCAAAGTACATCCCAAGCTGACTGTGCTAGTGGGACCACTGAATTGCAGTCACAGGCTGGGGAATCACAGAACAAGGCTGTATCTCAAATTGGAGCTGAACCCGAATGATCCTATTGAGTAACTCGAACATGATGAAGACAGTTAACATGTTGGGAATATGATGCTTCAGCATAAAATCAGAAGAAATAATAAATCAGTCTTTTGCGGGGGGTGGTGGTTATTGCTCTTTTAAAAGTGTGAGGAACAGAGGGAAGCAGCCAGGTTTAACTTGTACTGACGAACACAGGAAGATGCAAAATAAATATCTGTGGTCTATACTGTATTTCTGCCCAAATATGAGTCATTGTTTCTCGTGTCCGAATTATATTCCTGGGAGCATCTGGTCACCACAGAGCTACAAACTGATTTTGCCCAGTGGTTAAGACTCAAGGATGCATCTTGGTATCATGAAGGCAACCAGAAGGTCCCTAGGGACAGCCTCTTGTCAGAATAGCTGCCTTGGACAGGGCAAAATATGTTCAAACTTGGCAGAGGCAGAGAAGACTGGAAAAGCACCTTAGAGCTGCAGACATTTGATTTTCTGAGATATGCTGCCCTCTTCCTCCTCTGACTTTTGAGAACGAGCTGTCCCAGGTCCTCCTACATGAGGAATCTGCATGTTTGGAAAATGAAACAAACTCCTCAAAAATCCCCTCTTTTCCTGGTAATCTGGGTGTTTTCCCTCTCTGGACTGAATGATTATCTTGTCTTCCCTGTGCTGCTGATCAGAGAGGCCAAGACAGGTTTATCTTGGCCCACAGCAGTGCAGGCTGCCATCAGTGTGAGGCTGCCGCAGCGCTTCCTGCCAGCCCTGGCTCTTGGTGGTGTTGCCCGACTCTTCCTTCTGAAACTCCTTCCTCCCATACCTGCCATGGCAATTTGATAACTGCTTTTCCCAGACCTGTCTTCACTTTCTTTGTTCCTCTGGTGCCATCTTTGTGTTTTCTCTTAGAGTGCAGTGTTATGTATACGCTGTAATAAATAGAAGTTTCTCCCGTAAGCAATCAGTGATGTGCTTTTCTATATATGTTGCTGTCTCAGTTATTTTCCCCTTAAAGCTTCCATTTCTTTTAGTCACCAAGTCAAGTGTCCTGTTTTCCTAATACTTGAATAATTCTTGATGTGTGGTCTCCATTCTGTCCTTGTAGGGCAAACCGGGAGCTTTAACAGTCTCCAGTTTTAACTTCAGATCATGTAAATTCTTCAGCGCTCTGGTCTGCTGGTTTTCTGACCAGCTAGAGCTAGAGAGAAAATTGCTCTGTATGCTGGTAGACACGGGAGGAGATGCTGCTCATTGCACGTTCACCAGGACATTGAATGGATGGGAGCTACGTGTAGGTTTGGGAGTCAGTACGCTCTCATTTTGGCTGTCCCTGTTAAAGAGCAGTAGGCAACCTGATGGGTATCAGACACTGTCTGTTGTTCTCATTGGCGAGGTCCTTGGTTCTGACTGTAAGCAGCCAACTGCATAATTGCTTCTTGGGAAATCAGTGTGTTTCACTAGCTGCTGAACAGCCTGTCTCTAAAGCAGTGCTGTCTCAATAGCAATGTCATATTTGTCTTGCTATAATCCAGATCTCATGCAATATCCTGGTGTTACGTGACTGGGGTTTTTCTTCTTTCTTTTAGGTGCAGGATCTAGGGCCCTGCAAGTCCTGGCTGTACTGCTGACTCCTTGTTATTTTCAAATAAATTGCTTTATTCTCACTCTACTTCTTTTAATCTGCGAAACTGGATATTTTTCTTCAATATGTGATGAGGGGATGGTAAAGATTGATCTGCATTCTCTACTTATAAAAATGATGACCTCCTACATGACTGCCAAGAGTTACAAAGGGAGAATGTTGGGGGAGCTCTGATGAACAGTTGTCTTTCATGATGGATCGGAAATTAGGGGCACACTAATTCAGTCAGAGGACTAGACTATCATACAGTCTGACATAAACCACTTGTGGGCACTAATTCTTGGGAGTATCATAGCAAAGGATAGTGGAGTTGTACCCCCTAGCTTCATGAGCAGTTGCAGCCAGCGTGAGCTGTGTGCTGCTGCTGAAAGAGGCAGCCTTTCTTCTGTTCGTTCCCTCCTTGCACCAGCACAAATTCTTTATATAGTTACATGGTGAACCAGGTTAATGATGGATCAGTTCAGCTATCCAGTTCAGTACGCTGCTGCAGAAATGCTTGCACCAGCATCAGAAGCAAAGAGGATGCAGGGCCATTAGGAAACAGGCAGGGGAAGGATGGGACTGCAGCGTCTGTGAGTGTTAACAGCAAAGGGACCTCCTGTACCCACTGTTGGACAAATCTGTGCCACAGGCAGTGCCAGAAGAGCGATCTCTTTATTCTTAGAGATACTCCCAAAAATCTGTCTTTATCTTACCTGTGGCCTTTTGGGGAAGAAGGTGAGGGGAATCAGTGCTATGGTGGAACCTTTAGCTCATACAGCTGTACTACTGGAATCCTCAATTTCAGTAGCTTAGCTAAGGAATTGGAGATGCCGCTGCATCTCTGTACAGCTGAATTACTAAAATACCATCTGAAGGGTAGATGGGCTTTTTGGAGGGAACAGGAGGTTCTTCAGTTGAAATGGTGTCTTGCTGTGCTGCTAGCTTTGCTGGGGTGCTCTTGTCCTTCCTGTAGGAACTCTTCTAATGCAACATTCAGGAATTGCTATGCCTGTGAAATGTGTTTACTGGTAGACATGATCCAGACAGAAATGAAGACCAGCAGTGGCTAGCATTGCCTCTAGCAGGGAATTTTAATTTTCTCAAAGTGTGGACTTGATCTGATGGCATTGTTTGCCCCCTCTCCTACAAGCCTCAGTTTCACTCTCTGAGGTGCAGGTACTGAACCCTGAATTTGGGTCTGAGATTGCTCTGATTTGTCTATTTAAAGCCACTGCATGGTTGAAGAGAATGTCACACAACCTTAAGATTGCTTCTTGTCTATGTTGCGTCTCCCTTGTCGCTTTGGGAAGTAATTTCCTACGATTTGAGAGCTAGGCTCCAGGAGTGGGAGCGGGTTTCTCTGTGATCCCTCACAGTGTCATTGCCCACACAGTGAGTCACTGGTAATGCCTGAGTTCTTATTTTTAGTCCTGTTGCTGCCATCGGGCTGAAACCATTGGCCGGTAAGAGACTTAAGTGAGGAGATAAACACGTTAATCTCCCTAGGCCTTCCCTCTCAGCTGCTGCCTCTGTGCCTTTGTGCATCTCAAGATGTGGCTTTTCCTGGACCATCACGCAGAACGATGTCCCCTCCATACCCTGGTGGGATGTTACTCAGACCTTTTCACTGTTAAGCACTGGAGCTGGGAGGAATGCCCTCCGTACATGTAGGTTTGTACATGTAGGTTTGCACGCACAGGCAGGACAGCGTGCTTTGTCTGCGATGAAGGCAAGCTGGGTAGGCTGTTACTTTCCACCCCCGCACCTTTGCCATCAGGGCTTTTCAGGGAACATCCATTCTTTTCTGGGGTCCTATCACCACACCAGCTTTCCCTCTGTTCCTTCAGGAAGAGTCCTGAAACAAACTAACAGGATTATTTTGTATAAGCTTTCTGTAGCAATTGAAAGTCTGTCCCCTTTGGTGAGCTTCTGGAGTAGCCGGTTGAATTCTTGGGCGAGGTCACTGGTGTGTCTCAGTTATATTGTAGGACTCTAATAACAGTTTGTGCATTCATTCTTAGGCTTCCTTTCTTACTTGCTTTCCTGACATGGTAAGGTAGTGGATATGGGAGTACTGGTGCTTCTTTGCCCAGTAGTGGGCTGGTGGTAGTGCAGACTGAATAGGGTGTTTTCTTTTGCCCCTTCCTTCTCGTGCCCTTTTCCCCAGCTACCTCTCATTCTGCAAAATGAACTAGTTTGCAGGTCCCAGGGTTCCGGCTCTTTGTTTTCTGTGCTTTTTCTGTTAGCATGTGCGTCTCCACCTTCAGGGAATCTTTTGCACAGATTTACACCATGTGAATTTTAAGGGAAGAAAGGATTGCGTTGAGCTGTTCTTTACTTTTGTTAACAGGGTAGATTATTTTTTAAATTATGTATTTTGAGGGGTTTGCTTGTGGAAGAGAAATGAAGGAAAGACAATCAACTGGTGGGGACTTGCTCTTCTTCCAGCAACAGTACACCTGAGTCCACATGGACCTTGTTGTTCCAGAAGTCCCAAAACACACATCCAAAGCTGGTAGCACTGTGTGATTATGGCTGATCTGCTTCACAGTTTCCGTGTCTCAGTGGCCTCAGGTAGCCAGCCGTAGCTCGTAATTTGAGTAAGGCTCAGACTCCCAAGTTCCTGGCAGTGTGCTGGTGGTACAACAAGCACATGCTTAACTTGGATGGAGTTCAGTCCTGTTGATTATGGCTCAGGTAGTGTCATTCTTCTGACCTTCCTGGTCCAAAGCCTTTTTCAGTTCTGTGCCCTCATTTTTGTTCCCACATGTGCCTTTGAGGGTGGCCCAATCTTTACAAAATGCAGAATCAAATTTTTGAAAACCTCTTTTCTTTCTGATACCTGCCATTCAGAGGGGAAAGGATGAAGTCCTGGGTGTTTGAGGCCTTCTGTTTTTCTTGGCAATCTCTTCTCTGGTACAATTTTAAAGCACTTCTGACTGTCAGATCTGGGAGAACGTTAACTCAACCTAGGGATAGCATGCTCAAGTGGAGAGTTGAGGCATAAGTTGAACAAAGTAACTACCAGTATTGTCCCATCTTCTGGGTGATGTGATGTAGAAAGGCAGGTGAAGGGGGTGACCACAGTTTTGAATGTGAAGGTAGTGCTGCCAGCGTACTGAGGTGGGGGACCAGCCCTGTGGGAACAAGTTAGTCCTGTGTGTCACTGAACTTACCTGGATCTTCTCTGGAGGCTCTAAAACTTATGCAAAGCTGGCTCCTGTTTGTTTCCTCCCCTGTAGTGCTAGTTTTGAAATGCAGAGCTAGTGTGGAAGAGCAGGGCACCTGTGGATGCCAGTAGCTTGTGCTTAGACACCACCATAATGGGAACTACTGTGTGCGTATTTGTAAATCTCTGCACCCATTGAGCTGGAGATTGGTACTTGACACTGCTTGCTCGTTGCACTGAAAATGGAATTGGCTGTGGGCAGTGGAGTTGTGAGATATAAGTGTAATCACTTCACCCACATGTGCTGTGAGTTCCTGGAGCTGCTCTTCATGTGTCTCTCTCTTTTGATATGCCTTTCTATTATTACTGTATTATTATTACTGTGGAACTTGTCTCTGGATCTGTTCAGTGTTTGAGTGGGAAAATGCGCAGGACTGGACAAACAAAGTGTAACTAGAAATCTCTCACTGTGTCTGTATCTTTTCCCTCTTTCTCTCCATTCCTCTTATCCCACTTCTCCTAGTCTGTATACAAGTACTGAGTATCTGAAGCTGATGAAGAGAGAGCTTGGTCTCTCTGCTGGCTGTGTAGCAGAAGGTGCAATTGCAGCACGAAGGACATACTTCACTAACTTTATTCTCAGTAGTGTAGAGATAATAGCATTGAAGTCACAGCGATGTGGATTTCAGTGTGGGCTAGCAACTTAGGCACATATGTAGGTGCCCAGCAGGCCTGTACAATTTGTGTTAAAGTCCATGAATCCTGCTATTATGACTCCTGCTAGTGAGTATAGTGCTAACGTGGATATGTCTCTTCATGCTGTGATTAAACCTTTGATTGCAGAGTAGACATCTCCATAAAGCTTTGAGGCTCTTTTGGAAGGACAGAAGGTGCCCAGCAGGAACAATATCAGAAGCTGGGTGTCTGTCTCCTGCTTGTGAGTGCCAGCTCCAGAGGAAATGGTTATGCAGTTTGCTTACCACTTCAGTTTTACTCCAGCTCTCACTGTGCTGCTGCACTTTTAAAGCGAAGGTCTTGGCTTCCCAGAGAACAGCTGCTTATGGTATCCCCTTGCACAAGGTCTTGTTCACTAAAGCCCAGCCTCCTGGAACTTTTCCAGCCCCTAACCCTATGGAGAAAAACCTGTGTGACCACTTGAGTCCTTATAGGCAACAGCTTGTCTACAGTGCTGGGTGTGTCATCATCAGATCCTAGGGAAGGGTGATTTCTGTCCCCTCTCTTAATCGAGGCGAGGAGTGAGGTGGATGGAAGATGCTGGCGAGAGCCACCCATCTGTCTGTTCAGGGCAGACCAGCAAAGAGAGGGCAGTGGAAACCTGGGATTTTGATAGCCTATGTCTGTGCTAACTGTGGTGTGTTAGGGATGCTGGTGTTTTTAATGCCCTGGGGGTCAAGAAAGTTAGTACTGTGGCTGTGGTATGCATGGGGAATTACTGTGACTTTCATGGCTTCTGAAATGTGAAAAAAAGGATCTAAAAACTACGAAAGTGACCAAAAAGCCCCGTAACCCATGTGTGCTGCAGCATATGCTTTGCTTTGCTCCTCCACGCACCTTTCCTGCCAAAGGAATGCAAATGCAGCTGTGGCAGATGTATTCCTAGGGGCACAGTTACACACCCCGGAAAACTCTGAGAGCTATTAGCTATGTTGGTTTGTAAGTCCCAGCAGCTGAGTTGTGGTTTGTCTGAGGGATGTTGGTTTGAAGAGGCCTTGATCTTACATCCCCCTTCCCCCCCCCACCCCCCCCCCCGAGTTCCAGAGAAAATTGTTCTTGGGAAGGTGACTCTGCTCTGCCCTGTGGATGTGTCAGCCCTGCAGCTCCCCAGGGCAGATGCCTGGAGTGCTGCAGAAGATAGAGGAGAACTGTGGGGACAGCAGGGCTGAGCCCAAGACCACCTTTGGTCTGATTCTTGAATCCGCTGCATCCCTGTGTGTTTTGGGTGATGATGGACAGGTGTTGACAGCTGCATTTTGCTGGTGCTTGGGTCTTGACACAAGGCTCACCAATGATGCTGGCTGTGATCACTGCAGTGATGGCCATGCAGAAGTTATCGTCTCATCCCTGCCAGAGACCCTGGTCCTGTGTCTGCTATATGCTTCCTCCAGTTCGCTGACCAAGTTTAAGAGCCTTTCCTCCTGTTCACTTGGAACCTCCCCAGCTGTAGATCTATCGAGTTGTTGTTGTAAATCATAAGGGTGTTTGCTCCCTCGCTGTGGATATCACCATAGATTTATTCTAGGCTGCCCTTAGCATCTATTCTCGGACTCTCTGAAGCTGGATGTTGGACAGTGAAGGTAGCTTATCCTTGCTGGATGGGATGTAACTTTCCTGTGTCCATAGTGTGGTCAAGTGATGACTGGGAAAATCCTTGCTGACCTGTTCTGCAGGACCTGTGCAGCCTCTCTTTCTGGATTAGACAGAGACTTTCACCCAGGAGTAGAAAACAGCTTTTATGCAAACTGATGGCCCAGCCACCTTCTGTGGTTCCTTTGCAGTAGCCTCAGCTCCATTTGAGCTGCTGCTTCTGCTGGATGCTAGGGTGAAATTCTGTGCCTCATGGTGCAGTTCCCTCTCCTTCTTACTCTTCCCCAGGCACACATCCACAGATGCTCTACACTGTCCCCGCTGTGGACATCCACTCCGAGCATTCAATTTTCCAGTATTCCTGCTGCTCCTCAGTTGGATACAACTCTGGGTATGCTGCCTGTGCTGTCCTTCTCCTTTTCAGTTGTGGTTTACAACTAGTGTGTTGTGCTCTGGACCTTGCTTCCCACTTGTGCAGGGAGGGTGGTAGTTCCTGTCTCTGCTCCTGTGAAGCTGTGTAGCAGGAGATGGGAATTACCACCCAGCTTCTGAATGAGGCTGCAGCCAGAAGGGAGTTAGCCTCTGACGTGTGGATGATGGGATGGTGAACGCACATCACTGATGACACGTGGGCATAGGTTAAGAAGGTCAGGATAGCAAAGCAACATCTGCATAATCCCTTTGCTATTTTGTGTGAAGATGAATGAGTGGCTGGACGGGGGGAGGAGGCAGCAAAATCACTGTTAGCAGCGCAGTCATGAGTGTGGTTACAGGTTTGAGTTTGTTTTATTTTTTTAACAGGAATGAATAGACTTGTAGGACAGTAGCAGTAAAACATGCACTAAGCTGGCAGCCCTCTTCTCAGGGGTTCAAGAACTTCCCAGAATTTCTTGGATGAACTGGAGGCAGATTCCCTGCAACTCGGAAGCTCTTGAAGAGTTGATAACAACTCAGCATTTGAAGGGACAGCTTATTTATTCTGTGACAAGTCTTGCATTCCCCAGCCTGCCTGACCCTCCAGCTCCCTAGCACGTGAACCTCTCTGCAGGTGCTGGCGGAAACAGCCACTGCATTTCCTTGGTGCTCCCTCCATAGCAAGGGGCAGGTCCTGCTTGCCGCAGCCTTTCCCAATGGTTGTAGCCAGCACACGGGGAGGAAGTGTGCGGGAAGAGACACCTCCTGTCTGACTGCTGGGGATGAGGTGCACTCAGAGAGCTGGGGCATGCACAGAAGCTGTGCAGAAGTACATTGTAGTCCAGACACTTCAAACTGCCCTGGCTAGGGTAGAGTCCCTGTGTATTTTAGGCTTTCTGCAGCATGCTGTGACTTTAGGGAGGAAAAGAGGAGCGGTTGTCTTTGCAATACCTCTGAATTGCTTGCCTTGCACTCTTATCTTCCTTTGTGGATGAGCTTTCATGTGAGCAGTGACAGCTACTAGAGAAGCTGCAGCCTCAGTATTTTCCTGCGTCTTCCTCCCACCAGAGCTGGCAGTGCTGTTTTGATGTGTGTTTAATAGACCAAGCCCTGAGAGGCAGTGTAGGCCAGTGCTAATCGGAAGGATCTGTTTTCCACCTGCATCTTCCTAGTCAGTGTCTGTCAGAGAGCAGAAGGCAGCGCCTGGGTGGAGGGATGCGGGGACCTCTGCCGTCATGAGCGCTTTCTGGAATGAAGTGTGCAGTGGCTTTGCTTTTGGGCACGGAGGCCTTGTCTCCCATGGAAGCCGGGAAGACAGAGCCCTCCTCTGCTCCCTCTGGAACAAAACCAGTGGATGACTAATGCACTCTTTGTAAATACAACTTATCCTATCAGTGACTAATAAAGGCTTTTTTTTTTTTTTTCCCCCCTCCTGTCTTGCTAAAATAAAAGCGGTTGCTCAGAGCAAGGCTGCTGATGGGATCTCTTTCCTCTTTTTTTATTTCACTTTTATCAGTGGTGTAGCAGGGGGTGCAGGGCTTTTACAAAAGGCAGCTTATTGCCCCTTTTCCTTATGTGAAGCCTAATTCCAGATGGTAATTTGTGTATTCATTTTTTGTTAGGGTCATGGCGCACTCCTAAACAGCAATATTCTGTTCCATATGCTGATCTTCGCTTCTCATACTGGAACCTGTGTCATGTCCACAATGTAGGAGAATCAAACCTTGCTTTAACTTTTTTGATAAAAACTTTGACAGTGTGCCGTTAGTCCTGTACATTTGGACCGTGCTCAGATGCTTGCTCCTGATTGTGCATGTGGTCCTTGCAAAGGGGCATCCCGTTTTTCTCTTGGCACTCTACCAACAGACAGCTTCCAGCCTGGAGGTTAGGAAGCTTGTGGGCTTGCTAAAAGCTCTTGGAGAAAGCTTATTGTTCTAGCACCATGCTGTCTGGCCCTTGCAGATACACACAGTATGCTAACAAGCTACCCAAAAGAACCAGAAACAATATTCACCAAGATGTGTATGGAGATACTACTCATATGTTTGGTAAGTGCATTATTAAAAAGTAGGACTTGTAATTCAATAGAAAGCTTAGTTTTAGATGGAAATTGTATATAAAATAGAAAAATTGTAACACAGAAGTTCTCTGAACCCTGCTCTGTGAATTACTTCCATGGTCCCAAAGGTTATTCATCATCGGACACAGATCTGTAAGGGACTTGAACAAGAACGCTCTTGAGTGCTGTCTTGGATTTGGCAAGAGATTCCATAAAAGCCTGTGCTTGTCACGTTGACCTTTTCTGAAAAGAAATCTAGAAAACTGCTTGTAAGTTTGGCCAGTTTGTTTTGCACCTCAAATATGTTGCTATTTTCAAGGCAGCAAGGACAGGAAAGGATATCTTACTGCCATCAAATACTGTCCTTCCAGCTCTGTCTTGTGAACCTCCTGGAGGGAGCAAGGGAGAGCAGTACTTGGTGAGACCATGCGTCCTCTTTGGAGGATGCCATCAAGTGTATCTTTCTCCTTCCCTGTCTGTGCAAACCAGCCTCTGTCGCATTCATCTGCCATTTCTATGGCTGCTAGAGCAGTAGTTTGCATGTCACTGCAATGTTACAAAAGAGAATTTTCAAGACATTTTCTCTTTTACTTTTTAAAAATTTTTTTTTTTTAAGTCCTTTGTCTGGCAGCAGGGTGCCTAGTTTTCTCTCTCATTTGCTCTGCAGCTCCTATCCTGCCCTTCCCCCCAGCCAGATCATGACCTGTTCTCTTTGGTTGCTCTCCCTGCCTGTCCTGGTATGACACCAGGTCTTCACTGCAGCTTTCCCCACCCCCTCTTTATATCCAGCTTATAGCTGGCCTTAGTTGATACTCCTGTGGCAGGGTGGCTGCTTGCTTTTGCCTACACTTGCACTTGCAGGTCTCCTGGGTGCTTGCAGAAGTAGAGATAGCCAAGTGCCATGTGTCTGCCTGACTTCCACAGGTCATCAGCAGTGACCCTCAGCTGCCTTTCGCGTACCTTCTGAATTAAGATTTATGTGAAGTTACTTGCTGACTTTACTATAAAGAGCCAAAGTATGCGTTTTCTTCTATAGGCCTTTTCAGTTTATTGTTTATGTTTCAAAATGAAAAATTGTTTTATTTAAAAGCACAAATCTATTAGTTAAAATGTGAAGTAAGGAGGAAGTCCACAAGTATGGTGAGGTGGGAGGAGTGTAAGAGGGAAACTTGGACTTCAAAAGTAAGAATCTGTGCTGGAATCGGACATTAAATCAAACTCTGGTCACTAAAAGGAAACATATTTGCTGTTTAAAACCTAGCATAATTGCTGGTAGCAGAACAGCATCAAGCTGTTCCTCCTAAAAATGTGTCTTTCTCCAAAGAACATAGACCCCTGCTCTGTTCCACACAGGCTCAACAATCCTAGTGACTTCCTCCTCCCAGAGACCTGTTATCTCTGAGTTCTTGGGCTCCCTGGCAGCTCAGTGAGGGATCTCTTGCCCCAGGTCCCAGAGTTTGGCTAAAGAAATGCCACTTTCAAATATGACAAAGGGTGTTCAATTGCCCAAGCAGGACCTGAGCCAGTTGAAATAAATCTGCCTCTAGCACAGATGTATAAACACTGGGGCACGTGACATATGTTCTGTGCTCAGGAGCCAGATGCTCAGGGAAGTTAAGCTGAGATTACACTAGAGTGGTATTGGATGGACCAAGTTGACCGATAGAAAGAAATAAAGAAGTCTTCCCAGGTCTTCAGGTCCACTGGTTGATTTGTCCATTGCTGTGTTTCTACGTGATGGTTTGGAGCGCAGTAGAATGGGAAGCTGCTTTCCTCTGGCTCTCCATAGTTCGTTTAGTCCCTGGACCACTTCCTTTACAGCAGGGATGTGCTGTGTTTTAGGATACCTTTGCCAGAGCTGGGTGGGAGACAGGCTTTTTTAAGGCAGGACATCTTTCCATTTTCAGGAGACTTTAGAGGCCTCATGAATACATCATGTCTTGGGCTGGCCTGGTTTTTGGCACGTGGGCATTGCTAGCCAGACGGTTGCTTGGAAGGGGTAGCAGCATTGCGTGCTTCAGGAGAATCAATGGGCTGGAGTACCCAGCTGGAGACTGAACAGAGTACTCCCATGACTAGCATAGTCAATTTGCTTTGCCTGTCTTAGGGCGGGATAGGCAGCACTTCATGTCTTGACCACTCTGTTTCATTCATTCTCTTGCTCTTTTTCTCAGTGTGAGCTGTGTTGGTCTGAAGGCTGCAGAAATGATAATCTCTTTCCTCTTCACTTGCTAGTATTGCAGTAAATGAGTTCAGATACGCTTGTTTTGGCTGCAGGTTCCTTAGGGAAACCTGGCATCAAAGCATTCAAGGAGTCCTGCCTGTCTAGGGAGCTGTAGAAAGACTGCGCAAGTAGTTTAAACTGTTGACCTTTCCTCGATATTTAATCCGTGACCCTTTATGAAGCTATTGCACGTATGTATACTTGGTAGGATTTGCTGTTACCATACTCCAGGTTGAGACAGGTGCCCTATGCAGCATCTTACTTTCTGCCTTGTCCTGCTCTCTCTTCTGTGCATATTCCTTGCTTTTAACTGTGTGTGACAACACTGTAATCCTTCCATCTTTTCCCTTAAAAGTTATAGACAAGGAAGCTTTGCAGGTGCATCTTAAATGATGGGACTTTTTGTGGTAGGAAGTGGGAAAACCACTGTAAGATACGGCTTCAGGCCAGAGGAATAGATGGATTAGGCAAAGGAGAAGCTGTTCTTCTATTTCTTTGCATTCCCTGAACTACTTACGATAACGGTTTGGAGGAGAAGCCAGTGCTATCTCAGGCACTTATAACTGTGAGAACACCCATGTTTTACTCAGGGTCCTGTGTGTTTTGTCATTTCACAACCAAGAGTCATGGGGGACGTTTTCAGAGTTGTGTGACGTAGAGATGGAATTTACAAATTGCAAATTTTAACATAATTAGCCTGAAACTTAGAGTTTGTGGCCTGACCCTTTCTTCTTGGTGTGAATATCAGCTAGCAAGCTTCTGCTGTTGAAATCCTCAGCATCCAGCATGTACACCAGCGTTGCAGATGCAGAAAATGGAGACTCTCTTTTCCTTCAAGGTTCTTTTCCTTTTCTCTCCCCACTCGTTACGGCGTGTTTGTACACTTACAAAACTGAGGGAAAGAAATCTGCTACATACTCAGTGGGTGAGGATAGTTAAAACTTTCATAGGTCCCCCATAGGGATTGCATTAGGCACTACAGGATTTACTTAAAACCCTCCATTCTTAAAATACTGAATGATTTTACTGCAGGATTTGCAGCTGTGGTGCCTCAGTATTACAGCACTTGAGGCTTTCTTTTGTGTTGTAGAGATCTAACTAGCTGGAGTGTCTGTTTTAAACAGGTTCCCTGTCCTTGGTGCATCTGTAGGGGAGACATTACACATGTGATTTAGACTTGATATGATTAGCTCTTAATTCCGATGCATTTTGTGCTTTGGGTAGTTAGTGGGCTTACTTCTGCCTTCTTCCTAAACTTCAGCACTTGAGGTAAGGCAGTCCTGATGTGATCCATCAGAACTTGTTGCTCAGATGGTACAGGTGAGCAGCCAGTACTGTAAACAAACTAATGCCCGTACAGGGACAAGAAACGACTTCCTACACAGTGTCTTCATCGCTATTTTTATTTTATTATCTATTTACTTTCACTTTTTTTCCAATCTTTTCCTCATCTAAACGGGGGAGCTTTATATTGCATCCTTACCTGCCTGAGATCCCAGCCCTTGAGGGGGTACTTCTGAAAGCAGGAGCAAGGACAAGAAGAGACATAAAAGTCTATCAGAGCCGTACGGGAACCTTGGAGACCTACTGGCTGTTGTGACTACCTCTCCTGCTTGCACACTTGCACAGAGATTGCATTGTTTAGTGCGGGCTCTGTGCCCACCAGGAGATGAGCAGCAGGGATGCTGTGGGCTTAAGAGTTGGTTTGCGGCACCCATCATCGACTGGCAGCAGCGTTTATCTAGGCCAGCAGGGATGCAGGGAGCGAGTGACTCACTCAAGGATTCATGTGCGCTCTCCCCCTCTCCTCCCCCCATCGCAGCTGTGGCTTGGTCATCAGCCATTTGGGAACTAGCAGCTTTATTTGGTTGCTGTTTGCAGTGGGCAGTTTCTGTTAAGGTTGTTAATTTTATCAACTGCCTTGGAAGCTCAACTGACTTCAGAGGAGACTTAAAATTGCCTTTTCTGCCTCTCTTCTCCTTCCCTGCTCATAGGGCTGCCACCCAAACAGCTGATCTGGCACTGGACTCGGCTGAGGAGGTGAGAACAAGCAGATGGGCCAGAGGCAGAAACTTCTTAAGCTGATCAGCCGACAGCATGGTCACTGTTTTGGATGGTGGCTGATGTCGTTAGGCTGAATGCCCTCTCCGGGCACCACCTTGGCTGTGGTGACTGGAGGGTCTGATGGCTCTGCTCCAGCTGAACAGAGAAACACATTTCATGGCGTGATGGAAGAATGAATGTGGGGACAGTGTGAAGTACAGGAAATTCTTCAAATAATTGTAAGACGGAAAACTGATCACTTTGTGATCACAACAGTTGGTAAACTTGTCAGAGGTTACCAGGCTTACTTTCTGTTGAACTGTGAGTGACATGGTCAGTAGTGCTCCAGGCTGCTGCTGAGGGTTATGGCCCGTGAAGGAGAACAGCCTGCCCTGGGCAGCCACCGTGCTGTCCTTTGCCCCTTTCACCAAGGCCAACGAGTCTCATCTCTGAGCTGGGCTTTCCCTTCTCATGTGATCCCATTTTCCTTGCGCTGCTCTTTTTGGTGGGTGCTCTGTCCTTCCCATGCTCCATACTTTTTCTTGTGGTTTTGGCTTCCCTCTGGACACTTCTTTAGTCATCTTTGTCTCCCATCTGTGTTCCTGGCTACAAGTGCCATTAATGTTTTTCTTTTAGAAGCACATTTTACGCTTGCATTTACTAGGGCCTGGAGGACACTTTTTCTAGGCCTTCCTGCCCGCTGGCTGCTGTCGCTTCAGATGCTGGCTGTGTTGGATATAAGCAGCTTGGGAGACTCGCTGTCCCTAAGCCCTGAACAGTGCCGCCTGCCCTGCCCCCCTCCCCTGCTGTGTCACGGGACCTGGGAACCTCTTTTTGCTGCAGAGACCGGTCCTACAGCACAGATGAATACTTTTTTTTTTTTTTTTTTTTTGTAGGTAAAGGGCTGTACTTCTGTTTTCCCATGTTCCTCAGCTTTCCGGTGAGCTGTGTGAGCTATGTATTTCTATGCTGGGGCTGCAGCAGTATCTTCACAATATACTGTATTCAGACATCTGTGGTTGTCCTCTGCCTGCCGTGCTGAAGGACTGGAGTATTTGGATACAATGCTTGAGAGAAGAACTGAAGAAGAGGAGAGAGGCTGAGGAAGGGGCAGGGATAACTTTTGCTAGTGTTCACCTTGAAATGGAGAAAGCAGTTTTGGTGATAGGATGAGCAGGGTCCCAAGTCCCATCTGGCTGGACCAGCTGTCCAGGCAGAGATGGCAAAAAAGGAACCATAAGGAGACTTTTGTTTACCATGCTGCCTGCTAGGAATGGTGGCTGTTGGGGAGCCTCTTTTAACAGGGCTTGCTGCAGTCTGGATCCCACTTTTGTGCTCCGTGGAGCTCATATGGCACTGCAGAGGCTTCTCAGGCACTGGCCATAGGAGACCATGCTCTGCTGTCTTTTTTTGGTTTGAAATTCAACTTGTGTGGGTCAAAGTAACATTTGTAGGGCGGAAGTGCTCCTTTTAGGTCAGAGCTTGAGGCTGTCTGGTGGGTAGCATGGGAAGCTTTCTCTACCACTATTCCTCCTTTGTGTGTTCTGTAGAAATAGGAGGGTTTACTCTTAAGTCATGTTGGCTCAACTTCTTCACCACCACCCCATTAAAACCCAATCTCAACAGAGAAAGTTGCTTTGTAGATATCACTGTTAGTGCTTTAATAACTGTTTCCCTGCATTTTCTTTCTCCTTCTGACACACCTTCCTTTCCCCTCTCATTTTTTGCTTGGGATAGGCAGCAATTTACAGATCTGCATGCTTTGAGATAACATGAGAGCTATGGTTTCAAGCCCTTGTCCTCAGTCTTTGTTTGTCGATCAGTATATGTGGTGGACTTAATCAGTGAGGATTGCTGTTCTGGGTATGTTGTCTGTTAATCAGCGAATCTGGCCATCTCTTGAGATTTGGTAAGTGTCTGTCATCTTGATATGGTGCTGTGGAATTCAATGCCAGAATGCACCACATAATTTAGATCCAAACAATAGCAAAAGGCTTGGGGGGGAAAAAAACTGTAGATGGCCTTAAAATTAGTATTACGGTAATGTAGCAGCATTAAATGCCCCCAGGCAAACAAGATCTAAACTGATCTAGCCAGGAGCATTAAACATTCATCAAAACAAGAAATAAACTTAGCCAGAGAATAAATCAAAACTGTAGCATAACAGCTGCTTTTTTTGGAAAAGATGCAAGTCAAGTGCCTCTTTCCCTGGAAATCTGAAAGCAGGCACAATGATAGGGCAGGGCAACTACTTTCAAGCCGTTGTGCTTGCCAGACAGGCCAGATCTGGAGCTTCCACATGAAGGAAGCTGTTTTCAGGCTGTGCTCTTGTCAAGTGCAACGCAGGCTTTGTTGGGTGGCAGTTCCACCCAAACAGGCTAAATGTTGTTTTTTAATTATCCCCCCCCCCCCTCTGAACACTGGATCTTATAATAAAAATCCATTAGGTCCTAGTATGGCATTGAGGTAGAATTTCATGCTTCCCAGAGTGAGATATGATGAGGTATCACAGCAGTGCTAATGCTGCCCCTATCAGGTTTTGCTTTGAGAGACTACTCAAAATCCATTAGATTTGAACTGCATTGTTTCTATCTTCATTTCTCTTTCTGCAGAAGGATGAAAAAGTGCTAGTGAGAGGCTCGAATTCCAAAGATCTGAGTTTGTTCACAGATTTGTCACTGACATGATCTCTATTTTCAGTACCTCTGCTTTTCTCCTCTGTCTCTTTAAAGATAGGGGAAAAAAGGCTTGTGCTTCAGGGGCTTTCAGGCTGCATAGTAAATGTTTGTTACACACCTAGAGATTCTCCATGAAAAAATGCTATGGAAGTAGTTGTTCTTCTATGGGGATTTTTTGTTTGTTTTCGAACATAATTATTTTTCCCCATTTAAGTATCTGTCTTCTAGAAATTTGCTGGAATTTCTATTTTCCCAAAATATCTGCTTGTGGTCTGCAGGTTTAGGGACAATTAGAGAGCTCTGCCAAGTACACCTAAGAAAAACATTATTGCACAGCTCTGTGTGAGCTAAGAGACACCGCCATGCATATTGTCCTGTGCATCGTATTGCAGAAAGCGTGGGGAACCCCTCTAAAATTTAGACTGTATGTTTATTTCAAAAATCACTTGTCCCTTCTTAATCTCTGCGAAAGCATGTCGGGATGCTGTTTATTTAATCACGCATTCTACAGCCAGCCTCTTCGATCTGAAACACTCCCCCCCAGCTTTCTAACTAAAAAAAAAAATGTAGTTGTGTGTGTGTGTAAGTTAGCATTGTAACTGCAGCCTCCTGCCTCTTAATCCCCTAACCCACAACCTCTACCTTTCTGTGCGAGAGACCACAGCATGCTGTCTGTAACACTGCCCCAGACCTCAAGCTCAGAGATGCAGGTGGACTCTTGAGTTGCCATGTCAGGACATCAGATGTCGTTTGCACTGCAGCATTTCTTGGGGCTCTCATGCTTTCAGAGGGGTGGGAGGAACCACCCCAACACCGGTGGAGCAGCAAAGCATGCTCCTCCCTTCTGCTCTACCTTTAATACTGTATTTTTTAATTTTTCCCGCCACAAGTTTATCACGACCCATCGCTGTTCTATGGGAAAGATCAGCTCCTTGCACGTAAGCCTTCAGACGACCAGCTGGGGTGCGAGGCTGGTGTCTCACCTCTTCTCTGACTTCAGGGTTGGCTGTAGTCACGTGAGATGCCAGACTCTCCTCTTGAGCATTTGCTCTGCATCTCTGCGATGAGAGCATCAGGGGGAAGGGGTTGGTGGTGAAGGAGGGGTGTGGGGGGGGATTCTGCTCTTGGTCTCATGGAGTTGCTGGTAAGCTGGTCACATGAAACAAAAAATACATCAGCTCCCCTCCCCCATGCACTGGCGTGTTTCTTGGCTCTGCACCCAAACTAGCAGCTGAGCACGTGATTTACTTGTAAAATGCAGTTTAAAAAAAAATGGTGCCATTGCAGATGGGAAACCAGGGATGGGAGGGCTGAACTGGGGCTGCCCTGTGTGGGGCCGGGGGCTGCCGGGGAAGGGAAGGGGTATGTCTCCCTGCTGAGTTGCAGGAGGCTGGGGGGACATGGTGCTGTGGGACATGGGCTTGGGGGGACGTGTGCTGCAGGATGTGGGGCTGCAGAGGAAAGTGCAAGCTGGAGGGGAGCGTGCTGAACCGCAGCCCTGCCGGGGAAGGAGGGGGGGGCTGCGTGTGGGGCAGGGGGAAGGAAGAGGAGGGCTCTGGTGCAGGGGTGGGGTGCAGGTGGTATGGGGGGCTGCGTTTTGAGAGTTAGGCTAGGCAAGTGCTCTGAACTGAAGGTCGTCTTACGGGATATGAGGTCTGAAGTGACCGTGACAGAGGGTTGTACTAATTTTTGCTCTGTTTTGATGCAAGAAAGGGGAAGTTGTTTGACCATTCAAAGCTGTGGAGCTCAGCATCTTCTGGTTTGAAAACTTCATTCCTTTTGCTAGTTGTGATTGTATCCCACAGTTCTTCCTTTCTCTGGGATGTAGGCTCTCTTAAGCTTTTGAAATTACACTAACCCAATATGCCCAAGGAGACCTAAAATATGCCATTATGCTCATCACAAACCTGGTGGGAGCCTTCAAGCAAATGCCCTGCCAGGCTGGACAGCACGGCAGTTGCACCATTCTTAAGGGGAGTACAATTACACCACATTTCTTCCTGTGTCAGGACTGTGGCTGGTGCAGTTAACGCCTCCTGGCCGCAGCAGATAAAACGAGACAAAAGAATTCCTGCCCTTTGCTGTGCTTATATCTGCCTGTCAGTGTTTGTGGTCAGTGATCTCCATTGCTTCAGGTCAGGAGGAAGGTGGCTGCGTTTTTGTTGTCAGCTAGGGGATGTATTGCTTCAGAGGGGAGCTACAATGTGCTGCTGCAAGAATGGTTCCCAGTACCTCGCACTGCAGCGCTGGCTCTCCTTGTGTTTCATCCCACCCTGAGCAAGGAAGAAGTCTTGTAGAAGCAAGAAATGGGACTCTTTGCAGTAGCCAATGGAGCAGGTGGAGTTGGTGAATTGATGGGTAGTTTTAATGGTCAGTTGGTAGAATTCATGATTATTGCAGCAGGCTGTAGGTACCAACTTCTGTAGCCATAGGTGTTAACCTAGCACATAGTTTGGAAGGTAACCTCAGTGGTGAAGCATTTCCTTCCTACCTGTTCACCACCAGATCTGGAAGGGATGTTCCCTCGATGACTTGCCTCCATCACAGTGGCACAAAATAAGCTGATGGCTAGCAGGAAAAAAGAGGGGGAATGAAATTCAGGTCAGAGGCTCTTGGAAATTCTTCATTGGTTTTTAATAACTAAAGTAACTAGTTGATGGGAAAAGCAAACACAGAATAAAGCAGAGTTGGCACAGGCCTTGTATATCCCACTGGCAACATGGGAAGGATGACGGGGGAGATGAAGAGACATTTATCTTGCCAGCAAGAGGAACTGGTATGCCCTGAGAGGAGATGTGGACCAGAAGCAGGGCTTGTACATGAGGGGTGGCACATGTGTCATGTCAGAGATTACTGAAGACTTTGACTGAGGTCTGAATGGTGCTTTGGCCTGTGTTGGTTGTTCTGTAGGCAGATATCCTCCACCCTCCTAATGCAGTCATGGTGCTGGCTCATTTTTCAGTGGGTGCACTGACACCGAGGCTTCAGGCTGAATCCACTGGGCTCTACTTGGCCGATTGCTTTTGGCTGAATAAGACTGAGAACAGCTTTTGAAACAGCCTGAAGAGCAGGGGCTCCTGGGGGCCTGTGGCTTATGGGGAAGGATGCATCAGGTAGGGAGGGAGTAGTGGATGCCTTGTGGAGGGATGTCTTGTCAAGGGGTTTACAAAATCCCACTCTGAGTGTGGTAGCAAACTCAGAAGGAGGTCCGTGGCCTAGATTCTGAGTTGATCTCAAATGGGAAGCCAAGGACTATGCCTATAGTGGATGGCTGGAATGCTTGCTCCTTCCCTTTCTATATACTGGTGCATGCATATGCGTTCAGGTTTCATGTTGCTTTGCAGTGCTGGCTTTGGTCAAACCGTGGGATCTGCTGAAGGCAAGAACCTAAGCTGAATGGTGGGACTTCTCTCCGAGAGAGAGAAAACATCCAATCTGGCTTTATCTGTGCCTTTGTAGGCAAGGAATGGCATGTCAGGCTTGAGCACACTTAACCCCCGTGTGTTCACATCGTTAATTGTGACTGAGATGACTCTCACCTATAGCTGTGAGCCTGCGCTGATTCAGTAATTTGACCTCCTTTGACTCTTGAAGTTCCTGGAAAGTTGCTGGTGTCTGTGAGAGCCCAAGCTCCCCCCCTTCTTCTTAATGTGCACATCAGGTTGCTTTTCTTCTGCTTTATAATGTGTACAATAGGTAATACTCAGGGTAGGCATTCCTGCTGAAAGCAAGAGGACAGGAATTCTCCTTCCCTTTCCAGGTCCACCTGCTGGATAACCCAAAGAAAAAATATTGGACAGGTTGTTTGCTGATAAACTGAAAAATATGCACGTGAAAAGAAAAGGCAGCTTTGAATGACACTGAGTGTAGAAACTGCAACGGTGAAGGTGCACACTATGACTTTTTTAAAAAGATCTGTCTCTTTTAGGTATTTTTAATACCTTCTTTCCTTTTGCCACTGTTGTACACATGTTCATATCTGCCTTCAGTTAGATTATCTTTGCAGAGTAAGTACAAGGCAATGAAATACTGGAAAAGAGAATAAATCTCCCTGGCCCACTCTTCAGGGTGCTTGTCGGAGATACAAATATAATTACTTAAAGCATCTTGACTTCTACTCTGTGGTGTTGATAGTCTAATTTCTGCATTACTTGAATGAAAAAGTGGAAACCAGGTGTTCTAAGTTCGTGTCATTTGTTCCTTTTATTTTGTTTTGTTTTTCCTGTACAGTAATACCAAGGGGTTCACAGATACTAGTGCGTGGAAACACAGCTTGTTACCAACTGTGTGAGCTTTCTGGCTGTCGTTAAGATCCATGTGTGTATGTACTTTTAGGGGTAGTATTACACTTTTACACATGGAGTTGTTTGTTTCTGGGAGGTTGGGAGAGCGTGGGAAAAGGCTGTTACAAGGTAATAATATTAGTGGGTTTGCTAGAGGAAAGGCTTTGTCAGAAAGTACGTCTGCCGGCATTCCTTGAAAGAAGTCTTGTATTTGTTTGTGTCCTGTTGGCACTTGAACCTCCTCCTTTGTCAGTAGCTGAAGGCAGGTGATGAGGATCACTACCGTCTTGCTTCTCTACCTTTTACCGGGTGAGAAAAGTGGAGCTTTGCTGTTTCATCTTCACTTGCTCGCTCCAGCCCTGTCTTCCCCTTGGTGACTTTATGACTCTTGCACAGTTGCTGCTGCTGAGATGCTGGTGGTGGTGGCAGGGGATGGGTGCCCCTCTGCCCTCGCGCTTGGGACATCATGCCACTGGGGTCGTTCTGCACTGGGAGGCTGGAAAACAGACTTTGGCTTTCAGAAATGCCGCCTGCAATGGGGGTAGTATGCTGTTACAGATCTATTAATTCTGGCTGGTCTTTGAAATGGCAATGTAGAAACACTGAAATGGAAATGTCAAAGTCCTGAGCCGCAAATAGCGGGAGGGAGGGAGGGAGAGCGTTTGGGAAGTGTCATTATATGCTTATTTTCTTTATATTTTTCTTTAGGCATCTGCTGCTAGCTCTTGTCAGAAAGGATATTCAGAATCTACCGGGGCCTCTGGTCATTCCTAAGGCCTAGGATGATTTTTTGTTTGTTTCTACTAACTTCTGCAGAAGGGGAAATGGTGGTGATCTGAGACTTCCTGGTATTCATGTTTAAAGTGGTGGAGTGGCATGGCATACTGTCCTGTGCCACCCTATTGCAAATGCTGAGAGATCTCAGCTGTTCTGTAGCACAGTCTTGTTGAAAAAATAAGAGCGCGTGGGGGAAAGTCTGTGGCTTGAAGCGCAGGATGAGGGAGCTAGCTCTCTTCTGCTGGGAATGTCTCAGAGAGGAAGTTTAAATTTAAACAAGCAAAGAAAAGCACGAAGGAACCTGAAGGCTCAGGCTAGTCTCATACTACTACAAAACGTACTTGATGCACATTCGATTTCTGTCTTGAAGCAACTCAAATGATATCTTAGCAGCTGGCACCAATTGACTATCTCCCGGAATTGGCATGATGACAGCAGTCAAACTGAATTTATTGCTTTGGGTTTGATTCCTCTTCCGGACTCTCCCCATTCTCAGAAATGTAATCTAGAATGTGTTCCCACAGGAATGACAGAATCAAGCCTATGCTAACAGCAACGATAGAGCATGGTCCTAGTGCAGGATGAAGACAGGTGGACTGTAGTATTGAGCAGCCGGGTTGTATATTCCAGTTGAGAGTAGGAAGATTATGTATTGGTAAAGGGAGGAGCAAGGTTTTTTCCTTCGTGACACCATTTCTCATCAAACAGAGATGATTCACAACTAAGTGTTTGTTTTGTTGCTGCTTCTTTTTACTGCATTTAGGAAGGAATTTGCCTTCCCATTGGGGTGGCTAAACTTTTTGGCTACTAAAACTTGCCCCCCCACCCCCTTTTTTTTTTTTCTTAAGGCAGGTGTACTAAATAAAGAGCAAGCTTTAGCCACAGGACCTCAGTATAGCTGCAGTTTGGTAAAGTAAGCCAGGAAATGCTGCAGTGGGTGTGCTCCTTTGCATGTGGAACCATTTTGAAACGGTGCTGTGTTTCTAATGCTTGTTGAAGAAAGTATGGTAGAACTAATGTTTTCCACCTGGTTTTCTGGTAGGTGTGAAATTAATCACTTTCACTGATAGATCTTGGCTTGATTTATTTCAGTAACTGTTTTGGCCACTCTTTCAATGAGTTTTTAATGCTGTCTTCTGCTTGCCAGGAGAAGGAACTACCTGCAATAGGTGTGGTTTTGCTGACGTTTGTTCCTAGAGCAATAAATGTCAGTGTTCCTTGCGCAGGTGGAGGGGATGGGTTGCAAAGGGCACATCTCCTTCAGCCTTCCCAGTCACTGGTCCTTTGAGGAGCTTGTGGCAAGACTCTGGCTGGAAGGCGTGTTTGCGTGGCAGCTGCCTGCAGCTGAAACAAAACCCCTCTCCGCATCTCTTGGGAGCGGGAGTCAGTCAGGGCATCATAGCAATGTCTGAAGCCGGGAGGGTTTCGTGCAGGGTGGCAGTGTCGGCACCTGACCATCTTCTCCTGCTCCCCGGCTCAAGTTCGGCCCTCACCCCACTTGCCTGGGACTGATCTCCTTTTTGGGTTTGTTGCAGGTGTCTTTCTCCAGACTCTGCCTTTTGGAAGCGTACCTCAGCTCCACGCAGACAGGTCTCCCTGTGCCTCCCTGGCAGCCCCTGCTCCTCAGCACAGCTTCTTCACAGGCTGATTAGGCACCGTGACCTTTTTCTTCATCTGTTTTTTTTTGTTGTTGTTATGTAAATGTTCACTTGACAGCTGCAGACTACTGGGATTTGTAGATGTCCTGTGCCCTGTCTGTGTGTCTGAAAATGTTCTCCTCCAGGCCTCGGGTACCCTTGAATGAGAAAGACCTGGTGAGGAAAAAACTCCTGCAAAGTAGCTACGCATGTAGTGGCTAGAGTAGAAAACTGGGAAGTGATTCCCTGGAGAAGAAAGGAGCCCAGAAGTTGGGTCTTACGTTATTCATCCATCTCTGCCACCGCATCTTTGGGGTAACAGACTGAAGTGGTCAGACAATGAAAGGATTTTCTTACAAAAGAGGAAGAAATGTGCATCAATATAAAAGTAGTCATATTCCCCACCCTGCTGGAGATTGCCAGGTTTTTGTGAAGTAAAGCTGTCTGCATTTTGTTTTTTATTTCTGTTGGATACACCTTTCTTCTACATCACGTTATCCTGTTTATCTGCTGAAGTTTGATGCATTTAGGACATACAGGCCAAATTACCATGGTTTTGGTCTGCTGTCTTCTGTACTCAGGCAGGGTTGTTTTTGTTCTAACCTGCTCAGTTACAGATTCTTACACTTGTGACGTTATTAATTGTGCACAGACACTCCTGTCCATCCGTTGTGCACAAGCAGTCCTGTCCCAGTGAATGGACTGCATGTTTGCATTAAATGAAGCAGTTTCATTTTTGCAGGTCCTTAACTCTCACAAAGGATGCTAACACAATCATTCTTGTTTTCTAGTAAAGTAAGTCCCTAGACAAATAAAAACCCAACCCAAAGAAATCCCCATTCTCTGAACAGGCAGTTTCTTATCGGGTATATTCTGAAGAAACCTGGTATTAACATTACTAGAATGACACTTAGTGCAGTATTTGCAGAGCAATAATGTTAAAGGTACTTGTGTTAAATGTAGTCTCAAATGCTGAACCAAGATGCAGAAATTGTATCATATAAAGAACTAATAAAGAGAAATAGATATTCACACCTTAGTTTGTGTATCAAACACAATAAAGTTTTCCTCTGCTGTTTTTAAGCACCATCTCCTTAAACATTTACATTTTAGATTTTGCTACAAAAGAGCTAGGAAGACTGCACTTTTCTGTCCATGTAGATACTCATTGCTTCAGACTGTATATAGAAGAATGGTCCAAATAGCAAGATTCTCTTTTTTTTCTTTGGCTGGAAAACAGTAAATGAATATTAGATGAGTGTTTGTAATATCCTGTACTTAAGTTTTAAGCATCAGCTATTGTTCAGGGCTAGACAGCTCTGTAACGTAGCAGGAAAAGAGCTTAATGAAATCCAATATTTGGAAGCAGGAGGTAGATTAATTCAGACTTGGAACGGCAGTGCTAAATTTTAACAGGAAGGATAACTACCATTTGGAGTAACTTCTGTGGGTGTATGGCTTTATCACTTGAAGTCTTGGATGTGAACCTTTATGTTTTTTAAAGGGTATACTGTGTTTTAGGCAAGTTATGGAAGTTGCTGGTTGAATTTCATAGTTTGTGAAAGGTGGGAAATAGGCCTAATGTCCCAGGCGTGGGGTCCTGTAAGATAGGTCAGATGTGTTGCTGTGTTTCTGTTAGCTACGAGGTGTACTTCCACTGTGCATTAAGAATAAACACCTTCACTCCATAAATGGCTTGCAGAAATAAGTTTGATCTTTTGGGCAGAGGGAGGAGAAATTATTTGCTTTGCAAGCTCTTGCTAAGGCAGGGATCTGAACCCACGCGGTCTTTTCATTGTTATTCTAATACAGTTAAGAATACTTCGCATTTTTAAGGTTCGGTGAGACCCCATATAAGACGTGTTAAAGCCCAGTCTTTGACTGCTCTGCTGGACTCACAGAATTTTGTTTTTTTCTGTCTCTTACTGGGAATAATCAGTGTTAGACCAGAGAGAGGCAGAAAAATTGCAGCTCCCTTTTTATTCCTTAAGCATTTAGGTACAGGGTTGTTCCCCCCCAGGTTCCAGATCGACTCTGCCGCTGATCCCTGGAACGAGAGTCAAATGCCTACACTGTGCCAAAGGCCACCGGGCGATGAAGAAAGTTTTAAAAAGGGGCTCTCTTTGGGGATGGGGTGGGGGGGCTCTTTTCAAGTCACAGGTTGGGCTGTGTCCTGGTGCCGCCTGCAACGGGATGGATGACCCTGCAGGAACGGGATCCGTGATCCTCCAGGGCCCGCGGCAGGAAACCCGCCCAGCCTGACCTTTCGCTGCTCTCGGTTGTGGTGGCTGGCTGCTGCGGGCTGGTGCTCCCAGGGCTGCAGTGTGCTTTCTCTCTGCGAGTTGTGCTTGAGTTTGCCTGTTTTGTTGCCCTGGAGACAGAAGAGTGTGGTATGCTTTTCCCCCTGACCAGAAATAGTTTCCTGTACCTTGTGACCGGAGTGCTGTACTCCTCCTCTGGTCTCCGGCCAGGCTGTGTGGTGCTGGAGGGACGGGGTGTGGGGTGATGACCTCTTGTCACAAGTTCTGGTGTGGCGGCTGCCCATGATCACTAGCTGCCCTGCCCGCTCCCCTCCCTCTGCACGATGGTGTAGGATTTCAGGGGAGCAATTGCTCTTGATTTACATCTCCCGTGGCATTTTGATGGTTATGTCATTTTGTTTGAGCCTTGCTCCTGTCAGCTGTCTGTCCTGGCTGTCAGGACTCGGTGGCTGAGTAGCACGTGGTGAACTCTTACCTCTTCTTCCCCCTTTGCTCAGCTGTTTTTGCTGTCTGCTTCCCTGTGTCCTTGTACTTGGGAACAGATTCGCAGCAAGTGTAACTGCACACGAGGGCAACGTGATCCGGGTGGATGAAGGATCCCCTTCTGTAGGAGTTCCAAGTAGAGCTGGGAGGGTAAGTGGGGAATTTGCAAGACCCAGGCGTGCAAGCGGGCTGTGGATAGTTTATCTTAAACTGTTGTCCTGCTGTGAGAATCTGGCCAGAGTGCCGAGTATGCAGCACAGTCTGTTACCCTGCAACTGTGTTTTGCAAAGCTTCATTTGAGAGATGCTGCTAAAAGGGAAGCCAGGGCACCCCCACCCCTCCCCAGCAATGCAGGTGAGACAGCACTTGCACTGCACCAAGGCCTTGGGAGCATGGAAGCTCTCCAGGCTTTCTTGCTGCCTGCTACTTTATTGGAGAGTGGTTCTGGCATAGAACTGTAAAATATATGCAACAACAACAATAATTTCCAGGACTGAGAAGGAAGGAGAGATGAAAGGAGTATTTTACCTTCCCCCATCCCTGAACAGTAGCAGATGAGGATGTAAGCACATCTCAGCCCTATAAAATATTAATTGGGACATTTTCTACAGTTCAGCAGTGAGAAAGAAGACAGAAATCCTGCAGTGCCCTGAGCTGCTGCTATTCCCAGCCTGGGAGAGAAAAGTGTTCCGAGCAGAGATCTGGTTCAGTCTCCGTCTTCTGCTCATGGAGAAGAGAACAGTTGCCCAAAGCCTTCCTTTACAAAGGGAAGGGAAGACCATGCAGAGACCATGGAGCTGCATAGGCTGTTCTCAGGCAGGGCACTGCAGTGTGGCTTTGTTGAAGTGGGTCTCTAGTGGGTTTCCTATAAATCGGAGGATGCTGCATTCCTACCAGTGATCTGCTGAGTAGCCCGACCAGCCAAGGGTCCTGCTTGCTTACTCCTGTGGTCTTGTGTGTCACAGGGGATGCAGAGGTGTGTTTTCAAGCCTGTGTGCCGAAGATCTGCTACAGAAGAAATGTCAAGAGCAGACAGGGACTGCTGCTTCCCTCGCTATGTTCTTTTGATGGCTGGACTGGGGAGGAAGGGCAGTCCTTGCTTCTTGCCACTTTCTAGGCACCTGCATCCTCAAAAGTCTAGCATTTAGTAGCTCCCAGCGCTGTCTAAAAGATTTGCCTCCCTCAGATCCTTTCAGTGAATCTGTACTTGTCCAATGTCAGCATTTTGCTTGAGAGGGTGGGGGCTTCGTAGTGAATGTTCACGACTCACTCATTGCTGTAGTGAAAAATCTGTCTGAGCCTCAATGGCTGAAAGGCCTCCTGCTTCTTGGCTGAGAAGGGCAGAGCTGCTCTAGCTCCCTCTCCTTTCCTTGCACTCACGCATGTTACATTTCTAGGGAGCAGAAACCATTTTTTACTCTCCTTGATATTTTTTTCTTTAATCCAGATGACAGTCGCACTCGAACTGATGTTGCCTTTGGGCTGAAATAAGCATACTTAGCATTTGGGCAGAACTTCTTGCCTAGAGATCTCGAAGTGCCTGATCAGCATTTCACCAGCAAGTCCATCCATGGGTACTGAAGTATGGTTACCTTTACGGTTCACTGGAGCTGGCAGAGTTCCCCACTTCATGTGATGGCTCTGCACTAGCAGGAGCTCTGTATTTCTCCCTCCTACTCTGCCCTTCTTCCCCAGTGTTTCTCTGGAGTGGAAGCAGGTCCTTTTCCCATTTCACGTGGGCTGTTTCTTCAGAGACTTTTCCTCCTCCTCTCCAGCCTTGGAGAAGGGGGTAGGTCTCAGAAGGGATGTCACTGGAAGTGGCTTTGCATATTTGTGAGGGTGACAGAAGAGCAGTGTCTTTGACTCTGCTTCTACTCGCTTTGAATCCAAGGAGGGAATATCAGTTTAGTGCTAGCTCTGTAGCAGGAGTGGAGGTCCTCCTGCACCCTCGGCTGCATAGCCCTCTCCTGAAATGGCTGTGAGGTTTTGGGAGACAGTTGTGTTCCAGCCCTCTGGATGTCTGCTGTGTTCCTTTCTCCGTTGAATATGAACAAGAGCTTAGTTCAGAGTTGTGGTGCTTAACGCCTTGTTTCTTATTCTCTTTCAGATCACCAGAAACTGGAACGTGAAGCTCGAATCTGCCGACTTTTAAAGCATCCAAATATTGGTAAACCTCCTTGGGCTCAGAGGGATGGGGTTGAGAGAGGAGTAATGTGCCTCATCTAGCACACTGCAAGAGAGCAGATGTATTCTGAATGTTCACAACTCATCAGACTTGCCTGTTGAAATCACCTCAGTTTCTCTCTCTGACAAAATCTGCATATGACCCTGTCCCATTCCTTAGCATCCTGGCACAGATGTTCACCAAAGTGTGCTGTGTTCCCATCCGCTCGCCTGCACAGAGCTCTCCCTGCTCTTTGGGTGATGCATGACTCTTGTCTGCTTATCTGACATTCTGCAATGGGAGTGAGCTGTTGTGTTTGCTTTCCCCACACCTGTCTTCTGTTTCCTCTTCTTGGCACTTTTTGACTTGTCCGTTTAAATGCTGTATGCAGTGACGTTCCCAAAGTTAAAAGAGGGCTTAATATGTCAGCTCTTCTCATTAAAGTGGCCACTTACTCTAAAAACAAGAGACCAAAACCAAATTGCCCAATTTGGTCAAAAAAAAAAAAAGAGTAATGGAGTAAAGGGAACAGTTTTGTCTAGAAATACAGAAAGAGGCAAAAGAAGGCACAACTTCAAACCAAAACTACATTATTTACTGAACTGTAGAGAGAGGGCATGGATTTCTATCTAGTTCCAAAGCACCATGGAAGTTTATCCTAAGTTTTCTTTTAGAGAAATTTCACATTGCTGGAAGTTGCTTTGAGCAAAAAATTTGGACTGTTAATAATCTGCTTTTTAGGATATTTAAATAAATAACGCCTCTAGGATCCTAGCTAAGGTCTAACTTGAGTTAATTTATTTAAGAAAACTTTAAGAAATACGAAACTGCCACCTTTAACCAAACCACTGTTAAATATCCCTTTCTGGGAAACCTGTGATGCATTACATTGTCTTTCTTTTGCACAACTCTGTCTGTCAGTGTAGATAATGTTTTAAGGGCATCTGCCTGGTCTCCTGACTATCAGCTTGACGAAAGTCTCCTGACGAAAGGTGCCTTACAGCATACCCCATGGACTAGCATCTGTAACCTGTTCTGTATGGGATGAAGAAGCAATTTCCACAAGCTTGGGACCTCACAAAATGCGAAGCACCTTAGCAGCAGCTTTTCAGCAGAAAGAGCTTTGTTGCATCTGAGTGTAGTTGTGGAGGTATGGCATGAGGAGAGGAGCAGTGGCCACCTTCTATAGTAATTTGCACTGATTAATATATTGGCAGGTAAATTTATTGCTTGGCAATATTCAAAATGACTAAAACTCATATTAGCTAGTTATCAAGCTTCATTTGCCCCATAAGACTTGTTGCACTTAGTTTAGTAGGTGATGTAACGTTTAATTTTGGCCTTAACTTCACTTTCGTCATCTCTCCTTTTTATCGTTTCTCACATCTTTTCTTGCCAGGCCTCTCACAGAGTAAACTTTATACACAAGACGAAAACCACTTTTATAAGTAAATGGCACCAAACCCAGAAACATCACATTCCTGGTTCAATTCTACAGCTTGTTCCTCATCTGTCATGAGTGGCAATGCTTGTCTTCTGTTGTATTGTGGTTTGGAAAAGACAGTTTGGGGGAATGTCAGTCATTCTTGCATTTTCTACAGAGCATTTCTTGTCTTCCTAGAAAGAACAGTTTTTCTTTTAAGATAAAGAGACTAGTCATTCTAAACTCAACGGGTGGTCACAAATAGCAATAAAGGAATTAAGTTTTATGCCTACAACACAGAATCAAAGCATGTTGAATAAGACCTCGGGAAGTCATATGGTCCATTCAGCAGTCCTGTGAAAACCTTTTGTACCTGGCTGGTTCGCGGCATGTTTGTTCTTAAAAACCTGTAATGCTTCCACAGCCCCTAGTGGCAATCTTTCAAATGTTTAATTTTCTGTCAGTTAAGCATTAGAAAAAACATATTTTGCTGCTATCTTAGCTTGTTGTTTCTAATTCTATCCAGAGTATATGTGGAAAGTAGTTTTTCTTTCTTGTAACAGTCTTTTACATATTTGAAGACTGTTATCATGTCTCTTTTTAGTCATCTTTTTCTTCAGACTAAACAAACCCAGTTCTTTCAATTTTTTCTCATACATCATGTTTTCTAGACCTCCAGTATTTTTTTTTTTTCCCCCCCTCTCCTCCCTCTTCCCTGGACTCTCTCCAGTTGCTTCATATCTTTCTAGAAATGCGATGCCCAAAACTGGACATAAGATTCTAACTAAGGCCATGTCAGCGCTGACTAGAGGGGAGAGAATTGCTTCACCTGTCCTACCAAAGATACTCTTGTTTTGTACAGCAACCTGTGAAACTTGGCATTTAAATATATTGTTGATGCACATTTGTTTTCTGATGCATTATTGCTCCAGACTACTTTCTGCAGAACTTCTGGCAAGCAAATAATTTTTCCATCTTGTATAGATGAGGATTCCTATCGAAGCGTACATTACATTTGTCTTTATTAAAACTAATAGGAAGAAATCCACTCTGTGGGTTCCTCCCCGCATTTGTCAAGACCATTTTGATTTATCTTCTGATAGTATAATAGGGTTGCAACTCTCCCCGCAGTAACATGATCTTTAATAACAATGCCACATATTGCATCATGTAGATAATTAATAACACTGTTGGATACTGTTGGACTCTGGACAAACTCTTGAAGATATCAGTTGATACATTGTTCCAGTTTGACAGTGAGCAATTTTGAGTATGTTTTTTCAATGAGTTGTATACACCATTGTAAGCTAGTTCTGAAT
Organism: Ciconia boyciana; assembly: GCF_034638445.1. NCBI lineage: Eukaryota > Metazoa > Chordata > Aves > Ciconiiformes > Ciconiidae > Ciconia > Ciconia boyciana. The sequence continues at coordinate 43,074,166 of NC_132941.1, forward strand.
ACACATTTTTTCCTAAATTGCTTATGGAAACAGCATGTAAGATGCTGTCAGAAGCCTTGCTGAAGTCCAGATGCTACATGCATTGTTGCTTCCATATTCCTTGCACTTGTTACGTTGTCATAGAAGGGAAATGTTGTTTTGACATAGCAGTAGGTTTTTTCCTTGAAGTGTGTATTAGTGGTTAGTAATCACCTAGTTACTGCCATTCTGTGTTGTAAACTCTTCTGGATGAATACTTGGTGTGTTGCCTCAATGTGAGCTATGCTAGTATCACTGCACCAGTCCTGAAGAATTTTGCATATTTTGCACTTGCTTTAATTTCCCCATTAAGTTTTTTTGTTACTGTTTTTGTTGCAAGCTGTGTTGCTTGTCCTGCTCTTCTACAGTGACCTGAGCTTCTAGTGAGTCTGGGGCAGAGGACTGAAAATTAGGACTCTGTGAGGTGGGCTGCTTTTCTCTCCTGCCTGTACATAGGATCTAAAGCAAACCTATTGTTGAATTTGTGGTTCTTGCCCATTTGCTGCAGGACAGTTGATTCTGCTATGGAGGTTCTGGACTGCAACACACTGACCATAACACTGCTATTCCGATAAAATAAAGGTTACTCTAGGTACAAAATAATGGTGATATTTCCATTTGCTGTTGCTCTTTGTGAAATGACCACTTTCTGAGTTATCCTAACATGCCTTCATCAAATTGCAGCCCTAATTATAGGCTGTTGCTCTGTAATTGCATGTTTAGTTTGTCTTTAGATGCACATTATGGCCAAGGTAATCACAGTGGAGTAATCCTTCTAAGAGCTTACTGTTGCAGTAAGGTTTTTTGTCTGGTCAGAAGAAAGTTGACTTGAGGCAATTCATGGTGTGTACCATGTTCTCGTTGCAAACCGTCCATTTGAATGTGCCATTATAGCTGGTCACCTCACACTTTACTTCAGTAGAGGAAGGACTTCTTTCCCTAACTTTCAACTTGTTTTTTTCTTCCTGACAACTTTCTAGAGTATTTTGCATTCTGGTCCAGACAAACTGTTTGCCATCCATGCTCACCAAATACAGCAGAATTGGATGGACATCAATCAGTGATCTGTTCACGCCATCCTGTTTTAAAGGCAAAAAAGATGCACCCATTACTGAGGATATGGGAGGGTTAAAGAGAGGCGGAAGGCAACATCATTAAAACCCCACTGGCCGTAAGCAGATAAAATGCCTGTGGAAGTTGGCAAGAGTCACGGCTCTATGGGGAATTCCACTTCTTGAAGAACTTACTGTTCCAGTGATTCACTTATCTATAAATCTTGTGCGTATTTGACATGGATGTATTTGGGAACACGTAGAAGAGAATGATATGGCTCTCTTCTCCCTTGGTCCCTGCTTTGCAGGAAAGAAGCAGGTTTCTATAAGCACATTCATAGCCCTGACCCTTCATTTGCAGATGCTTTCCTGATTGTGCCACTGAAGCTTGTGCAATGGCTAAGATAAAATAAACTTCACCATTGCCTTCTGTTTCTTGTAGATCTAAACTTACAATGTGTTGAATATTGACTCTTGCTTAATGGAACAACTCTTTTGGTCTTCTGCTTAGTTGTAAACTTAATTTCAGTCAGTCTGTGTATTTGATTTTTAAGTCCTGTAATTAATTCACTACATAGGGATACTGTTATGGATAATTCAGTTTTTTCCCCATGCTTTCTGCTACCCATCAAATACGAGAGCAGTGACAGAGTTGGGAACCCCAGTATCTTCCTGCAGGCTTGTTCAGTGCAGATGTGAAGTTCAGCACAGTGCTGAACATGACCTTTCCTGTCCTAGGACTCCCAAAGCAATAATGATGCAAAATTTGATAAAAATCCTCATTCATAGTTTTGAAAACTCTTCTCTAGCATTCCTGTATTCTGCTACAAGAGTAGGATTGTGGCTTGTTCAGTGCACCATGAAGTCTGCTCTGTGCATGGATTTTGTCCACCGTGTTGTTAGATGTTGCCCTTCTCCTCCTTCTAAGTTTTCTTTGTTACGCCAGTGTCAATATGTGCCTCCTCTTTGGATCTGTCACCAGATGATCTGTACTCTTTCTTGGATATTTTTAACCCAGCTGTACAAAAGTAGTTCTTGAATATCTTTTGTTCATAGTTCAAACTGAGCACTTGTGGTTGATCATTGTGTCCCAGCTCATGGCAGCCTTTGCTGTGAAGAACTGCATGCACTTAGGTCTAGAATAATAAAAATACATATTTTAAGAGAGGCTGGTAGTAGCCCAAGAGCCAGAGCCAAATTCTGTTTCTGATTTCTGCCTTCATATTCTTTGCTGAACTGCTTCAGAGTTAATTTCCTTGAGGGAATTTATAGCAGTAGTGAAATGCTATCCTCAGCATCTATCAGAATTATTGCTTTTTCAGGTTTTTTCTACTTCTGACTTTTTCCCCAAAATATAGTTGCACTTGAATTCTTTTTATTTTACCTTCTATCTGTTGGCTTCTCTCAGCATAAACCATAATTTTGGACATGTCCTTATTTAAAATGGAGAGAAAATAGTATAGAAATCTCCTGTGAATTAGAAAGATTTCTTTTGACCCAGATCAGTTTTATTTCCTTTGACAAGTGGTCTGTCCTCCTACTACCTCTGTCTCGTGGGAGTGATTCTGATGGATGTGTATAAAAAAAACCCCTCCAGTTTGTGTGCCCTTAAACGATGGTTATGATCAAGGTGTGAATTGCTGCAAGGACCAAGAAGGGTGCTGTGCTTCTGTGTGCTGCCCACCTGGAGAATCCCACAATGCTCATAACTCACCTGGGTGGGAAATGGGGTGCATTGATCATGTCTGCAGACCTAATACCAGATTTGTTGTCTTAGTAGTATCAGCTACAACTTAAGGTTTGCTCATCCCTCATTTTGAGATACTACTCTTGATAAGCAAGCCCTCATTCCGCCCCCCCGCTGCCACTTGGAATGTTTTCCTATCACCTTTTCCTTAACAAGAGATTTGAATTGCTTCCTTAGTGAAAAAGAAAAAACCGTAGGCTGTGTTTTGCTGTAAACAGCAGATTTCCTTGTTTTCATTTGGCTGCAGACATCCAGACTGCCTTTGCAATTGGGACAGAAAGGACGTTATGTGCAAAGAATAGTTAAAATGCTGGGGATTCTCCAGTGGTTTGGCCACGCTTGCTGCCCTATGGAAGCTCAGTGATTTTCAAGTGGGATGCTCCTGCGCCTGGCCCGCTGTTTAAAGCTGCTGCCCTGTGATTTCTGTTGCTGGGGGACTGTTCCTTTTCTCGCGTGAAACTGGTGCAGAGGGGATGGTGTGGGGAAGGTGGGGGATGGTGGGGGGGAGAAGAGACCTTGTAGCAAGAGTTCTGCTTTACGGCTTTCTCAGTTACTGAGCAGCTTTTCTGTGGAAGTGTCACGGGGCTGTCTGAGAGGACAGCAAGTTGCTGTGCTTCCTAGGAGGTCAAACAACGATGTTCCTGGCCTTATGCCTTTAACCTGCTCTCCTCTTCCTCCCTCCCACAAAAACAAACAAACAAACAAACAAAAAAAAACACCCAGAAAAAAACCCCAACCACCAAACACTCAAAAAACTCCCAGAGTTATCAGCTGGAGTGCATTCCTGCTGGAAAGTTTTTGAGCCTTTGAGCTGCAAGTTACCATTTATTATTTCCAGTCCCTGCAGTGTTAGGGATTTAGGTGAATGCCCATGCATGTCTGGCTGAGAGGAGGCTCCCCAAAACCCCAGGCAGTCCAGCTTTTTATTTCTCATTCTGATTCTCCCAGTTACTTCTTTTACTAGCTATTTTTTATTTACCTCTTCTTGTTTTCTCCTTTTTCTGCCTCCTCTTCCTATAGCTTTTCCTGTAGTTTTAAGAAACCTGTTTCTCCATAATCCCCCACAATTTGGGAGTGGAGTAACAATTGCATTTTCTTCCTTGCCAGAGGATAAATTTATTCTGTATGTCTTTGTGGTCTGTACTAGAGAGGTATTCGGATTCCATTATTTATCTATTTAGTGGTGAGATTTATCTGTATGCAAACAATCCCTTAAAAAAAAAATAATAGTGGGATGATGGCCAAACTCAGTGCACTCAAACTCAAAGGTACTGCAAAAGTCAGAGGAGGAGGATTCCCCTACTTCTCCCCCCCCCCCGACTTAGAATAGCATTGAGGAAACGGGAGGAGCCTCCTTTGGGGTTCCCCCTGCCTGAGCACTGAACAGAACGGAGGGATGGCCGCACTCTGGTGAAATCGTGCAAGCGACAACCTGCCTTTTGAACAGAGCTTGCCTCTGTGGCAAGGTTTCATGACTGTCCTGGGCAATGTGAGAAAGGAGTTGTGAAAATCAGGTTAATACAGCAAGGTTGGGGGGGTATCAGGCAGAAGACCTGCCAGAATGGGCAGGAGCACTGCTTTGCAGCACCAAAGGCTGATTCGTCCCTGATGGCAGAAATGTGTGTAGCAAAGTTGCAGAGCCTGTATGAAAGACCTAAAATTTGTCACGGCCTCTATTTTATTAATTCTAATAAAGTGGGTGTTCTCTGTGTATTTTCTCTGAGATACTAATAAAGTTGGCTTGTTGTTAATTTGGAGGTTTTGTAGAAAAAGCTCTCGTATAATACTAGTGGTTATCAAAAGTACTTTGCTTATCTGGTATGTGGATAATCGGAAATTACTAATAACAATTCTGGATGGTTGTGATTGCACTGTTATCAGGAGAGTAGGAAATATTCCTGCTAATGCACTCTTTTGGCTCATGTAGTGTTTAAGTATGGCATACTCAATGTTATGTATCATGTGCTGAACTTCAGCCTTTCAATACAGACACTGCAAAATCAAAGGAAAAAGAACATTTAGTTGGCACTGAAATGTTTTTTAAAAAATACTTTGTTTTCTTTTTTTACTTTTGCTTTTTACCTCTGCAGAAGGACCAGTTTCCTAACAGGAAAGATACTGTTCTCCCTACAACTTCTTTGTAGGCTGTGAATTTCTGTCCATAAGGGAATTTCCCCTGACTTTGCACCATGTATGGCAGAAAAGGCACCGCTTTAACCTCATTTTTTAGGGCCAGAGTGTTAAAAAGGTTACAGTGAGAACAGTGGTGCGGGGCGGGGGGGAACCACCTCTGTGTGCGTGTGTGCCTTTTCATACTACCTTAGGACTGTTCCTTGTCTTTCTTTGCAGAGCCTGCAGCAGCTTGGTTCTGCCTGAACCGGAGTAGTGTTAACAAGCCCTTCTCTTCCATTTTCTAAAGCTTTAAAACTGCAATTGGTGTGAAATGCTGTGGGCTTAGGGAGTTCACAGCAAGCTGGTATATATCCAACATATTGTAGCCTCTCTGTGTCAAATTTGGGGGGAGGAGGATGGAAAGAGTCCACGTTCCTAAGGGACTGGTTGACAGTGGCATGCTATGTCCTGTTAGCTAACTGTCCTGCTGCTGTTAGTTACTGCTCTAACAAAGCTGGTCATTAGCTGCTGGAACAGATGATTTCTAGAGGATTATTTGCATTACACAATTTAATGCTTTTTAATAGCAAATTTTTAATTAAAAGGAGAGTCCTTTTGGAAGCAGCCTGAGCAGCTGCAGCTGAATTCTGCGTGTTTAATGTAATTAGAGAAACAGCTGGGGTGGGAGCTGAGCACCCAGCTCACAGGCAGTCACAGGTTGGTGGTGGCTCCTCACGGGACAGGCATTCTGACTGATGTGAACCGCGCGGGAAGTGCCCTGGTGCATGGCCAGACTCGTAGGTGGCGGGACAATTCCCATCTTGGCTGCCCAGGCTGGTGAGCAGCTGGGGAAGCGGAGAGTGGGTGGTAGCCATCTGCGTCAGTTCACTTTGTCACTTGTGCTGCCACGAACGATAGTGCTCAGTTTGCAGTCTGTCAGGCTGTGTGTATTTGTATCTATAGTTTCAGCATCTCCTGGCACATTGGAGAATATCTTTGGAAGAAAGCATCAGGAGGTTTTAGCCTCCAATTTTATTCTGCTGCTTCTGGTATGCACTGTCTCTTGAAATATGCCCCTTGTGGTATCTCTTACCTCCTCCCTTTCTCCATGATACAGGCAAATGTCTGATGTCTGGTTGGAAACTGCTGAGAAGTGAAGCTGCGGCTGTTTCTAACGAGTAGCTGACCTTTAAATAGCACTGTTCAGTCCAGAAGATCCCAGAGCACTTCTGAGTTTGCACTACTAAGGCTGTGTGAAAGAGTTACTGCATTGCAATTACCATGACCCAGGAGACAACCAGAAATCTCTGTTGCCTTGTATTGGCTCTGCTGCAGGTACTGCAACACAGGCAACAATCTGAGAGCCCCAAATATTATATAATCCCAGCACACGATGTGTCTTGCTGTAGAGGTAGCTGGCTGATAGCGTCCTTTACGTTCCCATAATATGCAAATGCTTTACACTTAGGAACACCAGTGAACCTAGATTTTGCAGACAAGATTACCCAGCTCTGTAACTTGAACACTGTTCCTAAGGACAGGCAAAGACCTTTTGTAGGAGCAAGCATGCTTCGGCCCATATTACCTTTTCCTAAGCAGAGATGAGTAATTGCAAAGTGAAGATACTGGGAATTGTCCTGTGAAATTCTTCTGCTTGTGTACTTGCCTTGTGCTGTGACTTCGGTAACTACTTTGCTTGCAGAGATTCACTTGCAGCAGGTTGCCACAAACCACCCTGTGTTACAAGAGCCTGCCTGCCCCAGCCGTGGGCTGAGCTCCTGGGCAACCCTGCTCCACTGTTTGGCGTGGATGTGGGATACAGGAGAATGTTCATCGTGGGTCTTATGTGTCAGGCATAAATGCTCCTGGCCTGTTATGCTTGGTATAAGAGTAAAAAGGTAATAATATTCAAGACACTGGGCAGAGTGAAGGGAAGATGTGGGTCAAATCTAGGCTAGGCATAATCTGTGTTTGTGACCCCAATATCAATTGGCCTTTTACATGTGACCCTTTGAAAATAAGATGCCTGTTGCTTTTCAAAGTCTTTTTATGTTCCTGTAGTTCAGGTAGATTTTCATAAAAATTGAAAGCTCTTTTCTGATTTCTTCAAGATTAATTTCAACTTTTGCATTCACAGAGTCTTGCTTTGCCTGACTCAGCAGCAATTCGCATTGGTTGTTAGGCTAGTACAGTTTGTTATGAGGGAGATTTTCCTCTTATGCTCAGTTGCTTCGTATCGCACTCAGGCATCAGAGAGCTGCAGCTGCATGTATAGGGTCACTTTATTCAGGCAGGGAATGCAAACCACGTGGCATGACTGTTACTGTATTGCTGTTTCTCGCTAAAATGCTTAATTTTCTGTAGTTAATATCATAGCTTATTAATATTATTTTGTTCTAAGATAAAAACTGTACATGCATGAGAATTTTGAAACACTTTGAAGTATCAGCTTGAAGTTTTGTTCTTGAGGCAAGATTTCCAGTGAGACTCTGAAGACAGCAAGCAGAGAAAAGTAATATTCACAGCAGATGTTCTTAGAAAGTGCTTGAACTCCTGGTACACAGCTGCTCTTAGGTTCAGTAACCACAGCATGTCCCCTTGAGCCACTCACAGTGGTATCAGGCTCTTTGCAAATACTCTGGATTGCATTAGGGCCTCAGACCTGACATGCACACCCGCACAAGACAGTAATTTGCGTAACTTGCATCATGCAGTGTTGAAGATCTGAGTTTTTGGGAAAAGGGAGTGGTTTGTTCTCACTTTTTCTGTCGCTAGTTATTTTTCCAAAAGGCCAACTTTGTGGGAGATGCTTCCTGTACAGGTAAGACCAGTTTATGTAGGATGAGGCTGGAGAGGAGACTGAGGGAAGAAAAGAATGCTTAAACCAGTGAGCTAGGTCATGCCTTGTGTGTAGTGATGCATCGCAGCTCTTTAACTGTACAGAGCTACAGGTGTGCATTTAGAGTTGGAGGGACAGTTTTAGGTAGCAGTCTCTCATTACCCTTGGTGGAGTACCACTATAGTACCAGATTCAGGACTGTGTATGAAGAAAGCTAGGCTTTCTTTGTGTCCTGCTGAAAACATTGTTTCACCAAGATGCTGTACTGAAACCACTGCTTATCGCTCCCAGAATCTATGTGCTTCTTGGAGATATCATCCAAGTGGTGATGCACACTTTCTGCTGACCGACCAGCTGGTATTGTTGCAGAAGATGTTTCTACATAACAGTCTGTGACTGATTCTGCTCCTTTGGATAGCATTTGTTCTGGCATTGCTTAATAGTGCTGTGGTTTTTCATTTATTATTTCTGAAGTTTATCTGTAAGACTTCACAGTCCTACAAAATTAGATGTGCTTGTGAACTTTGAGCCCTCTGTTTGTGTGGATGGGACTTTTTTCTGTGCTCTGACTAAAACCTTGGGTAAAGTCTTTTTGCCATATCCTGTAGCTGATTGAGTGCCTCATTGTCTGACTTGCTTCTGTTTTTTTTCTTAACTCCTCTTTCCTCGTCTGTTCTTGCTAACCATTGTGGTAAGTGCTCTTTCATCCATCAGAGACCTTTGACATGGGAACAGTCATCAAGTGACCCTGGCTGTGCGTGGTGTTGGCAGGGACTGATTTCCTACATCTGTAAGGATCCCTGTGTTAAGAGTGTTTGGCTAGGAAGGAAATATGGTTTGAATCGCTGCTTCTGGGCGACAGAATCAGTTAATAGAAATAATCTACCTCCTCTTCTGGTGAATAGAGTGAGATCAGGTTCCTCGGCAAGTGCTGGACTTTTCCGTAGTTTGGTCGTCTTTTGGAAGACCCTGTGTTGCTGTTGTGCAACTTCCCTGTTGCTGTGACTTGAGACTCTTTTTGTGATGTGTGCGTTTGTCTAGCCTGTTGCACTAGACATAGACGTCACTGCTTCCCTGACGAGAGCAAAAAAAAAGGGTTCTGTAATATTTTTGAAGAAAAGGTTACCTGGATGAATACTTTTATTTTTAATTTGCCATTTTTCTTATTATGGATAGTCAATTTTTGGGAATACTTTACCTTCTAGCATCTACATATGATTATATTTTTCACTCTCTCGTGTCAACAGGTTACACAGGTATGAGCAGCCTGCGTGGGCTCTGCTCAACTGTTTGGTTCAAGCTGAACTTGTGGTAGTACTGGAGATATTAGATGATGTGTCAGGACCAGCAGCCTGTGGAACAAATGAGATCTCCTTTTCATGGGAAAATGTCTGAAAGAGAGGATAGCCCAGTACTCAGGTTCCTGTTACCCACTCTTGGAACGGGCTGTTTGGGAACCTGTGTCCTGCCTTCAGGTGGAGGGCACTCACATAGGATGTCTTTAAAGCAAAGAGAGCTCTATACTGTCTGGAAGGTGGAGGTATCAGATGGTATCTGATGTTTGTGTATCTTTATGATGAATGTTGACACAATGTGGATCATATTTGTGAACCCAAGTGGAGAGGAGGCTAAGAAACTTTTTAAATGCTTTTATCCTTGACAGGAGCCAAAGGTGGTAGAGTTACTTCTGAATATATGCCATTTCATGGGCTGGCCGAATGGTTTTGGAAAAGACAGGTCGTGTTTTAAGCTGACAGTCCCTGGTAGTTAGCACTGTATTAGAAAGCAGAGCATTTTAACTTGTCTGTCAGCAGAGTGAACCACAGCATCAGAGCTGCCGATTGCAGATCCTGGCTGGTCAGGAAGGCTCTTGGGGCTCTGCAGGAGGGTAGGTAAGCAAAACGGTAGGGTGAAAGGGCACTGGGTGCTCTTGCTGTTCTGCTACTGGGTATTGGTTTTGCTTCTTCCCATCAGCATTGGTATGAAGTAGGTGTGGTCTGGAATTGAAAGTCACAAGAGTTTTGGTATGTTCAGACTTTTCTTAATCCTTTTTGACTCCACTCATTGCTTCCCCCCTCCACACTTTAAGCCTAATGTTTTGAGCTGTTGCTAATTATTCCCGTGCAGGGTTGTGGGGCCCACTGTCATCTTTACTATAGCTTTTCTGGGGTTTGGTGTTCTACCGTTACTCCCTGAGCTTTGTTACCTCAGCAGATTAAATCCCGGGCAGATTTTGTTCCAGCATTGCTCTGGGCCATTACGAGGAAGCAGCTCCCTTGTTAAGTTAATGACCTGTGTCCTGCCTCCAAGGCCTTCTTTTGCTGTGCAAGCCCTAGGGTGATGTACATTGTCAGTATTTATGAACTGTCTCTGTCCTCCTGTCATGGTTCCTCACCTAAGGATGCAAATAGTGTTTTACCGTCCTTAAAGGCTCTTTCTGCTGCCTCTGCCAGTCTCTGCCAGCTGAATTGCTACTTCCTTCCCTTTTCCTAATGTATCTGACAAAATTGCTTTCCACAGGACAAAGAAATAGCAGCAATCAGCTCATTTATGTTTTATTTTCTGATGTAATTTGCTGCCCGCATCTTTGCGTCAAAGTTTATCATTCACTATTTCTCACTTCTACCTGCAGACGTGTTTGCTGTTGCCTTTTTATGGCCACTGCTCTCAGCCTGCTGGTGGCTGTGCTCCTCCTCTGTCAGGATTTCATTTGTGCCGCTCTCCTCTCTGCTTGGTGTTTCTTGCAGCTCTTCGATGACGTTTCAGGTGCCAGAGGAAGGAGAATGCTTTTTTGTGCACACCGAGCATCACAAGACATGAACTTATTAGCACATTCAGCTTTCCTTGAAGTTTCTCCATCTCTTCCCTCTTCATAAGGTCCCTTCACAGACTTTTGCCCGTGTCCTGGGCCTCAGCTGTTGTTCATGTGCCTGTCCCCTGCGTTCACCTCAAATAGTCTTGTGTGGTGGAGTGAAAACTGCCTTGCACTGGGAATCCAAGTGTTTGTTTCAGCCACTTCCCATCTTGTTTCCAGTCTTGAATGGAAGTCTTTTCTCCTAGGAAATACCCTTCTTCTTGCTTGTGTTTTTGTAATGCTGGCTTTGCTGGTTTCTGCCAAGTGCTCAGGAGACAAGTTTTCTTGTAAACACAAAGTTGTATTGCATGGAAGTTATTACAAAGCCAGCTAAAACTGCTTACTTGGAAGAATTATTTTTTTTCCAGCGAATGATTTGAGGAACATAGTTCTTAAAGGTGATGTCTCTGTTTTCATGGTGTAGGAACAGCGTGTTGTGCCTGAAACACCTACTGTACTGGGACTCTAACTGTACTTGCTTGTTTGCAGCATTATGCCATGTGGAGTGCTCCTCCCAAACCCCTGCGGTTAGATGCAGTAGAAATGCTAAGGAAAGGAAATTGGTCAAGGGACCAGCCCAGAGAGCTTGTAAATAAAAGTGGGAAAAATATAGGAAAGTGCAGGCAGTAAGAATAAGGAAAGAATGAAACCCTTTTAGGAAAGGTACTGGCAGTGGTCTCTGCACATCTGTACTACTCTCAATTTTGAGTTTTTGTGTGTTTGTGTGCATGTGGGAGGGTGCCTTAGCAAAGGAGAGTTGCAAGGAGGATTAGAGGAGAGCATTGAGAACATTTGCAAAAGCTGTTCCGTATGAGGTAGGAGCATGTGCCAAGTGCTAGTTTGAAACACTCCCAAGACGGTGATGGTAGCTGACGTCATGTGCCAATAAGAGGTGCAAACTGACCTCTTGATACTGGCAGAGAGAAAATCATGATGTTGGGAAAAGTCAAGACAGGTCACTTGTATTTTATGTGGAAGAGAATGGAAGACAGGGAAGGGAGGCAAAGGTACCATTAAAGTGACAGAGCAGGATAACGAGCTTTTTCTTGTAGGGATGAGAACAGTAATGTTACTTTGGTCAATACTCGATTACAAGGTGTTGCAGTGACTGAGACTCAGTCTAGTCTCAGCTAGTTGCTTTAGTTGGGTGAATCAATAAGGAAGGACTGTAGACAGTCACGTGAAGAAGACAACGCGTCCTAGTCAGGGTGTGAAGGTTTAGGAATTCAGTCAAATAGGATTGCTAGCTTGTGACTCTGGTTGGCAGGGAAAATAGTGAAGCTTTCCAGCAGGGGAGAAAAGCAAAAAGTAGGGGGTAGGTAGCAATATGAAATTAAGGGCTTAGTTTCTCCTCTTGGATTAGAATTAGTGCCTAGGTATCCAAGAAGCATCAAAGAAACTGAGATTTTGATTCAGACAGGAGGAAATGGCACTGTGCTGGCTGCATAGATAAAATAGTTATTGCCCACGTGGGGAAAGGAGGACAGAGCCCCAGAGACTCCAGAATACCAGGGGATAGTGGCCCATCATGGGGGCAGCAGGTTAAAGGGGACAAGGAAAGGAAAAAGATGACAGTTAATTTAGGCAATAGGAGCAGAACTGGGGGGGATAGGTAAGGAAGCTGAAGGAGGATGAAATTTTGAGAAGGGGAATGTGGTCAGATATGTCAGTGGTAACAAACATGTCAGGAAAAATGAGACAAGAAACTGGCTCTGAATTTTGGGTAAGGATTTGGGGTGTAAGTCAGAATGAAGTGAGGATAAGGAAGTAAAGGGAGGGAACTTCATGGAGCTTTACAGGTGAAAGGCAGAAGGGAGACCAACGGCACTGACATGCAGGTGGGGTCAGAAGTCAATTTTTGGGTTGGGGGCTTGTTTGGAGATTCTGAGAAGGGTTTGTTTTGGGAAATAAGAATGGGTGGGGAGAGATCGCAAAACGTAAGCATGGAGGAAAGAGTAGGCAGATGTGAAAGGAGGGTACTGAAGCGTTAGAGAAGAAAAATGAACAGGAGGTCAAAGATATTTAGAGTTTGTTTTGACGCTGGGGAGGGGTGGGTGTATGTGAAGGACACCCATCTGTTCCTTTGAGATAACGGAAGGAAATAGGTCACTAAGTGAGCACACAAAGTGAAGGGCATGGGGAATTAATAGACTGATTGAGTTGAGGGAGAACTTGGCTGTGTGCATGGGTTTGATTTGTGAAGTGTCATATTTGCTACGTGCTCTGTAAATCTCCATTTCTTGATTATGTTTTTGCAGTGCGGCTCCATGACAGTATTTCAGAAGAAGGTTTCCATTACCTCGTCTTTGATCTGTAAGTGTCTTTCTCTGGCTTTGATGCTTTACCAGTGATACAGGCACATGAATGGTTGACTAAGAGCGGAATAAAAAGCACCTGCATTAATATAATTCTCCCTTTCTCTTTTGAGACCTGTAGATAACTCTGGCCTATTTGACAAAAATCCGTTGACTGTGTGGTAGGGGATGGACCAGGAAGGCTTCTGGCAGCAGGTGTAAGCATGGGATGGCAAAGGATGGCTATCCTGTATAGGGAGGCTGTTTGACTTCCGACTCTGAGGCAGCCTGGAGGGGGTCAGAGGAGGGATGTTCTGCCCAAGCTTAGCATCTACTAAGCTCTGTAGAGTGGCATGGGCAATTTGTGCCCAGTGTGTCAACAGTGTCCTGTACACTGCTGGTGAAATAGCAGCCCAAGGTGTCAGTCACATGGATGTACCGGTGCTGGGGCCATGGTGGTGGAGCTCTGCCCTGGCTCCCCTGTGCTGCAGGTTCCCACACAGGCTGCAGGAAAAGGCCCAGATGGGTGGCCATGTACGTCCCATGCAGCCTTGAGCCATATGTGCACAAACTTCGTAACCTCCCTTGTTATTTTGCACTCCAGGGTTACTGGTGGGGAGCTCTTTGAGGATATTGTTGCCAGAGAATACTACAGTGAAGCAGATGCCAGGTAAGACTGTTTCCAGACCCTTCTGCGTATGTCGCGTGTGTTGGCAAGTGGAATGAGTTTCCTGACTGCTGCTCTGTGCACGGCTTTGTTCTGACACTCTTGCTCCCTGTCTGGAAAAAACAATTCTTCTTTCGGCTATTAGCATAAACTCTTGTCACCGGTCAGCCTGACTCACCACAGCTCTAGCCCTTGCTGCTTGCAGACGCTGCTGTCTTTGCTGCTTGCAGACGCTGCTGTCTTTACCGCTTGCAGACGCTGTGCTCTTTGCTGAAAGACCCGTTGCTAGCGGCTTTGTCTGCCTGACCTTTCTGGTGGGTGGTGACAGGGTGTCCTTCGTGAGCAAATGTAGGGGAGAGCAGTCCTGTGGCTGTGAGAGCACTGCCTGCTTGGCCTCTGCCTTCTCCTAGCAGGGGTTCCAGTGATGTGCCATTGCTGTTGGGCAGACCCATTCAATTTGCCTGTGTCTAGGTAATGGTTTACAGGGCAGGGGAGAGAGGGTGGTTTGAAGGCTGTGTTTCTGTGGAAGCCCTCTCTGACTGTGAGCTGGTTGGCGCAGTGAGAAAAGGCACAATATGTGATAGCAACCTTTATATTTTAATTTTAAAAAGATTTAGAGTTATGCCCTTCTTTTTCTGAGTGTGTCCTCTGTCTCCCATGCGTGAGCTTCCTGAAATGGCCTGTGCTTGTCCCTTTGCGGTTTATGCAGGGTGGGTGTTTTGCGCAGCAGTAGCTGAGGGTGTTCTCTGACCCGTCTGTCTGCTAGATGTGCAGCATTTGGAATCAAAGCTGGGATTAGGCAGCTCCTGTTCTCCTTTAGCAGGGCCTGGAAGTAGCCCAATGGTGACATTTCACCCCTGCTTTTTCTGCACCTGTGTTCTTATCCCTTTTCCTAACCCTTGCTGGAGCAGGAATTAGGGGAGCCATGAGAGGAGAGGGGTAAGAAGGGAGTAGTGGGTGGTGAAGATCATGCTGAGTGCAAGGAAGGGAAAAGTATGACCTGGTGTGTTAGTGTAGGTACTGTTGTGGAGTCTGTGGGCGCTTATTTGTGTTCCCTGTGGTACGCTTACAGCCTCTGTCTTCTGGGCATTGCACCACACACTCCACCATGAGCCGTCTGCTGATGGGGAGGGCCAGTGGGCTTGTCGCCTCTGATGGAGCTCCTGGCAGAGAGGTCTGAGAGCCCTGTAGATGTTTTCAGTGGGGTGTACAGATGTTGTAGGCACAGCGTCTCGGACAGATACACAGTCACTCAGGCCATTCTGCCTTGAAGTTAGGAAGTTTTGAGGTTATCAGTCATCATCCTTCCCCCTGTCTGTCTTGCCAGTGCCTGTTCCCTGAAATGGTCAAGAGCTGGCAGTGACTGACCACTGCTCAGGAAAATTACGGCAGGGTTAGGGGAAAAGGAGAACTGTCTGTTGCTCTGTGAGCCTTCCTCAGGGTGCTCGGCTCTCTGACTGTCAGCCGGCCAGGTCTCGCAGTGCCCACAAGATGACAGAGTAAAACTCCTCCCTTTCTCTCCCCATGCTGAGCTGAATTCCAGAGCAGGCTGGGAGAGTGAGGGAGCGAGGTCTGTGCCAATCCGCCGCGCTTGGCTCGCCTGGGACACCTCACACTTTTGCCATTTTTGGCCAGAAAATCTCTCTCGCTCAGACTCTGCTCTGTTCTAATTATACATTTTTGTTTTGGGAGCGGGGAGATATTCATGGACTCCGACCCTGAGGATTGTACTGCCAGCTCCGGAGGGGTGGGGGTAACAAATACACAGTGCTTCACCTCCTCTCCTCTTTCTCCCCTCACCCTCTTTCCATCTTCTCCAGTAGCCAATTTCCCTTCCCTCAAGTATTTCACTCATTTCAAATTCGTTCCCCTGAGATTTGTAGAATTCGGTGAGAGGACTGGCTGATCATGCACTGAGGACACAGGCCCATCTGAGTTGCCCACATCTGGGTGCTTACTACCCAGCCATAGTTGTCAAAATCCCTACTCCATTCCTCATTCACCCTTGGGAGCTGAGTAAATGTTTAGCAGAAGAGATGTTTTCAATCAGAAATCTCACCCATGGGTGTGTTGCGCTGTCCTTATCTGACAGGTGTAAATAACAACTTGCTTTTGCCCCTGTGGTTCCAGCAACAAGACTGGCAGAGAAACAGTTTTCTATGAGCTGGGGGGAGTGCAGCACGCTGCACTTAACAAGGAATGAGTCTGCTTTTCAGATCGCTAACCCCTTAAGTGGGATCTGTACTTAAAAGGCACCCAGCAAGCGGGTGTGTGTGCACATTGTGTATGTAAAGTGCTTGAGATGCTGCTCTGAAAGCTTTGCAAACTGGCAGGCACCCAGGATTCGTAATCCTGAATTTGCAGGGGGAGGCTGCTGCTCTGTAAAAGTGTCTTTGCTCCGGACTAGCCCAGCTGAATGTTTCCTGGGGCAATTGGGTCTTGCTTGCCCAATCTTGGCTGCTGTTTGCAGATACTTGGGTGCCTCGGTTGTCCTGTGTGGGGTGGGCACTGTTGGCTGAAGGAACAAGTGAGATGCTTAGTGTGCTGGGGAGGAAAGGAAGGAGGTGATGGGAGGTAGGAGAGAGGCTTTGTGGTCCTGCTATAGATAGGATGTGTAGTGTCCTGTTGCTGAGGGGGCTGGGGGCATCCAGCTGTGACAGTACTGAGCTGTGGCATCCAGTGGGCATGATGAAGGGATTCAGCCTGGGGTCTTGAACTCTCCCTGGTACAAATATAAAAGTTAGGGAAATAGTTCTGGGATGAGATGAGATGCCAAGTGTATGTGTGTGTGTGCATAACTCTTGTGTGTCTCTCCCTTTATCTTGCAGCCACTGTATTCATCAGATACTGGAGAGTGTGAATCACATTCACCAGCATGATATCGTGCACAGGGACTTGAAGGTAATATTTCCTCTATGCCACAGAGGCTGAGGAGAGCAGCCAGGGGATCATTGGAAGAGGCAAGACAGGAATACTGTGTTGGCAGCTGGCAGGGTTTTTTTTACTTGAACTGGGCTCAGGGGTTCCCAAAGCACAAACGCTCTCCGTCAGAGTTTTCTGGAGGGTGTGCTGAACTCCTGAGGAAGTTTTCAGTCTTCATGAACCTTGCCAGCTCTCAGCCTCTCTGAGACAGCTCCGGGATGGAGTAGTTGTGAACCTTGGAGTGCAGTAGGCTTTCAGAGAAACTTGGGTAGGATTCATTATAATGAAGGACACTTTCTAGTCTGCCATTGAAGAGATCTGTAGAGACCTGGGGCAATCTCTGTTCAGCCTGCCAGGATGAGTTTGTCTGCATAGAGCATGTATATTTTTATTCTGTGCTGTTGCCAAACACATGCCATTGCGCTAGGGCAGAGATGCACAACAAGAACTTTTCATGTCATTTCTTTCTTCTCTTATCAGTAGAAGCACTTTTAATCTCAAACCAAAACTGCTGGCCAATTAAACACTGGGTGAATCAGCCATTTGCCACACTATAACACATTTATCGACCCAGAGCCCCCACAGTGTAGTTACTTAAACTCCCACACAGTGCCAGCTGCACTGGGAGCTGGGCAGGCTCCAGAATGAAGAGGTTTGTGCCGGAAAGTCTGCCTGCCCTGCAGCCCTCTATGTCTAAAGTGGGAATGGTGATGGCCACCAGTGGTCCAGTTAAATTAATGCAGAATGACACCTGCTACTAGTGTTGGTTTTGGTTTGTTATACAATGCATAAGGGGAAAAGTATAAAAAGTATTTTGCAGAGAGCAAGGTAAAAGCATGTTGCAAGCTCGGTGGCAGTGTTCCCCCAGTGTTTTGATCTAGTGGACAGCTGTTAACCCTTAGTGTTTCTGGCAAACTCCCATGCAACACTTTTGGCCTTCTGATTCAGAGCACTATGAAAAGATGCAAGTGACCTACTGCAGAATGGCTGCTGTGGATTAGAGCTGACACCTGCTCTTGAGAAAGCAGCCTCCAAGAGGCACTACTGCCCAAAATTAGGGCCTCTATGAAAATTGGTAGTGTTTTCCAGTACAGGATGGTTTAAGTTTTCCTTCGCATCCTGTGTTCAGATATAATTTGTTTTGCCTCCCAAGTTTTGTTTGTGTGAAAGTTGTGAACTTGTTTAGAACTTATCAGCTGCTAGACACTCCCCACTGTAGTTAATGTGTTTCTTCTGTTGCTTGCTCTGATTCACTGAAACTATCCAGGCCTGAGGAGTAGCCATTCCTTTTAGCAATAAAAGATCCCGTGCTCTTTATTTAATATTTAGCTCCTTGCCAAAAGCTTGACCTTCAGGATCAGTGTGTAATAACTGCAGAGCTTGCTTCAAGTGAAGTTTTTTCTTTTGCACCTCCCTCTCATAAGCCTGTCTTTTGGCTGACATGCTCTTAAAGAACTTCAAATGTTGAGCTGCCCATAGGGACCGTAAGAAATTAAGGAATGCATTCACATCCTTACCAAAAAGTATGTGAAACCCGAGACAACCCATATGTTGGCAAACATGCACATGGATAAGCACCGTTAGCCTTAAGGTGTTTGTAGCTGTGTTTTAGAAGCAAATAGTGCTTAGCTAGCACAAGCCTGGCCTAGATTTCACTGGTTTTTAGTCAGGCCAAGCGCAGGTGTGATGTGAAGTTGGGCGGGATTTTCAGAAGATTTCGTTGGTCTTCTGCTTTAGGCACTTGTTTACACTGGTGAATTTTCATCAGTGTAGCTTGATTAACACAATCTTTTCCACTTCCCATATAGTGAAAAGCCAGTGGCTTCCCAATGTATTGAGACCCAGTTCCCCTTCCTTCCATGGTGCTTAGGGCAAGGACTGTGATGGGCCAGGCTGTTCTCCCTTCATTCAAAGCAGAAGCAAGGCACATGCCCAGTACTTTAAGGCAGGTGAATGAGCAAAGCATCTTGTTCCTGTCAGGCAGAACAGGGATAGAGGGTTGCCGTGGGTTGAAACTGGTGAGCAGGCTGCAAAAAAGACCTTCATCAGATTTGTGAAACTGAGACAAGCTCCCGTTTCTGGATTTCCAGGCTTCCATCTTGCTTGGTTAAAAACTCAAGTTGATAGGAATTACACAAACAATCAGAAGGGGGTAGGATGAGAAATCACATTTGTCCTGCCTGTCTACAAGTTTAGTTTCCTGCAGAGCTGTAATAGCCACAACCTTAAAGGCTTTGGGGTTTCAAAGAGTCCCATGTAACTAGCTGCTCTGGTGCTTCAGAGAAAGCTGCCGACTCTCAGTACAATTTCTGGAATTGTGTTAAGCCTGAATTGTGTTAAGCTGAAGTCCTCTGCTGAAACACAACAGAATTATGATTTGAGTGAGATTCATGTGAGGGGCAAAAGTCTGTCTCCCTTTCCTGGCACATGGGGGAGGTGACATGGCTGCTTGTCATATAGGTGACAGCAGCAGTAGCAAGACAGCATATTTTGTGCTGCTGTAAATATGTGGCATGAAAAAACAGCTTACAAGAACACTCACTGCTGTGCTGCTTATGCCAATTTGAGGCTGAGGCTTCTTCTGTAAGGGATGAAAGCTACTGCCTATCTAGATGATACCTTCCCACCTTACGGCGCTGTATTTGGCAGCCCTTATTAGCATCATATTTACTTTTCCAGTGCCTTGGGGACTGTGTAATGTTCATGGGGAGAAACATCACTGCAGATTGTATCTACTGCATCTTCCTCCCCTTCCCTCCCCCCTCCATTTACTCTCTGTGGGGATGACAGAAACAAATTTTGGGTTCTGCGCTGCAGGAACTGTACTGCCAGTGCCCTCTGGTGTCAGCATGTAACGTATGGGCTGGGCTGGGAGAGGCTCTGGCTCCCACAGAGGATTTGTGTTAGACTTGAGGATTTTCTGCCGCTCTAGGTCAAGGCCATTTGTTGCTGTTGCTCTGCCTTCACCTGAACAGCTTTAGTACATGCCTGCTAAATTCAGTCAGCAGATTAAATTTAATGATGTGAATACTGAGGTAGGAGGCTTTAACAAGGATGTCAGTCTTTCATTCTTACCCCCTTTTTTCTTTCTTCTCCCTAGCCTGAGAATTTACTACTGGCAAGTAAATGTAAGGGTGCTGCTGTAAAACTGGCTGACTTCGGACTGGCTATAGAAGTCCAGGGAGAGCAGCAGGCCTGGTTTGGTAAGAGTGTTTGAGCTTTCCCACTTTTGCTCCCCCCTTTCCTGGTGGCTGGTTGAGTTGCACCCTCTCTGAGTACTTTCTGTCAGCTCTTCCATCATGTTTGTGTATATTTGGCATTGCTGCTTCCTTTCCAAGCGTCTCAGCCTCTGGGTCATTGGGCACGAGCCTAGGTGCAATAAAGGAAAGAATATGATAAATAAAGACAGAAAAAATGGCTATGTATTTCTCTATTTTTCTTCTTGGTTTACAGCAGATGCTAGTTGTCGGAGATGAATGCAGCTGCTAAGTTTAGACCCTGATCTGAACTTTCTTGCTGCTTAGGAGTGTAGACATCTGGAATTTTGTTTGGTCATTTTACAGAAATGCATTTGACCTGGCCTTCTTCAGGCGCATTTGGATCTGGCCTTATCTTTGTTTAGCTAAAACATAATTAGAAATGAGACCTTCCCAGGCTAAACATTAGCTCTGAGACTCTGCAGTGCTGCAGAGATTCTGGAGAGATGGCTGCTTCTCCTGGTCTGCCCACACTGGTTTGGCAATCGAATGTGTCCCATCTGTGTCTTGTGTTTTCAAACTCCAAGTCGTTATATGTAACAATGATATAAGGCCTGACATATGAGTTTGTGCCCAGCTGATTGACATGGTCCCTCTGTCTTTTCTGTTTTTCCTGCAATACATAGACACTCATCCCATCTGATTTTCTTTATTTTTTTTCTCTTTCTGTTGGTTTACCAAGAGGTAGCTCTAGCAAATATGAGATGAAGGGTGGGAAATGGGTTTTGGAATTTGTTGGTTACCACTAGTGGATTTTGTGATATGGCAAGATCTCTTCTGCTTGGGTACTGTAAGTACTTCATGTCATCCATTTCCTGGCAGGGTTTGCTGGCACTCCAGGCTACCTCTCCCCCGAAGTCTTAAGAAAAGATCCTTATGGAAAACCAGTGGATATATGGGCATGTGGTAAGATTCTGTCAAAATGTTTTGCACTTAAACAACACTGTTTCATGTAGAAGAGCAATTCCTTATAACCTATTGCTGGGAGGGTGTGCAGTGCTCCTTCTTACTGGGTGGAGAGATGAAGGCACACTTGAGGATAAGCACCTTGTGTAGATGGAGTTAATATTGGAGCCTGAACTCATTTGATTCTGGCTTCTAATCCTTTCCTCAGACCATCTATCAGATGTTTGAGACTTAAGAGATAGAACCTATCTATGCTTTGCAGAGTCAGTTGCTTAGATGACTGTAGCAATTTCCTATTACACTAACTATGTAGAAGATGAAATACTGAAGAGACATGATTTTTTTAAAAAGAAAAAATGAAGTGTAAATCTATCTGGGACCAATAAGTTTAAAGATATGTGATACCAGTGTTGCCTGACATGGACTAAATGGTTCTCTGCAGGCCAGGAGTGTTAGCTTTGTCAGTGGCATTTTTGTCCCAAGACCATGCACAGTAAGCATCTAAAAAACTAGTCCTTCCTAAAAAGTCCCTTGCTGCCCAGCAACCCCAGGGGATGTGGCTTCATTTTATTCTGAGAGCAGCTGGGAGTTGTAGCTTAGCAGCCATGGTAGCCAGAGGAGGGTAGAAGGACATCATACACCTTGTTCTAGATCCTGGCAGCTGGCGCTAAGAGCTGAACATGAAGTGCCAGGGTGAGGTTCAGCAGAGGAGAGTTTTGTACTGTCTTTCTCTACCTTAGAAGGCTAAATATGATGGCAAATGGAGATACAGAGCAATTATTGCCTTGGGGACTGTCAAGAGGGAAGGAAGAGGGGCTGAAGGAATAATTGGCGTATTAGCCTAACCATAGTGTATCTGTGTCTCTCCCTCCCAGGAGTGATTCTGTACATATTACTAGTGGGGTACCCTCCCTTTTGGGATGAAGATCAGCACAAACTCTATCAGCAGATCAAAGCCGGAGCCTATGACGTAAGGGCACTTTCTTGCTGAGTACCTGCATGGGTGTAGAAGCCATCCAAAACATGGCACTATTTTACTCGGTGTCCAGCAGCAGGCCCCAAGCTACTGTGCAAAGTGATGTTTGGCGTGTTTATACACCTCGTTGTCTTCACTGCCTGGGATGCAGTCCTGTTTGGGGCTACTGAAAGGATATGTGGAAAGCATCACAGTTGGCACCAAGATGTTGCTGGTCATTAGGGAAATGCAGAGCTGGAAATGCAGATGGTGGGAATTGATGTCTTCTAGTGCATTTACCACAAAGTGCTGCAGACGTAGCTAATGCTAACTCTTTCAGGGGAGCAGAGGGAAGGTAGAATGAAGGAGCCTGTCTTTATCAAGGCCTAATTAAAAGTATGGGGAAGTGTTCTGTAGAGCTAAAATATGGCCTTGGGTTTCCTCAGTGCCACAGTGGAATTTCTTCCAGCCATGGAAAGCTTGGAGCCCAGTGAGAAGACTGAATGGCAGGGACCTTTGGAGGGGTGGCTTTGTGGCGGGGATCAGTGTGGTGGGATGGAGGCTCTGGTATAAAGACAAGCAGTTCATGGAACGGTTCTCAGAGCATGGCAAAACTGAGGTCTAAAGAGGTGCCTGAAGGAAAGGAATAGCAAGGAAGTTAGTACTGGGGAGCAAAGATGGTGTAAAATGTGGTTTGGGTACCACAGCTTGAACATTTGACATAAATTCTTCCATGTAAGGAAAGGCTCAGGAGGGAAGAACAACTCCTGGAAATCCTAGCTCAAAGTCTGTGGGCATGAATATCAAGAGGAAGTTGGGGAGTTCATTTTGTAGGCTGTCTTGTGGTTTGTATTTAAAAAAAAAAAAAAAAAAAAAGCGAGGGTTCTGCTGGACCCCAGTTACCTCCCAGCTTCTGTGCCTGAGACCATGAGAGCAGCTGTACTGGTGAGAACAAAGGTCTGCCTAAACCCATGTCCTGGCTCAGTGGCTTCCTGAGTGAAAGGAAAATGATGTCTTTGTACTTGGTAGCCTTAAATGGACTTGCGTTCCTCTCTTGCCTTCCTGCCCCTCTTGTTTCTGTGTTGCTTGCTCTCATTTGAAGTGTTTTTGCACTAATTGTATCAATGAGGATTTTCAAAGCACTTCAGGAGTTAAATGTCCAACTCTTTCTGTGAGTCATGAGGAGTGAACTGCCTGATGCCTCCTATCTACCTGCTGTTTTTGAATTCTTACCTATAATGAACAAGTCCCAGTAGATTCCTCCCGTTTTGCCTGGTAGAAAACAGCTCAAGTTTTACTGGTGTACCTGCCCCTGGTGTCCTTACCCCCGCACCAAGTATGCACTTGGCTGGTCTGTGGTTATCTCTTGACCATAGAGGAAGTGGCAACTGTGAATTGGACTTTGTGCTGTTGGGTAGGGGGTTTGCAAGACATTACTCTGAATACTTCAGAGTTCGGATGGGGGGAAAGTGTCCTGGCTGAAAGCTCACTATCATAATTTTTGAGTAGTCTCTTGCAATGTTTGCAGAACAAATTGTATAATGCCTTGCTGATGCCTGAGAATGCAGAAATAAGATTATATGCAAATCAAGTAAGGTGGATGTATTTTTATGACCCAACTGAGCAAAGCACAACATGCAGGAGAAAAGAGATGGGATAAACTTTTTTCTAAATGTTGTAGTACTTTACGGAAATGTTCTCAGGATAGATTAGTCTTCCCCCTGTTTAAAGACAGGGGACTTTTCTCCCAACAGCATTTATCTTTGTGTTCTTAAGTTCACCTGTATTTGTACAGTAGATTCATAGGAGTGAGACATACTGCATTTAATGTCAGCATGCTGTCATCGATACCACATGCAAGCATCTGGAGGATGGCGTAAATATCTCATCTTTATCATTACTGGAATTATAGGAGAGAGCAGTTACCCTTCATAGATGATCAGCAACTGAAATACTTGAGATTCTTTTATTTGTTTCCATGTTTCTGTATTCCCATCCACTATTGCATCTCTCTTGCTCCCCAAGTAATGATTTCTGGTATGGTAGATGCTTGCTAACAACTTGCTGGTGGGTTGCTACACCTAAGTGACTGGTATTGTTCCAGGATATTGTGCTTTATGGTGGGGAAAGTGTACCTGATGGGATGTTCTCTGTTAGTGGCTTTTGCTTTCACAAGATTTTTCTGTAGCTAAGTGTTTGTGATTTTACATATGCTGTTATAGCTTTTTAGCATGCTGGAGAAAGAGCAAGGTGGGGTAAAAAAGATAGTGCTTGTGTTTTTCATGTCAGAACTCAGTTAAAAAGATCTGTGACTTTACTTTTTTGACTGTTGAGTATGAAAGAAACTCAAAGGTCTAGTGATTCCTAAAAGGCTTTTAAACTGTTAATCTTCCTGCCTGTGTCTGGTGAATGGTACAGGTGTGTCCTGCTGTCTGGTACCATTCATTTGCTGGATTCTGTATGATTTTTGTTCAGCATGGATTTTCCCAAAAATTGATGGTTTTTGCGAATATGTTAGCCCTGCTATCAAAAGGGCAAAAGCTGGAATTCAGCTGTGTAGGAGGGAGAATGTCTTCTGCTAGTAGAAGATATTTTCCGTTCATCATCTATTCCTTCTTCCTCTTTCAGTTCCCATCACCTGAGTGGGACACTGTGACTCCTGAAGCAAAGAATTTGATCAACCAGATGCTGACGATAAACCCAGCAAAGCGGATCACAGCTGACCAGGCTCTCAAACATCCATGGGTCTGCGTAAGTGTTTTCCTTTATTACGGATTGATTTGTGGTTTACCCTGAACTGACATGTCAAGAAGATTTAGCTGCAGAGGAGCCCAGAATATTTGAAATATTTCAAAATGCGATTTTTTTGGAGGCCGACCTTCAACAAGCCAACTGTGTCATGCTGTGGTGCTTTTATTGCCACTGTAGGAAAAAAAATGCCTTATTCTTTTAGCAGTTTTGTGAATGTCCGTAGTTCCTGGTTTTCCCCACATCTCCTCTTGCAATCCATATCATCCTAAAATGTCAGATGGAGTTTGGCATCAGACAAAATATTTTAGGATTATTTTGTTCTTCATCTCTACTTCAATTTATTGCACTGCATCTTTGCAATGTTGGAACATTTCTGCTCTGCTGCAGCTTAACTGGCTGTAAACCTGAAATCACTGAAAAATCTTTTCCTGTTCTGTGTATGTAGTTTCTGCCTTGCCAGACCCCACACGTGAGTATTTTTCATCTTTTGCAAAGTTGGCAAGGAAATCCCAGAAGGCAGCAGGGAGTGGGTGTAGGGGAGGGCAGCAATGGTGCATTTTTATGTCTGCAGGATGAAATACTTCCACCTAAGTCTAACTAGTTACTCTTGTAACACCATAGCATACTTCCACTTTCTAGGATGTGTCTAGTGTGCTCCTTTGCTCATTTTTTTTCTTGAGAAACTGTGGTGTTTCTTTCCTTCTGCCACGAAACAACAATTTAGCAATTTAAACTTACTTATGTGAACATCTGCGTAACAGGAGTGTAGCGTCTGCTGTAAAGTGATGCAAGTTCCTTGGAAGTCAAAACTTCACACTAGCTGAGACTTTGCATCTCTGTTTTTTTTCTCCTTGCATGCTTGTAATCAATAGCAGTTCCTGTATATTTAACTTTTGTCCCAATGCCTGTAACCAAAGCTGTATGTATTACAATAGCTCGCTCCCTGTGGCAACACAATATAGAATGGTTCAAGAGAGGCTTTCCTTCTCTGAGTTATGGGGAGTTCGATTTCACTTCACAGCCATTTCAGCCTCTCACCCAAACTGCCTCCTGTTGAGTCTGTTGTTTCCATTTGCTCTGCAGTCTCTGTGTGTGCAACATACGTTTTCTTCCTGGAGATGTATTGCTCCTCTGAAATAAATGTGGTAGGAAATCTTAACAGTTTATCTGAGATACTGAGTTTCCTAGAGTCACTGAACTTCTGAAGTACGTGTCCCAACTCTTTGAAGCCCACAGTGAACAACGGGACATCACTGTCATTCCTAAGGAGGCTGAACAAACAGTGACCATCAAAGTTATTAAAGAGAACAGTTTAGCTACATTATTCCTCCACGTTGCCGTGTGTACTGCAGCAGGTGACTAGCTTTGCTGACAGGATCAAAGCAGAGACTTCCCATGAAACTAGCTGAATATGAGCATGGTTTACAGTTCTTTTGAGTATTGCAGAATTTTTTCCAAGCAGGAGAAAGGTAATGGAGGGTTTGTACACACTGATCTGCCAAGTTAGTCATTCACCCACTGTCCTTGTAAAGGGAATTCAGGCTTGTGGCTCTGTGCAAGAGCAACAGCTACTTTGGCATTAGTCTCTGGTTTCCTCATGTGCTCTCAATGACTGGCAACACTTCTGGGAAGTTCTCTTTTTGCAGCTGATGGGATCCCAGTCTACTGTGGGTGACAGGTGTGCATCACTGGCAAGAGGTTATACTCAGGTTTTTGCATTGGTACAATAGAGCTATATGATCTTTCCTCTTGCACGCTGAAAATCTATTTCTGCAAAACTGATGCAAAGATGCCGAGGCCTCTGTTAGTCAAATACTTCTATTCAGGGAGTTGCCACGTCCAGGAAGGCTACCAGTCACTAGTATTCACTAGTATTCACTTACTGCTTGGAATTTTCCCTTAGAGCTGTAACTAATGCAACGCAGATCTTTTCTGTAGTGCCTCTCACTCAGTCCCCCATGGGTATGCTTGTTCATTGGACTTTTGTCTTCTCACTGTCTTGATCCGTTTGTGTGCCTGAGAGACAGGGAGCATTGATTCTCACCTGTACCTCAGTCCCAGAGTTTCTTGGGCACAGTCCTGTAATAGCCAACTTAACATGTCTTGCCGTATTGGAAAGTTCTTACGTTATGAACTGGTTGCAGTGTCTTGCAGCCATGCAGTGGTGAGAGGCTTAGCAACGTCAGCTTGCATGTCCTGGTTGTGTGCCAGTGGAGAGAATGCCCCTGGCTGATTTGATTAGGGTATGTTCTTGATCTTTTGCTGTTCCTGTTTTTCAGCAACGATCCACTGTCGCTTCAATGATGCACAGGCAGGAGACTGTGGAATGCTTGAGAAAGTTCAATGCTAGAAGGAAGCTAAAGGTAAGTATATGTTAGTTTGCCTTAAGTTTGTTTTTAATCCTCTGAATCTGAGGTTAATGCCTTCCTAGCAACACTTTTTTTTTTTTAATTATTAGCTCACTAGTGTTAGTGAAGTACCTTATGTGGTCCTCCAGTACAGGGTACTAAAGCAGTGTACTGAGGAGCTGGGTAGCTTCTTTCTCCAAAGCTGTAAGTTTCCCATGCCTCTTCTGCTACACAATCACCCCTTCTACTTCCTGCAAGAGAGTTGAAACAGAGCAACTAGTTCTTAAATTCTGGGGCTTTTAGTGCTGATCACTCTCTGCCTCCCAGTATAGTGTATCAGTTGCCTGTAGCTAGGGCGAAGCCTCTGGCCTGTGCATGGAGCAGCTATCTGCTCTTTGAAAGTTAGGAAGCAACTATGGGTCTAAACATAACTTAGTGCCATTTTAGATTTCCTAGACTATCCTGCCTGGCCTCTAGCTGCTGCTCTAGAAAGGCAGAACTCCGAGCAGTCCCATGTCAGGTCCAACAGCCACATGTGGGAATCCTGGATACACTAGGACTATCCAGGGTAGCACTGGGATACCTCTGCTTTGGCACCTGACACACTGTGTTCTCTATGGGTTGGCCCCCCACTTTCTGGAGCGAGCGACTCTGTTTCTTATCCCTGCTTTCTCTTCCCCACAGGGTGCAATCCTCACGACGATGCTTGTGTCTCGGAATTTTTCAGGTAAGTTCTCACTGTTCCCATCCCTTCCTTGGTTTTGTTTTGTGTGAGTGAATTAGGGCATATTTTAACCATTTGGGGGTTGAGTAGGAGGGAAGGAAACATGCTTACAGTTCATCGTGGTGTAATGGTGGTTGCTTTGTCTTGGCTGGTGACCAGTGTGAAATAGGAAGTGATTTGTCTGGGGAGGAGCACGTGGCACTGTGGTCTGGTACAAAACAGAAATCAAGTCAGCTGCCACAATCCTCTCATGATATTTTGTTATCAGATTATTTTTGGGAAATTCTAGCTGGCATTTGTTAGCTTTCCCATCTGAAATCAGGAGTCAAGAACTCTTACTAGGTAGCAGTGATTCCTTTAGACTTGAGGCAGGGACATAGAGCAAGTAATAATATTGGTGAGAATAGGGACAGGAGCTAGTTGGGTATTGTATTACTTTGACTTATCAAAAATGGGTCTGAAGCATATAGCTATTAGTTTTCCTTCTTGGAGTCTCAGAAGTGGTTTTCATCCTTTTAGGCTCAATAACTGATAGTCTGGCTCCCACCCAACTGCATTACATAGTGCACTTACTGAAAATGCAAATCTCAACATGCAAATCAGTGCTTTTTGGAAGATGATTGTCTTGGCTCAGCACATCTAGGTGACGCAGTCTTATCTGTGTTCATTTCCATTTGGGTGGAAAACTTATTTCAAGTGCTTTTGGTTTATGGGATTGTTTGCTTTCTTTGCCCTCTTTGCCATTTTTTTTTCTCTTTTTAAAAGGGCAATCATTGAATGCATGAGTCAGATTTTTATTGCACCTGACTACAGTTACTTTCAAGTGAAAGTCTGCTGTATGGATTATAAGTGATGATGAATGGAATGGGAGTGTATTAATTTCATCTGGTCATTTACTAATGGTGGATACCAATACTTATATTCTGGGTGATGTTACAATAAACTTCTAATCGGAATGAAAACCTCTGTGAAATGATGCATCCCAGCATTCAAAGTGCACAGTTATGCATACGTTCTTTTGTGAAATCAAGGCAGCATTTTTAACCTTCTGTATGGTGATTTTTTTAAAAAAATTAAAGGATCTGAAATCAAGCTACAATTAAGGGACAACCCTCAGCAACTTCAGAATGGTTTTTCCTTGGTTCTTGCTTTCAGGTCAACCTGTGCCAATATGTCAGGACTACTTGTGGCTACCTAAATTTATCTTTACTGCATTTCTGATAGTTTGGCCTTAAAGGGACAGAATAATTTTCTCCATTCACCTGTCCCAGGATTGTTTTACAGGACTATTACAGGACTTAAAAATTATATACTGTTTTCTGAGAGTGATTCTGAAATAACTGAGGAGCTATGACACAGGACTTCCACAGGACTGTATGCAACTTAATGTTTTCTTGGGCTTTCTGCTGGTGTGAAGGGTTTTTGATCTATTCACGCAGCTAGTTTTTATTTCACTCAACTGATGATTCTGAAATAGTCAGGTTTTTATTTATTTTTTTTTAAACAGTGGGTTTAGGTTCATTTTTAGTCTGCAAATGTTGTCACTTCTAATGAAGCTGCAGAAGTGCTTGGGTAAGAAAATCTCCTGTGGCCCAGATTTTGAGTACATGAAATGCCTGAGAGAAGGGTTCTCCTTAATGGTGTGTGACCTATACATCCACTTATTCCCTGAGCTAGTATCAAGGAGGAAAAGGCTTGCTCTGCTCATTCTTCTCTGTCTCAAGGGCTGAAGCTGCTGGATCCGCTTCAGTTAACAGCTGAAGAAAAGGAAATCCTAGGTGGCCCATAGTGAGTGCAGGGTTCTCAGTGTCACTGAGTTCTACTTTGAATATAAGCTGTGATCCCAGGTAATGAGACGCTCTGAAAAACTGTTCAGAAAGAAATGTGGTGAATTTAGATGCAAAGCATGTATAGCCTCTGTGGATAGTAGCTATTCCTAATATTCTGATGTGTTTTGAAAGTGTGGAGATCAGCTACTCTTGTTTTCTTTGCAGGACTGTGTGTAATATGAGCTTGACTTTTTAAATTATTATTATTTTTTAATTTACTGAGTTTTTTTAATTACTGCAGTTGAAATACATAAATCTGCTGGAATTGAAGACTAAGTGCATGCTAACTGAAAGTAAAAAGTTAGAAAGTCCATGTGGGAACTTTAGGTAGAGCTCAGACTTTTCCTATCATGACAGGTCATCTAACTGTGCTTGAAAAGTTCTGAAATAGTCCTTGTTTCTTTCCCTAAAGACCTTAAGGAGTTTTTATTTTCTCTAATTGGGTGACACTTGTTTTGTGGGCCTCTAAAAGCCCCATTCCCAGCAGACAGGGAACTAGATTTATGAAGAGCGAAGCTTCTTCCTGTCTGGGGATGAGATCTTCTAAAAGCTTCTTCACAGATGTTTTGAATCAAGAGGAAAATGAAGGCTCATGGTATCAATTAATTAGGCACGATAGTACTATCTGCAGGAAATATGAGAAGACTTCTTTAACCCTGTTGTCATTACTATCTCCTCTGTCACACATTTTGTAATGAGGAGTTCCTTCATTTGACAGTGTGGTTTTAGCTCGTGACAGATTGTATGCTTAAAGAGTCTGTAGCAGTACTTTCTCTTTTTTCCCCATCCAAAAAATCTTACTTTGTAAAAAGCAAAAAAAAAAAAAAAAAAAAAGTTTCTGTTCTTTTGTGAATAATCTGTTGCTTGCTGGGTGCCTTTTGCCCCAGTCCAGTTCCTAAAGGAATGTGTTCTAGCTCCTTTTCCCAGTTATGGTATATTCAACAATTTAATACTGGCAGTTTGTGGTTCTTTTTAGAAGATGGTATCTCAGGTCAGCTGTAGGCTATTTGTTAAAAGCAGATATAGTTGCACTCCTTTCAGTATAAGTCAGGAAATTGAGACCTGGTTATAATAAGGGGTTTGTAGCTTCTGTCCACACTCTGGTAGGTATTCACTCAGCTGTGAGAGAGAACATTGCAATCTAAACTTCTCTGTGGGATCTTTATAGAGTCCCATCAGGGTATACACAGGATGATTTGGGTGCTCACTTGTGGCTTTTGATGTTCAGATGATCCAAGCAAACACTGATCTGATCTGTATTCATTTACAGAATACAGAAGTACAGTCAGGTAAATCAGTTGATTAGGTCATATGCAAGAAACTCCTAAATCACCTTCTGAGAAGTAAATGTACATTTATTACCAGGAGAAAGTTGGCAAGGTTTTCAGAGATTCCTAATAGCTGCAGTATTTAAGGGTGCCTGGACTCATTTATGTAGATAAAACTCTGTAAGTAAGCCTGCTATAAACTGAGTGAAAGGATGGACAAAATAGGTTTTCATCTTAGAAACAAGCCATCTTCACAAAGTGCTGAGAAGTGGCTTTTCTCCATAAGTTATTTTTTATGCAAGACTTACAAGTGGACTAGATTAAATTCTTAGCACTGTTTTCCTGACTGGATTACAACTGTTAATTTGGGGAGGAGTTGTTCAACATGCTTTCACACTCTATGAAATTCACTTCTCTCAAATGGTTCAGCACAAGTCCTGTGTGCCACCCTGTGTTCAAAATAGATCCTAAGGCAGACATTGTAGGTAATTAACCCTTATGCCCGAAACCTCTATCTTTAACTGATGCTGAGCTTTTTACTTGGGAGTTGTCACTGCTTGCTCAAGCCAGTTTTGTGAGGGAGCTATTATGGCAGCTTGTGACAATAGCTGGAATTCATTACATGTCTCTACAGATCCTTATTAACTCCGATGTGAAGTTTGGCGTTTTTAACTAGATAGGTGAGCTCGAGAGAGGCTGGAGGCAGATCCAGGGAGCAGAGTGCTTTCTACCTAAGTAAAGAAGAGCTGAATATGCCTGCACATGTTTGGTGTAGCCTGTACAGAGACGTTTTTGAGCTGACTAAAGAGCAAGAAGAAGGAAATAATACAAATACTGAAGTGATCCTGAAATATTTCACTGTCGTGTTACACCTGCCTCCCAGAAGTGCGTGTGAAACGGAATTTTTGCTATTTTGTGTCTGTATACATATATATATTTATACTCAGATTGGAATTTGGATTCTTTCCTTTAACCATAGTAAAGTTAAAATTGTGCAAGTAGAATATTTGAAGTTTCTGCTGTGTTTGTGTTAGTTATGTAGATATCCATTCAGGACCAGAAATTTGTATCACTTGACTCACGTGAACACTAACCTCCTGGTGTGAATTCAAAGGATGAAAATATGGAGGGAAAAATTTATCAAGATGTTTCCAGAGAGCTTTGAATAAATGAGTGTGAGATCACTGGGAACCACATTTCCCAAGCAGAAGATGAGGTCACATTTAATGAAAAATTAAATTGTTTTAAAGTTATTTCTCTGTATCTACTAAGTTGCTTAAGAAACAGTCAGGGGTTTCAGAGAATGATGCTCAACTACTACAGTGCGAACCTGCTGAAGTAGTGTATTTCAGTAAGTAAATTTCCATTTTGCAGCTTCCCAGAATCACATGGATTTCCTTGCTGCATTTAGGTATTTATCACTATGGCCTGAGACTCTTAATTTATCATCAAAAGTAGATTTAAATTATTATAATAATTCCCTTTTATCTTCCTCTCCCTAAACTTCAGGAGAACTGTGTGAATGCCTTTTCTGGTGGTGTTTGCCCTTCACCTCTTCATTTCTTGGTTTGTCAGGAAATGGAGTTTTTGTAATACTGCAAGAGAGGTACTCTCATATTTTTATCAACTCTTGAATTTGGGACAGACTGGGGCTTTCAGGCTCAAAAGTCTAGGATGGGTGTTCAGACTGTTTTGGCCCTTTAAGGTTCTGCTCCTGTTGGTGTGTGTACATATGCATACCTGCAAAGAGAATGTCTTTCAGGATGTGAAATTTTTGCGTTGGCCGGAAGGTTGTTTGAAAACACTAATTGAAATGTCACAAACTATCAGGCTGGCTCCTGGTTTTTGGCTTTTGGTACATAGCCTTGCCGGAGAAAGTTTTGGTTTTCTGAGGCTGGCAGAGGCAAAAAAAGCAGAAGGAAATCACCTGGCTCCCACGCAATTTCTCCATTTTTCACTAGTGGGAGAACTAGGAGCCCTGTGGCTCATGCCAAGAGGACACCACTGGGTCTGTATTTCAGGCTTTAGTTTTAATGAATGCTCCCTCTTTTAATCTTTCTCTGAAAACCATTGGGGCATGTCTGGGAGAGGGATGTGTATCTTCACTATCTACCCTTGAGATTTTCCCAGTGCGTTGGAAGTATGTGCACAGTGTTAGGCATTGGCTGTGCCTGATGAGATGAATTGGATAGGAAAGAAGGTGTCTGCTATGTCTAGAGATCCTGTGGGTCCAGATCACATAAAGGCTTGCATTGCCTAATGGTTTGGGGTTTTTATCTGCCTTTTCACCTGGTTCTACTCGTCTCTCTCTGCTTGTTTTAAAAAGAGTGTTTTTAAGTGTCTGACTGCTTTTCGTGACCCTTGTTTATCCTGTAGCAGTTCTTTGAACAGAATCACTCTAGTCTTGTTGATGAATAGAAGCTCTCATGGAGGTTTTTCACTGAGGGGGGAAATGTTAAATGTTGCTGGTTGTCTATTGCTCAGGTACATTTCTGGAACAGTGGTGTCGTTTAGGGGATAGAGGGACTTAACAACAAAGCAGGATTAAAAAAAAAAATAAAAATCAACTTTTCAACAAGAGAAAGAATCCACTTTGTAAATTCTGCCAGGCAGTTATCCCATGCAAATAGGTTGTCTTTGTATTGGTCTCTCACTTAGTGCATAGCGTTCCTGTGCAATTGCTATTGCAACAAATTCCCATAGCAAGTCACTGGAGAACCTAAGAGAAAGCGGACTGCTGAGGCAGAAACCAAAGTGAGGGTAGAGAACACAAGACAACTCCCCTCTCTTCTGTGAAATCTGCTGTGTTTAAATGGCCACTCTTAGTGACTTGTGCCTAAATAGCCATCGTGGCAGAGAGTTAAGCATCAGTCTTTGCCCTTAATAAACAGATGTTCTTGAAGTTACACTGCATTCGTGAGCATTGTTTGTAATGGTAGCCAGAGGTGCCTCTTCATGGCTATATATTGACTCTCGGTTGGTTTGTGGTGAGCCCCAGAAGTGACATCAAGTTGAGAATTAGTTAATCTGACTTTGTTTGAACTGAGAACATGAGGATGACAAGCCGCAACTCTGTCACTGGGAATTCTGTGTTGGTATGATACGATTTTTATTTTAATAATCAAGTCTCAGCAAAGTCCAAAATTCTTCCTGGTGTAAGTGCTTGTGTTTAGAAGCTGGGTTGTCTGTTAGACTAGCATCATGAGTTAGTAAAGCTTAACAAAAGCAACCTCAGTGTTATCCCTGCATCCCAAAAAATACTCTCTGGAAGCTCAACCAAGATGAGAAATGTAACTGAGATTTGACAGCTGGGGACAGGGCAAACTCAGAGCAGGCTGGGCGAAGGGCTGCTTTCTCTGGAAGAGGAGGAGTGGGGCTGGCAGGGGGGGAGGCACTATCCATGGCTGTGTTTGGAATGGGTATTTCAGTCCCTCTTGGAAATTCCCTCCTCCACCGCCCCCCTTGGCTCTGGTACATCAAGAGTGTCTAGTGTTTATTGCTGATGAGTTCAGCATTAGGGATTTGTGTTTCTGCCAGGAGCATGGTCCAGAGCCCAGGCTGTTTCCTATGGTGGCCAAAACTGAGAAATGTGGGAAGAGGGAGGGGCATATGGGGTGTGTGCCAGGGAGGCCTTTTGTGTTTCTCTTCAGAGATTAACTGGAGGGTGTCCTGTAAAACCAGGAACAGAACTGTGCTTTTAAGCTACCTAGTTAGCAGTGTGTGCCTTTGTATTGCTTCATTATAGAGGAACCGTTAACTCCACTGAGAAGGGGGAATTTAATCCCTTTAATGTTTAGAGGAAGTGGGAAGGATGGTGAAAATAAATATCAGTATCCCATGCCTGGAAAACTGCAGACCATGTGTACAAGACCATTTTCTGAACAGTAAAGAATCTACCTTCATGTGTCCTTGGATTTTCCCCCTCCTGTTGTCTCCTTGCTAAGCTGCATGTTGGGTGGTGCTGCCCGTCTTCTAAAATGATTCTTGTTACAGGAAGTCTTGTCTGTTGCTTGCTGCAGAAATTCCACTTGCATCCCCTTTAATTTCTGTCTTATAGCATGTACAGGTTGACCTGTGGGTAAATCTGCATGCCTCCCTTTTGTTTGAGGTGTCTGCAGTTATCTTTGCATGTGACTGCATTTCATGGGCTCTCCAGTTGTCCTTACAAACCACAGTATGATGCATGAACTAAATACACTACAGACTGAGTTTCCTTCTGCAGTGCTGGGATGCTGACAGGCCTGTGGGAGAACAGTGTGTGCTGTGTGGGGGTACAAGCAGGGGAGGGGGCTACACGGGCAGGCTGCGCTGGGGAGCAGTGGCTCAGCACTGCATGGCGCTGGGCCACACAGAAGGGCTTTCAGCTGAATTTGCTTTAACGCCATAGAACATGATTTTAGCTGTCTTTTTTCCACAAAGACAAATGTGAGTTTCTGGAGAAACTGCAGAAAGTGTGAAAAATGTTGCTTCCCAGTTTGTGTCTGGGTCAGTCCCAGGACATATGGTGGTGCTGTTTCCCTTCTCTGATGTTTTCTTTTTTTCACTTCAGAGATGTCCTATTTTTGGTATTTGTTAAGTTGCAGAATCCTTTACTCCTTCTGAAGTGTTATAAGACCGTAACAGTTTCTTGTTTTCAACGGTTGTTGTGAGATGCCTTGAGGTATGTGTGGTATAAATGCTGGACCCCTTTTGACCCCATGGTGGCCTTTGTTCTCCTTCTCACTTGCATGTGGAATCAAGCTGGTCTCCTTCATCATGCCTTGAAGGTGGCAAGAACTTATCTGTTAGGTTCAGTCTTGCAATGCTTTAGTATATGTACATTCAGCAAAGAAACTGTTGGAGGGCAGATGAGTTGCTTGGGACAGTTTGTCTGCCCACCTTTATGCGTGCACATTGGAGCATTGTGTTTTGACACATCACATTCAGAGAACCTCTGCACAAGGTTCTTCCAGTGTTCTTGGATGGTTTCTGAGAGCAGGAATGAAGACAAATTCCTGATCTAGCTTTATATTTGCATTAGGCAGTAGAATTAGGAAGACTAATTCCGAAATTGTAATAAACTTATATAGGGTGCCTCTTTATTGTGAAGAGATGCTAGTCATTTGCACCAGCTCAGCTGATATTGTCTAGTTAATCCGTATCTGTAGGGTCATGTGGTAGGGAAGACAGAGTGGAAAATGCTTTTGACATAAAACCTGGAACAGTTGCTTGGATATTGCAAAAACATTTTTGCCTAATGTTGCTGCTTCTAGAGAGAGACTGAGCACTCTGTGTGAGTTGGTCAGCATGTCTTTGGGAATGAAGTATTTCAACAGTCATGTGAGCGTTGTCTTAGGACTTGCCTTTTCTCTAGGCCTCATCTTTGCTGGAGCTATGTCGTGGTTTAAACCCAGTCAGCAACTAAGCACCACACAGCCGAAACCAGGACAAGCTAAAATCCAGGTCAAGTACCCAGACCCGTATGCTTCTCAGCAGCTGCTTAGGAGAGGCGTATCAGTGTGTTGGTCCAGTGGGTCTCTAGCGTGCCATTTACAGAAGTTCAAACAACTGTATATATTCTTCATGAGTAGGCAAGCTATGTTTTATGTCTGTTGAGGTTGTAGATGGGGTCTTACTGTTGACAGTCATTGTCAACATACCACTTTCCTGTAATAGATGGAGCAGCTCCTACATCAGTCCCAAGTGTGCCTTCTGCCAGGCATTTGTTATGGGCTCCCTGTCTGTGCTTATCATGCTTTCGCTTTCATTGCTAGTGCCAGTTGTTCAAGTTGAGCACAGCAGAGCATCTTTATCTTTCAGTGAAGAAATTCGGCCTAGTTCCTGTCTTTCTTTCTCATTCTCTCTCTCTCTCTCTCTTTTTTTTTTAAAGTTATCAGATGCTGCCTTTTGCACTTCTCCAGTCTCTTCCTTCCAGATGTTTCCCCAGAGTAACTGTGAATAGCAGTAATTAGGAGGCCTCTGCGTTATCAGTGTCCCCTTTATAAGCAAAGTCTGTTATGTGAATGGGTGCACTTGAAGATAAAGCCAGTATCCTGTTGCAAAGATCTGGCAGATTTCTTTAGCTTTTCCCCCTGTAACTGCTGGGACTTCTGGATGGGGGTCACTGTGTGAGTGGAGGATTGAAATAGAGGAGCTCTAAAGTCTCATTTCAGACTTGGTCTTCCTGAGATGGTGAAAGTGGGAGCATTTTTGCCGAATTGGGTGAACAATAGATAGGATGGGTGACCCTCTGCTATCAGGGTGGATTTAATGAGTGATTCGGCCTTGTTTTCCAGGTCTCTTGCTGTTAGAGAGGAATTAGCAGGATGGTTGTCCTTCTGAAGTCTGATGCATTTTTGAGAGAAGTGGGAAGAGAGAGAGAAAATAGTCTTGAAACCAAAATCTGACCTACTTCTGCTTCTCTCCACAGCTGCCAAAAGCCTGCTGAACAAGAAGTCAGATGGAGTGAAGGTAAGTTCTTGCTTTCCCATTTCACTGTGTCTCCCACCATCTGAACAGAAGGCAGATGCTTTCTCTGGTGCCCGTCCCCTTCCAGGGTAAAACCACAGCCCTGTCTTGTGGCTGGGATTGTTATATTCAGTGTGTCGTTATGATGCCACCAGTGGGATCTTAACGTTCCTTACATGCAACTTCTACATCACACAACTAGCTTCTACATCACACAACTATTGTACCAGCAAGATTGCTTTTTCTCCTTTCTCTGAAGTATGGAGAACTGGTCAATGCTGTGGATTAGAAAGACCAAGGACTTGCTCAAATGTGACACATGCCTCTGACTAGTCTGTTCAGCGCAGAATGCTTCTGGGTATCAAAATTGCACAGAGCAATTGTCAGTGACTGATGATACTCAGCAGACCCCATGGAAATCTCTTTGTCTCCCCCCTTGGACAGATGCTAAAGGTTGAGCTGGGAAGAGAGGTGGGGAAGGAGGAGCCTCCAGATGTTCATGTTTGGACAGAATGGAAACCAAGTCTTGTGTTAGAAGTTCAGACCACGTCCCTGAGGGCCAGGCACTCTCCTGTTCCTTTCTGAGGAGAATTATTTTCTCCCCACTTCAATTTCGCTCTTTCTGTGCCTGGTCATCCTTTTGTTCTGGAGGTCAAATAGGCCATTCCCTAGGCTGTATGTTGATGCAGGCAGTGGCCCTTTACCATCTGGTACTGGAGTAGAGACCGTTATGGGCTAGAGCACTGTCTTCCCCTAACTGTTCCAAAGGATAACTGTCCTCCACATGGGAAAGTAGGGTTTGGTGTATTTGCTTGCATTTCCATTTGAAGTCCAAACCGTTCTCCGCAGCTGTTAGGCGGAATAGTTCATCTCCTGGTTTTGCACTGTGGGCAGTCTTCATTCTCCCCATGCTTGGGGGTTGACATGCACACTGCAGGACTAGCATGCTTGTTCTCTCCTGCTCTCTTAGCCCTTTTCCATTTTAATGAGGCTCTGCTTCTAGAGGGCTCACAATACAAGGAGGCTGCTGGGAAAAGAGGCTTTTTCAGAGTTGTTGTGTTTATTTTGGGGACTGCTCTACTAAAGCCTGCAGTCTTGCAGTTCTGTGTTCTGCCGTAATGACACCCAAGTCTTTGGGGTTTTTTTGACCAAAATGCTATGTGGAACTGCTGTTCTTGCCCTAGGATACTTATCTTTGAAATGTGCCTGCAAGAGTGAGCTTTTGTGCCTTTCAACATACCTGCCTCTTGTACAGACATGCATTGAACACATGCACACTAATACAGCAAGTGTGCTTGAGTTGTCACATCTGTTGATATGGAAAACATTCCAGTAAAATCCCAGCGGAATAAGAATGGATGATCCCAAATGTTGTGAACTGAGAACCAGCAGATACATGCTTCAAAATCCCAACGTGGCAGGGGAGAAGCAACTGGAAAAGCATCAGATAACAACACGTCTACATAGTTTTTGTCACCTACCTAGAAAAAAACTGGCTTTCTTCTCAGGATTCTTGATTTCCAACAGGCTCTCAGGGAGTGCTACAACTTGGGACAAAATCTTCCAGAAATGGATAGATGATGTGCACACAGGTTTTGAGGCACAGCTTCCTGGTCATGTAGTTACAAGGAGACCTGTATGTTAGAGACTTCTAGCTTCAAGAAAGCTTGTGGTGTTTGTTTCATTAAGAACATTGTGTCTTCCTCTGTGAAAAGAGTAAAGCTGCATTTGCTTTCCTAGCTGATTTGAATTATTCTTCAACTCTTCACAGTATATGTTGTTCCTGTTATATATAATTGAATACTTGTGATAAAGTGGAAGGTAGACTAGAGAGCATAGCATTCTCTGTACGTGGTGAATGGGGTTGCCCTCTAGGAACCTCTTCTCTACTTCTGCATGATACTGGAGACCTGCAGTCAAGAGTCTGCATGCAAATTCCTTTCTCCTAAGTGTCAGAGCAGTCTTGCTCTGCAGTATGAACCTGGGTGGTGTCCACGAGGGGCATCGCACGCTTTCAACCTGATCTCAGGGCCCTCAGAAGAGTTGTTTAAGCTTCCCGTTTTCCCCAAACAGCATCTATCTTCAGGTGTGGCTTTTCAGTCCTCATTTCTATAAGCTTTAACACTCAGAAAGAAATAATGTGTCTTCTTAAAGCTGGTGTTTTGAGTAACCCTCTTGCTCAATAATGCAGACTTTTAAACGTACAGGTCGCTTTCCCCCAGTACGAAGTTTGGACAAGATAGAGAGCAGACAGTGGTCTGTGTGTATTTGTAGTACATCCTTAACACTTCTGTTGTAGGATTTCTGTGGCTACATGCTTGTGTCCTTCCTTGTCCCTACTGTCTACATGTATGGTGCTGCTTCCCATTAGTCATCCCATGGAAGTGTAGCATTTTACCACTTCCATTTGCTTGTTGGAGTAGTACTGGCACACTTGGCTGCTGTGCAGCAGTCTCTGTGCTGGTCACTGTCTGGTTAGTGGCCTCACCATTGTGACTAGCCTGCTTTTCATGCATTGCTCCTTATGCAGGAAACTTGTAATTTTAGCCCCACTGATTTTCTCATCCTAGATAGTTCTGACAAACAACTTGTGCCAGTGACTGGTTAAGTTAAGAGCATCTGGTCTTGCATTACTTGTAGCAAACTATGATTTTCTGCCCATTGCAGTAGTGTAGAGCACAGACCATGACTTGAACACCAAACAGATTTTCAGCTTTGTGGTATCCTTTTCACTCCCACTTCCTATATAAATAATGTTACATCAGATGTAGGTTTAGAACAAGCATTGCATGCTGTATTTTTGACTGTAGTCTGCTGCTGACCACATGCCATGTGGTTAGGCTGTTTCTCCTGTTCCCTCTAGATGGAGGGAACCATGGAGACTCCTGGTTTGTTTGGTGGTTGGGTTTTTTGTTTGTTTGTTTATTAAAACCTTCTTGGAAATTAATTCCTTCTGGAGATTTGAGAGAAAATATGTGTCAGTTTCTTCACTGGCTTTACCTGGTCCAAGGGTAACTGTGCTCCGTGAGAGTGTTGCCACAGATATCCACACAGTAGATGAGAATGGAAAGAGTATTTCTTCCACAAGCTGATGATTACACTAGTGTAAAAATGAATGGCTTTAAGCCCATTGAGAAAAAAAATCACCATTTTGTCTTAAGTTACTTTCTGTTCAAGGTAACTTTCCTGTCCTTTTGGCTGGTATTCAGAGATATCTATGCTGGAATCCTGCATTATTTGACAAATACAGTAGGAATTTCTATTACATAATATTAGGCAAGTTTGAGTGAGGCCTATATGTCTTTCTCATGCTTTATTCCCAAGAACTCCATGAAAATGTGTGTTGGTGAGTATCGGATGCAAGGTGCAGCATGGTGTTGCTGATTTAGCATAAATGAGAGAGGAATGATATATTAGTCATATGTGGCGATATGAGCATCTAGAGTGAGTAGCGTTGAGCTGATATGTAAGAAAAAAACACAATTTTTGTTTCTATAGGAACTGGCTTAATCCTTTGCTGAAGCAGGCCCAACACACTAAAGCAATGGGGATGCATGCATTTTACTTGCATTAGACAGTTTTGGAAGTGGGGGAAGCTTAAATCAGGAGGGGAGGACTGGAAGGAAACTTTTTTTTAATTCCAATATAGGTGTGTCTGCACTTGGGTTATTTTGATAAATTTCCATGTGTATGACCCTCTCCTCCAGCAAATTCCTTCCCAAAATCTACTTGAA
The DNA here is from genome assembly GCF_034638445.1 of Ciconia boyciana. Lineage (NCBI taxonomy): Eukaryota > Metazoa > Chordata > Aves > Ciconiiformes > Ciconiidae > Ciconia > Ciconia boyciana. Next base: position 43,114,890 of record NC_132941.1, read on the forward strand.
GCATTTCTGGTTTTCATTTTGCTCTGCTGCTTCTATTTCAAGTACTAATTCTGCTAATTGGTAGATATTTCATCAGCTTGGCACTTGAGAACTTTTCCATTATCTTAAATAATGAATGATTTAAACTGCCTTGAATCTTAAATTGTCCCTGCTCAACAAACCTTTGGTAGTGCTGCACTCACTTTCTTCAGGCAGAATTTGGATCCAAGCTGATGCAGTAGCAACAAGGAAGGCCCAGGTTTTATCCCCAAGGAACATGCTTTTCTGCTTTCAAATCCAGAAAGTGAGGCTAGAAGATACTGGGTGATGAATTGCAGAGCTATGTAACATACTACGTATCTTGTGGCCACCACTCTAGGTCCCAGGTATATTTTTTTAAGATTCTAAATTATGAGCAACATTGTGCAGCTGCCATTTTAAAATTTACTTTAGATAGTTTCATGTCAAATCTACTTGCTTTCTTGTTCCCCTTTCTGCCTATGATCTGGACTTGCTATCCACTGCAAGGTGAGGGGGTTAAGGAATGGGCTGGGGCAGACACCTGGGTGAAGATTAAGGACACTTTCTGCTGAATGTCCTTTCTCTGACCTTGTCAGGGTCTGGGCTCCCTGTAGTTAATGTTACAGTCCTACTGTTGATTTTTTTTTTTTTCTTTTTGTCTCTGGGCAGCACTTCAAACAGTCGTGTTCCCTTTTTTCCCAAAGGGTTATTTCCCTTCCTACTGGTGTGAGAGGATGCATGTGTTTCCAGTCCTAGCCGGGCGTGTCAGGTCCATCTGTATAATGAGAATTTGTTAATGCACAAAGTGCTATTTTTAGTTAAGTAGGTAATTGTAAGTATTTTAAAATGAGTTCTCTAAGCTCTTTGTCAGTTTCTTCTTCTTTGCTTTCTTTTTTTTAATGAGCACTTTGTTTTGTGATTAGAGGATACAAAATGATAATGTTTTTCAGGCCCAATGTAACATTCTATGTAAATAGTAACTTGTGGAGAATGCTGTGAGATGCAGGAGATTTTAACAGCATTCACTTGCAATGCTCTCCAAAATTGGTTGATTTTCTACCTTGCCTCTGCTGCATGCACACTGTTTTCTTTCCCAGTAAAAGCTGAATAGCATAGCTGAAAGGAGAACTCATCTGGAACAGTCAAAATCCAGATTTTTGGTGTGACAAGGTTAACGTTGCAAAACCTGCCCTTCATCTTACATAACTGCAAAGAGGCACCAAATACCATTTGTTCTGCTGTTTGTAAGGAATATTGCGGTAAGCGTTCATTTTATGCCTGGCAGGTACCAGCTTTCCCTGCCCTTTGCCCAGTAAAGAGTATGTGGGGAAGGCAGGGTGCTCTGTAAGCTGGCATGGCTTCTGCGAAAGCCGTTAGTGAAAGCATGCCTTAGACAGAGAAGGCACAGTAGCAAGGTGAACCAACAGGGAATCCTTAGAAAATCTGCAAGGGTCAAGTAACACCCATGCAGTGACCAACAGGAGTTAATGCTCCTATTTCTTTATCTGGACTTTTTATGATCTTAAAGCCATACTGTTTAAAGATTGTTATGGTGAAGCTAAATGAGGAGAACCCAAGTTCACCTGAACAGCACAGTTTTATGCTGAACTGTTTTATGCAAGATGCTTGGGCAGCGCTTCAGATCTGTTCAAGTGCTGACATCCAGTAACACATTCTACCCACCTTTGATGCATTCACTTTTTTCACTGTGTTGTTGTAATATCTAGAAACTCCAGCTGAGATCAAGGGTCCAGTGTGCTCAGCGCTGTAGCGATGCCTGAGCAGAAAATCCCTGCCTCTTAGCTTACAATTTGAATAGACAAGCTGACAAAGGGCAAGTGAGAAGATGGATTGACAAAGATGAAATGATTTGCTCAGCATCACACAAAAGGCCTAAAGCAGAAGTAGAAATAGGACCTCAAATCTGCTAGTTCACACTGCCCCTCACTGATCTGCTTTGAGTTCAACATTTTTTTTGCCTACCTTAAGTTCTGAAATGACTATACTCTCTATAGGAATATAAGTTGCAGCAAGCATGATATTTTAACATACTGATACTGTCAGTATCAAGCTGGGGGAGAACTGCATGTAGAAGACAGAAATGCAAAAAGCTGTTGTAAAAAGATATCCATGTTAAGTGCTCAGAACTGTGAATGGGACCTTGCCCGGAATCACTCTACTTCCTATAGCATCTTCTAGTTTGTGGTGTATTTTCCATAGGTGCTCAGAATGGTTTGTGCTTGCCATTTCTAGTATTGCTGCTACGCTAAAGGAACAGTGGTTCTTCAGGTTGTCTTCTGTCACCTGCTGACTTCTGTTTATTGTTACCTAAAGTAAGAGTCTTCCTTAAGTTTCGTTGTAGAGAATCTGCTCCTCTTTTGAGATGAACACCTGAATTTCACACAAATACAGAAATAGAACTTTAACAAACATCCATCCCTGGGTTTGAGAGGAAAATGTTGTCCATACTGCTTTGGGAGAATTTTTGTCGCTCGGATGTAGGGAAATCCTTGAAGTGATCACTTAGGTACTTTACTATAGGCTATCTCTCTGCCTTGAACCATTTTTTGCATTCCCTGGGATGTCTCTGCACTGCCTAGAAATACTTAGAGATGTAGCTGTGTTATGGAAGGGAGAGAGAACTCTCTCTGCAACCAGACTTCTGTTATCTTATTTACTTTGCGAAGTTGCAGTCACATTACAAGAAGAATAAAAAGTTTTGCTCGCTCAGCTAGTCACCTTGGGAAGGTGATGTAGATGGCTCTGATGCAGCTGTTACAGAGGGGATTGGGACACTGATCTGGTTTTAGTAATTTCCTTGTGTATGTTTTGACTTAATAAGTTTTGATGCTTTAGCACTTACTGCTGGTGCCTCATGTTGGCATTATCCAACTTGTCCTGAATTGTAATAGTACTTTCATGCTCTGGTCATAACACAGACCTCACTCCCCACCCTTTTCATACTCCCTAGCTAGCTGTTCTCCCCCGTTATTGTAGTATCCAGTAATTGTGTGCTTTCTGGGATTTCTGCAATACATCGTGCCATGTCAATAGACCAACACTGTTTTAAATGTAGATTGTACTCTAATTAAATTCTGATCTGCAGAGGGTTCTGTTTCCTCCTGTGTCAGTGTTACTTGTGCCTCTAATATAGGAGGGTGATTGTTTTCTGTATGGCTTGGTTGACTCTCCTTTCATATTGAACCTTTTGCTTGTCTCTTAACATTTTCTGCCCCTTTTCTTGCTTCTGTAACTCATTGGAAATCTATATGAACTTCAAATGAGACTGGCTTCCTTAGAGAGAAATTTCCCTGGGGTATCCATGTAGCCTCTGTTTGTCTGCTGTAACTTACAGGATACATTAAAAATAAAAACTGAAGTTCTGGAGCAGTTTCTCAGCTGGTGTGAATGTCTACTTCTCCCAGTTAAAAATTCCCTGTTGTGACTGGGTACAAGGATTCCTCTAGGTTGTTGGTGGTCTAAGCATTGTATTCATGCACTGCTAGTACATCCTGTTTTAGCTCTAGCTTGAGGAAAAGCCTGTGGAGAAGCTAAATTGTCCTAAAAGAAGATGAGAGAAATCAAAAGTTTGTAAACCAGGTAGTGGCAAGCCCTGTGTTGTGCCTCCATGAAGTGGAAGATGGGTGAGCCAAATGCTGAACAGATCAGTGTTCAGTCTGTCCGTACTGGAATTAAAGATCAGATGAGGCAGAAGCTTTGCTAGTTTGAGTCTGTTTATGCAGTGGCTGTGTGATTCTGGGCTGTATGGTGTGATTAGGAATGTGACTCTGGGTATGAGGTGAACATGGGTGCTTCTACTCTCAAAGACATGCCAGTCTATATGTGTGCTTGAGCTCTGATGTGAGGATAGCAGGGATAAAGGCAATGTTCCAGATGAAAGCTATGAAGGCTCAGTAACTGTATGAAATGGGGAGGTACAACTCCATGGCCTGTACTGAGTTGAAGGGCTGCTCCAGAGGTGGGCCATGGTAGCGTGCAGGAGTCCAGAGCTACATAGCTGAGTCCATGCCGTCATGGTTTTTGGCTGGGACATGCTGTCCTACAGTACTCTATGAGCTAGACTCTGTAGTACCTCCCCATGAGTAGTAAGCAGCAGAGAAATAGTCTAGATAGTACCAAAGAAGAAGAGCAGATGCAAAATGTATGTGGAGACAGCAGGGGAAAGGGGTAGCATTGTAATGCTGAAAGACCTGCCAGACTCAGCTTGGACAGGATGACACTAAGAGTGTAGTGAAAGAGCAGAGAAATGCATGCTGAGCCTGGTTTACTGGAGAGTGCAGTTTGGTGTGAAGGTGTCTTTGAAGATGACTGAAGATGCCTTTGAACAAGAGTAGAGTCCAAGAAGGTTGGGTAGTGTTTGAGCATTGCTCCCTGTTAGTTCTTCTCCCGGTATCTGAGAGCGCAAGGTGTTCTGGCTGTTGAGTGCCTCTTTGCCTTCCTTGCCTTTCCTCTATGTCTGAGCATGGGTGCACCTTGCCTGTCAAATCAGCCCCAATTTCTGTGTGAGGGAGCCTTTCTCCTCCCCATGCTATGCAGAGAAGTTCCCTCTTCTTTCTTTAGCCCTTGGGGATGCCCTTCCCATTGCACCCTCCGCCCTACCCTCTGATTCTAGTTGCAAACACACCTCTGCTTCCTCCAATGTGAACACACGGGGGTTTTCTGCCTACCTCTTCAGTGTGGCTGGGGAAGCTGCACAGTTTTCTGAGGTGAGAGAGCACATAGAGGCACCCCCTTGCATCCCACATCTTGTGCATATATATTCCTTCCTCTTCTCTCCTTATATCAGTGTGTGGGGCACCTATGTTCTGACCTCGATGTTTGAGTGGATGGGGGTCTTCAACCCTGCCCTTTCCCCTGGTGTGTAGTCATGTTCTTTAATGGTGATTTCTCTCTGCGCCTTCTTGCGTGTCTGTGCATTTCTGCTGCTGCTTATACCTGTCCCTAGGGGAGCATTATTGGCAGGGGGGCCCTTGCTGGCACACTAATGTGTGAACAGTTTTCTGTGCTTTTCTTCTCATCTCCTCTCTTCCCTTCTCTTTCCCTCTCTCAATGATGTGTCCAGAAAAGGAAGTCGAGCTCCAGTGTGCATTTGATGGTGAGCACCTCCCGTAAGCTGCCTGCGATTCGTGCGTCCGCCATTCTCATGCCATGCACGCTCGGCTTGTGCTCATCACCCTACATAGCATGTCTGTGCAGGGGGGCGGTGGCGGGGGGATCATTGTGCACTGAAAGGTCCATGTCCTCACTAAAAGGGCCCTGTGACCGTCTGGCCCCCGGCCAGTCGTACAGTTCCCATTTTGTGCAGAAAATCAACTGCTGGCAATGCAGTTCGACCTTGCCTGCTCTGAGTGCGAAACGAAAAAAGGCAGTGGTTCTCCTGGGCTCAGCAGAGCAGCTGCGTGCCTTGCCTGGACATGGGGCTTTGTCATTCTGTTGCAGAGGTACCAAAAAGAGGAGCAGGTGCTTTGCCTGGTGTTGGTGCCGTCATCCTTGGTGGGAGCCCTGGAGTGTAGAACAAACTGGGAGTTGCTCCAAATGTGGCAGAGACTGATGGGGCTCCACTGTTCAGATGAAATGTGTGGGCACAGCACCGCCGGGCAGCTCAGAGCTGCCGGTCACTTTTTTTTAGCATACTTACTGAAAAGGTTTGTCAGAGCCTTTATAATCCAAAACTTCCTTTTGTCCTGATCTCGTTTATGTATCCCAGCATGACCAAATGCCCAGTAACTGCCTCCCCTGTCCTGTTCATTTCCTTTTTTCATCCATACAGATGTTTGACATCCATAGAATTTGTCAGAAAAGTAGTCAAATCCACTCTCAAGGGAGCAAAGAGAAAATTGGCCAGTGCCATATTGTAAGGAGTCATACACAGACCATTCAATGATGGCTTTGTCTCTGACACTGAGATATGAACAGTAACTAAAGTGCAAAAATTAGTTATTGCATTATCTCCTTTACACAGAAAAAGAACAGAAAATATTTCTCCCCTATTGCAGGTAGGAACAGGAATGTTATAGTACTGAGAAAGCAGAATAATTTGTTTCTGCATTACTATCGGGAAGATATTTCTCCTCTTCCTTCTTCAATGACAACTTAAAACTATCTAAACACAAAAAAGTAATCCCAAAGTACTGCCTGGAAAATGCGATGTGAGGGACTGACTTTTCACCAGCCCTGCCTTTATGAAACTCCAGGGCAGGAGTTTGTTGTGCCTTTCTTGCCCTTCTTTTCTGCCCACTGCCAGCAATACTTAAATTCCCTCTGCATATTGTTTTAAAGCAGCTGGGGTATGTAAACCATGTAAGTGTCAGCCTCAGAAAACATGGAAGCAGTGAAGGTGGCTAAATAACCACAGACAGCCCATGTATTGCTACTTACTTTTTTTTACTTGGCTAGAAATGTGTGTCCCTAGCGATATGATCACTGGTCTGTTTTCTTTCTCTTGCACCCCCTATGTTGTTTGTGCCTGTCTGTCTGTCTCTTGTCTAGCTCAGGAAGCGCTGCCAACTGCTGTGCCAAAACTAATCGTGTTGCGTAGATCTTAAGAAGGGCCTGGCACCTTTTTAGGTGAATTGGCCTCTTCTAACTTGAGCTGTACCGCTGTGAATTACCAAGGATCATAGCCTGCCCAGTGACTGTGATGTTGGCTGGCAGTAGGAGGGGAAGGAGGGGTAAGAGTTGGCTGTGGTATCTGGGGCTCGGGGAAGGGCAGGCCAGTCTTTTCCGGGGACGGGCAGTTGGTTAGGTGGCCACAGGACACGAGTGTGTGCAGGAAGTTCAGTAGGTCAGATACCTCCATCTGAGAAAGAGCTGTGAAAACTGCTTAGGCTAAGTCTTCTGCCTCTTATTTCCTTGGGACTCTGTCCTGGAGTAAAATGCTATGTGATTCTGGACTAGCAAACATGATACTCTGTCTTCTTCAGCCCACTGGATGGGGAAGAGTATGATGGATGAACTGGGTGTTAAGTGCAGCCTGGAGGGTAGGCTGTGTGCTTTGGGTGTGCGTGGTTTTGCACTTTGTAAGGTGATGTCCCACACCTAACAAGCTGCTGTCAACTTTTTTTCAGAACAGTGGCTTCCTGGATGGTGAGGTGTGTTTTTTTTCCCCATTTGGCCTCAGTTATAAAGCCTTCAAAAAAATCAGAAGTATTTTTGTATAGCTTCTTTCATGTTAACTTTATCTTCTCATCCCAGTGGACTAAGAAAAATGGGCTGTGCTCTTCTCACTGGAAGAGGTTTGGAACATAGATCTCTGCATTAGGATCACTGTTTCTGAAGAAGTACAGGACCCTCAGTGCTGTGTGGAGGAGTGGACCCAGGCATTGCCAGAATTTTCATTGTGTTTATGCCACAAAACAGCTTGGGATTCATTTTTTCAGGTTGATCTGCTCCTCTCTTACATCCACAGCGGCCTGTCATCTCTTCTGCCATCAGGCTGGAAATACGTGCAGGAAGCAAAGTTCTTGGAAGGCCAAAGTCTTAGGACAATGTGGGGATGTATAGGAAGAGGCAGTAAACAGTAATTTGCGAAGTGTTTCTCCTTTCTTAGTTTTGGGGATGAGTGTGTCATATGGTCTTTTTTTTCCCATGGGCTTTTAAAGAATGCATTCTTGCCTCTGTCGTCTTCCTCGCCTCTCCACCTGCCCCATCTTCCTCTTCTGTTTCTCCTCTCTCCCTCTCCAAAAGGGATAGCTAAGCCAAGGCATGCTGCTTGTGAAGAAACACTGAAGTATTAGTAGGTGTGTGTGAAGTCTCAACCTCATAGGATCTGTCTCTGGTAGATATAATTAAACCTTTGGCAGATGTTTTCCAGCTCAGCATTTGACTTCTGCATTCTTTGTGGTGGTTACTGGGTGATGAGGGCCTGGTGTTTTGCAGTATGAGTTTGCACTCCCCAAGAACAGTGGGATGGAGAGCAGCTGCAATGAGGTCACGCTGCTGTGAGCTCCCATCCAGTACCCCTGATCTGTAAACCAAATAGTTTGAGTGAGGCTCCTGCAGTGCTGATTTTGACATTGTTGCTGGTGTCTGGCAGCAAGAGCACTATATACCTGTTGTGGGGGTTACACAGCAGTCTAACTGTGGGCCTAATTCTCTGACAACTGACTGGATTTGTGGGCTACGAACTATATACTAGTGGATACAGGTTTGTCTTCCTGCAGACATAGACTTGCTTATTCCTGACGTAACTGACATACGTGACTCAATGGGATGTTTCTTTGCAGCAGGCTGGTGACTGCCTCACTGTTGTGCTATGTGAATGCAAGAAATGGAGATTTTATTCTTCTACCACAGCTACAAGAGAGACTGAAGAGGGGAAAGATTAAAAACTACTGGGCACCATCCAGAGGACTTGCTACTAGGGAACTACATGGCCTTTTCCTTGCGTCCCACCCCCATCCCTTTCCATATTTTGGTCCTGAAGTCTCTTTGTTCAGGTCACAGCAGGGACACAACACACCATACCTCACCTTTTCTCTGCCTTTTCTAGAGCTGACCACACTTCTCCTTGCCTCAGCAGATTCCCTGGGACCCTCAGTATCATCACATATCTAGGACTCTTCCTGCACACTTTGGGACTCCTCAGACACAACTCCCATTTGTCGCCTGTTTGAGACTGCACCATGACTATTGTGTGTGTCTCACGTCTGTAGTCTTTCTCTCAGGACTGCTGCCATCTCTCATTCTTCTTCACCAAATACTTTTGTTGGTGCTCATTGCAGGATTCTCCCCATCCCTTTGGGCTGCTGCCTTTTTCCCTTCTGTTTTCCTTCCTTATAGCTCCAGCAGTCCATGCACATTTGGGTTTTGGTACATCCCTTACAACATCTGTTGCCTTTGAGGGGAGGATGATGTCCAGCGACCCGGGCAGCACTCCTTCTTCCTCCCTCTTCTTGGTGATTGAGCCTGTGGGGGAGGGAAGGGTCTGAGGAGATGGTTGGGATTGAAGCAATACTGTCATTTTCTTGCTGCCTCTGCTGCCCAGCAGGGGAACTAAAACCATGTTTTTCTGTCTCAGCCACAGAGCAACAACAAAACCAGTATAGTAAGCACTGCAAAAGAAACACCCCCAGTGCAGACGTCCATGGTATCTTCCCCAACCGCTATTTTTTTTCCTGTTTGGTTTAATTTTGATTCTGTCCTCTCCCTTTCTCTCCTTCCCCCCCATCCCGAGTGCTGCTTGTGCTGCTCTGTTTCAGCTTGTGTTTTGGCTTTGTTCTGTCTGTGTCCCTGTGCTGCTGTGGGGCCTGATCACAGCCTCACAGGCTTTGGGGTTGGGGCTGCTGAGCAGAGCTGTGGTTGGATGTGGGGATCGCAGCTTGCCTGGACTTCCCCTTGTGCCATCCCTGTATAGTTCTGTGTGTCCCGTTCAACTGTTCCTGCTGGCTTTGGGGAGGCTGGTTTGGAAGAAGAGAGTGGCAAGCTCCATCCACTCTCCAACACCCAGGAAATGGAGGATGGCCTTCAGGACACCACAGAAGAAAGGGCAGGCGAAGGGTTTTTAGAGGAATCCTTTGATGGCCCGTTTGGCCTGCTCAGTTGTGTGGTTGATCCTCTGCAGCTCGCTGACTTGCTGGGCTAGCATTTTCTCTTTGGGCTGTGTGCAGCGGGCTTCGTAGGGTGCCCTGTGCCTGGTATGTTTAATGGCACAGCTCGGTGTGGTCTGCCTCAGTATGCTTGGAAGATCGGGCAGCAGTGCAATGGGTGGCAGAGGCAGATGGGTGAGTGTGTATATCTGCACCGTCACAGTCGTTGGTGCCCTCGCTGAGCCCCCTGCAAGAGTGACAGCAGTGGGAGGAGATGGTGCAGGATCCTGAAGTCTTGTCCTGGTAATGAAGGGATGAGTGCAGGAGCTAGTTAGCACCCATAGGCCTGGTAGCTGCTCTTTGTTGTGTGTCTCTGGAGAGTTGGATTTGGCATTTTTTGAGGGGTGGGAGGGTGGGGTTTGATGTTTTTGTCGTTTGTTGTAGGGCAAAGGGTTCTTGGGACACTTCATAATTTTCTGCTTTCCCTTCACTGGCTTTGTTCATTATGGTTTTGATACTGAGGGACCTTTATAAATTATTAATTATTATCATTATTATTGAAATTGGATCTCATTTTAGAGACTTTTATAAAAATGTGCCTTTTTTCACAGCCCAGTTCCCTTCGCAACTCCTCTCTGCGAGGCATTGAGGTGGTCTGGCTTATCTTCTTTTTATTATGGAAATTATGAATGTCCCTTTTTTAGGGTAAAATACCTGGCAAACTTTCCAAAAAACTGGGAGACAAAGGCCCCAGCCCAGTATTAACCTTTCCTCCCCCTCTCCCTCTTCTGAAGCATTTTCCAGTGAGGATGCTGCTGGGGGGTCATTACTTCATGAACAGCTGCAGAGGGTGCAGACCAGCTGCTCAGTTCCCATCTGGCATTTGTGCCAGCCTGGTTCACTGGAGGCAAATTGGAAATTAGGGGCAATTGCAAGGAAGCTGGGGGCTTTGTCTCCTTGTGACTATAGCTGTTAGTGCAGCCTCTCTCTTCAGGAAACCTTCTGTGCAGGAAGTTTGTGCGCGCACGCAAGCACATGTGTGCTGTTTGGAGTTTGTGGTTTGATTTTTATTTTTTTTTATGTCAGTCACCTTTTCTCCACTTGCTGGGGAGTGAAAAGAAATGAGAGAATGCTTTGGAACTGGAGTTTAATGATTCTTCCATCCTTTCCTAGGAGCCTCAAACAACTGTTGTCCATAATGCTACAGATGGCATAAAGGTAAGGGATGGGAGTGTTGCCAGAGAAACCTCTGCTTCTCTCTTGTCGTTCTCGTCTTCATGTGTCTTACTTCGGTTTCTACCTTTCCGACGTCTGGTTTGTAGCATGCTCCTGAATACTGCTGGCAGTAGACTGGGAGGGTTGTGTTGTATGGCTGTGGATCTCTGGAAGAGGCTGAGTAGGGACAGCTGTTCAAATATTATCATCTCTTTCCTACTGCAGCGTGTAATCACCACTCTTTCGTATGTGGGGTGGAAGAGAAGATACAGGCACTTATGCACTCTTTTTTTTTTCTTCTGGAAATGGAGACCTGTTCCTCTGAGAAAGCCTAGGAGCCTTTCTTTAGCTTCTTGTGGCTATTCTTCTTCCAAACAGAAGCAACTCCCATTTGATATCATTTGACAGAGTTTGGTAACTTCTGTCCTTGTAAAAGTTCTGGGTGGACGGCTTGAATGGCTTAAACACACAAAAGCTGAGCAGAGATACAGTTAAGTTTTGCTTAATATTTGGCCTGCTTCCATCCAAATCTTCCTTGTATCATCCTCTCCCTGCCATCCCTGCCAATGTTTTTGCGCTTTTCCCCATCTTCCTTCACAAACAAATCAAACTATTTACTCATGCTCCTGCCTGCTGATGCCTGGTAATGCTCTGTTCTGCCGTGCAGGGTTCCACAGAGAGCTGTAACACCACGACTGAAGATGAGGATCTGAAAGGTAGGTGGTTTGCCTGTAATTTCTAATACAGTTAAGTGCAGGCAGGGGATCCTGGAGATTCGATCATTGCCTTAAACTAGCTTCCCAGATTTCTGTGTCTGACTCGGTTCATAAATTTGCCGTGACGCTATCATTCCTGTCAGAGTGGGACCATGCGTTGGGGAGCCAGCTGACTTGGCCTCTGTGGTATATAAACACTGGTTGCCCTGAGCTAATTTGTTTTTGTCTCAGAGTTGGAATTCTTTTCTTGCAAATATTATAATCTGTTCATCTCCAGTCCATTTCTAGGCTTGGAAAATCCCTACCAGTCCCTTGAGGTTTGGAGTCTGGTTGTGTTTTTGTGCTTCCCTGTAGGTTACAGGGAGTTGAAACCTCCCTGTAACTGCTCAGACTCCCTTCTCACCCCTTTCTGGGAATCTCTTTAGTGACATGCACACACTTCCCTCCTTTTTTTTTTTTCCTCTTTGGGTCTATTTTTGTTTCTAAGATGAAGATCATTCTCAGCCTGTCGTCTGAGTGGAAATGATTTTTCATGTCCTTGACTGAGATATCAGTAAAGGGAGAGGCTGAGAAGAGATTTCATGCCTTTCAGTGACCATATCATAAATATTCTGTGGTTGTAAAACTCTTTAGATGAAGGAGCTCCAAGTCCCATATCTGCTCGTCTTGTTTGAGCAGCTGTCCTTTTCCTGACCTCCCTAAAGAAGGACGAGCAGACATTTTCTTGAATGAGCAGGTTCGGGATGGGTGAATGCAGTTTGCATTCTGAGGCAAATGCATTAATAGTTTGCATTTTGAGACAGAGGTATTCTCATTCTCCCTGTAGTCAATCTGAGTTACATATCCAGGGAAAAATCAATGCTGACCCTGTGGTGTAGCAGCAATGTCACCTCTGTCAGCTGGGCTAGTTCCTGTTGCTTTTCCTGTGACTTATTGCAAGCTGCTGGCTCCTCTTCTGAAGAGTCAGAGGGAGCAGGAACACGTGCCAGTGAGTGAATGAGCTCTGCAATACAGATTGTTTCAGATAAGACCTGACCTCATTACAGGACAGTATTCTAGCTCCTGCCTTTTTGCCAAAGACTAATCCGTGGTTTAAGAACCTAGCTTTGAGGGAAGGGAACTGCATGGTTTTGGTAGTGTGGTAATGAAATTGATTTATCTAATCTCTGCTGGATATCCGTCCAGAACAGATATTTGTCCAGAACCTTGTCTCCTTTGGCAGCTTTTGTTTGGGAGAGGTCCCAGACTTGAGCCAGTTGAGCCAACAGGTCCTGAAAGTCAGGAGTACGAATGCTGTGAGGAGAGGAAGGCTAGCACTGGAACAGAAGGTGGGGGGGAAGGAGGGCAGCTGGCCAGGGCTAAATCTATGAAGAATTGTATAGGGCTACATTGCTGCAGATCAAAACTGAGGGGGTTTTTTTTGGCAGAGGTTAGAAAATTTTGTTACGATTTTAATAGAAGGGAGCATTTGAATGGTGGTTGGGAAGGAAGGAGCTTGCACAGTAATTGTTTGTGCTATGGCCAGCTCTGGTAATTTGAGTTCTTCAGTTTTAAGTGTAGCAGTGTTTACCAGTGTTCCTTTTCAACTCCTGCCCCTCAATGTTTGAAGCTAAGCAGGCATTCAAGCAAGACTAAATAGACCAAATGTTTGGGGGCGTTGGAGTTCTCGGCATTCTGCATAGCCATGACTCTGGGAAAAGGAAAGTGCTTGTGCAATTCCTCTGCCACCTTCTTATTTTCAACAGACAACAGGTTACGCAGATCCGTTCTGCTGTGGTGTAGGAGACGTAGTCTTGATCCATCAGTGACAGCTGCCTCAGGGATATGTTGCTTCCACTGTGGTGGGACTAAAAGCAGCACCCACCCGCCCCTGTGTCAGTCTAAATTGCACAGCAGGTCCATGTTGTAGAGCTGTCTACTTGGCTTTGCCCTGGAGGATACTGCTGCATGTTTTGTGCCCAGCATTGTGGTTTCTTTAATGTTCTCCTATTTCCTTTCTCTTTTTTTATTTACTGAACTTGCGTGTTTTGTTTGTGTTTGTGTTTTAATTCCCTGCCATGCTAGCTCCCCCTCTCTCCACCGGGGACGGCAGCTCAGTGCTTGAAGGACGGAGGCACAGTGAGAGCAAAACACAGACTGAGTCCATGCAGTCCCAGCTTTCTCTCTGTTTCTCAGCCAGTAAGTCCAGGGGTGCAGTGCTTCATGGCATCTTTTTCCCACCCCTCCCTCCACCTTTCCCATTTCTCCTTCCCCAAGATTTTTCCTTTCCTCAACTTCCTTCCAGAACGTTGATTTTTCATTTCCAGTACTCCAGAATAAAAAGAAATCATCTCCCTTCCTGCAAGATACCCTCCTTTGCACACTGAAAATTTCCAAACCTTTCCTTCCCTTTTTGAAAAAAATCCAGAACCTCATCCTAGCTAACTTCATTCCCTTGCTTTCATCTGGGTGAGACGTGGAGCTCTCTGCAAGAGACACTGCCTTTCGGGGTTTCCTCGGGCAAGTCACTGCATCTCTTAGTTTACCTTGTGGTAAATGGGGTCAGTGGTGCAGGTCTGCTTACGGAGGCGATGTGCGAGGCTGAATTCAGTCTTGCTTGTCAAGCAGTTCTGAACACCCCAGATATGGATGGTGCTCGGGAAGTACAAAAGGAACAAAAAAACGTTTTTACAGACTGCTTCAAGGATGCTTTGGAAGGGAGGCTGTGGCTGCTGGAAGACCCCTCAGCATCTCCAAATCCACTGTCAGGTGCTCTGAGTGAAGATCCTTGGATAATGTTGGCTCTGAGGGGCATTTTTCTGTTGTGAGCTTTACCTTGCGTGTCTGTCTTGCTAGCTCAGGTAGCTGGTACTGTGGTTAGTCTGCTGGTTATGGTACCTCCTGCCTGATCTCTCCTGAATTGGCTGCCTCCGTAGAGGAGCCTGTGGCTGAAAAACTCTGAAAATTGATATGAAAAAAGCTAGTAGGTTGGAGAAAATCTAGGTGGGATTCCCAGCCTTTCCCCTACACAGACATACCATACTAGCTGCCTGACTATTTTAAAGCTATAGTGGAAGGATCCTTAATGTGAGTTGGGAACATCTGGAGTATTTGATTCTGTTCAGGTCAGTCTGGGAAGGAAGGAACAGGCATGCCCTCTTCTGCTCCTCCTGTCTTCCTTCCCTCGTTTCCTGCACACAGCACCAGTATCTTGTACGATGCAGCAGTCGGAGCATCTCTGTTACTTATTTTTGAAGTAGCTCTAAGGATGTCAAACTGCTCGTTCGTGAGGTGCAATAGGAAAGGTGTTTTGCCTAGCCAGAACGGAAGGGAAATGATCTCTTCTGAAGTCCTTTTTGCTGTGAACTGTCCATCACTGCTTTCTTATTAACTCCTTACTCTTGCTCATAGCAAGGCCCTGCTTGGTACGCTGAGGAGTGCCAAATCACTTCTCTGCCAAGTGGGGCAGCATTCTCCCACCCTGCTCCCGTCCGAGTTGAGATTTGCAGTGATTTGGATGCCCTACTTTCTTTGCCTTTCACTCGCATCTCGTACTTGCCCTCGTGCTGCTCTGTCACTACTCCGACCGGTGTTTTAGGTCACCCTCAAACTACCTCCAGCAGCATTAGTGTGATTCTTACTGTGCTCTGAGGGGTATTCTGCACCGCTGCTAGGGTGGTCCCCTCTGAGCAGTGTCCAGCCCAGTTGACGTGTGACAGAGGCAGGAGAGCGGGTAGGGGTTGCTGGGATGCGGATATCTCTGTGTGCCGACTGGGGCTGGGGCTCTGTGTGTTTGTACTTCTTTGTTGGTTTTTATTTTGCTTTCTGGTTTTTGTTTGTTTATTATTTTAATGCTTACATTTGTTTTGCAGCTACACAGTCTTGTGAAGAGAAGCTTCTTGCCTGGGACAGCCCAGGGCAGACATTGGAGTTAGAGCGTGCTCGGTCGGAGCCTTTGCTAACTCCAGTAGTTCCCTTTGTACTTAACCGTGCACCGTGTAAGTTAGCAGCTGGGTAGCAGTAGTGGAGTAGTGCAACTAATGCTAGTTACCGTAGATGTAAAGCTCCCCCCCGCCCCCCCTCTTCTCTCCGCCCCGTGCCCCTCACCCCCCGTCCGCCCGAGAAGGGACGGAGCCCCGCTCCGAGCTAACCGCTGCCGCGGGGCGCTACGGCGGGAGGCACGGCCGCTGGCAGCCAGGCGCCGGCACGGCGGGGCCGCCGGCTCCCGGCGCCGCTCCCGGGCGCGCTCCCGCCGCGGGCGGCGCTGCCTGCAAGGAGCGGCGGCGGCCGCCAGGGGGCGCCGCGGTGCCGCCGCCCGGGCGGGAGGCGGGGGTGCCGCAAAGCCGGCCCCGCGCCGGCGGGAGGAGAGCCCGGCTGTGAGCTGAGCCCGGCTGTGAGCTGTGCCCGGTGTTCAGAGTGAACCCCGCGAAAAGTGCTGCCGTGGCCGCTGCCGCGGCCGCGGTGTGCCCATCTGCTGCCTCCTGTTGGCGGTACTGCTTGCGGCAGTGCTGGCAGGCTGCTGTAGCGGGGCTGCCTCTTAGGTTACTCAAGCAGGGCAGTAGAATAGCCGTGAGTCTCGCTCTTACAGCTGTGCTGGTGCATGCTTGCCTCCCTTTTGTGCCCCTCTGCAGCGTAAGTTAGGAGGCCCCCATCAGGAGTGGCAGGCGCGAATGCCTTCCCCCGTGGCATCCCGAGGCTCTCTGTCCTTCGGAAAAAATGGATCGCCTCCTGTGTGCTGGTTGTAGCTCGGGACATGTAGTAAAAGCAAGAAGACAAGCACAGTCTGATGGAATGGACTGGTGTTGAAGGAGGGTCGATGCTGCTGCTGCATAGTGACACTTGGGAAGGGGGTGCAAATCTCCTTGGGATAAGTCAGCACATGGTGGCTGTGGTCTGCAGATTTCCTCACTCGTCCCAAACAGAGCCTTTCCCATGGACTCCATCTTCCGGACATTGCACACATTTCTGTGTGCTCTGCGTGGGAAGGAGGTCCAACAAGTAGCCCTGCTTCACACAGAAGCAATTCCAGATGACTTGCTTGTAAAGACATTTTTCACAATAGACATAGCCCACTGTGTCATTTTGATCCATTCCCTGTATACATCTTTCGACGCGTGGAAATGTATACAGCCTGAGTGGCAAAACCAGCTCCCTTACTATTATGAGCCAGTTGTCCCCTATCTGAGATGTTTCTTTGGCTGGCTGGGTAGTATAATTCTCTTAATTGATTTCCAGAGTGGGTGCAGACATCTTTCATAGCCAGTGAGCTTAGCATCTTGTTGCTCTTCAGCTGTGCTTATCAATGGTGGGAGGAGATGCACGTGTGGGTGAAAGTTTACAGGGGAGGGCAGTTCAGACTAGCATCTTCTGGCATTTAGAGTGGACTTCAGCTTCCCTAACTTGGACATCTAAAGATGATAGGTTGGATTTAAACACCATCCCCCTAATGATATGCATCTGAGATGCCTCAGGTGAGACTTCCAGAAGTGCCTACTTCCTTCAGGGCCTAAAGGAGGAACAGTCAGGTGACTGGTTCCATTTCAGACACCTACATTTTAGATGCCTAAGGGCAGATAAATTCCACTTCTGGTGGTAGGAATTGTACATTAGTTGGTAATATTGAAGATAATGCTAGAGCACCTCCTAAATGCTTGTATAATGTGCAGAATATTCTACCTACAGGGAAAGTGCGGGAAAGGCTGAAGAGATGTGAGGGTGTGCATACAGGCTCAGGCATATATATGGTGCGGATATAGTCGTAGAACTAGAATTGTGTTATTTAACAGAGCCAGCCCAAACTTTGTGAGTGTTAAGGACTGTTGAGATCAGCATGGGTGATAGAACACCTCAGAGGGGATGGGGCCTGAGCAATCAGGCCTGTGGGAAACCAAGAGAAGAGAGTGCAGAGGTGCTGGCTAGAGAGGGAGCAAATAACGGTAGACAGCTAGCCCATGTCTTCATTCATCTTGAAGTCCAGTGGGCTGGGTTGGGTTAATGGCAATGCTGTTAAGAGCGCTGAAAAGAATTGTGCCGTAGGGATTGGCAGAAGCTAATTGCCTGAGGAACGGAGTGTGCGCTAGTATATGGTTAGGACCTGTTCATCCAACCCATCCATCCTGCTGCGGTTGTCTTTCTAGCTTGTGGAAGTCATCCCTACATGTCCCAGTTGCTTGTGTGCAGCATTTGTAATAGCTGAGGTATTGGTGATGGTGATAGGCAAGTTGTTGGGAGACTTTTTCCAATTGGCTTGATCTGCGTGGTAGCCATTTGTATATGACTGCTGTAGTGAAGGGTTTCCACATCTTAAGCTGCCAGGTGCTTCACATTGGCAGGTTTACTGACATTCATTGGTCAGACTCCCCAGAAGCACCTCAGGCTGTCATTCAGGAGACACCTCTGGTGCCTTAGACCTTTCTAGAAGAAAAAAAATAGAATATGACATCTTTATTTCCTTTCTCCCTGCATTATGGGATCACCATTCCCCTTTCATACCACTGCCCCCCTACTCTCATGTGGATGGCTGTCATTACTGCATATCTCCAGAATGCAGGGAGCAGCGTCCTATGAGATCTAGATTAACGGTGCTCCTCAAATGGCTTGTAGGAAGCACCCACTAGCCCCATATTCCCATTGAAGGCTTATGCACAGTTAAATTGCTCTTTCTTCTTGTTCGCAGTGCGTAAGCAAGAGATCATTAAGATAACAGAGCAGCTGATAGAAGCCATCAACAATGGAGACTTTGAGGCTTATACGTAAGTACAGATGTCTTCTGACAAGTTGTTTATAAGTTTGTGTGCAAGTGATGTTCTGGCTCCTGGGTATGAGGAGTTGTCATGCAGTCAGGGATGGTAAAAAGTTTTATGCTTTTTAGCCTCCATCAATTAGGAGTAGAGATATGGTAGAGCTCTCTAAATGAACATCAGGTAGAAGCCAACTATCAAACAGCAACAGGAGCGACAAAAGGAAAATGTCCTGGCTTTGTAAGAAAAGTAGGGGGGAGGGCAGTGAGATGGGCAGAAAGAGAATAAAAGGAAACCCAGAAACCTAGAGGCTTGTGTTATGTGAAATGCCAACTAGCACCAACTCCATGTTGTTACAGTAGGACTGAGTACTCCAGAAACTTACTCCTTGGAGTAGGGAAATAGTTAGGTGTACACAGGGTGTGAGTCAAATGCCGTACCAGTGCTTCATTGTGTAAATAGCCCTTGGGCTCAAATGCAGACTGTAAGCCTGTGGTGCTTCTCTTTGCAGAAAAATCTGTGATCCTGGCTTGACCTCATTTGAACCTGAAGCACTGGGGAACCTGGTTGAAGGAATGGATTTCCATAAGTTTTACTTTGAGAACTGTGAGTGGGTAGATTTGGTAACACCAACAGCTTTCTCTCTAACCTTTCTTTATGCCTCATTTTGGAGGGAAAATTGCCCTTGTTTTTACTGGCTATCAGAACCAGCAAGAACTTGATTGTGCATGGGTTATGATGCATTCATAGGAGCCAGCACGCTTTCTCTCAAAAGCCTTTTTCAGCAACAATTTCAATTCTAACCCCCAGATCCCTTCACCTAGGCATACAAATGTTGCAAATATTTGTAAGCATGGACTACAGGGTCTTTAAAGGTTTGAGGCACTGGATTTCCTACTGATATGGAAATGGAAAAAATGAGCATATTCTGATGGAAACAACATATATGTTTGGGGTAGACATACTGAATGGTCAGACATAAAGATAGTCATACACAAATCAGTCATGCCTTCGCTTTTAGTTTTCCCTGGGTGGTTTCAGATCTCTAACACCTAATGAACCCATTACGTGGATACAAGGGTCACCTTGTCAACCTGGGGCAGGAAAAAGAGTTCGGAGAAATGCTATCATTTATACTAGTGGATTTGCCTCCCTTCCTGGATGTTTCCACAGGATGAGATAATTAAAATTTAAATCCTGAGCTGTTCAATATGTTTTATTTTGGGAGTTAGGTCAAGGTCCTTAGTATAGGCAATTCCTAGTGCTCTAAGTATGCAGAGACTTTGTCTGTCTCAAAAGCCTGTTCTGGAGTGATTTTTACACTTCTTTGAGGCTTGTTCATATTTAATGCAGGCCTAGCTTAAAGATCTTATGGTTGTTGACTCCTTTGCAACAATATCCTGTAATTAAAAGATCTTTTCCTATAACTGAAGAAACAGCAGTACTGACGTTGAAAAAGAGGAGAGTATGCTTTGCAGAAGAAGTGGGAGCAAAGGGGCCAGGGGATTCTAGGCAATAAGAAGTGCGCAGTTCCTAAGGAGAACAACAGGTGATAGGGGAAAGAATTGCTTGGATTTTGCCTGGAAAATTGCAGGAGCAGTTTTTATTGTATCCCAGAATCCGGTGGAAGGTGAGTAGAATGCAAAAGAGGTTGGTGGATGCGGGGGCTGTTCCCTCTTAGTAGTAAAATGAAGCTGATGGTTTTGCATGTTCTGCCAGTATTGTCGAAGAACAGCAAGCCAATACACACCACCATCCTGAATCCCCACGTCCATGTCATTGGTGAAGATGCTGCCTGCATTGCATACATCCGCCTGACACAGTACATCGATGGCCAAGGCCGGCCCCGCACCACGCAGTCTGAAGAGACCCGTGTCTGGCACCGCCGAGATGGCAAGTGGCTGAATGTCCACTACCACTGCTCTGGAGCTCCTGCAGCACCTCTCCAGTGAAGATCAAATACGGGTATGGACTATTAGGGCAGGAGTATATCATACACACAGCTAAGGCTGCTGTATGTGGGAATTCAGTATTCAAGGCTGTTTAGCTGGCTGTGAGAGAACCATTTTTAGTTATCCTTAGGCTAAAAACTTCTGCTGATCAGTTGGTGTTCCTTTCTCTAAGCCCTGCCCCCTGGACTCAGCAGGATTATCTGCCACTCCTGACAAACTGGACTTATGTGCCAGACGGTTGTTCCTGAGCATAGCTGCTCTTGTAGCAGCAGTGCTTCCTCCCAGGTACTTAGCTCTGTGCTCAGAGTGCTATTCCAGAGCAGAGAGGAAGAGTATCTCATGCTGTGCACAGGTTTGCTGTTTCCCAGCTGTCAGGGATCTACCTTTACATGCTGGTGATTTCAGAGAACATTTTGATGAGAATGTCATATTCTAGAAGAGGACATTGTAAAATCTATACAGAACAATGTCTATGCTGTAAGGGTAAAGATTTATTCATATAAATTTTACTACCGATTTTCTGATTAGCAGAAGCTATTTAGTGTACAATGTTGAGAAAACTCAGAGGAAAAAAAAAATCTAAACAAGTAATAATATCAGAGGATTTAAAATATCCCCCAATTAGCTTGCCACACTTCAGCATTGGAGGAAACTTTGATTGTAAAATTTGGCATGAAGAAATTATTGTTGCTTGCTCCTGAAGGACAGCAGATCCATTTACTTCTGCAGCATTTAGGTATTCTTTTTTATTGCCTTACTGGTTTCTTTTAGTTTAGATGTACAAAGTCTTTCTGCCTCCTTTCATTTTATGCTGAAGTATATGTCACATTCATTTTAAAGATCTAAGTTTCCTAATCTTAGAACTTTTTTACTAAAGATTTTCTATTTAAGAGCAAATACAAAAAACATCTACACCTGGGAGACAAGCTTTTTTTGATGTGGTCATTTGAGGATGAACCACTCAAGTTATAGTTACTACTTGAGTGCTAGTCTTGTGTACTACTTGGGACTAAGCCAAGAGCAGTTTTTATTCTTAGTTGCTGTGAGGGATTCAACCCTACTGAAGGCAATGGAAAGGAATGTGAACTATTGCAAGCAAACTGCAGAGGTCACAGATGGAATTTGAAAAGCAAAAGCCAGTTGGGGGCACCAGAAGCAGTTAAACTGGACAATCAGCTGAATTTAGAGGGAGTAAG
This sequence comes from Ciconia boyciana, assembly GCF_034638445.1. Classification (NCBI taxonomy): domain Eukaryota; kingdom Metazoa; phylum Chordata; class Aves; order Ciconiiformes; family Ciconiidae; genus Ciconia; species Ciconia boyciana. The sequence continues at coordinate 43,136,236 of NC_132941.1, forward strand.
GCAGTGAGAAGGATAAAGCCTTTGCAGGGAAACAAAAAATAACTTATTTGCATCAGTTTCCATCACAGAGATGTTGAGGGAGACTTCTGTCCTGCATTTAGTGCAAAAAAGATGCAGAAGAAATTATTAAATTAAAGATCGGTATGGCTCAGTGGCTATGCCTAGGAGTTCTGAGGAAGCTTAGGAATGGAGAGTCTTAGCTGCTACAGAAGGAGGTATGTTTCCTTGACTTGGCTGCTGAAATGTTGCACCTCTTCCAAAAGTATGTGCTGGAGGGTTTCTGAAAACTGTAGAGCAGAAGCCATTTCCAAACCACAAAATGCTGTTTAAAACAATATTTTAAAAAACCTATAAACTAAATTGAAGTTGAAATATTTGCATGCATTTCTGGGTTCTGAAGGAGGTGTAATCACGTGCAATTACGAGTGGGGTCAGTGTGGGCAGCCCCCATCTGAACACATTGAATCATTTTGGAGCAGCATTGGCACATGTGCAGTGAAGGGTAAGGATGAAGAAGGAATGAGGTGAATAAGAATGCTTAAATAGAAATCAGTGGTTTGTTCTCACCTGGAAGGCAGAGTTTAGTTTTGGGTAAGTCATCTGAAAAGGAAACTGCAGCCGTAAAGGAAGTTTGAGATTAGTCAGAGGGCTTCGGTGTAAGGAGAGAGTAGGAACCAATAAGGGAGAAAATGAATGAGAGACTTTGCGACAAAGATTTGCAGACTAAGAAATGGTAAAAATATGATGTTGGATACACTTTCATGGCAGGACAATGCTAAACAAACATGAAAAAAAACCAAACTTAAAACTGATCAAAATCAATCCAGTAATTTGATACAAGAAGATTAGCCAGGAGGAGCCTTTGCTAAAAGCAGTCACTAGGGCTACAACTTTGCAAAACTTCAAAAAAACTCATACATTTGTTTAAATATTAAGAACATTCAGAGACAAAATTACTGAAGACTTTTTAAAAACAAAAACAAAAAAACCAACAAACTTTCAGTTCAAGGCAAGAGCCTTGGGAATGGGAAGTGAGGCAGAAACTGTTCCTTAGGACCAGAGCCTTTGATCTGGGAAGCCTTGGGAAACTTCTTCAACTTCTAGGACGTGTCACCATTAGATAGCGGGCCCAGGTCTGCTCCAATCAAGCAAGTAATTCATTTTAGCAAGTAGTTCATTTCCATTTCCAGTCACCTGGAAGGGAAAGTGTGTGCCTCTCGTCTTCAGGGTTCTCCTCACGAGTCCCAGTCTGTGTTGCGTTAGGAAGGGTTTCTGCCTGCACCAAATAATTAGCCTGTAGAAAACGTGTTTTATTAATTGTGTACAGCTAATGTTTGGCTTTATTTCCTTCCATCTTCCATCCTGTTCTCCCCTCTCCTTTCTGGGTGGACACTACCTCTGCCTGACTGCAGCAACTTGTGGAGATACTCAGCTGGAGGGCAATATCTTCTTAGCAAGCAGCTCTGGAGTGCCTGAGTGACAGCAACGGTCATGTCTGTTTTGACATTAAAAAAAAATAAATACAAATTACAAACAGGCAGCAGCCAAATGCACGAAACCCTGCATGCATCTGATGCTCCGGGCGCTGCCTTTCTGTTGTTTTCCATGGATCCATCGTGTCTGTTTCTGCTGTACGAAGGTGTTTTTAAATCTAAAAAAAAAAAAAAAAGACATGTTGTTTGTATAAAATAATAAAAAACAGGAGTAATGCTAAATAAATGACAGATTATCCAACATGCCCCCTCCCCCAGGGCTATGAAAATGGCAGCAGCTGGAACATCTTTCAGAAATGAAGTGAGGGGGAAAGCAAAAGTGAAGGAGAGGGAAAGAGAGAGGGAGAGCAAAAAAGGAGGCGGCTTGAGCAGCGGATGACTGAACTGTGCTCCGCAAAGCCATGGTGGAACCTAACATGGCATTCAGGCTGTGCTGTGACTTCTATCGGTGAGAGGTGGCGAGGAGACCCCAGAGGAGCCAGTGTGAAGACTGGGGTCCAAGAGAGAGGAGGCGCGTCTCTTCCTGTTGTCTGGCAGACTGACTTCAGCCTGAGTTTCTTCTTCGATTTCTGCACAGCAAGAACGCTATGGAAAGCTGGTTGCTCGGCTGCTGGATCCCAAAACAGACTTTTTTTTTAAAAAAAAAAAAAAAATCCAAACAAAATGGGATGTTGATTTAAAACTAAAGGTGTAAGTAGGGATTAAAAAAATGGGTTTGGGTGAATATAACTTAAACAGAAGCCTGCTCTTCAGAGATACTGGGTTTAGAAACAGCCACTACCTGGCCAAACATGGAGGTTTGAAGCCAGATTATTTAATTTAACAAAACAAAACAAAAAAAGCATTGCATTAAGAGCAGAGATTTTAGAGGAAGAGGGTACATGTATGGGATTTTCTATTTTTTTTTTTCCTTTCTAGTAGCATAGTTGGGATCCACAGTGCTGCAGAACACGTGTTCCTTAGGAAGCAGACAAAAAACTTAGTGTTATGTTCTTCATGAAGACTTGCACATACACTCCTATATGAGGCATAAATAGCGTGTGTTTTTTATACTGAAATATATGCACCCATAGAATTAAAGGGGTTACCTGGCCTCCTGTTTGATTTGTTTGGTCTCCAATTAAAATAGCAGTGGGAGCCAGCAGCCCCAGCCAGGTGCTTCTCCCCACCACTAACCCATCTGATGTTTCTAAGTGTCATGTTTCCTAGTGTTTATTTGGGTAATTTTTCTATTTTTTACAGTGATGTTGTAACACAGAAAACTATCAGATCAGAACCTCAAAAGCCGTAGCTGAAGGACTCCAGACCACCTCCCTGTGTTGCCTCTGGGTGTTAGAGGATACCTCATGAAGCAGAGGGGAAAGGGAATTAGCACATGTGATCTGATGTTTGTCCTTTGGGCCAATTAATCTTCCTTTCTTTTCTTTGCTGCAAAAGGAGTCCATTTCTTTTATTCATTGGGTGGGGAACGTGGAAGTGTTTTGTTGACCTTACCAAGGAGGGAGCCTAGCCCCAAGAAGAAAATGGCCTTTCTGGTGGACCCGACAGGATTTTTCTTGACCAAGGGAAGGCATCACTTGCAGAAGTTGGGATGGGCTTTTACCTGACTTTCTGTCTACCCTTAATTATTTTTTTGATCTTTCAAGGGAGTTAAAGTGATTGCATTGCCAGCATACTACGTGTGAGGCAACCTTTTTACAGACTATGGAAGAGAAGAAAAACAATTTAGAATTTTAATCCTTATTTAACAGAATGCAGAAAATAAAAGCTGTTGCACAAAATGGAGCTGTTGCTTCGCAACAGATAGCTCTCTGCGCCCTTTGTTAGAGAGGTGCTATCCCACACCAGGATTAGATCAGCTAACCCCTGATGAAGGAAGAGACTATCCACACTTCCCAGGTTTGTCTGAGCAAAACCCTTTTCTTCCTCCCTCCACCACACCAGGGAGGAGTATGGGGATTGAACCCATGGGAGGCAAACACTAGATTTTATTATTTTGAAACATTTAAGACAGCACTAAGCCAGTGAGTGAAGTGGAAAAGTGAAAAGCCTTGATATTTTATTCAGATTTTTTTTTAAGCCACAAAGAGAGAGCAAACAGGAGATTACAACTATGCCATTTAAAAAAGATAAATACAAAACATTATGCATGCCTTCTTTAGGTCTGATCTTCCTTGTCTCTTTACCTGATGATTATTAATAATTAAAAAGAAAACCCTCTGTATTAAGTATCTGCATCTTTCAGAGAAAATTTAAAAAGAACAGAACTGTTGGGTTTTTTGGTTTTGCACAGTCTTGGAGACAAACTCTCTTTTGGGTTTTTTTTGTTTGTTTTGTTTCCTTTTAAGTTAATGAGAACCTTAGCTTGGTATGGCCACTATCAAACACAGCTGTACACCTTTAGCATTCTTAATGTTCTCTTATGGGGCTAATATAAGCATCTATATAATATATATTATAAATATCACATTTTAAACAGGAAATGGAAGGCATTTGATGCAGAATTTTTGCATGATATAGAAATAATTAAAGTTAGCTAGTGTTTGTTTGTTTGGTCTGAATGTTGGTAGAACCTTCATAGCTTTGTTACAATGAAACCTTGAACTGAAGATATTTAATAAAATAACATTTAAACAGTGCAAAGTCTTGAGTGTCACATTTTTCTCTTAAACCATGGGATAATGTGGAATTGCCACTTCTGGGGTAAGAATCAAAGCTTTTTTTGGTGTCAGTAAATCATGTGATTTTAAAAAGTCATGTTTAAAAAGGAAAAAACGGTGAGTGGTACCATACCTAAACTGAAAAAATACTAGTGTTAATCGGAACAAAGGGACAACAGAACCTGTTAAAATGAACTTTATGGCATTTCCCTGACAGACCGTGGGATAAATAGGGAAATGTTGCTTCTGTTCCTGATAGCCTAACTCTTGGCAAGCCTATGCTGTTACTTCCTTTCTTGGTCTTTGTTTTCCTCACCAATATTTCAGGCTCTTTGTGGGAGAAGCCGTCTTGCCATTGGGTTTGCCTGATGTAAACATGCTGAACTCAAGTTGGGTGGCAGCTCTTTGTGAGCTAGTGTATCTTGCGCCCTAGATGGGATGCTCCTGTGGAGGCACAGAGCAACCACTCACCTGTACAAATCTGCCTGGTTTAGCAGCATAAGCATGATTTCCTAACAGAAGGTAGTTGGATTTAGCCTGCTTTGTTTCTATACTGCCTCTTGTTATTAGCATTCAATTTATGGTCCCCTGGGTAGGCTTTGTTCCACTCAGGCCTTTGCTGCTTTGGCATTTTTCTTTTATTTCCCACCTTGTACTGTTCACGCTGCTCTCCAAGGGCAGGTGCGCTCAGCGGTGAGCCTGCAGTGTGCTGCTCCTGCCGTCTGCTCAGACCCCTTCCCAGCTGGGCTGGGGAGAAGAAGTCAGTGGGACAGAAATGCTTGCGTGCTTTTCTGCGTCTCCTGCTCCCGGTGGCCTTGCGGCAGCGGAGCGGGTGCTGGGTCTGGCACAGTTACTGCTGTGGTTGCACTGGGGATACACGTCTTGCTTTGGTGCTGGCTGCAGCTAAGCCTGAGGGGCTAGCTAGCGTTTGTGCCCCCATTTCGGCGGGCTTGGCTGGCCTTCCCCTCCCCGCGCTCTTCTCAGGTGCATCTGGGAAGCACTACAGATGGGAGGGGGTGGCTTTGCCTTATCAGCGAAAGAGAGGTCAGTGTGCTTAATCCCCTTTAACTGCAGCAATTACCTAGTAAATAGGTGTCAGTTGCTGCTGCTTAAAGAGATGATTGCTTTTGCTGCCTGATGAAACAGGAGGAAAATTGTCCTTAGTGTTTAAAGCTAGAAGGTAAGAGTTCTACAGCCTGCTTCACTGGGGCTGCTGACAACCTGTTTGTGGCCAGGAGAGATAGCTCCTGCTATTACAATAGCAAAGAGAGGTTCTGCTATCATTTCTGACATCCAAGGCAGCATTGCTCATCAGGTAAGGTCTCTCCTGAAGCAGTTAATCATATCTTAATGATCCTTGAAGAAATGTTGCAGTATGATCCAATGTGCACTGGGAAGATACCCATAAAGTCAGTCATGATTTCCCATGTTCTTAGTAGCTCTTTTAACCAAGGCAAGAGTCATTTAAACGTTTACTGAAAGCACAATAGTCAGACTAATGCTTATGTCAAGAATATTTATGTAGCATATATATGGGGCTTTTCAGAGGGTTCCTGTGTATGTGTGTGATTTAACTACATTTTAAAGAGGTGATGGTGTTCCATTTAAGCTGTACTGTATGTGTTTTTACCACTTGCAAGTGCTCTATTAGTCAGTCTTGGGCAGGGGCACTGAAAAAAATGTACCAGTGGGATAGAATCTGCTCCAGAAAGGGTTCCTGTCTTATGTTTTCTTATGTATTAGCTGACAGCAGGGATTGGGAATGGTACTTATCTGCAGTGTGATAGCTCCAGTATTGAGCTATCAAGCAGAGATATTGTCAGAAACTCATTTTCTAGTATGCTATGTCTGGTTAAAATCTGCTCATCGTATTGGATGGCATTTTGACATCTTCCTATGTAAAAGAAGTGTCTGAGCATGGTTTTCTAAGTTCCCTCCCTCTCAATATATGCACATGCATGCTTGTACACATAGGTTGATTACTCTGTAGGAGACCTATGATTGACGGTAGCTTTTATTTTCCCAAATCAGATTTCTCTTTAAACTAGGATTGGTCTGCTCTCGCCGGGCTAGCAGCACAAAGTCTGGCAGGATGCTTTTATGCCATAGTATGTATGAGAGGTGGGGAGAAGCCTGAGCAGAATTAGACTTCTTTCCATTTTATTACGAAAACTGTTACCTTTTACTTATGTGTAACTGATAACGTAGACAAATGGACAGAGCGTTTGGCTAGCAATCAGGCGATTTGCGATCTGTTTCTGGTTTTGCTGGAGTGACTGCAGACAAACCACTTGGGTGCTCTGTGCTTCAGCTTTCCCATTTGTCCATGCAGATAATGAGACTGACCCTTGTAGAAACTGCTGGAAGAGACTGATGAACAGTGATGCAGAGCAGCTGGGTGGTATTGCTGCTACACATCACAGATGGCATTCTTTTTTCCCTGAGAACTTGAAAGGTTTGGGACTGCAGACTAATGCACCTGGAATGCTTGTTTATTTGGGTTTGGTATAAATTTATTTTAGAGCTGGGAAAGGTGGTCCTTGGGGACACTTAAAGTGGCTTAGAGTGGAGGGCTGTGAATTTTTTCCTTGAGATCCTTAGTGCCTGAGAACTCCTTACCTGCAGGAATGCCTGCCCTGCCTGCCTGCCAGTAAGGAATAGGAATTTACTGGTCAGTGTGTAGGATTATGAAGAATTTTAAGCAAGGAATTTCTTCTATACTTAAGAAGTATTAGAAAACAAAAATGTATATGCTTGTGGTTTTTAAGACAACCTGGTCACAGTGAAAGGATGCAAATAACTAAGTCAATAAAATCTCAGTCTGAAAATTCTTTATGCCGCAGTGGGGTCCTCTAAAGCACAGGTGGATGGTGGGAGAGGGAAAGGTTGTTGTCACGAATCTGTGACAATTTTACATAATTTTACCATAATTATTCATGAATGGATGGGCAGGATGACACTTATTCACAGAAAACCTTTTTGTTAATGCATCCTACAACTGCATAGTGGCAGAGTTGGTTTTTGGCCAGTACTTGTTGGGATGAAATACTGTTTTATCATGATTTATTTCTCCTTCATGTTTCTGTGGAAAAGTGTTGTGTTCATACCAACAGAGGATAGCCTGCAAAAATGGCATCAGGGCTGTGCTTCAGAGGCCTTGTTTACATGGGGACATCCTATAGGTTATATCAGTAGTTATAGCAGTGCTACTGCTGTATGGTTGTTCCTATTCCAGAAAGCAATTGTTTGTTTGTTTGTTTGTTTGTTTGTTACTACATGTTTAGCAGTTCAAACTAAACTAAGAAAAGTACTTATAGAGGAAGGACATGTTCTACTCGTGTGTCGTTTGAAATTCATTGCTTTGGATTTATCATATTTTTCTTATATAAAAAAGGCTCAAACTTTGAGATAATTGTCTAATATTTTTTTAAGAATTGTAAACAGATTTCAGCTTTGTTCATTCCAAAATAGTATTAATGCTGAAATTATTTTAAATATCATGAGTCAGCAAGTTTGAACACCTTCTAATCCGTTACAATAGCAGTAAAAATGTTCCGTACCTATTAGAAATACTTCATTGAGCTTCCACATAAACAGTAACACATTTAATCTTTTATACAGCATTATACTTTGACCTTCCCTTTTGAGGGAAACAGGCTTCCTGACCCATTAAAACTTCAATAGAAGTGGGCAAATATTAATTGTAACTCTTTTTTTTACTGAATATCCAGGGAAGGATTGTTTGTTTATGTGACCTTAAGAAGGAGAAGTTGCTTCAGAGAAATGCAATGTTAGCAGGGATAGCATGTGCTCAGTGAGATAGGCACAGAGCAATATGATATCCTGGCAGATGGAAGGGGAGTAATAAAGCCGAGCACTCAGAGCGGTTTGGAGTGTGAGGAGGCTGGTGTGGGGAAGAGAGCAGAAACGCAAGATGGATTTAAAGGTGTCTTGCAAGTGAGTAGGGGAGGCTACACGCAAGGTAGCTAGGAGGACAAAGATGGCAGAGGAATTGAGATTTGTGATATGGTGAAATGAGAAGGAAGGCAGGTGAATTCTGCTCTGGTGGTTTGAGAAGGGAGGAGGAGTTTGGAGAGATGGGGCGTATTTTGGGGTGGTTTCTTCCACTGCAGATTTAGATGGCTTTTTAAGCCAACATTGTTGCACCTGTATAGTGTACTATAGTGCACAATGTATACTCCTGTCAATGATTCCCCTTCCTCAGTGTAAATGAGATTGGTTGGACTGGGGGAGAGAGGGGAACTACCAAAAAACTATTTTTATACCAGAATTTCAAACTGTGTTTTGAAACGGGAAATCCAGTTTCACAGAATGTAGTACTGGATCATAAATGCTGCAAGCACATGACGCATAGTGCTGAACTGCCGCAGTTTCCCTCTGTTGGCTCAGATTTGGTCAGCTGTTTTGGAAAGTATAAGGTCTGTGGTAGATTGGGTATCACCTGCTGCTGCCATGCTAGCTTGGGGATGGCTGCAGGCAGGGGGTCAGCGTTTAATCTGATGTAAGCATGGTGGTATGTGTTTGGGTTAATTCAACAGAAATGCAATCGTGTTCAAATATGTGCTGCTGGGTGTTTTGGCAGTGCGCGGTCCCGGTGTGATGGGACTGCAGCCTTGGTGGGAGCAGCTGCCTCATCAGCCTTTGCTGTTGGCCAGAAGCAGAACAGGCTTTTGAACCGCCCTAAGATATGATTGCTCATAGGTCTGCCTGCTTTACTTTGGTTATTTGATTCACCTGCCAACTCAGGCTTAACAGGCTTGCAGAAGCATGGTCAGTGCTTCAGGTACAAACTGATTAGCTGAAAAGCCCTGTATAAATGTGTCCAAAAGTAGTGACTCGCAAGTTTTTTCAACTTTTCAATAGAGGAACAGGTCCCTGTACAGCAAATTTACATCTTGCGTTGCCTTTTTGAGGGTTTCCTGGGAGTGATCTACAGGGCCCTTGGAGTTCTCAGACTGAGGGATGGGAAGCAGTGCTTTGCCAGGATGAGGCCTCATTCCCTGAGCACCTGCTTTCCCTTTGCTCGCTCCTCTTCTGCCACCAGCCAGTTCTGCTGCTTGTGACTGCTCCAGGTCCTGCTCACGCTAACCTCCTTTTCACTCCTCTGCAGCGCGGTAGGTGCCTTCTGCACAGCAGATTCAAAAGCAGGCCCGTGCTAAACAGCGCTCCCAAACTGCTGTCCGCTTCTCCATCCTCTGCTGAGAATAAACGTTCCTGTGATGTGGCTCCACATCCCACTCTGGCTTCCTCTTACAATGTTCTCTGTCCTTCTAAGTAGGAAATTGCACCGTGCGCCTGTTTGTTTTTCTCGGCAGGGTGCTGTTACAGCGGTGTCGGTCCCTACCTTCGGCTTTCCAGGGCGTCCCACGCTTTCCGCGCTGCCGGGAGCGCGGCGGCTGCACCCGTGCCCTGTAATCCCGGGCTGCGGCGGTGCCGCCGCCCCACAGCCCCGCCGCTGCCGCGCGTGCCGGGCCTCCCCGCTGCAAAACCGCAGCGAGCGGCCGCGCTTGCGGGGGTGGCGGCAAACCCGCCGCAACGTGTTTCGGTAACGGCGGGCAGCGGCGCGGCTCCTCCTGGCCGGGAGCAGCCCGGCCCTCAGCCGACCCCTCCCGGCTGCTTCTCCAACCGCGCCGCTCCTCCCCGCAGGGTCCCGCTCCGACCCACCGGGGAGGCCCGGCCCGGCCTGGCGGCGGCCCCCGCGCGAGGCGGCCGGAGGGCGGGGCCTCCCGCCCCTCCCCCGCGCGGAAGATGGCGGCCGGGCGGCGCGGTGGCGGCGGCGGCGGCTCCCCCAGCGGCCGGAGGGACGCCCCGCGGCCGGGAGCCGGCGGGCCGCGGCCGGCCTGAGAGCTCCCCGCGGCGCCGGGGGACGCCCGCCCTCCGGGAGCCGTGCCCTGCCCACGCCAGCCCGCCCGGCGGGGCCTCCCTGCGGCAGGTGAGGTGGAGGAGGTGGAGGCGGAGGGCAGCGGGGTGGCGGCGGCCCGGGGCGGCGGGGGAGGGCGAGCGGCGCTGGCGGGGCCGGGGGAAGTTGTGTGCCGGCCGGGGAACGGCGGCCCGGAGGAGAGCGGCTGCGGCGGCCGCCGCCGGGAGACGGCCGAGCTGGGGCAGGCGGCGGGGAGGGCGCTGCCCCCCGCCCCCGAGGCGCAGCGACACCCGCCCTGCAGCCACCTGTGCGGGCGGGGGGGGGGGGGGGCGGGCGGTCTCGCCGGGAGCCGACCCCGGAGGGCACCCGGGCCCCGCCACGGCGGCCGCGTCTCCCGGCGGCGCCCGGGGCCGGAGGTTTCGCAGCCCTGGCCGGCTGCTCTTCGTGGGTGCCGAGCCGCCGACACGCGGTCCGGAGCAGCAACTCCTTCCCCGTCGCCGCTGCCGTGGCTCCCGGCCCTCGGAGCCCCCTTTTCCCTGGCCGCCAGCTGGGCGCACGGTCCTGTGCCGGAGCTGCGCTCCCGGCCTCGCTCCGGCATTGTTTACCGCACGGCGTTGTGCTGCCAGCGGCAAGGTTGCTTGGTACGGCATCGACTGCTGCTGAACAGGTCGGCACGCAGCGGGGCAAAGGATGCTCGTGTCCCCGTCGTACGGCCGCAGCTGGACTGCGTGTGCTACACGCGCTTCTGCCAGGGGGTTGTGTTCAATGGAGGCCAAACAGTGGGTAGGGTTGCGGTAGCACGAAGACACGATGAAAATGACGTTACGTAGGAAAAGCTGATGGAACGTGAGGAATCGTTCGTATAGTTTTTCCCACCCTTTAGTCATTATAACATATTTGCAGTGGTACAGTGATAAATGAAGCACGAGACACTCCTGTTTGCTTATGCAAGAGTGAATAAACTCTGTGTTGCCTGAATTAGAAGTGGGCAAATGTCGTATATGTGAATTCAACCACAAGTTACGCTACTCCACACTGGGATTCTTTGTGACCAATCTTGCCAAAGAAGTATTCAGAGTTGTTAATTGTACGTGCATTTCTCATTAGGAAATGTAACCTTGCCCTTTGTGGCAAAAAGGTAAACTAGAAACTTCTGATGAATTTTTCAGGTTCTGTGCAGTCAACTCAATTATCTACGATAACTGGGCTGGGAAATTTTGGATGATGGAAGAATCTAGGTAGCGCCAATCCGGTGGGACACCTTGTGTACAAAAACACCCTGAGAGCCAGAAATAATTACAAGCTCAGCATCAGCCCCAAGAGTTTATTGGGCTGGGTGCCCACACGTGCTCACGTTGCCCATGTGAGCTGGCTCTGCATTCGCACCAGGAAGTGGTCCCGGAGCTGAGCCCCGTCAGACTGCTGCACAGAGACACCTGAGGCACTCCATCTGCAGTGGGTTTGCGTGGTGTTTCTGCACTGGGCTTCTCAGTGCAGCTGTTTTCATGGCACTGAGATTACCGATCCAACTCCTGGCAGATTGGACCTAGAAAGGCTTTTTAGTTTGTACTTCATGCCACACAGAAGTGATTGCGCTGTGTTAAGAGCTAGGCCGGTTCCAAAAGCAGCCCGACTCTGCTAGACCAGATCTGAGCCAGTGGAAAAACTCTGTGCTCAAATCTGGCAACCAGCGTAAAACGTTCTAAAACTTTTCCACTGTCAGCAGCTGTGAACAAGTACATATCTCTTAGGGTTATTGTCTTGTACACTTGCTGTTTTAAAATTTTTAAAATTTTCTTCCTCATCCCAAATTCCTCTTTTTGTTCTTTCTTCCCTTTTAGTTTTTGCTCTTCTGTAAGTCCATAATACTATTTTCCTTGCTGCTTCTCGAATGTGGTGTCTTTTCTTCCTCTGTTTCAGTGTTTTTTTTCAGCCCTTGTAAAACTGCTTTTTTGTGTGTGTATATATATATGATTTTGAACTGGGAAGTACTGGAAGTTTCAAAAAGCAGTGAAAATGAGCTGCAGAGCAAGGACACAGAGCAGAAGTAGTGGTACATCTATCCATGTCAAATTTTTCGCTCCAGTTGCAGAAATGACTTTTGCTCTTGGGTATGGGTTCTCAAGCCTGGTGTCAGAGTGGAGAGTGGGGGCCAAGCCTGCCCTCCAGTATTGCTGACTGTGAGGAGAGAGTTCTGGGGCGTCTGGCAGCAAAATGGGATTGTGATACAGAAAATTGAGAATCACTGTTTAAGGTATGGAATAATATCTGCGAGTGTTTATCAGGACGTGAGCGTGTGCACTGGGAAGCTGTGTCTTTTTCAGCAGTATCTAGTAGTGCAGTGACGGTGCTATCTTCTGCGTGGCTTTTCTATAAGGTGTGTTTTACTATTGTGATGCCTAACCTTCAGTCTGGTCTGCATCAGAATTCACACAGGTGACCTGGTAGAAAAGCCTGAGACTAGTTTTATATTAGCATTTATAATTCCATGATTTCTTAAAAAGAAGAGGGGTAGATACCCAAATGCAGATGAAGCCTTGATGTGTCCTGAACCAATGCATATCTGCTCACCACTGAGCCTTGTTTCAGAGGTTTAAATGCCTATCTGAGATCTCTCAGTGGTATATCTGGAATATGCAGCGATTCTCTGAGCAGAGCTGCATAGATAAGATAATCCGTTCCATTTTAATTGGCAGAGTTGTTTACACATGATCTCCTGCTCATTTTCCTCTTTTAAAGGAATGCGTATCCATCCCTGATTACAGCTCAGGTCAAAATCCCTCAGCACTTGTAGCAAATCTCTTTTAATTGGTCTCATTTAGCTCTCATAAGGTTGTGTTTTAATTCTCTCTCTTCCGAATCCTTTTCCCTAGTCTGTAATGTAATTTATTACAGGATATTTTATAGACAAGGGAACAGCCTGTGGCTGTCAGCAACCTTTGCAGTGTATCAAATTTCCAGCTCAACAGGCAGCTGCAGTGGAGTTTGTGGGTGTAAGGCAGCGATGCTGCAGCAGCAGCAGCATGCAAGCAGTCTGCGGTGGCGGTGCCGGGCACGAGTGCTGGGTCCGTCCCAGATTCTGGAATTAATTGGGGTGAATGCTCCTGTTTGCTGTCTCTGCTTCTCTAGCCTTGCTTATGCAAGGGTCTTTGAGTTCAATTTTTTCCTTTCTAGCTGTCTTTCCAGTGTCTGCGATTGAATGTAAATACATCTAAGTTGCTGCTGTTGTCTGATGACAGGCTTTGAGCAGCACAGAATTGGTAGAAGACTAATGCTGGGAGCATATTTTTAGAAGGCCCAGAGCAACGTTAGCCGTCTTCGTAAAATTCACTGTGACTTTCCTGAACACAGTTGCTTTGGTTAATTGAATGTAATGCAAAGAGGTGAAGCTCTGCATTTTATTGTGCCTGCACCGAGGCACTTCACCTCTGGCCTGTAACAGCAGTCTGCAGGCACGGTGTGCTGGTGCAGCTTATGCCTGATCTCTGGGTGCTCTGACATCAGCTCTGGAAGTCTCAAAGGCTGGGGGGTTTTTTGGGGGTTTGTTTTTTGAGCTGTGCCCCCTGCCCTTACACTGGCAGTTTTCCCACTATAGCAAAATCAGAAGGGAATACGTGCCGCTGCTTCAGCCGCTGGAGTTGAGATCCCAGGCTGTGTGGTGCAGCAGCAAAGGTACAGGCAGACTTTCTGCTTTGCTGATCCTGCTCCGGAGGCAGGAATCTCCAGCAGAGCTGTGGAGCACAGTTATGTCTTAAATAGCCACTGAAAGATTTACTGGAGTACATACATCAGAGCTCTAACTGTTCTTTCTGCATAGTGATATTTGAAGGTCTCAGGCCTCTGGCAATTGCTGTTTAGGGACTGTTTTTCAATGGAGACCCATATCCAGAAAGGAAATTATATAGATCACTAGACTCAATCCATATGTGCCCTATTAAAAATGCAGTAGAAATCTCTAGACGTGCATGATGAATTAATCTTCTGCACCAGGAAGATAGCTTCCATCGTGTTCTTGCCTGCTCTAATATTTTTAGTAAGCTAACTGATCTAGCAGTGAATGCAAGGGGGTTGATAAGATTGTAAAATGCAGTTTGGATCTTCTCAAAATATTTATGGTTTATGCTGGGCAGTGTCACAAGGTCTGTTTTCACAGAAGTGGGAATTGGTGTTTGCTTGGTTTTTAAAGCTGCCCAAACTCTCCAAACAAGGAGAGGGATGGTCACAGCCTATCTCTATATATAGACTCAGCCTGCTTTTGAATTTGTTGAGTAAAATGAATAGTGCAAAATAAGTAAGGACAGCTTCACGCAGCACTTGCTTATGTACTGACACCACCAAGAAGATGTTCAGAAATACCTGTCTCTTCCAAGCGTGTCTGTAGCTGTATGTAACCGAAGCTGTTCTTCCTTGCTGGGGTTGCAGACATTGAATATCAACAGTGCTTGCAGCTGCTCTCAGGCTGAAATGTTAACACCTTAACTTAGCCTAACATACTGCACACTTTCTTTCCATAAAGTGAATTTAATATTTGTCAGTAAATACAAATTATGAAGTTAAGCATTAAAGCTAACAGCGTTTAGATTCCAACCTTCTTTTTTTTTTTTTCCCAGAATCAAAGGAGGGTGAAAAGGAGAGACGTGTTTTCTCCTCTACTCAGTGTATGAGGCTTGTGCAGGTCTTAACACTGGTCTCTGCACTCTGTGTGTGTGTCATGCCACAGTTACCATCTTCAGTGCTTTGGCACATGTTTTGAGTGTGGGATGGGAATGAGGGAGTGTGGTCTAGGGTTTTGGTGGGATCCGAATAGAGCTGTACTGCACTAGTCTGGTTGGTTTTCTCCCTACACTGCAGTGCGTTATTCTGACTTTTTTTTTTTTTCTCCTTTTGGAAGGGTTTTTATTGGTGGAAAAGATTGTCTTGGGCATTCCCTGTAAAGCAAGAGACAGCAGAGTCTGTCCCTTCCTCTCCTACCTTCCCATCCCAGTACTGTAGCTCACATGAGGAGACAAGGACTTGCAGGTACCTCCTCAGGGAGGAAGGGTTTCCACAATGGGGGATAGAGTAGGACATGAAACTGCATGTGTTAAATGACATGCCAACAAGTCATAGCCCTCTCCGGGGCTAAGGATCACTGCTGCTTTTATTTATTGATGTATGTTTTTCCTCTGTATTCAGGAGTTCCCTTGGGAGCTGGCATAGCTGATGCAACAAGGAGGGAGGAAAGAGGGACAGCAAAATCACAATTTTATCCCTTCTTAATCTCTTTTTGCAGTTCTGGTCTGCCATCTGCTCAGTCTCTTTGAAAGCATACAACCCCAGCACCCTTCCCTTTCTCCTCTGTTTGTTTCTCCAGTCTCCTGCATCCTTCATTTCTGCATCAGAAACCCTTCAAGAATATGGCATTCCTCTGAGTGGTTCATGTTGGGAGGCTCCCGTGTCAGAACCATCAGATTATGTGATGGAAGAACTTGTTTTTCTGTGATCATGTTTAGTCTTATGGTTCCAGATGATTCCATTAGCCTCATATTTTATTGGTCTTTCAGCTTGTCTCTAATTAATGCTAATATGCTTGGCAGTAGTTCTGAAGTAAAATCAGAGCTTGCATGTGGATTTTTAGAGCTCTTCAACAGATCTTAACTCTTAAATTTTCAATCACTTTGGTATAAATTCCTCAAAGGAAACAGTGGGATGACAAGCCTTAGCTGTGATAGACTCCAAGTAGTAGAGATCAATTTAGAAAAGAAGGGAAACTTGAAATTTACTTTAGGAAGGTTAGAAGAACCCCAGAACATTTTATAAATGTCTATTTTTGTCTTAAGAGCGTCTTACTGAACAGCTTTGCATTAGCTCTCTAGCCCTACCCGATGCTTTAAAGTGCATGGGAAATTTCATGTCAGAAAGGGCTTTTAAAACAGTCAATTCTGTCGTCTCTTGGATGATGCGAGTTGGACTCATCTGACTATGCATGAAGATCTGCAACTAAGCTGTCCACATCTGAGCTAGGCAATATAAGTTCGCTTTATATTAAGGGTATGTTAGGGTGCAATTCATTTCACCCTAAAGCAGATGTCCACGTTTGGTGAGGTGAATCACATTCTGGAAGTTCTTTTTTGTTTTTCCACTGAATATAATGAAAACTGAGGATGTTAGTCCAGATGTAGAAAATGTCAGCAGGACAGATACCTGAGCAGAAGGTAAATTGAACACCTCCCAGAGTGACACTAACTTGCTCCTAATCCTGGACTGTTTTCAGCAGTGTAGCATTTTTAATACCTTCGCTGATAATTGTTTTACATGAATTTGTCTCTTCTGATCTTAACTACCTTTCCCATCTTTAGAGCACTTTTTGTCTAGATATATATATATATATATATATATTTTTAGCTAATGCTGATGCAGTGATTCTGTGCCACTCACACTTTATTCTGAAAGCTTTTGCAAATGCTGAATGTTATGGCATGCTCTGCAACTGTTGATTGTCTTTGTCCTTGCTTCTGTGGTTAAGTTGTTCAACAGCCAGGGTTCCCCTGTACTCTGGTAACCAGGACCTTACTGTGGTCCTAGCCAGCCATGCCTGTCCCAGAGAAGTCAGACCAGGTCATGAGTAGGTTTTTGTTCAATTCAAAACCTTGACTGTTGAGATTATAGTTGGCTCTGGAAGCAAGCTGAATGTCAAAATGTCGGGTAATGGCCTATAATTTTTTTTTTCTGTAAAGAGACGGGCTTCTCTCCTGCACAGCCTGGGTTTTGCACTGCTGGAAGTGGCCCAGTGCAGTGGCACGTTGCGTCTGGATCCCTGCTTGAGATGAATTAATTTCACAGCAAGTTGAATACCTCCTAATACTTGATGGCCCAAGGTGAATGAGGAGTACAGTAAGACTGGGAACACTGTGCAATCTAATTCAAGGCAGAAATTTTCAGTGGAGGAAAGGTTGGTGTCTTGGCTGACTCCTTAAAATGTCATCCTCTTCCATCTGTCATTGCCCGTGTTTTGTTTGTGTTTCTCTTCTGGGCATCACCTATGTGTGGGTCTGTTTCAAGTGTAGAGATGTCTTTGAAGTGGTATCGTTTGTCTCAGCTGTGGACCTACAGAACCAAAATCATCGGCACCTTGCTGTTGATGAACTGCTTGTCCTTCCCGTTATCGAGGACTGCAGAGGTATTAAAAAGAGCAGGCAGAAACTAGTGTAGGTGTTGCATTCATCAACACAGAGTGGCCCTATATGAGGACTGCTGCAGTTCCCTGTTTCATCAGCTGAGTGAATCTGCTTTCAGGAGAACGATGTGAACTATCACAATCCTGAATCTGTCTTTTCAGGGGGATAAATTGGGATCCTGGCTCAGTCTGGCAGCTGCGAAGAGGCAGATTCATTTCAGCATTGAAGCCTGGCATAAATTGCTAGTCTCCATGTTTGATCTATTGTCCAGAACATCTCCAAAACATCAGGCTTCCCCCTGCCCCCCCATTTCAGTTACAAATAATGCATTTTAGTTTGTTACTTGTAATTTTGTTGGTTTTATTCATTTTTTAATTAAATGTTCTGGATACAGTCAGCAATACTTCAGCTCAAACTGCATGTGCTTTACTTGTGGCTGAGTCATAATCATCTTCCTCATAAGCAGAGATCTGTCACTGTCTCCTGATTTAGTTTTGTCTGCAGGCTTTCATCCATATCCTTCCTTTATGCTCCTGTTTCAGATCTGGCCACTTGTATCAAAGCATGATGTGAATAAGCCTACTTCCCTGAGTCAAGGCTACCATGAAAACATGCCGTTATCGTGCGCTAGCGTCTATAGTTTAGTATCGTGTAACTGTGCATGGAACAGAGTATGTTTCCATGGCCCAAGTCCACATAAACATATAAACACAGAGCTTTCTGCAGGAAAACTTGCTTTGCCTCAAACAAAATATTGATGTTTGCCTTTCCCAGCCTTACTTTTAAATACTAATTCCTCACTAACCACACGTGACGGTACAGTGCCTGTGGTAGCAGGCAGAGCTCAGAAGTCCCTTTTGGTCTTGCGTTGCGTATGTGGGCAGGTTAAGAACAAGCTAGTGTTCAGGGATTGTCGTAATTGCAGTTGGTGTTGAGTATAATGTTTCTCTGAGGCTGTTATAGTTAATTCTTTTGCATGTCGTAGAGCTATTGTATAATTGTGTTATTTATATGTCAGTCCTAGCTTTTTCCCATTGCTAAATGAAAATGGGGTGAAGATGCCCTTTGAACATACTCCTCTTGGTTTGCATTTAAGCTGATGCTACCACAGAGGAAAGCAATCCAATCCTATCCTGACGCTTCTCAGTATTGGTACGACCACTCAGCAAGCAGGATCAGGAAACTGATGTGGACATTAAAATAAACAGAAAAAAACGAACCTCCTTTTTTGCTGTGTTATCACTCTTCAGGAGAGAAAAAGTTGCTTTTCAGTTCATCAGTAAGAAACCCAGTCAGGCTCAAATGCTTTTGTATTGGCACACTGTAGAGGGCCTTGGGGATAGGATGAGTTGATGAGGTGCTAGGACTGCTGTCTTTGGAGAAGAGGTGTGACCACCTAAACACATGCCAGATGATCACCTTAAAAGTACGATTTTATATGGTGTAAGCTGAGGAGGAGTCTTATGCTACTTCTCTTTGCATCAGACCTGCAAAATTTTTAAATGTAAAATTTATCTAGATTAGACTTAACTACCAGTGGTCATGACAAACTCCAAAAGGATATCAGAAACAGGCAGCATGATAAGAGCTGAGCTGCATGCCCAGCAGACTGAGAGCCAGTAACTGCAGCCCTTCATTCCTGCCTGTTCTTTTCCTCTTTTAATTGGACACTGGATTAATTTTTAAATCAGTCATTTCCTCTGAGGGGAAGGACTGAAGAAATCATAGCAATAGGCATTTCTAAAGGAGATGTGTCCAGGGGAAGAGGAAAGCAGTCACTTTGATTAAGGTGCAGACCAGACCTGGGGTCACAGGTTCTGCACTGTATTTTTTTGCGTCCTACTCCAGGACCTGCCAGCTTCTTTGATGAGCAGTGCTGCATTATCTTTATGTTCCTGTGCAATTTACCAGAAAGACATGACATGTTATGCCAGAAAACTAGTTATGTCTCTATAGAATGGTTCTTGGTTTTCGTTTTTTTCCATAGCTTGTTAGAAAAAAAAAAAAAAAAAGAGATGTTTCTGTGTTTTCTTCAACATCTTTTCCTAACACCCTGCCACTGACAGTCTGACCCGTGATGCTATTCTGGACAGGTCTTTGGGGACTGAAATTGTTGTGAGTGCTCAGGTCCCTTCCCCTTCCTGCAATTATATCTTCCTGAAATGCATCCTGTCCAAGGGTGAAGATCAGCAAGAGGCAATGCTGAAAGGCAAAGCAGTGGAAATTGATACAGTGTCTGCACTGGAAGCAAGGCTGTTCTTGAAGGATATGTCTGTAAACCATTTGGTCTTAAAGTCTATATTGAGTAGTTTTAAAAATGGGCAAACTTTTAAAAATAAGTACAGACAGACAAACACCCCTTCATACAGATGTAGGGTGTCAGCCACAAATGCAAGATTCCATTTTTCCCCCTGTCATTAGGCTTAATCTGGAGAAAACATTAGGTAGAGATGCAGAGATTGTTAGGTCTTCATGGGCTAGTGATTTAGAAACCTTGTGCTTGCTCTATTAGGTTGGGACTGATGGCACCAAGCTTGAAAATGAGTGTTGAGAGCTCTACTGGTTTTGTCCTGTCTTTGCAACCCTTTGGCACTGGTGTCATACAGCATCTGCTGCTGGCTCTCTGTTGGGATATCTGTAACTTTTCCTGGGGCTGTATGGACTTCCATCTTCTCTCCGTTTGCAGTCGTGACATTTTACCATAGCTGTCCTCCAGTGTAGCTATGAAACTGCTGACAAGGCTGGGGAAGTGGTTGCAAGGCCTGTTGAGCACACGTGCCGGGACTTTCGTGATGGCCAGAATAAGATGAGGGAACTCTCAGCCAAATGAAATGGGAATGACCTTGTATGCACAGACATTAGGATATATAATCCAACACTCAAATCTTAAATTTAGATTTCCTACAATGAATTATCCTTAGGTAATATTTTTTTAGGAAAATCTTGCCATCTCACTTGATTCCACCTGTCTTGAAGGAAAAGGAAGGAGAAGCAGAAAGAAATGTTTCGTTTCATGTAAAGTTATGGGAGCAGACTGGCTACTGCAGTGAAATCCATCCTGTGAATGTGAGGAGACTTCTCATCTCTTTCTTCTGTCTGTAAGGCAGAGTAAGGCAGTCTCACTGAGACTGCAGAAATAGAGATCAGTGGGGAATATGAGGAAAAAGTAGAAATGACTTTTGACTAGTACTGATCTGAATCTAGCTTCAAGTTGATAATACTGGTGTGAAAGAGTCTTTGTCCTATCACTGTCACCCAAGAGCATCTTAAACAGGGATGAGGAAAGGTCACATCAAAAATTCTTAGAAATGTTTGTTAATTTTTATTGGTTTTGGAAATGGCACATTCTAGGAAAGCAGTACATGAGAGCAGCGAGTGGAGTAGTTCTTCCCCGTCGCGGCTGCTTGGATATGGTCTCTCTCTCCTGGGGACCAGGTCATACAGTGCATTTTTTTGGCTTGGCAAACTCCCTGCACAAGGTCAGCATTGCCGTTACACTGGTAGCACAGCATCATCGTGCTTTAAATGTAGTAGCTGCAGAGGTTATAAATGACTACTGATTTTTTTGAATGCTGCAATATTTAAGTATTCAGCTTGAGGCATTTTATTAAAGGGGCCTTATTACTAGAGCGAGTGCCAAGTGCTTTAAAAATTCTGTGCCTATTTAATGTAGCTCATGTTGGGCATAACTAATCACTGCTAAGGCTTAAAACCTTTGGTGTATAGTGCATCTGGGAGCAGGTAGCTATGAGACTGGGCAGAGGAATCCCCTTTCTCTTCCTGTATAGTGTGCAGAGCATAGTAATATGTGGGCAGCAAACTAATGCAAAGTGCTCTTCTGTCTAGTGTTTCATTGTTCTTTCTGCCTGAGGCTTTGTAGCCTTGGTCTTTTTTAGTTAAAATCTTTAAACAATGGATTATCTGTTTTCACAGGCTTTAGAGGATTTGAAATAGCAGTCACCCTTAGGCATTTGGCTCAAGATTACAGCAATAAATACATTCATCAGAGCCCCCTGGCCCTTCCAAGAGCCAGGCAGTCATAAGATTACCTCTACCATATTCTTCTGCTTCTAACTCCAGTGAAGCGGGTCAACCTCTTAACAATTTGAGGTAAGCCCTGTTGCTCCTGACCATTTGCACTCAGATGGTTTGTGAGAAAGGGGGGGATGTGTGTGGTGAGGTTGCGAGCACCATCAATAGGGGACCTTCATTCTTGCTGGGATGTTGGTGTTTACTACATTACCAACCTGGATTTTCCAGGACATCAGAAACCTGTTTTGAAAGCCAGCGTTGCTTTTTTTTTTTTTCCCCCCAAAGCCCAGCAGTCTGAAAATTTCATATGGCTTTAAAATTTTCAAATTGGAATGTAACTTTAATCAATATTAACATTTCTGATCTTTGTGTGCCAGCTGCTATTTTTCTGAAAGATGGTGCTGGGACTGGGAAGGCCTCATACCAGAGATTACAAACCAGTTGCCACCCAGTTGTGATATCTGACGTGGCAGTTTCTGTAAGAGCGCTTCCTGATTGTGGTGTTTAAACAGTGAATGTAATGTTTTTCTTCTGTTACTGTAAGATCTAAAGTAGTTTACAGATATCAGACATTCTGCTGTGTTGCTTTGGAGAAAGATGTCAGCTGTCAGAAGGAGACCCAAAAGTCAGTTCCAATAAAAAGGTACATTTTCTAAAGCAGTTTATTTCTGGTTAGAAGAGCTGTTTGTCATATGACTTTGCATGGGCTGTGCTTTGCGCTATGGGACTTACTCTCTTCTAAAGAGCAGCTTTATCTCCAGAAAGTTCATTGCATAGAGAGATCTGTGATGTCTATACATCTGAGGTCCTGTGAAGATTTCCACCACCAACAGATTCTATTGATTTTCATCAAGTGCTATTTCCCAGCCTTCTGAGCTGTTCTTATCATACCACATCATGCTGCTTGTCACAATTAAATAGCATGTGCTGGTTGGCCACTGGCTTTATCAAAGGACTGTCCCAACACAGGTATGCAAATTGGAAAAGGAGAAAATTCGATTCTCTTTGGAAGGTTTTTGTACTTTGCTTCATTTTTTTTCTTCCTTCCAGCGAGTAAGTAATGATAAACATTTACTAAACCACGCTATATGTTTTCAAAGTATATAATACACATTACCTTTGCCTTGGAAAACTTTGAGCTTGCTTTGTAGCAAAAGATGTAAGTATTTAAAGCATTTGTAAATAGAGCTGAGTCAGCTTCAGCACTTTGCCACATAAATTTTTATCAGAAGATGGTGGAAGCATGGAGTCTTTTTTTGGGCTAGTACTTAACTATGAATGCAGCATTTTCTACTGTAGTTTTAGTCTTTACCAGCACACCTCAATTCCCCTTCCAGGGGAAAAGTAGTCTCACTTTTTTTTTTTTTTAGTGGGTGGATAAGAATTACGAGAATTGGTAACTTAACTAAGTGACGCAGCGGGTTTGTGTCTGCAGTCTAGAGAATCTGTATATTGAGGCTGGTGTCTTTTTCACTAATGTGGATAGGTGGGATAGGGAAATGAATATGAACTATCATGAACATGAATATCTGTTACTGTGTTTTTTACTATCAAAAAGAATAGAAGTGTATATACAAAATATATATAATATGTGGTTATTGATACTGCATTACAGCTAGAGTACTCTCTTATGTTCCCATGAGAATTAGCTGAGACATACAATGTCAAGGGAATAAACGTAGCTTAAGCATGGTTAAGACTTTGTAGAGCTGGTTAGAAATTCTGAAGATGGCAGCCCCACCCAGCATGTGCGAGCCTGGGGCTGACCCTGGTTTCTCCCCTGAATTGCAGGTCCCTGCCTGTTGGATATGGTCAGCACTGGAGGTGCACCAGGACTGAGAACCTGTCCTGTAGTGTGGACTCTGCAGTCTCTGTATAGAGAGGATAGGAGGGAGCTCCTGTACTGGGGCATCCAGGGGTTGTGAGCTGGAGCAGACCAGCATACAGACTGATCCTTAAAGGAGATAGTTGTAAGTTGTGGGAAATGAAGATGGTGGCTGTTGAAAAAAGATGTCTGATTCTGGGAAATGAATGGGGTTCACAGATATGGTGGACGGGCTGAGGCGCTAGTAGGCTTTTGGGTGCTAATGAAATGGAAAATACTGCATCAGGAGGATACTGCATCTGTCAGCTTGTGTTGCCAAAGGGGAAATGTTAGACAGGGAACTGACAGATGACCAGCAAGGACAGGCAAGTATGGCAGGAGGAACACGAGAAGGTTAGATTATAACAACAGGTTAGGTGGGAGAGACAGGCTTTGGAGGAGAAAAGAAGATGAAATAGCTAGGATACAGATAGCAAGCAGTAGATACAAAGGTTTGTAGGACCTTCTTGTGCCTTGGATGGAATGCAGGTCTCTGAATCTGAAGACCTAGCTGTCAGAGAATACCTAAAACCTTCTGGCAATGCTGCTTCCATTTTATAGTTCTTCCACGCTGAGAACAACCACCTATAGTTGCTATAAGTTATGGTTAGCTCAAGATGCCCGTGTGGCAGATCAGGTGATAGCTCTGCCCATGTGATATCAGTGGGATGATTATGTAGTGAAATTCATCATTTAGGATTTTGTTTTAACATGGAGATTGGAGACAGGAGACAACACACACATGGAGGCATGTGTATGGATGTACACCACCACATTCAGATATTCTGAAGGTTGTGAGGACAAACACTCATAAGACAGAACATATCAGAATTAATTTTGCTTATACAACCTTAATACGCCCCCCTTAAATAAAAAAATTTCTGACTTGCATAGATCATGAAAATACAGGGGGAAAAAAATTAATTTTCTGAAACTTGTTCTTTTAATTCTACCATCTATACATGTTTTGTTGTAATTACTGTAATGAAGAAAGCATGCTACAGAGTGAAGATTTTTTTGTATCTACTGGTATTGATTGAACTTTTGGAACCCAGCAGTGTGAGTTAAGCAAGCATTGTTTATGTATTAGTTCTTTTTACTGGTGTTATAAAGTGGTATGTGCAATTTGCAGCCTTGAAATACTAGGTCTTGGGAGCTGAATATGCTGTGTTTGCTAGGACTCTTTTTCCCTGTCTTTGGGGAATAATGAGTTGCAAAAAAAAGTCATACCTTGAATTACTTCCTGTATTTTGTCCTTCGGTCTTCTCTTCTGTGGCAATAGCATTAGTGTTTTGGCCTAAAGGACAGTGAAGCTTTGCTAGCATACAGGGAGAAAAACCCATAAATCTAAACGCTTTTAGGGAAAAAGGAAGTGGTGAGGTTGAGGGTGGGAGGTCCTGTGAAACAGCTTAGTATACAGCTTATGAGTCAGTAATTTCCTTTCCTTTTGCAGTCGTCTTGTCCAGATGGGGTATTTTTCTTTTTCCTTATCAAGCCAGCCTCTTTTTCTACCCTGTTTCTTTAGGGAAAAAACTGCAAGAATAACATGTAGTGGCACAGGTGTTTTTCAGGCCATGAAACTTGGAGATAGAGCAAGGAAACAGGCAGGAATCCACTGCTGGAGCAGCAGATCCCACAGATAGTAGGATAAATGATGGTCAGATCCCTCTCCTAATCCGTCTACTGCATGTCCTAACAACCCAGATCACTGACCACCTTGTGTTTGTCTTGCCTGTGAAGAAATGTGCAGCTTCAGAATATATTCCAACGTAATCACTAACGTGCAGAGTCTTTAGACAAAACAAGTTTTGTGAGTGATTGTGAGGAAATCCTTTTAGACTCAAGACTGAAGCCATAGTTCAGAGAGGTATGGCTCCCTTTTCATCTCTGACATATTACCACAGAGTTGTTTCAGTAGTTACACTTTTTCAAGTTTCCTCTTGAGGGGGAAAAAAACCCCCACTTTTCATTATTGTTTTCTACATCAAGAATTCCATGTTATTTTTCCAGGAGGATTGCTCCTTTTGTAATTTATATCTGTAGGGATTTAAATTTGGGGGCTCTTAGTGGAGTTGCTGTGTTTTCTGTAGGCTTGAGTATCTTTTGTTACATTAGTCCTATTTGTGTTGCACTTAGTGATGTAGCTGAGCGGTCCTGTGATCTGGTATTTCATTCTTAAGCAGTCCTGAACGAAAATCTCCGTGATCAGTGGTTCATTAGGCACTGTAATTAAAGCAGACCCATTTTTCCATATTACCTAGTTCAAATCCATGTTCTCACATTGAAGAGACCAAAGAGGTTAACAGTCAGTTGATGACTGTGTTAAAACAAAAAAATGCTTCACTTCTGCTCTGTTACAAGGCCACCTTATTGTAAGACTGCAACCTGTGTGCAAATTTTGAGGTGTCTGCCTCTTTTGTAACTTTGTGGAAATTCGTTAGTTCTCAGAGTTGTGATTGGTATTTAAATGATATTTTTATTTACTTAGCCCTAGGAAATTTCCACTACAGAAGGGAAGAGGCAGTCCTTGTATCCAGAAGCTTACTACTTGGAATAGTCAGCATACAGATTTAAGGAGAAGTACAGGGACGCAGCAGACATCGGTGTTACCGCCTGCTGACCCATGAGGGGTCATTTCTGAGGGCTGCACAGGGCTTTAAAAAAAAACAAACAGGAAGTGAGTTGCGTTCCTCTACCTCTGTCAGCAACACCCACAGGAAAAAGTCACTGGATACATGCTTTCCATATTAAAGAACAAACTTACTGAGCAAGGTGTTGAGGCTCAGAAGAGAAACTTAGGCAGAAGAGCGAAAATCAATGTGAAGTTCTCTTTTAAATGTTTTTAAAAGGAACTTGAAGGAGATGTTGATTTGTAATCGACCTTGTCATTTTGCACCCAACGTTGAATTCAACTGTTTTGAAACTCTAGGTACTTTGTCTGTGCTAGAAGTTATTTTTTTGGATCAAATGGAAAATGGCATTTGCTTGAGGCCTTTTTGTAAAATGCTCTTGCCTTTTATCTCATCTGCATAACATGCATTGGTGGAAGGTGCCTGCTGTGTCTACTATTCCCTCCCTCCTTGACTCTTTAATTAGCAGGTAAGTATTTTTAGTTATTTGTCAATACTATTTCAGGGAAAGGTAAAAACAGGTGACTTGAGTAGAGCACAGATTACTCTTTGGAGGTAGTTAAGTTGAATTCTTCATGATGAAAGGAGAGAAACGACAACAGTAGATTATATGCAGGGCAGGTCCTTGTCCTGTCTTAGTGTTTGTGGGTAGATCATGTACTGTTGTTTTGTTCTTTCACAGGACCCACTAAGATGATGGTTTTCTAAGTAGGTGTCACTGGATTGTGTGGCAGATTTACTGGAAGCATGGGTGCAGCGGAAGGGGTAGCGGTAGCTGCAGTTTGTACCTCTGCTGCTTCAGAG
Source organism: Ciconia boyciana (assembly GCF_034638445.1). NCBI lineage: Eukaryota > Metazoa > Chordata > Aves > Ciconiiformes > Ciconiidae > Ciconia > Ciconia boyciana. Next base: position 43,162,757 of record NC_132941.1, read on the forward strand.
AGTGCATAGAGCCAGGCAGGTGGGACCATCTTCACTTACAGCCTGTGTTGTCAAGGAGGAACTCAGCAAATATCCATCATATTTAATTTCTTAGCATTAGATAAACATGACAAAACTCATGAAAAATGCTGTTTCACTGATGTTTTGATATATGACCAGTTTGAATGTCTCTGGCTCATCTGGATTGAGAACTCTTTTCATAACCCCTCTCTAAAGTGCCAAAAGACCTTTTTTCATATGTCCTAAAAACACAATGTCATTGATGCTTGGTCATTGCCAACATCAAATGACTCGAAACCATTGCATAAGCTTCTGTCATTTCAGAATTAGTGGTGATCTCATTGTTAGGCCTATCAGAGACATCCTTAAATTTAATATTTTAAAAACTGTTGAATAGTCCGGAATTGTTCTTCTAATAAATTGAGAGATTATTTGACCCAAGTGAAGCCCTGATGGCTAACATCAGGGAGATAATACCAGATCTCTTTAACAGTATATAGATATCCATCCATGTTTTCCAGTTGTCAATACAAGAAAAACTGAAATCAAGTAAGAGTACTTCTGAAGATAGATAGCAAGATATTTAATCTATTTCAGGGCCACCTGTAATGGCAAGAGATGAATTATTGGCTATGCGAGGCTTCTTAATTGGGGACATGGTCACACAGTTCCTGTCAAGGTTTTCAGATGATGGAGGGGAAGCTAGCTAGCACACTGACGGAGGTTTGCCTCCAGCTTCTGTCAGTAGTTCTGGCCAGATCAGGACAGAAGATTCACTTCATGGCAGTGAAAAGTATAAGGAAATGCCTTATTCGGCCTGCTCTAGCAATTTGGGGTGGATGAAGAAGACAAATTACTGTATAGGAATCTCTGAGTGGCTTGTTCAGTGTATTTCTTCCTTTCTGCCAGGTAGCTAAACAACCTCTTTCAGTAATTTTTAGGTATCGTTTGGCTGATTTTTATATATCTAACTTTCTTAATTCTGTAAAACAGCATCATGAAGGCACCAACTGCTGCAAACTTCGCATCCTGCAGGTAAGAATTAATGTCTCATGGCAAGTTCAGAAGAGCAGTACTCCAGTGAATGGCTAATTCATATAGCTGTTATGCTTGTTCCCACCATCAGGGGAGGAGTGTATCTTTCTAGTATACTACAGTTGTGCTGACATGCTCAGAAAACCCAGCAGCCCTTTAAAAACTCTGTATCATCACTAAACATTATTCTTCACAATGATGGTATTGCTGGTAATTTCATGGTGGGCCTTTGGTCCTGTTGTTCCTAGGCCTGGGTGTTGAGCTGTGAGGGAGGTGCTCTGAGCTCTGCTCTTTAAGCCCTAGTGCAGCGGCACAGAAAGGGGAATACTGCTGGTAAGAAACATCATCTCAGATGCAGAAGGTGCAGCGTATGCATTGTCAGTAGTTTTCATATCAATTACAGCACATCTACGAATTATGATCATTGCAGAATACTTTCTATTTATGAAATAGTTTCTCTGTAAAAGAGATCTTGATGATTTCTTGTTTCGAGTAGTGGTTTAGGAATAGATAGCTTGCCGTCATCAGAAAGGGAGGCTATCAATGATACTGAAGTATGCCTATCAGTGGCTACAGGCTGTTCAGAAGGGACGGACAACGAAGGAAGGGTGGAGGCGTTGCCCTCTACATCAAGAAATGGATGGAGCGTGAAGAGCTGTGGCTCTGAAGAATAGCCGCAAGCAGGTTGAAAGCTTATGGGTAACAATCAGACACCAGGGCAACAAATGGAACCTTGTCATTGGTGTCTACTACAGGCTGCCCGATCAAGGGGACCCTATTGACAAAGCCTTCTTACTCCAGCTGCAGGAGGCATCGTGCTTGCAGGTTCTTGTCCTGATGGGGGTCTTCAACCACCCCGACATCTGCTGGGAAAGTAGCATGGTGAGCTATAGGCAATCCAGGAGACTCCTAGAGTGCATTGAGGATAACTTCTTAAGCCAGGTAATAGACAGCCCTCCCAGAGGGGATGCAATACTGGACCGGTTGGTCACCAGTGCAAGTGAGCTAATCGGCTGTGTCAAGACTGGAGGCAGCATGGGCTGCAGTGATCATGCACTGGTGGAGTTCACAGTCCTGAGGGGTATGGGTCAGGTGAAGAGTAGAGTCAGGACCCTGGATTTTCAGAAAGCAAACTTCCAGCTCTTCAAGGAGTTAATCTGGGAAACTGCCCTCAGGGACAAGGGAGCACAACAGAGTGGCGGATCTTTAAGGACACTTTCCATAGGGTACAAGAGCTCTCAATACCCAGGTGTAAGAAATCAGGAAAGGAAGGCAAGAGACTGGCATGGATGAGTCAAGACATGCTGGTCAAACTAAAGGGCAAGAAGGAAATGCACAGGCAGTGGAAGCAGGGACAGGTATCCTGGGAAGAGTATAGGGACGCTGACCGGTTGTGTAGGGATGCGGTCAGGAAGGCCAAGGCGTGGCTGAGGCTGAACTTGGCAAGGGATGCAAAGAATAATAAGAAGGGCTTCTACAGGTATGTTAACCAGAAAGGGAAGGTCAAAGAAAATGTACACACACACACACACACACACACACACCCCCCCCCCCCGATGACCAAGACTGGCAAACTGGTAACAACAGACAAGGAGAAGGCCGAGGTACTCAACAACTTCTTTGCCTCAGTCTTCATTGGCAACCTCTCTTTCCACTCCTCTTGAGTGGATGGACCACAAGACAGGGACTGGGGGAGCAAAGTCCCTCCCACTGTAAGGGAAGATCAGGTTTGTAACCACCTGAGGAACCTCAACATACATAAGTCTATGGGACCTGACGAGATGCATCCCAGAGTCCTGAGGGAATTGGCTGATGTAGTTGCCAAGCCACTCTCCATGATATTTGGAAAGTCATGGCAGTCAGGTGAAATCCCCGGTGAGTGGAAAAAGGGAAACATTGCACCCATTTTTAAAAAGGGTAGAAAGGAGGACCCTGGGAACTACCGACCTGTCAGCCTCACCTCTGTGCCTGGGAAGATCATGGAACAGATCCTCCTAGAAGCTATGCTAGAGCACATGGAGGACAAGGAGGTGATGCGAGACAGCCAGCATGGCTTCACCAAGGGCAAGTCCTGCCTGGCCAACCTAGTGGCCTTCTATGACAGAGTGACTACATCAGTGGACAAGGGAAGAGCTACAGATGTCATCTATCTGGACTTCTGTAAGACCTTAGACACGTTTCCCCACAACACCCTTCTCTCTAGATTGGAGAGACATGGATTTGATGGGTGGACTGTTTGGTGGATGAGGAATTGGTTGGACGGTCACATCCGGAGGGCAGTGGTCAACGGCTTAATGTCCAGATGGAGATTGGTGACAAGTGGTGTCTCTCAGGGGTCTATATTGGGACCAGTACTGTTTAATATCTTCATCGATGACACAGACAGTGGGATTGAGTGCACCCTCAGCAAGTTTGCAGATGACACCAAGCTGAGTGGTGCAGCTGACACACCTGAGGGACGGGATGCCATCCACAGGGACCTGGACAAGCTCGAGAACTGGGCCTGTGTGAACCTCATGAGGTTCAACAAGGCCAAGTGCAAGGTCCTGCACATGGGTTGGGGCAACCCCCAGTATCAATACAGGCTGGGGGATGAAGGGATTGAGAGCAGCCCTGCAGAGAAGGACTTGGGGGTACTGGTGGATGAAAAGCTGGACATGAGCCAGCAATGTGTCCTCGCAGCCCAGAAAGCCAACCATATCCTGGTCCACATCAAAAGAAGCATGGCCAGCAGGTCGAGGGAGGTGATTCTGCCCCTCTACTCTGCTCTGGTGAGACCCCACCTGGAGTACTGCGTACAGCTCTGGAGCCCTCAGCACAGGAAAGACATGGACCTGTTGGAGCAAGTCCAGAGGAGGGCCACGAAAGTGATCAGAGGAATGGAACACCTCTCCTACAAAGAAAGGCTGAGAGAGTTGGGGTTGTTCAGCCTGGAGAAGAGAAGGCTCCAGGGAGACCTTATTTCAGCCTTTCAGTATTTAAAGGGGGCTTATAAGAAAGATGGGGACAAACTTTTTAGCAGGGCCTGTTGCGATAGGACAAGGGGTAATGGTTTTAAACTAAAAGAGGGTAGATCTAGACTAGATAAAAGGGAGACATTTTTTACAATGAGGGTGGTGAGATACTGGAACAGGTTTCCCAGAGAAGTTCCGGATGCCCCATCCCTGGAAGTGTTTCAAGGTCAGGTTGGATGGGGCTCTGAGCAACCTGATCTAGTTGAAGATGTTCCTGCTCATTGCAGGGGGGCTGGACTAGATGATCTTTGGAGGTCCATTCCAACCCAAACTATTCTATGATTCTATGATACTGGAAAGTAACAAATTAAGTTCTGGCCAAAGGAAAAATATTTAATTCAGTGCACAAATTAGCCTGTGGAACTCATTGCTGCATTACATTGTCGAGGCTAAAACTTAATGGGGTCAAAAGTAATCTGATATTTGTGTTAGGAGAGTATTAATTGTTATATAGACAAATCCTGCAAAGGAAAACAAACTTTTAAGGCCTTGTGGAAGGGACAGACAGCTTCCTTGAGCTTAAAGTATCCCTAAGTGTAAAGGATAAGAAGAACTACTTTTCCTGGTGGCTATTTTGCAAATTTGTCTTCAAGGCTTTCTTCTGCTAGTCTTTGAAATAGCTGGAACTGGACAGTACAGATGGTAGGATACTGATGTGAATGAGTTTTAGGCCAAATTCAGAATGGCATTTTTATGTCCTGTATAATTTTGAAGTGTTTTAAATAACTATGATTCTTACCAGACCACAAAAAATTATGAATATCCCACTAAAAACAAGGTGTTATATTCAGATTATTACCCTGGTGATAAAATATCAGGTAGAAACGTATTCTGCAATGCAGGCAGGCTACTTAAAATAAATGCAGGCTTTTGACAGGATTGAAGAATAATGTAAGTTTTTTGTTTTGTTTTTTTTTTTTTTTTAGGTATCTTCAAGAACTGTAACAGAGAGTAGACCTAGTTGTTATTTGGATGGATCAGGCAGACAGTGGCACATCTTTAACCTATTCTCAGATCATGTTTGATTTAAACAAAGTCCAGCATTATCTCATTGTGGACTGAAGTCTATCTGCTGTTGTGTTTGTCTAAACCTGTGTCCTTGTTGAGAAACTGAAGAGAGGTTAGAGGCACCTCTGCCAGTGCCGGTGCTCAACCCTTCTCCACAGGAGCGTGACTGTAAGCAGGCAGCTGTGTCTCTGTGCTGCTGGTACGGGTCGGATACTGGTGGATTGAGAGGTGCTCTGGCAGCCTGTTGAAGTTGCTTTGTCATTTACACGTTAAAAAGCCACGTGTTATCCAGTCCTGCTCTGCCACGCCTGAAGTGCTGGGCCACGCTAGTACAGAGCAGCCCTGACTTGGTTTGTTGTTCGTAGCGCTGATGCTGCCTTGAGGCAGCAGGGCACAGCCGGGCCTCGGCAGGGCTACCTGCACCTCTTCTGGCCAGGTTGCTTCTGAACAAGCGCGCAATGCCGCAAGCTAGAGCGAGAGAAATTAAGTTGGTGGCTTATGGTCACAAACACAGAAGTATTTTCAAAACAGTCGTTACCTCTCCTAAATGATTAGGTTTCTCTTTGGGTTTTGTGCAAAAAGGTAATGTTTAGATTCTTATTGGTTCTGTTAGCCCCAGTTTTTTAAAAATTCATTTGCTTCACGTATTTGGAATCTACAGCTCATGAGCAAAAAGATGTCAACAAACGTGTGTAGTTGATGGACAAAATATGGACACTATGTTAGGGTGTTATTGTTTGCTATCCATTGAACCATCAAACACCAATAAATTAATTAATGATATCAGTGTATCGCTATCATAACATGTTATCTTTTGATTGTGTGAAAACAGAGGAAGACTTGTCAGCAATAGAAGACCTGAAAATAAACTGTTTAAAACAATACAAGCATCATAACTTTGGGCATCTTTTTGCATTTATGCGTTTGGCTTATGGATTTTCATCTATGCGCTGGAGCTTCTTCAGCCTGAGCTCCACGCCCTTTTTTATTGCAGTGTCAGATACTGGCCTCTGAGAGAGGCATCTTGGACCTGATGTGGTATCACAGTTTATAAATAGCTCTAGAAAATTAGGGCGTACTCCCAGTTAGGGCTGAGCTCTGTTTGTTGGAATTGTGTTGGTGGACCAGGACTGGAGTGGTAAGGGATGGCACTGCCAGGAGCTAAGGTGTGTTGGGAGTGGTTCATGATCTCAGGATTAGAGTAGTAGAGGAGGGACTAGGGAACAATAAAAGGAGAGGAGTGCATTTTAGCCGGTGCTTTCTGGTTTTTTGTTTTCCTCATTAGCAAATTCACTCAGTGTGTGTTAGTTTAGATTTTTTGCTACCTCCTTGACTTGTGTTATCTCAAAGTCCCAGTGACAGGATGTGAGACATGTTAGATAAAGATTTTTGCATACAGGCTGATGAAAGAATACAGTGCAAATGGAGAGAAGAGAAGCCTTTCCATAAAAGTGTTGGAATATAATACATTTAGATGCCAAAGGCACCTTTGTGTAACCGCTGTTACTTAAGAAAGATGGTTTATTTTATAATGTACTGGAGAGAAATTAATGCTACTGAAAAGTTACTTTTTCTGTATAGATATGTAATATTCTTACGTCTGTCCTCTTTTAGCATATGGTCATTGTGCACAGTGCTTTATTGCCATCTATCTCCTCGTCCCACCGTTTTCCTTCATATCCTGTCCTTTGTCCTCAATGCTGAAATTAAAATTTATTTAACACTGTTAAAACTAGGGATTCTGGTTTTGGTAAGTTGGAGAATAAATTTGTGGTTGGAATTGTTTTCATCCAAGCTGAAATTTTGTCTGCTTTCCTGCAATTTCTTGTGTGCTACAGTTGAAAGGATATTGGCTATGTATTAGTGCATATGTGGCTGGAAAGGATATGTGGAAGTGAGAGGCAGAAGCTGGTATTTTCTTTCCCTGTGTTTTTTAAGATGGAAACTAAATATAGTGAGTGTTAAACAGATGGCTATGTTGTCGCATAATAAATATTTGAAGAAAATTAAATTATGTCCTGCCTGTTTGCTGACGACAGTTCCAGCCCCCATAGTAACAGCAGTAATAATAATAGGAGGCTTTACAGTGTATTTATTTTTTAATTCCCAAAGTGAGGTACCTAGGAAAGTCGTGTAAGGAGATTTTTTTTTTTAATGTGGGAAAGATCAAGTGATGTGCTTGAGGTCATCCAGCACGTCAGTGAGTCTCTTGAAAGAGCGTGGAGGTCCCCTTGACTTCCAGACAATATGTTTCCATTTTAAACCATGCTGACTTGCAAATACTTAACTTGAGTATTTCCTTCAGAACTTCATTGTTTGATTTTTTTTTTCTTAATTCCAATGTAATTGTTTGTAAATGTTAACTTGCCAAGAGGAGATAATAAAATCAGACTTGCATTCCTGTCCAGTGTACTTGAGCAACAAGCTTGCTATGAAAAACCTACGCTGAAGGCCCTCCTGAGAGTTTTGTTGTGAAGAGGAGAGGGTGGTGGATGCCAGAGAGATGATGAAGACTTAGCTGAAATGAGAGGTTTTATTTATACAGCTGAGCTTCATCTTGTGATATTAATAGTGTACAGGCATTTCTTTTGGATAGAGGGGATGGATTCTGTATTTAGCTGAGCTCCATGTGCTACTCTTTCTGGCATGAGCCAGAAAATTCCATTGTCATTTAGCTGTTCACATACATTACCTTATCTTTACTGGGAGGACTTTTTTATTTTCTTCTGTAGATCATTCTGATGTTGCTAGATTGAAAGCTGTGTGTGAGAGATACAGGATGAGAGCAAGAACTGTAATATCTCACTCAAAGGTGAGAAGGTTGGACAGCAGATTGGATGCACAGCAGCAGAAAAGTTAATCTGGCCCATGGTCCACCCCCTTTTCTCAGGACTCTGCAGACATGCTGGAAAGCAAGTTGAGGAGTTTATGAATTGTCCCAATTACCCATTTCCTGCCAACTTTTTCTGTCCTCTGACTGGAAGTAATTGTATCACATGATAGAAGTGGAATTGGTGCTTATCGCATGGTAATTTGTGTGATGGGAGTAGTTTGCTGCTATATTGCAGCAGAGCATATAATCTGGAGTGTGAGTGAGATGCTGGGGTTTTTTTCCAGTTGATGGGGAGAGAGCAAGGCCTGGGATACTGAGAACTGCCTCTGTAAAAAATTGTCATCTGCCCCAGCTTAAAGATTTATTAATAGCATCCTGATCTCTTACATGCACGGTTGGTCCTGTTGCCTGGATACAAACATAAAGTGATTAGAAAGCTATCATTAATATAAAATGAACAAAATAGGTCATTAAAGTACCCAGTTACATGTTTTTCCCGTGTGCCCACCACACACGTTGGTACTTGGCTCTTTTGCTTGCTTTTTGCAGATTGTGCTTTGCTGTATTGCTGTGTTAGGCTTTTCACTCAACTGCAAGTATAACCTCCATATTTTCTGCCAGCTCACTCTCTCTGTGTTTTTTTCCCTGTTCTTTGAAATAAACCCATATCGTTTATTCTTGCATCATTTGTACCCTTCAGTAATCTGTTACCTTTTGTGTGTCTTTGAGCAAATACTGTCTTGTCTTCTTAACTTCCTTCAGCATGCAATTGTATTTTTAGTTTCAGTGTGCTGCATTACTCTTCTTGGTAAATATATGCACTGTGTTGTATAAAGGAGTGTTAAACATCGCTACAAAAGCCCCTTGTTTTTTAATGTCTCCCTAGGGTCTTGTAATGGATTTGTTAGGGCTCTGGGGAGATGTCCCTTTCTAACCTAGTTTCTGGTTCAGCTGTTTTCTTTTCCATCATTTCCTGCAGCGTTTCCGATTTTCTTTGTGAAAATACATGCTCACTTCTGATGCCACTCTTGTCTCTTTTTGCATGCTTTTTTCAAGCGTACATGAAAATGTCTGTGACAGGTTTGGTAATGTTTCTTCAGTTAATCCTCTATTTCTTAAAGTCTGTTCACATATAGAAGTGCTGTACTTCAACTTAAGGTGTGATTTTTCTCTTTCCAGCTGTCCTAGTAGCACTCCATGATACCTTTGTTTTAAGGGTGAAGTAACTAAAGCAATTTTTTAGTTCTCATGACAACAACCAACTGCTAGAGTTGGACTGCAGTGTCTGAGTTTGTAGTTCACTTCAGTTGCGAAATAAATTGTTTGCTTAAACCCTGCCTGTGTAGGCCTTTGGTATGAGCTGGCAGAGAAGAAGGAGGAATGAAAACAGTGATACTGGCTTCCTAAATTCAGGATGGTAAAGAATGAAAGTATTTCTTCCTTTCCCTTGGAGAATTGTTACGTGTTGTTTAGCCATCAGTATTACTGTGAATGAGAGTTAGGTCCAGGCATCTTACATCTGTGTTATTTGGGAAAGGAATGCAGGAGGATGGTTTTGTGGTTAATATGCTGTGACTGGGATTAGAAAATTTGACCTAGGTCCCTTGCTCTGCTTTTCATGTGAACTTCATTGCTGCCTCAGTTCTGTTTTTGTCCAATTAGGATAATACTTCTGTTCTAATACTTGTGTGTTCTCTCTGTTTCTTTTGAAAAGTATGCAGGACAGGGACTGTCTTTTGTTAGGCATAGAGAAATCTGATTATATATACAGATACAGTTGTGTGCTTGTGTATGTGCTTGGATAGATACATAATATATAGCCATCCTAACCCTGGCTGAAGCCTTTCAGTATGTGCTGTAATGTAAACAACAATGTGAATATAGTTGAAACAAATGATATGATTCTTTCTCAACAATTTGGTCACAAAATACAGCTTCCTGTTTTTAACTGTAGGTGACATTTTTTAGGTCTTGCCGTACATACTGTATGATAGCTTTCAGAACTCATACATCCATGCACAAATACATAAAAGAAAAACTTCTATCCGTTATTTCATGACTTTATTTCTTTGATATCGTGATTCATTTTATTATAAAACCTAGTCTCCTTTTTGGCTTATTTTGCGTCATAAAATGCACTTATGAGAAATAAGAAAAGGAGAAGATGAGAATGCCATGCCCAGTCAGAGAAATTATATGTGTAATACGGTGTTCTGTTTCCAGTAGTACCTGATGATCCGTTGTTTTGGAGGACGTGATAAAATCTCCATAGTGGACAATTATGTAATTATGAGTGAGAGTTTCAGAAACACTTAAGAGATTTAAGCACACACATCTTACTGAAAGGCAAGGAGGTTAAAGAAGCCTCAAACTGTATAAATGCCTATCTCCTTTGTGTTTGTAGAAACTAAAGATGTTTCTATTTTCATATTTATTGCTAGCTTTTTCTAAAATATTGCTCTGATAATGGATTACATGGGTATACACGGCTGCTTCTCCCTTCCACTGTAAATTACTTGACTTTTAATTTTACTGTGTGTTTTGTTGTTGCTTAAGGTAAACATCTTGTTTAGGCAAGAGTTATCAGCTGCACAAATATTGAACAGCAAAGGCTAGCTAAGTAGTAGGTTTGTGGAAAAGAAGCGGGTGTTGTAGTGGATCATACCTGATACATGAGTCAACAATGCAAATAATGTATATGAAAGAGCCCAGCATCTGAGACACGTAGTCTTTCTGTGTACTGGAGCGATGGACTGCTGCAGCTGTTTTTGCACTCCATACTTGAGGAAAGATGAGGACCAACTGGAAGTAGCTCAGGAGAAAGCAATAGCAATGAAAATGTGACCTACAAGGAAAGAATGAAACCATCAGGATTGTTCAGGCTGGGGAAGTTAAAATAATTTAAAATTTTTGAAGTGTGCTGCAAAGAGAAAAAGAACAATTTATCCTCCATGTTCACACAGGGTAAGACCAGAAGTAAAGGGCTTAAATTGCAGAATTAGAGTAGACTTCAGGAAAAACTTTCCAACACCACAAGCAGTTAAGCAGTAGACTGGATTGCCTAGGGACATTCTGGACCCTCTGTCCTGGAAGATGTTAGCAGAGATAACAGGCAAATGTGTCCGGAATGCTTTAGATATCACTGATCCCACCTGAAAGAATTCCCTTCCAAGCCTGTTGTCTCTGATTTCAAGGGTACTGAAATGGCTTCTGTATAGTTTCCCTTCAGTTTTAGGCGTATTCTTTGTCCTGATAATTTTCATTGCATTTTCTTGAGGATTTTTCTTTCTGCTAAACACAGTTTCAGTCAAGGTGGACTTAAACACGTTAAAGGTGAAGATATGTGTTAAGAAAGTGTATGGTAAAGAATGTTAATGTATATAATGTCAGTATTTTTTCTAAATGTCTTGTTTACTTCATCATGCTGATCAGATGACTGTTTTCACTGACGCACAACATAAATTCTTACACAGTAACTACAGGTAATTTATAGCTCATAATTAAAGACCTCCCTCTCTCTTTCTGGGTTTTTATTTCTTTCTCATTTTCTTTGTTTCTGTGGCCCTAAACTTCCCAACAGCATGCTCTGTTAGAATTTCCTAAACTAATCCACATTATTCAGTGTATTCAACCAACCTCACTGAAAGTTGTTTTCAGTTGAAATTTTAGTTTAGTTTTTGCTTTCTTCTGCAACTATTTAATAACAACCTGAAAGGAAATAGATGCTAATCTTTGAGAGCTCCACAAATACCCTTCTTCCACACTCAAAACTGATCAGTGACTCTGGTTTTGTTTCTTTTTGCCAGTTTCCCACTTGTGACAGTACTTTGTTCTTCTTGCCTGCACAGTGACTTGAGTAGTCCTTTGTGAAGGACTTCACCAAATCTTTTGAGAAAGTTCCAATAAACAATGTGTTCTTGTATTCCTTTACTCCATCAGGTTTTTTTTCTAATCCTTGAAAGAATTCAGCTCCTTAACAGATCTACCTTGTGTTCAATTCATCTTGTCCCCTCAACTATGCAGAAATCTTCAGTGTTCACATGCTCAGAAGGATTCTCCTTCCCTCTATTCTTGAGAAGTCTTTGGGTTTTTGCAGACTTCCCAGTTTATGGGATTTCAAGTTTACTTTCCTATCCTGAGGTGGTGCTTACAAATGGGAATACAGGACTGGTATCCCGTGGACATTTTTCATTGGCATAAGTTCTCACACAGTCCCACTCTTCTCCTGTCCCTGCATAATCTGTCGCATAGTGCTATTACAAGTATTTGTGCAGATGCACAATGCACCAAATCTAAAATTGAGAAATAACTGGCTCGCCACGGCGTGTGGCGGCAAGACAAAGGCGATGTGCGGCTGGTTAATGTGTGGGAAAGGGAGGGGAAGGAAGGGAGTTACCTGCCTTCTTCTGACAGTGCTGTTGGCTTAACTGTGTATCGTACCCGATTTAAGATATGTCGAACTGTCTGTTTTGGTCTTTTCCTTTTGCATTACGTAATTTCGGCTGAGAGTAGGAAATTCACAACAGAAGGTCACAGAAATGTAAACACAGTAGTGCTGAACATGATGCTTAGCCATGTGGAGGCCTTGGCTCATATCTTACTGAGAAATGTATGTTTTTAACACCTTTATTACAGGCTGTTTGTTGTTTTGTTTTTTTTTTAAACTCTAAGATGCTGAATGTTGGAGGTGAATCAGATGTAGATGAAAGTACTAACAGAGAAGAACTAGAGATACTAAAAATAATGAGAGTATCAAAATTAGGTATTTCATTAGATATCTCATTTGTGTGGAGGCACTGGAGAGAATGCAGTCAACAAAAGTTTAACCTGAAATGTGTTTGTGTGCACACCAGGGGAAGAGTGAAATGTTCCAAGCACCAGAAGCCTTTGGGGTGAGTAGCTGCGCAGCAGATACATCAGTTTGCAGATGCGTCGTGGCAGCAAAAACCAAATTAATGTGGTTTTGGGTTATACAAATTAAAGAGAAGTTCCTTCTTGAACAACTGTGAGAGTTAACTTGCCAAGTGTGCAGACCCAAACATCTTGTTTCTAGACAGATGTAAACCAACTGAAAAGAGTTGAGGGACGAATCACAAATGAGTACAGACCAAGGGACCAACGGGCAAACATGCCTACCTCGGCTATGTGATAACTAGAAGTGTAGCTGAGAGACATGATAAGAGTCTACAAATATTTGAGAGGCACATACTTGAAATAAACTAATTAATTTAGTAAGGTGAGAAGGGGTATAACTATAAACAAGGGAATGACATTATGAAATATATTAAAGTATGGAATAGTCTGCCCAAAGGAAGGGTGGTAAGAACAGCTATATAAGTCTGGTAGAAAGATTCAGGAAATAATCTAACATCAGAGAGTCAGCTTTCTGATGAAACTAGATTGAATAATTTAGTAAGTCTCTTTTACCCATTTAATTTATGTTTGCTTTTGAGGTATTAAGGCAAGTTGGCAGCCTCTCTTAACTCTTTAATTTTGCCTCCCTAGTGCTTCTTGCTGATTCAAATCAACGTTATTGCATACCAATCTTAGATGCTGTCTTTCTCTAGAAAAATGTTTAAAAAAGGAACAGTTGGGCAAACAATGTAAAAAGATATAAGGGGAGAAGAAAGGTGAATAAGCTTTGGGAATGACTTTCAAGAACATTGTCTTGCTACGTTCTGCCTAAAAGCTGTAGCTGCAATTAAATGGAAGCAAAGTAATACCAGATATAGAGGTCTAGTTGCACTGCTTTGTTCCTGTTTGCATCTAGGTGAATGATGGTGAGGGAGCTCCCAGACTATGAGTTACTATTTGTGGTACATGCGGCCAGCCTGCAATTGATGGGATGGTAAGAACAGGAGCAAAACCATTTTAGCGTAGAGGAAGGCAGCAGAGAATTTTTCCTTAATGAAACAAAGTGCATCTTAAATTGCAGCCAGAAAGTCAGTTTGACTGCACCTGAGAGGATGGAGAGCAGCCCTAAGCTGCTCTGCTTGGCTTGTGCGATAGGGTAAATAGTAAAAGGTGTTCAGGTTCACCAGTACTCTCGGTGGCTTCCTGTCTGGATAGATGTCAGGTGCCTGCTGGGCTCTGGTGTGGCGAAGGAAGACAACAAGGAGGAGTCGCATGGAGCCGCTGCCCAAGTCGCTGGCTTGTGAGAGGAAGGACGTGGCTATGCTTGGTATTTGCTGGCTGACTCCTGTTGGCTGGAAGGCAGCCCTGGGATTAATTTGAGGAGATTATTTAAAGAATTTGGAAAGTGTACCAGTTTGGGGGTTTTCCTTTGTAAAGCAAAAAACCCTAAACCTTGGTTTTCAAACAGCAGTAAGAGAAAGTGAATTTATGATGCTATATTGCATTTCGGTACATGGTCTCTACATGCAATCTGTAGAAGGATTTAAGCTGCTGTCTGAGCTCCGGTATCGAGGACTTTATCTGAGGGTGTGTTTTAACTTTTTCATTATGAAGAAAGATCTTTATGTGAAATTTAAAGACAGGTTCTTGGTGCCATGATGCTTACGGCCATGGAAGTTGCAACTCTCTTGACTGGTGGAGTGTCAGCTCTTAAAACAAGCCAGGAGGTTCTTAGCATATTCTTCCCTTCCTGCTTTTCCTTTTATATAATTGGGGATCAGTTTCAGTGATTAAGAAATATTGTCTTCGCTTTCACTTGCCGTGTTTTTAAGGAGGCCCAATAGTGTGTGCACTGTCTTGTGGAATAATTTGTGTTTAGAACAAAGTGGCTGTTTGCTCAGCCTGTGTGCAACAACCTTCATACATGTATAAAATAAAGTTCTCTTTGATCTTTCTTTCCTGTGTATCTCTAATCCAGACCCATTTTACTCTCCTCCCCCACCCCCCCAGCTGTGGGTGTGCTTGTGAGCCCGGCCTTGTTGGCTTTTGCTCTGTGTGCTGGCTTTCTGAACAAAAGTGCTGCTGAAAAGGTGAGTACTTAACTTCCATCCTCTTGGACACAGATTTACGTTCAGAGGAACTGATAAATTTAGACTTACCAAACCTGTCACCTTAAACTGTATCTAGGTTTGCAATGGACAAAATCTAATCTACCAGGTCATAAAATCATGAGCGTCAGCCGTCAAAGCACTGTTAAATTCTGGTTTAGTGTAAATTGTGTGGCATTCTGCAGCACTGCAGACCAGAGAAGCTGAAAGGTAGGCATGTTTCATCTCTTGAACAGATCTGAATTTAGAGCTAGAGAAATCTCTGGGACCCTGAAAATAGTAATAAAAATAAGATTCCTACCCTATGACCAGCATGGGAAGGGATGGCTGAGAGTAGTGCTTTACTACCTGTTTCCTACACAGTTGTGTGAATTCTTCATCAAATCTAATGTCTGTCACATCAGCTGTCTTCTGAAAGTAGCCGAGGTACCTGAGCATTAACTGAAAGAAAAAAGAAAACAGGCTTTTATCAAATCGAGGAGGCTACTTATGAGATGGGGATAAGTGTAACGGTATTGCTCTGCTGTGGGTACTTAGCAGGAATTTCTCGAAACCTTTCCCTTCAGTCAGTGAAATGCTGAGTGTGGCAGGCATGCAGAGGTGCAGGGGGGGAGGGTGTCGTTTTACAAGTGCTTCCAATTGGCAGTGAATAGACTAAAACAACAGAGGATTAGCACAGAAGGGAAGTTTTAAAAACATCTAGAGTGCTTTATGGTTGAGAAATAATGTTGGTGTTTTATCTGCACGCAAACAAAGCTTTGTTTATAGGAGCGTATTAGTACTTTAAGGAAGTGTAGATGAAAGCAAATAGGTGATACTGTAAAGTCTATATTGGTCTGTTTACCATGAAACTGCATTACCCATCAGAAATGGAGATGTCATGCATAAGGTTTAAAGACCGTTCTTCAGGAGCATCTGTAAAACTTTATGCTGTCAGATGTTATGTGTGTATTGGTCTGCTGCAGACAATTTTCCTTATACATGTTCTGCATTTAAAAATACTGGTGTTATCTACCTCTACCTGTAAAACCACTCTGCATTACAGTAATTAGCTTAATATGTTAGGAACCAAAGAGGGTCATGAGTAAAACATTCTAGAAGCTTCCAACTAGTAGCCTAAAAAGGCTTTTTATATTTAAGAAAGTATGTAAAGTAAATATCTTGACTTTATGAAGAAAAATATCTTGGAATGTTCAAGATTAAAAGCAAATATTGTATATTCCATTAGAAAGCTGGACTTTTATACTTGATAAAACTTGAACATACTGAGATACCTAGATTTAAATTTTGTCAGTTACTGTTATTATTTGCTTAATTTTTCCTGTAGTAAAGTTTTTAATAGAGATATCACTGTATCGTATTAAGACAAATGTGATTATTATATATATATATATATTTAAGAAAATATTTATTAATTACCTAAAAATAATGATTTAAGTATTACCTTGTCTTGTAAGAAGCTGTTAAACACTTCTTAGGAGAGATATGGGTATTTGTTAAAAGGAAAGAGGTTGGAAGAGCTCCTGTTCTGTAATTGCAATTTGGATTGGTTTTTTGAATCCACTTGTTTTAAAAATCAGAGTGTTTTCATGATACACTTTGCTATTGGTCTGATCTGGAGCCTCTTCATCTTGTCTCAGAAGATTTCTTATTGATGTCAGAAGTCCATGTTAACATGCCATTATTGTATCACAATCACGTTTCTGACCTTATAAGAATATTTCATGGAGTTTAGTGTCCAAAAGGTGTTACACTTTTTTATTTCCTTTTTTTATTTGTTTTGGTTTTTGTTTGTTTGGGGTTTGGGTTATTTTTGGACTTTGGTCATTTCAAATATGTCTCCTAAATTTCAGGGTATATCTTTGAAATCATGAACGGCAAAGCAAGATTCTTTTCCTGGTTGTGTATAGATAAATATGCCTGGTAGAGCAAGATCTTGTTCTGTGATTCTCTTGCTCTATGACATCTATGAGAAAAACCTTTCTGACTAAGGACACTTATAATCTCTTAACAGAAGGATGCTAAAATAAGTAGTCTACTACATACAGCTCCAAAACTAGTTCTCTGTGTTAGAAGTATGTCCCTGACTGACATTTGGCACAACAATATGAATTGAATTAGAGTCTCCAGTTGTGTTTGGCATGTTTCTTCTGTCAGGAAGTGGTGAGGAGCAATCCTGAGGAATACGATATGCAGAAGGATTTGCAAGCAAGCAAGGAGCAAGCTTAATAGCAAGAGGTGGCAGGTAGATGTAAGGATCTGGCCTAGAAGAAGTTACAGTTATGAGGTTGTAATTTTATTAAATAATCATAAAGAATAATTCTCTGTACCTGGGGAATTGTAGAGAATAATAATTTCCAATAAGGTTTAGTTCAGCAATTACCATGGTACTCTTGAGGCTAAGCATCTTTGGTCTTTTTACTGTTAGCAGCTAAATCATGTGAGACTCAGTGGTACAACTGAGTTGGAAATAGCATTTTTGAGTTGGTTTTTTTTCTCTAAAACTTGCTGTTGTAGACAAGGCCCTAAAAGCAAGCAAGGCGTACATGTTGAAAAGTGTTAGGGCAGTTACTGAGGATACTTGTGTTTTTGTGGTTGTCCTCTAGACGGCATGGATTCCTTAAAAAGAAACAAAAAAACCCAAACAAATCCCTCAAACAAACAAACTCCCTTAACTTTATTTCCAAATGTGTTACTCTTATAAAAGATGGAGTTTTAGGGATCTGAATCAAGTTGCTTCTTTCCTCTTGTCGTTTCTCTCATCCTTTTAAATGAGTTACTGTGTGCCTTCTATCATATCTGTGTATTTGGCTGAGCTGTAGACAGGCAATAACTTCATCCAGATAACTAAAGCCATATATAATGCACAAGTCAGATTTGTTAATCAGACAGCCTGATGAGACCAGAGATACAAAATATTTCTTCATTTGGAGTCTTGTTGGATTTAGCAATGTAATTTTAGGTATCGAAAGAAGCTGATTACTCATCCCTGTGGTATCCTTTTCTTTATGCTCCGATTCATTATGGAGGAAGGCTTGAACACCTTCTGTGATACATGTGGAATCTGTAGAGTGATCTTTGGAGTCCTTACATTAACATACTGCACGCTAATCTTTGTTTTCCATACCCAGAGAACTGATGGTTTGGAGGTGATTGTAAGTACATGTTTACTGCAGGAAAACCTTCTAAGCCGCCTTTTCACATCCTCGCTCAAACCAGAAATTCTGGTGCAGGGCAAAATTTCGGACCTCTGTGTTAAGATTTGAACATGAAGTGCTCTTCTGCTGAGGAGCTCTGGGCAGGTGGGTCTGTATTATCAGCAACTGCCTGAAGCAGGCCCTTCCTGCTGAGGGATTTTTTTCAAGCAGACTGACATCTCCCTCTCCAGTAAGCAGTAGCATCCTTGTGATTTCTTTCAGATGAGCTGGCTTTTTTGGACTAGAGTATACGGGGGTAGACATTGCATTGAATTTGGTGTCTCTCCCTAGCTGGCAGGGTTGTTCTCAGCTGTCAATGACTCACAGTAGCCGAGTTCCTGTCTCAGAGTTCAAGTTAATGGAATTTGCAGTTCAGTTTCCCTTGAATTGTCTGGCAGAGATGAAATTTCCCATGAACTAGGAAGAGCAGGAGCGATTCCACAAAGTAGAAGCTTTGAATGTGTGTTGGGTCTGAAAAATTGCTGAGAAGTGCCATCCTTCCTCAGTCCTTCCTGGGAATAGCTCCTTGCCAACAATCATGCTTTCAGGTGTTTCATTTTGTTCTGTCTAACTTCTTATGCTGTGCTTATTGCTGAGCATCTCCAGTTTCCAGAACTGCATTAAAAATGTTATAAATATATGTCACATGATTGTAATCTTATTCTTTCTCTGCATGGATGGCAAACTTCATTTGGATTTAGAGGTTCTGTTCTCTCAGCAGGGTAACTACTTTGTTTATGCCAAAGAAAAGGGGCACGAATGTCATCAATACAATTCATTCATAGAATTAATGTATTTACTGAGCAATAAATTACATTTTATCCTGTCTTTTTTTTGCTACTTGTTCGTTTTTACCAAACAGGTTGTCTTTGCCCCTTATGTTAATGTGAAGGGATATTTGAAATAGCTGGGGTGTACCATATAGAATGGGGACCTGGATTTACATATTGATTTTTACTGTTGTTCTGGTAGTGTGTGATTCCTCTGGAGAGCCTGCTGGGCTCCGATAGAGCTGCGTTTGGATGTAGGCAGTGTTAAGTGCTGGCTCCCGAACAGTGCAGAATCAGTAGGATGCTTTGGATTTCTTTTATTTTCTTTGAAGACAGCTGCTTATGTGACTGAGAATCACTGCCATTTTCCAAAATAAATAGATCTTCTGAAGCTTATTTGCCTTGTTGGTGCTCTGTTGTAGAGTATTAGAATATCTGGAGCAAGTTCAGTCTGCTGCAGGTATAATTGTGGCTCAATTTTACTGCATGCAGTGCCTTGTACCCTCCTTTCTGTCTGTGGTTTGTACCTGTAAACCTTGCGTATGTGCATGAGAGGTATCTTCTAGTTTGGAGCACTGTTTGAAAAATATATGAAAGGCAAAGAAAATAGCAAGTGTTTGCTACTCAGTGTTGCAGCTTTTCCATTGTCATTAATCTATTAAAACGAAACTCCAAGAACCCAGAGTAAGAAGATGATATTTAAGTTCACTAATCAGATAAGCAAAGAGGGAAGAGGTAATGGGCACAATTTTATTTGCTGGATATACTAAGCAAGAACAGCCTGGGAAGTTTAAACGCATATGTGTTTCAGACTCCAGGTACATTTTTCCATTAAACAAGATTACCTTCTTCTCTTCAGTTCTATAATTGCTTCCTTTTTCTGCCCTTTTATAAGCAAGAGCCATAAAAATTTTTCTGGCTTCTTCAATGGAATCACAGATAATGAAACTCCTCTTTTTCCACAGTAGTATTGGTTTGCCACATTGATAACTGATGAAGCTTCTCAGTTCTCTGATATCAATCTCTTATCTTATAAAGGTCCAGATCTGCTTGGTTTCTTCAGCTTTTAATGCCTGTTGGCCAACTTGAGGGATTTCAAATATGTTTGGTTAAATGTTCAAATATTGTGTTAGATGATTAACTGCGACTATACTTCTAGTCACCCTAAGAAAGCAATATTTCTGACTACTTATGTACATGACGCATCAGGCTTCAGGGACTACTTCTTTCTGGCAGTGAGTATTTCTGCTGAGATAACTGATAAAATTAACCTTGTCCCCAGTTGCCCAGATTTTCCTTCCATAAATTGGAGAAGTTTAGTATTCCATTTTTTCTAAGATCATTCCTGCTAAGAGGATCATTGGAAGTTATATCCAAGTAATGGGGTTGAAAGTAATCAATCTCAGGTCTATAGGGAATGATATTTATAGTGACATAATGACCCTTTCAAGGTCCTTTTCTCCATTGATACAAAGTACTCATTTCAGTGTCTGGTAAAATCAATTTTCATATTTGATACATCCACCATCACAAGAAAATGTTTTCACTTGAAACAGTTCTTCTGCCTTGCACTTTGTTTTCTGAAGGCACATGGAGGGTGGGAGAGTTTCACCATGTTGACTGCTGAAGACTTGTTTGCATGAATGCATTGAGGAAGGGTGAAATTAACTTTTTAAAGATAGGAAATCAGTACGTAGTAAACTCAAGTACCTTAAATCATGGTGTGAACTTCTTATTTGGAAATAAGTTAACCTGAGTTTGCTGTTCCTTTAGCTTCCTTTCCAAATGCTCAAAGAAGAAAAGCTCCCTCCATGTACATCAAGTTTTGCTAATGATCTCCCCTATTGATCTTAGTGGCATAATTGATCTGGCAGAAGTTATGCAGTAAATGCAAAAGTTTGTAATGTTTAGCACTTAAATTTTCTCAGGTCGGTGTTGTAGCACTGACCTTGGTGGTTGTTCAGAGTCCTAAGAGCAGTCTTTACTAGAAGTCACATTGTAATTTAGCATCAACCTGATTAGGGTAGCCTAATTATGGTCTCAGAATTGTACTATAGTATCTTGAAATGCACAATAGATCATAATACTGAAAATACTGTGTAGATACCATGTTGCTACCTGGACTTCAAAGTGCAGTGTTTCATAGTCCCTTTAAAGGGCAGGAAAGGATACAAGAGAAAGAGAGGGGTAGAAAGGTACATACACAAATGAGAAGTAGCACAGGACCATATGATTCTAAGTTTAAAAATGTGGAACTTTTTTGAAGACATGACAAATCCGAAGTAATCTATTTTGGCAGTAGTGAATACTTTAGCACAGGTAATTTAAAACCTCCTTTTTTACATCTCTTTATCTATGCAAGAACAAAGAGTTATTCAGAAGACCTGAGCAGAAGCAAACCTAAACCGCTAACAGGAGGTACTATTTATTATGCCCAAATTTGTCTGTGGAACTCATGGCCACACTTGTTATTCTGGTGTAAATGGGAATTTGTTATTCTGGGAACTTGTATTGGGAACTTGTTATTCTGAGGTGTAAAGGGAAATCATTGGGACTGGGCATGCATGACTGATGGAAAAGAGGAAAAAAAAAGAGCCAGATAGAAGAGGATATAAGCTCACACAATACAATGTGTGAGTCAATTTCTAAAAACTAATTATTTCCATGAATATTTTAATTTAGGAATTCTTGAAACTTCTCAAAAGGGATGGAATGGCTTATTTCAAATTGTCCGATATTTGAGCAAGATAAACTGCAGGTCTGAATTGTCTTCTGTACTATCATACAGTTTCCTGATATTGTGAACTTATGTGATCAACTACCAGGGAAACAGTGCATCAAAATTCACTCTGTGTTTCTGGAAGATGCTTTCTGTGGAAAGGGAGCTCCCACAGAAGACTTATTAATTCAGGTTACCTTGTCCTGTGTTCTACCTTTCCTCTTAGTTCTGTAATTTATAACTTCTTTTGTTCTTCCTTACCCTGTTGATAGTGCAGGATTCCAAATCCTTCAGTCGTTCTCTCCTTGCAGCTCCTGTCTGGATTCATCCCAGCTGACTCCTGCAGTCTAATAGAGGGAATCTCAGATAAAGCATGTAATCTCATATTTTGGAATTCAGGAATCAAAAGCATATGATTCAAGTGAGGAAGGGAGTATCTCCATCTTAGAGTACCTGAACTGCTGCTGAAGTGGCCAGTCCTGTGGCAAAGAGTGAGTAATCTGGTAAATTTCCAACTGTCATTAAGATACCCAATCAAAAAAATTGTTTTTAAGTCAAGAATACTGTAGACTATTTCTTTTACTGAGCCACTTGGGAGAATCTGAATGTAAGGGAATTTGCTCTACGTGCGCATAGCATTGAAGGCAGTGGATGTGCAGAAGTCCTTCAGCCAAGCCCTAAAGGCAGCAAGCAGTCTGCGGGGTCACCTGTCCAGCACTGACTAGCCGGCAAACTGTCTCCCCTACCTGAAATGGCACCTGGAGCTTACTATTTGCCATGTAATTGTGAAGAAAAGTGTACGTTTATTCTTTTGGCTCCACGATGCTTTAAAAGCGCTTCACAGCTGCATGTCTGTTCCTCTCTTCTCCTAGTGTTCTGTGGCTCTAATTTGTGTTTGAGCTGTTTTCTTGCTCTTTTTTTCTTAAGCTGAAATGTTCTGTCTTGGCATAAGAAGAGATCCCTCTTGCTTTTGCTGTCAGTATGTTAAAGGAGAAGCCGCTGCCCGAGCACTCACACACCATTCAGGGCGTTGCACACACACCACCCCGGACTTTAACTGCTCGGACCTGAGTCCCTTCGCAGCAGGCAGCTCCACTGAGCTCGCGGGTGCCCCTTTTCCTCTCCTCCTTCACATGCACACTCACTCTCGGGCGCTTTCTCTCCCCTCTGGCTCGACCCTAAGGTTCCCAAAGCAGAGTCTCTGATACGACGTACGCCAGACGAATTTATTGATTGGTACAGCGGTGAAAACAGCTGGAGCTGGGTGCCTGCAGAGAGAGACCCAGAACAAAGAAATCCCTGGGCAATTATACCCTTACAATTTCAATTCCCCTCCCCTCAGGAGACAGTTCAGGCCAATAGTAGTATCGGGGTCTGGGGTCTTCCCGTTCTTCATCGGGCCCTTTCATTGTCTCTAAGCAGGCCGATACTTCTCTTATCTCTAAGGTCGTAACTTCTGCTAAGGTTGAAGCTTCCTTATCTTTCTGGTTTGCACCAGTTTCGGGGGCCTTCCTTCATGTAGCCAAGTAAAAGTTCAGTGCACGGTCAGTGAATCTGGGTGAAAGTTCACAGCTTGCAGCCTAAGGCTTCAACAAGCCTTGATACTAATGCTATGTATTGGATTCCGTTTGGGCTAGAAAGTGACTACTACAGCATGTATTGTAACTTCAGTAGCTGAATTTGAGGTAGAATAGTGGCTTGCTTTCTAAGCCAGTACAGGCGAGGAAAAGCAGCAACACAAAGCGAGTAGGTACATCACAGTAATGTAGTGAGGGGAGAGAAAGAGAGAATAATGGGATGATGAAAGGCAAAACATTCCCTGAAATGAGCTTCTAAAAAAGCACAGAGAGAATGTGTGTGTGGTGGAGAGGGAGTTGTCTCAAAAAGCTGTGTTTGTTCCCTGGAGGCTCCCGTGTGCTATAATTGAGTCAACATGTCAAAGTGAAGTATGTGGCGAGCTTTGGGAGTGGGGGAAAACTGCTGCTTCTGCACATACAGGGCTTGGATGAACCCTGTCTTACAGCGATAATAAGCACTCTGCTTTTGCTTTGCTGAAGCCACAACACAACAGAATAGCTGTCCAACCAAGCTCTATAGCTGATGTTTCTCTAAGAATTGCTTTAAATCTTTGTTTGGTTGGGAAGCTAAGAATAATTGGCTTTGACTTTGCTTCTGATGCGGATGTGAATGAAGATGATGAATAGAGGGGAAGATGACCGAATGTGCTATTGAGATACAGGCAATGCAAGCTGCAAGGCCTTCCTTAATTTATTTCTAAATCTCAAAGAAACAAATGTCTGTATGTCTTATAATATTTCTTATATTGATGTAATGTTTTGGGGATATACTGACTTCTCTTTACTGTCTGATTTTTGTGTTTTAAATGGATGGAAAAGGGATGATAACAACACACTGTCCTGGCGGATAGTTTCAGCCTTTGGCTGTGTGACTTCATGCATGATGCTGCCCTGGCAGCTCTCTCCTTGGCCATAGCTCACTGCAGCATTGCCCTAGGAATTCATACGAACTTGAAAATCCTTTAAAGCCAATGTTTCCATGCTAACAAGCTAATTTTGTCTTGATTGTTTTTTATGTAGAGTCTTTACCTTTGGCACTTTCATATTTTACAAATCATGCTTACTGACATACTTGATGTTCTGATTGTTTCCATAGTGACAGCAATGGCAGAAACCTGCAAAAGGAAGGTGACAGCGTTGTATTTTCAAGATTAACTGTTTTACAGAGGAATGGTTTGAAGGGGTGGGAATACAGTAGATTTTCCTAAGCAGTCACCGAATAATTAGTAGTACTTACTTGGAGGTCAGAGAGAAAAGGCAGCAGGTCAGAAGGATTGGTTTGGTATTTTGGCATTCGTTGGTGTGGGGAAGCAGTGAACACGAGGTCAGCCTAGAAAATACAAGGTGTTTTCAGCAACGTCTCCTTTCTTGCTGCTCCAAAAGGTGATGAAATTTTGAAATGCAGAAAACTGCAATGTACAAATTCTTGTCACAGAAGAGGTAGAAGTTAACATGCCTGTGAGACAATGTGTAACGTACTTTTGTTTCATAATTTCTCCCTTCCAAATTCGTAATCTAAGTGCAGGAAGCTTTTAGCATTAGAAGTCAGACGCTTACAAAGCCATTAGTGAGAGCTTCAACCTCCTTTATTTTTCCTCTGGTAAAATCAGCTGTATGATTTTATTTTCTGGGAAGCAAAGCTTTATCCCCTTTCATTACACATCATATTACCTGTGTTTGTCAGTAAGATACCTTGAGAGAATGCAGGTGTTTGATTAGACTCCATGCTGCAGCAGAGAGGGTTGTTTTAAAGCATTTTGTAGGAGAGACAAGCCTCTGTAACGTGTCCTTTTGTAGTAGGTGTTGATGCTTCTGTCTGCAATGTGGTCACTTGAAGTAGTTGCCTGAACTATAATGTACGCCCACCTTTCTTATATCAGCATAGACAAGTGGGAGGAGATAACGTGAGAGATGCTTGTAAATGATGTTAAATATTTTCTTTCAGAGACTAACCCTTTTCTCTGAAGTATTTGATAGCATTCAAAGTTTGCTTTGCCTCCCCGCCACTATCACAGTGCCTAGGCTCTGTGGTCAGGTTTGGGACCTTGCGCCCAGGTGGTTCTGCCTAGGAAGAGTAAGTCAGCCTGCGCTGCCCATCTCCAGGTGCCAGGCACATCTCTGGCCCTGGGGAAATCAAGCAGACTGGTAGTAAGACACAGGTGCTACACTCCAATTTAACACATTGTTAAATTCAGATCTCTTATGCCTTCCAGCCAAAATATGGCATCATACTGTAAACTGAATTCATGTTACATCTTATTACACTGGGGAAGAGAAGCCGACAGCTGGGAGCTTGTGTTGCCTTGAAAGTTGCAGAAGTTACTTATTTGTCTATGCCTGAGGCCTCTTAGGTCACATCTGCATTGGTACTTCAGCTGGTTCATCCATTATTTTGGTATCTTGGGAGTGGGGGTGCATAAAAATATGTAATTTATGGTTCTTCTTAATATTTATCTGCAATGTTTTGGTCAGCTGGCATGTTGATTCTGGTTTTCCCTTTACCCTACTGGAGGGGAAGTTTCTCTGTTTTGTACCAGCTGGAATCATTGTGTGTAAAACTGGAAAGTGGTTTAGAAATTGTGGGAGCAGTTAGTTGTAGCAGAAAGGCTGAAGTAAATTGTGCCCTCTGTTTTAAATACTGTCCTCTTATTTGCAGAATGATACAGAATTAAATGAAATCAGTTTCTTCTTAAGAGACAGGTTCATTTATAGATAGTTAAGCTGTTGAGATGCTGACTTAGTGGGAAAATAAGATTGGTTATGATGCGGTCTCTCCACTCCCTCCCACCCCCACCCCCCCAAAAAAATAATCCCCAAACCCAGTGTTTTTGCATTATTTACACTTAGGGACCTTTAAGGCATAGCTTATGCTGTGCCTTAAGTAGTGTCCTGTGTCCCAAGCATATGTTGGACTTCACTTGTATTTCAGTAGCATTATGAAATGTAGACAGAAATAGACATTTAGACATGCCTCTGTCATATGAAACATATCTAATTTCTTCATCTGTAAACCTCACTTCGTACAATTTGCAGCCTTTTCTGATCCCCCTTAGAATGAAGGGGTAGTGTGTTTCTTTTTTGCACTGTTAGTGATAGTAGTTAGTGCTGATTCATTTGCATTGACCCCCCTGCTGCTTGTTAAAAGATAGCTTTATTTGCAGAGGTATCATGGTGTGCTTAATTTGGCTTGCAGAATCTTTGTAGCTGTTTTAACCTTGTATGAAATAGGTAAAATCCAAGAGGAAATTGGGAACAGAAAAAAAACCCCCAACTATTCACATGTAAATTTACCCATTAAAGCCATAGACCATTTAGATTTGGATAGCGTTATATTCATTTCTTGAAGCAGAACTTTCCCCTAAATCTCGGAACAACATCTGCAAAGAAGAAAGCATTTCTTACACATCTTTTGCTCCTGGTTCCAATTACAGGCAGTTGTCTGATTTATACTCAATGAAAACAGCTAACTGTGCCTTCGTAAACTTTTTCAGTTTAGAGGAACATGTATGTATTTGCATGAAAATGTTTGCATGTGAAATATTGAAAACCTTTACTGCAGATACAACATTTCAGAGTCCAAAACATATATGCCTCTAATGCTCTTCTAAAAGCTCTTCTTTCACTGGTTGATAGCTTTCACCTCTCCATGTGTCATTAATGTTTAGTGCTATTGCAAGTTCTTCGATAACAGATTGAGGTGACTGTATGTGTGTTGTTTTAGATAGCATTAGCCAAACAAATTGTTAGGACTCTTGTAGTCATTTGCTCTCTGTCTCTTATGAAACATGAAACTTATGATGCAAAGGATTTTGCATTTATTCTTTTTGTTTCTAAAGTAGTGGAAACATTGTTTAATGATTGATGTTGAATATGAGTTCCTATTTTATGAAAAGTTTTTAAAACACTCTGACTAATTAAAAAAATGAAAAAAAGGATTTAACCTAAAGTATGTTAAAATTTCAATACCGTGGGATTCAGAAGATCCCTACCCTTATGGAGATGGCCTGAATAAATAATGCTGATTCTTTTGAAGATAGTTTTATTAAACTGTTCTCTTTGATTAATTTTGTGGCACACTTGAAGTTAGGAACCTATGGAGTTAGTATCATTTTGCTTATTAGAGAAATATGTTTTGATAAAATTGTATGCATGAAGTCCATCCCTCCCCGTTTGGGGTGGTGTATCTGCAGTGCGAAATGACTGGTAATTCAGTGGTGCAGTGTGTTCTTTTACTGATGACACACGTGTTGTGTCATCAGGTCAACTCAGTCTGTGTACTCTCTGTCCATATTCATTCCTACCTTGAAATTACTTGTATTGAGAATAGCTCAGAGATATTTTAGCCATGGTTGTCAATTTAAATCAAGATGTTTTGGCTTTCCAGAATGCTGTCCTCAGAATTTTTTGAGGTCTGGACTTTTGGAAAATTTTTGTGTGCTTTCTAATAATGTTTTTTAGCCTGTTTTATTCCCAGAAACCATTTTAATGTATGCTTTGAAAGATTCACGTGTAGTATTTTTACTGTTTTGTCCTCTGAATCTTTATCATTGAGTATCGGTCTTATTTGCTTGTTCTTTCTCACTTCTGCCTTTCAGCCAGGTAAAATACAAGTTTTATTCCATGATGCTCATAAGTGTGAATTTGTAGTTCTTTTACCATGTTTATTAGAAATTGTCTTTTGTTTAGCTGGGATGCAATTGGGAATGTCAAACCAAAAAATAAATGCTCCTTTCCCACAGCAGATTAACTTTTGACATTGACAGGGTCCGCAAAGCTGTTAACCTAACAACTGCATACATTATTTCTGTGATGGTAAGTGACTTCTGATCTGAGATCAAAATGGGTGCTTATTCCTCAGATGGTGGTGGGTAAGTTAATGTGGTGTTTAATCCAAGAAGTAAAAATTCCTTTAAAAAAAAAAAAAAAAAATCTGAATTGTGGCTTCAGAGGTGTAGAAGCCTGAGATGTTGCCTTTTTTTGCCTGTGGTATTCAGTTGGGTAGCTGTTGGCCTTGGTGGAGATTGCTGGACTTGAGTCTTTTGCCCTGTCAACTTGATAAATGCCCTCTTTCATTCTCTGGTGTCGTTATTCTGGGGCTGACGGGTTCTGGTTTATGTGAAATATGAGGGCATTGAAGGCCGAAAAGCATCTTAGTGAACAGTGGCTCATGGCTACCCTGCCAGTCCCTCCGCTGTTCTGGCTTTAGCTAGAGGTTTTTGCTGTTGTGTTAATTTATGGCATAGTATCAGTCTCTGTGAGTACCTGTGGATATGGAGTATCTGACTGACTGAGCTTCCATCAAGGTTGTGAGCAGGAACAGGAGAGTATTTAGTCTCCACCGTTTCCACCGGTCAGGCGAGTCTGGGGTATCTCTCTGTTGTATTAAAAAAACCTTTCAAGACATCTTCACTTGGACACTCTTAATTCTGTCTCAGTCTCGGCTGTGTTGGTCGGTGGATGGATACTTAACTCAAAACTTGGCATATTTGCTAAGTTTTAATGTATTTATTTTCTTTTTTAATGTAGAACAGGATTGCTCATTTCCCTATTTTAATGTGATACTTCAGGGAATAGCTGTAGTAAAGCATTCTACTGCTAAATCATAACACTGTTACAGTGTAGTCACTTCACATATTAATTTTCTTGGTAGGCATGACAAAGTTTTCAGAGCAGGCATCTACTTGAAAAAGTGAATTTAGTTCTGGGTTCACAGCTGTGGCAGCAGAAGATCTGTTTGTTCCCTGAGCAGGTGCAATACAGGTTTATATGATGTGCCATTGCCAGTGCTGTCCCACTAGTGAGATTCACCGCTGGTTCAGGTTCACGACTGGTTCACTTCTCCGTAAAATTGCTGCCAGGGGAGATGGTAGCTTTTGTAATGCAAGAGCTGTGTGGAGACCACCAAACTCAATCAGAACCAAAGTCAGCTTCATTCTCAGCCAGCCTGAAGCTATTGCTGTATTCCAGCTTTTATTATTGCATGAGAGGCACACGTGGTAGGCAGTCCTTTGAATGTTGGCTGTGCTCTACTGTTTATTCTGTTTTGGGAAGCTGGATAAGACCTTGATTTTTGTGTGGGCATGCTTCCCTCCTCACTTCAGTACCTCTCGGTAGGGTGCCCTTGAGATGCTACCTTTAACCAATTCATAGTAGATTTGTGTCCAAAACGTGTATCTCATTGGCGAGACACATCCGCATTCCCTTTCTGGTGGCTGTAGGAAAACGCACAATAGGACAGTACAGTTGGTATGGCTCTCTGCGCTTGGAATGCTTTTTGGAGCATTTCTGAATATTGGTAACATTGTCAGAGTCTTCCCACTTGCCTAAAGCATGCTGCTAGAATGGATTTGGGAAAGCTCTCTGTTTCTATGTATATAGAATCATAGAATGGTTTGGTTGGAAGGGTCCTTAAAGATCATCTAGTTCCAATCCCCTGCTATGGACAGGGACACCTTCCACTAGACCAGGTTGCTCAAAGCCCCATCCAACCTGGCCTTGAACACTTCCAGGGATGGGGCACCCGGAACTTCTCTGGGAAACCTGTTCCAGTGCCTCACCACCCTCATAGTGAATAATTTCTTCCTTATATCTAATCTACATCTACCCTCTTTCAGTTTAAAGCCATTACTCCTTGTCCCATCACTCCATGCCCTTGTAAAAAGTCCCTCTCCAGCTTTCTTGTAGGCTCCCTTCAGGTACTAGAAGGCTGCCATAAGGTCTCCCTGGAGCCTTCTCTTCTCCAGGCTGAACAACCCCAACTCTCTCAGCCTGTCCTCACAGGAGGGGTGCTCCAACCCTCTGATGATCTTTGTGGCCCTCCTCTGGACTCGCTCCAACAGGTCCATGTCCTCCTTATGTTGGGGGCCCCAGAGCTGGACGCAGTACTCCAGGTGGGGTCTCACGAGAGCAGAGTAGAGGGGGAGAATCACCTCCCTTGACCTGCTGGTCATGCTTCTTTTGATGCAGCCCAGGATATGGTTGGCTTTCTGGGCTGCAGGCACACATTGCTGGGTCATGTTGAGCTTTTCATCAACCAACACCCCCAAGTCCTTCTCCTCAGGGCTGCTCTCAATCCATTCTCCGCCCAGCCTGTATTTGTGCTTGGGATTGCTCCGACCCACCTGCAGGACCTTGCACTTGGCCTTGTTGAACTGCATGAGGTTCACAAGGGCTCACCTCTCGAGCCTGTCAGGGTCCCTCTGGATGGCATCCCTTCCCTCCAGCGTGTTGACCGCACCACACAGCTTGGTGTCGTCAGCAAACTTGCTGAGGGTGCACTCAATCCCACTGTCCATGTCACCAGCAAAGCTGTTAAACAGTGCCAGTCCCAATACCGACTCCTGAGGAACGCCACTCATTACTGGTCTCCACTTGGACATTGAGCCATTGACTGCAACTCTTTGAGTGCAACCATCCAGCCAATTCCTTATCCACCGAGTGGTCCATCCATCAAATCTATGTCTCTCCAATGTAGAGACAAGGATGTTGTGCGGAACATTGTCAAATGCTTTGCACAAGTCCAAGTAGATGACATCATTGCTCTTCCCCTATCCACCAGCGCTGTAACCCTGTTGTAGAAGGCCACCAAATTTGTCAGGCACGATTTGCCCTTAGTGAAGCCGTGTTGGCTGTCGCCAATCGCCTCCTTATTTTCCATGTACCTAAGCATAGTTTCCAGGAGGATCTGTTCCATGATCTTGCCAGGCACAGAGGTGAGACTGACTGGCCTGTAGTTCCCTGGGTCTTCCTTTTTTCCCTTTTTAAAACCAGGGGTTATGTTTCCCCTTTTCCAGTCAGCGGGAACTTGACCGGACTGCCACGACTTCTCAAATATGATGCATAGTGGCTTAGCAACTTCATCCACTTCAGCCACCAGTTCCCTCGGGTCCCGCAGATGCATCTCATCAGGTCCCATGGACTTGTGCACCTTCAGGTTCCTTAGATGGTCTCGAACCTGATCTTCTCGTACAGTGGGTGGTTCTTCATTTTCCCCATCCATGCCTTTGCCTTCTGTGACTTGGGCGGTGTGGCTTGAGCACTTGCCAGTGAAGACCAAGGCAAGAAAGTTGTTGAGTGCCTCAGCCTTCTCCATATCCCAGGTAGCCAGGTCTTCCGTTTCCTTCCTTTCCTTTTCCCTAGTCTTCCTTTTATCACCGACGTACCTATAGAAGCTTTTCTTGTTGCCCTTGACGTTCCTGGGCAGATTTAATTCTATCAGGGCTTTAGCTTTTCTAACCTGATCCCTGGCTGCTTGGACAATTTCTCTGTATTCCTCCCAGGCTACCTGTCCTTGCTTCCACCCTCTGTAGGCTTTTTGTTTGTGTTTTGGGTTTGTCCAGGAGCTCTTGTTCATCCATGCAGGCGTCCTGGCGTTTTTGCCTGACTTCCTCTTTGTTGGGATGCGTCGCTCCTGAGCTTGGAGGAGGTGATCCTGGAATATTAATCAGCTTCCTTGGGCCCCTCTTCCCTCCAGGGCTTTATCCCATGGTACTCTACCAAGCAGATCCCTGAAGAGTCCAAAGGGGTCCCTGAAAGAGGCCAAAGGGATCCCTGAAGAGGTCTGCTCTCCTGAAGTCCAGGTGTGCTGGGTTGACCTTGTCTGGACGCCAGGTGACCACCAAAGCCACTCTTATCACTCCCCCTCCTCAGCTGGACAGGGGAGAGAAAATATAATGAAAGGCTTATGGGTTGAGATAAGGGCAGTTTAATAAAAGCAGAAGCAAAGGCCGCATGCAGAAGCAAAAGGAAAACAAAAGATTTTTTCTCTACTTCCTATCAGCAGGTGGTGTCCAGCCACTTCCCAGGAACCAGGTCTTCAGTATGCATAGCGGTTGCTCCGGAAGACTGATGTCGTAAATAATGAATGCCCCCCCTTCCTCCTCATTTCCCTTGGCTTTTATTACTGAGCGGACGTCATATAGTATGGAATATCCCTTTGGTCAGTTTGGGTCAGCTGTCCTGGCTATGTCCCCTCCCAAGATCTTGCCCACCCCCACTGGTGAGGCAGGGGTAAGTGTTGGAGAGACAGCCTTGATGCTGTGCCAGCACTGCTCAGCAGTAGCCAAAACACCGGTGTGTTATCAACACCTTTTTAGCTACCGATAC
Organism: Ciconia boyciana; assembly: GCF_034638445.1. Lineage (NCBI taxonomy): Eukaryota > Metazoa > Chordata > Aves > Ciconiiformes > Ciconiidae > Ciconia > Ciconia boyciana. The sequence goes on from NC_132941.1 coordinate 43,194,977, forward strand.
AAAGCATAGCATTATGAGGGCTGTTGTGGGGAAAATTAACTCCATCTCAGCCAGACCCAATACACCAGGGTAGTGAGCTCGCTGTGTGCCCTTCTTGGTGCCCTAAGGACCTTGAACTCCACCATTTCATGGTCACTGCAGCTAAGGCTGCCCTTGAGCTTCACGTTCCCCACTAGCTCCTCCTTGTTGGTGAGAACAAGGTCCAGCATAGCACCTCTCCTCTCACTCACTTCTGTGACTTGGAGAAGGAAGTTATCATCAGGACATTCCAGGCAGCTCCCGGATTGCTTATGCCCTGCTGTGTTGTCCCTCCAACAGATATCGGGGTGGTTGAAGTCCCTTGTGAGGACCACGGCTTGTGAATGTGAGGCTGCTCCTATCTGTCTATAGAGGGCCTCATCCACTCGCTCTTTCTGGTTGGGTGGCCTGTAGCAGACCCCCACTAGAATGTCACCTGTGCCTGCCCTCCCTTTAACCCTGACCCATTAGGTCTTGGTGAGCTCCTCATCCATCCCCAGGCAGAGGTCCATGCACTCCAGCTGGTCATTGACACAGAGGGTGACACCCCCTCCTTGTCTCCCCTGCCTGTCCTTCCTAAAGAGCCTGTATCCTTCCATTCCAACACTCCAGTCGTAGGAGCCATCCCGCCATGTCTCTGTGATGCCAGTAAGATCATAGCCCTGCAGGCGTGCGCGTGTCTCTGACTCCTCTTGTTTATTCCCCATGCTATGTGCGTTTGCATAGAGGCATTTATAGAGGTATAGTTTTTGGATCACATGAAGACAAGTAGATGATGTTAGTAGACGGCAAGTCTTTGAAGTACGTTAGAATCAACTTCAGAGAGAAAGAAAATCCCTTCCCTGAGCTACAGATAAACAACAATGCTTTCAAACCTTCAAGAGGATCAAGGTGAAACTCAGTGAACAGTGAGTGCAGAGAAGATGATCCTGCTTTGTGACAAGTGGCAAAAATACCTTCTTTCCTTTTTGTGCTCCTGTAACAAAGCAAAATTATAAAGTACTCTGAGATTGTTCTATGAAAGGAACATAAAAAGCTTTTTATGTTAAATATCTTCATCTTAATAGATATGGGTAGAATATATTTTAAAAGGGATGGAAATATCTTCTTGGAATTCTGAAATATCATCAGAAGTAAGTGAAAAACACTGAATTTGTCAGTGTGGATGCATTTAACAGCATTTATTTGCTTATTTAGACTTGTAGGAGGCTGACATCTTCCAACTGATGTGTGTCACTCCCAGTTTAGTTGGCTTTGGCTGGGAGAGAGAGACTACTGGAACAGTCTCATTTCTCTTTTTCTTGTTAAATTTTTCAGGAAAGAAGGAAAGTACTTCTAAACAATGCACCTGAAGTACATTTCAAAAGGTAGATATGCTCCCCATTACCTAAGGAAAAGGCTGACTTGGGAAGATGATTTGGAGAGCAACAGAAAGTGGCTGCAGAAGTGAAGGGACTGTACGATTGTTCCCTCCGAGGCTCCCTTTTGGTTTTTCTAAGATTCAGAGTCTTGGAAGACAAAGGAGAAAATAAAACATTTTTTCAGAGGAGGAAAGTATTTTTCAAAGGCAAGAATATGTTCACGTGGCTTTGAAATGGTTGATGGTGGATAAAGGCTGAAGTTCAGTGGACAGGGGTGTGTATTAACATGCCTTATGGGTTGCAATGTCATGAATGGTAAATGAAGACTTATGTAAGAAACTGAAAGCCAAATGTCCAAAATTCAAATGGGAACAATGAAGAAAAATTGATAGTTTTAAAAAAATTATGCTTTTTCAACGTATTTGCTGATACATGAGGACTACTGGGAGAACTCAAAACAACTCTGCAGGTCACCTTTAACAAAAAGCTCACTGTATAGATAAGGCTATTAAAAAAAAAATACCACACAACAGCATGTTCCAGATGCAATACAAAAGTGAGAACAAACTCGGAATTGAGAGGTGGTGGGTTTGGGTGGGGGAGGGAGATTTAAATGTGTCCTTCAAGAAAGAATCTGTGTAAAGAATTGAGAAAGAAATAAGATGGCAGTGGCAGCAGCCAGGATTTGCAGAGCTTTTCAGTCCTTTGTTTGGTTATCTTGCATAAGTGCTTTAGCCAGAGACTCTTTCAGTAGCTGCATGAGGCCAGCTTGGAACACAAACGTGCATGAATCCAAATGTATTTTCCCTGTTGTGCACATTCTGGCTGTGACAGCTCAAGTTATGAATGTAAAATAGCAGAAAAAAAAGTTCAGAAGATGGCCAGGCCTGAAATGTTAATAAGAACTGACTTACCCAGAGCTCCCCGTGAGCTCAGCAAAGGTGCTGCCCGAATTTTAAGTCTATCTGCTTCCATGCTTCATTTTGATGTGCCTCAGAAAAGAAGACATACCCTGTTTCTCTGTTTGTCTAAGTGATTCAGCGTAACAGAAGTAACAAACATTTACTTCCACGTGAGATACAAAGCAGGCAAAGGGGGTGATACTGATTCTCTGCTCCAGCTTGTGGTCAGTGCTGGTACGCAGACTGAGTCGGCATCAGTGGCTTCAATCTGCAGATATGAAGTGCTGTACAGGGAATGACAGGATCTTTTCCCTTTCAAGCCGTTCTGTTTTCTGTGGGGCAATAATCTGCAGCTTTCCCTAATTCCCCCCCAGTGTTCAAGAGGCATTTGTCTTTCCTGTGGGGGAGGACTGGCGCAGGATAAGGGATTTCCTCCCCCCACATCAGTACACTGCTCACAGAAAGGGCACCTCAGCATGGCTGTGGGACAGCTTGTCTCACAGACTGTGCAGGCCAGAAAAGGGCTTTTCCCTCTTCTACATGCAACTTGCACAGCAAAGAGAAGTTGCAAAGTTTACAACTTTCCCTGCTTCTTCAACATCAGATTTTCCCGGGTCTGTCCTCTCTCTCTCTTTTTTCAACCTCCTTCCATCTCTTGTTACCATGGAGAATGAAATGCCAGTTCCATTCAAATTGTCGGCTGAATAGGTTTTGAGGTTGATGGATGGTGAGAATCTCTTATCCCTCCTTCTCCAAACACCGCCCCTGCCTGGTTCTTGACATTTCACTTGCCAGAGACTGGCAGTCAGCAAGAGGGAGCTGAAAAGGAGGCTGGCAGTGTCCTGCTGAGATGCTCTTTCAGTTCCGTGGATGAAATCAGCAGCCGTGAGAAGGTCTTAAGGACTTCGGTGCAGAGCCTTGTCCTCGAGCTGGCGGAGGCATGAATGCTCACTTGAGTGCATGCTCCTGCTTCCCCAGAGCACCCAGGGAAAGAAAGATTCGTGTACGAGATTTGCTCCTGCCTGTGACTGTGTTTCAAGGGGTGATGTAACCTCTGCAATGTAAAGGGAAAGGTAAGGAATGAATGAATACAATGCATGCTCTGGCATAACCTGTTCCTCTCGTATATACTTCATTTAGCCTTCATCTTAGCGCCATATCACATGAGAAGTGGAATTTCTTTGCTGCAGTCTGACTTGCCTGGTTTCCTGGCTGCGATACTGAAGTTAGCAGGAGAGTCTGTGTTTAGTGGGATTCTAACAGTCCTTGTGTGCACTGGTTGCCTATGCACGGTATTGCTAGCACAGTGTCAGAACAGCCTTCTGAATAAGGTACCTTTTAATAACAAATATGTGGAATTGCGAATCTCAACAGGCCCAGGGTTGAAATGTGATGTTGAGGATACTGCTGAAGTGCATGAAATGGAGCTACAAAGCAGAAAAATCAAAGCAATAGCACTGTAAAATTGCACAGAAAATATTTCTTTGTTGTGATTTACTACTTTTCATGCAAGATAACTATGGTTTTAGAGGGGATCAGGAGAATTTTCAGCTTATGCTGAAAGGCTTAAGCTTGTCCTTTTTACTGGTGGAGTTGTTTTGACTGATGACCACTTAATAGATTTTGGGAGAAGCGAATACCTGGCATTGTTTGACAGGTGTGTGGATTTTACTTCTGGAAGTAACGGTTAGTAAATTTTATTACTTTAGAATTTAAATTCAGCTATTTTCTCCAACTAGAAGTGTTCCACTAACATACACTTGTTGGGAGAGGGAAAGTATTTTTGTGAACTTTCTGCTAAAACCCGCTGTGTCCAGACCATATCAGCATAGGAATTAATACTGGTGGTATACTTTAGCGGGTGGCATTTCAATTTGTTTAAGGTCATATGTGGAAATTTGTTCTGTGTGCTTTTGAAAAGCTGTGCTTGATAAGTGATTGTGAGCTCTTTCTTCCAGTATGTCTTTTCAGAGCAAAAAATAAATATTTTTTTTGCTGATAAATATTTCCACACCTTCTACGTGTTCCTAAACTTGCTAAACAAATACATTTTTCCACACTACCACCAACAGCTTTTGCATTTGTCTTAGCTCCTCAAGAGTTCGCTTTCCATTTGATGCTTTATGTCTTGTTTGTTGTTGGATTGTTGTCTCCCTGCTGGAGTTTTCCTACTGTGCGGTTGCTTTTCCTGTTGTGCAAGCCACTTCTAAAATGCTAATATGTTAGCTATTTGGCTACTGGGGTGTTAAAAGGGAATTTTTAAATTCCTGCATCAGAAAGGCATCTGTCTATGTCAATACATAAAAAATAAAAATAGATATATGTATATGAAATATGTGTGAATATACCATCCTGTTCTTTAATTAGTTTATTGTAAAGATGGTAGTAGTATTTTTGTCCACAAAGCTAGGGATTCCCTAGAGGGATGCACATGTGGTGGACCTGATTACCTATGACTTTTAGTCATATGAGATAATATGCAGGACTTTGATTTCCTTGTTTGAACCTGGTTGGCTGGGATACTGCAAAAAAATGTGGATTTTTCAAAAATACACCACTGAAGCAGCCTCTTTTTACCATAAGTGTATCACCCACGTCCGATGGAGTTGAGAGAAAGCAATACAGGGAGGAAAAAAGGAGGGAAGTCAATTGGGACACAGAATGATACTGTAGTTTGGGATTAGCTTTCCTAATAGGCACTCAGCTTCATGTTACTATTTGTAAGGGATAGGGGAGAGGGTCACCATCTGTTTTAACATGGTGATTTTGAGGGAGCTGAAATACCATCAGCATCAAGGCTTGCACGTGTGTTTCTATTTATTCTGTTAATCTGCTGGGGATTTTTGATTTAGATACTACCTTCTCTATGGAAAAAATATACTCCTACCTGCTTATGAGTTTGCATGAGATGAAATCCCCTATCTTTCTCTCCCACTCTGTTTTTGAGGATTGTTACGCTAATAATTTTAGAGGATGTCAAAAGTTTTTCTGGGTATTTCTGACAGGATTCAACTTCTGAAAAAAAGATCTTCCAGTTTTTGACATGGATATATTTAGAGTCACTTTGCCCTCTGAAATGCCTCCTTCTCTTCCCCCCTCCAAGATCGACCTTTACTTGATTGTGGGTTGTTTTGTTGGTTTTGTTTGTTTGTTTGTTTTCCCTAATGAAAATTGGACTGACTTAACAACAACAACAATAAATTTTATTATTAGGTCACATCTGGTAGCTTCTCAGCTTCATTCCATCTGGTCTTTGGTTAAATTATTCTTGGAAAATTTTTTAATGTCCCACTCATTTTAGATTCAGAGTTGCAACACACTGGTTTTGTAACTGCCTCTCTGTAAACTGTCACTCAGACGTTTTATGGGCTCCAAGATTTTCATGAATATACTGTGGTCAGTACTATTAACCACCAGACTTTTTTGCTCTATTATACCTAGAAATACCTTCTGGCTTCAGAAATTGGTGCTTAGGTGGCAGCTACTATAATCCAGTGATCCTTCCTGGTACATACTGTTCTCTTACAGTGTTTTTTCTGCTATTCTGGATGACTGCTGCTGACATAGTTTATTAGTATACTACTGTCTAGATTTTTCTAGAGAGGCAAAATGCCATGAATTCCCCAGCTATGGAAATCCTGAAGATTTTACCCTTTGCCTTAGGTTTTGATAATCGAGTCTAGTTTTCATATTAATTCTCTCTTTCCTGAATTCAATCTTTCTGAATTCTGCAATAGCCCAGCACACCTGGGACCTATCCCTTATATTGTACAAAATATAAGCACTAAAAGCAAAATGCAAACACCCAAATGTTATGTGATTTAATGTCAACTTCAAATATTTATTCAAATTGAAGCTTTCTGAATCTGTGGTCTTTCTGAAATATCTTCCCTAAGCCTCAAAAATAAGTTGGATTGGGAAATGCAGCAAAATGAAGGAATTCCAGAGCAGCAGTGTTGTCCTCTGCCATCGGACTCAGTAATTTCCCATCAGTGAATTTGTTCAGTCTTCCACAGCCTCTGTTACAATAAAGCATCATAGATCCTTAGGTGTGTGTTGCATAGGACAGGAGTGCTCGGATGCAGGCAGTCTGTCATGCCCATGTCCCTCGAATCTTTAAGCCTAGGAATTAATGTTATGCATAAATGGTGGTTTTGGACAAAAAAAATGGCAGCATGAGGAACATCAGCAGATAGTGATACTGTATCCAGCAATGAGAGGGGCTGAAGAACACCTTTCTGACATGCTTGCTGTGGCGTACAGGAATGGAATAATTCTGTATTGTTGATTAAGCCCATGCAACAGATTGCTAGCTAACTTCTTGTTGAATATGTTTAAATGACATCTCAGTTAATGCTACAGCTAGTTTGAAGAGAAGTAAAATAAATTTGTCAAATGTGTTATTCTTTCTTGTTATCTGTCATATCATCTTTGAAGAGTGCTCGATCATGTAGAGAAGTTACTAATTCTGCATTAAAATATTGATCTAATGAATTGTTGCACTAAGACTAGGAAAATTTGCTGGATAATTTGACTGTTCTTCCTTTGGTTATTACTTGTAATCCCTGTTTTTTTGTCTTTTATTCCTGTTTCACTCAAGTTGTCCCCTTAGTGGAAATTAGGTAAATGGTAAATTATTTTCCATATTTTCACAGCATTATCTGGGTCTTTTATCTGTCTGCCCCTTTCCTTCTACAGCTTACCTCTTCCATAAATGTGTTGGTTCCTCCCTGCAGTCTTTCCCTGCTGTACTTTTCTTCTGCTACCATAATTTTTCCCTTCTCCTTTCTTATCTGAACAGTAGCCAGAGCTTGTCATTTTCTTATCTCGCCCTAAAGCCTCCTGGCTGCTATTTTACGTATAGGCAGCTGGAGGAAGATCCAGCTCTAAACCTACTTCTGTGTTTGCTAGATGTTTCACTTCACCTTTTCCTCGGTGATCAGCACCTGGGTTTCCGTTCAGAGCTTTCCCAGGCAGTGCAGCATGGAACTGACCTCTTTTTTTTTTTTGCTTCAGCTCTGCTCCTGTCCCTGCTGCCCCAGTCAGTGAGGATGGCAAAGCTTTGTTCACTGCAGCTGGGGAAAGAGCCCTGAGTGGAGCCGCAAGCTGAAGCTGTCTGTCCATGGATTTATGAAGACAGCTCTCCACTGATTTCGTACTTTGCAAGTTACCTTTACAACCTTAAAGTCTGGAAAATTAATTTTAGTTTAGCTTTTGCCAAGGCTTCCTACCAGCTCTGGTCAAGTGAATTTTTAAGCCTTTTTATTATAGACTGGTCTATATGCAAAGAATGAGCATTGTGCTCTCCACTTGCTCATTCTCTTATCTCAAGTGTCATTTACTGGAATCTCTCTACCTTTTGCGTCCTGTAAAATGTAAACTGAATTACAGGCATATAATTAAATCAACATATTAAGTGTGTGAGGAATGAGAGGCAGCAGGGATTTTGGCCAAATCCACAGTCAGAATATTAAAATCTATTATATCAGGTATCTAAGCTATTTTCTAGTGTATTGAGAGCACTGGTTGTGTAAAAACAATTTCCAGCTGAGACAAAATGTGTTTCTGTGCTAGGTCAGCACAACAGGCGATCATTTCCCCTCACCTGGCAGAGCTGCTGCTCCATAAACCATGTGGCTGCTAGTTAAAAGACTCAGATGTGCAGTATTACTGCTCATCAAGGGTGGGGAGATTTGAATAATTGCTAAATACTTGTGAAGGTTGGACTGGAAAAAACATGACAATTTCAGGTACTCTACGTTTGCTTTTGCCTGTAATCCCTGTCCAAGACACTCTGTTGCATCTGGCATGCTTTGTTCTTAAAATTACCTTGGTCGGTGTCTCAAACTGATTTTCTGCCCGATTTTTTTGTGCCTAAACATTGCGCACATAGTATTGGTGCTTGCATTAGCTATAGATGTAGAGCATTGACTTCTCAGAGCTGAGACTATTTATTTATTTTATTTTACATTATGCATAGCAACTGAAGTTCCTGTTGTCCTCCCATAACCCAAATTTTGAACACAAAATCAAAATGAAAAACTGTAAAACAAAATATAGCACAGGAGGCATGACAAGAAGTAGGATTAATCTCTTTAATGTAAATGCTGTTCCCTCTAACCTTGGATTTCTGAATAGGTGTTTGATGTCAGTTTACCATAAAGACTGGGAATAGCAGACTAGTGTGGGATGGATTCAAATTTGGGTGCAACATGAGGGATGCCCCTTATAATTAGATGGATTTTTGCAGTGTATGCCTCAAGGCCAGCTGCTGACTATTTCAGATTTGTCCCTGTGAAATCCTCTCCTTCAGTCTTGTTCCAGAGCTGTAGCACTTGATACCAATATATCCCTTCCCACCCAGTCTGGTTATCTTTTGTTGGCTCTGTATTGCTCTTCCCCAGCTGTGATACTGGATTTTTATTCTATCAGTAGAGCAAAAAGATAGGACAGAAGCAGGGGAAAGGATATCTGAAAGTGGTATTTGCTTCTGTTTTAAATAAAAGTTAACATTTTTTGCAGCAGAGAGACTGTAGAAGAAGCAGGAGGGCACACTAGGGAGAGCTTTTGAAAATGCTGCTTATATTTCACTCCTTGTTCAGGGTTTTGACTCCTAAAACATATTCAAAGTTTGTTACCATTTTACAGTTTAAAAGTCTAGATGGAAATAACCAGTATCTCAATTTTATACTGAATCTTGAGATTTAGGACTAGACACACACACAAAAAATATGGTCTCATGGCCTAGGACATTTTCTAGCCAGCCTCTATATTGCCTGCCTTCCCCTCTAGTCTGTATAATAAAGATACTGTTTTGTGAAAGGTGATCTCAGAGTGTGCTTCTGGAAAGGCTGGTATTGCTCTCATCTGCCACAGTTGTAGCATTTCTGTCTTGCTTCAGTTCCTGCAATCAGGCAGCTGCACGGTGCATTCGATCAGCTTGTAAATCTGACCGACTGATGATAATTTTTTGGTGGATTAGTTATTTGGATCAGCGTGCTATGAATAATAGCCAGGGGTGGCTATTTTTTGCTCACCTTTTTTGCTGGTAGCCACTAACATCGGTTTATGCTCCTCATGGAACTGTACCCTGAAGCTATGAATCCTCCTCTGTAATATGCTTTTGGATAACTGACTAAGCAATATTATGTGGCAGATGAGTACAGGACAAGCTGTAGTTTCTTCTACTATAAACAGTATCTCATTGCAGTATAATAACTGTGTACGTGTGAGTTGTGATGTCCTCTTACACAGGGGTTTTCAAACTCATTTGGGCTGAGTGTCATCTGCAGGAGTAACATCGGCTCTGGGCCAAGCTGGCACGGCCACGGGTGGAAACACGCTTCTGTTCCATCCTCCTCTGTCTCCTTCTCTCGTATTTGCTCTCTCTTGGGCCTAACCACATAGGACCGATTACCTCTTCCTTATTTCCTGGGACCTTAAACTTGTGTTTCCATCTGTGTTTTGCAACCCCACGAATCAGGTGTTGCATGAAGTTAATCACAAACAATAAACCCATGCTCCCATACGTCATTCTGCGATGCCTCTGCTCCTGACCAGTGCTGAGCAGTAGAAGCTGCCTATACACAACACAGCGTGTTAGTGACCTCAGCACAAAATACATTAACTGGCTTGGCAGAGGAGCTGGCCCCACCATTCAGATGAGAACCAACAAGATGCCAGCAGGAGTTGCCATCATGTGCTAACTTGGGAATTGTTTTTGAGATTCTCTCCTTTGGCAGTTGATCTTCAGAGACAGTATGGATCTTTTATTACCTTCATCCAAATGTGCTTTTTCTTGATTTATGGGGAAGGGATTTATACAGTAAAGGAGGTGGCTTCTAGTCCCATCTCCCCATTTCCACATTTTATCTAACAGTTGCTTCGGTTGTTTAAAGTACATGGGTTTGTTACTCTGGCTCATGGATATAAATAGACGCCAGTAGCATGAGGCCTTATCAGCTGTGAGCAGCTGTACTTGCCTTTTCATTTTAAATCTAGGCATCTAAAGTGCAGATGAACAACAAAACTTGGTTTTCTGGAAGGTAAAACTTTTACGTTTTTTGGAATTTGTTGAAAGCTGTTGCCTGTTTGCTTAAACTAAACTGGCATTAGCCTTTTTCGCGAAGGCTGTGACCTATTTGTTGGAGCTCAGAGTTAAGGTTCAGGGTGGTAAGTATTAAGGTTCTGTAATGGTGTGGTTTTGAAATGCTGTGTATGTATGGACAGTCATGCTTAGCTAAGTATGTTACTTATATATATTGGACAGCCTAGACAGTCAAGTCTGATTTCCTTGAGAGTATCATCTTTATACTCTTTGCAGAAGTGGCTCTTGGGGAATGCCTGAGGATGCTGGGAAGCGAAGAGGAATACACACGGGCAGAACTTAGAGGACAGGATTTCAAACACTGTATGGGGGATGTTGCAAATAGCCTTTGTAAGCATGGTAGGTTAATTTTTGACCTCTGAATTACTGTGTAGGCACTGAAATTGGCCTTTCTTCTATTTAATTTTTACAGCTAATGTTTTTTTTTCCATGGGCACATTATTCGGGTAACAAGTTACTATACAGAAATTCCAGGCTCAGACCTCGAAGGTAATTCATGGATCAGACCCTGAGGTGATTTACCTGCTGAGCCTTCACCAGCTTTGTTCAGAGCCACTGCTGATGTCTCTACTTTGTGCTCCCGGGACATGGGACGCTGGGAAGGCAGCTTTGGAGGAGCAGCCAGCTGGGGTCCACAACTTGCAGATTTGGGACGAAGCTCTGGCTCTGCAAGACTTAGAGCCGTAGAGCTGGTGATAGCAGCAGTTCCAGGAGGGATAACTGGTAGAAGAGTACCATATTATATGTACTGTGATCCCTTCTGCTTTGAGAGATTTGTCGGATGGGGTTTCTTATGGGGCTGCCTCTGTACTCCAGTTAAGAGTCTTCCCAGAAGCTGGAGCGCTGAAGAGCATGGTGCGAAGACGCAGGGCTTTTGCTTCTGTGCAGCAGGGTTTGCGTGCTCAGGGTTTTCTTGTTATCTGGCTATTCCCATCCCCCGCTATCCTGGACAACGGAAAGCTGACTTAGTTTGTTAATGCTTGGTTGAAGGCTGTATCAAGTGGTGTCTGACCAAGCTAAGAATAAAGTGTTTAGTGCAGATATTTTCTCCTGGGATGCTCAATGTTCAGAACATTTATGAAAAAGATTGAGAGGGCAGATAATCCTGTACCTGACTCTGCTGCTAAATCCATCTACCCTTGAATAATAGCTTTCTTCCTAAAACAAACGTACTCAGTTTGAGGTATCTTTTATCTCTGTAGTATGAACAGCAAAGATGCTTTTTTATTTTCTGGTTCCAGGAAAGCCTGTACGCCTGTGTGGTTTGCACACGCTAAGAAGTTGTATAGCAGAGGTATTTTATGAAAAAAAATAAGCAAATTTTCTTCTGGTAAAAAGTGTCAGGTTTTTCCCCCTTACGTGTTACGTTGTCAAATTGTGAAAAGGTGTCCAAAAGGAGGTGTGCATGAATACACTGCTTACTGTAATGTAACCTTCCACAGGAAGCAATGCTAATATTTACTTGCATTTTCCCCTAAGGGGTAGAAGAGTGTTGTTCTGTCCTTGGGCTGTGGTAGTCTACAGAGAAGAAATTAACCCAGTTTGTTAGTTGTAAAATCTGTTGCCATCTCACATTGAAGTTTTTGTTTCCTGCACCTGATCTTGCAACATTTGTTATGCTGGCTCTTCAGTAGTGTCGTGTCGTGTTGTGCAAGACATCTTTGCTCACCTGGGAGAGCACCTCGCTGTGCACTGTTTTTTCTCCTTTCAGCTGGAATCCCGTGGTTTTCCTAGTCCTTGGTTTAGCCTTTCTGCTTAACAGGTACAATAATGTATACCTGTAGACAGAGCAACTGCCCATGGCTGAGCCTCCTCTTTCCTTCAGGAGCTTGTGACCAGGGGCTAGTAAAAGTAACACTTGATAATTCTTATTAACCCAGGAAGAAGGAAGAAAACAAAAAAATCTGTCAGAAAAAGATAAGACCAGTATGCCTAACTTATAGTTCTTCTTTAATATTTTTATTTTATTTGCAACTTTGGGTAATTTCTAGTCATTTCAGTTATTCCTGCTCCTGGCTGAAGGAATCACTAAAATCAGCACTACTTTAATTTCCTGAGTTGAATATTGCAGTAGTTCAGGTACTGAAGTGAATCAGACACCCTGGCTGGAGAATGTTTGCAGTTTGGAAAATATTACTGCCTCACACTGTCACATGCACATATTTATGCAAAACTTCTCTCCCCCCAGGTTCATGGTGTTTTCACTCAGTCTGCATCTGGTGCAACACAGCTCTTTCTCAGACTGGACATACACTTCTTGAGGTAAGGAAGAATTGATATAAAGGATAATTTTGGCCTGGGTAGCATGGTAGACAGAGACACTGGGACAGAATTCATATTTTGTGGGTCTTTGGTTCAGTATGTTGATGACACTCATAAGAAACAAATCTTTGGTGACTTGGGACATTAATCTATATATACATTATTATAATGTAATACTTTATGCTTTCTTGACTGTGTTACTTATGAAATGCCATAAAGTACAAGAAATCAACTGAAGCTGAGTAGTGACTCTTCAGGTTTTCAGGCCTGTGTACTCATTGAGGTGATTTTTTTTTTCCCTTGGTATTCGCACTGAGTTATAAAAGCATTAGAATCCATGCTGGGTATCTAGTCTATAGCGCTGTATAGTAGTATTATAGTGAAGTACATCAACATTTATGTATATTTACAGATGGAAAGACCGAGATACAGAATGAAAATTAGGAGCTGACTTGTCTGGCTCTTGGACAAAATCTCATGGGTCGGAAAGGATGTAATGTCTTCATGTATGGTGTAGCTATTAGTATATTAGGTCTAAGGTTGTTCTAGGTTATTCTTTGTAGCTTTTATGTTTTGTCCAATATGCTCTTCAAAGATTGACTTTTTGTACCACAATTATTCAAGGAGTGGGGATATGAAGATGAAGCAGTAACCTTCTCCAGAGTGCACCAGTAGTTATTTTTGGCACTAGCTTGCTGTACTTTCAAAAGCAGAAATGTTCATTTTGCTTCAAGTGACTTTATCCTCCAGAGCTCAATGGGGATGATTGTGCACAAGATAGGGAGCTGTCACAAGTTCCATCCTATGGGTTGCTTTGATGTTAGGAGCTGGAGCGAACTCTAGAGTGTCAGAAGAATAGATTTAATTTATCATCATCATCTTCTGGGAACAGTGGTAATAAGAGATTATGACTTCTTGTCTCCCAAGTATTCCCTCAAACATGCATCCCTGCTAGCTCCTTATCAGGTGCTGTGCTGAGTTCTCTCTGGCACCAGAAAGCAAGCATCTTCCAGCCCTTTGGGAAGTGCCCATTTCATGTTTCTGTCTGCCTCTCCAGTTAATAAAGTTGTTTTGAAAGGGGGAATTTAGAAAGTAAGAGTGGTCACACTTCTGGGTTTGCTTTATGTGCAGCTCTTTGTGTTTAATGTGCCTACCTGTTTCTGGGCTGGGGCTAGTCACTGAGACGTGGCCCTTGTAACATAGGGGTGTTGCATCACCTGGGACAGGTATTGCAGAATTCACTGTGATTCAGCTGATATGGTTTTAAGCAGGACAGGGGTATCTATGTTAAATTTCAAAGTTCTATGTTAAACCTGATGTCACTTTTCAGCAGGGATAGACTCTTTAATCTTCTTGTTATCATGCTCTAGGGGAGCTACAGGGACAGTAACATCTGTGCTTGTTGTGTAGGTCTGACTGCTGTTTCAGGAGCCAGTTTGTGCCTTTATCCAGTGTCTCTTAATAGCACAGAGAGTGCAGGCCCTGCACCTTTCTGCAGGAGGCTTTATAGGATGGCACTAACTACTGTCATTGCAACATGTTGGCCCTGGGGCTCTGTCACTTCCCATTGACTTGTGAATACTTCTGAGATCCAGAGCACTCCAGAAACATTAGGAGGCATGTTGGTTGCAAGTGAGGGGAATTCAGTAGTCAGCCAAACCCTAAGCTTGGTAGGTGGGCATAGATGACTGAAGAGGTTGAATCATGGCTTTAGTGAATGGGTATTCTGCTTCTGAGAGTATCTTGGAGATCCTCCAGCCTCAACCTTCCCACAGAATTGCCATGTTGAGAGGAAGGCGATATGATTTCTCTTTCCTGTCTCCCTCTTTGTTTCTGTACTCCTCCCTTTCTTTTTGTTTATAATTGTTCTTTAAAGAATTAACATAAAAGTCCCTTACAGATTTTCATAATTGTAACAAAACAAAAGGGAGGTGCATAGGAGCCTCATTCATCACCTTTTGTCACCAGACTTGATTTGACATCTGAGACTACAGAGAAACTTTGGCAAGTGCAATGATTTCCCGTGTGGGGGTAATAAGAGAGAAAAAAGCTGTCGGTTGAAAACAGCAGGAGCTGCATTAGCAAATATAAATTAAACAGATGGCTAAGATACTGCAGCTGTCGGATAGAAGCTCCAGGAAGATCTTTAGCTTAGAGCTGCAGGAGGCTATTTTAAAAGGAAAGATGAAAACAACAACAAAGCAAACTTTAGCATGACGAAAGAGACAATAGAGCCATTCAGATGATTATATGAAACTTACCCAGCACTGTTTTTTTCTTCACCTTGTCAAATCTTAGGACTCTAAAATTAATTTAGGATCAGGTATTATAAGATCACATTACAGATTTTCATGTCGTGGGTTTGTCTGCTGGTTTAGAGGTACTCTTCTGTACTTCTGTGCGAGACACTGGCTCTGACATATGCTCTGGAAAGTGGGGAAAAGTGTGACACGCATCGCGCAATTGTGATCTTCAACTGCTTGTTTTACAGCTGTTTCAAGAAAAACTTCTTATGAAAGAATTGTATATAAATGTTTGTGGAAAAGCAGTGTTAAAAGTGTTAACATGTTGGTGGAGGAAGCACTTGCATTTAAAGTGTCTTGCATGTTCAGTCTTAAGGTAACGTTTTTCAGCTGAAAAGTGACTGCTCTTTTCCTTTGTGAAAGAAGTGATAAAACTGCATCCAAGTTATGTTCACTATGTTAAAATATGGACATATGTTAAAATGAGGACAAATTGGAATTTCAGTGCTGTTTCTCGGAGGCCAAAAGGCAATTAATTTTCTAAACATTGTGTCCATAATGTATTTTCCTCAATTAGGACTGGTTGTTTGTCATAGACACCTTGTGTGTAAGCAGAGACTGTTACGCTGCCTTTATAGTTAGGTGAGGATCTGAATTATGAAATAGGTGCAGCTGCATTTGAAGCCTGTGTTTTACATTCAAAGAAATAGCATGCACAAATGGATTCCTAGACAGGCTGATTGATTTCCCAGAGTTCTGCTTTTTCTGTTTGCCTTTTTTACTGCAAAATTTTTCATGTATTTACGGTTGACTTCTTAAATGGTACTTAATATGCAAGAAAATCTGAATTTTGATTATACTACAGTCCTTTGTGCGGAATTAGTATATCTTCAGTTCTGCGTATTTTTTTCCAATTGTGTTCTTCCTTTACAATAAATATCTTTAGGTACAGTTAGATCTAATTCTAAACTTCATCTATACCGATTATTTGAGAACTATAAAACCTACATATCAAAAAATTAAATCTTTTGTTCCTCTGTATTTATCTTTCTTCCCATCACCCCCATAAAGTTTGAGTATATAAGCCCTAGCATCCTCTGAAAGTTGGTGAACCTCCATTCTTTTAGAACTAGGAAGTTCATCATTGAGGTGTAAATGCTCTTGACTAGCTAAATCTTTAACTTGTCCTAGACTTTTTTCCTGATCTTAGTGGTTCAGGACATAGATCACAAAGGGCATCAAAGGTGAAAAGCAACAGCTTGAGCTTGTTTGTGTGAGCTTGCTGAGAACATGTAGCCTCAGTCTTCCCATACCGTTCAGGGTGCTTCAGCTGTCTCTTTGAGTAGACGTGAGCTCCTCATCATTTAACTGTGCATTTCTTTTGTGGTTGCAGCTTCATGCTTCAGTGTAGAACAGAACAGTTGATCATGCCAAGTAACTGTTGTTTCTACCCTTTAAATTTCATTTCTACCCCTGCAGAAACTTTGGAGCAGTTATAAATTCCAGAAAACGAACAGGAAATAAGTGTATGGCTTTTCTTCCATTTTTGCTTAAGAGAAAAAAAGTTGGCTTTGAAGTGTACTTGAACTTGAGAATGATAAATGTGGGATATCTTTGTCAGTGATGGAGGGATGTTTCAGAGTAGGTGACCTTCCACTGGGAAGCCTGGCCTCAGCCTCCACATACTTGCTCCTAGACTTTTGCTCCAAATGCTTTAGCTAAACTTCACTGCTATGACATGCTCAGCAAGGGAGCAGTTTTGTGTGGGCAGGACCCAGATCATGCAGAAAGATTATGCACTGAACCCTGCAAATTCCCTGTGAGCTTTCTTCCTGGGAAGAAACCAGGGGATCAGTCAGCATCATCAGAGGCTAAAGAGAGATGACAGTTAAGAAGGGATGGGAAGGAGCTCAAACAGGAGTGGAATGGGAAGAAACAGAAGGGCAAGATAGCCTTGCCTTTAAAGGTAGTTAACTTTAAATTTTCCTGCTGGGTATCCCAAAGGCAAGAATGAACTTTTCCAGCTAGAAATGTAGTTACTGTCTAATGGCCATATTCTGTACTTGATCTTCATGCAAACCTTCTGTTGATACCAATGGAGAATGCTATGGAGGATGGAGGGGTTACATGGTTGCTATGTTGTAGGTACAGCAAATTGAGTGCCATCTGGCCTATGACACAGAGCTAGTGAGGAAGATGGCTTTATAGTTTTTGAAAGAAGGCTGTGACATAAATTTTCATGTCATATGAAGTGTTAATATCTAACTCTAATTGATAAGGAACAGCTGTTTACATGCAAAATGTATGCTAGTGGAAAAAGGAAACATAATCCAGCTTTTTTTAATGCTCTCATGGCAAGAAAGTGCTTCTTAACTGGAAGCAAGAAAGCCCAGCCTTTTGGTACTATAGCTTTGGTGTATAGGTTAGCCAATCTGCAAAAAGATTTCATGTATTTTGGCTCTCATTTGAACCTTGTTCTTTTTAAGCCTAGTCCAGAATTGTCAAATCTGGTTTTTAGGTCAGTGCTGTTCTTCATGCTATATAGACAGGTACATCAGTGACTGAGAGAACATGTAGCAGTTATAAATTACTGCCTATTATTATGCTTGTCATTTCAGAGGTCATGTATATAATTCTTAGGTGTAACAAAACAGCGCATCAGGTAGTCCTGGTATGTGGGCTGTGTATTCTACAGTGCTGTCGGTAAATAATAGGTTACTGATTAATTTACGGTAGCTAGTCTTTTCTAATTTGTCTCAATAGCAGAGAAGATGGAGTTTCATGTTTAGTTTTGCTTTAAAGTGGATTTAGCTTTACTTTCAGTGGAAAGCAACTGAATACACCTGCTTAAATTTCGGTAATGAAACCATCTTTCATATGGCAAACAAATTTTCCATATTGTTAAGTAGCTTACTCCCTTAGTTCCCTTACTATGGCAATTCCTGTCTTTGGATTTTGAGCTCAATTCCAGATTCAAGGATGTCTGATCTGAATCAGTTTGTGGAAAAATGTTTAGCTGATTTCTAACCCACCACGGATTTGAAACGTGGCTCTGCCAAAGTGTTACGCTGTGGCGCATAGCTTTGGTGCCGTGGGGGTCAGAACATTGTGTGCTACTGCAGATGGATATGGAGAGACACCCTTGTAAAATAAATACAGCTATCTATTGGAGAAAAGTCTTCCAGAGATGTGAGACAGATGAGTTTCCTTTCCCTGTGTAAGCAAGCCCTTAGGTGATAAGATTTGCTACATACTTCTAGCAAGATGTGGAAACGTTGAAAGGCAAAATGTAAACACACTACTGCTGGTAGCTGCAGGCTATGACCCTAAGCAGCTCAGAATAAGGCTAAACATGACTAGAAAAAAATGGCAAGTAGTTTTTTGGGAACCTGGCATGATGGTGCCTCTCCACCTTTGTTAGGAGACAGATAACAATTGGATATTTTATGATGTTTTAAACTTGAGTGAGAAAACTGGGGTCTTGAATAGAAAATAATAATAAAAGCACAGTTAAAAATGACTGTCACATGAACTATTTTCTTGTACCACAGTCTGTGTTCTTTGCAGTTGTATAAGTAGTTTCTAGGCATTGATTCTAGTGCTGTTAATATTATATTCTTTTCTATTTGGCAGAATATATCTGACCAAGGCTTTATCTTAGTTGTCTTTATTCCTTTAGCTTCTTGCTTCTTAAAGGAAAAAAATAACCCAACAATTATTTAGTATAAAATAGTAGAGTCAAATGCGTTTGCTGCTAAAAGGACCTCTTTACAGAGGGCTCTGTTGCTTCTAGCTCATTCACATGAATAAAGGAACGCAGCGGCTTGGTATTGTGAAAGCAGCAAATACACATCCTTCATTTGCAGTTTCCAGAATAGGTTGGTCAGAGCTACCCTTGAGGGCTTTGCCAGCATAACTGTGTTTTGTTAAGATTCTGCAGAAATCACCCTTAGTTGACATACAATATTCTATGCTAGATTCAGTTAGATACCACCAAAAATGTGCTTCTGCCAGTATAGCTTGTTTTCTCAGGGAACTGATACTAGCTGTTCTGGCAAAATAACTTTTTTGCCTGTGTAAACCACATCTCAACTAGGCAGATTTGCTAGTATAGCTATTTTAGCAAAGCCTTTCTACTGTAGAAAAGACCTTATTGATAATACTGTGAGGTTCCCACAGTAGATGAAAGGCACAATACAAAGGGCTTTACAAACATGAATTAAGCTTCACAACACCCTTGTAAAATAAATCATTCTTATAGCTTGCCAATGTCTAGTTTCTTTTAATATGAGATGTTTTGTGGGGATGAGAAGGAAGGGTTAGAAGATTCAGAGTTGGGGGAATTAATGTCTGGTAGCATTGTAGCACTGATAAATTTCTAACCTGTTGGAATCCCCTGCCATCTTTATCTGATGTTTAAGATGTCCTAGCAAAATCAGTGGTTTAGAGTATCAAATAGCTACTGGTTGCTGGTTTCACCTGTTCTTTGATAGTATGAGGAGTTCTAATGTTGACACCTGGCAATTCCTTTCTTCCTGAAAACCTGGAGCTGGCTTTTGTGTATGTGGTATTCTCACGCTGGTTTTAACTACGATGTTTTCTCTGACTGATTTGTGTTAGACTCTTGCAGTGTCATACAATTTATGTAGTTCAGGGTATGAACAGCTTAGTTAAGGGATCTCAAAGGGAATGGAGAGAGGAACAAAACTATAGATTTATGCACAAGAATGATTTTAAAGTCAAGTCACTCAAGAGTTAGAGTAGTCTGATATTGAGTTTGCCCATGTGGTCTTAATTCAGACATTTTTGTGTGTTAATTGTCATGTAGTTTTTAATTACATTATCACATTCTATTTATTCTTTTTCATCTCATAGGGAACAAGGAACAGAAGAACTCTGCTAGGATAACTCTGTAGGTTAATTTTCTTCTTTACCATTCACCAGCATCGCTTTTGAATTCAGCCTGTAAACTTTTGGGGCAGGCCCAGGCATTTCCACAGTCCTCTATTAAATACCATGTCCTGAATTCTGTATTAATACATCTATCAAGCATTTAAGCAAGCTGTGCAATTTATCCTCTTCCCATTTCAAGGCCTACATGTGATGGTAATTGTTTTCACAAATGAGATACCTTTCTTCACCAAGTGTTGCGAGGAACTCACTTTTGAAAAGCAGTCCTGGATCCCCTGAAATGTGGGGGATGGTGGAGACATCTGAGCGACTCTGTTCCCTGTCCTAACCCTTATTGTGTGCTAGGGGACTAGGGGAAGTTCCAGTAACTGTCCGGCAGTGTGCTTGATCCTCCGAGAGGTACTTGATCTGATAGGAGTATTTTTGTGCTCTGTTTCCACAGCAACAGCACACTTTCTTTTTTTTCCTCTCTCAGGGTGTTGCTTTGAGAATTAGATTTGTGGAAAAGCTTGGGCTTCTTGTCCCCTATTGAGATTTCAGCTTGCATAGGTCAAGAGTAGAAGGGGTAGGATGGGGAGAGTGTGACTCTTGGCAGAGCCGGTGTGATTATGAAGTGACAGTGGAAGGAATGAGTCCTACTTAGTTGTGGGTTTTAGTGTTAATAAAATGATTGTGTTGAAAGTCATGGCTCTTCCTAAGCTCTGCAAATGAAAGGCCTGGTACTGGGACATTGGCAATGACCGTTTTAGCCCTTTGCATGTGCTCTTATAATCATGTAGGACCCGTGTCCACTTCATGCATGTGTTCGTGCACAGTATGAAACCAGGTGTACATTCTTCTGTCAGCCTGCTCATAGAGACTTTTTGTGTGCATGTCACATTAAGAACATTCTGTCACAGCATTAGTCCTAGCATTGTGGGGAAGGGAAGTGTTACCGCTCCACTGAAATAGGAAGTAAATGTTAAGCCACCTTCTGGGCGTGGTACCTCGTGTAGGTAGCAAGACACTTCCCTTCAAACTGAAGTACACGTGCCAGTCTCAACATCTGCTGCCTGGAGGACTAAGAAGCTTTCAATTTTTGAAATATTTCCATAGATCAGTCCCTTCTTGTTATCATTTAAAAGTGCGTGAGAACAGAAGCATATGGTTTGATAGTGATATCTTGCTGGGCTTGGCTTTTTTTCATCTGTAGTTAAGAAAGCAGTCTCTTCTTATGTGGATGTCTAATGCAAGCCTAAATACAATTGCTTTATTTTTTCAACTGTTTTATTTTTCCTATTCCCCAGTATCCTGGTCCTAAGAACTAAACTGTCATCTTTTCCTGCAGAGCATATAATTTGTGGTATTGAGCTGTTCCCTGTGATTTTTATTTATTTTTTTTTTTGTCTCCTCTACTCCTCTTCCCTCATTTAGGAATTGCATGTTCCAGTTGTAGTAAGTGCTGTTCTGCTCTTAACACACTCACTAACTGGGTATGTCATGGAATAATTTAAAATTCCATTTAATTTAAAATTCAGACAAGTCAATTATTATTAATATTTGATTCAGGAATCTCCCTTCCTTTAAGAGTGAATATCTAAAGTGGTGTCTGTCACTATGTTATGCTTTTGCAGTAGAGGCTTCTGCTTGATGTCAGAGTGTGGTGGCTCTTCACCATCAGTATTTTAGTTCTAGTAGTTTTGAGTCAGGATGCCAGAAGTTTTATATTTCTCTGTGGCAAATAGTAAGTGGATGTGTTGACCTGCAAAATCAATGGCTAATGGATGAAACCACATAATCTGGAGTTATCATGGAAAGGCATGTTGTTTATAACCATTTTTACAGTGCTAAGGCCAGAAATTCACTGATGCTTATCCATATAAAATGTAAAAAGCTGTTCAGGATTAAGCATCCAAGTCAGAAATGTCATATATGTACAAAACCCAGATATTAATTAAAATACCTTTTATTACTTTCTAATTATAAGCACATCTGGATGTTCTTTTCTTGTTAAAGATCTTGTATTTAGTTCAAAGATGAAGACCATTCCAATACTGAACCTTTTTAAAATTGAAAATGAAGTTTATGATTTCAAGTCTTGCATTGCTTGATTTCAGCTCTTTCTGGTTGTATCTAGTTCTTTTTGACTGCCCATTGAAGAAGCTGTACATTTTAGTTTACTCAGAAACTTGTTTATTGAAAGACCAGAGTGTAAAATTCCATGTCTGTTTAACATTCAGTAATTTACCATTAAGCTACTTGACACAAGTTAAAATTTATGTTAATACTGTCTTGATTAAACAGCACTCATTATCACTCACTGTGATTTGGCCAAATCGGTTTCCTAGCAGATGTCTCAATAAAGGAGCCATCCTACTATAGTGTGTCCAAATTAAGTTGAGTATATTGCAGTAATGTTTTGCACTTACATAGCATCTTTCATTTCAAAGCACTTCATGCAATCATATATGATATTGGGAAAATATATTGTGTAATATAATGACCAAAGCAAATTTATACATTTTAAAGAGCTACAGGACATTTTATAACTTCAACAGATGTCTCATATTACAATTTTTAGTGTTTAGTACAAAATAGTTGTCTAGTGGTTTCTAACACAGAACTCAGTTTATATAGCTTGCAGAAGAAGGTTTGAGTTAACCCTCCGAAGGTTTGAACAGATGCCTCTATAGATGTTAAATATTTAAAGCCACAGCTTCAAACTACTTTTAAGTAATCCTTTCCAGCCAGTCTTCGAATCTTCAGTGCTCTTCAAGCCTCTTCTCTTTCATTTTCTTTTAATATTGTTTTATCACCATAGAAAACACTTGTGATTTCCCATCTTTTCCTTCAATTATTCTTTGGTGCCTACTTGCAGCATCACTTAAAACTCCTGTTGTGTGGGCTTTGCCAAACTAGCTGAAAACTGAAGTGGAGAGGATGTTTTTTCCATATGCAATGTTAGGTTCATAGCTATGGGTTAAGACATTCCTTCTTAAGTCCTCACAATTTGTTTTTATGTATTTTGTTACTTCAGTTTATGTATGCAGGGAAAGCTGATACAAATCATAATTGTGCATATGCAAATCTAAGGATTTTCTACATTCAAATTGTTTGCCTGTAATGGGCTTTTCCAGCTCCCTTTTTCCGGCCTCTCCAGCATTCGGAAATTGTATTACAGTTGCGATGGTAGTGCAAAGCAGATATCTGACACATGACACCGAACAAGTCCCTGCCTAATTTTTTTCTGTTTAAGAATTGGACTAATCATGTTTTGCATTTACTTAATGGTTACGTTTATCGATCGTATTTTACAGATAGCATATACTGAGAGCAGACACTGAGGGCAATTTGCCCAAGATCCCAGTATTTCCTGTAATTCTGTTTGTGTTTTCCTGATTTGATTTGGAATGATTCAATTAAGAACTACATGTAATTTCATAGATGTGTGATGTATCAAGTTTGTGGCTCATCAGATAATGTTCAGGCTCACCATTTCCCTCTGTGCATGCACCCGGCTGGGTTTTCTTGTAACCACAATTAATTTTATTGCCAAATTTTCCCAAGCTTAACATGACATAGGCTATCTAGTAAGGTGGATGTCCATGTTACGTTACAACATGAATAGTTCAGTTGTATTTCAGCCATCCTTGAAAGTGAAAGTACTTTTTCAAACTATTAAAACTATTTCTTGCATTTGTTAGGTCTTTATATAACTCAAAGGCAGTTGAAGTGATTTTACTTAAACCAAGGATGTAATATTTCAGAGCTGAGGGCAAAAGTTAAAGAAGCTGAGGGGCAATTGACAGCAGGCCGAGAAGGTGGAGGAGTTAGTTGGCATAGCCAGGAGGCTGCGGGGGCCACTCCCCTCCTGGCCCCCCTTTGACTCCTGAGTCCCTGTAGTCTGTTGGCTGCATTGCTGGTGGGGAGGTGCTGGATGTGAGAGCTTTGAGTTTGATTTAGAGCTGGTACTGTAACACGTAAAGGAAATGAAAGATACAGCAAGTGAGAACTGGTGAGAGATCCAGTGAAGGCTTTCTGAGGCATTAATGGTCCTCGCAGTGGAGTCCTCTTACATTATTCATGCACTTTGAGCTTTTAGCCAAGCTGAGCACTCTGCGCTCAAGTGTGATAGTAGAAGGTAAAAGGAAATTAACCCTGTAGTGATATAGTGAAAGTTTCTTGCCAAAGTAATAATTTTGGCAGTGTTGAGGGGATAGAAGCATGTCTGAGAGAGGGGAAAACGGATTTAATCTCTGAAGTGATCAAGAGTACTCTGCCGTGAAGCGATAGAAAGACCACTTGAACCTATATGCAAGTCCTGGGGTCCCTTCCTGCCTTATCCTTCCTCATCAAAGTATGTCTTCCAAGTTTCAAAAGGAGATATGTCTTATGGCTGCAAGATGAGCTAGTACTCAAAGGGTTCCAATGATGCTCTGGAAAACTTTGCCGTAGAAGGCTTCAGCGTGTTAAGACTGACTGTAGTAGCTAAGGCTTCTCAATGATTTGTAGATCAGGTACCAGAAATCTGTACCTGAATTCTAGATTGAGTCTGTAGATGTTACTGTGTTTGCAACTTGTTTCTTTGAACGTTTACCTTTCCTTAGGTAAAGTCCTTATGTTTAGGATTCTTCTCTTCTTCCTCTTCCTCCTACCATTTTTAATTTATCCTGTTGTTACATACAGTAGGACTGTGTGCACAAGGGAGCTTTTAGGAAGGGTTCAGAAACAGGAGGCTTTTAATGCAATGGATCTATATTGGTAATTGATCCAGGATATTTGTGCTGGAGTGGTCTCTTATATCCAGCTTTTACTCCCTGTCTATCCCCCAGCTCCTCTGAGGTTTCACAGTGAGTATCCAGAATGTTAAACAGATCATTGCAAACTAGTGGAGAATGACCTCACTCAGAGGCTAAGAGTTACTTAGGGAAGGGAGTGGAGGAACTGACTGCAAATAGAAGTCCTTTGCTGGTGCATAAGCTTAAGGATGTCTAAACTTCGATTTACCGTATGTACCTTTTGTAGATAGGACTAAAATATATTACTTTGGAGGCAGGGAATAGAACTCGTGGTGGAAAAATGCAATACCTTTGCCAAGTACTGGTTAACTTGTGAGCACAAAACACAGATTTCCTCATGTGCTCACAGACTCTTTATATCCGGATTCCTTATTTTTCTTTCCCACTTACAGAAAATCATGTTCAAGGGTTAATATTTTTAAAAGCAAATGATTCTTTAGAAGTGCAAGGTCTATGGCTTTTAGGTAGAAGACTATTCTGAAAATTTTACCCTGGAAAGTATATGTCTTCAAAGTTGAAGGGAGTTGTTTTGTTTTTGTTGGAGCCAAGAATTTGATGCATTTGCCACTTGACATAAGCCTTAAGAATAATTTGATTAAAAGACTGTGCCTTGGAGTCCAGCAGTCTGGAATAAAGGGTCTGAGTGAACAGTGTATCTCTCCATGCTCTGCTTTTCAGGAGAGACTAAAAGTGTTTGGGCCACAGCAATAAGGACCAGGAGGACAATGATACATAAAACACAGTGATTAGTACTAGTCTGGGTATCATAACTGCACCCAGGACCCTTAAGAGACAGAAAGGAGAATAGTTAAAAAAAAATAATCATTCTTGTGAAGATTATTCCTCTGGGATTGCCCTCTTGATTGTGCAGCCTCATAGCTGCATCTTAAGTGAGTTGTTGCAATTTTACCCCTTGGACATTTTCCAGACTACTAAACATTTTTTTTGCTGGCAGATATCAGCAGTACATACTACTGAATGCTCTTGAGATCCAAATGTTACTGATGGCAGCCTTTGAGTGATGATTGAGAAACTGTGTTGAAAGTTTTGCCTTACTTTTAAAGTATGCTAAGCATTTGATAGTTAAGCAGTTAAACTCTTTTTGACATTGGTTCAACTACAGCATTTCTTTGTAACCATTGCTGATGGGAGATAATTTTCTTGATGTGGTGTTTTTCCTTCAGTGTCAATCAAGATGTATCGTCAGTAACAAATGCAGTGAAAAGATGCTGGACGTTCCAGAAAGTCTCTGTTGAAGGGCTTTAGCAGTCCAGGCTGTTCCACCACTTGCCTGACATCTTGTGAGACAGAGCCTTTTACGATAGCTCTGTTCTTTGTTAATTCTGTGAACAATTGCAAAAATTCCTCTATTGTTTTGTCCTTCTGTAGGTAATACTTGCAGATTCCTTATATGCTGCTTATTTAAAGAAATCTCTGTCGTGTTACAGCCTCTAAATTGGCACGAGCAGGTGCAGTCAGGCATGAACCCCCAGAGCCCCCCAGCTCAGTCAGTGGTAGCGGGGTTCTCCGTTCAGCTCCGCTGGGTGTACAGCAGGAGAGCCGTGCTTGGATTTCAGTCCAGCCTTCAGTTCCCCCCATCAGCAATCATGAAGGTGCCTGCGGAGCCACTGGGGTAAGGGTGCAAGCCTGTGACTTCAAACAAAGAAGCTATGTGCTTAGCCTCTATTGCTGTTAGTAAAAAGGGGAAGAGATTGAGAAAGAAAAAGCAGTAGTCTAAGGATGAGAGAGCAGGGAATCGCCACTCCTCTCTGTCAGAAGAAGCGCGACAGGAAAGTCCTGCTCTGGAGGCCAGGTAAGCTCAGCCTGGGAAATAAGGGGGAGGAAATGCAGAGACTGGGTTTTGCATAAAGCATACTGGCTCCATTTGAGTATTCAGCATGCCTGCTATGCTTAATAATGTTGGTATTTAAATAGTTTTAAGCAGGCTTTGAAGTTACAGCCATGTTGAGTTAAGGTAGAGTTCGGTGTGTTGTAACTGTTGGCCGAACATTGATAATAACTTTGTGTACTTATACATTTTTAAGCTATTTGACAAAAAAAAGGAAAATTTATGATTTTTAATCAAAAATTTAAGAATTACGGCAGTTTTATGTGGCAAAACCCAACAAATTGCAGAATGCTGTTATTTTTCTGCATCCGTAGTACTTTTCTTCATGGCCTAATTGAACGTGTGAAATGAAACTCTTGGGCCTAGATTTTTCCTCCAACATGCAGAGAAGCGTGTATTTATGGTTTTAAATTTTGAACCATGCTTGTCAAGTGTTTTAAAGCAAGGAAATCCCAGGCAAGAGGGAAATAGGTATCTCCCATTTGAATCGGCATACAGGCATAATGGCTGTGCCTGGGAAACTGGTACAGAGCAGCACTTCACGCTGCAACCCCTGCGGGCACTGGCAGCAGTGAAACTGAGGAAATTTTAAAGAGTATCAGTGTAGACAAGCCCAGCAATGCTTATGTGGAAGGAATTGGTCCAGAAGATTTTATCTTCTGTTTAGGTTTGCTGTTCCCTGCTCATGTCACACCTCCTCACTATTCCCCTTCCTTCTAACTTCCAGGACTGCCTTCTCGTGAAGGTGAGGCTCCCTTTGCTTGATCTTTGTTTGAAGAAGGTGTGAGAGACAATGGCAGAGTGTTGAAGAAGGGCTTGCAGTTGTATTGCCTGTATTGTCAAGAGCATTTTAGAACACTTGGGATGGTGATTGCTGGAGGCACAATGCTGCTTCAGACCTTTTAAGATATAGTTGAGTGGAGATTGCACTGGTATTAAAGAGGCCAGTATGGGTTGAAAGAACAATTACAAGAGAGCACTCCAGTGCAGCTGAAGTGGGAAAAACGTATTTCCACACACACACACTGTTTGACAGGAATATGTTTACATAATTAGTAGGAAAACTGCTCTCAAGTATCTATAATTTTGTGTATATTCCCATGGGGAAAAACACTTTCAGAGATCTGTAATTTTTGTGTATTCCCATGGGGACAGTAGAATGTGTGAATATAAACCACCTTTGATACCACATCTTTGGCACATCATCTGTCTGTTCCTTCAGATGGGCACAGGCCTTCCTTGCGCTCAGAGGTTGCAGAAACCAGCTAAGCATCAGTCCTGGGGGCACCAGTGCCCTGAGAAGCTTCATTTGGGACCCCCACCTGTGCACTGTTTCCCCAGCGGTCCAGGGACTGCCCTCAAGCTCAGGCTTGGGCCTTCAGTCCTGGCCTGAGTGGCATGCATGGTAGGTGTCCCTGCCTCCAGCCTTGTTTCCTGGCTGGACCATGCACCTATGTTGTAGATAGTATGTCTTCTGGTTTTCCCTGTCCCTGGCTCCATCTCCTTTTGGTCCTAACGGGACCCCCAGGTGGCCCTTGGCCTTGTTTCATCACTCTCCTTGCTTGGGACTGTCAATGGACCTTGTCACCAGCACACAGCTCTGCCTGCCATGTTCAGATACGGTAGGACTGCACCCCATAAGTGTCCTGGGGTCTCCCGCTCTTCCTTTCTTGGAGCAGCCAGCCCTTGATGCACCCTGAGACCAGAAGACATTGTACCAACTGAGTTGTTTCTGGTGAAAAAGTAGCCAGAAGAGGTGGAGCAAACTACCTGCAAGATCACTGTGTCCTTCTGAAGCTGAAACAGTTGTAAAGGTGAAAACATGAGAGCACAGGGTTAGAGTGTTTCTTTTCTTGCTGGTGGTATTTTAGGGGTTTTTTTGGTTGGTTGGTTGGTTGGTTGGTTTGATTATAAGCTGTTGCTGCCTGATCCTGGCCACCCACAGTGCTGGTAAACAATACGTGGCACATAGCAAAAATTCTCTTTCCTGTCTCCCCCTACTTGCCACAGGACCAACAATGGGAGGTGGCGGTGCCACCATTGGTGGTGGTCACGATCTCTGTTGCTGATACGGGTTCTTGGAATGAAAGGGATCCTAAAGTGAAGGGATCTGCTTATATAGTAGCAAGCGTAAGATCTTGTCAAAAAATTAAGTAATATGTCTTCCTTTTTGTGGCAGTATATAGCTTCTTTTATCTCAGGTCAATGATAACAGCTTCTATCTTGTACTTCATAAATTGTCAAAGTATCATGCTCCCATTCTGCCTCTCATATTTAGGAAGGTCAATAGAAATGTTCAAAATACCTACAAAAATCCTTGATTTTAAAACAGTGAGGCGAGTATTGTTGATTACTTTTGTCTTACCTTCTGTTGCAGCTTTGCCTATACATCTTCCTGTTGTCTCTTTTCTTAAGTTTAAGCTATAAGCTCCTCTTTATTCTGTGTTTGTGTGGCACACTTCATAAGACTTTTTATCACTGCAGCTACAGTGATATAATTTACAGCATGTTTTTCCTGCAGAAGAAACTGCTATTGCTATGTCATCCCCATTGCCCGTAGTGGATCAGAACATCTGCCATCAAGATTCAAAGTCCTTCCCTTATCAACAGTAGCTCTCATTGCTTCAGAAAAATTTCTGTAGAACATTATTATATTACACTTTTCCTAGATGCTTATTATGTTGTGCCTTGAAACAGGAGTGTTTTCTGTGCTTTGTGATTGATGTTTATTGTTATTAATTCAAATATGCTTACTATAAATATTAATGTTTCATAATTTTCTTACCGTCAATGTTAATGCCGTAGTAAGCACTACCGGATAACTGTGTATGATGTGAAACTATATAATCTAAAATTATCCAAATTTTTGCCCCTGAGTTTCACTGTGTATTCCCTTGTTCTTTTGTTAGGAAACCGAATTAATAGATCGTAATCTGTCCAGTCTCTCCTTTTGACTGTTTTGGATTTTTTCATGTGCCTCTTAAACCTCCTGTTGGATTTAAAAAAAAAACAAAAAACAAAAAACAGGAAGAAAAAGAAAACCAACAGACTTCAGATGTTTTTCTTTATGTTATTTTTTACAATTAGCAATTTCAATCCATTACTCCAATGTTTTTCTGTTGTTTTAGGATAAAGTGGTGAGAACTGAACAGTGTTTCACAGTGGAAGGCACGTTAGTTCTTGTACTGCTCACCTTTTAATTCCTTAATCTTAATATAATTTAATTTGCATTTTTACTGCATTTTTTTTTACTGTCACTACTTACTGAGCACACAGTGTGCCTTCATGAAGGTGTTGCCTTTTTTTGCCTTTTTTTTTGAGTTAGTAATTTATTTATGACCCTGCTTAAAAAGAAGTATGGTTATAATTTTCACTGTTTAGTACTTTGCTTTTATTAACCTTAAATATAATGTATCCTCATGTTTCTTCTTCTTTATTTGATTCTTCTGAGGGGAATACATATGTATGAAATTATTGTTTGGATTACAATTTGTTTGTATTGCCGAAGCGCATAGAGTCCTCATGACAGATCAGGTGCCAGCTGTTTTGGATGCGCCCTGAATGCAGCACAAAAACCAAATCCTTCATTTCAACTCATTTGCAAGCTACAGAAGTCAGGTTTATTAATCAAAAACTCACTGCGCCACCATTTCTACTTCTTTAGAGTACAGCGTTTGCTACTTCAAATCTTTAAAATCTTTTCCTATTCTTACGTTTGATTAGTTCAAATAGATACATTTGCTGTTTGCCAGTGTTATGATTTTATCAGATTTTGTTGGCAGCTTGCTTTACGTCAGTGTTACGTGCCATTTTTCCTGAGTTTGTGTTCTGCATTTTGTACGATGATTTGTATAATATGAAAGTTGTTTCCATATGAATTGGATTACATTTTTCTCTTAATAGAGAATGTTTTTATTAGACTCTATGTAATTCTCTGCATATGACAAATCTTTTCCTACCTCATTAATGTGATGTACTCTGGTTTACAGCCCACTGAGATCACAGCCTAGTGACTTCTGTCATTCTACTGCATTTCAGTTTTGCTTGTTATGTCATTCTCTTCTTACACAGCAGAGTAATTTTTTCTCTCTTTTATACTGTTCTTCATCCTACATCCCTCTCTCGAGCCCCAGATGTTACCAGTCTAAAAATGGAACAGAAATTAACCCTGAACTCAGAAGACTCCAAACACTCGCTTTTACTGGCTGCTCTGTATGAATGCATCTCGATGCCTCTCACAGGGAGAACATTTTGAAGGGGCCAGGCTATATCACAGTGCTGTCATTTCCACATCCCTCTGCTGTGAGGGATACCTGGAGTAACGATGGGCTGCGCAGATAAACCAGTTATCCAGCTTCTCCATCTGTGTTCCCCCCCACCCTTTTCCTTTACGCTCTACCTTGTGGGCACTATTCAGTGCTGTTCTGTCCATACCCAGCCCACACCAGTTATGTACTTGGGACTTATCATCCACTTGTCAGCAATTGCACGTTATTTCCATACCACGGCTTCAAAATCTATCCCTGTCTTCAGAGCTCCAAGCAGGCCTTGCTTTCTCACATTGCCTAGGTTATAGAGCTGCCCCGTGCTGCAAAGGGTACTCGTGAATGGGGGAGAGGAGGATCTGCTGGCAGAGGATGGTCAAGAGAAAAATCCTGGGCAGAGTCCTTTCCTAGTAAACTGCATTTCCACTTCTGCCAGTGTCTTCAGTTGTCAAAAATAACGTGCTGCATCGTGGGGAATTTCCGTAGCAAGGAGATGTAGGATGGTTCCTGTGTTTACAGCAGCTAGGTGTACGATGCAATATGTGGAGACTATTTTGCCATCACTGGGTGCTCCTAGGCCTTGCTTGTCAGCATAGCTGTGAGCACGGGTTCTCCGCTGTCCCCTTTGGTTTATCTGTCTCAGGGAGCTGTTGCCTACATCTCTGGACCTCAGTGGGGTCAGGGAAAGTCTAGGCGATCAAGACGATGTAACTTGTATTTTTATTTATGTGGGGGCTGGGGAAAGGGCTGCCCAGTTTGTAAGAACTTCATTGTGATGGATTAACTTTCCTCTTGAATAATTGCATATGGTACATCCAAATGAGAGATTGCAAAGCGGGCCAGCAGCCCGAGCAGAGCAATTAAAAGGCCCTGTGTGGGCAGGGAGTCGGCAAGAGGGCCGCGCTCCCTTGGCATGGCCTCCTCCAGCGCGTTGGGCGTCGGAGGCTCCTTGTGCCTGCGTTTCCTGCCAGAGCGAGCCCTCCCTCCTCCCGAGTGCTCCAGTAGGTCACTAATGAACCTCAGCAGGAAAAGACAAAATGCTGTTCATGAATAGCTTTACAGTCCCCCTTCTCCCGCCCACCCCGCTCTGTCCTGGGAATGTGCTGCCCACACAGTGACCAGAGAGGAATCTGGAGGCATTTGCAAGATAATGCCATATCAAATGTTCCACTCTCACACTTTCTTCTTGTATTTTCAAAACTGTTTACATATTTCCTTTTAGTTCGCATGAATAAGCACATCACTCCAAGACTAAAAAGGGGGAAATGCATTTGCAAATGTGCGAAGCCACAGAACTGTAATAAATTGCTTTAACTACGTATGGTGTGTTCAGTTCCTGAAAGCCTATTGTGCGTTGCTCCAAGTAGTAGCCTTTCCTGTTTGCTTGCCACTTTTACCAGGCTGGCCATCCTCCCAAAGTAATCCTCATCCAAATTCTCCACTTGACAGATGCTCATCAAGAGCCTTTTTGATCCTCAAATGCTCAGTGTCATCTTGAATGTTGCTTTGGCAGATAGCAAAAGGTAGAGACTAGGTTTTCTCCGTAGGAATTTGGTGTCTTACCATATTTTTAAGTAATATGTTTTTCATCTGGTTTATGATGTTTTCAGAAAGATATAAAGTTACAGCTCAAGGCAGAGTTGTCTCACTTGTGAATACAGTTTCAGCCAACTAGTAAGCACAGGTGGAAGTCATTTATATCATCCTCCTCAGGCTGTCACAGCTCCTGGGTACTTGGGCAGTGCTGTTGCATGCTTTTCTGTAGTTACTGTTTTTCCCGGTAAGTGCCAAGTTCGTTCTGTTTTCCTTTCCTTTATTGTTTGGGAGGATTGGGAAGGTGCACTATCAAAGTGCTTTGGCTTCTTTATTTTTGGATTTAAAAAGCTACAGAAGCATAATTATGTTATTTTTACTGCTGGCTAAATAATATTTCTCACTCTCTTTTCTCGTCCACTGTTGCCTGTATTTGACCTTTTGGTTTCTGTTTCAGTCTAGAAATGAACGTGCTTTTTAACTCTTTCCCTTTTTGTAAGGTAGATAGTTTTGGAGTTACTAAGCTTAAGTTATTCCCTACGACAATCAGGAGTGATTTAAGGTGTTACGCAGTATGAGAAAAGGTCTTTCTTTGAAGAATTTCAACTTGAAGTTGAAAAGGAAGCGGCAAAGATTAAAGGGAAGCTTTTCTACTTTCTGTTGGTGTTTTTCCCTATCTGCGGTGCGGAAAAGCTGTTCAGGACTGTTGGGATTAAATGCAGAGAGGAACTGACAATAAAATTTTCTCTTCCTCTGGAAAGAAGTGGTTTTTCAGAAGGTTCAGAGTCAATTTGGAGAGCTAAAACAACCCTTCACATTATGGTGGCCTGTCTGTGCCCGTCATACACCTCTGAGGAACTCCAGCAAAGCCAGCTAAAGTGATCCTAAGTGTCTAGAAATAACCTTTGTGCAGCCCTTTCCACAGCTGGGAAACTGATAGCGTTCATTTATTGCTCTGCTCCTAAGTATCTGTGTGCAAAAGGGAGATACTTGCTCTTCCTTCCTGAAACTTTCTCTCTAGAAGTTGCTGTGCTCTCAGGATACGATGACTGTATTAATGAATTCATCAATCACAATAATCTGATTAAATTGATGTGGGAGAGGGAGCCAGCAGATGAAACAAACAGATTATTTTAAGATATATGAGATACCCAATTAGTGACTGACTGACTCAGCATTTAAATGGAAGTGTTGCACAAGAGATTTACTGGTAACCAACGTAATAAGTTATACTATATGGTTTTTCATCTAAGAGAAAGGCTCGTGTACTGTTACAGGGACCTGTAAATAAAACAGTGGCAAAGTATTACACATAAGAAATATGAGGTATATATTACTTTTTTTTTTTTAATATTCATATGTATCTCTATGTACGTTTTGCTTAGTAATGGACTAGGATATGGACAGTACTATGGAGAGAGAGCATGGATTTTAAGCCTTGTACAGGCACTTTGGCCAGGACGTGGCGAATGTGTTTTCAGGCATATAGGAAACTGAGACTTGAGTAGGAAGGGAGTTGCTTCATGTCGCTGAGGTTTCGGGGGCAATCCCCTAGAGTACAGAGATAATGGAAGGGAAGCTTTCTGTCAGGGAGCATATGTTTTTGTGACGATTATACTGTGTCTAGATTAGGACTTCTGGGAAGGAGGGAATGGGAAGATGTGCTTGGAACGTAGGACCATCTGCCAGTACCTTGGCATAGTCATTTCATTAATGAGAAGCTTATTAGCTTATGTCCAGCTGAGATAGACAAGAAAGGCAGCAAAAGGGACAGAAAGCTGTCATCCAGCCACCATTGAAACAGGGAAGAGATGGCTCAGATAACCTGTAAAATCTGATTTTGTTAAAAGAACTATTCTTGTTCTGCTTGGTAAGAAGGTATCAGTCGTCTTGTTGCTGAAAAAAAGTTTTCCTTAATTTTGTGATGTAGTGTGGGATGTCTTTCGGTAGGGAAAATATATAACTGAGGGTGAGCTGGAATTGACAAGAAGGTGCTAGGAAAAAAGGAAAGAACAGTGATTTTTAGTGGGAAATTGGTTTTGCATCAAATGACTGCCTTTTCCCTTTAGCAAACACTTGAAGGTGCCCTGTATTAAATGTTGGATATTTAATATTTGTGGTGACAAAGGATAACACCTGGAAGACACAACTCTGAGAGCACCACAGTCCTAGCCCTGGCTATGCCAGCAACCTCAGAGAGCACATAGTCTGGCCTGTGCTCCATGTGAGGCAGAAAATCAGGGGAGTGCTCTGGGCGGGCAGAAAATAGTGCTCCAGAGGCAAAAAGGCAGTGGTTTAGGAGCGTGTGAACTCTGTTCCTGCGACCTCACACTCCTGATTCTGCTGCTGACGTGGTAAGCGTCCGAGCTTGTGCTCTGTTCTGTAAATCAGAAAAATTATACTTAGTCTGTCTTAGGGAGAGCTTTGCTATTATTCTGTTGACGCAAGACTTAAATGCTGTTGTATTTAAACAGCTCTGTTTTGACAATTGAGTCAGACTTGAGTCTAGGTGAGACTGAGGTGGCAGAGCCTTTGCCTGGAGAATATGGTGGTTAGAAGTACAAGTGGTGTGAGTGTTGGTATTGGGGAAATTATTTCCCTTTTGTCTGGTTTTATACTGTTCAGGTTGGACTGGTAGTTAAGCTGAAGGGAAGGAATAAGAAAAAAGTATTTCCTGTGAAAAGCCCTATAATCTGCAACTGCCTAGGTCCTCAGGAGCGTGGATGTGTTCAGGACACAGCGTGAGGGTTATGCAGTTCGCTGGCAAGATGGTCTAGTAAATAAGGCTGGACAAGGGCAATTTCTGTTTGCACTGCGAGGATAAAAAAAGTCAGTTTCCCCTGACGTTTTTGCTGATTTATGAGGTAACTCAGATGGGGCATTGTCTCTGACTTTGTCTATTGTAAATCTGTTGAAACAAAAGGAACATGCATTTTCAAAAAATGAGTAGAAAAATACAGCTTAGGAGTATCAAAACACCTAAGCAGAGTGAGCCTTAACTGAAAGGGGTTTGGTTAGTCATCCTCTTTGCAAATTGTCTTTTTGTATTGAGGATGGGGCAAGATCAGTCAGATGAAAATCTGTGTTATTACAGAGATAAGAATGGGTTATGGTTGGGTCCCAAAGGATAAAGAAGTTTTTTAGTATTATTAAAAAACCCAACCCTTTGCTGTGATTCATGTGTAATGCTTAGTCAGTTCCATGCCAAAAAAATAATTATAATACTGTACAGCATGGTGTTTATATACGTAAATGTATGTACAAATACTGGCACAACATAAATTTAAATCCTGACCTTGTGCTTGTTGAATTCAGTGGAAATACTTCTGATGGTTGTGACAGGCGTTAGATCAGATTCTCACACTGGCATGTAAACGTGGTCTAAAACTCAAACTGAAGCTTCCACTTTTGCATAATTTTTTTCTACCTGCCTTAAAATGGAGCAGAGTTGATTGAAAGTGTTAAAAAAAAATTTGTCCTGCACATCAGACCCTGCTGTGTTTCATCTACTGAAACACTGTTTGGTAGTATCCTACAGTGATAATATTCAATTGCCATGTTGCATGCTTTTTAAACTGACAGTTCATGTATTTTCTCTCTCAAGTAGTGGAAGAATACTGTTGGTCCCGCAAGGGCATGGTAGGTCAGGGTTTTGGCTCAAGTCTGAAAGGCTTTGCACTTAGTGAAGCCATAAAGAAACCTCCAGCTGGCTGGATGCCTCTCTTAAAAACACAAGTGTGGCCTTATTCCGAAATGATGCTCAAGCAAAGTTGTGTATGCTTCAATCTGTTGGGATGAGAGAGGAGTGGGAGGGGGGCCTTCACTGATGTTCCAGTGAAGCCAGGAAAGTCAGATGTTTGTATGAAAACACAGGGAACTTAATCACTGATTGACTCAGAATCACTGTGAAAGGGTAGAATAAGACAGGGGAAGAGAAAGAAGGAAGGCAGCAGAGAGCTTTTAACTTGAGGTATGAAAAGAAATTAAGAAGGGAAGTAGAAACATTCATTTTATTGCAAGCACAAAAGCTCTCTTAGCTGTTTATGCGAACTATGAAATTATGGAGCTCCGTGCAGTGTTTTCCTTCCAGCAGCAGAGCACAGAGCTGAGTGCCTGCATTGGGAGTGTTACGTACAGCTTTGCTTTAGTGCCTTTCTGGGTCAACGACTCTCAAACAATGCTGCACAGAACTGCTTTAGTTGCGCTTCCGTGAGTCAATCTGTAAGTACTGACGCTTCTCCCTGATCGTAACCCAGTGTCCTAAAGAATCCGCAGGCTTTTTTGACTACTAATCTCAAAGCATTTATGGTGTTCCTTGAACTCAGGTTGGTTGATCATGTGTACCTTTTTTTCAGATGCCATTCTTCCTGACAATTCAACCACAGTCAGATTGTTGACTTCAGAAGACCAAGTGAAAGGATGTGGCCAAGTCTTTGCACCTGTAGCATTGAAAGAATTGATACTCCTCTCCTCACATTGTTCTGGCCCTACTCTCTCAGTAGCCACAATCTGTAGCATTGTCTCATGGAAAATAAGGAGAAAGAGAATTACTGGTTCATGCAAAGATTTTTTCCAGGCATAATGAACAATAGGATCAAGCAGCTGCATCATTTATATTCTTTTAAAATGGATTTGTGTACTAGGTTGTTTTACCTCTGCATCCCATAAAATACAAAGGAAGAGGGATGGTAGGCAGAGTTAAAATAGTGTATTTAAATATTATTCCAAACAAGCTCATATGGTAGTGGAGACTTCTGTGGATGGATCAGGTATCTATTTCCATTTGTGGGAAGATTTCGTGACGATTTGAGCATTTATATAGCCAACCTCGGTGGCAATTGGGAGCCCCCAGGGAGGAGGGAACAGTCTGTTCAACATTTGTGCATTCCTCACCAGCTGACTGCACCTGCAGCCTTTGCCATCAGCGGCTGGGTATAGAGGCATTTTGGAAAGCAGCAGCAGAGAGGGCAGAGCTTGAGAAAACTGTGTGGAAAGAGAAAGCAAGCTATCATACCTCAAAGTGTGGGAAAGATCCTGAAGATACGTGTCTGTTTCTGAGCATTGGCTAAGCTGAATTTGGGGCTGGACATTGGCTAAGCATGTAAAAGGTAATTGAGTAAGAAGTTTTGATTTCTTCTTTCCCCTCAGCCCCCTGAACGCATGAATTATTTTTACCTGTTTTCTCTGTTTCCGTGTATGCAAATTTCCTTCCTCTCACCTACTGAAAAAGTCAAAATGCACCTCGTTAAATAGGTGCAGATACAGCCAATCTGCTAACAAGTCTTATCCTTTCACAATTTGGCTTCAAGATATCATATTTATTCTTCCAGATTTGGATTTCATTTAGCTTTGTGCATTTGCATCCAGAAAGAAGCCCTGTATCTGTAATTTTTATTTGGTTTATTGGATGGAGTATCTTTTCTCATTATGTATCTTCTCTGTACAGCTAGCTGTTCTATGGCCACTTATTGGGTATCTTGTAAGTTACTACTATGAACCTCAAAGTGCGTACAAGTAAAGCTGTTTAAACAGCACATTAGAACTGAATTATGGGCAAAACTCCATTTTCTTTATTGCACTGTGTCTTTACAGTCATATCAAATTTGTTTTATACTTTTTATTTGGGTATAGATTATTGGCTTTATTGGTTTTCCCCTTTATAAAAAATGAATAATGTTAATTCTAGTTTTAATTAGTTCCTTGGTGGGGGTGAATCATAACTTGGAATTGCCGATTCATAACATTGTAAGCACATTTGTGAGGTTAACTGAGGAGCTGTTTATACTTTGTTTTTCCCCCACATCATCTTAGATATTGGAGGAATCTCCTCTGCAATGTAGGGTGCAATTTGCTTTATGATAAAAGACAGAGATAAAAGTAAGTATGAGGAGCCTGAAGAGGCAACAGTGTCCAGATCAAATATTGACAATGATAAATGAAAAATGTAGAGAAGGAATTACATGGACTTAAAGTCAGCAGGCTTCTGACTTAATTTGCTTTAGTTAACGGAGGAATAAAATGAGAGAAATAAATGACCCTCTTCCTCTTGAAATTCTCCATGGTAGCTGTCAACTTCACTGTAAATTGGGGGTCACCATTTAGGCACAAAGCCTTTACATAGCTTTCTGTTGACATTACGTTCATTCCTGTGGGATTTGGGCTCCTAGATGTTTTCAGGCTGTCTGTCTGGAAACCTAACACGTGATTGCCTTTCATTAATCTGGTTATTTGTTTGCTTTTTTTTTTTAATGCTATTTTTCTTAAGATAATGATGGCTTTATGACTGGTATCGGGAAGATAACGTATTGCATTGTCTGTGTGAGCCATGGTTTATTAGGACCAGGGAGAGTAGTACCAAACTAGGTGTCTTTAGTTCTTTTGGGTGTTCTTAATTTTGAATGCTTTAGGGAGGAGTAGCCTAAACAAGCCATGAGCAGAATTGTTTAAAGATCTGAGTGGGGTGAAGGGTTTAAATACTGTGCTCTGCTACTTTAACCCAGTAATTCAGAGAATGCTCAATGCTATCAACTTAATTACAGCATTGCTGTCAGAAGGCGGTGGCTCTGTGGCAGGATGGAAACTGACAGTCTTTTAAGATATATCTGTCTAATACATAAATCATAACTTTTCCTTATTCAAGACCATTCTTTGCTCATTGAGGAACAGTCAGAAACAAAGGGGGGAAAAAAGAGAGAATTGTAGCAATGGAAGTTCATCAGCTGAGAAAGCTGTTTCCTTCCTACCCGAGTGATGAGAGCAGAAAGCAAAAGAGAACAAGGAGAGATCTTTTCCTAATATTTTAGTTGTAGTCATTCCCCCTTTTTATACAAATTTCTTCTCTTCTCACAGAGTTGGCATGATTTTAGCTGCTAGGCTGCAGCGTTGGGAAGAAGGTTGTTACTGATATCTTTTTCCCCATTGGCCTTGATTGCAATTGGTTTGCTTTTTTTGCTTGTTGGGAGACATACAGCTAGCTGATAGCAGGAGAGAAAAGGACAGAGGCAAAGACAGATAGCACTGAGATTTTAACACTTCACTGCTTGCATTGGCATTTCTGAAGATTGGGCTGCTGAAGCAGTCAGGGTCGTGGGCATTTCAGAGCAGCATGATTGCAAGCAAGCACCAAGTCATGTTGATGGCAGATAGGGTCTGGGCCACATGCCCTCCATGCCATGAATAGGCTTATAGGGAGGAATCTTTTCCTTTGTTGTGTGCAGACAAGGTGATGCCACGCAAGGACATGCAAGTGCAGACAAGGTGATGCCACAGAAGGACATGCAAGATCTGAAGTAGGGCATTGGCTGCATGATGAACTGTGCTAAGCCATTTGCTTTACATTACCGAACTGATGCTTCTCCTTCCTCAGGTGGCTCTGCCTTTTTCTTCTGTTGTGAAAGCGTCTCTGGTGAATTACGTTGAAGGCAATCCATCATACAAAAGGGAGGGGAGGAATTTAAGAGATCACTTCTAGAACTTTGAAAATGAGACTGCTTTCTCTTATCAGAAATAGGAATTTACTTAAGAGCTTCACTGGGTCTCAGAAACCATTTCCCTTCTCAAACCAGTTCTGCTGGATGCACATGAATGAGTCATAAAGGAGCTATATGTGTTAAGGTAATCTGTTTTGATGGCAGATGTCCTTGATTGACTATTTCAAGTATATCCTTGCTGCCTCGTTTCCATTTCTTTCACTTCCTTGGAGATTCTGACAGGGATTTGTTTTCTCCATGGTGCTTCTTCCTTGAGCATTTGCAGTTTCTGACAGTGACTTTTTCTGATAATTGTTCCTTGGTTTCACTCTTTCCCATATAGCTCTATGCCTTTTCTCTCACCCTTCTCTATGTACATTTTCCCCATTTTTCCCGTTTGATTGCTGCAGTCCATCCATCCTTCCGCCCCAGACCCACTAAAAGTCACCCTTGTCTTTGCTCTATGTTGTCTTTGTGCAGCTTTGAACTGTAAAGTTACACAACTCTTTCAGCGATGTTATAAACTATTTGTTATCCAGGAAGAAATGCAAACCGTGGGTGCCTGTGGTTTTTATTCTCTATTTTATTCTTTTACTGAAATTAACTAAAAATCTCCACCATTTACTAAGCAGGGCTTTCTGCTCTCTGTTCATGTCTCTGTAAATTTTTTCATATTTTGACCGTATCAAGCTACCTTCTTTGTTTTCCCAGTGTATGCTTTATCATTATATATTTTCACTGTGCTTCTGATTTGGGCTTTTAAAATTATTATTTTTAAGCTAAGGACTGCCATGTTTCTTTGGTGTAATTACTACAGAGACATACAGAGTAGAACTGTTGTCTATCTAGCATGACTTGAATTGTTTGCCCAGACTGAGGATAAGATCTTCATGGGAAAATAGTTCTACTTGGTTGGGCTCCTGTGTGAATACTGTTCTTCTGACTAAGTGGACCCTGTTGTATTTGATTAGTGTAAATATTAAGGTTTTTATGCTTAGAAAAACTAAGCACCCTTCTCATTTTCCTGAAAGCTGTTCTATCTCATAATAGTGAAGGGGACCACACACATGCTCTCGTATGTGTCCTGGGTGTTCCAGACAGCATCTGTTGCACTCAGGTTTGGCCTTTTTTCCAGAGTAAAAAGTAAAGTGAAACTTCCAGTGTGGCTGGTGTTTAAAGAAATAAAACTGTCAGGAATACAAATGTCGTTGCTTATTGAGTCTCCATACAGCACACACCCCACGTAACGGGAGCTCCCACAGGAGCCTGCATGGCCAGAACACAAGCTCTTGAGCTTTCCCACTCTACTGTTATGGCTGGTAAATTTGAAACTAAATACAAACATGCGAAAAGATATGATGCTCCTAGAGTTAATGACAACTTTCCAAAATCGCTTAATTGTGCGCTAGGCAGAGGTTGGTTTCCATTAGTAAATGCTTTGATGCCTAGAGACTAAATGTGGTGGTGCCTTCTCTGTTAAGCATTTGGGAGGTGGTGTTTAGCAGCTGTTGATAATGGTGGTAATGTGCACTTTGTGCTGAGGGCTTTCCAAACATACAAATCTGTTTGCTTCTCAAGGACAACATAGGAGATGAGTATGTATGGAGGAGGGAAATGGGAGATTGTTAGGCAAGGTTTTTGCCACCTCACTTTGCTTTCTGTGGAAATGACAGGAGTGTCATCCCTTCACTGTTGCTTTAAACCACTCCTATAGTTTAAGGTTCTTTAAAATAAATCTTGCAGTGAAAGCAGATTTGGCTGATTCCAGTCGCATTCTACTGATGGAAAAATCTGTCTGCTTGATAATATCACTGTGTTCTTTGTGTTTCATCACTGGCTACTTACCAATTGTTGTGTTCAGTTTAAATTCCTTGTTACCCCATTCAACTGGTGTTAAATTCTGCCTCCCCTCTTACCCTGCCCTGTTGTGTTTCTACTTCTATTGGTTGTGACATGCCTTAGTGGAAAACTGTGGGACTGCAAAGAGCAGGGGTCTCATTACTTCATTGATACAACTGTTTCTGAGCTTCTGTAAGTGTGAGCAAGTTGCATTTTTAAAAGCTGAAAATTATTTGTAACTCATGTTCCCCTTTGAGTGTCTCCCCTGCATTTGTGATCTGTTGATCCTTTTGGGGTTTTTTTCACATCTGCTGTATTCTGGAAAGTTAAACCAACTAGACCAGAGCGATA
The DNA here is from genome assembly GCF_034638445.1 of Ciconia boyciana. NCBI lineage: Eukaryota > Metazoa > Chordata > Aves > Ciconiiformes > Ciconiidae > Ciconia > Ciconia boyciana. The sequence continues at coordinate 43,236,865 of NC_132941.1, forward strand.
CTCCATCTTGGTCCAAGTCGCCACTTTGGTAACAGTTTGCATCAGAAAGTGCAAGAAATTTTGCAGTTAAACATCAGGGGACAGACAACCCCTATGGGAAACTTATATTAAATGCCATTAGTTGGATGTTGGTGTATCTGCTTGTGTGGATCTTAACGACTACCATGGGGGTAGTGGACACGTGAGAGTCTTATCCACTGCCATCTTATAAATTCTGCTAATAATTAACTTGCTAATTTGATTGGTTTTCTCAGTGAGTTTCACTGGAGTGTCACAGTTCTGTGAAAAACATTTCTTTAGTTGTCTGTTCCTTTTACAGTGACATCAAATATTCACCCCTTTTGTAGTTTAGTTGTTTTGCTGTTGCATCTGGCTGTTTTGACATTTACCCTGGTGTGTTGGGATCTGTGGAGGACAGGCATGCAGGGCTTCTCATACTGCCTTCTCAAACTGTTTAGTGAAGAAACATAGGAATTATGAATCAAAATAAAAAAGGAAAGTTGTGTACTGAGGAAGGCTGAGGAGAAGGGTAGGTGCTTTTTTCCTAAACTAATCTTTATCTAACTAGGAAAAAGGAAAAGAGAAAATTTTGCTCTTGTAAATTTGCGAGGAAGGCAGGGAGCTGGGCTCACTTGGTTATATTTACAGGCAGCCCAAGTGTAGTTCTTGCTTGTTTACTAATTGGATGTAGAATTATTAAAGATTATTGGAAACTCAAAGGTCAGAGTTTTTGCTGAATCAAGGTCTGCATAAGCTGGAAACCTTCAGGAGAGTACTTGTGTATCTGAGACACAGCTGATGTGGAAGAGCAGGTTTTAGAGGGTGTCTGACAGGTATAGTAAAATTAGTCTTTTAGCCCCCAACCCTGTTGTAATCCGTGCCCTCCTTCGGGATTTCGGTGACTCCACTGAGACACTCTCACTGGCAAGCTGCTCTCAGTGTGTGTACACACACCAAAGTTTCCTGAGCTCTAGTTGGCTTCACAAAGTACTTTCATCTGTGTGATCACAAGCCAGGTAGAGGGGTGGAGGAAGGGTGTAACTCCGTCCTTTGGTGGTTTGTTTTTGTTTCACAGTATACCTGATGGTCCTCACTCTTTTAAAGGCTTTGGCATTAGACTACACAGACTTCGTCACACCACTGAAGTTTTACTGAACTGATTTAGCTGTGGCCAAGACTAAAGAAGGTAGCATCTTACAGTTTGCTTTGCTGGCTGTTTCAAAGGCAACCATATTAATGAACAGGTGTGAGAAATCCCATTAGGACTATGCTGGCTGTCCAGTTCTCTCAGCTCATACCGCATTTGCTTGTTCTGTGAACTTTCTTTTTTCTTTGTGGTTTACCTCTAAATCCAGGTTCCTGGTTTGTTGGTTGGGGGTTTTTTTCCACTGCACTTGTCATTTCTCATCTCACCCCACTCTTTCTCACTCTTGCACAATTGAGCCTGCTGCAGTGCAACCCTACATCATCGTCTAGTCAGTGCCAACAAGGCTGTTGTCATGGCCTTGTTCTGTCCTCATGCCATGGTTAGTGTAATGTAATCATTACCTTGGTTCTGGAGAGCGAAGGTGCTCCTGCTAAGTAAATGTTTACGAACACTGATGGAGGCTAACATTAGGGAAGAGAGAGAGAAGCACTGTTTGAAGTCTTGTTTCTTTTTTATCTAAAACAGAACGTTGCTCCTGGGAGAAGCAGCTGATGAGTATTTTTCCTTCACCAGACTGTGATCAGAGGTAAGTACAGGATCTTTTGCGTTTTTATGGGCTGACATCTCCAGATTTGGTAAGGAGAAGAGCTTAAGTCCTTTTGAGTGGTCTCATGTCAAAATAAGAGGCAAGGAATCAGGTAGGAGGAGGAGGCTAGACTTGGATGCTGCAGTGTGAAGTTGCACTCCTCCTTCTCCCCCTTAGAATGATTTGCAGAGGAAACAATTCCATGTGTCTTGTCTTCAGTTGCACAGTTGTCAGCATGAAGCAGCAGATGAGTTAATTTGGATCAGAAAGGAACTTCTGATGCAGTTCCTGAGTGAGATAGGCCTGGGTGGTTGCTTATTGCTAAGTATTACTTTATTTAAATGGAGTTACTACTTCCATACCTTGCGGGCAAAATCTGGGGCAATGTTGTTCAGTATCCATTAACTCTGCCTTTGAAAAGGAATGGGAAGGATGTGGGCTAAAAAGCTTTTAAAGTTTCAGATTTTGCATTTCACAGAATCTCTGACCCATGCATAACAGCTGTAAGATGCCTTTGGGAATGACTATATTTACATTGCTCCCAGCATACTGGAACTGCATTCATGACTTATACCCACAGGAAATATCATAAATGTAATTAAAAATAGAAATATTGGGTTGGTCTAAATTCTGTGCTGAAGCAAAGGAGTCCTGTTTTTTTCCCCTCGGTTCTGTCTGGATGAATAGTGAGGGAAGGTAATTCTTGTGGAGTTTATTTAGGACGTATGTTTGAATACTGCACTCTAATGTAGCAAAAAAGCACCAGTCCTGTCGAGGTGCCTGATGCAAAACTTGCAGAGATTCAGGCTCCTGTGACATTTATGGATCTCAGGTGCTGCAATACTTGCAAAAAGGCCAATCCTGTCTTAAGAGTGGAAGTTCCTACAGTCAGTGCAGTAGAAGAGGGATGATGTGGTCAGGTCTTGCCTCTATTGAAAGGTTCCTAGATTCTTTGCTTGGAAAGAACAGAGACGATTTGGTTTTGTGTGTGTGCTGGACAAGTCTGGTTGAAATACTTTTTCATGCCTGAAGAGTGTTCTTATTTATACAGATATCTCAAATTGCTTTATACGAACAGACTGTTATGGCTTCAGCTGTGCAGAAAATCAGCGGGCAAAAAAGGGAGGATGGAACGGCGCATTCCTTATGCAAGTAGACTGGGTTTATAAAAAGGAAATTGCAGGAGCTAGTACTTAATGCTGAGTTCCAGTGTACAGAAACTCAGGTGGTGAGGAAAGGTGGACATGCTAAGACCAGGACTTAAGGCTCTTTGAGCCCTACACATGCTACAGCTCTAAACTTCGTCCGTCTGTCAGCCGGAAGCTGAATTTTAACCCTAATTTTCTTGGGAAGCCATAGACAAGTTCAATATTGTTGCCCAAATTAAAGATTTCTTCCAGGGCTGGTCTCCATGCAGCTCATGCTCTCTTTTGGCAGCCCCTTCCTGGCCCCACTCCCAGTGCAGCTCTATGCTTTCTCTTTCTCTCAACCCTAACCCTGAGTTTTCTGGAGACACATAGACAAGGGTCCTCGGCCATTGGTTGGATAAAAAGATTTTGGAGGGTTGGAAAAGAGGTAGGACATATGTAGCTGGTGTGCCCGTTTTCGTAGCTCATTCTTCCAGTGTGATTCAAATAGTAAATCTTGTCTCCTGTAAACTTTTTGTTGTCAATTTTGCAGGTGCGATTTGCAGAGACTAGTAAAGGAGCAAAAATAACTTGAAACACATGATAATAAAGGTTTTTCTACTTGCAATGCATTGTTGTGAGGAGTAGAGTGGTAATAGAAACGAGGGCTACTTTTGCAAACTCAGGAGTAGAAACAGAATAAATTAAACAAAAATTTGTGATGGAGTAGAATGAGTGTAATGACCACATTAGCATTCTGTTGAGCTTGAATAGTTGTGTAATTCCAGAGACACTTGGTGTAATATTCACATGAGAAATTCATAAATATTTATAATAAGTGAGAGAGTGAAAATATTAATGGAATGCTTCATATATTCTACTAATGTCAATGTATATGTGACATCATGGCTAGAACAGCAAAGGGAGAAGAATGTTTGATTTCAGGTACAGCCACAGTAAATTGCCACTGCACCTTTGATTTCATTGACACAAAGGCTAGGAAATAGGGAAAGACAGCAAAAATGCAGAAATGATGGCAGGTGGAGAGGGGGCCATGCAGTAGAATATATAGCCAGGCAGGCCATGCAGAACCCATTTCACTGTACATGAAAGTGGAGTTACTGGAAACAGTAAGTTATTGTTACTAATTTAAAAGTGGACTTTGGGCTTTTCTTGTGCTAACCCATGATTAGTTCATCCTTAGCAGTACTTACTTATTGGTTAATAATGTGTAATGTTTCCTGCAATGAGATGCCTGTGCCAATAATATCCCACAGTTAAAGTACAGAAAAAATAAGAGAGCGAGCCACAAAAAATGCCTGCAGCTTACTTTTCAAGAAACCTTTATTTTCCTAAAAGCCTCTGTTTTCCTGTGAGATATCTCAACTCTATTCAGTCGTAGCAGAAGTAGAGGTACAAATAACTCCTTTTCTCTTCCATTATATTTTGTCTTTTTCTGGTTACGAACTGTGACTATTTTGTTCTGTCAATTGGTTCTAATAAGAACTTGTCTACCAGGTATTTCTTTGCAGTCACCAGTTCATCTCCTTGTCTGGGGCAGGTTATAGTAACCAGTTCCTCTGAAACTTGTGGAATGATCTAATCATATCAGTGAGGTCCTGTCATTGAAACATCTCCAGAAGTATGCTGGTTTACTTAGATGGTGTGTCTTCATGACATCATGCCACATTTATGCAACAGAGGAGAATTCTAGTGCTTGGACAGGATTTGGTCTTAAACATTTTAATTAGTTTATTGGACTGAAGTTCAAGAGAACTGGCAAGTTAGTTGTGGATTTTTGCCAGTTGCTATTTACATCATTTTTAAGATTTGGCTGTTGCTGCAGATGAGCCTGTTGAGTATTAAAGATGAATACAAAAATGAAATAACTCTCAAATTGCAGGCACTACTAAGTGTAAAAACTATCTAAGTCTAGCTACCTGCATAGCAACACCTACTAACCTCCTTATTCTTTCCTCCATATAAGCTTACTTTATCCCCAGGTGGGCTTTAGAGATCTTCTGTGAGATAAGAAATGTGAGCAGAGCTCAACAGAGACAAAAAATTAATTACAAAGCAGAAGGGCACGACTTAGGGTGCTCTGGCAGGGGCACGTTCCTCTCTTCTGAATGTATCATCTATTTGTCAATTGAATGGCTTAACTCTGGCCCTTTTCATCCTTCTCGCAATGCATTTTAAATTAATGTAATCCTATGGTTGGGGAATGCTGTGTTCAATGCATCAAGAGCTTTTTTCCTACTTTAACGTGGAAGAGGAAAAGTAACACGTTACCCTTAAGTTTTCTCCTATAAATGCAAACACATGTTCTTCCTTTCTTTCACCTTCTTCCACAAAATGATTCATATGCTTATATATTACAAAACTCTATTAGTCTCTCAGATTATATTTTTTGTATCTGGCATTAAAGCTGTTGATCCATTACTGGGCTAAGGCCCTTGCCAAACTGCCAAGGTCTGTCCTAAGGCCATTGCTTAAAGACTTGGAAATCAACTTAGGTTGTGATTATGGACAACTTGGAGGACTTCCCAGAAAGGACCTGTCCAGTCACCAGTGACAAGAGATGAATATTGTTTCCATTGATTTTTAAATCTTTTCCTGCAACCACTATGCACCAGCCTCTTGTCAGGGCACAGCAAGAGCTGGGAGCTGAGACGAGGCAGGGGTGACCCCAGTGCAGGCAGTGCCCTCACCGATGGGGTGCAGTCCCACAGGGTCTGAGCATGGCAGGCAGAGCCGGCTGCTGGTAACAGTCTGTTGACAGTCCCAGGCAAGATGGAGTGATGAGGCTCCATCCAGGAGTTTAAAAGACAGGACTGGAGACAAAGCTACAGCATGGGCCCTGTCTGCTGGGTGGACTTTGGACCAAAGACAGGACTGGGTATGAGCTGCAGCATAGATACAAGGGGTCTTTCCCGGAGACAAGCTAGCTACAGCCTAAGTCAATCCAGGAGACAGGGCCAGAGGCACAGCTGCAGACAGGTACACCTACAGCAAAGTTCAGGGAAAGAGGAAAGGCCCAGGCCCGAGCTTAACTGGAGATGCTGGGCCATAGGCAGAAGGGGGTGCCTGGAGGGTCCCACATGAGACTGGTCTGTGCCGCTAAGGGCTGATGGTGCTCTCAGGGTCCTGACACCTCCAGATCCTTAGTGGAACACATGTAAGGTTGCTTGCTCTGTATGCTGTCATCTCTCACAAGTTTTAATGATATAGCTGGTACCTACAACAGAGCCCCTTTGTTTCACTGAAGAGGAAGAAGAGGGTTTTCCCTCACATGCTGATTCTGACCCCAGAAATTCTTGTCATCCCTCAGATAAGCACTTCATTCCAAACAGGGTGGATGATGGCTCACTTGTCTCCTGATGTAAGAGGCAGAGGCATGTTTTTAGGAATACAAACCTTTTACTGTTTTTGTTTGGGATTTTTTTTCCCCTTCATCCCGAAGTCAACTACATCTAGACCTTCTCAAGAACCACTTTTGTTTTCTATTTCAGTGGCAGGCCAAAAAAAAGGATAATATGACATAGCTGTCTTAGATTGAATTTCAGGTTGGGTAGATTTCACCAGTGACAACATAAACATTCAAGCCAAGATCTGTGCAAATAAAATGAGCTTACTGGAGTTGAACAGATTGTACCTACACAAGTCTGCAGGGTCCCTCTCCTTTCTCAGCCCCCATCCCTGCCTCAATTCTGTCAACGTTCACATGGCTTGTTATGCCAATAAGCTATTGTTGGGTTTAATTGTAGTCTTCCTCGTGCTATGGAGTGGATCTCTGTTAACCTCAGTTAAAGGGGAAATTCAGAACAGGAAGCTGTTCCTCTGTTAACAGATATTGGCTGAGTTACATGCATCCTTAAATATTCTCGTATCCCTTCTGTGGCTGCTAAAGAGAATGAGAAGTTTTCCCTCCTCCCTCAGTGATCCCCAGAAAATCTGCTTGTGTCCAAGTATCTTTTTGAGAAGAGCTAAGGTGTAATCTAGATTCTTTCTCAATTATTTGGGTGAGGAAGGATGGAGGAACACAAATCTAGTTTTTTTCAGGTACTTAGTGCAGTATTAAAGTACCTCAATAGTGATCTATCATTGCTAGTATTTTTCCAGTGAAATTTACAGACAAACATGTTTGGTCTTCACTGGCTCCAGCAAGAGTTTCAAGATTTATGGGACTGGCTACAGCATATCCTGTGTGTTGTCTCTACCTGTAAAATGTGGTAAAGTGAATCAGTGAAATGGTGGGCAGAGCCCTGGGGGGACAGGATCTGTGCACAGAGGAGACTGGTGTGTGTGTGAGACTGAAGAATTGGGTGAGAAGTTCTTGTTTGGCACCTTACTGTAAACCGCACTAGATCTGTTACGTGTTTCTGTCTGGAGGTTAAGAATTGTTCAGGGATAGCCCTATCAATGCTATTGCGCCGTGGTGGCTTACAAATAAGGCTTGATCAAGAAAATTTTTCAAAGAATGTAAACTAAACAAACAGATATTTTGCTGTGTCTTGGTGGTTCCAGAACCATTTAGGCCCTATCCGTTTCTCAAGTGCAATCAGTGTAAATAGCATCCCGAACCTGAGGTATTTTGAAAAATGTGTAACAGAAAAGCGTATATCCTTCTGACATGGCAGGGCATGAAAAATGTGTTTTGCCTAGCCATTTAAAGTCATTGTAAAGGTCCAAGTAAACAACTTGTAGTATAGCCCAATAAATGAGAGACATCAGAGAGGAATATTGAGTGTCTTTTGGGGTGTGAAGCCAGGATTTTAATATAGGTCTGTTAGCATATTTGCTAGGACAGTGGGATTTTACTCCTTTTTTATTTAACTTTTTAAGATTGGGTTATTTACAAACTAAGGCTACTTATTTCAAACATATTTACCTTGATACCATATACCCTTTTAAGCTACTGATACAAAGCACAGCAAGAGGTTTGGGTCTAACCAACATCCTGGAAATTATGTCGGTACACGGTATGACCCTATAAGGAGGAAATACTGCAAATATTGTTACTATTTTTGTAACGACCACCATTCTTACTTTAGGTATAGAGACTCTAAAGGCCCCTCTCTTTCTCCGAATAGTTGGTTCTGGTTTTCAGATGAGTTTTCCAGATTATGAGTATTAGAAGTAGAGGAAAGATACAAGCTGGTCCAGAAATGCTGCAGTGGGCACGTCATTTCAGCCAGTGACAGAAGAGAGACTTTTATCTGAATCATGACGAGACATTTTGAGTTTTCTTTCATTTTCCTGGGTATTACCCTAACAAAAGTTACTTTTAAAATCTGTTTGAATTCATAGATCTACAAAAATTTTCTCATCAAAGATGCTGACACCTCTACAGTGAATTAAAGCTACTGATGATTGGCTTGATTTTCTTGGTAACCTTTCCTTGGACCCTTCAGAAACAGTCTACTGATCCTGGTGGAAAGCCTCTGCTCTGGTGGTGTATAATTCTGCAGCTGTGCCTCTACTCTCACTACGATGATTAAAATACATTGAGTAGTGAATACAAAGATCACGTAATCGTGTCAGAAAGGCCTTATTGTATATCATAGCCAGCACAGGGAATGTTATAGGCACTACGTAGTTATCCCGATCTTCATGACAGGGGAAGCTGTCTGGGAAGGGGAGGCTCTACTTACATTGTGCAGTGGTAGAGGCTGTCTCTTAACTGGTAGCAACACCCAGCATTTCCCCCTTTATTTCCAGGGCTCTTTGGAGATGGTCACCATGAAGTGATACTGAGCAGAACTACAGCTTGTGTCGTGCCAGGGTAGTTAGGACTGACTGTTTAGGAAAATATCACTGAAATCTCACTACAACTACCTGCTAGCATAAGGACATAGTTGATATACTTGCCTCTAAGTGATGCTTAACAGCAATTGAGCTAAATTTTTCTCTGCCTGCTATTGATCCGGGGGGGGGGGGGGGGGGGGGGGAGGTTTGGGTGGGAAGGATGGAGGAGAGGAAATGTAGCCTTTGAGAGAGGTACTGAAGTTTTGACTTTAGGCAGTGAGCAAAAGTTAATTGTCTTCATATATATGGAGCAGCAGTAATTCTTCTCTCTAACATTTTCTAAGTGAATAAATTTGAAAAGGCTACCAGCAAACGTCCAATGAACCTGAATCTCTATAAAACACTGGAGAGTGGGAAAAAATGTATTACGTGTATGGTGAAAACTGGTCATGAAAATCTTGGTTATTCTAAAAATCAGTCCTTTGTTGTGTGGAGTCAGGATTTTCTGTTGTCTTTGTGATTAGTGGAGTATTGAGAGATTTCCAACATCTGCTTTTTGCATACTGCAGCTTGAATGGAAAGGGTTTGTTTACTGGCATAGACAGGAGCTGGAAGCTAAAAATTTAAATAGTTTTAGGTTATGTATAAATGAAAATTTTTGTCAGCATCATCCATCTGCAGTTCACAAAGAGGCTTGCAAACTTGTAGTGCTGCGTTATAGCATGACATGTATGTGAGGTTTTTTTAAACAAGAGGCAGAATAGAGAGTTGTCTCCTCTGTTAGATGTGGAAACCACATTTTTCAAAGGTACTCAACATCCATTTAACTTTTGTTGATTGATTAGGACAGCAGCACTAGTTTCATGTGTGTCATTCTTATCCCTCAGCACCTCGTCTTTTATTCACCACTTAGCAATAAATATCTTAATGTCTGTGTGCTTTTCTTTCCAAAATACTTAAGTGCTTTTTTTAGTTTTCATATTAAATAAATGAATAAATAATTTGCTATGCTTTTGTAATGTATCTTCTAGGATTAAACAACACTGAGCAAATCATTGTGCCGTTATAGGACAGAAAGAATACATAATAGTATGCCTGTTCTGTATTAGTTTTATTATTCATTCAAAAGGAAAATCATCTACTCATAATTTAAAACATTTTCTATTTTAGCTTCTGGGGCTTGTTCCTGTCCTGTTGGAGTAATGACACAGTAGAAAACATCTTTGAGACAGACCTTACTTGTAGCTACCTGGTCAATTTAACAGAGATGCTAGACATTCTGCAAAAGCAGGTTAAATCATAGTAGGTAACCCCAAGAGCCTGATAATTGACCCTTGTTCCTGATTTTAGTTTTTAGCTTGTTATTGTCAGGATAAAATTTTAAGGAGGTGCTTTGTTCGCTTTGTAGCAGAGGTAGCACCTGAATCACTGAGATTCAGGCCTCTTTCAGAGCGCTCTCTAATACCCTGTTAACGTTCCATCGCATTAAGTTTTCACTGTCTTATTACAGAAGTGTTTGCTGTGCACTGTCAGCTCCTGTTAAAATAACTCCTCTAGAGATGTGTGCTAGTGTGTCACCCTGTCTGAAAACCCTCTTCTCCCAAACCCTGACTGGGAAAGGATACAACTTGGAGCACACCTAGGGCTTTGCCTCTTCAAAGAGAAGCAGAGTGTGCTGCTGTGGTCAGAAGCAGGCAGCCTTTCCTGCCTGCCTCCCCGCTCCCACTGTTTTCTATTACATTTTAAAGTAGAGAACCCCTCTTGTGCCAGTCTTTTAGTGGTATAAAGAGAGTTTAGCTCCCCCACCACCACTGCAACCAAACACACTTACACAGGGACAGAACGTAATCTCAGATTTATGTATTTGTTCTTTTAACATGTTATTTTTTTATTAGTGGTGCACAAGAAGGTGATTTTTCTGTGTCCCTCTGCAGATTTATTCCAGTCTCCAGATTCCAATAATAATGTCTGAGTATACTTAGCTGGTGTGCTGTTGGGTTGGTTTGCCTTTTTTTTTTTTCCCTTTCCCCCCCCCCCCCCCCCCCCAATGAGATCAGTTCACTGAGTGAAACTGCGAGCCACTTTAGGGCAAGAGAAGCAATTTACTGCTGCTGAATACATTTGCTGAGTGTAGTTTCCCTCATCTTGTCAGCTTGTCAGTCTGGAGGCATCCATAAACCTGTGACAGCTTCAGAAGACGCACGCTGGCAGCAAGCTGTCAGGGTGCCAGGCACTGCTGTCTGTGGGCTGCCGTCCTCCCCTCTCCCCCCTTGCCCACCCGCTTGCCCTCCCTCTGCCTGCCTGCCTCTCTCTTCTCTCTCTCTCCGTCTCCCTCCTCTTCCCCCCCACTCCCCGCCTCCCTCTACCTTATTGATGTGGGTTTAGGTGCTGCCGTTCTCGTGGCGGTACCTTTTTGGTTTCCTCCTTGATCCTCTCGCCACTGGAACAAAAGGAGAACGGGCTGCCTGTGGTGCAGCACCTGCCCCTGCAGCCTGGGGAGCGAAGGGGAGGAAAGCGGGGCGCTCTGCATCCCAGTCTGCCTGCGCCGGCAGTGAGCTTGTTCAGTCACTTCGCTAGAAATGCCTTTGAACTGCTGCCAGATCCCATTGTCTGCCGTCCAAATGGAGTTCGCCCTGCCGTGATTAGATGCACAGTGTGTAAGAGGAGGAAGGAATGGAGCTGTATCCCCACCCTGAAGGAGCATCTCAAATCTGCCGTGTGCCGTGATAATCTCAGTCCTGGACCACGCTTCTCTGCCTCCCTCTGCACACCATCTCCCTTACTTTCCTCTCGTTGTTCCTGGGATTTCAGGGAGTGACATGGAAGCTTTTCAGAGAGGAGCTGCAAGGCAAGATAGTTCCTGGGGAGAAGAGGGCTGTGCTTTTGGACTGTTTATGTGGGACTGTGCTTTGCCCACCACCCACCTGTAGCTGCAGTATGATATACCAGCTAGTGGTTAATGGTGCGTGTGCTCTGCAGTGATGTGCTCTTTCTTAGCATGAATTTACTTACATTTTTCCATTTGTCTGCACTTAAAATTCCAGCATCCTTAGGTTCACAAAATAATCTGCGAGATTTTGGCAACACTGAGTGAAGGGAAGGCAGCCATTGCTACTAATAATGGTTCAGCCATCTACCAACTGTGCAGCCCAGCTGCCCTTCTCCAGACAGGCCAGCTCACTTTATATATGATTTTTGTGAAGAGCAGCTCTCAGGCTTTCTTGCTTTCCCTTTGGCTCCATGTCTTTCCTTGGGTTGCTAACTGTCAGACCCCTTTTGAGAGAGTAACTTCACTTGAGGATTTCGCTTTTAAAGGTAGGAATTTGAATCTTTGTGCTTATTTTTGCTATTCCTTATGTAATTGTTACCTAGGTTGTTACAAGAAAAATATTGTTTCCTTTCATGCCTTGTTATTTGACTGCTTGTTAACCAGTCATCATCTGCAAGGACAATGCTTTGAGAGGAGGATGGAGGAGCTGCTCTTTAGTGACTGTTTTAGGCAGTGCACTAAGTGGAGTTGGCAGGGCTTGTATCTCGCACTGATATGCCTGCTACGTTCCTTGCTCATTAAGCTCTTTGTTAGTTCCTTCTCCTCCTCCTCCTCCCTCTGCTCTCCCTTTCCCTCCCTGATAGGATGTCTCTGCATCTAACCTTGCTGCTGGGTTAAATTCAGGCTCTGAAATGTGCTAGAGGAGGGTGAAATTTGTCCTGTGAGGAGCTGGTGGCTCACGAATGCACTTGAATAGTACAAGGAAGCTGGTTGTAGCTGCACGCCTTCGCCTAGGCTACTGCTCACGCTGCGTTATAAATAGATACTCCCTTGACCCTTTGTAGTCACTTTGTCTTGGGTACCTGACTGGAAGATGAACAGATATCAGCAATATTGGTAACTGATGAAATCATTGTAAAAATTAGAGCCATTACAGATAGAACATTTTTAAAATCGGATGATGTCTTGTATGTTCCCTGAGGACTAATGCAACCATATTTTCTAGTGGTTTGTCACACAGCAATCTAAATTCTCATTTGCATCTCAAGAGCAAAGCTAGGTCTGTTAAGTTAATAGTTAGCAACTTGAAAGCTTAGAAATGGAAATTTTTATAGATTTTTCTTTCTCCTTTCACCACAAACTAGTAAAAGAAGACCCTTTGGTTAACAATGTGTTTGATTTTCATTTTTTAGTTGGAAGTAAAGGAAGGGAAGAGGTTGAGAAGGAAAGTCTGCAAAATAAGCCTGCCTACACACATTATTTGGAAGTAAGGGAATCTTACTTGGGAAGTAAGATTCACTTGGAACACTGAGGATTTTCTGGTCATTAAGAAATTTCTTGATCCTCAAGCTGAGATGCAGCTGCCATTCTCCTGGGCAAGGTACATTCAACAGAATTTGGGCCTTTAAAAATGTTGTGTAATTAACCAGTCAAGTTCATGCTGATAGTATGGATGCTTCTGCAATGTGGCCAAACCCTGCAGATGTAGGAAGAAAGAGCTTGGCCTGGAGCACAGACCAGAAACTTCTCGCAGGGCCTCTTCTCTTAAGGGTCTTTGTTTTTTCCTCTTACATTAACAAATGTAGTCAGATGGTTAGGCTGCTCTCTAAGTAACTGTGTAGAGATGTAGCTCCTGCTGCCTAAAACCTTCCCTCTACAATGTGGCTGTATGCAAGAGGAGACACAATTTTCAGTTCCCTTCTCTGCCCTCCCTCTTCACTCCCCAGCTTCAGCTCATAAAGGATGAGGAAGGGTGGTGGTCTCTGCTTAAGTGATGTCATATGTTTTAGGTTAGCTAAAATCGCAGTGAAATTTTTTCCATATTGTATTAGGATTTGGCCTTTCTATAGGCCATTCAATTCAAGAGTCCCAAAGAGATAATGAAAAGGTGTATGTTGACAGGAGTGTTTAACCAACACAGAGCTGAAGTAACCTGTCAGAGGCTGACCTGCTACTAACTCCAGGAATCTTGGGTCTTACCTCACTGCTGGAATTGTCAGGCAACTAATCCTATGTGGCTTTTCTGCTTCGGTGATTTGAAAGAAACTACTAAAAAAACCACAAATAATCTTTCAATAAAAATGTTCTCCATTGTTTTAAACCATCCGGAAATGATGTATCAAGTCTGTTCACCTTAGATGAAATATAACGAAAAGTCATTAATCCCCTTGCTGTCTTTCATCATGAAACAACCATTTTATGCACTCAGTAAAATGTTACAGCATGTCAGAGGCATTTCGTGAGTGGATGCAGCCATTTGCCTGAAACCACAATTAAGGTCCGGTTGCACAAGCTCCCATTCAGCCTGGTGTTACTGCTTCAGCGTGTATAGATGTGTCTCCATTGTCATACCTCATTCCACATACCTGGACCCTGCTGAAGTTTTCTTCTAGCAGGATGAAGTGCCACCTGTAGTGCAGAGCTGGACTGGAGCAGGTACTTGAGTAGTCACTCTGTGGGGTGCCTGTTTTCTGATGCTTCGTGATGGAGTCACCTAGTGCAGTAAAAGCACTCGGGTGTGTTTGAAAGCTGGGAACCTCGTTTTAGTCTCTGAAACACTCTAAAGAAGGTGATGGATCCAGTAAGCTTGTTTCAAGAGAGGCAATTGTTAGTGCTCATTTTTTATAAATGTTGCTATGTTGCTGGAAAATGGGAGGGGGAAGAGGTTGAGAAGGAAAGTCTGCAAAATAAGCCTGCTTACACACATTAGGATGAGCCCAGGCATGAAGCGAAAGGAAAACTCGGAGCTCTTCATTATCTAATACTCCCTTAGGGCAATAACAAACTCGCTATAGAGCCAGCAAGCCAGGCCCAGGGGCTGGCGGAGAGAGAGCACACATTGTTCTCAGAATAGGGCTGGTGCTGGAATCTTTCACTGCAAATTTGAAGCCATCTTTAATGCAAAATATTCCTCAAAGGGATTTGGTTTTGTTGCTTACGATTTCAAAAGCTGCTTTCAATCCAGGGTGATGCCTTCTTACAAATGAAAGGTTGTGAAGTTAGGTATTGTACAAAAAAGGAAGCATAATCTTGCTTTTTTATACCCCCATATATGAGCTGAGGTTATGTAGAGACCCTCCTTTTTGGAACTGAAAAAGACCAAATGGAGAAGCTCACCTCTCTCTGCTTTAGTGTGTTGTAGCTTTTCAGCCTTTCTGTGGTGCTTAGTGGCCACTCCATATTGTGTGCTTCATTTCAGAGTAAGTAATGATTTTTATACTGAAAATTCGAGTGCAGAATATATATGCATAATGGCCAAATGTTTTTCCTGGGGCAGGGGGTGGTGGGGAATGTGGGAGAGCACATAACACAGACCTCCAGTGTCTCCCACTGATACACGTACAGTTGTTCTGGTTTGGATTTCTATAAGGAGCGGGGAATAGAAGTTAAGGTGTCTCTTCTGAGGTGGTAGGGTAGTTAAGGGTAGGATTCGTGGTATTGATTCAGCCTGCGTATATTAAATTGATTGATTGACATTAGTCTGTTTAGGATTGTGAAGGAAAGTGGACCTCTCTAAAAAAGTAGAGGACTCAAATACCTCCTCTTATTTGTATTCCTAGCATTTGCAGAGTCCAAGGTGATTCTTCATATAAGCAATTTGACCTAAAATAAATTCACTCTCTTCCCCCTTCCCAATAAATTAAATGCCATTGCCAGTAGTTTAACCTCTGAGGTGGCCCTTGCTGAATGAGTGTGGTTCCCCTGTTTGACGCAAATAGCAGCAGTGAAGAAAAAGTGTATGAGAGCCTGGCAAATGCAGTGGAGGGGAAGAGAATTTTCACCTCTTCCATGGAGCAGCACCTATGCTGTCAGCAAACCAAGCCGAGTTGTGATCCTTCTGCTAATTGACAACTGCTAGAGGATTTTTCACCTTCTGTCTGTCTCAAATCTCATTCTCTGGAGTGTTTGCAGTAGAGCAGCAAGCAGTGGCAATCCCACCCTTATTGCTGTTTTGAAGTTTGTGTTTTACCCAGGTAACGTCAGGATACCAATTCATTCTGATACATTCACAAAGTGCTGTTGAGGCATCAGTGCTCAGCATGTTTGTGTAACATGATTCTCATTTTACAGATGGGGTTCGGGAAGCATGTAACTGCATCAAGTTAAAAGTGGAATAAAAGACTGAACTCAGTCTTACTCTCAAATTCCCTAGCTTTTAGGATGATGTCTTCCTCCGTCCCAGAGGATATGTGAAGAGCTCTCACTGTCTCAAAGATGGTCTTTGAACCTATTTCTGATGCTTGTGGACCAGCACACAAAGGGGAAGTTTATGATTTTAATATCCCACCCTGTCTCATCTCCCATGATAATGCTGCTCTTCCTTCTGCCCCATCTGTAACTGTGCGAGGAGAGAAGGAAGCCGAAAAGGGCACTGAAATTTCCCTGGCGATTCCCAATGTTGGTCTCCTGAACATGGAACCCTCGCTTCTGGCTCAGCTGTGGAGTCTTCCTTTCTGAATGCACTGGAAAATCGGTGTCTGGATGAGAGGACAAAATTGGGTCCTCAGTTTACACGTGCAGGAATGACTTAGAAAACAGTCACCCTGTCTTAATTCTGGAGGAGCTGAATGAGGGTAGCATATGGCTTGATAACCCCTACACACGCCCCTTGGCACTGCTTGGGTAGAGTTATCTGTTGGCACTGCTGCCAAGGGACTGCCCCACTGAGCAGAGGGACACTAGGGGTTGAAACCGAGAGCTGCGTCGGTGGGTTTCCTGGAGCTGCAATGGCCAATGCTTTTGTCAAACTGGCAGCCCTGTGTTGCCGAGGAGGAGAAAGATGTGCAGGTCTGCTCTCCTGGCTGGGGTGGGGGAATACTGGTGAATTTGCACATTTGCCTGTGTCCCCCTGAGCTGAGAGCAGAGGCAGGCAGCAAAGCCAGCGCCTGGTGAGTGCAGAGGAGGCTGGGTTGCATCCAGCAGCAGGCAGCTGCCTCACGATGCTGCCTGGTTGTGTCAGATAAATTGGTTGGGAAAATACAGGCAGGCAAAGGGGAGTATGGGCAAAAACAAGCATAAAAGCACAGGGGCAGGATTCTTGCTACAGGTACCAAGATGTCAGCAGGTCCTTTGAATGCACTTTCCATTAACACTTGCAATCACAGATGTTCTGCAAGCCACTTAGTGCTTCATGGGAGGGTGAGGACAAAGTCAAAGCGTTTCAAATTACTGCAGAAACACTAACCCAGACTCATAATGAAGACTGAATTTTACAGTTCAAGTAGAGGCTTCATTTCTTTGTTGTGTAAGAAAACAGAGCATGTCTTCCAAAAAGCTGTAATCTTTATATTCCAGCTACCAAATTAATTATGTGAGAGTTAAATAGATCAAATAATTAGAGTTAAAATTAATTTGTGTATTTAAGTTCAAAATTAATGTCTAAAATTTTAAAAGATGTTTATCACAGTGTATTTTTTAGTAACGTAATTATAGCTCTTCAAAGTTGTGGTCTAGCTAAAAATTATTCAATTCTTGTGTTTTGGCTACAGTGAAGAAGATAAGAAAATTCAGAGTTTGGATATCTAGACTGCCTTTGCTCTCCCCTTCGCAGCAACGTTGAGTAGAAGAAGAAGAAAAAAATCTTCTCTGGATGTATAGTGTTAATCTAATCTGGGGCTACTAAAAAGCATTAATTATTTAGTTACAGTGTTGCTGCAAAGTCGAGTTTGAATTACTTGAATGCTCTAAATGTGGTTGTTTCTCTCCCATCGCATCTGTGCGCAAGGTTTTAGTGTTAAGTGATCTGAAAACTATAAAGTATCTGTTACCTCACTGAGATCAATTAGCACGTTTCTACTTGAGATTTCAACATTAATGATGAAAATTCAGCATTTATAACGTTTTATTGTGGGTATTCTTTAATGTAGGTAATCTACACCGTTAGCTAGCTAATACCGCTTTTGTCTCGGTATGGGAAATGGTTTACAATTGAAAGGGCAGAAAGCGCGGTAAGAATGTAGTTGAAGCAACTTTCCTGCCTAATGCAGTCCTTGCCTTCTTTTGCTGCCAAATGCTTCTATCTGGACAAAGGGAAGGGATGAATGCAGTTAGACAGTACTGCAAGCGTATTAGATTTTCACAACCAAACCAGCAGTGGCTTTAGTCAGGATATGGATGAAATAATGCTGTGGTGTGTCCAGAATATTGCAAGACATGGTGAATTTTAGACTTGCATACTATATGAGCCTTCCTCCATCAGCATTAAATATATAAGCTGTAAGCATGCTAGTGTATTTCTGCTGGAACTCGTCTTTGAAGATGAGCTGTTAAGCCTTTTAGACCCTGCTTCTTTTGATTATTAAAGAACCTATGTTTTTTAAAAAGTAGGCAAGCTAGACCAAAAATCTCAGGCAAATTCTGTCTTTAGGCACTATGTTTCTGCCTCCTTAAGCAATGTGAGCTGTCATTTTCTCCTACTCCCCTCTGACTCCCTGTGCACTCCTCCCTTTATCTCGTCCTCCTACTCTTAGCTTTGCATTTTGTTTCACGCTGCCTCCTATTCCTGGAACAGTCTCCCAGTCTCTGCTGCCAAATCCTCCCTCCCCCTTGCAAACCTGTTTCTTCCAGCAATCATTCCCAAGTTGTTTACTTGACTAATTGTCTCTCTGTATGCTTTCTTTCCTCTATCTGTTGTTCTGGATCATGTTTCTTAATGTGAGATAGTACGTACGGCAGGATAAAGGAGTGTATTCACCACTATTTTATTGAGCATTGTTTGCATTAGCTCTTCATGCAATGCTTAGTAGTAAATTCCCCTTCCCATTTTGGGCGCAGAATTTTTCACTTAGTTCACTATTTTTTGTATGCTATTAAAGAGCAGACATGTTTTATCTTAAGGTAATTGCTAGGCTGTGGAAAATTAGTGTCTGTATTACAGCAAGTGCCATCAGCTAGCCTGTCTGTATAGGCAAAGTTCAACTGTGTTTATCAGCTTGCATGTAATGGTGGTAGAAAACACAGGGCTCTGGGCAAATCTGGCGGTGCTCAGTAATATTACTGTCATTGCACAGCTTCACTACGGTGGTAATTGTGGTGCCGTGGCTGTTATTTTCCTGGCATGGACAAGCTCGCAGAGGCATGCATGGCGGGAGATTTATCTGCTTACTGTTTATAAAGCATTTTTGTGTCCTTGTTTGTGGAACAAATCTTACCACAAAAACATTGCAGAAAAGCAGAAGACCCACCATGTTAGAAAAACTACATGTTGGTAAGTGGTTACATTGTTGTATGCAAGTGGTGGATCAAGTCATCGGGTTTTTTGCAGTACATCTTGTAGGCTGAGTACCTTCTACCAGGCTAGACCAAGAGAAGTGGGTTCTCTTTCCTGCAGAGCATCTCACCACAGAGGCTGATGCACATTTCCACCTGGAGAGAATTTCACTTTTCTGGCAATTCTGTTCTTTCCATTCCAATTGAGACAAGGCAATCTGAGAATTGATTTTTAAAAAAAAGTTACTGGGATTTTCTGGTTTCAATTCAATTATTTGAACCAAGTTGAAGATTTATTGGAAAGAAATAGAAACCCTGGAAACATTAATGTTGCTTTAGACGAACTTTCATAATAAACAGTGTTCTGAATACTTCTACTTTTGAAGTCTCACTTCTGATAATATCTGACCTCATATCTTACTGCTACGTGTGAAACAGAAATAGTTTCATAATTGGTTGATCCTATAGATACTTATACAACCTTGCAAAATGGCACACAAGACTAACCCCATTAATTTTGACATGAAGGTTAGGCATACGTTTTTCCATTATCAGAAACTAAAAGTGGACTTCATAACTAAATATCTTCATGGAAAAAACAATTTACTACTTCAAAACATAAATAGTTTCAATGTTAATAATGAAAAATGAATCAGATTTTCAGTAGTTGAATGCAATTTATTGGCAATTTTAATACCTGTAAATTTTGGAAAACTGTCTCCAAGATAGCTGATTTAGTCTCCCAAACCCATAATTGGGCACCTTGCAGTTTTCAGTACCCAGATCCTTTTGTCTTCAGCTGCAGTCCCTAATGGAGATGTATATTTTGCTCAAAATTCTTAAGCTTTCCTGACAAAATTTCAATTTTATCAGAGGGTAGATTTGATTGCAAATATGGCAGCTTTTGTTCCTGAGTTTGTCTATACTGTTAATTAGGCTGTTAATGAGGTCCTGGACTTATTCTGCATGAAGGAGTATTTTAAAGATGCGGTTTCATAGTAGAAAAAAATTCTACTCATAATCAGTTGACTAATTAAAAATGTAAGAATGTAGCACCCACTTTAGCTATTGAGTCTATAAAATGGGAGGAAGATGAAGAACTAGTGATGTGTAATTACAGTACAGTTTAAAATTAATATATTTGAGAGTTATATCTTTTGAAATCAGTTTTATTTCTCTGTGTCGATTGTGTAAAAACAAGGTTTCCACAAAGGGGAACAGAAGGTACAGCGTTGAAATTCTTGTTTAAAAATGTAGTGAACATGGCATAGTGTAAACTGTGGTGTGGAAATAAGTGTGCATTGGCTGTGTTGCTCTGATTTTGTAAAAAGTACAAGCACAGATGGTTTGAGAGAAAAATAAATAATTCCACCCACATTAAGACAGGGAAGTCTAACAATAGCCACAACTCTTTATCACCCTGTTTCTCTAGCAGACTCCTTCCTGCTGTCACTTACACATCCTTCATGCATTGAAAACTAACTAGTGTGTAAAGCTGCTGCAGAGTCCATCAAGGCCGTAAGGACCCCAGTAGGCTGGAGTTGTCCTGGCCCACCATGCATGAGATCTCCATCCACACTCCTCCTCCTCTGACACAGGCAGCATCCTCAGCAACAGTACCCAAACAAGACAAATAGAAGCAGTCAGCGACAGCCACCAGGTTCAACCTAGAATCCGGTGGTCGCCAGATGAGTGCATAGTCATCAGGCAGGTCCAAAGTCAGGTCAGAAAGGCAGAGCATACTTGTAATGTAGTTCAGGTCATGGCCTGAGCTCGGATACAGCTCGCAGGTCACTAGGTGGAGGCTGGGCAGGGCATTCAGAGGCTGTTGGTATATGCAGGGCCCTGACAGTCTTCCTTACAGAGCCCCCGCCTTGAGATCTATTTCTGCCATAACCCTTGTGAAAAAACAGATGATGATTTTTATTGCACAGGTGGCCATGAAGGCTTAGTGAGGGCAGTAGAGCACTTTGCATTTGTTCCTGTCTTGCAAAACCCAGGCCTCTAAAACCACTGTCTCAGCCAGCCTGTCTAATCTCCATAGACCTCAAGTCTGTGGAGATTGAGATCTCTCTTTTCCACTCATTCCATTCTTCTTCTCTTTGCTTGTTTTTACTCATTTTGCCTTTGCTAGGCCAGATTTATAGCTTGCTTATACCATTTTCCCCTTTTCTGAAGCAAGTTTGCATTGTGTTAAAAGCAGTCTTGCAATAGCCAAGCCAGCAAAAATGTGAATATTTTGTTTTCGGAGCCCAGCAGACTTATTTATTTCAATCACGCCAAGGTAGTAGAGAACTGAATATTAGAAGCTACAAAGACTGGGAGATAGCTTTGCACTGGATGGAGGTCTTTTGAATGGACGACCTCAGCTGAAGGCAGGCAGGAGGGAGCTGCTGTATGCAGCCGGGGAACACGTTCTTTTACAAACCTAGCAAATTCTGACCGTGTGAATATTGGTGCGAATACACAAGAATAGGTAAGCACAAGAGCCTTTCCTGAGGTTTTATGCTTTGGTAGAGCATACTTACAGCTTTCTTCTGATGTCAGTTTGGACGAACTTTCAGTGTAACAATATTAACCTGTTCCCTACTGTCACATGTTCCTAGATAAAATAGATTGGAAAAGAAGATTAGCTACTGTGTGTAACCTGACAGGAGGAAGCAATTGAATATAGAAGATCAGCCTCTTGCTAACTGAGGTGAAATTTTTGAAGTGTAGCTCAAAGGAAGAATGGTTAGGCTGCTTTCATAGCAATTGCAGATAAACTCTCATAACGTACATTTCTATATCAAGACACTTCAACTCTGACTGACACTGAGTTGTCTTGGTTTTGCCACTGTTTGACTGTATTTCCCCACTTGATTAAGTTACTTAAGAGAAGACAGCAGAGAAGACGTTTTGCTTTCTGCAGCAGCATCGTTTATCTGAATTGTGATAAGCAGGGTGCGTGAGGGAATGGAAATTAGATCCTTGTCCATATCTAATGTGGAAGGAACTGCATTTATTTCCTGTTCTTACAGCTGAGTTGAAGATGTTCTGCTATAATAGAGTATACTTGTTGATTACCAATGTAAGGAGGAGGCTGAAGATGGTGTGTTCCCACCATTTGGGGTGACTGAGATATTCACTTCCCCCCGGGGTGGGATTGGGGAGCAACTTGGAGTGCCCTTGTGTGGCAGGCTCTGACCTGCGCTAACTCTGGTTCTCCGTCCCACAGCTCCAAGTGGCTGGCTGCAGAAAGGAGCTGGTGTCTTACGTTATCACCTGTTTTGGGAAAAGGGTTAGGGTCAGAGCATGCATAGACCTATGTGTCAGGAAAGGCACAAAACAGAAGGAAGGGTAAGTCCAGAATGAAACTCTGCAGTTCTTGTGGTGGCCCGGTACCTGGGTGTTACAGCTTCAGTAGCACATGAAATAAAGAAGTGGGGATGTCCCTTTGGTTACCTCTGAGGAAAGTGCCTTCTTTCTCTCATATGAGCAGTTGCATTATGGAGACCTGTGCAGCCCCAGAGCAGTTATATCCTCTCAGCTGGTGGAAAGCTCTGACTTCTGTGAGCACTTCCACTGCCACAATACTTGTAGTCTTTCCTTTTCATTCCAGCAAAGTTGTGCAGGTGCCAAGCTACATATTTTTATTAAGTAGGTAGCATCAGCAACTATTGAAGGCTGAAATTTTGTTTGATTGTTTAGTTTTTAAACAATTCTTCAGGTTCCTGATTTGCACATCTGATCTTTAGGCAGGCTGATAAACAAGACAACAACTGTTTTCCCTTCCCAAATTTGTCCTGTGCCGAGACAGTGAAATGTAGGGGCTCATGGTGCTGACATTCGACTTGAGGGAATACCCCAGTGTAAAAGTTTGAAATTCCCTTGCTTTTGAAAATTAGTCAGGTCAGTTGTAATGACCCTAAGCAGTGAGTGTAGTATGATGGGGAGAAGGCAGGGAGCTGAAAACTAGATTTCCTGGAAGCTCTTATAAGGAGGACCTTTTTGTTTTCAGAGGAAAGGACTAGTTTACATTACTAGCAGGTAGTGCTGGGCCATGCCTGTGTCATTGGCACAGGAAGGACTAAACCTGTTGTTTCTTTTTTTGTACTGTAAAGGAGTATGAGAACAAAGATCTGCTGCCAACTAGGTTGTCAGTGGAAGGGATAGATCATGTATCCCAACAGCAAGAACCTTGCAGGAATCATGGGATCCCTGTGCAGCCCCCTGTGGAGCTGGCCTGGCAGCATGAGCCAGCCTCTCCAAGATCTGTGCCTTCAGACTTCATTGCACTGGCACAAGGGTAAATTCAAGCCTGTGGCTGGGTTTCCACCAGGCCAGGCTGAGAGGGTTTCATGCAGATCTGTTTAGCATGGACTGCAGTTTGTTGTTCTTGCAGAAGGTGTGAAGTTACATACCTGTCTGGGGATGATAATAAAAAAATAAAAATAAGTATTACTTCATCGCGTAGGTCTTCTCTTATATCAGACTGACACGTTTTAAGCCTGCTAGCCAGCTGGCAGCTTTCCAGCTTACCACAGGTCTGTACCGAAAGAGGCCTATCCCTGCACGGGGACTTGCCGAAGCAGAGCACAGCGCTGGCTGGAGGCTGCAAGCCTGTCTGTTGGAGCAGCATGGGCACCATTAGTGCTTTTTGCCTCTTTGGTCTGAGTTTTGTATTCCTTGGGCAGTCTCTCACCGCAGGATTTGACTGGCAGTGGGTGCTAGCTGAAATACATGCCCAGATCCCCAAAATGAGCTTGGTTGGCAATTACATTACAATGTGGCTGTAATGTCACAGTATTTTTTTTTATCCAATATGTGAAATACAACCAGCATTCATTCTCCTGAGGGTCTACTAATTCTTTTGCCATGTGGCTCAGTGTGCTCTGCTGACGTTACTTGCCAGGTTCTCCAGCTTCATGAGAGAGGGGGACTGTAGCTGGAGGCCTGGCATACAGATATCACCACAGACAAGGGAGGGGCTGCGGTGTCTCACAATCAAGCAGACAAATGAGGAATTTTGTGTCATGATGACACCATTAAAGTGGAATGGGTTGGAAAATCAATCAGATTCCTTCTCTGATTACTGTGTAACTCAATTACTGCAGTCCCTCTGGGGCCCAAGGCAACAGCCCTCTCGCAGGAAGTGTCAAAGAAAGACGTCTGAATTAGAGCTGCTGCGGACAAAGGCAAGATCCTGCTGCTGTGTGTTCCAGAAAGAGGAGTTATATTATGAATAATAAAAAGGGCTGGGGAAATGTGCTCGTGACACTGGGTTTTAGGGTGGTAAGACCTTCTGTGGCTCAACTAGGAAGGAGCTTGTATGACAGAAGTTCTTGATAAAAGTGTCAGATGACACCCATTATCTTCCATGTGCCTTGGCATGAATGTACCAGCAGCCCCAAATACATACATTCTTGTCACTGGTTTTGGACAAGCGCTGGTCTCGAGCATTTATACTGATCACCCACAATAATTTCCAAGCGTTGGAAATATCTGGAGATCAGACATTAAGACCACACAATTCTGATTGCTATCTTGCTTTCATATCACATCAGTTGCCATGTGGCTTAGCAGCTGATAATTCACAAAATGGTGTATGTTTCACATTAACACTGTATATCACTAGGAAACAGAACATCTAAGTCTTATAAAGCGTTTGTCTTAATGCTGGTGATTTGTGAGATAGCTGACCTTACAGCTGATGCTTTCTGATCTAGCGATGCTTTTCTGACAGGAGGGGAGCCTGCTGAGCCTGCGTCTTTGCACCAGTGAAACACTTCATCCTTGCTGTGCGTCTGACTGCCGCCTCCTGCAATTCAGTCAGGCAGTCCTGGCAGGCGCTTGGAATGGACCTTAATTTATCTATACACTCGTTTTTTTTGTGGTGTTAGATTCCAAGGAGTTTGATCTCAAAAGAGGACACAGGTATTTTCTTTTCCTTTAACAGGTAGCAATTTTCAGTGTGATTTCCCCCCCCCCCTTTTCTTTCTCCACTATAGATCCTTCTGGGCTTTGTCTTTTGGGTATGGGTGGTTTCTGACAGCTCTCTCACCTTTTAATATAAATTTTGGTTGGTATATTTGTCTTGTCGCTTTTTTTCCTTTTCATTTGAACTAAACCAGCTGATGTGGTCCCCAAAGAGCTAAATGCATACTGTGCCAGCTGGCATGCCCTCTGGCTGTGAAGCCTTGTTAAAGAGATCGGAGCTGACAGATTCTTGAGCAGCAATCTGATACAGGCCTTTTTTTTAATTTGTTTTTTTGAGCTCACCCATGTAACAAATGGGGGCTTGTGCGG
Source organism: Ciconia boyciana (assembly GCF_034638445.1). NCBI lineage: Eukaryota > Metazoa > Chordata > Aves > Ciconiiformes > Ciconiidae > Ciconia > Ciconia boyciana. The sequence goes on from NC_132941.1 coordinate 43,261,959, forward strand.
GAGCTTCGCTAGAGGCTTGAATGGAGTCATTGTTATCAAAACACTGCTGTGATTCAGAAGCGCCCAGCAAAGGGGGTTCTTCTCCCTCTTGCCCCTCAGCTGGGCACTGCAGGTGTGGCAGCCTAGCTTAAACTCTGGTTTCATCCTTATTCTATCAAATAGTCCAGTAGTCTTGTGATTTTCATCTTTAAACTGATAACCAGAAAACTGAAGCTACAGCTCTTTGCAAAATAGAGACTCAGTTCAACACTAAAAATGAAGTTGAAGAGGTGAGTGAGTGTAACCAGGGAAGAGAACTGTTTTCCAGGATGATGTTTTGGGGGTAAAGAGTTGTAAAAGTAGTACAGTACTTTGCCAGGCTTTTGCATAGATCAGCATACTCAGTTTTCTTACTGTTACCATGGTGTTTAGATTACAAATTCTACCCCAGAAACACTTGCTTGGAAATTTCTGCAGGCAACGCATGGGTTCCTGAGCTTATAAGTCCCTCTTTACATTATTTTCTCCTGCAAAAACAATTTCTTGTCTAATACATGTTAAGATGGTGAATCTTTGAATCCAAAATAGTCTAATTATTCTATTTTATCCAATGGGATGAAAAAGCAAAAGGATGTGAGCTATTTGGGAAGACACTGACTTGCAATTCTCAGTCTTCTAAGTCAAAATTGAGTATGTAGGAACCTGAGTGTTTTGTATTAATTTGTTGCACAGGAGTAGAATGAAGACCGCTTCTTATAGCAGCTAATGTGCATGGAGCTGTGTATATATTGTGTCTTACAGGGAATTCACCTCATAAAAAAGATACAGCATTTATTATATCTTTCTATCTAACCTTTCTCTGCCCTGCTGAATTCTGCCTCTGCTGGCTCCTGCCTCTCTGCAGTTCAAAGCGACTCTGGAGCCCTAATGCCAAGTACGAGGGTGGTAACATCAGGACCTTCCTTGCAGAGTCAGTGGGACGGGAAAGGCTCATTGTGGAGGTGGAAAGGTTATTCTCCTGCTCGCTTTTGAAAGGTGGCACGTGTTTTTGGGTACTGTGCTGATACGCTGGCAGTCCCAGTGTATCACTGGGACTGAACTTGACTTGAACTGGAATTACAAGCTGTATCCTGCACTCAGTCCAGAGAGTCATGCATTCAAAATCAGTTGTCACTTAAGTAACAAAAAAAGGAAAAAACTGTCTGAATTCTGTTTTTTACATCTTTCCATAGTAATTTCTCCCCTTCTCTCCCTTGTCCTTTTTCCAATAAAAAGTTAATAGTATGTAGAGACAAAACTGAAAGATGATCGGTTGTCTGTATTGAAGAAAACACAGCTTATTGTCGCTGGCTGAGCTGGATTTCCAAAGCCAGCTCTGTCATTACAGAGGGCCATTTGGAATGGGGACTCGAATCATTTGGAGTCTGGGGAACAGAGATTTTTCTTTTATTTATTTATTTATTTTAAAATCTTGATTCATCTGCTGCCTTGCAGTGTGACCTTCAGTAAGATTTGCTGTGTCTCAGTTTCTCCAGTGGAAAATTATTTCTGTCATATACTTTACATTTACAGTCTAGAGCTATTCTGAAGACCTCATCGGGGCTAAGGTTTCATTGTGCACTATACAAGCCAGTCTCTGCACTGCTGAGCTTATAGCATAGAAGTTATTTGAGATAATACTTAATGATCATTATAAGGCTTGTGTAAAGAGCACTCTGACTCTTTTCCATGCACTCCCACAAAGTTAGCAATATTATATCTCTTCATATAAAATCTGTTTGGTTTTTTTTGACTCTGCTTCAAGCGGCACCAGCAGTTTGGAAAACAGCCTGGTGGGAGTCTTTAGAGTGGGACTTTTGGCCTCATCTGAGAACTGATATTTTCCCTGACTCAGAAGGATTTTTTTCTGTTTAGTAATACACATTACAAAATAAGCATCTGTCTTGCAAGTAATTTCTGGTGGAGCAAAATAAGCATCTGTCTCACAAGTAGTTTATTTTCTGGTGGAGCTAGTTGTTAAAACCCTGACTTTACTATATAAAAACGTTATGTCTGCCTTAAACTCATGGACAAACTAGTCTTCAAATGTTCTTTGTTTTATTAGAGTGATAGTAACAAAAAGGCTCAAAAATGGGAGGAATGGAGAAAGGGTCACGAAGTGTTTTGGTAGTACTTTTTGTTGTTGTTGCTCTCATGTCTCCTGGTGTTGTAAGCTGTGCCAGTTGAGCAGGTAGTTAGACAGAGGGATTGTATGTGGTAGAGCACATGTCTGCAGGAGTGTGGGGGTGTGAGGAAGAAAGGTTTTGAGAGGAAAAAAGTTTTTTTAACGTCTACAGAGAGCTCCTTTTGGGCATGGCTGACTTGGTGAGCAACATCTGGCATTCAGGGTGGCCTTGCACTGTGCTGGGAGGAGCAGCAGGTGCTCCCCAAAAATGTGCCTGTATCCCAAGTAATGCACACCTGGGTGTTGTTGCTGTAGGTAAGTCACACTTCTGGTAAGGGAGAGAAAACTACACAGTGACTTTATTTTATTTTTAAACCAAGGAGCAATTTAGTTACTTTCTGTGGTGTTTATGTTTTAGATGGCTTGGTGTTTGTTGGCTTTGTTGAGCATTTTATCCTGGAAAAATAACAACATATGGTGAAATAGTCTGCTGTCATAAACACAAAGCGGGAGGTGAGAGAGCTTCATAACAAGAAGCTTTCACGTATTTGAGAACAACCCAAATTTACGTTGTGCTGTTGGTGATTTAAAACTGGCTTCGTGCTCTTCAGTGGCATGTGAGGGAAGGTGAGGAGGGTTTCAGGAGATGTTTCGTCTCCAACTGCCACTGAATCAATTGGCAGCAATTAGGTGTGCAGCGTGTGAGCAGCCTGTGCCCCCCCCGGCTCCGTGATGCCTTCCCGGAGCCGTGTTCTGAGAGCCCTGGAAGAACATGAGTTCCCAGGACAAGTGGGGTGGCCTCATAGAGAGGGGTGGGAACCATGGAGATCAGGAGCTGTGAGGCAAGAGAGCTGGTGGGAATTTGAGGCATCTTGCTGGGTTTGGGACAGGAGTATCCGAAGGGCCTAGGAAGTCACTGGCAAGGACTCAGACCTATCATCATTAGTATGAGAACAGGACAAGACAGAGAATGTGAGGGCTCTCTCCTCCTCTTGTTAATGTTGAAATATAGGCTAGAATAAAAGGGGTTTGTATTTTCTGTTCAGTGGCATAAAGAGGAGTGGGGGAAGGCCAGGTACACTGGCTCTGTTTGCTGTAGTGTGTGAGAATCTCACCCAAGGCGAATGCTGAGTCCCTGTGCACTACCAGGACCTTTCTTCCGAAGGCCATTACGGTTGCTCTGCCAAGCTCCTGTACAAATGGTGCACGTCACTTCCCAGGGAACGGGTCTGCCTGCTGGCAGGCAAGTGATGCTGCCCACCTAGCACCTGCTGATCCTGCCATTTCTTTTCAAACCGGTTAAATACCATGAATCCATACTGAGAATTGACTTTTTCTTTTTAAGTTGCAGGATGTGAAGAGAAGGTGCCATCATGTGAATGCGAAACAGCTAAATGAGAAACAGGACACCTGGGAAGGCTGAGCTGAAACTGCTTGTGCACAGGATGACAGACTGATTTGCTGTTGGAGACGAGATTCAGGAAACCCCGCTCCTCCAAAAGACTTTCCTGAGTGAGAGGAGAGGAACAGGAGGAAACACACAAAAGAGCAATGGGAATTGAGGGCCATGGTTACTTGAGATAAATGGCAGATCCCTGGGAGTCTAGCCTTGTAGCTGTTTGCTTTAGCTTTGTCTCTCTCTGCAGCTGCTCTTTCTTTTTTGCAAGCTGCTGCTGGGTGCTGCCACGGCGGCACTGGCGATTTCAAGAGCAACGTGGGTGCGGAGTGTGAGGAGGGGCTGGGCAGCCCGCCTCACCATGATTCAGTTGTGGAAAGTAGTGCGGCATGTGCGACAGCTGGAGCTCCACAGATTGATCCTGCTACTCATTGCCTTCAGCCTGATCTCCATGTGCATCCTGGCTTACTTTGTCACTAACAGTCCCAAAATCAAGGAACCACCACCCCTGCCCTTCAGTGACTGCAGCAACCAGCACCGCATCTTGATCCCACCCCAAGCCAGCTGGAGGCTCACAAAATCCGTGGACACCTCACGCACAGATCCTGTGGTGCTAGTCTTTGTGGAAAGCATTTACTCCCAGCTGGGGCAGGAAATAGTGGCCATCCTGGAATCTAGCCGGTTTAAATACAGGACAGAGATCGCCCCTGGCAAAGGGGATATGCCCACCCTGACAGACAAAGATAGGGGACGCTACGCTCTTATTATCTATGAGAACATCCTTAAATATGTGAACCTAGACGCTTGGAACCGAGAGCTGCTGGACAAATACTGTGTAGAGTACGGAGTGGGGATTATAGGCTTTTTCAAAGCCAACGAGAACAGCCTACTCAGTGCACAGCTCAAGGGTTTCCCCCTTTTCCTACATTCCAACTTGGGGCTGCGGGACTATCACATCAACCCTAGTGCTCCCCTGCTCTATGTCACCCGGGCTAACGAGGTGGAGCAGGGTCCCCTGCCTGGGGATGACTGGACTGTGTTCCAGTCAAACCACAGCACCTATGAGCCGGTGCTGTTGGCCAGCACAAAGTCCTCGGAGTCCATTCCTCACCTGGCCACCCACAAAGCATTGCATGCCACGGTGGTGCAGGACCTGGGTCTGCATGATGGGATCCAGCGGGTTCTCTTCGGCAATAACCTCAATTTTTGGCTGCACAAACTCATTTTTGTGGATGCCATTGCCTACTTGACTGGCAAGCGCCTCTGTCTCACGCTTGATCGCTATATCCTCGTCGACATTGATGATATATTTGTGGGAAAAGAGGGCACTCGCATGAAAGTGTCTGATGTAGAGGTAAAATCCCCAGAATAACTACAGACCCCAGACAAATTTCTAGTGTGTGTGGTATGCCAGGAAAGTCAAGGTTGCATTTAATTTGAGTGAAAGAGTTCATTGTGGCAATTGTTCTCATCTTAAACAGAGAAGTAGCCTGCAAAGATGCTGTCACACCGTATGTGATGCTCTCAACAGTTTTTCCAGGTTTAAATGGAGCATTTCTCATTCTGGGACCTGTAGCTGGCATCTCTGAATTTAAGAGGAGGATGCCTGTGGTGGTCTATCCTGTCTCCTCTTTAACACAGGGAACAAGCATATGCAGATTTCCTCTGTCAGTCTATTTGTAGCCGTAAACTCTACCTTTCAAAAGGAAAAGGCAAGTTGTAATAGAATAGAAAAACTGTGTTTATTATATTATTTATTATGATATATATAAACTGTATATATTATTTTGCAAAACTGTAGGCCAGTCCATGGGGTGTGAACTGCTGTAGTCTATGTTTTAGCCATCTAGCTTTTCAGGACGTAACCAAATTGGGAAAAGAAAGGTTTTCTCTCATCCTTCGTTACACGCCCCTCCTATCCTCCACCAGCAACCCCCATCCCTGGGCAGGGAATATCCAAAAATTCACCAGGGAAATATGCTCAGACCAAGCCTTCATGAGAACCATCTCTGTGGCCTCACGACTGGGAAAGAGATGCCATCTTTGTGGTTTGCTTTCCTTGGCAGTTCCTTGAGTAATACAATGACCTATTAGGAAAGGATATGGGAAAGGCACAGAGAGAGATTTTTGTGGAGGAGAGGGAAGCGAGACAGACAAAGGAGGAAACAAGTAGGAAGAAGGTAAGAAACTAAGAGCCTCTTCTAATTCTCTGCGTCCTTGAAAGTAGTGATAAAGTGTTCTGCTAAGTCTGTGATAAGTGTATATATGCTGCCTTGTGGAGCCAAGGACTTGTCTTTGTATCTTCCCCGTCAGTTCTGGTTTGTAGCCATTGAGGCAGGTGCATTGCCTGTTTCTCCGGATATGCTGAGATTGCTCCCAGAGGTCTGAGGCCCCAGGCTTTTCACTCTGGATTCCCATTTAGCACTTGCCCTTAGATTGGCCCTGGATGGAGTTCCCTGGGTACCAGCCATGATAACGATAAGCCTGTGACAGCAGCTGTCTTAGCATGTTTCCAAAACAACTTCAAACTGTAGCACCCTTTATCCTTTCATCCAAGGGCACAGACTATTTGATGCAAAGGTATAAAACAAAATACTGTTGTACATGCGTGTCTCCTTACCTGAACTGAACCTCATCCGTTACATGTTCCCAAGAGCATTCTTCCACCTCACTAGGAGTCTTACCACCTTTTCAACATGTTTTATGCATCCATGCAAGACATATCTAATTTCATCTCCATTTTTTCAGGTCTTTGAGATTTTAAGTTCTGCTTCTGATCCCAGATTTAGCTTGGGGAAAAGGAAACTCTTGCATTCTATTTGGAGCTAGCTTTATCTTTTCAGTTCATTTGAAGCTGCATGCCTGAAGCAGCTCTAATTGCGTGACATTATTTATTTTACTTGCTTCATTCTTTAGTAATTCTTTAGAGCCACCTTTGACCGTAACTCTCTAAGGAAACAGGTGCAGAAAAAGTGTTTCCGAGCAGACAGGTATAGAAATATGGAACAGTTGTCTGCAATACTTATTTAAGGAAAATGCTAAAATTTTCTTCATTTCACTTCAGTGTCCCTGTGTTTTGAGGTGCTGAAATGCTCTGAAAGTTTTGGGGGGTTTTTTTGTTTTTTGGTTTTTTTGAAGGATCACAATCTTATCTTGGTCCTAAGCAGGCCCTGCACCCTCTAGTCCAAACTGGCAGAGATTCTTACCTCTGTAGTGTTTGTGCAGGTTACAGACCTGTGTGAGAAAACAGGAGATAGGTGGCCAAAGCTCTTGGAAACAAAGGCTGCTCTAGTGATATTTAAAAACAAACCCAGACAAGATAATTCCAAAAGATGCTTTGTTTGGGTTTTAACAGGGTGAAATGGAGGAATAATCTGTGATCAGTAAGCAGACAATCTCAGGCAAAGCAGATAAAACCGAGATTTATTCATTTAAAAGAAGCTCTCTGATTGCAGAGCCATGAGAAGTTAATGAATTTTTATTTTTTAAAAGCAAGAAATAACTACATGGATTTGTTGATAGCCTCTCACCATGGGGAGAGAATAGTGATAGAACAGCTGGCATTTTCTTTGGCCTTTTATATGAAAGCTCTGTTTCAGGGCTGTTATCTCAACACACAGCTCCTTATCTTAAACCTTAGATTACAGTGGTCAAGGTAGCAGTTTGAAGATTGGATGTTGTGTGAACGTATAAAATGGACTCTGCTGGTCCTAGTGAGCCTGTTTGCCATATGCAGGTCCCTGTTCAGAGAGCTTCCCAGACAAAATTATTATTAAAAGAAAATGCTGAATATAATTTGATCAAATGCATGCCCATGGTAGATGTCCTCTGTGAGCGGAGAAATGTTTTTATTTGTGATGCTTAAAGGCAGGCTGAATAGCTTTCTTCTTTAAAAAGAAAAAAAGAATCATGCTTGCTTTTACTTTAAAGATGATAACTCTTGAGTTTCTGTTTCTGCTGAAGGGCTGCAGCAGGAACTTGCAGTCCTCAGCTGAAATTAAACAGTTGGAAGTTGCACGAGGAAAATGGCTTTCCCTTGTAAAGTTTACCAGAGATTTGAGCTGCACATAATTAATAAAACAAAATCTCTTCTCAATTATTCTGCATTCAGTCTCTTCTAAAATCATAATCCTCAGAATTTATCAAACCTCCATGGAACTAGCCAACAAAGACAAGCCATTTCTAATGCAAAAAGATCTGGCTTTTTATGATCCTTCCTGGTCATCTTTAGGTATGAGGAGAGAAGATTAAGTAGATGAGGTTTTGCCTCTTTTGCAGGTAATCTCTACAAGGGTATAAATAGTGAGCAATCATTGCTAGCAAGTCTGAGAGCAGGCTAAGTGAAAATCAAGGACAGTCATTTCATTTTGGGTTATGAATGGTGAGGGTGGAAGAAGAGAATCTAGTGAGGGTGGCTGTCAGCCAGCTCTTGCCTTTCTAAATTGTAGAGGATGATCTTAACTGAAATGAAAATATTCAGCAGTTTCTAATTCCCTGATTCTAACATTGTAGGGGAGGTAGAAATACCAGTACCATGAATGCTTTCTCTTTTGACAGCACTGTTTTGACCTATGCCAGTGCTACTGCTGGGCAGTGAGAAAACTGTAGAAAATAATCTTGACAATGTGCTGCCCAGTGTCCACAGGGGCAGTTCCTATGAAGAAGGTGTTTCTGCAGCATGTTCCTAGTATGCTTTGCATGAGCATTTGAGAAGAGGCTGTCAAAGCACTCTGCTTTCTTCCTCCATTTCTTATCATCTGTTTCTCTTCATTTGTCCATGTACTGTTTTCCTAGGCTCATGGTATCCTCTCTTCCCAGCATCTGACTTTTCAAACTTATTTCCCCCTTTTCTTTTGCCTCTTTTTAGAGGGACCTGAGATAGGGGAGGTAATATTTAGGGTTTGTATGAAACAGAAAAAATCTCTGCAAGCACTTTTGGAAGTTAAAAATTACACAGCTAAAAAAGCAGAGTTGCATGAAGATTGAGCCCTGTATTACTCTGATGCCAAGGACACCATGCCATCTTCAAAGAGGATTAGGTCCTAAAAAAGCAACCCAAAGAGGGTACAGTCAGGGTGCTGTGGCTTCCCCTGATTTCTTCCTCACTCCTAGAATTTTAATCCCCTTGAGAGAGTTCTTGTCTTTCGCTGAATGGCATCAAGAGCTTGTAGTGACTGTTGAGTAAATCTTTGCAGATCCACCAGTGAGATTATATAGATTTTTAATGTGTTGCAACAAAAGGCACAATTTTTAATTTTTCCCTAACGTTTGCTTAGAAGTAAATATTTATGATCATTTGAGATTATTAAAAAGCCTTTTCTAAAGTGATGGGCATTGAACATCAGACTAAAGTTTAGACCTTTTTTGCATTGTGTCCAGAAATGTGCATTGGAATGTAGATGTCTGTCACTTGGGCCTGCAGCGTGGCTGCCCCAATTAAGTACTAAAGGCCTCCAGAAATTCAGGTTGTGGGTTGCAGAGGATGTCTTCTGATAGATTGTGACAAGCGTGAAGCAGGTCTGGCCCTGATGTGGCTTATGAGTTCCAGCGGCCAGTGCTGGGAATCTCTTGGAGACCCCATCTGTTCCTTCCTGGGATGAGCCTTGCTGAGCTTCTAGCAGGGAGCTTAGCTGGGGAAGGGGCCTTTCTGGCTACCTAGTGGGCCTGACTGCATCTTGGAAGGATTTTTGGAGTGGAAGATAGTGAAGCATTTTTGGAATGGAAAATAGTTAGAAAATGTAAAACAGAAACACTTGGAGGGACTGGAGGGGCAGTTTTCTAGGGGAAGAAACTTTGCTTTTTAGAGATGAGGGATAGCTAAAAAATGCTAGCCTTCTGTCCCATACCATGTGAGCAACTAAATTTCTTAAATACGGGCATGAAGATCTGTTTGCATCTGGCTAGCTGTCTTGTATCTTAATGGATAGCCTACTCCACATTTCTTGATTGCCTTTCGTTTAAGAATCTCAGAGCACATTATGGATATAAATGAAATGCCACTTGAGTCATCTGTAAGATATTATTAGTACTATCATATTCATCCTACTTTATAAAAGAGAAACAGAATGCAGAGGTGTCGGAACAGGGAGAAGTGCCATCTTCCCGTCCTGTTCCCACATCTGTATTGTTTCACCTTACTACAGCTCACAGACCTCTTTGAAGCAGTGTGCTAGAGAACAGTGAATGCATGATTTGTTGAAATAAATTTCCAAATATTTTACTTGGCACCTTAGTCTCTTTTATCCTGTACCGGGGAAGGACATTTCTTCAAACCCATGCTGTGCCACCTTATGGATGTGGCTGTGAAAAGGACCCGGCATCAGCAGAGGGATGGCACACAATTAGCAATAAACCCACCAGGAAAGCAGGACTCAATAGGGTTCCATAGTCTCAGAATTTCTGGGGCCTCTACAGTTCCTTCCTGGTTCCTCCCCGGGCACAAAGGATTGCTGCCTGCTGGAGTAGGGCTTTTTGGGATTTATCATCAGACAGATGTGTCGTCATGGTAACCCCAGCCAGGCTTTAAATCTCCCTCAGTGCAGAGGAATGCTAAGCCTCTTAGCACTGTCTTTCCTCCCTCCACCCTCTTACCCAAGCATGAGGAACTGGACATGCCTTTCAGGGCAGCAGAGAGAAGTGATGAGGCTTGGGACAGCTCTGGAGACAAGAAAAGAAAGTGGCACTTTCCTGTCTAAGATACTAGGCAATGTGTTCAAGGTGCTGGTCCCAAATTTGATGTGGTATTGTCATCCAGCTGGGCAGACAGGTGCTTCTCTGTAGAGAGGTGCACAACTCTTAGTCCGTGCTCCCTGATGTGTGGGATGAGTCCCTGTGTCTTACGGGGTTACGTGAGGGGAACTTGACCTCCCATTGCCTATTCAAGATCTTGTGCAGAAAGGAGGCTTCAGCCATCAGTGCTGCTGGCATGTCACCTTTTAAAAGCACTGCCTACGTTTGGGATAGGTTCTGGAGATGCCATTTGCCATATATTTCTCAAAATAGTACTCTTGAGTGGGGACTGGGGTAAGGATGTGGTAGGCATGTGGCCATGGAGGAACTTGGATCTTTGAAATTTGTCCCAGGCTCAATTTGATGTCAGTGTTGTATAGATGTGGGGAGGGGGAACAGGCAATTAAGTGCATTCTAGGGAAAAGTCTGAAAGCTTAGTTCCTTCAGAGGGAGCATTGAGAGTGTCTGCAGCACTGCAGAAATAAGCTGTCTGGTCTTCCCACCTTGCCGTGTGTGAGGTCATGGGCTGCCTGCCTTGGGAATAAAACCGCTCAACTTCTTTGCTCCAAGATACATTTGCAGTGGATGGGTGATTGAAGTAAATTACAGAAGTCATAATTTTTAATTTAATGTGATAATCAGTGTTTAGTCAACACTGTTTTGAAATATTAGTGACAGCAGTGATTTGTCAGGATACCCTTAAGTGGTAGGTGTCAAGGCTGGTCCCTCCACTGAATGAGAGTCTGCATTTGTGAATGCACTTTCAGCACTGAGGGAGCAGTGTGCCTAAACAATGCCTATAGAGTGTCAGCCATGTGAAGGCAGCATTGTAGTGCTCTTTTGTGCTTCTTGAGGCCGGGGAAGGGCAGCTGATACAGAAAGATCTGCCCATCTCCCCTGCCCAGTTTGAAAAGTCTGCATGCTTTCCCCAGTATTATGTGCCAAGTTGCTTGTGTTTTTGCATCTAGCCCAAGTCTGCTGTTGAGAGGTCATCACCTTCACCTTGGTGCAGCCGCTGATCCATTGCTTTCTTAGAAAAGCTATTAAAATCTAAGTAACTGCCTGGGCAAGGACCATCTCTGTCACATGCCAACAGCCCTCCTGCCAGGTCGCTATTTGATTGAGAACTTCTCCCATACGGAGCTGCACCAGTGACACTTTCCCTGAAGCATGCAGGTAGCAGCAGAGCATGCATCTCAGGGCTTCTCTCTTTTTATTGTTTTCCAGCAGAAGAAATTTGACTGGAATTAGTTTGTGTCTTACTTGTCTGTGACATACTGAGCCTCTGGGGTTTTTTTTTCTGTCAAGGCTATCTGCTTTCTTATCCGGTATGCTGCTGGACCTTGGGGTTCGTGGCGCAAAGCTCCTTCCCTTTGGCTAATAGCAATTACTTTGGACATTTAAAGCAGACAGAAGTGAGCAAGAGAGAACCTGTAGGAGATGTCATGACTGTGAATGTCAGCTCCCCCAAGTTTTCTTTCCAGAGTCCAGGAAACTTTCTTGCTACAAACGGATTTTGGCACTTTCAAGGGACACAAAGAGAGGGATACCTCCCTGCCATGGCAGGACTCCTTGCATGGGTAGTTCTGCAAATCCGCCTTTCCTCTCTAAATAAAAGCCCCCTCCCTTTGGATCACTTAGTTACTGTTCATGATATTCCTGACTTCTCTTCCTTCAGCTGTGCACCATGTGCTGCTCCATCCTCCTTTTCATTAACACGTAGGCTCAGAGAAAGGGCAGAGTTTCTATAGCAAAGTTCCAGTCAACGTGGGAGAGGAAAGGAGTGTTGAGGTTGAACCTGCAAAGAGTAAGGGATCTGTTGCTTGGAAGTGTGATTTATTGTTGCTTTGCATTAGCACAGACACTCTGGGTCCTTCACATTGAAGTGGAGAGCATCATCTGGCTGTGGGTTTAGTGGCATCATTTAGTACAGCAGGACTACTTCAAGTAAAGACTCTGTATGTGGAGCGCTTGGCTACTCTGCTTCACTCCACAGGCAACAATGCCTTAGTCCCATCCCCTGCGATACCTCTTCAGACTGAACTGGGCACCAGTAGAGCACAGAGAAACATTACAGAGCAACTGAATATGATAAGTTCTTTTTCCTTTCATTCAAACAGGCTTTACTGGGCACCCAGAATAAGCTGAGAACTTTAGTCCCAAATTTCACCTTCAACCTGGGCTTCTCAGGGAAATTCTACCACACAGGTAAGCCCCTGGCACCCCTTTGTCCCAGTGCCTGTGTACAGCCCCCATGTTTGTGTGTGTGTAACACATTAGAGAGAGCATGATTCTCTGTTGGAACGACTCAGCTTTGCAGGGCATTAGCCCCGGCTTTGAAACGTTGAGCCCCTCTTCTGCCTTTTGTTTTTGCACTTCCTTTTCTGCTTTCTGTAGGTACAGATGAGGAAGATGAAGGGGATGACATGCTGCTCAAACACAGGAAGGAGTTCTGGTGGTTCCCTCACATGTGGAGTCACATGCAGCCTCATCTTTTCCACAATGTCACTGTGCTGGCTGAGCAGATGAAGCTCAACAAACAGTTTGCTGTGGTAAGGGGCATAGCAGTTTATTTCCTTTATGGTACTAATCCTTAAGCATTTTTCTGGAATAGCTGTTCAGACCCTGCTGAACCCAAATACTAGTCTAGTAACTCAGCTGCATTTAAGAAAGGCAGTTCTGAAAGTTTAAATTGGTGCATGGCTCCTGCTGTATTCAGGCAAGAAACACCCTTCGCATGCCTGCCTGTGCAATGGGAAGTGCTTCCTGGCACCTGCATGGCCCCAGGCAGCTCCGCTACGTTCCAGGGTGCAAATCCCAAGGCTCTTGTTTGCTGAGGTGTGAACTTGTAGCATTACCATCCAAATCCAATTAACTTACAAACTCTGGCAGTGAGAAAGCATTTCCTTTTCCATCCTTACTCACTGTGGTTTTGCAAGGAAGTCACCTGGTCGGTAGTATAAAATGCTCTGTGTGCTAACAGCCCTACTTCTGGCCTCCTCAGACAATGCTGAAGGAAGTTACTTATCTAGGAAGTCCAGGGGACATTCCCTGGGTTTTGGCAGAGGAGGGGGAAGCCTTGAACATTCTTCATTGCTGGAACAATGTCTGTTTGATGCTTACAGACCAGAGTTGAATATAGCATACATGTTTCTCTGAAAAGAAATGTCCTTTTCACCTCTAGTTTGGTTCTTTTGATGGTAATCCCCTTGGGAATAGCAGGCTGCTGTCTTGTGTTCCCATTACACATACAGATTAGGAATGATCTTGAATTCAGAGCACAGTTGCAGCATTATAGAAACAATTTAGGCTCCTCCTGTTCCTGGTTAAATAACAGTGCAGTCTTTTGCAAAGAGAGACAAAGCACAGAACACAATTATACATATTTAATGTAAAACAGGCTAGCAGTGGGAAGGAGAAGGTTGTTGCTTCATTTAGGGGCTCTGGTTTTATTGTACAGCACCAGGGCAGAGCTGTCATCATTCATATTGTTACCAGAACCACATAGTGGAATTAAAACCCATGAAATTCAGGTATTTTCTGTCATTTTAGTATAGCTCCAGGCCCCATATATATCTTCACCCTCAACAGTCTCTTGCTTCATGTCTGCTTTTCTTTGAATTGCTAGAGACAAGACAGATCCCAGTCGTCATCTTCCTTTCTTTCTATATCAGTTAAGGAAATTTTGTTTTCCTTCTCTAGTGACTCAGATCTAGGCATTGTGGGAGTGACATATGTCACTTAACAGCATTGATTAGTTTGTAGTAACCAAGGAGCCTGACATGAGGCTTGTGAATTGATCTGATTTGTCACACCTGCAAGGTACAAGACCATTCTTACAGCAGCTGTTACCAGTGCTGAACATCCTTGTTGATACAGAATCACCCTTATATTTATATGGATGCATAAAACAAGAAGTACGAGCAGTATTTCAGGTTTCCCAATCCAGAGAGTTTTCATGTTACTCTGTCACCTTGCTCCAACTTGGAGTCTATTGCTAAATATGATCCTTATTAAGGATATTAGTTAAATATTGAATGATCAAGCTGCATATTCTGCTTCCAGGAGCATGGGATTCCCACAGACTTGGGCTATGCTGTAGCCCCCCATCATTCTGGGGTTTATCCTGTCCACACACAACTCTATGAAGCATGGAAGTCTGTTTGGAGCATCGAAGTAACTAGCACAGAGGAATACCCACACCTTCGGCCTGCCCGGTACCGGCGTGGATTTATCCATAATGGAATCATGGTGAGCAAAGCTGGGCGAGCAGAGCCCACTTTCCTGCCCAAGGGACAGTCTCCTAGTGACCTGCATTAGAGACATTAATCTTAATATCACCAGTATTTCCAAAATCATTAAGTCAAGGAAAGAGAAAAAACTTGGCTAAAGCCATTTTTTGGGTTTCTCAGTACAGTTCAGAGGTCAGTACTGAATGGAGAGCAAAACCAAGCACAAGACTAAATTGCAATCCCACTGATTTGTTCGCACTGTGATGAGTAAATGGTTGGGAGGAACATCAAGAGGGTCCTCTGAACCTATATCGCTCACGTCCCTTATTCTCTATATTGATCCACAGAGTACTGCTTTGACACGTTCACGTGTAGATGCTGCTGCATCTGCATCTTATCTAACTTCGCTTTTCTCTGATATTGCCAGGTTCTCCCTCGACAGACCTGTGGTCTTTTTACTCACACGATCTTCTATAATGAATACCCCGGTGGCTCAAAGGAGTTGGACAAGAGCATTCGTGGTGGTGAACTCTTCCTGACAGTGCTCCTGAACCCAGTAAGCTCATCTGAAAGGGGAATCAGTGCATGGGTGTCTTGGCTTATGTGCCTGATGTGGGAAAGGACTAGATCCTATGGGAGATTCAGTATAACCACCCATCACGGTGTGGGTATCTCCAGTGTGATGCTAAGGAGATGTAAAAACGAGGGCCAAGGAGGTACTTGCTAGTTAATGCTGCTTCGCTTTACACACTGCCAAGGAGGCATCAGTATTGAGTGTTGACAGGTGCAACGCTCTGCAGATAGAAACTAGCCAGGGTGACATGCTGAGCATGGCCCAACGTAGAGTGAGTGTTACCTAGGCTGCTGCATCTTCATGAATCAGAAGTGAAGATGTGCCTTGGCTCCTCCTGTTCCACACACATTTGCTGTCTGTTGGCTTCTCCCCTGGCTCACTGATGGGTTTTGTTCAGAATAATTGCTTTCTGTGGGCTTTCGTTATGGAGTGTTCTCCCCTTTTTTTCAATATGTATACACTTGAAACAATTTCTGTGTGCTTTTTTTGTGATGTAGCTGTCGCCCTAAGGCATTTTTGGGAGGTCTGGGTCTAACACAGGTGTTTCGTTTTCCCTTTCAATACTTGACAGTTGCATCAAGCCACCAAGCTACTGTAGTACCTTTAACACCCTGCAGTCCCTTCCCAGTTCTTAGCCATGGATGGCAAATCACATGAGTTTCTCACTTCCCATTGAAGCTGGGAAGATATACTAGGTGGCAAGAGACACACAAAAAAGTGGTCATTTTAGAAAATCCTGCATGGCTAGAATTAGGAGATGAAGCTTTGTAGCCCTCTCCAACCACAGATCACACTCCCTCACATTCCTGCTTGTTGGCTGCAGCAGGAAGACATGCTCTTTTTGATTGTACAGTAACTTTCTCAATTCCCCACCTGAATTTGTTTCTTACTAAAGCTGATTTGGAACCTGTTGTCCTCCCTTTCTCTGAATGGACATTGCCCTGCTAGATTTAGATAGTGATTTTAGAATGTCTACCTCTATAGCCACTCCTGAATATACTGATGTTTAATCTCTTCTTTTCTCATGACTTCCAAATTTCTGCCTTCTTACTTCTCCTTTATACGTCTTTTCCACCAGTGCCTGAGTATGGGAAGAAGCCATGCAAGCAGCTCTGACAGAAAGTAGGTTGTTTCTGACTAGCTTCCTAGGTGGGAACCCTGGAGTACTGGTCCCAGTCATTGAGTACTTGTTTGTGGTATTTGTCATGTAACATCAGTGGCTCTGCTCACCATGATGTTTTCTTTCATTCCCTCCTCCTTTTGCATCTTGATTGCAGGGTTGAATATGCAGCTTTAGCCACTTTTGGTTCGGGCTGTAGAGGCTCAGTGAATCAGAAAATCAAGCTTTTTCCCTCAATGAGCTTAATTTTTTTTTGTCTCTTGCCTAGTGTTTGTCTCTTGTCCTAGTGTTTAGTGCATCTCTACTAGAAGTAGAACTGTGATAGTGAAAAGACCCTCGCAGTGTGCACTGGGTGCATCACACAAACAAGCTGTAGTTTACAAACAGGCCCTGTAGTTTCTGAAGGTTAGCCTGTGACCAACTCTGGCTTGGTCTATGATCTGCACAAGGTATGGGTCCATAACAGCCCTAGCTAAAAAGCTGTAGGGGTTCATACTTCCAGGTCTGGAAGCCAACCTTCTGTCCCTAAGGTCTGGAAGCCAGCCTTCTGTCCCTATCCCCTGAGACAGAATTGTTATCTTTACACACCACAACGAAATCTACCTGCTTAATAAAAGTCTGTAGTAAGGAGAAGGCTATTCTTTGCATTACATATGGAGTGATCAGTCAGATGGAAAGAAACCGCTTTCTTCTCTGTGACCATTGCTTTTCTGGGCTTCTGTTCCCATATATTGGGTGAATTCCACCTTGTCCCACTTCATAATTGTCAGATTTTAAAGAATGCCTGCAGAAATAGCCACTGTGAAACTTAAGAGCTCTAGGTTCCTCTTGGAAAACCAATTGCCAGACTGTAATGTGGAGATCATTGCTGGTCTAGAAGGCTGTGCCAAGGAATTTATAGAAACATAGTTTCTAGAGCTACCCATTAAAATTTGCTGATAAGCATGTGACGGTCGAAGCAGCTGGTAGTGATCTGTGATTCAGAAAGTTTGGGAAGATTGTGCTCTGGTACAGGATGAGCTTATTTACCAGATTTACTGTTGGCTCTTTGTGGTGACTTCTAAAACTCTTCCAGGCGCCTTCAGATGCTTCCGATGTTTACACTTTTGCTTCCTTTTGGCAGTGGAGCATTTCTCTCTCTGTCAGCAGTGGAGTACTGTGCTCTAAGCTCCTCTTCATTGCTCATGTTTGCACAGTGACTCAGACCCTTGCATTCCCCCTCTCGCTGATAGAGCCATCTCACAGACCTGATAGAAAGCTGGCCAGCCCCGCAGCCCCAGCAGTGATCCAGAGCAGACTTGGACCAGGCTCTTTCAGTCCTTTTTGGTGCTTCCAGCTCCCTTTGAGTGGATATACGCATGCAGGAGTCTCCAAGCCTGTATGCGTATGATTAACTCCACAGTGCAAACAGAAGATGTTTGATCTTCTGACTAGTGAACAAGGTCTGCTGTCAGGAAGAAGAATAGCTGTTGATGTTCAGCGGACAGGCTGCCGTGTGCCCATTTGCTAATTCCTAGAAGCAAAGGGCATCTTTGTGATCACTTTTCACAAACACTTTTGCTCATACTACGCAGGCAGGTTACTGCTGTGCCCACAGCTGCTTATTACGTATTGCAAGGATGCTCATACCCTCCTGTTTTCTGTATTCTAGGCTCTCTGTGACCTTTGCTCTCATCTTTCCTCAGTGTGAAGGAAGGGAAACCATGGCATGCTGACAGTGGAAGGGAGGGGAGAGGAGGGAAGTGTTATTACCAGGCCAGTCCCTGGGGTCACTGGGTGTGGATGGAAGGGAGGGAGAGATGGGACTTGAGTGTAGCTTATGTCACAAGTAGTGCTCAGAGCTGTTTTGGCAGCAGTAGCTGTGACGAGGCAGAGCAAGCTGCCAGACCTTGTTAAACAGTGCATGTGTGTTACAGGACGTGACTGCACGCTCAGCAGTACCAGGAAACACCTCTTCGGTTGGGCTTGTCTTGTCTTCTAAATCCAGTTGCTTGGGACTGTTTGCAGGTGACAGCATTATCTGTGTGAGCCATTTTACTGAATGTAGTCAGTCTTGAGACACGGTTGCTAACCTGGATCACATGCAGGCTTTTTTTATTCTGGAAATCTTGAAGGGGCCCCAGGTGGTGACCTGCGTCCTCCCTGCTGTAGTACTTGGTTTATGCCAGTGAGCCAGACACGTCATGCAGCAAAATTTTCCTCTAAATGTTTCACCAGCAAGTCAAAGGGATGAGCCACCCTTGCTGTCACACTACCTTCCTGGTGTTTCCCAGAAATGGGCAAAATACAAGACACATCCTTTTACTGCCTTATGTGCTCCATGGCATGGCCCTACAGTTACCCAGAAGATCATTCTGTCCTTTGCTCTGTTGTATTTAGCACATCCTTTTTACACAACAGCACCAAGCACACGCTGCTCTTTGAAGTGTAGGTGCCAGAGCCTGTCTGGCAGGGCTTCTCTGTCAGCTCAGTAGGAAACCAGAAGTGAAAAACTCACAGACGGACAAATGTGATAAATTGTTAACTCCGCTTACTTTCCATGTGTCCCAGAGTCCTACCACTGTTTTCTTTTGCCTACCCAAAGACCCTGGGGTGTGAGCACCTTATGGACAGGATTAAATTCATTTCACAGTGGCTTGGGAATGGCTCAGGCACAAAGAGCTACTATCTATCAGTACCTCTTGTCGCACTGAGACCAGTCCATGGTGACACTGGGCAGAAAACTGAATTCCAGCCTCCTGAGTGCCAGCAAATGTCTTCATCCCAAGACCATCTGTCTCCTGCTTCCCCCTTTTGCTCTTCCCCTACTGTGAGTGGGAAAACCACTCCTGCCCCCTGCCAGGGAAGCCTGTTGTTGCCTGCTGACCTTATCTGGCATCATCAGGATTCAGCCCTGAACTGTACAGCAATGGATGCCCCCACTGTGACTGAGGTCTCTTCCCCTCCCTGCACTAGCAGACACTGGGTGGGGAGCACTAAATCATCCACGTAGTCATTCTTCCATTGGCCTTAGTGTTCTGCTTTTGTTTTGCTAACTTCCAGCCATGGCGTGGTTTGTGTCTGGCAAAGTGCTGTTTTGTTACAGGCACTGGGATGCCCAATTCCATGGGACCTGTCAAAGCCACACACCAGAGTCAAGCTGACAGCAGTCTTTTGCACTCTTTTCCAAAAGTTAAAATACTGAAAAACAGACAGGAGGGAAATGTGTCTGTTTGAGAGAAGAGATGGCTTGGCAAGGCAGAGGTAGCACACCAGCTCCTGAGCACTGCAGTGCTGAGGGGGCTCCCATGGGTGCTCAGTGCCACTTTACCCAAGGGTTTACATCCTCAGGCTTGGCAGGACGTTTTTCAGGGGCTGTCTATGCTGAAGGCTCTTGTGAGCTAAAACCTTATCAGCTGGTGTCTGTTCCTAGGACAATGTCCTAGTGCAATGTGTCTTTGCAGTCCATGTTCAGATCCCCAGGTACGCTTGTTTGTATTTTAAAGTGTGAATTGCCAGTTGTTCCTTTACACTTGAGAAGTCAACTCCAAAGTGAATGAAAGCTGACAGGCTGTGGGCCTAGAAATAACTCCTGTGAAAACCGTCCTTTGTGCTGCTGTGCCCTGGCCTGCAGCATGCTGCCCCTCTCCCTGGCCTGCTCCCCTGCTGTAGCAGGCACTGCAGCTAGAGAGGTTGCCCTGGTTGTGCCTCGGGGAGAGGAAGGGAAGCTCCTGTTCTCCCATGAAAGAGGCTTTGCAAGGTTTTGACTAGGAGGGAGTCACTGGCTAGCCCTTGTTCCCCTAAATGTCCCAGAGCCAATTGAATGGGATTTTGAAACTCTTCTGGACTCACATCCAGGGCTCAGTTATCACCCCTCCACACCATTCCCGGGGGTTACTGAGAGGTCTGTGTCCCTCCTCTCCTGAGTTCCTCCTGTCTTGCAAGCGCTACATTTCTTTCATTTTTCATCAAGGCAGTGCTGTATCCTGGCAGATAGACATTTGTCAACCCAGACAGCCAGGGCAGTCTGAGATGTGAACAGCCTCTTGCTGACAGTGGAATCAAGCTAGGAGGAAACAGTACTGTTACCTGATTTACCAGTATCCCATGTCTTTCCTATTTTCAGATCAGCATCTTCATGACCCACCTGTCCAACTATGGGAATGACCGTCTGGGACTGTACACTTTTGAGAGCCTGGTCAAGTTTGTGCAGTGCTGGACCAACCTTCGCCTGCAAACACTGCCCCCTGTCCAGCTTGCAAAAAAGTACTTTGAAATCTTTCCCCAGGAGAAGAATCCCTTGTGGCAGGTGAGGAGGCAGCTTTAACCACTCCTAGTGGTTTTCCAAGAGGTTTGTCCCACATTTAAAGTGTGGCAAGGCTGCTGATGTAGAGCACAGAGGAGTAATGCATAAAGCTTTTAGGTTTAACCTTTGTGGCTTGAGGCTGCAAGTGGCAAATTGCAAGGTGGAAGGGGTGGGGAGTAGGAGCAGTAGGACACAGTCACGGTGTGAGCTTAGGACAGGGATGGCTGTCATAAGTGACTGGGGGGCAGGCTTGCAGGCATTTGGGTCGTTAAAGGCTTATATTAGAGCAAGCTGCTGTGAAATGTTAAGTGTGTGAGGAAGAACCCTGTTTGGTGCTGGAGGAGCTTGCAGGCATGTTAATGTGATTAATCTTAAAGTAATTTCACACTGCAGAATTCATGTTCATTAAATAAAAACATGCTTATTCTATTTTATCCCAGTGCAGCAGCTCTCTGCATGGTAATGAGCAGATGAAACTAACCGAGGGTGATAGAGTTGTCTGTCTGCCAGAAGTTCACAGATGCTGAGCTGTGCTATCATGGTGGCCCAGCCCAGCATGGCTACATAGGGCAAGGCCTGTGGTTAATGCTCTCAGAGGGACTTTGGCTCCCATGTCACTTTGGAGCTTTTGAAAATGTTACCCCGTGTTTTTACTTAACTCTTCCTGATGCCTGGCAGAGCAGCAGTATGGCTGTGAAGTGTTCTTCATATGCTAATAGCATTTTCCCATGAGGACTGGCCTTCCAGCTTTTCCTCCCCTTTCCATTAGCTCCTGTGGTAATGCTTAATCCCATCGCTTGTGCTGCAGAATCCCTGTGATGATAAGCGGCACAAGGATATCTGGTCCAAAGAGAAAACATGCGATCGACTCCCCAAGTTCCTCATCGTGGGACCTCAGAAAACTGGTAATGTGAATACTTTATCTGAAGATAGATTGGAGCTTCCATCTCATTCCTCCAGAGAGGAGAGCTGGAAAGGTCTGTGTTGTAGGTCTGTATGGCTGCCCTTTATGCAAGCTGCCAAATGGCTGCAGAGGACGTTTCGGAGAATCTCAGATTTGTTCTAACCTAAATCTGGCAAGTCCATCAGTACTTTGTGCCCTGGAACTTTGCTTGGCTCAGTCCTGATTTGCAGGGAAAAGCCCTACCTGCAGAGCTGTGTTTTGGCTTTTCCACATAAGCTCAGAGAAACTGTGACCTTTCTTAGTGTGTCACAAACATAAGCTGTCAGCAGGACTAAACACACACGCTTAGCAAAGGTTACGATGAATGCTCCCCAGTGCTTTTATTGCGACAGATCTGTGTACCCACTGCATGTTCCATGTCACTGTCAGTGGGAGGTAGAGATCCTCTTTTGTCTGACCTCTGTCACCACCTCTTAACTGCTGTGGCATTGTGGTTGGCAGTGACATGGCTGTATGTACTGTCCTGAGGAGTCCTTTCTAGGCTGAAGAGAGCAAAATCTCTTCAGCCGAAGCCAGGTCTTCAAACCTTGGCTTTCTCTGTAGTGCAGTGAAACAGCAGCTGCCAATCATGCACAGCCAAAAGTGGGCTGGCCTTGGGAGGCAGCTTTTCCCAGCCAAGCTGCTGTCTCCTGCCTGTGTCACTGTGAAGCTCTGTCAATGTGTGTGCAGCATGGGCCCTCCTGTATCACAGCCCAAGGTGCTTGCAATGGCACAGTAAGAAAACCCTTCTCTCAGCTGATTTATTGGCCTGTTGGAGGCCTACAGCTGTGTGCTGAGCAGGATTATCGGGTTTGGCTGGGCAAAGGGAAAACATCTACAGCACAGGCAGGCCAAGGCATCTCTAGCTGAATTCTTACCCAAGGACACTAATGTTGTCCCTAGCATGTCTCCTTCCCAAACATGTGATACTGTCCTGCAGTGCCCAGGCCACCTCCCGTTTGGCAGGTGTGGGTTCTGCCACATGACAGTGTGGCTATGCCACCAGGGAAAAAAGGCATGGGGGTAGCCCGGCCATGGTAAGAACACAAGATAGCCAACACAGGTGACAGCTGTCATGCTAAGGAGGTGACTTAAATCAGCTGCATGAGCTGGAAACGTGGGATTGAACTGCTGAGTCAAGTTCAGTCCCAAAGTGCTTGCTGTCGCTGCTCTTGTAACCTGCATGAGTTAAGGGGTGGGTTAGCCAGGCATGGTAGGAGTGTGCCCACTTGGGGACTGTTTTTTGCAGTGTAAAGCCTTTCATTCAGCCAAGCATTATGTGTGACCCGGGTCCCATTAACTGGTTCCTGTTGCAGGCACAACAGCTGTACACTTCTTCTTGACCATGCATCCAGCTGTCACCAGTAACTTCCCAAGTCCATCCACCTTCGAGGAGATCCAGTTTTTTAATGGACCCAACTATCATAAAGGAATTGATTGGTAAGAATCCTGACGCATGTTCTTCTGTGATAAGGTGTGCCCACGTTGTCTTCTCCTGAGTCTCTCTGTATGTCCTTCATTCTGTATGTCCTTCAGCCACCTTAGTAGCTTCTTTATTCCTGAACAGCTGTTTTCATTGCTGTTGCTCAGCACATGTTCTCTGTTTTCCTGCTAACCCAACTGCTTAGTTCCAGGAGCAGGACAGGTAGTTTCTGATATTAGTGACTGTTCGCCAGGAGATTTCTGGGCATGATTTAGCTTTAGAAATTCAGTCTTTGTTGAATGCACTGCTGTCATGAGGGTTCTTCTCCTTTGACTCCATGCAAAACAGACAACAGCGTGCTCACTGAAAAGTTCTTTGTGGTTTCCAAGTTAGACACGTGGACAGAGGGGACAACCTCCGTACTGTCATTCTGGACCCTTTAGAGTTAACAGAGATGACACTGCATTCCTTGCGCTGGCTCCAGTGTCTCTTCGGCCACATCCATACCCTGTTCTTTACCTGTACAAGTATGCAATTTTGATAAAGTGTTTCCACCTGGCAGGGAAATTGTAGTGTCACTATGGCACTGTTATGCCACAATGTTTCCAGGCAGAGAAATTTTAAAGTTGTTTCTTGCTAGAAGCATGCACTTTGGGTCCACTGTGGCACTGCACTCCCTCATGTGTGGCTCTGAGGGACGGCTGTGTCGCAGGAAGGCATTCTGCCGTGGGATTTCTTTGCCCATGAGCTGTGGGAGATTTTGTCTGACTTCTCTAACCATTTAGAGGACTGTTGAAAAGATATTGGAGGGTGGTTGGTACTTGAGTGAAGCTGACATGAGTCAAGCACTACAGAGCAGTTGTACTAGCTGATAGATAGGCTTAGAAAGTGTAGGCTTTTACGTGCATCCCTGGAAGAGTCATACAACTTGAGTGTAGCATCACATGCAAGAGGAGAATCTTCACGTTTAGGATGGAATTCGAGTTCATTGTTCAGCTTAAATTTCAGCAGAGACCAGTCTTCCAGTGCTTTGCAGTGTCCTGTTCCCCCATTACCCTCTACCCTACCATTATACCCTGCCTTACTAATTTTACAAGCTCCTGTGAGGCAGAGCAGAGCTCTTGACCCTGTGTCTCACCTATGAACTGAGGTAGAAAGAGATAAACGATTTAGACGGGTCTAAACCAAGTGGTCAGCGGCAGGGCAGGCAGCTGATTCTGGCCTTATTCTTGGGACAAAACTTCTTTTCTCCTAGAGCTTGCAACTCGTACCCTACCCTCAGCCTTTTCCTTCCACTGTCTGAGGACTTGGGGAACACACTCTCAGCAAAATACTTTCTTACCCTTTTATAGTCTCCAACTTTCTATGTCGTGCTCCACCGCCCCTTGCGAAGTCATGCCTCTGCCAGCTCTGCACTCGTTTGCCTGTTCATTGCATTACAGGGAGGTGCAGTTGTTCTGTGAACTGTGTCTGTTGAAGAGGAGGAAGGGAATCATTTTGTCATGTGCCGTTTCTTTGTTGGGCCATGCTGCTCACCAGCGTCCCGTCTCTTCGGCAGGTACATGGAATTCTTTCCCATCCCCTCCAATGCCAGCACAGACTTCATGTTTGAGAAGAGTGCCAATTACTTTGACGCAGAGGTGGTACCAAAACGTGGTGCAGCCCTGCTGCCTCGAGCCAAAATCATTACTGTTCTGATCAACCCTGCTGACCGAGCCTATTCGTGGTACCAGGTAACTTCCCTGCACTGCTCTGCGGGTGAGGGCCAGAGAGGTATTCCAGTGGGGTGAGGTGCAAAGCTCGGGGCAGAAAGCCCATGGATCCATTTTCACAGAGGGGCCGGGGAGATGATGCAGGCTGCCTGCGGAGTGTGGACAGTTATATACAAAGGCATTGGTGGGTGGTTGTGCTGAGTCAGTGGGTTCTGCACAGAGATGTGCAAGATGGAATTTTGTGTCCCTGCTCCTAAATTCAGTTTATGTTTTTCAGCACCAGCGTGCTCACAATGACCCTGTGGCGCTCAATTACACTTTCTACCAAGTGATCTCTGCAAAATCCCAGGCCCCTCAGGAACTGCGCAACCTGCAAAGCCGATGCCTGCTCCCTGGCTGGTATTCAACTCACCTAGAGCGCTGGCTAACATACTACCCCTCTGGGCAGGTAGGAGGTTTGGCAGTAGAAGCCCTCTTGGAGCCCCTTGAAGGTTTAGTGTAGAGGAGAGGAGAACAAACTGTAACACATGCATGTGCTCTCCCCCCTGTCCCCACCCCCCCCTTGTTTTCATTTCACCTTCTGTCTTGTCTTTTGGAAGAAGAGCCACTACTTGCTTCCTCCTCTTATGAGCTGATAAGAAATAAGGCTTGAATACTCCAATTTTGCACTTTATTGTATTTGTAAAAGTAAATGAGTGCAAGAGGATACTGTGATCTCCCAGGAAGCTCCACACAATATTGAGAAGTTCAGCAAGAACAGCACTGTTAGCACTCCCTTCCTTTCATCTTGGCAGCCTGCAGCCCAGGGACCCTCTTCAGGCCCAGTAGGTGTTCAGCTACTTGCTGTGGTTTCATTGCTTTAAAGAGAGGCTCTTGGACTCTGCCACTTGTTAATTCCCATGTTGTGAAGCCTTTAGCTGTCTGCTGAAGGGAAGTTCACTGCAGAGATATCAGGATTCTGGGTTTTGTGTATAAATTTGCAAAAAGTCAATTAATAGACAGTATAGACCATTTCTGCGTCTAAATCCCCAAGAAATTTATAAACCATCTAATACATTGTGAGTCAAGATGTGTTTTTTCAAATTCCTTTCTGCTGCTGGGGTTATCCTCAGACAGTCTATAATCTAGCAGAGTCTTATAATGTCCACTTAGTCTCTTATTCTCTGCCAAAGCAGCAGCCTAAACTCTATGTGATAGATCTGCCAAGACTAAGAGAGACATGGGAAAACATTTTGGGTTCGTGTTTCATTGCCTTACTATTCCTGAACGTTACTGCTGTGAGGAATGATAGATCCGGACACACCATCCTTGTACTTACTGTGGGTCATGGTCTCCTACCTTCCCCAAACTTCAGTTCATGTGACTATTCTCCTATTGTGTTCTTTGGAATAGGTAATTTATTAGCACAAATGTTGGTTCATTATTGTCTATCATACATGTAACAGGAGAATAATCATAGGTTACAGAAGAATACTTAGCACAATGGCTGCTGACATCTAAAAAGAATACATGAGGTTTCCAGAGACACTCCGTAAGTCATGCTACTGCTAGGCCTTAATGCTCAGTTACATGGGGTGTGGCCAAAGGCAAATTTATGAAGCAAAGCCTGTCAAGATGTACTGTCTTACAGTTTTTGTGCCCTGTATCATAACTCGTGTCTGTGGTGACAAATGGGCCACATCCCCACACGGTGTTGCTCTAGAATAAACAGGCTTTGGCACCCTCTACTTACATGCACAAAGGCCAGGGGCAGCTTTGAGAGCCAGGAAGCTCACGGGTGCCATTCAGCACAAGCTCTCAGAGGCTAAGGTGGCTGCTGCCTTTTCAGCTTCTCATTGTGGACGGTCAGGAGCTGAGACACAACCCTGCCTCTGTAATGGACAACATCCAGAAGTTCTTGGGAGTTACGCCGCTCTTCAACTACACCCAGGCCCTCAGGTAAGGAAATTGTTTTTGGGAGGATGCTTTCTTAGCCAAGTGTGATACTAATAAGTACTTGATTTTTATCTCTACCAACAAGACCTGCCAAGGTTTCAGAGTTATGCCTAACCCTAAAATTAGGTTCAGATAGCATGAGGTGCTGTGCTAAGACTGGAACCATAACTTAGTCTTTCCAGAAATGATAGGGGAAGGGGTGTTTTTTGGCACTGTCATGGAGGAGCATGAAGTTGCTCACAGCAGTAATTACGATGTTTTCCATTTGATCTTTGTGGTTTCAGAAAAGGTGCTGGAGTTATTAGCGCTCCTTATGCATTGTGTTATACCTATATCTGACAGAAAGTAGAGGAAGCATGATAAAAAATGTGTGACAGGCTGCTCATATCTTCAACTAGATGGAGATTAGGGACACATCGCACAGTTTTGAGGTAAAGAGCCTATTATTACAGAAGATATGGACTTGACAGGTGCCCAGAGCTGTGTTAGGAAGTGTTAGCGGAGGCTGCTACTATGTTGAAGGATGTTACTCAGCCATTACTGTGACCCTGCCCACAGTGCAAGTGCAGTTAATCTGAACAAATTAAGTGCTAGCTGAAGGTGACCTGTGGCCATATCAGTCTTCAGTGGAAACTCTGCAAGCCCACTGGAGATCCTCTTTGCAGCTGAAACGGGTGTTTTCACATGTTCTCTGCTATCACGGCCTATGCTAGCTGAGGGTAGTGGGTGGTGTGACTGTGTGTAGGCATACAGCAATTTGCCCTTTCCTTTAACAGTAAAGAGAGGAGAACCAATTCAGTTCTCTTCCTACAGTTGTTTTCCAAGGGGGTGGCACGTGGCTCCCCAGGGAAGGGCAGATTTAGAGAAATGTCAGATTACTTGAAAGCTTCACTTGCTTCAGCACATGCCATGATGGTAAATGAACTATTTCCAGTAGTGGTAGTGGCTGGTACCCTTCAGCCAGGGTCAGAAAAGAAACGGTATTGGTCAGCTTGCCTCAGAGTTTGGTAGAGGTACTTGCTCAAACCCAAGCTCACCTTTGGCTAATTGAGAGGACAGGACAGACGAGACCAGGTATGGTTCCCAGAATTGCCTTATACCTGTGTTTTAGCAAGAGAAGAAACACTGATACTTTAAACAGGATTCTCTAAAACTTTCAACTATAAAGAGGAGAGTTAAAAGAATTTACATACTAAAACATTGATTATTATTCCCCCCCCCCCCCCCCCCAAAGCTTAACAGACAAATATTGTAACACCATATTACCTCTGAAATTTGCATAAAGCTGAAACAGTCATGGTTGTAATGGATTTAAATGGCTATAAACTCTTCAGGAGGGATAGGCGAGGCAGGAGAGGTGGTGGGGTAGCCCTATACGTTAGGGAGTGTCTGGATAGTTTAGAGCTCGATGATGGTGACGATAGGGTGGAGTGTCTATGGGTAAGAATCAGGGGGAAGGCCAACAAGGCAGCTGTCGTGGTGGGAGTCTGTTACAGACCACCCAACCAGGATGAGGAGAAAGACAAACTATTCTATAAGCAGCTGGGAGAAGCCTCACAATCGCCAGCCCTTGTTCTCGTGGGGGACTTCAACTTACCAGATGTCTGCTGGAAATACCATTCAGCAGAGAGGAAACAGTCTAGGAGGTTCCTGGAGTGCGTGGCAGATAACTTCCTGACACAGCTGGTGAGAGAGCCAACTAGGGAAGGTGCCCCGCTGGACCTCTTGTTCACGAACAGAGAAGGACTTGTGAGCCATGTGATGGCTGGAGGCCGTCTTGGGCAGAGTGATCACGAAATTATAGAGTTTTTGATACTCGGAGAAGCGGCGAGGGGGGTCAGCAAAACTGCCGCCTTGGACTTCCGGAGGGCGGACTTCGGCCTGTTTAGGAGACTGGTCGACAGAGTTCCCTGGGAGGCAGCCCTAAAGGGCAAAGGAGTCCAGGAAGGCTGGACATTCTTTAAGGAGGAAGTCCTAAAGGCACAAGAGCAGGCTGTCCCCAGGTGTTGAAAGATGAGTCGGCGGGGAAGAAGAGCGGCCTGGCTGAATAGAGAGCTTTGGCTAGAACTCAGGAAAAAAGAGGAGAGTCTACGACCTCTGGAAGAAGGGGCAGGCAACTCAGGAGGACTACAAAGGTGTAGCGAGGCTGTGCAGGGAGAAAATTAGAAGGGCCAAAGCTGAGCTAGAGCTCAATCTGGCTGCTGCCGTAAAAGACAACAAAAAATACTTCTTCAAATACATTAGCAGCAAAAGGAGAGCTAAGGAGAATCTCCAGCCCCTAGTAGACGGGGGAGGGAACACAGTGACCAAGGATGAGGAAAAGGCTGAGGTACTTAATGCCGCCCTACGCCTCAGTCATTAATAGCAGGGCCAATTGTTCTCTGGGTACCCAGCCCCCTGAGTTGGAAGATAGGGACAGCGACCAGAATGGAGCCCCCATAATCCAGGGGGAAATGGTTAGTGACCTGCTGCACCACTTAGACGCTCACAAGTCTATGGGGCCTGATGAGATCCACCCGAGAGTACTGAAGGAACTGGCAGATGTGCTCACCAAGCCCCTTTCCATCGTTTACCAGCAGTCCTGGCTAACTGGGGAGGTCCCAGTTGACTGGAGATTAGCAAATGTGACACCCATCTTCAAGAAGGGCTGGAAGGAGGATCTGGGGAACTACAGGCCTGTCAGCCTGACCTCGGTACCAGGGAAGCTGATGGAGCAGATCATCCTGAGTGCCATCACCCGGCATGTAGAGGATAACCAAGGGATCAAGCCCAGCCAGCATGGGTTCAGGAAAGGCAGGTCCTGCTTGACCAACCTGATCTCCTTCTATGACAAGGTGACCTGCTTAGTGGATGAGGGAAAGGCTGTGGATGTTGTCTACCTAGACTTTAGTAAAGCCTTTGACATGGTTTCCCCCAGCATTCTCCTGGAGAAACTGGCTGCTCATGGCTTGGATAGGTGTACTCTTCGCTGGGTAAAGAACTGCCTGGATGGCCAAGCCCAGAGAGTTGTGGTGAACGGAGTTAAATCCAGTTGGTGTCCGGTCACAAGTGGTGTTCCCCAGGGCTCTGTGTTGGGGCCAGTTCTGTTTAATATCTTTATCAATGATCTGGATGAAGGGATCGAGTGCACCCTCAGTAAGTTTGCAGATGACACCAAGTTGTGCGGGAGCGTTGATCTGCTTGAGGGTAGGAAGGCTCTACAGAGGGATCTGGACAGGCTGGATCGATGGGCCGAGGTCAATTGTATGGGGTTCAACAAGGCCAAGTGCCAGGTCCTGCACTTGGGTCACAGCAACCCCATGCAACGCTAGACTTGGGGAAGAGTGGCTGGAAAGCTGCTTGGTGGGAAAGGACCTGGGGGTGCTGGTTGACAGCCGCCTGAATATGAGCCAGCAGTGTGCCCAGGTGGCCAATAGCATCCTGGCTTGTATCAGGAATAGTGTGGCCAGCAGGACTAGGGAAGTGATCGTGCCCCTGTACTCAGCACTGGTGAGGCCGCACCTCGAATACTGTGTTCAGTTTTGGGCCCCTCACTACAAGAAAGACATTGAGTTGCTGGAGCGTGTCCAGAGAAGGGCAACGAAGCTGGTGAACGGTCTGGAGAACAAGTCTGATGAGGAGCGGCTGAGGGAACTGGGGTTGTTTAGCCTGGAGAAGCAGAGGCTCAGGGGAGACCTTATGGCTCTCTACAACTACCTGAAAGGAGAGTGTAGCGAGGTGGGTGTCAGTCTCTTCTCCCAGGTAACAAGTGATAGGACGAGAGGAAATGGCCTCAAGTTGCACCAGGGGAGGTTTAGACTGGATATTAGGAAATTTTACTTCACTGAAAGGGTTGTCCAGCATTGGAATAGGCTGCCCAGGGAAGTGGTTGAGTCGCCATCCCTGTGGAAGTATTTAAAAGACGTTTGGATGAGGTGCTTAGGGACATGGTATAGTGGTGGTCTTGGTAGTGTTAGGTTAATGGTTGGACTCGGTGATCTTAAAGGTCTTTTCCAACCTATACAATTCTGTCATTTCTTGTCAAAGCAGTCAAGTGCTAAAAAAAAAAAAAAATTGAACCAATACCATAAATAAATAAATAAATAAATAAATAAACCCAGTTTTTAAAGCATTGAAATGGGAAATACCTATGGAGCTACTTAATTTCTGCTGCTACTAATTGGGCATGTGGCCATACCTTTTAAAGACAAGTGTCCTTTTCAGATTTGATGAAGCAAAAGGATTTTGGTGCCAGCTGCTAGATGGAGGGAAGACTAAATGCCTAGGAAAGAGTAAAGGAAGAAAATACCCTGACATGGATTCCTCGGTGAGTAACTGTCTCAAATCTGTTGGCAGCAAGAGACGTAGAAATATTGAGCAAACCAACCTGGATTTTCCTACCACCTATGTCCTAGATGACCTATGGAACATGTGTTGAGGGTAACATTTTCTTTCACACTAATGTGGTCTGTATTTTCCACATAGTCACGGCTGTTCCTAAGAGACTTCTACCGGGAGCACAACATCGAATTATCCAAGCTGATGAACAGACTTGGACAGCCCCTTCCAACCTGGCTCCGAGAGGAACTGCAGAACTCCAGCTGGAGCTGAGAGGGACTCCCTTGCCTCCAGTGCCATTGGGATGTGTGGTGCTCCAATGCGTGCTATGATGCCATCTCTTGTCAAGCCAAAAGAAATGGACAAATCACCAGGAGCAGAGAATGTGCATGTGGAGCCTTTCCCCACCATTGCAAAGGGCTGCTGCCTCTGACACTGCCCTGGGGCATGGAGTGCAAGTCACATTCTTGAGTATTAATGGTGTGTTACACTTTGACTTTTACTTACAGGAAGGATTTGGAATGCCTACCCTACTTTGAGCAGGGGAGAGAGCACGGTTAACACTTTATGTTTAAATTACTTTTCTCAGTATCTGAAACAGGCACTAGCTGGAGGGTTAATGTGTATACTCCTCTGAGTCCAGAAGTAAAGACTTAAGAGGTGAGCTATTGAGCCCACGGCTGAGAAGAGCAGCAGCAGCTTAATAAAGGGGGAATCTAGTCCAGTGAACCCCAGCTTTTATCCAGTAGTCTATTTGGCAGCAGCAAGGTACAAGAATGCCTTGTTCCTCCCCATGCAGAGTACAGTGGCCACGATCATTAGTTACAGTGCCACTGTGTGTGGCTGCTGGGGACTGCACCTTTTTGGAGACAGATGTAACAGACATAAGATCACCTCTCCTTATCTGCAGCATTGTTGGTGTGATACAGTGTCCAGTGACTGATCAGTGAGAGATAAGGCAAAGCTGCAGCTATTGACACACAGAATTGATTTGTTATCTTAGGGAAAAGGTTGCCATATGTGGCAACGTGGCAAGTATTTCTCTGCAGGGACTTTAGACATTTCAAAAGATAACCAAGGAGTAGTATGTCCCCTTAGAGCACTTTGGAGGCATGTGCTAGTGCAGCACAGCAGCTGGGGGAGGCAAAGCTCAGGTATTGTAATATAAGGCAGACAATTCAGTTCCCCATGTCTGATCAGCTTAAAAAAAAAAAAAAAAGGCAACATTTTTCTCTTTCCAACAGCTCCAGGGCCCCTACTACATATGCTGATAGCTAGCACCTGTTGTAATCCCCCTGCAGTCCAACAATCCAAGGAGAAAAGCAAAAAAACAGGTAAAAGTAACTATCATTCAGATATAAAGGGAAGGCTTGGAGTTAGAAGTGGTTTCCTGTATCCAAAAGGGGCTGTTTAGTTTACTACTTATGCACATAGTCAAGTAAGTACACTAAGGTGCTTTGCCTCCTCCTGCAGCTGCTGGATAATTTTTCTCAGAGGAAATCCTCCATCATGGTTGTACATGTTTTCTGTTGCTGAGCCATGGGCTTCTGGAGTTGTAGGCCATCGTCCTTCCCTCCCAGGCACAGGTGCTCCTTGGAGGTTGCTGCAGTTCCAGAGAACAGAGGGGCAGGATCCATACGAACACAGATTATGGAAACTTCCACAACTGTCATGAGCTCCTTTTCTCTTACCTGGAGAGAAGTTGCTTCAACTGAGCTTTTCTGTTGAGCCTTAGGTATTGTGTATTTCTGAATGAATGGTGCATTTACCATTGTATGTAAATGTATATAGTATGCAATATAGTATTTTATTTCATGTGCCCTGGGAAAGGGTTATTTTGTGCAGCCAAAAAAAGGACAGAAAGACTAGAAATCCCCCTCTTCACTCAGAGAGAAGAGCCCGGCTTCCTGCACTGGATTCATGTATAGCATCATTCACATTGAATGATAATGAAGAAATTCTTGGCTCTCGAAGCTGAGCACAAGTGTCTGAATAAAGGCTAGAAGTAGTAGTAAGTGGAGATTCAATAAATGTACTACTTATTTTTCTTCTTTGTGATGATTTGGAGTGATGTCATGGATCCTAAGCTGGTAGAAGGGTAAGAAAAACTGAAAACCCCCTCCAGGCCTTACAGCTGATATTTGGGAGGGCAACAAAGGTGTTTAAGTAAGTTACATTTGTAACAACACAGAAACAGTGTCCTAAGCAGCCTTTCTCTGCAAGCTCACCTGTAGGCTTGCAGAAGCTGGCATAGCACACAACCTGTAGTTGGAGACTCATTCTTACTGGTTTGCACTAGCAATGACTTTTGGGCCACTCCTGACTACTGCAATAGTTTCCAGCTGCTATGCTGCAGCAACAGAGCTTTGGCTGTGCAACTCCTGTCCCGGTGTGCTCCATCGCCTGGCCTTGGCCAGCAGCCCACCAGCAGCCCACCAGTAATATGCAACCTTACATTCACCTGGGAGGAAAACATTGTTTAAATAGTCACAGTTGTGACAGCATTGTAAAACAGCCTTACAGCTCTTGCTTCACCAAGCACTTCACAAACGAACACAGCAGCAGCGCAGCAGCTATTTTTGCATGCTGCCACAGGAGGAGGAGTATCCCAGGACCAGTGCTACTGATGCTCCATTAAACACAGTTTGTCCATTACGGGTTGTCACTTACTTACACAATTACTTCATGCTTTGCCTTGGACTATGGTACATCTTTGAGGAGATGGATTCAAACATTAAAAAAAAATTAACAAGGTACCAGGAATAAATGTTGGGAGGGGCTCACTAAATGTCAGGGTTATTTTACTGGCAATAGTCTCCTTGCAGCAAAGGGCAGCTGTGTATTCTCATTATTTATTCTTTCCCTCCTCCCAGTTGCTTCATTTCTATGCTATGCTAGTTCTTACTGCTTATTCTAATGGCAAACAAATAACCTGCCATGGTCAGATCGAACTGCTGGATGTCCTCATCTGATTTAGCTGACGATGAGTCATTTTCAAATCTGGTAACTCCCTCTGACAGCACATAGCTTCTGCAGCAATTCTCTTTCCAGACATCCCTTCAAAGCAGTAGAAACAAATGCCCCCCTCTTACAAGAAGTTCTTATAATTAGAAGCTCTGTGATATCAAAAAGCCAACAAAAACATCTTTTCCAGTGAGATACACTAGTTAGTAGATACTGACCCATTAGACACACATTACAGGCCCTCACACTTCATTTTGATAGTGGAAATAATCCTCTGTCACTGTTTAGTAACAGAACTTCATGGTAAGCAGCAGTTCACTTCTAAGACAAGGAAAACCATAAGCACAAACCATTACCTGAAAAATTGTTTGTAATGTACTAAAAATGTTTTTGTAGTATGATGCATAGGAAACTGACCCAGTTAAAATGGAGTAATTTGACCCAGGCATCAGAAAGGCACAGATTGCAATAGAAACAGTAGCCAGGTCATGCCACTCTTCAGAACTGGAAGGGTGCACGAAAGGTGAGAATTGTCAAAACAAACACTAGGAAACAACTCTTCTTTTTTTTTTCTTTTTAAAGAAAGCCATCAGAGTGTGTGTATATACCAACCTCAGAAAAGAAAACTCAGCATATGAAGCTGGAACTTCTACTTGCACACAACCTCTGGAATTCAATCAGGAAGATGCTTAAAAGTAGGGTGCTACTGCTTTCTACTAGGTACAGGAAATACTGGTACAAGTCTCAACTATAGGGTAAAGACCTTTTAAGGGAACTGGGAGAATTTCTCTGTAGGTGGCAGCATGTATCAACTCTACATAAAAATCTGAGTGCTAAAACCTGCAATTTTCAATTGATGATGGCACTGCAAAGGTGCATATTCCTGGCAGAAGCCTGCAGCTCCTGGAGGTCAGAATGACACATGAGTCTAGCTATATGAATCTGACTAGCAACTTGATCAAACTCATCCTGTTGTTTTTTTCAGCCCTCACGGTTGGTAAGAGAATCCTTTGATTCCTTGCTGGTCATTTTGCTGTATCAATAGTAACATGGCAAGAAAAGCAATGACAAACTGGACTGAACATGCCAAATGAATCTGAAACAAATCTGTTCATCCCCTTGCTGAATCCTGAGTGTCTCCTGGCTGACATGGTGCAGCTGCAAGCAAGACACCAAGACAGTGGCATCTAACCCACACAAGTGTTTCCAGCAGGCTGCCTCAAGCCAGGAATAAAAACTCCCATCACACAGTGGGACATCGACTGAGCACTCGTACCTCCTCTCCAGTTATCAGGGCTTTACCTACAGTTTGCTTCTTTCCCCTGTTTCTTAAAGGCTTGGGGTGGGGGGGGGCGGGGAGAGGGTAAACACTGAGCATTGTTAAGATTATGAACTAACACTTGCCTCCAAGAAACACTTTGCAAGCTGGTTTTGCTACAAAAAAGCATTCCTGACACACTCGGCTCCACTACTTTGGAGAACTATGTAGAAATAATTTATTAATCAATCTATTTTTGGCTTTATAGAGTGTTTTTTCTTCCAAGACTTGATTTCTCCCCATTCTCATCTATATAGTCTTACTGACTTTTCCAGTGTCTCCAAAATGCTTGTAAACAAGCATGTACATAATGGTCCCACTGCCCCAGCAGTCTGAAACCCAGCTCATGTTTATTTCACTTACTGTAACAGGATCATAAATCAGGCTGGTCTCAGAACCCATCAAGTCATTGGAAAAGGTGCATTTCAGGACTTAGAACAACGTGTTGACACCAAGGCCCTGCACAATGGCTGCCCTTTCAGCCCCAGACTTCCTGACAGAGAAGCTCTCCTGGCTGACTTAAATGAGGCAAAGTAAAGCACGACATGGAAGGAAATTGCAGGGACCCAGTCCCTGTTCATGGTGCATGCTATCTATGTAAATACAGACTAGACTTTTAATGCATTGCCAGCATTTTCCCCTTCTTAGAGCTCACATCCCCTTCATGGCAAAAATGTAATTGTGCAGTGCAGCCTGTGCAGCATTAAGTAGTTAATGAACGCTGTAACTGTAAGCAGGCAACACCAACAAGAAAAAAGTCACTTGCTTACAGACCACAGTCACTGTCTTTATACCAAGAAACTATAGAGGAGTGAAGTTACCTTCTGACAGCACACTAAGCTTGCATTTGGACAGTGCCACTGAGAAAAAGCATTACTTTGTCATATGCTCAGAAACCCTAGCACAGAATAGCCCCAAGCTGCACTTCCAGCTTTCACAGATTAATGCCACTCTTGGACAGCTGCCCTGCCCTGCACTGCCCTGCCCCAAGTGCAATACCCTTAAAATAGAAACAGGAAGCAGAAAATAATGTCAAAAGAAGCCACATTTGAATTAAGCTGGGGGCAAGGGGTTAGTGAGAGGGGAGGTAGTGCTTAAAAAAAAAAACAAAAAAAAAACCACACCAAAAAAACCCCACCCAAACACCAAAACCAAAAAGTATTACTATTTAAGAAAGACCCTCTTTAGCATCATCATGTCATACGGCACTTAAATTCAGGCACAGAAAGAGAAAACAAAATACTCTAAATAAACTATAGTTGAGATCCAGTCACTCACTCTATCAGTAGGGCTTAAAAGCAAAAAGTCATACAACAGTCATGGTCATCAACAAATGCTGAGAAGTCCTTATGGCCCAACCTGCCCTTTTACTTTTTTCAGCTTAGTTTAAAAAAAAAAAAAGGCAGCATCAGTAGCAGACTGTGAGCAGACTTTTCTGTTTTGGCATGCTCTCTCCCCAGGTGCATCCTGGAAAATAGATTTTAATACCCTGCTCTTCTCTTAATGTCTAGGTAAGAAAAAAATACAACTTTCCCAACTCTTACAGAAAATTATTTCAAATTATTGCATATTACAGCTGACTGACTTATACCAGGAGGTGGTGATAAACTTCATGGATACTTCAGTGCTTACTCCATTTCCATTGACTCTGGGTTTTCAAGGCTGTTCAGTGCACTCTAGCACTGTAGCAATAGCCAAGCTAGCACTAAATAAGCTGGGAAAGTAAAAGCCTGTATTCTGGTCCAAAATACAACAGTGCTAGGCTTGATAAAAACCAAACCCATGCAGAGAATTAAAAAAAAACAGTTTAGGTTCAACAACTCCCCAGGAGGCTATTTCTGAATGGGTTCTCAGAGAAGGAAAATACATATCCAAATAAATATTAATGACAGTAAAAAAAACTAGACGGAAACACACTTTTCAGCTAACTCCAGCCGTACCTGTTGCTAGGCACGTTGCTTCATCAGATGACAACTCCAACTCAGCTTGTTCAGAGGCTGTAAAGACACTGAAGTCCAAAGACAAATACTGTTCTGCTAACTCATATTCCTGGAAAAGTGGTTCCAAAGCAAAACTTTCATAGGCAAGGAAAACTTGCCTTTCCAAAGGAAAACTTTTCACAGGTGAACATGTCCAGAGAGGGAGGAGAGGAGCTGGCCCTCTCAGAGGTTGGCATACCTGATCTACACAGAAAAAAGGTACCTGAAGAACGAGATGTGTTTCAAGGAATGAGGCTTGCAATTACTACAACCTTTACTTTATCCATTCCATAAGAGCAAAAATCCCACTATTCCTTCTGATGAGCCAAATATCCAAAAGTCCAGATGCAATCCAGGCATTACCAACTACACCAACGCCAAGATTTTACCACTAAAGACTCAGAAACTACACAGGGATCAACAATTTAAGTTCTAGAAATGCTGCTGTCCCAGATACAGGATAAGAGTACATACAGACAAGGGGTAAAGACACTACATGGCCACCTACTAACGTCCTCAGGGATGGGAAGGGGGAAAAAAGGCCCTTTCACTTACAGTACCTCACCTTTATCTTCTCACACCCTCTCCCTTACATTTTTTTATGTATGGCCCCCACTGTATATTTATAAAATGAGACACAGAGGGAATCTCCATCTTTAAGGAGTTGCTTCTAAGTATCCTCAATCTTCACCAGCAAGTGCTCAAGTCACAGGAGGCAAAGGCAGAGATGGGGAAAATGAAGAACCACCCACTGTACGAGAAGATCAGGTTCGAGACCATCTAAGGAACCTGAAGGTGCACAAGTCCATGGGACCTGATGAGATGCATCTGCGGGACCCGAGGGAACTGGCGGATGAAGTTGTTAAGCCACTATTCATCATATTTGAGAAGTCGTGGCAGTCCGGTCAAGTTCCCGCTGACTGGAAAAGGGGAAACATAACCCCTGGTTTTAAAAAGGGAAAAAAGGAAGACCCAGGGAACTACAGGCCAGTCAGTCTCACCTCTGTGCCTGGCAAGATCATGGAGCAGATCCTCCTGGAAACTATGCTTAGGTACATGGAAAATAAGGAGGCGATTGGCGACAGCCAACACGGCTTCACTAAGGGCAAATCGTGCCTGACAAATTTGGTGGCCTTCTACAACGGGGTTACAGCGCTGGTGGATAAGGGAAGAGCAATGATGTCATCTACTTGGACTTGTGCAAAACATTTGACAATGTTCCGCACAACATCCTTGTCTCTACATTGGAGAGACATAGATTTGATGGATGGACCACTCGGTGGATAAGGAATTGGCTGGATGGTTGCACTCAAAGAGTTGCAGTCAATGGCTCAATGTCCAAGTGGAGACCAGTAATGAGTGGCATTCCTCAGGAGTCGGTATTGGGACTGGCACTGTTTAACAGCTTTGCTGGTGACATGGACAGTGGGATTGAGTGCACCCTCAGCAAGTTTGCTGACGACACCAAGCTGTGTGGTGCGGTCAACATGCTAGAGGGAAGGGATGCCATCCAGAGGGACCCTGACAGGCTTGAGAGGTGAGCCCTTGTGAACCTCATGCAGTTCAACAAGGCCAAGTGCAAGGTCCTGCAGGTGGGTCGGAGCAATCCCAAGCACAAATACAGGCTGGGCGGAGAATGGATTGAGAGCAGCCCTGAGGAGAAGGACTTGGGGGTGTTGGTTGATGAAAAGCTCAACATGACCCAGCAATGTGTGCCTGCAGCCCAGAAGGCCAACCATATCCTGGACTGCATCAAAAGAAGCATGACCAGCAGGTCAAGGGAGGTGATTCTCCCCCTCTGCTCCACTCTCATGAGACCCCACGTGGAGTACTGCGTCTAGCTCTGGGGACCCCAGCATAAGGAGGACATGGACCTGTTGGAGCGAGTCCAGAGGAGGGCCACGAAGATCATCAGAGGGCTGGAGCACCTCTCCTATGAAGACAGGCTGAGAGAGTTTGGGTTGTTCAGCCTGGAGAAAAGAAGGCTGAGGGGAGACCTTACAGCAGCCTTCCAGTATCTGAAGGGGGTCTACAAGAAGGCTGGAGAGGGACTTTTTACAAGGGATAATGGCTTTGAACTGAAAGAAGGCAGATGTAGATTAGATACAAGGAAGAAATTCTTCACTATGAGGGTGGTGAGGCACTGGAACAGGTTGCCCAGAGAAGTTCCGGGTGCCCCATCCCTGGAAGTGTTCAAGGCCAGGTTGGATGGGGCTTTGAGCAACCTGGTCTAGTGGAAGGTGTCCCTGTCCATGGCAGGGGATTGGAACTAGATGATCTTTAAGGACCCTTCCAACCCAAACCATTCCATGATTCTATGATATGATCCTAACACTGGAACACCATCTGCTTTTATCTGCATGTACTGATCCTTGGACAGAGCATCAAAACGCACATCTATGCACCATGCCAGATTGTTTATCTGAAGTACCCACAAAACTTCAAGTGCAGACAGCGGGTTAACTCAGAGTGCAAGGCTGCCTTTAGCATACTGCCCTTATTAGGACTATTAAGCAGTTTGATCTTCAAAATTAGCAGGACAGTGAAAACCAGCCTACAGGTATCTTGCAGTAAAGACATCAGCTACTTCTCAGTTGGTTCCATCTGCACCTGTACAAATTTGACTTCTCCAACTCCCCATTGAAGTGAGCTGTTATTTCCAGAGACACTAACAGCTAAAAGGGAAAGTATATTTCCTACGGTCACAAGCAGAAACAAATCTGGCAAGTGAAAGCAAGTCATTGTGAACAGAAGACACAGGAAGAAGTCCAGTCTAAAGACCTCATTCATCTTACCTTCAAGGAATGCACAGTGAATTAGACTTCACCAAACGTGACAATAACCCATTGCAAGGTCTCCCATCACAGAGTATCATCTGTCTTCATGCAAGGGGCCAGGCCCTATCCAGACAAATACCTGTAACTATTAGTACTGACTAAATTCAGTATTTGCTGCCCAGCCTGGGAAGAGGTGGGTAGCCAACACAGAAAACAACTTCTCAGCTATGTAAAACCATTTCTACACTGGAAGAGCTCTAAAGCATCCAGCTGCTGCCACAGCTGGCCTTCACTGCAGCGACTTCATGTGTTGCTGGTAAGGGCAAGGACCTAGAAAACATTTACTCTAAGTGAAAAAACACATGGGTTAACTGAAAGTGAAAGGAAATTTGAGTTGGCTGCATCCTCTGCTCTTGTACAGGTCTTCTGCTGAAATGTCTTTTCAGAATTTCTGAGCCTAAATATTTTCCCCACTCCTGGAATAGTGACCAAACTAACAAGACTGCACTGGGTAATAATTTTTCCGCTTTAATAGCAGATTAATGCTTCTGGGGCCACCAGGGTTCATCTCATATCCTATAAAGGAAAAATACCTCAAGAACCATCCAGCCACATGGCAAGAAAAAACATCATCATCTCCTTTGTCACTTTCTCCTGTCCTTGCTCAGATATATTTCCATGGGATACGGCTCAGGAACAACAAATTAATAGATGCAGAGATCCAGGACTGAAAGCGTGTTCCAGAAGACCTGAATAAATGAGGATGCAGCTCCTCCACACAGCTCCCATCTCTGTCTGCTCACTCTGAGGAATTTTTTCAGAGAAAAGACTGGAAACTTCTGAAACTACTGACCTGTGCCTCAAACCACTGAGCTGCTTGTTCAGCCAATGTCAGCCTGAGGTGACATTCCCTGGCTCTTCCTCTGTTTGGGCTCTGCAGCTGCTGGAAGACAACTCTGACAGGGTCTGTCATATAGAAGCAGTGCAATCTGGATGAGGACTAGAATGGGTAAAATAACCAAACAGAGAAAGTTTTGAGCACAGTGAAAGATAATGGGCCTTGTGATTTCTCTTCTCTTACGGTCTTCATGGGGACTACACAGAATGAAAGCAAATACACTTCCAGATAAAGTCCATTCTAACCTCACGGTAAGCAGCTCCACTGTATTTTCCCAAAACAAAGACACTGGTGACAGTGCTCTCATACTCCTGGTGTTTTTTAATTACAGTAGTCTGAAAACTTGCCTGCTCAGGGTCTAAGTGTAGTCTTCTAATAGATATCACAGATAAGGCTCTGCCATTTCATTTCCCTATTCAGTCCAAATCTTCAATGCAGTAACAGTCACTTCTGCTCCTGATATTTAACACATTCAGCTCTTTTGCTCATTTCCCTTCTGCTTCTTTCCTTCTAGAAGATGCTCCTTTCTCTTCCCCTAATTTTCTCCTATAAGCAGCAGAAAGGAAAAGATTACATTTTATTAGAAAACTCATTTGTCTCCAAACTCCTTTCCCAGTTCTGAACACACAAGAACCAGAGAGCACAGGAAGTGCTTCAGGAACCCAAACCTTCCAGACATCAGGCTGTGCTCTCCAGTCAAATCCAGGAGTTTTGCCCAGTAACAGGCAGCTCATAATCAACATAGTTTAAAAACCACAAAACTTAACACATTCTTACGAACATCAGCATTTATAATTAGCATGTAACTAGACACCTGATGGGGTAATACAAGGGGCTGCAAGGAGATCTTTAAATAGTTACTGTTGCACAATCAGAAGTAGAGGAACCTCAGTCACACTCTCTGGCCTGTACAGTACACAAAGTCAAACCAAGGGAGCCTGTTCATCTGTTTTGCCCTATGCCTATGAGTTAGTTTGTTTAAGAGTATCATTGAAACTATCAAATACAAACAGGCACATATTTCTAACTTGCAGAAACTAAAAGCTCCCTATTGTCATTGGCTAAACCCAAGTAAGAAGCAAAATACATTACTACTGAGAAATTGGATTCTTAACATCCATCAATCATCTGACTTCCAGTTTTAAAAGCCCTGAAATTTATGTGCTTGTATGCTTACAAATGGCAGTAGCCTTTTAAATTTCCTTGGCATAAAAATAAAAGCTTTCTAAAATTAATTTTCTGCAATGCTGTCCCTATTGGATATCTTGCATAGTCCACCAAACATACATCTAAATGCATGGGAGCAGACCACTACCCTTCTTTAACAATTACATCAAGGGTGAGCAGCTACTGTTTTGCACAATACTTTGGAAATACAAAGGTCTGCATTACCACACAATATCACTGGTGTCAAGACCAAAAAAGGAACCTGGTAGCTGGCAGAAGTATAGGCAGAACATCCCAGGCTTACCACCAACTCCCCTGACACCCATCAACGACCCAGTCCGCACGTACCTCAGCCTCTGCAGAGGCATGTCATTCTCAGAGCAGTACCAGGCAAGGAACTTCTGGCTCACAGCTTGTATAAAAGCTCTGGCCACCTGCCTTGTGCTGGACTGCTGTTCCTCAAGGCAGGACAGCTATCCACCAGGGCTCACAGGAGCTCCCACGGACACACAGCTGGCCAGCTCCATCAGACTGTCAACATCATAGCAGAGAGAAGAGAGTCAGTCTAAGAAAACGAGTGTTTAATCAGGAAACGAGAAGAGACAAGGGATAAGAAACTGATTACAGGAGAGTAATACCCCAGCCAAAAGAAACACGATTGTACAACTTGGAACGACCAGGATCAAAACTTCCTATGAGCCAGCAGTGCCCAGTGAAGGACACTCCTGAGAAAGAGCCCAAGCACTTCTGGCAGTCTCCAGGCAGCAGTCATGGACTCTGACTGCCCAAGGTCCAGCCTCTGCCCTCAGCAGCTGCTGCAGAAAGCCGCAGAGGTGGCCCTGGCCCTGCTACTCCAGTCTCAGCTTCTCTCAGCAGGAGGTGCTGAAAGGAATGGAGGGAGCACTGGCTGTGCACAGCAGTCCCAGCCTCTCCCAACAGGAGATGGTGTGTGGAGTAAGAGAAGCCCATACAAAGAAAAAAAAGTTTACATATTTATAAATGCCAAAATAAATATTTAAGACAGAATCCCCCACCCCTCTAACACGTGCGTAATCACACTGCAAACTGCTCGCAGGACAGCCTCCAGGGGCTCAGGGAAAAAAGCGGTGACTACGCCACAGGGCAGCCAGCTCAACTTCCTTCTCGTTTCCTGATGCTTCTGAAGCCTGCAGCCCACTGGGAAGGAGGAGGAAGAGCGAGCAAAGCAGAGCGCCAACACGCAACAGTGCTGGAGAGGAATGTCATGGTATAAATACATCAGATCAGTGGTTTCCAACAAGTTAAAACTAAAATAAAAAAGACACCAGAAGGAAGGATGGTGTAAATGGAACTACAACTATGCAGGGCAAAGGGTTGTGTGTCCATGGAGCTCCGCCTGCTGTCACGGTGAGAAGGTGGTCATTTCCAGAGAGACCCTTTGCCACAGCTCCTTTGTCTGCTTGCTGCGCTTTAGGTTCTGGAGAATATCATTAAACTGCATCATGCCCATGGGAGTCAGGCAGAAGGCGCTTCTGGCGCTGCGGATGGCATTCACAAAGTCATCGTAGTCAGCTGGAGTGAGATGGATCAGCCGATGATGGATGTACTGGATGGGAACAGGGAAAGAGCCTTAAGGTATTTGCTCACCACCTTCATGCTGGTGACACTTAGAGGAGGACTCAAGAGCTCTCAGGCCAATACGTCACATGATCCTGTTACCCCACGAGAGGTCCCAAGACTCAGAGGCCCTGACAAAGGAGAGCTAGCTCAAAAGACAGCAGTGCTGTATTTTACAACCTAACACGGCCAAGGCAAGTGTCCCCTCAGAGCACCAAAACGCACCACACAGCATCAGCAGGTGTTCTCTCCCTCATGAGTGCCAAATTGTGCCATAGTACAGCTCAAAAGGGCAGGCTAATGCTCTACCCCACCACCCACCAGCATCTAACCCTCATACCATTCATTCTGCAGGTTATACATGGGGACTCAGCACATTCACTGGACAGATGTCCCCTTTGCTAACAGGTATGGAAGGAGTAAGGCTTACACTAAGTTACTACAAAATATCTCTAGGCTTAGCACTGTCACTTCCATTAGCTTCTCAACTAAGGCCCCGAAACTGCACGTCCAGCTTTTGAGAAATCTGTTTCCCTAATGTAGCTCAGAAAAACAGCTGAAGTGAAGAAGCTGTCATTTCTCAAAAATATCACCTAGGTGATAGGACAGCTAATCAAACCTGTACAGTATGTCTACAGAATCACCCTTCTAGTCATTTATTCAAGGGAAGTAGGGACATGTGGAGTATCCTGTTTACACTGTTTTAAGGAACAAGCAGCTCTGGTATTCCAGCTGGCTCACTGAAACACACTTGTCCTGGTTTCAATAAACCCTGAGATATCTCATCTGTACTGGTAGCTGACCAAGCCACTTCCGCTATTAGTGCCAGCACTGGCACACCAGACAGCCATGCCAGGGCTTCACGATGAGGGGAAGACAGGCTACAAACAAGGAAAGAAAAAAAAGATAGGCTAGGAAGGGAGGTGGACAGGTGGCCTGAAAACACAGCAAAGAAAAAGTACAGAAGTTAAAAGGTACGCTTAGCATTTGGAGAGAGGAAGAAAGTGGGCAGGGAACACAGAACCACCCCATCCTTCATGGTGAGCACAGGAGACGAGAGGTCTGAAAAGAAGCAGTACAATGATGCAGCCCCCATGCAGGCAAGCGGTGCCTATTCTAGTCCCTGCTGAGGGAGAGGGATGCATCAGGCAATGGACCAGTTCAGCTACCAGTACCCAAGGTCCCTTCCCCTCCGCACACACACATGCAGGCAGCACCCAAAAGGCAGGCAATGGCCTGGCAGCTTTGACAGGCAGGAAGACAGGCCACACATTACCTGCATGTAGGCCTGCTGGCACCTCTGCACCAGCTGGTGGAAGGCTGGGGTGCGCAGGTGGTTGTGCACATGGGCGGGGTTGAGCCTCTGTAGAGCTTCCATGATGATTTCCTGGAGCACAAAAGGGCTCAGCACCCCCTTGGCTGCACCAACGCAAAACTGATGCACGTAGTTTACACCTGCACA
Source organism: Ciconia boyciana (assembly GCF_034638445.1). Classification (NCBI taxonomy): domain Eukaryota; kingdom Metazoa; phylum Chordata; class Aves; order Ciconiiformes; family Ciconiidae; genus Ciconia; species Ciconia boyciana. Next base: position 43,306,929 of record NC_132941.1, read on the forward strand.
GGAAGGAGAAGTCAGAAGAACAGTGTTAAGGTAAGAGAAACACAAGAAATCGGGTACTTCCCAGCAAGAGCCTGGATTTGGAGCACCTTCTTCTCAGTGTAATGTATCCTCCAGCAGGCTTGGGGGAGACACTCTAGCAAACTCATAGGGACAAGAGATCATTCCCGATATATCCATCAGGTCTGAGTAGAGACCAGGTACCACCTGAGTCACTGATATTCCCAGTTCACCTGTCTTTAAAGGGGATATGAAAGAAAACTGATGTGCAAGGTAACTACAGAGGCAACAATACACTGCACCTCCTCCCATTGCTTCTTGCCTTGCCATCTAGAAAGCACCTAGATGCTCCAGCACTCAGGCCTTAGGGAGCCTGGAGAGACAGTCAAGCTCCCCCACTGCTGCCTACAGTGGAGCTCCCCCAGCAGCAGCAGGAGACGCCATGCCACTAGCCAGGCTTCTTACAGAGGTTGTTTTGTTTGTTGTTGTTTTTTAAGTTCTTATTGCTGATGAAAGAATTAAAAAAAATGAACTGACAAAAAAGATCCAAGAGCAAAGTGGAAGCAAAAACAAAAACAAAAACACCAAACGGTGGTTTGAGCACCTATTGCTATAAAAGGTCTTCACAGGTGTAAATATACATAAGAAAGAGGAATACCTACAAGATAGCGGAAAGGGAAAAGAAAAATTTGTTATAGAATGGAAGAGATGCACGTGCTGAGCCCTGTCCAACCCCATGCACTTCATCCAGTGCCTCAAAATTCAACAGCATGCCTACAGAACCCAGAAATGGGACAACTGCCTGGATGAAAGAGCAGCAGGGATCTTCTGAAACATTCTCAGAAATGGGATCAGATATCAGGCTCACCCAATCTTTGAAGTTTCACTCTTTGGAGAGCTTTTTCCCACCATGGTCCAAATCCCAGCAAGTGGATTTCTACTGAAGTACTGCTCTGAGCCTTACCTAACTTCGCAGCTAACCCAAGGAGCCATTTTACATCCTCCGTGTAGGGTGGGCTGCGGGAGAAGTTGTTGGGATGGTCGTTGTGAGCTCTTCGGCCAAGCATCTCCAGAGCCAGCATCCCTGTGAGAAAGGGGCAGCCAGAGTCAAGCAGCACTTCTGCCCAGTAAGACTTAGCCTAGCACTTTACTCACTGCAGCACAACCTGATTTCATCAGCAGAACATTCCCTAGCTGCAAAGAGTCCAGAGAGAAACAAAAGGGCCATCTTGGAGCCTGTCACCTTAGGAAGTATCTGCAAGAACATCTGGATCTGCTGCTCCAGGCTGGGAAATCTGCACAGCCATCACACCTCACTACAGCTGCAAAGAGATGCTCCACTAGCACACTCTACAGCAGGGTGAAGCAGACAGCCCCAAAGGCTGCACTACAAGAGGTGTCCTGAAAGCAATACATTTGCTCCAAATTTTGCAGCAGAGAAGCTACCCACATCAACCTACTCAGCTGCAAGACAACAGGCCAACACTGAGCTGCAGTATTGCCAATCTGCAAACATTTCACTTATTCCAGTATGGTTCTTCACACAAATCCTCCCATTTAAAAAGTTTTAAAATAGGAACAGGCACTATGTCTTGATCTTCCAGACCCTTTTCCCCCACCCCCTTCTCTGTTACTCAGGCTATTAAATGCCTTTCATGGCTTACCACTTACCACTGCAATGTTTCCAATGACACCTACACCCCTTTCTGGCTAACAAGTGCTTTCTTCTCTAGCTTTCAACAAAAAAAAACAAACAAAAAAAAACCCACAAAAAACCCACAAAAAACCAAACCTCAAGCAACCTCCAGATAGCCTTCCTTCCATTTTCTTGCTGTTTCTCTTTGTTTGCTGCCCTGGGCTGGCTTTGCTTATCTTAGAGGCTCCCTTCTCCCTCCCCAGGTATCCAGTGGGTTGGACCATGACTATGTACGAGTAGCTTACTGAAATCTAAGCTCAATCACAAACCCCAAGACTGATATCCTTGTACGAATGGCAGTTCAGGCAGAGACTATTTCCTCATAACCACCGTGACTGGGAAAAGAATGCTAATTACATACCCACTCCCCACAAAATATAAGTTCCCTCCACGTCAGTCTTCAACAACCTAGCTGGAGAGGCACAGGGCACATCCCTCTGTGCCTGTGAAGACTCAACTGGTATTATTAAACTAGAGGTGTGCCTGCACCATCCATGAGCAGCAGGAGCTGAACTTCATTTTTTCACATAGTCACAACTTACACAACCACACCCTCAGAGCCCTATCCATACTCCTTTGTACACACCTGCTGAAAGGCAAGACTCTTCCAGGCTCTAATCCACTCAGCTTTCTCTTCTACTCTGATGGCTCTCAACAGCAACTGTTCAATCTTCTATTGCTTTGTCTCCATTTTTAGCCTCCACATATGATCATACTGGCTTTCCCCATATAGCTAAGATGCCACCATCCCCAACCGGTGCAGTAGCAAATTGCCAAATGATAGTGAAAACCTGCAGCCCTGCCCTGAATCCCTCTCGAGGGTCATAGAAACCCACTTGGCCATCCTTACCAACTCGGTATGCGGAGTGGAGGTAGTGCAGACCCTGGGGGCTCACAGGCTGACTGTGCTGCTCATCCTCGGCAGGAAAACCCCCTGTAACAAGGGAGTTGGGCTGTGAGGACAGAGTTGTCAAGGAAGCCCCCTGAATCGCTGGAAACGTTGATCCTGCATGGACACTTCCTACTGAAGAGAGCAAAACAGCAGCATTAGGACCCACCACCAGCCTAAAAGAAGGTTTACTTGGGCCATCATCTCCCTCACCTGACCACCCCCTGCCAATGTAGTGTCCTGTTCCCCTAAACAGAACAATACAGCAACCAAAAACCACAGACTTACTGCTGAAATACAATGGTCTAGGAATATCTCTATTTTGTTTGCAAGCAGGGCCTGAAGGGTGTCAGTTACGTGGCTGTCCATCTCTTTTGCAGTATACCATGAACATGCACATCATCCATGTTTTACATGTAAATACATGTGTTGACTCAAAGGTCTTTGATATTATTAAATGGCACATCTGGTTCTGATTTCTTGTCCAAGGAAACAAGCATGTGCATGTGTACACCTGATGAGAAACTGCTGAGGAAAATCATTGAGCAGGAACAGTATTAAGTCACTCAAAGATCAAGTCCAACATTGTGAGGTTCCTCCACTTCTGCTGTAAGACAGCTATGACTCCATCCAGCTACCATGCAGGAAGAGTGTTACTGGAGGCTAGCCTCCAATCCATCCTCAGAAATAACAGCCCAGCCATTGCACACACTGGCAGTGCGTACCAACAGTAAAAACAGCAAGGAAACTTGAGAAGCTCTGTCACCTTCAGACACTTATCTAGTATGGGCAAAATGAGGGGAAATCACAGGAAAATCCATTACATTGTACCACCTAAACTTGTACAGACAGCAGTTAACACTGAGCGAGTAAGCTGTATCCTGACAAGGTTCTCAAGTTTATCTAACTTCCCTCTTGAGAAAGGTACGGAGAGGAAAAAGCAAAGTTTGCCTGAGAATTCCAGAGCAGAGATGCCATTAGGCATGTGCACAGTTACCCTTATTTCACAGCTTCTCTGTGGTGCAACTACACCAGCTTGGGCAATGCTCCAAGTTCCAATTTCTCCTCTTCCCCTGACACCTCCAGCATTTTTTTTTTTTTAATGTTTACTAGTGAATAGTTGAATACCTGAGAACAATGTGTCTCCCAGGAAAGATCTGTCTGACCTCCTCAACCAAGCAGACACACAGTGCCAAACAACCCACAAAGTGGGGCAAAATCCCGTGCTGCATTTGAAGTCTGGCCAAGGAGAATAACCCGTAAGAATGAGCTAAATTGTTGCCAGAGCTCAAGCATCATCATGTGACTATGTACTCCAGGAACAGGGAAACAGTATTTTAAGAACTGAAAACAGAAGTTTATGCAAGCTATAAACAATGGCAACTGGAAAGGGTGGAGTTGTTTTTTCCTTTCATTATTTTAAGTGCTCTAGGATGAGTTAGCAGTTCTGGAAGATTCATAACTCTTTGGAGGAGTACAGAAATGGTTTCTCACAATTAAGAGTCACAGCATCAGCCCAGGACTAAGGCTGTCAGCAAAGAATGCTCTTCAGATCCTAAGGCGTTCAGGACTATTCTAATTGCTTTTGTGGTGGCTTTTTGACATCAAAATGCAAGATAAAAATAACTGAAAAGATTCTCCTGATAGTCTGGATATGAAGGAGGCCAACACAGCCCTTAAGTGTTTTCCCATGTACCAGTCTTCCAGCACCTGCTGAGTTGCAAAGCACTGATAAGCAAATGTACAAATAGGCAAACATTACAGCCTCTCCAGTGAGGGGATAACAGAGCCTGGGTCAACTGGTGCAAAAACCCACGGCAATGACAGCACATCCACAATTCAGTCAACATCTGCTGTCCCAGTGCTGCACACTACGTGATGGATTTTCACCACCACTCTAGCCCCAACACAACACGGGAGCAATCATTCAGATTGCCATTGACATGATCCTGCCAAAACATCTGTCCTCTCTACAGAAGTTCCACATTTCAGGTACTGGCTGCCTCAGATCCCCTCAGGCAGGAAAGACATCTATTAGTGCTACTGTAGCAGAAGTCTGTCTGCTGCCCGCTTCCTGCACTCTCTATTCATCTGACCCAAAGGAACCACAAGAGCCTGCTCAAGATCATCTATGCTCATCTTACCCTAAGGAGAGGGGGAATAAAGCTCTAATAAGTTAGAAGTCAGAAAGGCCAGGAGGGCTCCAAACACACTTTAGTTTGAGAGGCCAAAATAATCTCATACTGGAAATTTAGCTAAACAGAAATGAAAGCTCTACTAGCTGGATCAGACCCCACTATGAATCCCAGTACCCCTGAGTATGAGCATCTTTAGGCTGGGGTAGATTTGGTCAGAACTTTTCAGTGCAAGAACCCTGGTTCCACCTGTGGTCAGTGAGGGGCAGGACTTGACTGGGGTACAGCTAGGAGGCACAGGAAACAAACCTATACTATGCACAGCCCAGGGCTGTAACACTTACTCGCTACATTGGAAGACAGTGACAGTCCTGTCTCACTGTGATAGGGATGCACCGCAATCTGCGTCATGGATGGGACCGGCACACCAGGGAATGACACTGCTGTAGCTGCCAGTGATGGCGTTGTTACCGAGTAAGGGTACTGCGCTCCTATGAATGCTGGATGGACACCCTAAAATAGAAAATAAATAACAGTCATGTCTACTTTGTCCAGCCATTTAGAAGTACTCCAAAACATGATGTCCCTACACAAGCCCTAGAGCATTTGAAGTCCAGTCTAACAGGGAGGAGGAAGCACAGGAAGAATCAGCCCAGAAACTACGTTGCACCACATGACCATTATATCTTCTTGCTCCTCCTCCTTTTAAATCTAATCAGTTTGCAGAAAACAACTACAAGAACTTTCAAAAATAGGCAGAGGTTAAAATAATCTTTGGTTTCCCCTCTGTAGTCTCTATTTAGCCTGCAAGCTCTCAAGAAGACAAGCTTTCTGTCCAGTGCCTTCTGAGAAACTATAGAGCAATAAAAATTAAAAACTACTGATGTATTATATTTTATAGTCTATTGAGACTTTACATGTACCCACAGAAGGCTCCTTATCATGCAAAAGCTGAGCTGGGGAGCCAAGGTAAGTATCACAAATTGGCAAGTAAGTGAGAGCAGAAGATAGATCTCAAGCCATGGCAGGTCTGAGCCCCACGCTCTCCCCAGTCAGACGTACTCCCTCTGGAAGCAGCCACACAAAGTCACCAGAAATTAACAAGGCACAGGCAAAACTCACCTGCGGGTATGCTGAGCCAGGCACCGGGAAGACAGCTGGGCGCGGCATGTGCTGGATAGTGTGTCCAATATACTGGGGATTACAGGGGATGTGAGTCTGAAGGGTGGTGTAAGGGTGGAGGCCCTGCGTGTGTGTATGTGCCATTGCCGGCCCTGCCATTGTATGCTGCTGGTACATGGTCGACCCCACAGAGATCACTGGCATGACTGTTGCTGCTGCAGTTACCGCAGCTGCCACTGTTACAGTGGTCGGCTCAGAGGTCACCCGGTTGTCTGTCAACCCACGTGCTGCTTCAGAGGCAGCCCGTGCACCACTGGCACTGCAGCCAGTGGCACCTTCTCTCTGGGCTGGGGTCCCACCAACAGTCTGTTCGTAAAGCCAGTACCACTGGTGAGCTACTTCAAAGAGGACTTCTGGGTACACACCACCTCCTTTGGCTGCCTCTTCTACTGCCATACAGGCCTTTTCCAGCATCAGATTGTCCTGGGGGTAGTGAAAGAAAAGCAGAAGTGAAGAATGCAAAACCAGAAACACAAGAAGGCAAAACTACAACAGGAGAAAAGTATAAGACACTCTAAAATGACTGACACTATGGGGAGCAGAGAGATCACAACTACGCAGCAAAATAACCAGAGTTATTCATGAAACATAAAAAATCCACAGAACTGGAATTAAAGCTGTCCAGTGGCAGAGGAGCCAATCCCACAAGTAACAGCACGTCCTTGATGCTGGAAATCAACTTGCACTAGCCAGCCCCCATGTGATGCTCACCTGTTCCTTACACTGCACCAGAGCCCTCTGGATCTCATTTGGGTTCAGGGCATGGGCATGGGGCAGGCAGCTGAGTGCTAGTTCAGCAGCTGCCCGCACCATGTTGGAGTCTCTGGCCCGTGAAGCTCTGTCTGCCAATGATGCCACTTCTGGGGGAGTCAGATGTCCATCCCAACACTCCACCAAGATGTTCAAGGCTGCGCTACCAATCTCCATGGCCTGCCCTAAGAGTAAAAGAGAAGACTCTCACACCACTGTATGATCCAGATCCAGTCAGCTTTCCCTCAACAGGAGGTGCACTCCTCACTTCCTTCAGGAGCAGCAAGACAGCCCAGTTGCTCCCCTTAAGATCTAAGTCAAATTTAGGCTCTTCCTCCTAAAACAGAGGACAGGCAAGAGCCCTCAATAAGCAAACAGTGAGTGAGGGTACCATTATCAAAGTTAAGCTAAACATGCATTTCAGGCAGTGAGAGGAACTTGCTATAGCTGATTTTAGTACCCACAAACCACAGCCTAGACTGTTGCTCTATTTCCATCGTGTCAGGAAAACATAACTTTTCAAGGGTGTGTTTTTCAGGCTCTAGAAGCTGTGTGGATAGAAAGTAGGTAGTAGGTCTGGGTGCAAACAGAAGGAAGAAAGTGAAATCCTGAACACAGCCAAAGAGCATGTTCAAACTTGACAAACATCTGTCTCTTCAGGAGACCCCCGAAGGGGAAGTTAAGACCAATCACCAGTCTCTGTGTGAGAATTGGTCTGTGGCTCTGAGGACTGAAGGATGTTGCCATATAGACAAGAAGAAACAGGTCACAAGAACTTTCCAGGCCAAAACATGCACCACCATGCTGGTGCTCAGCTTGTACTGCCAGCTGTGCTAGCCAGCTTACATGGATACCACAGCACATCACCATCACCATTTCTGGGCATAAGCTCACCTCCCTCCCCTCCTTCCTGCCCAAAAACAAGCTTCCCAATAAAGTTTTGCTGTAACCTGTGATCCAAGAGACGTGGGAGGAGTAAGTTCGAGAGAGCCAGTTGGGAGACACAAAGTTGTGCAGCCCTAGTGCATACAGCCCAATCTCGAAGGCGCAAAGATGAAGGTTGCGGTGTGGTCCCTGGTGCCCACCACTGGAGGAAGGGTGAGTGAAGATGGAGGTACTGCTGTTTCCACCTGCTTTGATAAGGACTGTCTTGGCCAATTCAAAGTAGAAGTGAGCAGCTGCTTCTGAGGGCTGGTTTGGGACATGAGGAGCATGGCTCTCCAGCCGTCTCCCTTTATACCTAGAGGAAAAAGATAGAGGAACCTTTCAGACAGCAACAAGTACCCCAAATTCACTAGCTGGGTTCCTATGCAGAGTTCCTATGTTTCAGGTCCAGAGGAAACAAAGCAAACACTCCCAAGGAAGTACTTCCTGATGCACACTTGCTAGTTCCCTGACATCAGGCCTAGAGGTTGCCTCCGTGCATTGGTATTATTCATTACCTGCCAACTTCCACAGTCTTTGCACGGGCTCCCCCACTGGCTCTCCTACTGCCACTGGACGAGGAAGATCCCAGCGAATCACTTGAAGAACTGCTGATGCTGTCACTGTCCTGTCCTCTGCCCCAGGATGTTGTTGCCCATCCCCCACGTAGCGGACGCCGACTGAGTGTTGGAGAACTGTCAGAGGTGGTTTCAGGAGCACTGCTGTCAATACTAGCCATGCCTACAACACCAGAACCAACACAGTAATGTCACCAGGGTCGGTAAACATAACGTGGGTAGGTAAACTCCTACCCATATCACCTACAGTCCCAACTAAGATCAGCCACTGTCAGTGACAGTCAGCCTTACAGTTGCCAGGCATTCAACTTTGCACATTAAGAGAGATTAAATTAGTCAGTTTGGCCACAGATATCAGCGTCATTTTAGAGTTCTTGGATTAAAAAGCAGAAGAGTCCAAGAACAATATATTTTTATTTCCTCCATCACACTATCCCAGCCCCTCACTCCATCTGCCAAGCTTTGTGGCAGAATATATCAAGAAGCAAATATACATACAAAGTCAAGTTCCACAGATTGTAGGAGCATGAAGAAAACCCTTCTGGTATATACTGCACAATTTACAAAGGTTCTTCACATCCTCAGCCTCTAAATTATACCCTTCCAAGAGAAGTGTAGAGAGGCAGCACCTCCTCTGAATTTGTTTCTGGACCCAGGAGCACAGTGCTCCACTCCCAGAGTCCAACAATCATTCAGGTCCAGATATCTAATCCATCCCCCAGAACATATCTGGTGTGAGAAAGGTATGGTAACTTGCCATACAAAAGGGGGCAGGAAATCTGTGGAGCAAAACCTATTTCTCCATGCCAAACACCTCAGAGACAATCAACTGCTTCTGCAGTACAGGAAAGGCTGACAAGCAGAATGAAAGAGCAAAGAAATTGCCAAAACCCCAGCAGGCTGCCTAGCACAGCACTAGATGCTGTATCAACTACACAGCTCTTACCTGTATGTTTCTTCTTCTGCCTGACAGGCGAACCCCAGCATCTCCCATTGTATCCACCTCGGTTTCCAAGGGCCAGACGACTGGGGACCTTTCCCTCTTGTTTCAAGACTGTGGACTCCACAGCTGGCTCACAAGGGGACCTCTGAGAGCTCTCTACATAAACAGGACAGTGACAAGGTAAACATTATGATTTGTTTCTGTATCTCTAAAACCAGATGTGGCCATTTAAAAGATATAAACATCAAAAGATGCGGGATTTTTATAAAATTAGTGGTATTTATCAGCAGGATTATCTCAATTTTCTTTCAGTATTAAGCGTATCATCTGATACCAGGCCAAGAACATTTAATCTTAGCAACTCAAAATTTGGAAAATCTGCTGCAACTATGGAAAAATTTTAGAATAAAAATGCTCCAGCAACCCTAACCTTATTGCAGTCATCCTTAGCTAGTATTGATCTCTTTGGGAAGAGTTAAGAGACCATCTGCTTTCCACCAAATGCTGCTGTATGTGACGTTTGCCTCTAAAGTGGAGGCACAGCTTGAAGAAAACCCGTTTATCTCCAATGCCCTTCAGCAATCTTAGTTATTTATTCTGTATGAAGGTACCTGACTCAGTGTGCAACTTTTTGAAATATTGCACCTCTGTGACACAAACCTAAAAGACGGAATCACAGTATTTTTATGTTAACTGGTTATACACCTGGCTCAAGATAAGAAAACCTGAAAATTAGCTTGAATTTCTATGCAACAACAATATGTACCAAAATGGATCCAGCCAAACAGGTAACAGGGGAATGACATTCTACTAACCACCAAGCAGCCAGATGGTAATATACATCACTCTGACTACTTCCCAAAACAGACAAAAATGTACAGTGACAATTTTGCACTGATAACAGAAGGGTTTCAGCATAGCCCTTACACAGCACCTCTTACCCTGTGCACTCTTCTCCACGAAGTTCTCAGGACTGCTCTGGACTGCAGTGCTTACAGCAGCTTGCTGAGTGACAGAAGTCCCTGGAAGCTGCTGGATCGCTGCAGTGGACTGGGTAGCGTGTTTGGAAGGAGATTTTTGATTTGCTACTGTAGGCTTGCTGGATGAGTAGAAGGAACTCAGAGTCTGTGGTTTGTGAGTTTGACTCTCTCTGTCCAGGAGTTTGTCTAAAATCTTTAACAGCAAGGAAAAAAAAAAGGAAGAGCCATTACACTAAGACATAGAGGGAAAGTACCAAAGCAGCTTCCTGGTGGACAATTAAATTCCATTTGGTTGGAAAAAAAAGAAAATGTTTATTCTCTAGAAAGTAGGCATCGTCTTCCTGCACTGAAGATCAGTGATGCACAGTTGAGAGCCATGTGGCCTACATTACTGAAGAAGCAGATTCATTTGTACTCGGCAATATCCCCATTTTCACTTCAAAAAGCCACTGGCTTTATTTGGAAAGCACCCAAAACTCACAATACAGAAGTAATTCTGGTACATCAAGGACAGAACAGAGGACTCTATGTTTAGTTCTGCCAGTCCTTAGATGTTCTTGTTTAAGTCACCAAAATTCTTTGCTCACCATCCAAAAAATCCTGTCATATCATTATTGAGAAACTGGTAAAGCCTTCTGAGACTTTCAGACACTAGAGAAACTGCCTTCTACCAGCCTACAATAACTCTTTCTTATCCTTACTTATTACATAATTGGGGAAAAACGCATGACCACATTTTATAGGTTTGTCCATTTCTACTGTTCATTCTCCACACAAAATGAACACCACGAGCATTTATTTGCAGATCACTGATATCACAGTGTCCTTGTTATTCCCTGTAGCAGAGAAGAGTATAGCAAAAGTGCTTCTACTTTAGGAGACAGAAAGACACTAATAATATTCTTGCTGGGTAGAAGTGTTTCTGAATATAAAAGATTAATAAAACCCTTCCCTAAAGCTTCAGCAGTTTTTGATATTTTTCCTGCTTTGTGGTGGAGGGGGCAGAGTTTTACTATCTTTCTTGCATAGGAAATTGAGGCACAGGTGGACTAAACTAGTATATCAAAGAGGTGAGAGATTAACAAACAAAGGGTTTGCTAGATACACTGTTCTGCAGGCCAACATCCCTGCAGCAAAACAGAATCAATCCCCAGACCACACACATGGTGCACACTGGAAACCCCTGGGACAAAGGACTTGTTTTAGCAGGTAAGCAAAAGCATTAAAAGCAGTGAGAATGCATCTCCCAACTGGACCTTAAGAAACCCATGGAAAGAGTGCCTCTTCCAGGGCAATGCACACTGCACAATCAGATTTTGCATCAGTGGAAGAACACAAACACTACCACATAGCTTGTAAATCATCAGTACATGACAAAGCAACTTACACTCACTGGCAAAACTATCAAATCCGTCAAAACCCAAACATGGTTTGGTCTGCATCTCCCTCTCCCCTTTTAAAGGGAAACTCACCTTCTTCAGCTTAGATTGATCATCCTTGTAAGTAATCATCAGGGCTAGTGCCAGATCCCCTTTCTCCCTTCGGGTGCCTTCACACAACAGAGGATGTTCTGCTTCACTGACAGTTGTTTTCATGCCTGCAGGCCAGAAAAGAGGGGATGAACGGACAAGTGAGCCCATGGGACTACACCACATCCTGAACACTATCTATACCTCAGACTATTTTATTCACTTCCCTGTCACAGGCAAAAGAAGATTCCACCCCCCCCCCCCATTTTTCTGTTAACTTCAGAAGTAGGTCATTAATACACAGGAGCTGCTGTCTATCCCCAGAATACTAAGCTTGCTACAACTCTCAGAACAACCAGATCCTAATATGCCACAGGAAAAGAGTCCAGGCAAACCCACAACTCCATCTTGAAACAAACTTTTCCAGTTTCTGCAGATGCTACAAGCCAGCATTCCCACACCATAAAGAACTCATCTTCCTCCTTTCAGAGATGAGGAAAGAGAGGACAGGCCTTGTTTAATCCATTATATTCCCTTTTGCATGCTGCTTTAAAACAGGCATATAGAATTGTTGACATTATATATATAATCACTGCTTTGTTGTTGAAGCTGATAAATGATGCAAGATTCCAGTATTATGCTAAGATCCTGAATTATATGATAATCTTGAGAGTACTTCTGCTTGTCTTTCACTATCATTGTCTAACCTCTTCTGAAATGATTGCCTTTTGTTGTCTGAAACTGGCCATCTCCATTAAAGCCCAGGCAATACATCCTCTGTGACAAAAGAGCAAGAAGAAAGCTAAAACTCATGTTACTACTTTAACATTCAGTTCCTGTCCTGTATTCTCCTTCCATTTCTCACAGCTTTGCAGAGGTACCTCAACCCTGGCATGCAGAATCCTTCTGCATCTGGTTCTGATAAACTGTGCAAACACTTTCATTTCTGCACCAAACTGGAATCAACTACTAACTCTCACCATCTACAATGAGGCAGGATGCAGAACATGGATGAAAAAGGACATTTCTTGCAAAAGACTCTTACCAAGAGCAGCAACAGCTGCCTCAAAACCAAGCTCTTCGTCTCCAGGCATTTCATTATTCCAATTACGGCTTGGGGGTCTAGAGCCTGTAGGAGAAACCACTGAAAGAAGACGAGAATTAGTGGTCACCTTTCAAACTAGACCTCAAGGTAAAAGCCATTTCTGAGAGCTTTCTGAATTTGCAGAGCTTCCTGTGGTCCTATTACCTTGTACCAGCTTCACGACCACAGCACTGTCTTGGTTTTTTTTCCCTTTCTCTCTCTAAACTCAGAAGGCTCCAAACCAGGCAGGTATATTGCCAAGTCCTTCTAATCCTAGGTTGTTGCATTCTTTTTTAAATACTAGTTTTATATTAGCTTCCTCTGAATACAACCAGCATAAGATTAGAAAAGTCAGTCATTTATAACTATTTTACAAACACACACAGAGTGCTGAAATGTGGTAAGTTTCCAGTCGGTTTCAAATGTAAGCAGAAGGAGAGATAATTCCATTAGAGCACAAAGTACCTCTAGAGCAACATGGAGGTGAAGAGCAAGCACAGTGTGTGAAGAATCAAGATTAGGTTGTTCTTACACAGAAGACAGTTTCTCTTTGAAAACCCCTCAAGACCTGGCATCTCAGAACATGCCTTTTGCACACTCAAGCCAATGCAGACAGTACCTGGAGTGCACAGAACATCAAATATAAAGCTAGCCAACATCAGAGGCAGGACAGGACGGTAATCACATAATGTCCCTTCTCGCAGTTCTTCAGCTCTTCCTCGAATAGTGTTCATCTCATTAGTGCCCAAGGGAATCTTCTTCAAGAGGGCTACAATCTCAGACTCCTGATACGCCAGCTTCACCTGGTAGTATCCACAAGGAAACAGAAGAAGCTGTCATCAGCACAGGCCCTGTCAGTAGTGGACCATTTTTCCCTATACATATGTTAAGGTACAGCAATAGTTTTTATTGGATCATTAAATTACAGCAACTCTTAACACCCTATCCACCTTTACCATTCTCTCCACATAGAACACAGATTTTCAAATCTAATACAAGTCTTGCCTCATATTTATACACAATTTTTTTTACTCAAAGTATCACTCGAGCTGCATACAGAAAAACAACACATCAGCTTTCATAAGAACATCGGGAGAAGCATTTAACTGTATAAGTCAGTGGAAAAGGTGATTACTCTTAATTGTAGGAAAAAAGGATGCTATGTTAAGTAATATACCCATTTGAGGCAACAGAGACTGACTAGCAGAAGAATTGGCATGGGGTAGCAGCATGTACGCCACCAGGATGAAGACCATTACATTTCACTACTCTGTGGCATTTCTGCATTCTCTCCATTCTTAACATGTGAAAGTGATTGTTTCCTTTTAGCTAGCAAGCGACTGCCAATCTCACAATCTTCTAATCAGACTGTAAAAAGTACAGATAATCAGTGTAACGTGTAGTTGGTGGACACCTAGCAACAATACACACCTCCAGGGACTGCACAACCCTGCAGTGAAAAGCAAGGCAGCTGCAAATCACACAGACAAGGTCTTAATTGGACACTTCTTTTTTTCTAAACAGGAAGCCTAATAGTAATCAAGCAGTGTCCAACATAATATGCCTGCACAATGCACGTGTTCACTTGCCAACAAATGAGATATCAGCAAGAGCAACAATTTTCAAACATGTAACAATTGCACCAACTCACCCTAAGGAATAAGTTTCAAACCATTTCACCAATGCAAATATGGACAATTCCATTTACAAATGGCTTTATTTTCCCCAGATTAGCCAAGCAAACTGGAAACATATTTAAGATAAGTAGTAAACTGTTCTAATTTACATAATATATTCATAAGAGATTTTGTATTCATTTAAGTATTTTCAAGCCTGTAGCTTCATGTGAAATCAAGGCTTGTTGGCACATGAGGTCTGAGCTTCCTATCAATGCAGGTAATGCCAGATGAAGTGATACTTCTAATCATTTTTCTGGCAGATCAACATGTGCTAATGGGATGTGCACACAATCCATTTAGTCCTGCTGCAATCAATTTTAAGGAAACATATAAAAGCATAACCAAACTCCCAAAGCTGAAATGGGAACCACATGAGCAAAAGCATTCAAGCAGCACAATGTTGCTTATGGATACTGCCTTTTTGAGATGTTTCATACCTCCAGAGCCTTTGTAGAGGCAGGTGGTCTCTGCAGCTCCAGAGCAAACATTCCTATTCGGAAGGCCAGGTTGTGGTACTCCAGCCGCTCACTCAACACAGTCAGCAGGAAAGCAGCTTTAGACAAAGTGTTGGTTGCCATCCAAGTCTGCTTGCTGGTTGATACCTTGTTCTTTTTGCCCTGTTTGAGGAGGAATTTGTCACAGGACACTTTCCTAAACATCCTAAATGATTCTATGTTTGTTCTCCTACCCTTTGCAATAATCAGTGGACAGCAGAAAGAATAAAACACATTTAAATTTTATTCCCCTTGCTGAGGAATCACAAATCCCAGTGGTTACTGATGAACATCATTCCTTCCCCTATCTCACCCCAGCACAATACAGTGGAAGAGCTGGCCTGTTGATAAAACATATGTCCACTATTGGACTGATGCTGTGCAGGCAGATGTTGCGTGCCTGTGCCTTCCAAAGGAACCCTTCCATACAACAAACACTGCTTAGTGCCACTACAAGTGATTTTCCAGAAGTTTATGCTTATTTCTTTCCTCTCCAACCCTCTGTCCTGAAACAGCAAAAATTCTAACATTTCCAGTGGTGCACATTATTAAATAGGAGACTAAGGTTTTGGAGAGAACCACAAGAAACAGGCAGGTCACCTGCACAGAGCTGCACAAAAATCAAGACTTCTTATGTCTGCTGTATAATCTCATAGCACACAGTAGCAGCTATTTCTTAAACAAAACATCCTTTGAAGCTGATGTTAAATAGCGTGGGTTTTGTTCAGTGAGATTTAAAATAGATTCCTAAAGGAGCTGCAGCTTTTAGCAGACAAACCAAGCTTCTCTCTGAAGCATAAGAAAAAGTGAAGAAGCTTTTAACTAAACTTGAGTTTCTGAAGACTCCAAGGCCTGCTGAATGGCCTCTTACTTTTTTTCTCCCTTTTATTCACCCACACATGCACAGTGATCAGGCACATTAATGACATCCAGAGAAGTTCAACCCAGAGGAAGTATCAGTGAAGGGCCTTGAATCACAGCAAATGAGAAATGCCTGGGAATGCTGTTGTATCCATCCCACATATTCCTTCTAACTTACCCTCTACCTCCAAAACTAGACAAGCGCTCTCTCTCTACCTTAGTTGGTGGCTGCTCCACTTTGAGATCTGGAGGGTTGGCCAGTAGGTCCCTGGCGAGCTCTACAGTTAAGCGGCATGCTTCATTACTGTATCCATGTGCATACAGGGCCTCTGCACAGGCAAACAGGATCTGCAAGAAAGAACAGATGGTCATATTCAAACCACACTACCCCAGGCTGGAGCTAGCTCAAACCACTTGTCTCAAAGACTCTGCAAACACAATTCTCAATTAATTTCTGCAGCAGGTGTTCTCAGAGTCCTCCTTGCCTGGACCTTTACCACCATCCCTTTAAGCACTCCGCTAAAAAGCCTTTTCTTCCATGATTAAGTCCCATCCTCCCTCCAAGTGCTATAAGAGATCAGAGAATAACTCAAAAAAACCTAAAACGCAAACTGACTGACTATAACCATTTACATGTATCTCCATTTCAGCTGCTTGCTCATATAGGTGCAAGATCTAAACATATTTTGAGGTTATTACACGAATGTGACACAGTCTATTTAGATTGCCTCTGGCTTTCCAGAGAATTTCTGCCTACATGGTTGGATTTAAATTTTTCCTGCTGGGCATGCCTCGGTCTTACTTATTTTTAATCTCAGCTCAATTTTGCCATTTCCAAGAGTGAGACTAGGAAAGAAGCACATACTGTTTTGCCTACATTTGTAAATCCTGGAGTGTGAGATGGGACCAGCTAAAACTGGGACACACTTAAGTTAGCACAGAAATAGGGAGTCAAGTTTGTGGTAAACAGACATGTGACGCCACTGCATTAAGACTGTAGATACCTTATGATACAATGGGTCATGACATTATAGTTATGCACTTGATTTAACAACATACTAGGTTAAGTATGACAGCTAGGAGGGTGGCGAGACCATGATGTATACATCACATGTTTTGAACTAGATTCAGCTCACCTCCATCCGGTTCTCCTGCTCCAGAGGCTTTATACCAGCAAATATATCCTGCTCCTCTTCATTTCCTCCTTCAGCTTTGTCATCATCTTCCTTGGCTACCTCTTGTGGATTCAGATAGTATACCTGGTAATCGTCTTCCTCTTCTCCATCATCCCCTCCCCCTGCTGCACCATTCTCTCCCACTTCTTCTGGCTTCAGGCTCACACCACCGCTGTTCTCATCTGCAGAAGGCAGGTCATCATCACCACTACCCATTTCCCCCACAGAATCCTTGGGTGATTTCTTGGCCATGGAACTGCTCCTGACACTGGGCTCAGGTCCCTCAGAGAAGTAGACCCCACCATCCTCCTCAAAGGTGTCCCTGTAGCTCCTGCTCAGTGGGCTTTCTGTAAAACTAAACGTGTTGCTGGCTTCTGCCCCCAGAGCCAAGCTGCTGTCATCCAGGCTCATCTCTGCCAAGTCCGGCTCCAGAGAGCTGTCTTCACTGCTCATGCGGCGTTTCCCACTATGTTTACTGGTCAAGCCTTTGCTCACTGGCAACTTTGCTTTACCCACTGCAGTCTTATACACAGCTTTATCACCTTCTGCTGAAAGTCGTCTGAGAATCCTCTGCGGCGTTTCAGAGACAACTTTCCGCTTTCCAGTAAGTTCCTTTGGACGAACTGCTGGCTCCTGGGGAGAGGGACGCAGCCTGTCCCCAGGCTGCAGACATGGTCCCCCGGGCTCCTGTCCGTGGGTTCTACCAGCCTCACAGGCAGTTTCTGCACACTGCAACCGGCAGCTCCTCTGCTGGATGGCCTTTACCCAACAGAATGAGTTCTTCTTGTCAGTGCTGCTATATGTAATCCCGGGAATGGGATAAGCTTCCTCCCAGTTGAAGTAACAGGCTTCCACAGCTGGCTTGAAACCCTGGAAGAGCTTCTCCAGTGATTTCTTGTGCTGACCCCTCTTAACATTATCTATGACTTTCAGCTGCCACTGTCTGAGCTGTGAGCAAAGGTCCCTGCGCCTAAGAGAAGAAGTAAGAGGACAGGTTAGAAAGAAGACACAAAATGCACCTGTGACAAACTACCTCTTAACCCACCGAACACCACCTCCTTTTGGTCAGAAAAATCTTCTGCTGAATTAAGTATAGACAGCATTAGTAAGAAGACAGGCTGAAAAAAGGAAATAGGTATATTAACAACCAAGTCCTAGACAGGCAGTGATATAGAAGCAAAATGTGAACAGTACCAACATGAAAGCATGATACAAACTGGGAGGTTTCAAATGAAATACTGTCTGCCCGGTTTGCTTATCTGCCCCAGATAAGGTATTAGCAATGTGAGCCTCAGCAGTCTGAGACCAGAGGGTGCCATGGGGAACTGCTCTTGGAATCTTTCATAAAACAGTTTGCAGCAGCTGTGAAATGGCCCTGTGAACAACTCCAGTCAAGACGTTCAAAAGTACAATCTAAGCAGCGTACCCAGGGAAGCACAATGCCAGACAGGAACCTAATCTACTTCCCATGCACTTACCTCTTTACCCTGGCATGCTTATCTAGAGCCCAACAATTTAATTTAGGATTTAGCAGGCTGTCCTCAGGAGAATAAACTGTTGCAAGCCATAGGCACAGAACAAGACAAAAATAACTGATGTTCAAATAACTCTGAGGAAGAAGCAAGCTGGTAGGGTTATATAGACTTAAATTACACAGCAGTTAGTTCCATGCCCCATATTACCATGGGAAAAACAAAGTATTTTTTCATTTCCCAGCTCCGAATCTCAGGTAGGGCCTAAGCATATTGGCAAGATAGTCTAAATGGATTACACGTTTGGGTGATCTAATTCAAGAAGAGGAGAAGACATTTCTAGAAATTGCACCAAGTGTCTGAATCAACTGCCATCTTGTTTCTGCCACAGATTTCAGAGATCTGAGGTACAAGCCCAACACTTCGATCCTCCCAGATTTCCTATCAAAAGCAAAAGAACAAAAAAAATCAAATCAAAACAGGGTGACCCAATTTAGGTGCAAAGGGTCTTAGGACAAAAGGGTCTAAACAAAATGGACTGCTTCTATTTGCTCATTAAAGAAGTTAATCAACAAGGGAGCAGACTGGTAGGGCTTAATCAAGGAGAGGATTTTCAGAAGGAAAAAGAAGGGGGAACTACTCAGGAAAGGTAACATAAGGATGAGAGTCTGCAATGAATTAGGAATGAGGTAGCAAGTCTCCTTATGATTCACTGGAAAGAATAGCAAGGATGGGTAGAAGAGAGTTCTTCTTGGTGACTATTCAAACGCCAAGAGAATAGGTAATCAAGGAGCATTTCAATTTTGCATGAGCTCAAGTAGGAGATCTGAGCAAATCTGAACTGCATCAGATAACTCAAATATGAATACACATAGCACAACTTCATACTTTATTAAAAGCCAAAATCTTTTATGGTTTTTCTATGTGATCTGATTGATGTTTGTGTTTATTTTAAGCTTCATTCCGAGGTTCCTCCAGTTTTTGATTTGTCTTCATCTCCTATATTTAGCTACTTCATATTGTAAACTGTACAAGACAGAAACTGCATCCATTTTAGTGTCCCTGATGTACCTTACACAGATAAGGCACTTTATTAATGTTACGCAACAATTCAGAGAAAGCAAATCCTGTTAATGTGTAACTGTATTGAAAATACCATCCTGTTTTCATTTGTTCTGAAAAACCTTTTCTGAGCACTTATAGGACATTAAACTAATTCACTACATTTTACACAACACACTTTGTAGACTACATGTACAAAATAAATTATTACAATGTCAACCACAGTATCTCAACACATGCCCTCAGTACCTCCACTGCTATTCAACTGGTGCTAAATAAAGATGGCAGTGATTAACCAAGGCACAATATGCTTTAGAAACCTGAAGAATCCTCACAATTTTTCCTCGGACAATTGAAAACACTGACTGAAAATCACACACCAGTGACTCGGTTTACCAATACACTGCAGAGAATAAACTCCCTAAGAGCACAGAAAGCAAGAAATGGTTCATCTTGAAATAGACAACAGTGAATGATTGGGCTAAACAGAAATCCATTAAACTGCTGAATAGTTAAATTTAGAAAGCATTAAAATTTATTGGTAGCCGGTGTTATCATTCAATGAAATGTTCTCCACTGGGACACTGAAATGCAGAATTACACTCATATGTAAAAGAGAGCTCTCAGAAAACAAATTATTCACACCACATGATGTTGCTAAGAGTGAGCAGCAATAGCAATTAAAGTTTAAAGTAATAATAGTGCTCTTAAACCTTACACAGCGCATAGTCCAGAAGGACTAATGGCTGAACAGGTAATGAGGTAATGATACAAACACAAGACATCTACAGGAAGAAACTCTTGAGCGTGCTTGAATATCACAGAAATAAATGAGACACTGGATCTGACTCTGGTGCTCACCTCTGTGGACTAATAGTTGGGTCAAGGACAGCCAGCCTCCAAAGAACCACCATCTCATCACACATACTTGCACAGGCATGAGCAGCTACTTCTGACTGGCCATTGCTGCGTCCTGTGTGCCCGCTAGCACTGCTGTGTGATGCAGATGTTCGTACACTGTACCACCACCCAGTTATCTGCAGAAGAAAAAGTTCAGTGAGCTGTGTTGTGGCCAACATCTCATCCCCTGTTCTCACTTAACCTCATAACCACAAGGAAATGGGATCTGTAGCTAGCACCATGTTTTCACTTGACTCCAAAATAACTATGAGCATTAAAGCAGTATTGGTTTGTGAGAACTAAGGGCCTTTCAAAACTTCTCTGGTTAGAAGGCACATGCCCACAGAACAAAACAATCACAGGAGGTTCTCTTACTAGAGGCCTTCAAACTTGGAGGGAAAAAGAGAACAAATGTCATAAATGAAGCATTTCCTTTCCCCTGCTCAAAGTTGAGGTATGTGATAGAGCAATAAGGAAACTTACACTTCAATTTGTATTACAGAGCAAGATCAGTGTCCTGAACTGTCAAAGGAAACCTTTTTCCTAATATTATTAAAAAAATATATATATAAAAAAATTTATTACTTAAACCCATCAAAAGATATCTTCTACAAAAATAACAAAAGAATCTGAGATTCTACCACCCAACATATATCTTTAGTTTTTATCAAAATGACAGCTCATATGTGATGTACATTGTTTAGAAAAAAAAAACATTAAAATAAATCACCTTGACTGGGCAGAAATCAAATCAAATGTGCTGAACAAGAGTTGACTCCATATATTCATGTTAAAGGATTTAGGTATTTTTGGGATACAGTATAAATCAGCATGAGACCAAACTGTAACATAATTTTAGCGTGAAGAAGCACATGCCCATAATGCATACAGACTGTTAAAAAAAAATTTATTCAGCCATGGATTGTACAGGCACATGGCACCAGCCACTGGCTCAGCCTGGTTCCCCAGAATTTCCCCCCCAGAGCAAAGAGATTTGAATACCTGCTCATAGTTGAGACACTGGTCAGTCAGAATCTCCAGCAAAGGAGCTGCATTGCTATCCCGTCTCTTAAACATCTCCCGCACAATGGAAAGCAGGTTCCAGATTCCTTCAGGCTCTCTTCCTCGCAGGGGACGCAGGAGACAGGCCCACTCAGCAGCAGCTGGTGGCTCCGTGGAAGAGAGATACATTGAATTCACATCACTGTAGATAAAACAGAAGAGCAGGGATGAGAAAAAAATAAATCAAGCACAGCCATACAAAATCTTGAGTATATTCTACATCCAGAAGTATATTTGTACCTTAAATGGGACAGACATGCATAACCTAAAAGACAGGATGCATAACAAGACTGAGAACACCATACAAGCAAGGTATTGTGCAAATACAGTGTGCTCTACTGAAATAACATTGGACAAGCTATGCAAAAATGCAGTCCAGAAGAGTGACCACAAAACTAAGCATCCTTCAGTCCATGGCATCACATAAGGGTACAGGCTATACAGTGAATGAGCTTAGAGGTTACATGAATATCACATTTTCCCTTCAATGGGAAACAGTTTACCTGAAAACAACAGGAGAGGGTCCACAGAATTTATGAAGGGTTTTCTTTATGTTGTCACTCAGAGTAGATTCATCTAAGTACCAGGTGCTTTGATCTGATGCAGAGGGTCCAGCAGTGGGATCTTGACAAAAGAATAACACATATACAGTCTGCAGGCTTTGAAGATATTTTCCTCTGTGTGCCCAACCACAGAGATTACAGGGAGCACACAGGCAGTGTTACTCAGTTTATTTAACCCATTGCAGAACTCACTATTCAGAACTATCTCAAAATGCTATCATAACATTACCTTAACCACTGACAACACTAAATTGGGAGACATGGCTGGCATGCTGAATGGTAGTGCTACAACCAGTGGGACTAGGAGGAATTCAAGGACTGTACCAACAGAAACCTCATGAAGTTCAGTGAGGAAAAATGTAAACTTCTGTACCTGGGACAGAAAACCCCATGCATCAGTACAGATTGAAAACCAAATGGCTGAGTAGCTGATAGGGTTTGGTGATTATGGTGGATGCCAAGCTGAACACAAACCAACGGCAAACTTTCACTAAAAACACAAAACAAAAAAACCAACCTGCAAACTAGGCTATATTAAGAAAAGCACAGCTAGCAGATTTAAGGAACTTATTTTATGGCCCTCTACCTGGCACTGTGAAGTTACACCTGGAATACTGTATCCAGTTTTGGGTCCCCCAGACCAGGAACGATACTGAGAAACGAGAGGATATAGTGGAGGGGTATCAAGATAGTTGGGGGCACATGACCTATGAGGTGAGACTGAGGAAGATGGGCTAATTTAATCCAAAAAGGAGAGGGTGAGGGGTGATCATTAACAGCCTACAACTACTTGGAATCACAAACACAATGCAGACAAACTCTTCTTGGTAGTAGAAGATGATAAAAAAGGGTATTCATATTGAACATTAGGAAAAAATTCTTGACCAAAAGGGTAATGCAGCACTAAAACGGGAATACTCTGTAACATTTCTGGTAACCAGGACTTGGCTAAGCTAGCCCAAGCCACAGCTAACCCAATCTAGTGTTGCAAACAGTCCTGTTTCAAGTAGGAGCTTGGAGAGGCCCCCTCCAATCAACACTTCCAGGAATTAATACTGACTTAAAAAGAAAAAATCTCTTGTTAGAAAGGTGCATTGCCTGATGCTCCCTTCCTCTGCATACACTCCAAGGCATCCATTACCCCAGCAAGTGCCTGTTGCTGTGCCATATATGCATGCAAATGCCTGTGCTTATCCCTTTTCCTTGAACTCCACCTGCAATCCCAGCTACATGGTAACAGACCAGTTCAGAAACTCAATGCAATGGAAATATATCCGCTTCCTATCTGACACAGATTACTGAAATAAGATATATCAAGGTTACCTGGGGCTCCACACACTGTGTTGATGGCAGTAGACTGAGAAGATAACAACTCATCCAGCAAGCGCTGAGCAGTTGGAAGAATCTGAAAACGTGAAGCAAACTTTCAATATACACAGTATTTCTTATCCTATACCTAGCCAAAGATAAGCCTGGATTTTCATGATTGAAGCACTCTCATAATTTCAGAAATATCAAATACACAGTCATATTTTCAGAAAGGACTACAGAGGGTGCTAAAGATTACACAATAGCAAACCAGCTGTTACACTTTCTCCTCTCCTTTCTCAAAGCAAACCTATATCCAAGACTTACTTCCTACATTCACACCCTAAGTAGTAAACAAAAGCATCATAGGTTATTAGTTCCCTTCTCATTTCTTGAGGACTAGGAGCCCACAGAGACTGATCCTGCAGATAATTTTGAGAGATGTGAAAGTGACTGCAGTCAAGGTCATAATTTTCCTGCACTTTGAATGCTCTTTATTTCTTGTTCCTAAATCATTTCTCTAAAACCCAAGCTAATGGGAACAGAGGAAAAAACTATAAATTACATCTATACATAACTTTTTGGGCAGACTTTAGCTTATTTACCATCCTGTTAGCAAAGAGACCATATATATATTAACTCAGACTCAATAGTAAACTAATGCAATTTCAGCACTAAACTAATGCAATCATAGCTTCTGGACAGTTCAGAGCATAAGCAGAGAAGGCTCACACCTGACTGCAAAATCCTAAGTAGATATATCCTTAACGTGCTCTTTTTGAAAGAAAAATTCATAGTATAAAGTGTTTTTCCCAAACTAAGTCTGGGCTGAAACCATAGATCCATTTAGCCTTTAGCATGCATGCTTACAACAGGTTAGGCATATAGTCAGGATTTAAATGACTTGCAACGGAACATCTGATATACCCCCACCTCTCTCTGCACAACAGCTGAGGTTAAAGATCACACTTACCGTAAAGCAAGGCACATTCAGTACACCTATATTTGCAAATAATATGGACCCATCTCAAACAGATGTAAGAAAAACAACAGTTCAGAAGGATATTTTGCATTTGAGTCACCTGAAGAAACAAACCCAACATTAAGCTATTCTTGTACCTTTTTACACTACTACATATTTTAAGTCACCACGAAGCAGAAAAGTCACAGGTCTAGGCAATGTCACACCTTAAGGTTGAAGTATCAGGGACCTGCAGTGACTCTCCTTCAGGCATTTTTGCCAAGATATTCATATTTAATTGGAGTAGGAGTACTGGCTTCATGAAGGGAAATAGCTCTTGGGAGAAGAACTGGGTAATAAACTCCAGCTGCTCAGAACCACTGACATTTTCATAGATACAGAAAACACTTTCTACAGAGATTTTGAAAAACATCTCCTTATCTAGCTGCATTCCCACAGACCACCTTCCCTTTACACTTGAAAGTACTTCAGCATTATATTACTGTACCATAATGTAATTCACAACCTGGAAATAAGGATAAAATAGAAACAGGTGTACAGCCGACTAATTCTACATCATGTAGTCAAAATACGGGGTCCCAACATATCAGAGTATCTATCTCCACTCAGAAATCTTGAAGACCAGGAATGAGACTGTTGGAAGAGTTTGGGGTGTGCCTCACTTTTTTCAAGGGAATTATACAACACAGGTTAAGATGCATCTGCCAATAAAACCTAAACTTCTCTGTTGGGCAGCATCCATCAGATTATCTGGCAAGATAGTAATAACTAAATTAAATAATCCAGATGTTCCTGGGTGCACAGCTGGTACACATGACCAAAGGAGAAATAAACCCTGCAAAAAGGAGCAGACACAGAATATTTGAAAGCAAACAACTCACATGCCATTCAGGAAACAACTACTACCACTGCTAGCCTTTCAAAACCCTCCTTTGGTGCTTCAAAAGCACCAAACTGTGTGACATAAAGCTCCGAGTCCTTAAGGAGAGAAGAAAAGCTTTGTCTGTTATGTAATGCAGCATGAAGCACACGCTATTGGTGCTGAACTCTCAGAAACAAAAAAGCAAGTATTTTTATATCACTTTCATATAATATGATTCCTCTATTTCCTCTCATAAGAAGATTAGCATTTCTGTAGGCAATTTAGAGGATGTTTCAGCAACAGAATATCTTAGTGTCCCAAGCACAGCACCATAATATGAATTTTAGGTACATGCTGACAGGAATCTAACTCGTACTTAAGACATTATGCATGCACTACTGAAATGTGACAGATACCCATGCAGTTCAGTTTTTCTGAACCTCCTTTGGTTGAACCAGCATAAGAAAGTTGCCAAGCCCTTATATTTTTGAAGCAAACATTTCACAATCACTTAGGTATTCCTGTATATTTTGTGCAAGCATTTTAGGCAGATGATATAAATGACCCAACCTTGAACAACAGATATTTAAGAAATAAAAGAACAGGTTTTTGCCTTTGACTAATAAAATTTCATGTCTATTGCTTTCCATAACCCAAATTATTCTTTTGAATCACCAAGAAGCTACACTGGGGGAAGTCAAAAGGTCACCAATTGGGTGCATTAGAAAGTGCTCATCTAAGGCATATACAACACATCCCCTGGGTAGTCTTCTCCACTTAACTAACCAAACATACAAAAAAGAAGAAGCCTGATTTTTCTGACCTAAGTTTTTCACCACCATGCATTTATTTTATTGTGCTTGATCTTCCACAAGCTAAGCACATATTCATGCTAATATGACCAGCCACCACTCTTCTTTCTCCTTTTAAAACACTTCTAATCTTTTACTTGGCAATAGACAATTGTCAAATAATAGAATGGCAAACCTGAAAAGGGCAACAACTGAAAGCCTTCCCAGCAACTCACAATCAAATAGCATAACCGGTTATCTTGCAACAAAAGACATTATATAAATTGACCTGGAATAAAGATAACTGAATTTAACAAAAAGCCAGTCCTACCAATTGTCCCCATTTACCTGTTGTGGAAGTTCACTGATTAGGTACTGAGCAAATTTTTGCAGTTGGTCTCTTTGTAGCCGAGACAAGGACTCAGAAACAGGTGCTCGTAAGCATACCGCAGATGCCTGAAGAAAGAAAAGGAGATATAAACTGCCATTAACAGGTCAGACTTAATGAAGCTGTGTCCACTGAATGGATGAAGTGTCATGAACAGTAGCTATGCTCATGCATAATTATGCTCGGTCTTGATGGACAATTTTTTTTTCTGTAATTATGTGGTGTGTCGCAGATAAGATGCAAATAAGCTGTCTAGGCTTTATAAAAACTGTTTTTAAGAGTTTCTTTTCAAGGAAACTGCTTTAACAGCTGTGCTTAAGATCTGTTGTTGCTAGCAATTGCACAAATACTGGCAGGGATTTCACAAACAAACCTCTAAAATAAGACATTATTCTTTAAGCTTCTGGCAAACCAACCAGCTCGGGGGGGGGGGGCTGTTTCACAGAATCACAGCCACCTCATTTATCTCATCAGAGGTTTTTTCTTCAATCTTAAAATCAGACTCTTTCCATATCTTAGAACAACTTAGATGATAAAAAAAAACACCACTAGTTTCTTAACCTTTTTCACTCTACAGCATAAAAAATGGCACTTACCTAAAATTTAACCTGGAAACAGGCAAGAGCAGTTTGATAATAAAGATGCTTCTGATATTGATTTGTCTACATAGAGCAATATACCTTGGCTTGTAACTTGCTAGTGTCAGCAGTCAGTATATACAAACATGAAAATCCTTTCAGTATCATTTTTCAGGTAGAAGAAAGGATTGGAGGGAAAAGAATGATCTTTATCTTACACAGGCTCCAAACTTTCTGAGTGTAAATAATATAAATGAAAATTTGTTTCCTATCCTTACTCTCTGTACCCACCTTTTAAAACCGGAACTAATAATGCAAAGCAGAACCATTTTTTTGCCAACTCTCCGGTCGTAAGTACAGAAAGTATACCAATATTCCAATGATTTCACAAGAGTATCAATTTAAGCCTATTACAATTGTCCATTGTGAAATATTAACAAGCTTCAGCAGGTTAATTAGCACTTATTTAAGAATCTGGAGTTGATCATAAGCATGTTAGCTATAAAATGTTCTGTGGCAGCAGAAAATCTTCTGTTCCTTTCAATCATCCAAGCTTAATCCTTCCTTAAGATGTATTTCTCAGCTTCCCAAAGACTGAGAAAATTAATCTGTATGCAAGACTGAACCCTCAACTTGTGTATTTCATGTTGATTCTATGCATTTTCACCTGGAGTTTGTTGGGATAAGAAACACCTACTTTTCACTCTATACAAGGCCACACAGAATACAAGCAGTCAAATAAAAACATAAAACTTAACTGACTTTGAAACCTACAAGTCAAAATGACACTTATCTGCCTCAGTATGTGTTAAAATGAACTGGTGAACATAAAGGCCAACAGTGATCAAAATTACTTTCCTTCTGCACTCTGAATGATCAAACAACTTGAAAGAAAGAGCTTTCAAAGCCCATATTTACAAAGACTTTCCATAAAAGACTAATTATTGGTAACCTTTTACTCCTCGCAGAACTGAAGGAAGAATGAGTAATTCTAGCATTTAAATGAGAAACAGGAAGGGGCCAAAAAGGGCTCTGTATCTACCCTTCACAATTTGCACATTATCAAAGGACATTCTGCAGTTTAGAGCCTCAGACAGTTCACTCTGCAGACTGCAACTGTGAGCACACATTTGCACAATCTGTAACCAAAAGGAGTGCCAAGAACAATTTCCCTAAAGAGAGTGCATGTTGCATAAAACTGTAACGAGGAGAGACTCAGAGAAGATGCCTAGGGGAGAGCAGAACTGTATTTAAAGGCCTACATTGTGTATCCGGAAGAGGCAGAGCGCCACGACGTGAGCACACCACTTGGCCCCAGCTCCGCAGGTACAGCTGCATGACGTGATCCTGCATCGATCAAACATCACCGCCACGTTGTACGCACCTTTGGGTGGCACCATCTGTGGGGGTACCACAGTGGCACTCAGATGGAAACCTGTTAAAATTCAAAAGTCTCAAGTTACTCTTCTGGTGCTTGGGAGACAGATTCAGCTAGCATGGAAATTTAGGTATGTGCCATTTAAACAGCAAAACAACGTGTCTAGCAATCACATCCATATAGGGATGGACATGGATCTAGAGTCTCCAGCACTTGTTTCTTCCCTATCAGCTACAGCAGAATATTAGCAGAGAGGCATAACATGTTATGAGAGGTTCAAAAATACCAGCTTTTAATACATTAAATTTATATATTTATTTCTATTAATGTTTAACAAAGAAAAGCAGAACTGGATAAAGCCATCACTGAAAAGTGTGGGGTTTTGATCACAGGGTCAAAGCTAGACTATACATATTTTAGGCATGATTTCTATGTTAATTAACTCTGGCAACAGTGCAGAACAGGGTACGTGACTTCTTCATAATTATTTCCAAGTCAGTCAACTTTCACAATTTTACAGTGAACTAAAGAAGGCAGCACTTACACCTGAACACTTACTTTCATTTTGTGGCTTCAGACGCTACTCATTTCTCATAAATTATGTACCTCCTTGCAATTTTTCAAATATCCCATTTTTATGAACCATGTACTCAGAAAACAAAAAAACCCTCTTGCTTAGATTAAAATCAATGGAAAAGGGAAATTTCAGCAATAACACATTAATGAATCCAGCCCCATTAATCTGTGATCAAACAAATAAATTATTAATCTCATCTCGGGCAGGATGACAAAGAACTTTAATGAGGCTTGGCTTCATGTAAACTCATGTACAATGCATACCACTTGTAGTCATAATGCAGCTTCCTCTACAGATAATGGTTATCCAGAGGCATACATATTACAAGCAGGAAAAGGCCATCAGCAGCATGAATCTTCTACTTGTCTTGAAGGTCCCTATCACCAGTTAATCATCCTCTACAGCAATGAGTATCAGCCTCAGAGCCTTTTTACTAGTCTCAAATTCAGTTTTAATGAAGCACAGAAAGCACCATGGGTATCAAAGCCAAAACAAAAATTCAGTCCAACAATCTACCTTAAGTGAAAAAATATGGCTTGGGACACATGATTGAAATAGTTTCTCCATCATCAGCACAGGGAAGTAAATTATAAATCCACACTACTAAGTTTTTATTATGATATTGTGAGATTATAACGTTCAGGAGTGTTCATGAGTGCACGTGACCTACTAAATCCCATGTAAAATGATGTGCACTATTTCTTCCTCAATCCCCATGCCAATACAAACTTGCTATTACCTTGCTTAACCTTCCTATTTCTCCTGTTCACCAGAATTCAAATCCTCTTAATGATGTGGATGATTATTTTGATTAGTACACATAATGCCACCCAAATTCTTCAGCCATTTTAGCAATTGGAACAGAATCAAAACAAAAGAAGGCATTCACTACAAAATTACTGCACTGCTTATTACTAGCTACAGTTCTAATTTATGTTCCACACTTGGATAATACAACCCAAACAGTTCAGCTAGTCCTTCTGTTATACTGGAAGCATCTCAGACTAATGCCAAAATGCCCTAATTTTCACAAAAGCAAATTAAGCATTTCACAAATTGGAATTGCAGCAATTCTGTTTCACTGAGAAAAAGAAGTATTTGAAAGGTGTTAGAGAAGAATGGGTCACAGCTATATACTCTTATCAAGCTCCTACCATGAAATTTGTATTTGTATACTGTCCTGGTTTCAGCTGAGATTGAGTTAATTTTCTTTAGAGTGGCTGGTATGGGGCTATGTTTTGGATTTGTGCTGAAAACAGTGTTGATAATACAGAGATGTTTTAGTAGTTGCTGCACTAGCCAAGGACTTTTCAGCTTCCCATGCTCTGCCAGGTGCAGAAGAAGCTGGGAGGGGACACAGCCAGGATAGTTGATCCAAACTGACCAAAGGGCTATTCCATACCACATGACATCATGCTCAGTAT
The DNA here is from genome assembly GCF_034638445.1 of Ciconia boyciana. Lineage (NCBI taxonomy): Eukaryota > Metazoa > Chordata > Aves > Ciconiiformes > Ciconiidae > Ciconia > Ciconia boyciana. The sequence goes on from NC_132941.1 coordinate 43,337,112, forward strand.
ATAAAGCTGGGGAAGAAGAAGGAAGGGGGGACATGTGGAGTGATGGCGTTTGTCTTCCCAAGTAACCATTACGCGTGATGGAGCCCTGCTTTCCTGGAGATGGCTGAACACCTGCCTGCCCATGGGAAGTAGTGAAGGAATTCCTTGCTTTGCTTTGCTTGCGTGCGCGGCTTTTGCTTTCCCTATTAAACTGTCTTTATCTCAACCCTCGAGTTTTCTTACTTTTGCTCTTCCGATTCTCTCCCCCATCCCACCAGGGGGGAGTGAGCGAGCGGCTGCGTGGTGCTTAGTTGCTGGCTGGGGCTAAACCAAGACAGTTAACTGATTAAATGCAAAGAGGGCAGAATAGTTGTAAAAAGAGACAAAGAAAATTTAAGGGCTTCAGCATGACATATCACAAGCTTCAACTCAAACTGTAGCTTGATGAACACATCTGCCACTGACACTGCTAATTCAAGCAGCTCTGCCCAATTCTTTTGCACCACCAGTCTTGGTGTACGGAACAACTGTTTGTGGGATGGCACAGGAAACCATACCAGGAAAAAATTCTGGATTAAATTAATGGTTACTTTTACCGGGAAAAATACCACAATTCAGTTCACTGCGCAGCTTACAAAAGGCTGAGCCTGCAGGGACTGAAAAGGTGACGATGAGGGGGACCATTCTGGAGCACTTAGCCCAACACTACTGTTTAAAGAAATGGTCATCAACTTGTACTTGTTTACAGTCAAAGTGCAACTATTGCCTTCTCCTGCAGACCACAGCTCTTACCCTCCTGCTTAAATGTGAAGACAAGAATCATATCTACTGCACACCTGAGTGACCTGGCCACCTCATGGAGACCGCAAGAATGTTATTCCCTCTCACCCACCCCCTGCTCCCACTACCTGATAACGACTTATCTACTCCATGCATAACAATACATTACAAAAACATGTCTGCATGTACCAGCAGCATTCATTCTGCAACTGCATGTAGCCCACCAGAAAAACTAAGATCTATACACTATTCTTGGCAAGCTCCTCCCAGGAGACCTCGAGAATGGGCTGCAGGCCAGAGGAATTGCTCTGTCAGGAGTCTCACCCCCTGGCTACCATTTTTTCTTAAATGCACTGTGGGCACAGAGCAAGCTTAGTGCTTCCATGAAAGCACTTAGGCTGTCTACACAGAAAGTGCATCTTACGCTTCTTATGAGCACCACATTTACTACTCATGCACAGAAAAAATATGTCAAGCAGCCAGCACCACTGCTTCAGAGAATGTGTCAGGTAGATGCACTGTACAACATACTCGCTATGCACAGAGAGCACCAGGAGTGATCTACTGCACCCGTGAAGCAGTTTTTATCATGCAGTGAAGAAGGGGTGTCAGTGCACTGTCCTCTCTGATACTCAATTAAGACACATTGTTTGATCAAACGTAAAAGATGGAAATAATCAACTTCTGCCTAGACTAGGTCCTACAAAATAGAGATGGCTTCTTTTTCAGTCCATAACCTATCCTTCTCACTGCTCTACCCCTGAAACTACCCCTGAAATCTTTCAGGAAAAGTATCCAAAAGAAATGTATGCTTCCCACTGGTTGAAATCCAGTTTTCAGAATTTTAAGATAGCCATGTCAATGTCTTTTGCATTTAATATTTATTTTATCATGAAACTCATTTATTGTGAAATTTCAGGTCTGTTTATTCATTTTTCTGAGGTCGTATTAGTCTTCATGATTTCAGGTGGAAATGCACAAATTTGAAATACCCCAAACTACTCAGTAACTGGAATGAAAAGATTTAAGTGACCTATGAGTTAACAACACCCTGCTAGAATACTTCTTGCAATACAGCTTCCAAGCTTTCTTCATTGATATTTGGTAGTTCTGATGCCCCTATAACAATGACAGCAAACAAACCTCTGCATAGAATTTAAGAACTTTTTCTCTGGCTTTCCCAGGACTAACCGAAATGGGAAAACGAGAGATGAACAAAAGCTTTTAGAGAGGAAGTAAAGCAAGGCAATTTTGGACATTTGTTTTAAACCAAGATAGGAGGATCTCTAAAAAGTGGAGACTTAGAGACACTATTCAATGACATGCAAAGTTAGAATCCAGACTGAACCTGCTGCTGCCTTCCTCATTTGTTAAAAAGAAATTAAGGCCATGATAGAAAAAAAGTCCCTGAAATCAGCAACTACAGCACACCTATACGAGAACAGCAATAATCACTTCCGTGCAAGGAGGTGGGTATATGACTGCTACAAAGGGAATGTGCAGAAGAAGGTCTACAAAAGCCAATTCTTTGTGTATATACAGCAGAACACTGTAAAAAAGTGGGGGTTTGGAATGTGGTGAAGAAGTGCTATTGTTCAGAAATTATGGATATGGATTTGCATGTGGACAAGACAGCTGAGATTACTCACTTATGTTTAAAAAAAAAAATCTTATACTGCTAAGGGAAATGGGACAAAAAGAGCACAAAGCACATTTCAAGCTTTGCCCTATTGATCACAATATCACAATGCACTGCCCAATCCCCCTCCAAATCAAATCCCCTCTCAAGGGCTGCTTCATTTCCTGCATTTCTTTTCCCATTTGTCAGTATATGAAACTCAAAACTGCAACCACACACCTTAAAATCATTTGAAGTAGACAACTGAAATTATATCTACCCCACCTGTACTGCCCAGCTTCTGGGCTGCTACTCATGCGGAAAAAAAAAATTAAAAAAAAAATCCCTCCATTAGATAAAGTTCCTCTGCTAAGGAGGAAACAACATTACTGTTTAAACAAAGTTACTTCCTTCCCTTCCACACACATAATCCTTTGTCAAGAAGCCCAGTTGCTGTATGTGTACTCAAGAAGTTCCTCCCCTGTATCATTAACCTCCTCCTCTTTTTTCCTACTCCTCTCCTCCTCTCCCAAGCGCAGGTTTTGCACTAATATTCCTAGCCTTTGTTAATTTACGTTGCTTTACACCGCCTCACCTTTTTATTACTGAAACAAGTTTTGACCACAGTCTTAGCACTGTATAATAAATATTCTGCTCTTTTCCATTGTGAAAGTCCCAGGAATTACTGAATTTCAGGCAGTTGCATTTCAACTCATTTTGTCTCTCTTAAACATTTGCCTTCCTGAAGTTCAGCAGATGCCTTAGAGGCCTCTCTCAGCATTTCAGTCCTGACATCAGGAGCTTATGAATGCACTCAAAAGTCACTGTAATCCTATTTAGTTCAATTTCATTGATGTTCCAAAATTACTATCTGGTCTCACTGACAACTCAATATACCTTATGTATGAGGAAGTACTTCACTTCCATTCCCAATAATTCCTGCTATTGTTATTACAGTAGACAACGAACTAGGTAAAATAATTTCGGATGCTTTACCCTATATTCAGGTAACAGTTCATCAGTTCTCTTGCAATTTGCATATCTCAATGACTATCTTCTCTTCTTGTTCTCCCCAAACTTTTACAGTATGAGGCCCTTTTATTCCCTTTTTGAGGGTTCTTTACCTAAATTTATTCATTCCACTGATCACTGAGAGTTAAGTATTACTGGTACTAGAAACTAAACAGGCCCACAGAAGTGTCTATGCCTCATCACAGGAAAATACAGGAACTTTCCTCCTTAACATTATACAGCTTTTTATATTATCATTTTTCTTATCACAACGAGGCTCAGTTCCCACGTGTCAATTAATATTCTAATTCTGAAGCTTACACTTGCAGAAAAACCAACACATCTGCATTGGATTGATACAGCCCACCTTGACATACTAGAGTCTTTATTTCACATAATGCCTTCCTGTCTAACAGCTGTCACTGGAAAAAGCCAACTCAGTATTCTTCTTTACTTCAAAGGATTTAATGAAAAATCCAGAGTCCAATTCTTTGTTTAAGATAAAATTAGTTTCTATAACCATAAAACATAAAAAGAACAAGACAAGTGAGGAGAAGCGAGAAAACCAACTGTCCAGCAACAGGGATTTCCTTCTGCCAAAACACTACATGAGTAACTGTATTATTAATACAACTCTTTTGCTACAAGAATAATTAAACCTTGCAAATTTCCTCTCTGCCATACATGCACTTTAGGCAAGGCATTCGTTTGCTCAGACCACTAGAAAACCAAGTTATCCTTCTCAATGAGGAACTTAAGCATTATGGACACAAAGGCATTCTACACAGTTTTTTCCAAAACGCTGAGACAGATTAAGGATCTAATTTTCAGAACATTTCTGACTTTTCACTCAGTTTCACAGCTGAGCTGATTGAGGCTGAAATAAACATAGTATTTAGCTCAAGACATTACAAAGAATGCATGTGGCAGAGAGTTTAATCTGGGATGCCAGAAAAGCTCGTTTTGAGACATGGTCATACTACTCCTGTCCCATTGCAGATATGGTTTTGGAAATCTGAAATAGAGATGTGAAGCTGCAATATTCTCACCTATCTGGAGAGGGTCTTTGACAGCCCTCACCCGGAACAGCTGCTCCCCTCGCTGGAACTCATCTGCACTGCCATTCGCCAAACACGAGTATAATCTGCAAGAGATACACATAACATGTCAAGAACAGTCTGGTTTTGAGAAACTTCACATTGTTTTATCCTCTTGCATTCCTTGTTGACATGGCTTTTGAAAAATCCCTACTATCTTTATCTTTAAGATGAAGTCCACCTCTTTTCTGCCATTTCTCCATTACAATTCAACCATAAAAATCCTTAGTCTCTTCCTAACTGGGTTTGTGTATAGACACTGGCATTTCTAGGAATTTCAACCTAAGGCTCTGAAATACAAATTCATTCATAGCCTAAAATATAAGCTTTTATATACAGTATAATATTAATTCAAGGTCCAATGTTAGCATGCCACAGTAAAAACTCCTTGTACTTCTAGATGAGTTACCTGCATGCTCACGTGAGGTTTTTTTACATATGTGCTCATCAGAATAATGAACATGTATAACCAGCTGGCTTCCTGTATTCCCCCACAGGTGATCTTACTAATTACATCAGCACTTCTGATATTACCTCCCCCATCTGATACCAGAACATTAGATGAATGCATCTAAGAACTTTCAGGATGATTCTTTCTAAAAGAGCATAATTCCACTACTTTGCAACAAAATTCTGAATGCACAGTTACATGGGTAGGCCTCCTATAGTATAAAAGCTTCAGCAAAAATACTTTGGTAAAAGATCCGAAAGCACGGAGTTTTTGACTATGTATTCAGACAATTTATGTGGAAACGTAAGAAATATAGTAATCTCTCTGACTGTATCCACTCTGACCACTGATGTACTCAGCAAATTCTGACTCTCCTACTTACACCAACACAAGGCTTGCATAGCATACTGAGCTAGCCCTCCCCAGCAATTTCTAAGCCCAGTTAAAGCTCTGACTCAAGCAACAGATTAAAACTGGAAAGAATACTGCATAAGACTAACATAAGAAAGACACTGAGGTGCTGGAGCATATCCAAAAAGCAACAAAGCTGGTGAAGGGTCTAGAGCACAAGTCTTATGAGGAGCGGCTGAGGGAACTGGGGTTGTTTAGCCTGGAGAAGCAGAGGCTCAGGGGAGACCTTATTGCTCTCTACAACCACCTGAAAGGAGGTTGTAGCAAGGTGGGTGTCAGTCTCTTTTCCCAAGTAACTAGCGATAGGACAAGAAGAAACAGCCTCAAGTTGCACCAGGGTAGGTTTAGATTGGATATTAGGAAAAATTCATTCACTGAAAGGGTTATCAAGCATTGGAACAGGCTGCCCAGGGAAGTGGTTGAGTCACCATCCCTGGAGGTATTTAAAAGATGTGTAGATGTGGTGCTTAGGGACATGGTTTAGTGGTGGACTTGGCAGTGTTAGGTTAACGGTTGGACTGGATGATCTTAAGGGTCTTTTCCAACCTAAATGATTCTATGATTCTATAAGGACAAAACTCTACAAACAAGTTACTGCCAGGCAAATTAGAGGGTGCATTAATTCTGCTATCATTTACACACAGAACCTGCACGCGCACATGCTTTTCCTGGGGCAGCTCACCCCGAAATAAAACCCCGTATCATAGCATATCCCACAGTAACCCATCCACGTGTTACAAAATGCCCATGAGAACAGCAGAAGCAGCAAATATATGGGACACCAAATGGACAATGATTCTCCTCTAGTGAACAGAACTTTTCCTTAAGCGTCAAATGAAACAGAAATCGTATTCATTACCTGATATCTTCCTCATTTTCTGGAAAACTCCAGAAGGCGATCCGAAGCTGCAGTTGCTCAGGCACTGGAGGATAAACTTTCTCCACCACCTCGAATGGAATGTGAAATGCAACCTGTTTTGCAGACAATTCCACCAATGGGATCACCAGCCCATCTAGCAAGACACGAAACAAAATGCAATTAGCCATTCAGAGAACAAAACTCATGAGAGGCTAAAGAGATCGGAGCAGGGAGCTCTTCCACTTCCTCTCTTATCTCACCAAGTTCAAGGACCGATTTTGATAGACAGTAAAAGGCAGCACAGAAATTTTCTGAAGAATTGCCTACCAACTTTATGTTTGTTTTCAGCCCCCTAGGGCATGGTTACACATTCCTAAAAAAACAGTCCTTCCTCAGGAGAGCTACGTTATCTTAGCAGACATCAGTGACTTGAACTTTGTCTCCTGACAAAACTGAAACCATTTAGCAAGACTTAAGGTAACCAAATATTTTTCACACACTTCTGTTAGAATATGGCAGCAACATCCTGTGAATGCCAAGTGATTAAACAGAGAAGAAATATTACAGTGTATATGCACAAGATAGCAATGGAAAGGTTATCCAGGAACCTTAGTATTGACTTTTTTGGTAACATTCAGCATTCAGCAATTTACAAGATTTTGATTTCAGTTAGTATTTGTTGTTTTATTCCCCTCACCACCACCTTTGGTACAATATCTGTCTTTGTATTTCAAGTTCTTTACAGAAGCAACTGGGAATTCACATGTTTGTACAGTGCTGACTACACTGAGCCCATGAGGATCTTAACTGAAGGCACCAAGAGCTTTATACAAATACATTTAACCACCACCTTTCTACCAAACTAACTCCACTTTTTATGTTTTTAAGTGCAGATGAAGATTTCTTATCATTAGGCTATGGGAGCCTTATGTTTCTGCTTCGCTCTGAGCTAGATTACACTCTATACAAAATGCCAGACTTGTCTTATCTGCAAGCACCTCACTGCTTTACTGACATCACTTCCTGATCCATCACTACAGCAGCCTTGGTTCCCCCATCTTCCAAACCCTGTTGCCAAGAGTCTAATTAATTCAGTTTCAGATATTCAATGTTATGACTCTTCACCTCCCTAACCAGCTTCTAAAACACCACTAGCAGCCAGAATGTAAACCAATCTGGCCCTCAGCTTTCCCCCCCCACCAGCCTCCAGGCAACATATCAAAGGAAAACTTAAGCCCTGATGTCAGTAAGCGCTTTCTCACCCTCTGCCTAGAGAGGCCCTCCTGTCCGAGCAGCTGGGAACCAGATAGGAAGGGAGAGGGCTTTGAAAGTGCATGCACACAGCAAAGTAGCCAACATCTCCCCCAGTACTGAGCAGACCTGTCAAATAGAAGGATTGCATAAATATGGAAAGAAAATACAGTTTTCAAACATCCACATTTAGGATTTTTTGATTGCAGTGAAATTAGATTCATTAGGCAGCATTCACTTCTCCCAGATAGAGTCAGTTTTTTACTCTCAGGATTATTTCTCCATCACTAGCGACTTTTACTCTATGTTATAGATGGAGCCTCTGTTTTACAGTGTTATAAACCCATCCACAAATGTGAGAGCAGCAGATTGTAAAAGGAACAACGATGGAAAAGTGGAATGTCCCTTTCTCTACAGCTAGCAGATAAACAAGATTTTGGCAGAAAAGTAATCTCATTTCCACTTTTGACAACCAGAACAGGTGTAAAGCTTTCATCAAGTCACTAAAAAAAATTACTATTTTTAATTAGTGCAACATAGTCAACTTAAATACCATTGCTGCTACTACAGTAGTAGTAATTACCACAGAAGGTCCAAACTGAGGCACTTAAATACTTGAATTTACTCTGAGCAATGAAAGGAGAAATATTTCTTGTGGGTTTAACTGCACTTTTTGTATAGAGGCACTTTATCCAAGTCCTTCATTACACAATACCAGAAAAGAGATAACACCTAAACAACCTCTACAAGATACAAGACTTTAAAAAGTCTTCAGTACCGGGTGGAACACCTGCACGTTCTTCAAGAAGGTGCAAGCCTGCAGCCTGGATGGTATTCCTTTTTACAAGGATTTGGTGCTGGGTATGAAGGTTAGATTAGAAATGCTAAAGACAAACTGAGTTGACAAAAAAGCAGCAAAGCTAAATGCATTCTGTTTATTATTCGATCAGTACACCTTACTCTTAAAGATATTTTACTCTACTGTTGCAATGGACTAGGACATACATACAATCAGTTACTAGATCTCAATGGTACTAGTAGAGTGGTACTGGAACTAGGAGCCCTAGTACGATCATTGCAATTACCCTCCAATCTCTCCATTACATAGTATGGCTGTTCTCTTTCAAGCTAAACTAAACTAGCTCAAGAAATATACTTTGACAAGTGTTACTGAAATTACCCCTCCTGAGAAAACATTTCTTCCAAATGGGAAGACAACATGAGCCCTCCTCATCTGCTCCAGTGCAAGTCAGCCAGGTTGATTTTAACAGTTTTACACAGTGAACTAAGGTAACAGGCTGACTTTGCATTGAACTCATTAACTGATTCATCAGCTGTACTGCGTTAGTAGTAATCAGCAGAAGACAAGTGGCCAATTAGCTGGCATACCTATCATAACCCACAGTCAGACATTCACAGCACACAGCTTAGACATTTTCAGAATAAGGCGAAAGCAGTAAAACCTGGTGGGGAAAAAATAATCTAAAAAAGCAATAACCTTATCTATAAGACCATGCATCTCTCTAAAATGCTGAATTTTCTATAAGGAAAAAGAGGCATGGAAAATAAATGGTAGAAGATAACGGAAAAGTAGAAAATAATTTTTCAATGATACTTTCAGGGCAGGTGAATTCACAGTAGCTAACTTGGCACACAATGTAAATACTAAAATTAAGAAGTTAAAATTCCCGAAGTTTCAAGGGGGCAGTCCCCTATGTAGCCAAGGTGAGAGAGACGTTTATCAAGGATGTGACTCACAGCATCAGAGGGTCTTTTCCCATTAGGCCTCCTGTAAAGTCAGCTGGACAGTCTGAGGTAGGTGCTTAAATTAGACTCTAAATACTCTCCTTTGAGTCCTAAACCAAGAGAGATCCATTCAAAAAGTTCATCTCTAGATACACAAATCCAGGGTTGGCAGATTCATACCTACTTATATCAAAAGGTATGATCAATAAAACAGACAAAAGGTACTTTCAAAATATAAATATATTTTGAGCAAGGAAAAAAAGGAAAAGTCTGCTAACAAAGAAAAGGAGAAAGCATCACAGCTTCTGCTCAGAAAGCAAAGATAAGGACAGGAAGGAAGATTGCAAGTTTAATATAAAAAATGATACAGTAGTGAAATCAAAGATGTAATACAAAACTGACAAATCTGCAAGATATATCTATCCAAGGGAGAAGATCATTTTAAATTGTGGAGCAAAACTAGCAAGAATCACTGCTTTCTCTTGGTAAGTAGACATGATGACCCAAGCAGAACAAATGAAGCATTTCAAGTCTTGGAAGAATAAAGTCACAGGCAAAGCATAAGCAACCTCAAACAATTCTCACTTACAGGTTAAATGACTAGCAAAACCCAGGTCAGGAAGGGATATTGGGAGGCCGTCTAATCTATACCTCCTACCTAAGAGGCAGGATCAAGCATATCTAAACCATTCTGAATAAATCACATCTCATCTATTTACTACCACATGGAACGTGCAGCTTTGATGAGGACTATCCTACGCTTTTTGCTACTGTTTTATGTGAATTACAGGTTTGATTTTTATAGCTATTTTATAACAGCTAAAACTTTAGCATAGACATAATTATTCCTGCCAGAACAACAACAAAAAAAACCTCCAATCCCAAAACAGCCAACACAAGCTATGCACACAAACATGCATCTTCACCAGTGGAAACAACTTCTGTGCCAGCAGGGCTTACTAACATCGGAATGCATGTGTAGCTACACTGCTTAACCTTTCCTAATACAGGGTAGGCTGTAACAAGTTGCGACCAACAATTATTCATAAAAACAGATCATGTTCAAACAGAGCTATTATTCCTTCAGTACAATAATTGAGTTTCCATGATAGACAAATAGAGAAACTGCTTGAATAATCAGCAAAATAGGGGCCATGAGAATACCAAAGAGTTATTAAATGGAACTGAAAGAAAAACCAGCTGGGCCAAGCACTGAATGTATTTGTTATCTAATTACATTATTTCCATTGGGTTACTTTCACTTGACACACGTCTCTAAAAATAAACTATACATACAAATGCATGTGAACAAATCTCACAGGAAGAGATAAGACACAGTGCAAAGACAGGACGCATTGCTTTGCTATATATGCCTTAAGAAAAATGGCATGTTAGACTGCATTATCTTTTTAGAGATGAGTCTATAGCTTTGATTTTATAGCTGTCCCTGGTCCCCAGCTCACATTTGCCCTCACCTTTCCTGCTGGCTTCAGTCCAAAAGGTAACAGCGTGGAACAAAGTAATACCAACTATACACAGAACAAGGAGATAAAGAAAATTAAGTGAAGCACTTCTAATATCAAAAGTTATACTAAGTGAGAAGAACAATAAAACTAACAGGAAATAAAGAGAGTGCAATCCTGACCAGTGAAGGAGGTAAGTGGGAGTGGTGTTATAAAACCTGTTTTACAAACCTAATTTAAACAATGGTAAATTACATTGCTTGTTACAGGATTTGCTATGCAGAAAGATAAATCTGTTACTGTAGAATGCACTTTAAGCATTTCTGCTTGTTTTATTTTAGTTAAGTGCCTATCAGTAAAATGCCCCTTGACTTAAGTCAGTGATATATTCTCTCTCTGATACCCCTTAAAACCAAAAAGTGCTGAGAACTCTCAAATATGGGCAAGCAGAGCAAGCATTACATTTAACCGTAACATACCAAAACCAAAACTCTTCAAAAATATTTATTTTTTTACTGTTTTCTATTTTTTGTACATTTCCTTGTAAAATTCTACTGTTGATTTTACTTTATTCTCTTGTTCTTTTTTCCTTTCTAGACATTTATTCTCAGAGTTGATGTCTTTAAGAAGTACGTGCCAGAGCAGGTCTCAGGTCCTTCAGGTCTCAAACTCTGCAACAAACATCAGAAAACTTCACCTTTGCCTTGAACTCTATAATACTCCAGATGAATGCTCTGAATGTACTTAAAAAAACAGTTTCCCAAGGTGAACACTGCAAAATGAAACATAAGCTTTTTAATTAAAAATTTCCTCTTCATTTCAAATAAATTAGATCCAAGGTATTTAGGCCATTACTTATACTTCTTTACTTGTTCCTCTTCCATTTTACCACATAATCAACGTCTTATAAAAAGCAACATACGTGTTTTCAAAAATAAACAAAATTCACCTCTGAACTGAGGATAAGACACATGGTGTGTAACAGAAGCATGTTGCAAAAGTCTGAAAATAAGATATTTTCTCTTCTTTCAAAAGCATTTCTCATCCAAAGCTCCAACCTCAAGGCTCCTTAGCTTTAATTCTCTTTTCAAAAAGGCATTCAATTAAGAGGAGAACTGATTAAACGGGTCACAGACACACCACCACCAGTCAGTTTTCTGTCACATTCACATTTTGCCCAGGTAGGTCCCACCCCTATGAAGTCATCAGAAAGGGAATATCTTCCGAAGTGTTTAACTAATATACTTGCAGCCTACGTAAGCAGTAAGGCTACATTTCTGTCCACTTGCTGGTTTGTGGCTTTCAAGCACAGACTTGTGAGATGGGTAGCTAATACCTGTCCCATACAATTTCGCAAATTTCAGGCAACATCATTAAAAAATACAGTACCTCTATAATGCACTAGTACAGAATACATAGAAATGGTGGAATATTAAGAGCATCCTTGAATAGTCTTGGGATTACAATCTTGGGAGTAAATCAGACTAAGAACAATTAAATGTAAGCTTCATGATGCACACACAAACAGGATAGCTATGTTTTCAAAGTAGTAAAGAAAAGTTCTCCATCTGAGTAGAAGAGATATTGCAGTCACTCTAGTCTGTGCCTGTAAGACTTGGAACATATGAAGTACTGAACCACAACCACCAAGCTCCAGAAGAAAACTAAATACTTAATATAAAAAAAGCAACCAAAATAGCTAATGTAATTTTAAACGTAGAGGGGAGAGAGATATAACATACAAGCATTTAAAACAATAGGAGTAGTATTCGCCTTTAAACACCTATGCCAAAATGGTTGTACTCTGGGTTGTAAATGATCTTTTCGAATCATGCAGCTGGTCTCAGTGGTGTTCATAGTGGGCACATACATACACACACATCACAGATTGCTCCAGCCCAACTGGAGCTAATGGGTGCTCTTATGGCAGCCCAGCAGACATGCCAAGTACTGAACAGGCACCAAGAATGAACTTTCTTGCCTCAAATACAAGAGAAGAAACGAAACTGGCAAGCTGAGGGGTGAGGACCCCAAGACTGAACCAAGACCCTGCAATGTCAGACCCTGACAGCTGAACAGACACAAGGAGCTTCCCCCCACACTCAGTCCTGGTCTAGCTTGACTACATGCAGAATGAAGCATCTGAAAAGCTGAAGACACAGTGTAATATTCAAATACTGACTCCCAGTTGCCTTCAATTAGCATTCCTCTGTTTCAGATTAATAATTCCATGACATCTTATACTGAGGGAAAAAAAACCCACAACGTTCCTTGTAAAAAACAAGCAAACCACAGTATTGCTAAAAAATTTATTTTCCTTTTACAGATTAAAGAAACTGATGCAAAGATACATGTTCCTGGTTCCTCAACTATTCAAGCAGTGTCAATCTTAAGAAAATAAGCAACTCCTTTACACTGGAACACCTGCTGTACCAAGTCAGAATAAAGTTTCAGCTATTTGTTTCTCAGATACTACCCACTCCAAACCAATTCCCTGCAAAACACCTCAGCATTCACAAAGCCAGCTGCAACAACAAATGGAGAACCATAGACTCCAGAAAAAGCCTTTGGTGGAATTCATCTGTGTGAGTTTTTCACATGCCGTGACAGACCAAGAAGGTTAGATAAGACAAGAATAGGGATTGAGTGATGGAGAAAGGATGCTACAAACACTGATGCTGATTGATTGTTAATCAAGCTTGCTCAGAAAAGATGACTGGAGGGAGCATTCTGACTTGAGGGCTTCTTTGGTTTTGTTTTCTCTCAATCTTTTTGTATTTTTAAAACATCCACATACTGATAACAGGCTAGCAAGTGCAGCTAAACTGATCTAGAAAAATAGCAAGGGCAGAGCACTGTAATGCAATCATCAGGTATTTCAAGCAAAGTTAGCCACAGGAAAAACTCTACAAATTCAGGTTTCTCCACTAGGGTTGTACAGCAGGATGATATTGTCACTACATGAGAATGAAAAAAAAAAAATATATATATACACACATACATATATACAACTTTTTTTTTTTTTTTTAATAACTGAAAACATAGCCCTAGAGAAAACTAAGTGATCAACAAACCAGCAAAAAGCTCCAGAGGACAAATCAAGATTCAGTTTGATTCACTAGTACATTGATTTGCCCACAGGACAAAGCAAACAAAAAAGAACTATCAGGGTTACTTGGTTATATTTTCCTGTCCATGTAACAAACATTTTGCAGCAATGAAATTACACCGAGAATAATGTTACAGGGTAGCAAATGCAGAGATATTAATACCACGTTGAAAGCGAAAAGAAGAATTGGGGGGAGGCCTACATCAGCCCTAAGCCACAGAATGACATTTTTATGTACAAAACAGTTGAGAAGACGAATAAGCAACAGAACTTTTTCATTAGCATTTACTGGATAAGACTGATGAGATTCAAAGCCAAAAACCGTTAAAAATACAAATCCCAGATGGGTACATTACGGTCCAGAATTGGAAACCACATGCTTAACTGACAAACTGCAGCAACTATTACTACACAAATTCCATTACAATCATCGCTATAACATTTTAAGAATGGGGGGGGGGGGGGGTGTTAATCCAATGCAAAAAGGTTCTTTTTATCACAGAAGGGTGTCCAATTCACCCCCAAAGTCCCCGCCATCTACAGCAAAATCCATAGCACAGAATCAAATCCAGCTCAATTTGATTTCTAAAAATTGCTTAACACTACATCACAAACAGCTCATACATTTAAGACAAAACATTTAATGGCTCAAACTATCTTTTTGTTGCTATATTTACATTTCCCTTCAAAACCAGAGAAGTATATTATTTGGCTGACTGCATAAACATATCCTGACACTATGACTTCTGTCTCCAAGATTAAGACATCCTTAGGAAGCAAGAATTAGTTTATTTTATAAGGTAGACCTTAAAATACATCAAAATATCAAAAAAAAAACCCTCATTTTTTATTTTGCACACAAGCCCGGTAGATTTGCAGAATACAATACTAAATCACATTGTGCATTTGGAGTGGATGAGGGGGGGCTTTTTTTCAAGTGTCAGTAATTTTAAACCTGTTAAGGCTTGCAGTTCCCCTTCTAGTCATCTGAATTATTAAAAAGAGCATTTCTGACAAATCCATTTCACGATGGTTTTCTACACTCACTCTCTGCATGCGTACAGAGCTAAAAAAAAAACAACCAAAAAACAGCTGACTTAACTTTGCTCACCTGTGGAGAAATGGCATCACCATCATGCTAACATCAAGTGTAGAGACTGCATCCCAAAACAATTTTTGTTAAAGAATCTGAGCACCTAGGAGAGGAGGGATTACACTTAGCTCAACTCTTGCTGTTTCAGTATTAGACTGACTTAAGAAGTATTTTATCTTTACGTTATTATTTTTAAAGTTACATCTTTTAAATCATAAAGTGTTCGAGTATTATGCCAACTCCTGGTGACACTTCCACAAGATTTCATGAGGCATAAAAAAGACCTACAAAAATAAAGCTAGGGAGGCTTTGTAGTTCTAAGCAATAACTGACAGGAGAACTAAAACTTAGAAGATGCATGATGTGTAAGGTCCAAGAGTCCTAACCCACTAAGAGTTTAAATCAGTAAGAGTATGCAAAAAATCCCGCAGCCATGTCCCAACTTTCCCTACAGTAATTCATCATTTCTTCCTGTTAGCAAAAATATTCTACCAGTAGCAAAACCCTCTACTGCTGTATAAAGTGGTCATGATCTAACTTCAGAAGGGCTTTCTTTGAGATGCTCTAGTTCCCGATGTCCCTCCTTTTAAAGCTACAACAATGTTGAAATAAGCAAGCAAACACGGATGAATAGTAGGCGTTCTTACATTAGCCTGCAAAGCGCACACTAATACATGCAGCATTTACTTTCCCTTAATTTCTAGAGATTTGTGGGGAAATGGTTCCTTTTTCTTCCCGCACTCTCTCTAAATGAGACTTCTCCCCTGAGAATCAGACCTCTCAGCCCTGTGCCACACCAGGTGAGAAACTGAGACACATGGGGAGCAAGTTTAACGTCTTCTGACTGCCAGACCAGCTACTCAGATCACCTTGTCAGATAATCCAAATACAACTTCGTTTGGAAACTTCCACAAAATGATTCAGAAACATTCTTTGGTCCCACAAAATATCAGTGTCTGCCATAATCTTACTGCAACAACAGCCAGCAGTGCTACTGTTACTGTTGCCACAACTTAATCAATAGGGAGAAATTACAATTTAATGAAGTAATGTAGCACTGGCATTACCAGGGGAAATCTGGGGTGCTTAGTACTGCTGAGCAGACTTACGCCGGAAGAAAAAGGGCAACGCTTTCTGCTACAGGACTTTTTAGAAAATGACACAAGAAACAGCTCCTCACGGCAAGAGGCTACAATGTACTTGAAGATGGAGGCAAACTTCTCAATACACCTTCTGGGAGCAGTTGCTTGCTTCTACTTCTCCCAACTTCATCTGTGGTTTCCTCTGTCAGCAAGAACACTTTCAGAGGCAAAACATCTGAAGGAATCCTCTCTTCAGAGCAGCATGAGATGTTAATAAGAAAAATAACCACCCTGTCATGTTATTCCTCCTTTCACGACTGGTAAACATGACTAAAGAGTTTTAATATGCCCAGGTAAATTTTAATTGCCAAACAGATCACTCACTGTGTAATCATCCCTCAAAGGTCCTCTTGCAATTAGTAGACAGAGGAAGGGCTGCACATCTGAAAACCTTTTCTGCACTCCAAGGGTCAGCTGGCTGAAGAACAGATTTCCCTTCCTTCCTTAGAAACTTGTCTTCCTTGTATCCTTAAAGCATCATAGCTACAACACTCTTACTACATTAGAAACCAGATCTCTAGAAAAAAAGAACACTTGAATCAAGTCTTCGGAACTTCAGGACAAGGCAAAGGTGTAAAGCTACAAGTTATATTTGGTAACCAAAAAGATGTTTGATGGGGAACGGAAATAAAGATGAAACCACAATCCATTCTTTGGTTTCATGACTGCAGGACAGAAACACCGGCACATTCCTCCATCACTAAACTCAAATTCCTAAGATGCTAGTTACCTAAGTTCTGCCTCCCAGGTCACATAAGATTTTGTTGCAGACATGTACAACGTACCTACAGAAAACTTCTGCTCTGAGCAAATGTCAGAACCTCTCCAAACACAAGCCAAATACAGATCAGAAAGGAAAGGTGTATTTTCCATTTAACGCTATTGCTTCTCCTATGCAATAACTGTGAAAACCTTCTGCACAGGGCTGCGCTGATGAAATTGGAGTATTCGACATTATGTTGATGTCTTATGCCAGATGAGATCTATTTATCTGTTCATAAGCTCTGAATCTCAAGAGCAAGATGTCAGTATGCTCTTTTCTCAACTCTCACCCACTCCAACATGATTGAGATCCCAAAACTGTAATACCAGCATTAGGCAGGCAATGCAGCATTCACAACTTGACAACCTCCTCTGGAAATTCAGACAAGAAAATTCTTAATCCCCACACCCTTCCATTTCCTTCCCTAAAAAACGAATTCATTTCAGAAAAAGAGCGGCCTGGGCAAGCAACCGACAGCTGTTAGAAATCCTAAAATGAACAGCAGACTTTTGTAAAGCGAGACAGATAGTGCTACAAAACACTGTATCCTTGCCAGTGCTGGCCAAGGTTTCATGACAAATTGGGCAGCTTGCATTCAGAATAACTCTACAGCTGATGAAGCAGATCAGCTTCAGGCAAGTAATTTCCCCTGCACTGTTACTGCTTGCTCCCTCACCCCATGCAGAAAGCATACTGCATAACCAGGATTGTGCATTCAGAGCACAGACACCAAACAGCTCCCGTTCCCTGAAAGCAAGGCTCAGTGCTACCAGTTATTCCCACTTCTGCCCCACACAAGGTATTTTAAAAGCTCAGAATTCAAAATTATCTCCAGTGGCCTATGACAAAAAAACAAGCTACAAAGACCAACAGGGACTGGATATTTTTCTGAATGTAGACAATGGAACATAAACACGAATCAAAAGTCAGACTGCATCACAGCTCAGCATCAATCTCTATCAAGAAGTATTGATACGTTTTCAGATGCTGAAAGAAGTCATACAAAACACCATGCAACCTCTACTATTTAATGTGCTGCTCTCTACCATTAGTATCCATCCTTAAGTATTACATGCAAAATTAATCTCTAACCAGCTTTTTTCCTGTGTCTAAATCCCAGAGCAGTAACACTTGGCCTCCAAACAAATGCACTGGCAAACACTGAAGAGCTGCATTACTGAACATATCAGAATGAGATCAGGCCAATTTTGTTGGGGCTGATGGGAAAGTTATTGTCTGAAAATAATAGATCAAGGATGAGGCATTCTCACCTCTAGGGTAAAAAAAAAATTAATTAAACATCTGTCAGGAACTAAAAGAAGATACCGTCTCTTAATATCACTAACAGGAAACCATTAGAGGTTCAAAAATCTGTTTCAAAGACAGGAGTCAAAAGAAGTTAGATACCAAAACGCTTTTGAAAAAAATCTTACCTGACTCCTATTTTTACCTCCTTTGGTTTTGTAAAAATCTCCCCAAATCTAATCCCAGGTCTATGACTTTACGGGAGGTTACAGAGCCCACTTAGCAATGTCCCTCAATTCTAGGTTCTCCCACTGCAGTTCAAAGGTGCAGCACAGCAGCCCCCAACCAGCCTGAACTGCCGCCACAGGACGCAGGCTTCCAAAGCCAGCAGTCCCCAGCCTTCCTCAAGCTCCCCACTCCACAGCAATTATAATTCCCCTCGCTCAAAGTAAGGCATCTGTCTGATCATTTCTTAGTATCCTACTGTTGGAGGAAGTACCTCCCTAACAAGAATAAATTCTCTTCCATTTCCCCCTCATCACCTCTAGAGAGAACAAAAGGGGGGAAAACAAAACTGGGTACCAAGGAATACATGAAACAAGGAGGCAGCTACAGAACATTTACAGTGGTAGAACAAGCACGTCTATCATTTTCAGTGCACAAAAATAATAACAAAAGCAGCACTGGAAAACTGTGAGGCACTGATCAACTACAGTCCATTGCATCAATTTGCTTAGGCAAATGCATAGTATCTCCCAAGATCTCTCCAACATCACAAGACTGATGCAGTGTCAACCATCTTCTGAAAATGTCTACAGAAGTCTTGAAACACTTGCTGCTCCTAACTAGCCGGGGAAAACTAACTCCCTGTCCTTGAGAAGGATAAGCAGCTTAGCTGACCCCATGCACTACTGCTTTAAATGCAATCAATTAGTCCATGAAAACTTCCAAAGGCATTCTGGGTCAACTACAACTAACTTCTCTGTGTCAGATCACCTTCTCTTCAAACCACACGTGAAAGTTACATGCAGGTATAAGTTACAAAATATTTTCACCTGGCCCATCTAGCTAGCTCTGGTAAACAAACTTACAGCTGCATTTCCCTTTTTCTCCCATCTCAGCATTTAGTGACCTAAAATATGAGATAACAAATGGAATTACACACAATATGCAGCAGGAACTGTAAACAGCTCAAAAGAATTACTAAATTATGCCCTATAGACTTCACAAAGGTATTAGATTCTCAGAAAAAGTTGTCATTTCATTTGTACACCTATTAATTACATACTAACCCACCAGCAGGACAACCATGAAGCTTAAATGTCAAATACTTACCAATAATTTTTACATCAGCAATCAGCGTTTCCTAAAAGCGTGGAACTTGGGCATTCAAGCCATCATCAAGCTATTCAATTAGCCTCTAACATGGATAAACAAGGATTCATGTTGGTACATTCTCTACAGAATGAGACAGATGCAAATTTACCAGGTAAGAACTCCAGTACAGGGATATTAAAAAGAAAAGAAACAGATTAAAGAATAAGTCTTGAGAATCACAATTTGTGATAAACTAAGTCAGGCAAATGTGAGCATATATTGAGAACAGTAAACCTGAAGTCCTACAAAGACCAGAAACAAGACATGGACAGATTCTGTAAGGTCATACAATACTCAATATTCACAGGTTCAGCAAACTTTTCTGTACTTCAAGGAAGAATCTTGTTCTGTCACATACATTGACAAGATGCCAGTAAGAATGGCTTGGCAGCACATAGGCATTGTTTTAAGGAATATATTCCAAAAAGAGTCCAGATGGTAACTTGACTACATTCACTTTAAGGCCACCTCACTTTTTCCATTCTTTAGTTCTGGCTGGGGAGACATGCTCAAAGCAGCATCTTTAGACATCTCAAGCCTAATGAATAGAAAAGCTGCAATTAACTTTTTCCACTAGTTTATCTAGAAAGAAAGAAAAGAAAGAACCATACTAATTAGATTTTAAAATATTGGTGTTTTCATTTTCAGATCTCCACCAATGAATCACTCATGTTTACCAGTATTTCTGGATGCCAAAGAATGATCATCATCTGCTTAAATTTTTCACCTGTCTAAACAGAAGAGGAAGACAGAATTGGTGGCCCAGGTGTTCACATGCTCACTGTTTCAACGAATTGCCTCATAACTGTCTAAACTTGGGAGGAAAAAGTACAGCTGAATGCCTTTCCTGTAAAGACTCTCATTGCTTGCAGACAAATTCTGCGTAACACTTCTTTTATCATCCTACCTATTCATATTTTTGTAAAAAAATGTGGACTTGTTTTTCTATATTGTTTTTGGTCTCTGACCTCCTTCTTTTTCATTCTCTCGAGTCTATTTCCTCCTCTCTTGCATTACAGCATCCAGCTTTTCTCCCACAAAGGGACAGGACTTCTTCTGAGGACAGATTTTTTTCTTCTTCCTCCCTCCATCTTATCCATTTATCCTTTCCCTTTCCTGTATATGCCAATCCTTACCCCATATGAAAAAGAAGCCTGAAAGCTCTACTGTAAGTCTCACAGCCACAAACTAAACCTAGCAGACAAAAGAAAGGCATAAAAGTCACTGAGACATCAAGAAATAACACTCAGGTCCCCCTACTTGCAGCAGCCGAATGAGGATGTTAAGAATTTGTTTCAAGACACTACTCCAGCAATCTTTTCAGGTTTCCCTCTTCTATGGAAAGAGAATGTCTTAACTTCCAAATTTTTTCAGTGCTAACCACACACCAATAGAGATTTAGGTAAATACAGAAAAATCAGCACACAGACTTTCCAGTTGTATACATCTTGAATGTGTTTCAACCTTCTCCTAATTGACACTGTTAAATACTGACATTTTCTCCTTTCTTAGGTTTTTGTTGCAGCAATCTAGAAACACTAATAATGATCCATAATAGCAACAGTATTTTATTAAAACCAGACACTTTCCACAGCATCACTTTTCTCAAAATATGCAATTCCAGAAGATTTTAAGTAATAAGTATATCACAGCCTGACAGAGTTTTTTGTTTCATTCTTTTCAAAGGTAGTATGTTTCCAGCTGTATGGAAGCTAATATAGATTAATTAAGCATAATCAAAACAGCAGAGTTTTCACAAGCCTTGCCCATAACATTTAAAGCACCATCAAGAAGCATGCTCACAGACACCACTTCTGGTATTTTCTGTTTAAAATGCTACACAACTAGTAAGTGGCACAATATCCACTGCCTTGCCAGAATGTTACTGCCATTCTACAGGCAAAGAAACAAAGAAGAAAGGATGCATAAAAACCCACACAAATTATGAGAAGTATGAGAATCTTCTGGTTGGTAACCCTATATTTACTGTTCGAGGCTACACTGCTTCAGAGGAGGTAACTTAGAAATGCATGATATGGTATTTTGAAATTAGAACCAGTATTTTAAATATTTTGTATATTATGCATCACTGCTCTTTAAAAAAAAATTCTAGGCCTAATATTTTAGCTGGTTTATACATATGTGTTTTGAATTTTACTTTTGGAAGGGTGGAGGACGGAGGAAAGAGATTAATACAGATAAAGTGCATGAAAATAAAGTTGAAAAATTAACTTCTAGCCATGACACTATTTTAAATTACTCTTATACTGCTTTACAGTCTTATACTTAGATAGGTGACAGAAAAAAGTTGTCAGTCTAAAAAAAGCAATGAAATCTTAAAGACATTCTTGCACTTTAAGAACTAAAGAATAAATTGGTTTTGACTCTTGGGAAATGTTACTCAGATTTAAAAACAAAACAACACAAAATTAATTACAGATATTCTAAATAGCCAAGTATTTACTCCAAAAGTTCATTAAAGTATGTAAAACATCTTTTGAAGCTGTACATTCCTTTCTTCCTCTGGAACAAAGTACTGTATAATAACTAGGACACTGGACAATTAAGAGGAGACTGTCTCTGCTCCCAGGTTTTTAACTGGCATAAGAGATGTTGTGCAAATCACTGATGTCCACTTCTGTTCCCTCAAAGGTATACGGGGGGAGGAAGAGGGGTTTTTTGCTTGTTGGTTTAAAAGACTACTCTATGATCCTTGCCATTCAGTTTGGGTTTTTTAAATTCTTTTTTTCTGGTTTCATATTCCTTATTCTTAACATTTAACTCACTGTGTTATCTTTTCCTCAGCATACTAGTAAAAATCATATTACTCAGCAACCATGGACTATCAAGAACTTGATAGGGACAAGAAAGCTCTCCTCATCACTAGACTAACTTTAATACATACACATTTCCCT
Organism: Ciconia boyciana; assembly: GCF_034638445.1. Taxonomy (NCBI): domain Eukaryota; kingdom Metazoa; phylum Chordata; class Aves; order Ciconiiformes; family Ciconiidae; genus Ciconia; species Ciconia boyciana. The sequence continues at coordinate 43,359,422 of NC_132941.1, forward strand.
TCTATTCTATGGGAGTTTAAAAACATGTAAGGTCACTTTTGTTACAGTCGGTAGCTAGTAGGGTAATTTAACTATTTTAAAAACCTAGACATCATAACCAAGCAAAGGTTCATAAACTAGGCTATACAAAAAGCAACTTAGTCACCCTACAAAAAAAAAAAAAAATCCATTTGAGTACTTAAGCCATCTCTAATCCTCTACTAACTTTTCATAGTAACTGAAATCACTGAATTTCCATTTACTTAAAAATGAACTTCACCATAGTTATTACACAAACTCTGCAAAACAGACATTGATTGGAGTATGTACTACTTCAGAGAGAGAAAAAAGGGCCTGGCCACAAGTCAACATGTGAGTTTTACTTCCACAGCTGACACGCAGAATAATTTTTACTTTGGGTATATTATATTTGAAAGCAGCCATTCCTAGGTCTGATCAGTTCACTTCCTTTCTCACTTCTTCTTTTCTCACTAAAGCCACAAGAAATATAGACTGTACAAAAGGTGCTGTTTTTCTGTATACAGGTTATGCTATGGCTTTGTTGCTGTTCCTCAAACTGAACTGGAACTCCAGAGTTGTAAACTTGCATATTAAATCACATTTAACTGATGGCTCTTCAAACATACAGATCATGCCACTATATTAGGACTCAAAGCAACACCAAACCAGAGCAAGAGGAGCATGGAACTGACAACAGCCCAATGCAATTCATGAAGCTACAAGGACACCTCTGCCTATCCAACAAGCCTGCCTGCATTTTTGAAACTTCCCATAACTTTCTGAACTCAGCAACTCACCAAAAAAAATCTCTAATGGTCAAGTGAAGAGTCACAAAGAGTCACCCATGTGTAGGATATTAGCAAAAAGCAGACCCAGAAAATGCAGGTTCTGAAATGGAGTAATTTGCCTAGAAATGAAGATGCATCTTGAGAGTAACTAAACTCTAATTTTAAATCTTCCAGGGTTTTCATCAGGGCAGGAATTACATCTTCTCGTACATCTTCTCCTACGTGCTTTATAGTATATTAAAAAAAAAAAATCTGGTCTCTTTTGTGCTTGTCCTTTATCAGCAACACTTCAGAAGCTGCAGGAAAGGGTTTTTTTCAGTTTTGTTCCCCACTGCTTTGCTGATGGGTGACCCCAGGTACGCAGAGGGGACACAGCTCAAAGCATGAGGTTCTCTGTAGTGGCTGTAAGACAAACAAAATTAGTCTCCTGCTTGCTCTTCCTGCTTACAGCACCAGATCACGTAGATATTCAAACATGTTAATTTAACAAAGAAAACAACTTTTGGTGCTGGCATTCAAAAAAGTGATATAAGCAATACTTTTAGGCATAAAAAAAAAAACTTTTAAACATGAAAAGAAAAGGCTGTTTTAACCAGTGTTACCCTGAGTAAAATACTCAACGAACAAAAGACATTTGCATTTCATTGTAAAATTACGTCTGCCCAGATAACCACACACTTCAAACCTGAAGTGTAGCTTGAGAGAAATCCTGAGATATTTTGTCTGCACTTCTTTTTTACCTCAGGACAGAACTAGTTACCTACAGGTAAAAAATAAATAGATAAAAACAAAACCCACTTTTTAACAATGAAGAACAGGTCAAATTAAAAAAAAAAAAAAAGAGGGAGATAAAGAAAGGTAAGGAAACAAAGGGAGAGCACAATCTGCAGTCTAGGATCAAACCTGAATCCTTATCCTTGCTTCCCCAGAGGTAAACATGCCACAGAGAAGAATAACCCCTGTAGCTTCAGTCAGCCTGAAATGCAAATAGAGCGTCTGTGATCTCTGGTCATTCAGCAACACAGGGATCTCCTCAAGGTGAAAGGAAGGAGAAAACAAACGCAAAAAGAAAAATCCATGGAAGCCAGGAAGAAAGATGAATAGAAAGATGAGACAGGAGAAAATGAGACATTTCCCAGTAGAAAGATGAGACATTAAAATAGGGAAAGAATGTGCAAGATCTCTTGTGAGGGGAAGAGAAGCTTATCTAAAGGAAGAGGCCAAAAGACCACAATAGAGTTAAAACTGGATTGGTCATTTAAAATCTCAGTAGTAAAATATCATCTTTTCCTGATAGCTTCTTTATGTGGTTTCTCTGGTACCCATTTCTGAAGAGAGGGGTACACATATTCAGTTATCTCAGAAAGGCACAGGAAAATGCAAATGAAGAGACAAATGTATGAGAGTCATTCAACTTGTCATCCTTCCAAAAGACAGAGGTATCACTGCATTGTGAAACCACCTTTTGTTTAGTAGAAACTTCTAGACAGCTTTTGAAATCTACATCCCAGCTCCGAAGCAGTGCATTTAATTATGCCAATCAGTCTTGATAAATGACTGTCTCTAGAGCTTCTCTGTGGTGTCTTCAGCTCTAATGAATCAATGTCCCCTTTGCACCTTGTATTACAACCCAGTAAGTCCCTTCCTCAACTTGAACTTTTGCTTCAGCTATATAGCAAGTCAACACCACCAGCCACTACGGAATACAGTACAAAAGTAGGTGAAATTAATTTACTAGGGTGAGAAAATATAGAGAAACCTATGTTATACTAGCAGCTAAGCCTTCACTTTCACATTACCTTTATTCTTTGGACAGCTGATCTCTGCTTATTTCATAAGCATTTGTGATACTGTCTCACCAACATTTATATTTTTAAAATTCTGTTGCTTCTATAAAGAAACTCATTAGGGAGCTATACAATACTTTTGCTCAACAGTTACTGTTTTGGGTTTTTAATGTTATTAGTGAATATTGGTGAATATTAGTGAATTAGTGAATGTAATTAGTGAAATTGAGATATTATAACAGATATATTTGGACTAAAACAGATTTGTCATGTTGTACTAAACTAAAAAAATACAACAAACAAGACTTATTACACCAGTACCTCCCAGAAGCGTGAGTTGATTACATAATCTCCCTCTTAATACCAGAGGCACAAATAAAGTAGGAAAAAAAAAATCAGTTGTAACTTTATAATACACAGTAATAGTCAGTAACAAAACAGCAGCAAACCAGAGAGTCTTCATTTCCAGCTTCACCAGGCTCAAGGAGTGGACACACTTTGGATGACACCAACATTCTTCTCCAAGAAGAACAAGAGTCTGAAGAGCACAGTATGAATTTGAAACAGACTATGTGTTTCTCCTGCTGTTTTCTGCAATTACTGCTTGAGCAAGGGTTAACTTTAATTTATTAAATAGTTAACAGCAATCCTGAGGAAGAAGCGTTGCTCTCTAAGCCATTTATTCTTTGTCCGTATAAATTAATGAAAAACAGTCACTGTCATCTTACCAGGGTAGACACTGCTCAGACTTTGATCAGGTTGTCTCTCTAAACTGATGATATCCTCACCTCAGGCTCTGTCTATTCTCTGCCAATGATTCTCTCTCTACATAGCTTATATTTTTGAGGCACTGCGCCCAGAACTTAACATTGTGGGCACTCCTAGCAGTTTGGGAGAACATAAACTGTCTGGCGCTGGATAATGAGAACATTTTCTAGGAGATCGCTGCCTGCATCAATTCTTAGTTAAGTCTGAGGGGGGTTTGCAATACAGTATACAATGGTTCAAGCTTACAGTAAAGGAAAGGAAAAAAATCAAGCTTTTTCACTAGCTGCCTATTGAAAATAGTTTCAACACAACTCATCAACACACTTCCAGCAGAAGCCGGTGTGAATGAATAAATACAAACTGAGCAAAAATATTGTGAACACAGTATTTAGCAATCCTACAGTATTTATGGCAACTTCTTAAGTGTTTGGTAAACATTTGTGCTTCAGAAACTGTGAAATAGAAAGGACTAAGGGTGGGAAAGAGCTTAAAAGCTTTCAAGAAACAAAGCCACAGTAGGTTTGGAGAGATAACCAAGGGGTAAAAAGAAGCAATCAAGGCAGTCTAACGTGAGAACAAGTCATTTCTAAAATAAACATTCAAAATTATGAAAGGACTCTTAGTATTCCCAAAATTGACATGCTTTGCTGAAGTTTCCTCTGGAATTTCAATACAGGTGAATCAGTGGAGATTGAGAGCAGTTTCAAAATCTAAGGGCATCCATAAAGTGGATGCAATGCATTCCTCCTTCACATTAGCAATTGTACATGTAAAGACAAAACTCCTTTCTAGAAAGTAATATAAGAGGACTATGAGGACTTTACCACAGTGAAAATTAAATGAGGGAAAACCAACCAGTTACAGTCCTATTTTTCTGATGTAACTACTCAAGATACCCGATTTTATACAGAATTCCATTCCAAGGATCATATTAGAGAAACTCAGACATTTTTCTCCACCTTTCATCATCTTTCCAGCAAGCTGATGGGGTGACTGACAAACAAGTAAATAACTTAACTTTTTGGTGACCCTTTGCAGTGAATAGTGTGTATATTTGCAACAAGCTACCCCAAGCCTTATTGTTAAATTTGCAGTAAGCATAATCATAATATTAAAAATACCCAAGAACAAAATACAAAGTTGCAAAAAGTAAGAAAGCCATAACTGAGGGGTGTGTTGGTACTTTGTTTGCTTGTTTGTTTAAGAGGAGGAGTCCCCAGCCAACAGCACTTCCATCAGTCTCAGGGAGATTCTCACTGAACTAATTAATGAAGAATTGGATGCTCATAAGGACAAACTCAAAACAATTGAAAAACCTAGAAATCCTATTACATAACTTGTCTGGCTGATTCCAAATCACAACACAGGCTGAGATCCAAACTGGAGGAAAAGGATAACAGAATATAGTTCCTCTTGTTTTCCCTTAGCATTTAACACCAAAGAACTCAGTGTCTAACCTCATTTTTTGCTTGCATAGGCAACTACATCACAGGCCACTGCAAAATGGTAAACTGTGGAAATAAAACCACACAGCTCAATTCAGAATGAGCGCATTTGAGAAGACTCACTACAACTGACAACCTCAGGATCCAGCAAGTTCTCAATACAAACTGTTTTTTCTGACTATAAAAACACTGTCAAAAAGAAGTGTTAAAAATAATTAAATTGGTAGTTCTGAAATCCAAGGATATCCCAGATGATGACAGATCCCTCATCAGACCAGACTTGCTGGCAACACACTGTGTACAGTAAAGCACCTGCAAGTGTTCCATGTTGGTAATATCATACATGACTTCATAGAGTGGATAAATAATTATTTAGGCAGCAAATCCATGTTCACATACTTCTCAAAATAACTCTGACCAGAGCCTGGGAATTGCCAGCAAATGCCTTTAAAGCAGGCAACAGTATCCTTTCAGAATGTCTCTTGTTAAAGTAAAACTTTTGTACAAAGGAATTAAGTCTCTCTACAGATAAAACCTAAAAAATATGAAGCGAGTACAAACTATACAACCCTTGCCAATGCAGGTCTGCAGAACCCAGAACAGCAACATCTCAATATGGTGTAAATAATTACAATTATCACAACAATAATGTTAGCTATTGTGTTTCTCATGTCAGGAAAGAGACTGATATGCACAATCTACTGAAGTGATTTTTCATTTTAATGCAACAAGTGGATGACAGTAGAGAGAGCAATTGCTGCTTGCTTTTAATTCAGTCAAGAGAGCTAAAGGAACCAGGCCAAGACCCAGAAAAACACACAATCATACACTGAACCAGTGGAGAACAGTCAGCTAAAAGCATCTAAAAGTTGAACAAAAACCATCACCTTTTCAAACATCAGTCTGACCTGTAGATCGTACAAGCCAGTTTCACACACCCCTGCCAAACTAGAGATGTCTTACTTCCCACAGTAGTATGTTTTCAAAACTTCAGCTCCTTTCCAGCAAGTTAACATATGCAACAAGACTTAAAGCAAAACATGAAGTTTATATGCTTTGCCCTGTGCCCAGCACTTATTTCTACCTCTCAGGATTGAGAGCTTTAAAAAACACAATGCCGACACTGTTCCCCTTCTTTACACCAGTAGAACGTCCCATACTAAAACCAATGTGTCCCGGGTGCAGGGTCCAAGAGAGCTATCCAACCTGGATATGTATTCAGCATTTCTCCCTCTCTCTTGTTTTGGGTTGTTTTTTTTTTTAAGTTTCCATCCTACCCTCAACTCTAATCCTGACTATTCAAGAGGTACAGGCCGTTACATATCTGGGACTAGAGACAGTTCCCAAATTTATTAAAAATTTAAAACTTAAGCTGCTCTGGAAAGCCTACAGTTAACGCAAAGTGTACTTTCTGATCCTAATCCAGCGACAAGTGAGATTTGTCCACAGCAAAACAGCCAGATTTCAGCACAGTTCAATATAAACTGCAATCGCTGTTCATGTAAGGCCAAGATTCAGAAGATAATGTTGTGCAGTTCCAGACAGGGAGATATTAATGAGGCAGCTGATGGTCATGAAGGTCAGCAATAACAGGAAAAGTACTGACATTGGCTTGAAAGCGAAGAAAGGAGATAAAAGGAAGAGTAGAAAGGGCTTGTGTAATTTCTGTTAACTATATGTCTGGCTCTGCTTGGTGTAAAAACCACCTGAATTCTAGGGTCAAGATGCATCAGGATAAAAGAGAAATTACATTTCACTTTAAAAAAAAAATAATAATCAAGCGAATAGTTAGTAGCTGTATGATAATTTAAAATAATTTTTAATTGCTAATATTATCTATTTTCCTGTTGGCTATTAAAAAGAAATTACTATCAAAAGAAAGGAAATGTAACAACTCTTGAAGCAGACACAATGTAGTTTCCTGACTTCTTTGTGACAGTCTTAAGGCCCTCTTGCTCTACTACTGCAAAAGAAAGTTTGCTAATTTACTAGAAAAAAGAGAAATTTAAAGAAACAGACAAGGAAAATAGACTGCTCTATACAACGATGGCTTACATGCCTCGCCATGAGTAGTTTTATAGCAGTTACAAAAATCTCTATGAAATCTTAATGTATTTCAATCAGTGCAAGTGGAAACCTATGTATAGTTATTCCCAGCCAAGTCTGTAGTTTGTTTATAGAAAACTGTTTTCAGACTTCCAAGAGCAAGCCTACAAAATCTACTCAGAAAAGCAGCACTACAATACTACAGAGCGCATGCAGGTGAAAACTCACCCAAAAGACAGCTTTGTCTTAAGATCCCCAGTAATTGTTCAGTTTCAGTCTTTAGTCAAATATTATCCTGACAATGATCCTACATCTGACTTCTCTTTGCACCTTTGATATTCCTTCTGCAGATCTCCTCACCCACCAACCCCCCTTCCCCCACAACTTCCATGAGTCCAAAGAGCATCCCAGTGAAACTGGGTGACCTCACCTTTCATTTTGACAGTGGGAGAATTGGGTCCAGCCGATTGCTTCCTCCATCCTCTCCAGTTCTGGCAAAGGCTCTCTGCCTCAGAGATGAAGGAACAAAGAGAGTCTTCTTCAAAGCGATCGGAGTCTTCAAATGAAAACCTCTCCCCGTCCTCCCACTCTGCAAACATGAGTTCCATCACATCCGACAGGCGACGTGGGGGGAAAAGAAGACAGACAGAAACAGCACTGCTCACTTTTAACAGGTGGATGGACTTGAGGGCTCCTGCAATACTTAAAATCTCAATTCTGATTCGATCCCCATACTACAGCACCAGGAAAACCAGAGCCAGTGCTATCTGAGGTGGGAGAAGCAGGAAATCAACTAAGGGGAAGCTCGTAAAAATCCCAGAAAAAAAAACCAAGTTCTTTAAAAAGTTAAAAAAATGCTTATGTTCACAAAATGTACTTGACGCGGAGGGGGTTTGGTTAGTCTACGAGAGCTGCCTCCAGGCGGGACAGGTGCCTGCCGGCCACACGGAGGGTCTGAAGGCTTCCGACGCCAACGGCCCCGGCGCAGGAGGACGAGAGAAGGGACCGGTTTCCTCCTCCGGGGCTCCCGCGGGGAGAAAGCTGGGGGTGCGCAGGGCCAGGTCTCCCTGAGGTTGTGCTTTTCTCACTCTCGGTGCAGGAACCGGAGGGAGGGCGAGGGCGGGAAGGGGCAGCGGAGGGCGGGGGGGGACAACTTCCCTCCCGCTCGCGGAGGCTTAATAAACGGCCCGGCGAGGCCGGGGCGCCCGCGGCGGGGGCGGCGCGACCTCCCGGTGGCTCGTCACCGGCGCCAGCGGGCGGCGGGCAGCGGCTCCGGCCTCATGGGGGCGCGGGCGGCGGCAGGCGGGGAGAGCCCGGCTCTGGTCGCCGGCGGGTAGGGGCGGGGGGCAGCCGGTCGCCGCCGCCGCTCCCGTCGCGGCTGGACCCCGCGGCTCTAGGTGCCCATGGCCAGCGGGGCCCCGCGCGCGGACGCCCCCCCGTGCCCGGCCCGACGGCGGTTCGCTGTCCTGGCGCGACGGCGGCGGCAGCGGCGGCGGCGGGTCCCTGCCCGGCGCGGGCACCAAGATGGCTCCGCGCTTCCCAGCTTCACCTGCGACACCCCCCCCGCCAGCTGAGCCCTACTTCCGCCGCGGCCCTTCCGGCTTCCGCCGCCGCGCTTCGGCGGGCGCGCGGGGCATGCTGGGACAGCCGAGCGCCGCGGGGCCTGGCGGGGTGAGGGGCCTCGGGCCTCGGGTACGGGCCGGGCCAGGGCCGCACCTCCCGGAAGGGCCGAGCGGAGCCGGGCCGGGCCGGGCTGGGGCTCTGCTCGGCCGTACCGGGTCAGCGAGGAAGGGAAGAGGTGAGGGAACTGCCTGTGGACAAAGGTGTGCCCGGTAGCCGGGTTAGGCTCGCTGTGAAGGCGGGCGTCCCAAAGGAAGGGCCGTGGAGCTCGGCTGGGGCCTGCCTGCTGCCGCTTAACAAGCGGGTGCACCCGGGGACAGGCTGGAGCAGCGGGCTGCAGGGCGCTTGTGCCTTGAAGGGGCTGTAATAAAACAAAAGCTTGCTTGTTGTGCCTTCACGTACCGCCGAAGGCAATGGGAGAGCACGAGTTATGCTAAACTGTGGGATTTTACCCCCAGAACATACCGCAAGTAAGTTGCATGAGGTAGAAGAAAGTCAGCTGTGATCATCTGATGGGAGACGAAAGAAATACTAAACTTCCCAGTAACGTTTTCTATTAAAAACAACAACAAGAAAATTTTAGTTGGGCAAGAAGACCAAGGAAAGAACACAAAGGAAATAAAACATGAGGGGAATATGGCTCCTGCAAGAATAAGCCCTGTTCAAAAATACCAGTCAAACCACAATGACCTCTTTACTCAGGCCAAAAAAGCCCCTGTCTTTCCAACAGAGGCTGGAGGGAAGGAGGCAGATGTCGGGAGTTGCAGGAGTCTGAACAACTCCGAAATTAAAACAGACAGTAACTCACATGCCAGTTATGTAGAGTCGCATAGGTTAGGTTTTCATATCCTACCTGCACTGAAAGCGGGGGGGTGGGGGTCTGTTTGAGCTTTTTCTGTAACTATTTTGTTTTGGAGACCTAGTTCATTGCGTCATTGTGCGAGTAGACTGTTAAAATACCAAATTATGTTTTCTCTAGAAGTTGAGTGTCAGCCAAACAGCTATAGGCTGGACCTGCAGCTCCCTTCCCATGTTCGTACAGAGGAAAAAAAGCAAATGACAGAAAAAAAAGAAGAGCTCGGAAAAAAGAGCGACATACCAAGAAATGGAAATCCTAGAGCTGAGAGAAACTGAACTGCATCTGGGAACACTCACCATCTCCCTGATCTTAATTCACTATAGTCCTTGATCCAAAAAAATTGCAGTAATTGATGGGTCCTCGTAGTGGGTCTTCAGAGATGCCCCTTGGACCTCAAGGGAAACTTCCGATGTGGCTTGTTCTTACATATGTAATGCTTACCAGTTTAAGATCTTGAATACAAAGATGTATTAATAAAATGCCCATCAACTCTAAGAGGTATGTTTACTTGTGTAAATGTCAGATCCCTCCTCAGTGCCTCCTAGTAAAGTAACTTCTGCAAAGGGTCAGAACCCTGAGCAAAGGAAGGCAGTGGCTTTCCTACCAGTAAAGGAAAAGGGAGAGTCTGCAGCCTCCTAGTCCTCAAATGTTTCTCCTAGACTTCATCTAACAATGTATTGCTTGTCCAAAGCTACTGTTCTAAAAATACTTATAATTCCTTTCAGTGATCCTCTTGAGGAGATGTCTGAGGTAATAGTCAGATATACGAGAAAGGTGTTCACTTCATGTCTTTTTACAGAAATAAATCATTTTTAGATGAATAAACTCTCAGAACATTAGTAGGCTTGCTGTGCTTTTTTCTCAGAAATGTTTGCCATCAGGCTATCTGTATACATAGGAAGAGCTCATTTATATTCTTGCACACATACATATGGCAAGGCTTGACATCGGAATAGTGATACTATCCTTAATAGTCTGTTACACAAGAATATATGTATTAAAGCCTATTAAATCAATTCAGGATCTCTGAAATTCAGAGACTTGTCCTTGGTGAAAATAAAAGCATTGCCTAGAACCTGTTTTTCAGCTAGGGAGGAATACTATTAATTAACAATAGTTGTTGTAATTACCCTGTGAGCTAATGACACACAGTCGGGCAATTAGGTAATTACTGTGCTCAGTCCCTTTCTACAGTGCGCAGGGGCAGGCAGAGAGTGATACTTAGCGGAGCCTGGGAATTTAGAGCGTTAAGTAGCATAAAATGCTTTGCCCTTAGTTCTACAAAGTCAAAATGTTTAGACCTTGGTTCCACAAAGATAACAGTGGTAGGATACTGGATGTCCTCAAAACCACCACAGCAGTATGTCAATGCTGAGCTAGTGCAAAGTGACTCTACTGATAGAAAGTTCTCCACAGATGTCTGAAGGAGGATCTTCATCAGTGTTACTCTAGCTGGTACCACACCATTCTCCACACTTGGTACTTCACTGTCTAACCCATGGGTTCTTCTTTTTCCTTTTTTCCATTGTCAGTGATCTGAGGTTTGGGAACCTGAATATAATTTCTGGGTTTTTTAAGGTAGATTCAGTCCCAGTGCCCTCTCACTTATGAATTTACCAGACTTGGGGTTTTGTTAACCTTCTACCAAATGACTTGAATTAAGACTGTCTCAAAATTCAGTGTAACACCTAACCATTACAAACAACAATTTTGACCTCCTGATTACCCCAAATGTGGCCCAAAGTCATAGCCAAGGTCAAAACAACAGTCAGCCACAGTGCAGCATGCAAACTTTATTATTGTCTTCATCCTTCTGATGTTTTCCTCAGACATAGCCCACCACAGCCTTACCGGGCTGTTTGGTTTCAGGAGGAGAAAATTTCCATGCATAGGCCAATATAAGAATTTGAGGAATGATGCAGTTTACTACAAAATCTCTGCTCAGCTGCTCACGGGGACACCTCAGTGACCTGAGCCAATGCAGAGTACAGGTTCTGACCTGGGCTCACAAGACGACTGTCAGTTATGAATGCTTCTTGTCAGCAGAGCTTCTATTTCCTGGTATGAGGAGGATTATCACTTCTTAAACTAAGATGCAAACATAATTCCCAAATTCAGTAAGGATCCTCCAGGGCAGTGTTTGGGACTTGCCAGGTTCAAGAACAATTTGCATCCTCCAGGGAAAGAAAGAAGACAAGAACAAGAACACCATGAGAGAAGAGAAGAAAATATGGGGGAGCAGGATGATGCTCCCAATGTCCAGCATCTGAATCAAATGCTCGAAGAAGATGCCCAGTCTCTAGAAGCTGGGGCGGAGGGGGAGAATACTCCAGGTAAAAAAAGCCTTGCTTAGTGCATCCCTTCATTAATTTGGGATGGTTCTGTTTTGTCTTGATTTGTTTCTGAGTGCTCTGCCAGGTGCCGGGCTCTTTGCCAAGAAGCAGCTCTCAGGCTCTCTGCTCCCACTGTTTCTGTCTGTGTGCGTACTTCTACTGCATGCCATGCTCCCAGGCTGGTATCACAGCCACAACTCCCAACCTGTCCATCTTGGCAGGGTATGCCCGCCATGCCGTCTCCTCAGCCTTAGTCTGGGGAGGCACAGCACTACCCTACTCCAGCTATTTTGTCCCTTCCTACACCTTCTCCTGAACTTCCTGTGTCTGATGCAGCTGGCAACAACTGTGAAGCAAATGAACAGCCACATGCATAGAAAAGACAATGAAGATGAATTTCTACAGCGTGCACAAAATTTCATATAACAAAGTGAGGCCCGTTTGCCACAGGGTTGCTGCCTGTTCCTCAGTGCTGAATATTGAAAGAAAACAAAGAAGTAAAAATGGCTTTTTGATGTTTGTCACCATGTTAACAGTTGGTTAATGCCAGGCTGCCAATGACATTCTGACACTGGCTTGGTGCTTCTCCCAAGACTTGTTCCCAGGTGGTGGCTAAGGTTGGTAACGGGTTGTTCTTCCAAGAAATCTACCACATGCATCCCCACAATGCACCAAGGTCAACATCCCAGAGGTGCACTAGGCAGGCGAGCGGAGGCAGGACACCACAAGCCAGGTATGAGGCAATATTGCCGTAGCACATCGTGGCAAGTTCTATCTTGTGTTCTGGCTAATCTGACAGAAAAGTTGTCCTGCACTGATGCCCGACTAGGTCAACTTTGTGCTGCCAAGTGACCTGTTAGTGCACAGCACCAGCAGTAATTCGAGAGAGGGACACATCTGCCTGATAATGGGAATTCTGGCAGGTTACATCAATAGCAGCCTGAGTCAAAGGCTGTAATCGCAGAGAATCTCTGCCACATGAGAAAGCAGAGATACATGAAGGTATCACAATACTTTACAGACTGTTTCATGAAAGAAGGGTTTCACCTATGGGAAAAGTGTTTTCCTGGTGAGGAAAAAATATTTAGAAGATTGTGGGAGTCTAAAATAATAAAAAAATACAGCTGAAATTTTGAAGTGTATTTTAATGGGGGAAAAAGAGATGAAAAAAAAGCAAAATAAGAAACTAAACACATTCTAAACACAAGGAATGAAGAGGCAACTACAGGTGAGATTCAGCACCCTGACCAGATATCGTGGTACTTGAAATGGCATAGATGGGCAGGGAGATACGGTGATGGCATAAGCCTGGTGTTGCTCACCAGTATCTTTTGTCAACATTATATACAACACAGTGCTGTTAGTTTTTACCAGAACCCAGTAAAGAATACATATTACATTGAGGAAAGGGAGGAGGAGAGGAGGAATGGTAGAGAGATTTACTAATGTGACATGCTTCAAATTTTAAGGGGGCTTCAGCACATTATGTTTAACTGCATTAAATTGGAGCAATCCTCATTCCCATTCCTTCTCCTTCCAGCTTCGGGATACCACAAGTTGCGGAAATTTCCAAAGAAATCTTGCTTTCACTTTCTCAAGCACCACAGGCTGAAAGCATGGAAGAGGTGATGAAAGTAATGAGGCAAACAAAGCAGGGTGAACATTTGCACTTCTATCTTAAAATGCATTTCAGGAGACTGAAAAAAATCTGTCTTCTGGCTTGTGCAGACCAGACTTGCGTGTGTTGTTCCCCTGGCCAACATGAGAGAGTGCAGGTGTGATTACTCGCCCCTCCTTGTCCTCAGGGCAATGGCTTGGAAAGGCACAGGAATTCATAAACGCTCATCCATTTTTTTCCAGCCAACTTATTGCATGAGACAGGCATGTATTTTCCCTTGTGGATCTCCCAACAGACACAAGCTGTAGTCACTCCTGAGGAGACCATGAAAAATAGTATCTGACAATTTCAGCAGATAGGAAGAAAGAAATTCAATAAGAAATCCTGCAGAGATGACAAGGTTGCCACTAAGATGGTTTCTCCCTTACAGGGATATACCTTTTTTTTTCTTTCTCTTTTATTTCAGAGGAAGGAAATTGCTGTTCAAAATTCCTCTGCCTCCGTTACACACAGTTTTCAGAATGCAGCATTTCATATGAGAGAGACGAGCGCTCACACATACCCTGAAGCAGAATTGCAACATTTACATTTTTTCCTGTCTTAAGCTCTCACTGGGGACTAAAAATCAAAGAGAGTCCGTGTTGCACCCCAGAAGTGTCTGCTTTTCACTGGTGAGTCATGTGGTACTCTACAAGTCATATCCAGCATGGTTTTATTTCTGATCGCATGGAAAGTAAAACACGTCCTTACTATGGCTTGAATCTAACACAGACTCAATAACAAAATAAAGCACTCCAGAGATGTTATCACTGCTGATGCAGGGGGACCCAGCTGTTCAGCTACATTCTGACTCGGCAAAGATTTCATTGTCTTTTCACATGCAATAATGCACTCAGAAATGACAAGCAAAGGCAAATTTTTAAAGCGCACATATGGCTTTGTGTCTAAGTAATATATTGGATGTGCAGAAGAGTAGTTTCTCGTGCTCTGGCACTATGACAGTATGGCAAACTGCAGATAATTCTTGTATCTTAAGTCCCTGTTCCTCCTAGAAGATCACTGTTTCATGATATACTGATCACTATTGATAACAGATGTTATACATCTCCAAAGAAATCACAACCAACAACCATCGTTATTTATTTCAAAACACTGGGCTTATAGAACAGATGGAGCAAATACTGCTTTAGCACAAAAGAAGGGACAGCACACAGCTCGTTTCTCCTTGCTCTGCTTCTAACTAGACAAGTGGCTGTGCAAGATGCACGGAGCTTTCCCAGGCACTGAATACTGGGAAGCTGAAAGCAAAGCTGCCCTGAGGAATCACAAGCTCTGGAAAACAAGTTTCCTCCATTTGGACTGAGCAGTTTCCAATCTTTGGCTAATCCTTTCCACAGGAGATTTTGAACTGATGGTGTCTGAGGTTTTCTCTTTGTAATCTTATAGAATATGAACATATGCCTGATATTAAAGCCTTATTCAAAAGTGAATTCACTGTTTGTGAGATGAGTCACTGGTATGTACATATATACATGGAAAATGGAGTCAGTAGGGGAACACTTTGCAACAGCTGTTAAGATTATTGTTATAAAGCAGGAGACAACAATTACAGCTAAGACCTCATGTATGAACGTAACTACTACTCTTCAGAAAGTATAAGATGCCATTTATAGATAATAATGCCTGCAAGGATTACTGAGCGTATTTTGTCTGGCCTCTTGTATTTCACAGGTTACAAGTATATTTTCCTCTTCCTTTCACAGTAACTTGCAGGAGCATTTGTTTTCTTTTTCAGACTTTGTTCTTTCTTCTGCCATTACCAAAGCAACAGCCTGACAAGCTCTAATATGCACTATAAGTTCACAGATAAATTAAAGGAGTAGCATCAAGCTAAAAGGAACTGAAAAGAGATGTTCCCCATTTCTCAGAGGGGAAAGAAATCAACTGTTACACTGCAAGTCCTTTTTTTTTTTTCAGTTGGTGTCACATTTGGACATTTCCTCAGCTAAGGTGAAAAGATTGTGAAAGCACTAATCTCTCTCTCCTTTGTGTAGAGAGCAGGTGGGTAATTCTTTTGATGCCACATTTACGGAAACTCAGCAATTGATAACTCAGTTTGTCTAGAGAGTGTATTAAGCTAACTAGCAATGTTATATACTTGAAAGCTTCCTAAATACTCTGAAAAGCGTCTTTTGATGCAGACATTAAGCAAAACATAGGTTCCCTGGCTTATATTACTCTCAGTCTGCCAAGAAATAATCAAGCAATGTCTCTACATGTGACATTCCTTCCCTATCAGTCTACACTTTTAGAAATCAAAAATGGTAATCAAGGAAAAAAAGATGCAAGTGCCGCAGTAGCTGACCCTCAGCACGCCTTTGCTGTAGAAGTCAGGTTTCTGTATTTGCTGTTGAGGGTACAGTCAGCTGGTAAGTAAAGGATCACTGTTAGGGAGACAGAGGAAGTCCATTCATTCACGTCAAGACCAACATACGCTATTCTGCAATATATGTAAGCAGATCTTGGCTAACTGAAATAATCCAGCAAACTCAGAGGTACCTTGCTCTGCTGTATTTACAAGCTTCTCACATCTTCCACAGGAGAGGAAGCTTTCTACATACTATGAAACCTGCTCCTTCAGATGAAACTGGCCATAGCAAAATTTGCACTATAGCTGCCTTTCAGCACTTTAGTCTTTCAAAATATGAAGATGAGGCACCTTAGCACTTAAATATAGGAATAACAGATTGCTAAGAAAAGACGATTCTGAAGTGCAAGAACAACATTGTACAATGTTACATGGACAGTAGAATAGTCTATGTATTCTGCACAGCCTTTCCTCAGAAAAATAATCTAACCTCAGAGTTAGGGATGTGAGGTTTTTTATTTAAAAAATTTAATTAATGCTATCTCCCATCAGAAGTCGATGGGAGGTTCAAATGTCAATTGAATTGTCAATTCAACAAAAGGTTCTGTCCTACAAAAAGTGTGGTCACTACAACCACACACCAGCACTCCATTTAAGAAAATGTACCTTGACAAGCTTTGTGCTCATGAGCGTGGGTAAGGGTCAGCGCTTTCCAAGTTACATGATATTTAACTGGCCTCTTTCAGAGGAGACACTAACAAGAGTATTATGCAAGTCACAATGACTGAAAATTACCTGAGCTGCTAGATACAGAGATAACACCTCTCAGTCATTTTTCTGTTTCTGTAAGAAGCAAGGGAGAAAATATTTTATCTTTTTTTTTCTAGACCTACTTATTTGAGCAAGTAGGACTTATTGCAGGGTGCTCTGTAAAACGCATCAGTTGGATCCTTAAAATTATCTGGATGCTTACAGGTGAAGAGTGTTCGTCTCATTCTGTTTTACCTGCAGATCTCATTGCCCTGATGCACTCGGGAAGCAAGCTCTTGAACAGGATCCTCCTCCTTTAGGAGACTTAGGGATCCCAGATTAGATCAGCTGCTTCTATTTTCAGCTGTCTTCTCTAGGTAGGTGACCAGCCCTCAGCAGGTACTGACAGCTGTTTGTTTTGTGAGCTGACTCGGAGGCTACTAGCTTTTTTAGGCAGATCTTCATTTTCAGCCATGCGCCTGCAAAATGCTGTGACAAATTCCTGTAAAACTTACCATCCAAAACTTTAATGCATTTCCCAAGGTAATTTCCCACGTCTTCTTGAGGGAAGAAAAGTAGATTTGTGTAATTCTATCATCATGTTTGGTGCTGAATCTAGCAACCTGTATTTATTCAGGATGGTTAAATAAAATAGTAGTAGGAATTTAGTGAGTAGTGGCACGCACTTTGCTTATTTCTTCAGGCGTCTTGTGCGTGGACATTCCTGCCTCAGCTGAACAGCAGCATCCAATTCAAACAGTGCACACCCCCCGGTGTCAACAACAAAGTTGCATCAGTTTAAGGAAATTGTTAAACCTGTGTAACTGCGAATACAAGCCTTGTAGGACAATAAAGATGTCTCAAATCTTAATCAACCTAGCTGTGGTTTAAATATTTGGAGAGTTAAAAGGGTTTCTGTTGAGACCTCAGTATAGTTGTGCTGAATCACAGAATCTCCTTCTTAGTCTTGCTAGAGATAATGAAATGGTAAACCTGAAGCAAAGGAACTTTCCTCCAGTGTGTTTGGTTACTGGTTCTAAAAAACCACAGAGTGTTCAGTAGTCTGAATAGTACACTTGTCCCCTCTTAAACAGGTCTTCATCCCACAATCGGAGGTTGTAATCCTACTTTATCTCCAGCAAGCCTGTACATGCAGGCGGGGAGGGGGAAAGTAGTAAGGAAGGAACTAACCTTTAGAAGCACATTTTCTTCTTTGCATGCAGCTCAGTTTTAAGCAGAGCAGATTAGTTAAACTGCAAAGAAGAGGATTTTGTTGTTGTTGTTTGAAGGGGTTTTGTTCTGCTTTTGAGAAGAAAGTAACAGAGAAGTATAAACTTTTAAAGTGGTTTCAGCTGATTTGTCCGGTTACATTGCCACAGTAAATCTCTCGAACACTCCCGGTCTTCACAGTGAGGAGGGCCCACTGTCCAGGCTAGCACGTCAGGCAAACTTGACAGCAAGCTGCTGCATGACCTCTTCTCGTGGAAACCTTTAGCAGGTACCTGCTGCTGGCTCCTGAGCCCCAGGGCTGGCACGGGCTGGGAGTCTCAACATGCTCAGCAAATGCTTCCCAGCAGGATTAATTTGCTGCAATTTTAATTCCTGCCCTGTGTTTCTTCTGTTGGGCAGCAACTGAACACGAGCCCAGCATTGAGTTACACCTGTTTCCATCTCAGCCTTTTGGGCCACAGCTGCCCTGATGTCTGTACGAAGGCCAGCACAGATACAAACAGATAGGAGAAACAAGGCCTTTTGCTTGGCTGACATCAGAGCAACACAGCTTCACAGCTTCTTTTTTGGTAAAGCTGATCCAAAGCAGCTGTTTCTTTCTTTCAATGCTAGTTTTGAAAATCTGTGAAGAGAACAGTGCCTTTTATTTCTGGCAGAATGTGTGAGATTTGAAAAGCAGGGAGGGGAAGATCAAGTGGTGCACTGGGGTTTCACCAGTTTGTTCGAATTTGTCTGTCCTACTCCTGTCCTCCATCAGCACCTCTTAAATCCAAGGGTTTTTCTAAACATAAATGACTAGCTGGATCATCCACGTACTTAGACATCCATTTTGCTGGCTCTACTTCCTCTTTTCACTTTTGCACACAAACACAATCCCATAGAAACCTCCTACCAGTGCTAGGTATCCCCTCTAGGCATGTCAGCTGAAGAGTGGCACAGCACCCAGCCCAGCAACCCAAGCTTGTCTGAGCAGTATACTGTCTTCCTCCATTACAAAGAGGAAATTGTGCCCAAGTAAAACATTTTTAATGTCAGTGGTGATACCTGAATGCCCACCGTCCTCTCTCCTAATGAATATGGTAGCTATCCTAGTGAGAAAACTGCATGAAGTAAAGCCCAATTTCCTCCTGATTCATATTTCAGTTTCAAAATCCAAAGCCAGCTGTCCTACAGCTTGCAATCTAAAATGAGTAAGCTCAGCCATACACTTCTCCCAAGCCTTTTCACCACATGAAGGCAGCAGTCAAGTGCTTTAATACAAAACATGAGACTTGACAGACTTGTAACCTTAACCACAGTTTCAACTTTGTTTCTTTCCCAGGCAGTGACTACAGAAGAGCATTGCAGAACTGACTTGGTGAAACACTGCCCACTGACACGTGGAAGACCATCTAAAATGCCTGCGCTCTGCTTCCCCTCCATTGATACACACACACCATCCATTCTCACAAAACCTCAGACACGAGCTCTCAGTTTTGCACAAGCAAGAGAGGAAATGTAAGTAGGTGTAGAAACCCCCAAAGGCAGACATGAAGCGAGGGAGGTGTTAACCACAAGCAGCTCTTTCTTCAGTGAGCGCATGTCAGTTCCCAACAGCAGGCTGGAGTCAGTACGCACAAAAACTCACACACTGTAATACTTGGAGTCTGCAGGCATCAGCTGCACCAAACCCCAATCTAACCCTAATGACTTGGGAAAGTCAGTGCAGGTGCAGCGACCTTGCAAGGAGCTGCACTATTTTTCAAAACAGACTTTTTAAACAGCAATGCAGATTTCAGCGGTGGAGGGGAGGAGAACAGTATTCTTGCATCGGTGGCTCATTCAAACTGCATTTCCCTCCTCCCACTTCCACTGTTCCAGAGGTTGGCTTTGATTCTTAGAGTGGTGACACATGAATCCTAGGCCGAAAGGAGACTAAATCATGCTGAACAAGTTTGTTCAAAGGTAGTATAGAAAGATCAACTATAACAACAAATTATGAAGCTGATATATCAAATCCTGTTAAGTTTCAAGTGCAATGAGTTGATCTGCAGATAATCCTCACCTGTTCCAAATGTCCACAAAATGTGGCATTTGAAGAACTGTTGCATTTCATTGTAATGATAGCAAACATGATGCTGACTTTGTAACATGCTTTAGCATGTTAAAGCTGCTCTAAAAATAACATTAATACAAAAATTTAATTAGCTTAATTCAGTGCTGAGAAAAAAATCCTAAAACTTGCCCTTGGAACAGGTTGCTTCATTAAAAATAAGACAGAGCCCCACACAGTCACAGTATAATCCATTTATTAGCATACCTTGTGAGCCATTGGTGTTGATCCAGGGGACATGACAGTTTTGGCACTTGACTGATTTCAGAGGTACTCAGCCCCTGGTTAGTAGAAAGAGATTTTAATAGGACTGAGTGGGCTACTACACAAGCGAGTGTTTCTCCTTGATGTGGGAAAATAAATATTTCTCTGAACAAGTATAAATACAGCCCAAGAGATGTGTATTGGTCCGAGTCACAGTGCCTTGTTCCACAAGGAGCAGTCCCAAGTCGGTTACCACCAGGGGCCATTCTGTTCCCTTGAGCTGCTTGGAACTCCCAGCGAGTCTATCAAGATGGTGTTAAATACCACAGTGCAGTTCATCTCTCAAAAGCTTTAATGTGATTGCTGAATATACACATAAAAATCTGTCTTCAAGCGATTGATGGATCACTGCAGCTTTTTTTGGATGAAGAGACTTCAGGATATTGGCTTCAGAAAGGAAGGAGGACAGACAAAAGGCAGGCCCACCTCTCCTACCCCTGAGATAGCAAATATCCATGTTCCTGGTTCCTCACCAATGCCTCCACTAATACCTTTGAGGAACTGATTTGTTATTCTCTGCCACAAGGGTACAAGGATTACAAGGGTAATCGACATCCTGTCCAGGTTAATAAACAGCTGCCTGATTAATTACAGCATAGAACATAATTCATAGAAATCATCAGAACAGTGTTCTGCTACAGGAAAGGGATAAATCTTTAATCCAGCTTCAGGTGGCCAAAGCCTGGACTGGTGTCAAGATAGGGCTGGTAAGGTTACCAGTGCAGGCACTGTGGATCAGGAAGACACTGGTACTCGGTCAGCCTTTGTGGAGCACGGGGGCATTCTCTCAGAGGGATACCTGGAGCACTAATAGCTGCTCCTTAGACCCTTACCATAGCCATGTGTCTACTCCTGCCAATGCTCCTACCCAGTCATAGTGACATTCCCTTTCTCACATAACCAGCATGTGCCACACTGCTATGGGAGCTTGTCTCACAGCATCCACGTGGCACAGTGCAGCCACCAGCAGCAGTGACTGAGCTCTCAGCTCCTGGAAATAGTGTATGTGCATTAGCCTTATCCAACGGACTAATGCTGCGAAGGACTGTATCAGCAGGTCCTACAAGTATGTCAGCCAAGGCAAAGCTCTACACAGCTATTCAGGTGCTCCCTGGCCAGAGCTGCGTTCCGCTCCCCAGACATACCTACAGCAATCGCTCTGAGCTCAGAGGGGCTGCTGCGCCTGCCTGAGACAAGGGAGGAATTAACTTTGGCAGGTTTTCATCCCGCTGTAGCTAGGCTGCCACCAAGACCACACTAGCAAGTTTAAAGCTATCTCCAGCATACATACATAATATACATACAGTGCTGAAATCACTTACAGCATTGCCTACTATAGAAAATAATACTGAAAATAATCAGCAGATGGCACAGCCTCCCCTGGCAAACTGCATTCTGTTCTGGTTACCAAAGCTTAAAGATCCAGCAGAAAGAGAAGACATGGAGAGACAGTCAGCATGTTATCAGATACCTAGACAGTTTGGGTTGAAGAGAGACAGAGAAGCCATGGTTTTAGAAAAGGGACTACCTCTAGAGTAATGGGCAACAGAGAATATAAAGCCAGGCCCCTTATTTCCTCTCATAGCTGAGAACACAAGGACAGATGGGATTCAATGAAAACAAAAGGCAATTAATTCAGGAACCATAAAAAGAAATGATGTGCTATGGAGAATAAAACTGTATTGGTTCTCATTGCCAGAAAATATTGAGGCCGAGAGCTTAGTTGGATTAAATAAGGGATTAAACATTTATATGGAAGATGAAGGCTGGTTACATTAAATAGTTTTTTTAAAAGTTAGGGATATAAACTCTCACGCTTTAGAAAAAGAATCACAAAAGGATAGTGCATAGTGCTTGTACAACACCTAGAGGACTGAGTACTTGTACTTCTATTTTTAATAATAATAGTAGTGATGCAAGTAATTAATTTAAATGGGCCAAGAACAAAACTCCCCAAAAGGAAAGGCTCTTAAAACTTGTTCAGTACAAACTCGCATGTACTGTCCTTTGAAACATCTGCTGCTGGCCAACATTAGGTACAAAATACAGTCCTAGGGTGGCTGAGGGCCGCTCATCCAACCAGGAGGTTCCAGTAAGCCTCGGTGGCAAAGCACATGAGTTTGGTTTGGGCCACAGTCCCAGTTTAAACAGTAAAGAGCAATAGCGATGCTCTGAAACAGGTTAGGACAATTGAGGAGAGTATTGGCAGGCTTGCCTATAGTACCAGTAAGGTGTAAAATTAGGCGAAGGAGATTGGATACTTCCTTCCCTCTTCCTGGCTCATGTAGGACTTACGGGATGTTACTTACAAGGATTCTCACAGCTTTCATGGTGACAAGATCTAGGAGAAAGAAATATTTTGACCTAGAACATGGGAATTTTAGAAGACAATGCCAGGCTTGTGTCTCACTCATGTTACATGGTAATTTATTCTAACCCTTGAATGGCAACCAGTTAAGTAGGCTTAGGGAAATAACCTCATAGTTTCAACCCTTTAGGTGTTTCTATGCCTATTGGGGTTATGGGTATAAGCTGAAAGATCAAACCAGGTTAAACTAGAGATGTGACAGCACCCAAGGCTCAGAAACTCCATTTGAGCTGCTGTAGCATGCTGGCTTGGGGGAGGCTGAAGGTAAAAGCTATATCCCTCCATGTTTCCCAGACAGGTACTGTTGCTGCCAGTATGGCACTTGGCATTTAATTGCCTGCAAGACCAGAGGTCTGTAACATAATTGCCCTTGGTCCTCCTGTCATTTTAATTCGTGGGAGATAAGGAGCAGTCTGCAGCTTGCGTCTTAGGAACTCTCTGCCAGCAGCTGTAGGACAACACAGCCAGCGTGGAGCCAAGCACAGTGCTACCGAAGGATCAAGCCTGGCACTTCAAACCGGGTTATCAGCACGAGCTGCACTGCAGACATTCAGCCCATCGAGAAGAGGCATGAACAGACCAGATCTGTCTCAAAGGCCAGTTTGCAGGGGTTCTGATGTTGCATGTTTTCAGGATTCCTACAATTATTTTTTAAAATGAAGTTTCCACTGAAGTGCATTGCAGCATTGGTAACCCAACTGTCCTGTAATCCCTGGAGAGGGTAAATGGAACTGTTTAGTTTAGCATTCGCACACAAAAATCAGCCACCTCGCCAGGTCAGCACCTTTACATTAAGCTGTTTTATAGAAGACAAATTAAACCTTTAGGCAACTTGTTGAATCCAAGGCAATTTCTAGGACTCTGTCACCACATGGCCTGTAATATGACATTGCTAATCCACAGGCTGTGCTCTGTCTTCTGTTCTTGCCTTGGTAATACCTAGGTACTGAACTTCTCAGTGCCTTGAGTGCAGACCTTCCAGACCGCAGGCCAGTGCCCAATCCAGTCATTGCCTACCCTACAGTGCATGAGCGAACCCAAAACATGCACATCTGGCACAAGTTCCATGTGTCCCATTCTGTATTACTCCTCCATGTTCGGGTCCTTGGTTATACATCAAAGGTTACTGCCCCTGCTCCTGAGCAGAGCTGCCTTCTCTCTGACTTGTCTACACACAGCGAGAACACACTGTGCGCTGCACAACTGTTAATGCACTTAGCCCTTCTGTCTGTTTTTATATTTTTCTACCTACTCGAGTGAGTAAGGCCTAAGAGGAAACTCTATTAATTTGTTTGGATAAGAGGGAAGGAAGAAATTTAAGTATTCAACAACCCCTGCTTTCTCTCAGCATTATTTCTGTTCAGGCTGAGAACTAAGCTTGATGGCAGTGCTTGCATGCCCTCAAGTTAAGCCAGTTTACTCCCACTGAGAGGAATGAAAAGAGAAATAGTGCAAAGAAGAGAAGAGAGGAAGCATAGCCCAGAGGTTGCAAGAATAGGACACACTTCAGGAAAGCGGGAAGCTGCTTTGCAGCACACTTACTGTGTTACACCTCAAGCAAATTACTCGCTCCCTGTGTTTGTTCTGTATCTATAGCCCAGGAGTATTTCCATGTTTCATGAGAGAACTGTGAACACAGATATATTAAAGACTAACATCACAAATAAAAGGCAGCTAATAACTACGGTGAATAAGGTACCAAGAGAAAATCCCCGCAGTGCTGTTAAATTGTGACTCAACACCTGAATGTTTGAGATTAAATCCAAATGTAATGTTAAAGAAAAATAACGTGGCTATTCAGCCTTTTGAGGTCACATTTTTAAGTTCTTTTTAGTAATCATGAGGGCAAGAAAGCTATTGTCTCTTAACAATGAAGATTTACCCTCGCACCAACAACTGATTCTAGGAGATGCTGCTTTAAGGAAGGAAAAAAAAAACCAAAAACACAAAAGAACCACTATATTGAGAAAGCAGCAATAAAACCATAGCATCTAGCAGCTGGAAATGTGTGATACAGGATTACAGCAGGAGGGACAAGCATCTCTTAGCAGGGACAGACACTTTAAAGGGGTCATACGGGAGCAGACCTACTATTCAGAAGAGAGAAGGTTCCCCCTAGAGACATAACGGGGAAGGAAAAAAACCCCAGCTGTTGGCCTGTTCCTCAGCTCAGGTCAAATCTTCTGGTTCCTGGAACTGAAGAGAGCTGTTATGAAAAAATATCTGAAGATTTCCACTATGCCAGAGCCTGGTGCCATCTTCCAAGCATCTCACCTCTCCTTGCAGCATTTCTCAAGTATGCAAACATACAAAAATGGGAATAGATTTACAGAGGCAGGTCTCTCTCCACTTCTACCATTTCTGTGTACCAGGGCAAAGGAACAAGTGTGATTGCATTACAGGACTCATAGTCAGAGCAACATCAACTTATCATTCTTACCAGCGTGCACCTGCTTTCTCTGCTCAGAGATTACAGACTAAAGTGAAACCAAAGACTTTAAAGAATCAGCCACAACTGTTTTTCTCCCAGTTCTACATTAAAGTCCTTTCCCAGTGTCCAACAGCAAAATAAGTCTCCATCAGTCACAGGCCAGAAGCCACAACCTTTTGCTGCTGCAGGGCAAAAGGACCATATGTTGAAGTTCCTAGAGCTCAGACATTTTCATTTTAGCTTGGTCACTTTCTTGATCCAGGGTACATATTTGCTGACCTTTGTGTACACACCGGGGGAATCCTTCCGACCACAGCCGTAACCCCAGGAAGTGATCCCCAAAATGATCCAGCGTCCATTTGACCTCTGACACATGAGTGGCCCTCCACTGTCACCTTGGCAGCTGTCTACCCGTTTATCTTCAGAGAGGTTCCCAGCACAAATCATGCGGTTAGTGAACTTCTGCCCGTAACGGACCTCACAGTCTTCCCGTGGGAGAAGAGGCACCATCCCCTGCAGCAGGGTTCTCGAATAGGACTTCCCTGGAACAGAACAGACCAGCCAGACCAATTCACATACAGACAATAGCAGCGACCTAGAGCAGCGGTGCTCCACACAAAACCAGATGTTTCTACATTTAATGTCAAGACTGCAGCACAGAAATAGGCCAAGCTCAGCATCTCTGAACCACCAGAACTTCAGAAAATAGTAGTGCCAAGCCAGACCACAAAAAAGAGCTGTAAGATCAAAGAGATGGGGAAGAGGTTGGAAAAAGAGGTTAGATCAAAGTATGAGTCTTACTCTTGGTTCTGCCAACAAGTAATTTGAACCTTGTTCAATTTATTTCACCTCTCTGAGCCTCCATTTCCTCCTCTGTAAAACAAGGACAATGTTTTCTCAAGAGAATAAATGCAGTAATATTTGTGAAGTGCTCAATCCTCAGAGAAGTTTTGGAAGATGTTTCAGAGGCATCCAAATATTATTCAAAGGGAGCTCGCTTCATCTTTGGATGAGCGAGCTCGAAATCTCTTCATCTTAGAGATTTGTTTCTATTTGCTCAAATCTCTTTATTACCCCAGACTTGCTCAGAACATACGGTTCCTGTGCTATATTAGAGTATGACCTTTCTGTGCCCAAGGTTTACAGTAAGTTCACAAGGTAGTAGGTAACCACACCTCTCATTGGGAAAGCAGGGTTTGGTGCGTGGGAGGGATTCTAGCCATTAAGTACCAGTACAGCTTAAGGGAGTTACATGGCCAAGTTGCTCCTTGATCCTCCCCAGACACCCCAAGGTGACATGTGCACCTGGCGCAAGTCACTCCAAAGACAAATGTATATTTGCAGTTAAACACTTGAGGTAAGAGCTAGGAAGGATGGCTAAGTCCAAAATCAACAGACAAGCTCATGGGGCTATTTGCCTTTTGGCAGCAAGTCTTTCTGAACATATGGCTTTACTCCAGTCACAGTAGCCCCAGAAAGGCCTCCTTGCCCCAAGCCCTGCATTGCGTCTCTGAGCCCCAAATGAGGGAGGATGGGGCAGCCAGTTATAAAGCTTTGTTTAGAGTTCAAAGCTGTCTCTAGACCTTGCTAATGCATGCATGTCAGGACTCCACTGAGCCCAGCATTTTAAAATATCGCCTTGAGAGCGTTAAGTATTTAATAATTAATACTTTCTAGAATAGTCCCTGCTCCCTTTTACCTAGGAAGCTCCACAGCAATGTGCTGCAAGAGGACAGGTACAGGCTGTCTCAAACCTAGTGCAGAAACCAGCCTCAGAGCCCAACTGCCCCTGCAGCAATATCCAGGGAGAAGAGATCAAGCAAGGTTGTCTGAGAGAGATTCCTTCCACCTCTAAGCCTCCACTTCACTACTACGGTATCATGAAGAAGGCAGGAGGTCATGGAAACATGGGGGCCTCCCACAGGCTTTGTACACCAGCTCTGCACAGGCTGCTGCCTAAGGGGTCTGCTGTGGGCAAACATGCATGTAGAACGGGGAAGAGAGAGGACTGTGGCCGAATGGCAGCATTGCTCCCTCCCACAGCTTCAGGAGGATGCTTTGGCAAACAAAACTTCCACCATGGGCAGGCTCAAGAAGCTGCAAAATCAGAAGAAAACACAATGGCACAAAAATCACCTCACCTCTCCGCTCCGTGACACCATGTGCTGGCACAGACGATAGGAGCAGTAAGCACATGGCCTTGAGTTGTGCAGACATAAATTAATGGCCCATGTAGGCTCCTGAACCCAGACTCCCCCACCCTTCTTGCTCCTCAAAGCCCCATCACTCACCTGTGTCACCCCAGCCAGAGATGATGCAAGCTTGCCTGTTGATGTCAGACTTCTCTTTCCTGTCGGGCAGGCAGACAGGCAGAACGTGGTGATTGAAGGAGAGACAGTGCCCCTCTCTGCCCCGCATCCGGACCAGGGCAATGTCATTATCGTTGCTGCCAGCCCAGTAGTTCCTGTGGAGGACGATCCGCTCCACGGGCAGCTCCCTCTCAAACTCGTCCTTCACGCCTGTGTGGTAATCACCCACCCGCAGCAGGTAGCGCCGCACATCAACACCAAACCTGGAGAAAAAGACACTGAAGGTCTTGATACTCATACTAAGAGAGAAACAGACTCACACAAGTCTCAGTTGCTGTGAGACTGAACCACCTCCTCACAAACTGATAAAGCAGTGCCAGCTACAGGACTGTGGGACCTCTTCAGCAGATGTGATAGTGCCAGCTGTTGGGGTCAATGCGTGTTCCATGCACGAGACTTTATTATTTTTTCTTATGAAAATGGCTTCAACAGTTGCAAGGTGTGTGACCTTGTGTTCACAGTTCCTTAAAGCACTGAAAAGCTTAAAGCACTGGCAAAATGCTGGTTCCCTTTAAGTTGTAAAGCCTCAAAGTTAAGAGGGCAGGTGTAAGCAGTGAAGGATAAAGCAAACCTATATTGAGTCATCCCCATAAGTGATCCAAGATCACATACATCATAACCTGAATGTCTTGTTTTAGAAACTTTGCTCATGTGGGTCCACTGGGCTGGGAGGATAGCCTTGTATGAGGTTATCTTGTTCATCTTTGAATGAGCCCCCCTCGGGGCTCCCCACTCACAAACGCACCTTTTGAAGCAGTGGGCTGCAGTCACTACCCAGCAGCTGCTGATCAGTGTTGCTCCACACAGCAGACGAGTATCTCGATGAAAACCCTTCAGCCGTAGTGAGGCCTGCCATGGCCAACCACCTCTGAAGAAGAAACAGAGGAATAATAGGCATCACACACACAAGAGCTGTCTTCCTCTTTTCCCATCCACTCAGCCCCCTCTGGGCTCAGCTGGCATGCATTCTCGCCTAGATGGGCCCATTGGTTCAAATCAAGTTCAAAAATCACCAGTGAAAATGTGTGAATGTATTCAGCATTTGCCAAGCTATTTCCAGAGCCCGTAGGAAAGCTGGAACCAGTTCTGGCTTTCCCGGCAATTACAGGGTAGTACCTGAGAGACTTGTTTCCACCTATGATCCTTTTCTTGCGACGGTGAAGCAGGCGCATCCCACACACACCAGATTCTGGACCTGCACAGCAAAGTTAGAGCAGTTGGGTAGATACCTTCAGCTTAAGTATCAAGAATTGCTGTCACAGAGCCAAATACCATTCGCCTTCCCTGAGGGCATTAATTCTCATGGTAGTTGACTGCATTGTGTTGTGCATATGGAATTCATAGAATTCCATTTTTGGAATTCTGGAAATCAGAATTTGATCCCATAAGTTTCCTCAGTTTTGGTGGAGGTGCTTACCTCCAGTATCTGTAGTCTTATGCCAGGAATGGGACCTCTACAGCTATTTCCTCAGTGCTCTAAACCCCAAAGTTTGCTCATGGTTACAGCTCTAAGGAAGGGTATGGTGACTTGGCTGTGGGGAAGTTCTGCAGGCTCAAAGGCCTGACATAGGTGGAGCTCCTCATTCTGGAGCACCCTGTGCTCATAAGAAGAGACAATGAAAACAAGGAAAAAGTAGGAGGTGCAGGACAGGACATGCTTATTTTGTAGGTGAAGTTTCAGCCCAAGAAGAGAAGAACTACAGGGGAAAAGCATAAAAGCATGCAGAGATACTACAACTGGAGCCCCAGACTGCTGCATAGAAGAAATCACCTGTTCTTCTGATGTCTTGGACCTTCTCTTCCACATAGTCACAGATCACACCAGCATCCTCACTGTGCCAACAGCTGTGAATCCCGGTGTCAGGCCTGACACACTGCCCCAGGGCGTGCTCTGTGCCACTGCATTCTACCTTGTCCAGATGGATGGGCCCGTGGCCTTCACCAAAATAAGCCATTGCCCTGGCTTTTGCTGTACCACTGCAATTAGAGAGAGGGTGGCTAATCTGCAATAAGCAGAAGGCAGGTGAACCTGATGCACCAGCACATTTTAAGAGAAATAATATTCATGTGTCTCTCCGCACACAGACAATAGTACAGTACTTGCTGAAGGCACTGTGAGAATAGGATCCTACTCCCTCAAGCATATGCAGGTATGCCAAAACTAAGAAATGAAGCCCCCAGAAACAGGTCCAGAAAGAAGCGATCCCCCTGAGAGCTGTTTCTATCTATAAGACGCGTGTACCAGAGCTCTTACCTGAATCCCAGTTGCCTGCAAACTACTGCAGCGTCTCTGTCTGTCCAGCCATCATCACAGACACTGCCCCACTGCCCATTCAGGAATACCTCAACCCGTCCCTCCTTGGTGCTTTCTCCATCCACCAGCCGCACAGGAGGCCCTGCAGCAGAAAACACATGGGTCTCTGCAAGCAAAAATACCAGAGAGTGTGAGGTGCCCAGAACTTGTGTTCTATAGGAAAAGATGAATCCCAGACATCAATAAGCTTAAAAAAAAAAAAAGGCATGTTTCTATATGAAGACTATGCCCCTCATTTCACCTCTGTGCTGAATCAGAAGACTACATACATATTAATTTATTTAATACATAATGGAAATCATTAGTGGATCGTATTCTGAAAGCTGAGTAAAGAGGAGAACAAGAACAGAAGGAAAGTTATTAACTCCTGAGCCAAGAGTGGACAAGCCTAAACATGCCTTGGAAATAAATCCATTAAATTATAAAACTATTATATTATTCTCAGCAGGAGGAGAGTTTTACATCCAGGAAAAACAAAAAAGTTGGATGCTGTCTATTTTAATAAAAAATGTCTGACAAATTGGAAAGTCTCCTGTACTAGGGAAAGGGGATAGTATCAGGCCTCATATAAATATGGAAATTATGCTAACTTGAAATACATTCGCAATTTTAATTAAACGTGTGCCATCCACACACGAGAGTGCCAATTTCCACACGACAGCCCCTCACGTCTGAAGTCCTCTTGTCTTGGCAAGGTGTGACACTAATGTAACTACACCAGTTTCCTGAAGGGTCTAGTTAAAGGGGTTCCATGTTCCCAGAGACATGGGGCTGAGGCGTCTCACCAGTGAGCAGTGGCACACTAAGGCAGCCACCGTTCCTCAGCCCCTCAGGTTTGTTTTAGAGACTGCCAATTCTCTCCAGTTTCAGTTTCTCTGCAGGTCTGGCTGTAGGTCTGGCGGAGCCACAGCTCTGTGGCTGTGCCCCAAGACAACCAGGGCTTGTTCCTAGGAGTCCTCCTCAAAAAGCAGCCCCCTCACTGAGACAGCACAGGGAAAACTCCCACATCTGCCAGAGCTTCCAAAGGAACAGACCAGCAGGTGACACTTCCCCACCATCCAGGGCAAGAGACAAGGCAAGTTACCCAGGCTGCCATCCATGACTGTGTTGCTCTCGGGGGAACACCGGATTCCCACGTCCTCTGTGTGTGAGCAGTCGTGCTGCCCCCAGTTGCTGTGGGGACAGTCCAGGAGGGACAGCTCTGTCCCCAGACAAGCCACATCATCCAGTAAGATAAAGCCTTGGCCAGCAGCATAGTCCCCTTCAGAAGCCAGGGTAGCAGGACCACTAGAGGAAGGAAACAGAACATAACATTAGATTCATTAAAACTCACTAATCCCATGGAGGGACCCAAGCTCAGACCCGAAAGGAAACTCCCCCGCAGAGCTCAACTGTGACATCGGTGGCCTCCTGACCTAAACCACTCCGTGACACAGAGGATGGCAGCCAAGCAGCTTGCACATCTCACCAGCTTCAGTTTTGAGGGAGGCCTGCTCAGACCAGTCCACTTTCTAGTGTCTGGTCAAAGGCACAGTCACAGTAGCACAGAGGGCCAGCTATCCCACAGAGGCTGCTTTGCAGACGTGACACCAGGTACATCAATTTGGGGAGGGGCTAGCAGAGGAGGCACCAAAAATATCAATATTTAAGTAATTCTTTTTATAGCAAGCAGCTAACTGGAATTGAAATGCAGAAAGCTGCAAACTTTTAGGCACTACAAGAGATGACAAACATGGTATGCGGCTGAACTCAAAGGGAAGAATTTAGTATTTTTCAGTCTATAAAGCTGAAATTTTACAAGGATACCCTAATCATATTTAAAAAAACACAAAAAAACCTTTACTGGCTCCAAGACTACAGTGTCCTGATTTTAAATCTTCCCCAAACTCATATGTGGAAGGACGACAGTTCAGCAATGGGCTCAAAGAAAAGCATTACAAAAAATCCCTAATACTACTCTTTTTTGCCCTGATGGTCTTCGTTCAACTACTGAAGCAGGTGACGTGTTTAGCCGACAGAGCAGATGGGTGATATCGTTTAGCTGACAGAGCAGAGGCGGCAGTGCTGAGCTGATACACCTGGAAATTTAAGGTGTATTGAGAGAAATTTCTGACTTTGGTGAGGGGTTCATAAAGACAGTATCAAGCCTGTTATCTGCTTTCTAAAACAGGCCAAGGCAAGAGATAATAAAGATTTTTTTTTTTCCCTGGGAAAGGGTGTGGATACCTATTAATCTTTTCTGAATAAAGTTGTATAATGGTAATAACCCTTCTAACAAAGACAGCATTGAAGGAAGTAAGGTCCAGCCTATGCCAGTGATGGGGCATGGAATCTAGTCCCTGAAATTAGGAAGCACAGACACTACGCACGCTCTCAGTCCTACCTGAAGCCCAGCTGCCTGCAGACCACCTGGGCACCGAGGTCTGTCCAGCCATCATCGCATACTGTGCCCCAGTCTCCGTTGTAATAAACTTCTACCCTGCCTTCGCTGGGGCTGCGGCCACCAGCCAGCCTGACAGTGCCCTCTGCAAGGGGTGGGAGAAGGGAAGATCAGCACTCAGCAGGGGTGAAAAGAAACAGCCTGTGCCCCACTGCTGAAGTCTCTGTGCAGCCCATGAGTGAAAGAAACCGAAGACACAGATATCCGTGGGTACTCAAAAAACAAACATTCATTGCTCCCAAACATGCCCATCTGTCAGGGGAGGATTCACCTCGGCCTTCCCATGCCACCTGTGGAAAGCAATGGGAACACCACCAAGCCTGACTCTGATCCATTCCCACCAGCTGCTTGCTCTCTGCCTCCACATCTGGCAGCCCTTGTGGGAGCCATACGTAGGAGCCCTGCAGGATCCTGAAGCAGGGGAGCTATCTGCTGAGCAAGCTGTGTAATATGGGAGTAAGACAGACCGCATCTGACTGGCGTAGAGCTGTAGATCTGTACCTGTGAAAGGGTCACAGGAGACCCCAGCATCTTCAATGTGGTCACAGTTCTGCTGTCCCCAGTCACTCTTCTTGCACTGGTCAAGAGAGAGTTCATTGCCTGAGCACTCCACTTCATCCAGCAGGATTGGGCCAGATCCCTGCCCATAGTGAGCCCATGACAAGGCTTTTGGGTTCCCACTGCAAACGGGACAGACACATATGCTCACAGTAAGGAAGGTCACGGTCTTGTGCGCTCAGAGTCTGCCTTGCAGAGGGACTCTCCTGTGCTAGGCCAGTGTCCTCCCATAGATTATCTGTATTTCTGACACAGTCGTGTTGCCAACTGTTAACTGAAATACCTTATTGGAAAGGTTTGTAATGAGACCTTCCAACACATAACAAAAATGTGCCTGCAACATGGGCAGTTCAGACACCCGGGGAGTTCTGAGGACAATGCTGCTTCAATCTCAGCGACAGGCAAAACTCCCAAAGCTTGAGGGAGCTCAAAATGGAATCATCCATTTTAAACAATTCTGTACTGATTTATTTTCAAGAATGCTCAGTATACAACAGCTCCCATGTCAAGTGCTGAATGGCATAGAGGAGAATGAGGTGCTCTCTCTTGCTTTCCTGTCTGAAGAGGATAAGGGCAGTCAGCGAAACTGGATGTGTTTAAACTTAACCAAGTAAACAAGTGCAGTTCACATATGGAAATCACCATGACAAGTTATCACTGAGGCCAAAAAGATTTGCATTAGGACATGAGTGCAAAAATAATGAACAGGGATAAACACAAACAGACCTTGGATAGGGATGCACCAACTTTTTTTTTTTTTTCCACAGCATAAGCCCATAAAAGTGACAGGAATCAAGTACAAAATCCCTTTATAGGATGATAAGTCCAGAATTATCTTTTCCAGGGTTTCTGTACACTTCCCATAGAAAGGGCTGGTACTATAGTGAAAGGACATGCTCTCACGTTTTTCATTCTGCCTACCTTTATTACCACTCCATGACGTACAGCAAGGGAAATTACCTGAGTCCCAGCTGCCTACAAACTACTTCAGCATCCCGGTCGTCCCACTGGTCATCACAGATGGTACCCCACTTGCCATCATGGTAAACCTCCACTCGCCCTTCAAAGCTCTCCTTCCCCCCAACTAAACGCAGCGGGGCACCTACACCTGTGCTTCAAGAAAGGGAAAGAGAGCACAACAGAGCAAGACAGAGACAAAACACATCCAGCAGTTTGGGGTATAGAACCATTCACCAGCCAGAGGAGGTCTTGGGTTGCTCTTGTCCCACCCTACGACATCCTCCCCTCTAAACCCCCCCAGAAGCATCCATGATTGCAACCCACAGTACGGGTGCCGCTGGTCCAGGGCTGGCTCTTTAACTGGCTGCTACAGTGACTATGACTTTGCTGCCTGCAGACAAAAACCTGGTTTGATAAAAAGGGGATGTGGTCATAAGCAACAGCCATCTTTCAGTGACTGTAGAAGTATTCCCGCTCTGAGTATTTGGGATTGGGAAAGGATGGATAATTTCGACTGGAAGGAAGATAACCACCTGTATAGCAGGTGAAAGAAGAACATGCTCCAATGATTTGCTCTTCACAGCTTCACGACCTTAGATTTTACATCTTATCAGCAACACTGATGCAAGAAACAGGGAGCGAACCTCCCCTGGAGATTTACCTTCTGGAGGGAGACACGTTACCGTGGCACTCCCCTGGTTACAAGCTCCTGACACAGCTTCCCGATAGCCACACTGCAGCAGGGCTTTCTCATCCCCGTGGCAGTTTGCTGACTGCAGGTGCAGGGGAAGAGGCCACAGTCCAGGATGACTCTTCTTCCCAGCTGTGCCGATCTCACTGGTACAGAGAAAGCAACAGAGCAGTGAAGCGCTGTAGCGCTGCTTGACTTACGCTTGTTTTCCCTTGGTTCTTGTGACTGCAGCCCAGCTGTGGCATTTCACATCCCAGTGAGCCCAGTTGATTGGGAGTGCATAAAGGGGTGGCCATGTACAGTCCAATGGGAAAGTACAAGCAAGCACAAAGCAATTCCCACCTCTAGCCCATTTTGTCTTCCTACTTACTGCAGAGGAGTTGGTGTGATCAGAAATGGCACCCTCATTTGAGAGTGATAAACGAACCCATTAACAGACCCAAACATCCAAATATCTGAATCGCCACCTTCCTTCTCTGTGGACCTTATCTCCTTGCTGTTTGGAAGTTTGAAGGTCCAAATCCCAGATTCCCAAAGAGGGTTCACACGCTCAAAATTTCTAATAAATCACTACACAAACTCCAGCTGGTGATACTAAAAAGGAGACATGATCTCACAGCTCACTCATCACAGCCTGGAGCACCAAGCAGAAACTACTGCTTTAAAAAGTTCTTGCAAATGCTGGTTGGGGCTTGACATAGCCATGGAAAGAAAACAGTAGGAAAGGACCCTGGTAAGTGGGAAATGAGCCCACAAAACAAACTCCTCTCCCCCAGCCAACACATTATGCCAGAGGAACTGTAACCAGAGAGGCTGTTCTTTCCAAGGCCACATGAGCACGTAACTCTTGCAACCAGGCTGAGGTTCCCACCTGAGACCTAGCTGCCTGCAGACAACACTGGCATCCCAGTCAGTCCAGTGGTCAGCACAGATGGTGCCCCAGAGTCCACCGAAGTACAGCTCCACACTGCTATCTTCAGCCAACCGCACAGCACCTTCCAAAAGAGAAGAAAAAAAAAAAAAGATGCCATCTTCTGATAGAGGTTTCAGATCAGCAAGTCTGGGACTTGAACTGCACCTGGCTTTTCTCATCCCCGTTTTGCTGGTGCTGTCACTGAAGTTACTTGTATGAAGGAGTGCGGGACGTGGCACCTTCCCAGTTCCAGCAATGGCTGCTCAGGAGGATGGTTGGTGCTACATCCATTTCAAAGCCATGGTAATACTGGCAGGAAATGTGGGTTCTGCCACGGCTCCAGGATTTTCCTTTTGTGAAATGAGGGCGACTGACATTTCTACACACCTTGAAAAGGTGTATGGAAGTGGCAGGCTTTCTAATTCCTATGACACTCCACTGATTTATTTTCCATTGATCACCTCACCTATGAGAGTCACTGTTGCTACAGCTAGATGTTCAGTAACAGCAGGTGAATCCTCCTTAATTTCTCTAAGAAAAGGAAGTGCCAATGTAAATGCCCTTTCAATTCCCACTGCACTACAAATATCTACCGCTGTTTAGAAAGCACATCTCCTCACTCAGTTACATACTGGGAGAAGGGTACACCTCTGTCTGTAGTACCTCAATGCAGGCACACGGCACAACTACACTTGTTGTATCCTTCCCTTTAATGAAGCCATCTTTGAAAGCACTTCCACTGACAAAGGAAAAGACTTTGTAATTTCATTTATTGAACTAGAGCTTTACCTGCTTTGCAAAATGCAGGAGAAGGGAGGAAAGTCAGAAAACAGGAGGACAAACAGAACATTTTCAAGAGTGCTACACTGGAGTCAGGGTATTGAGAGAGCTCTGCTCCCTTACATGCCTCAAAATAAGCAGCAGTCCTTGTGTTGGCACTGCGAGGAATTTTAAAGTAAGCCTATGACCTACCTTGCCACAGAAGATTTACGAACCTAGCCACAGAAGATTTTTCCTTGTTATATTTGAACTGCTATAATTACAGGAGAGCTCTGATATGGACACTTAAGGAGCAGGAGTGGGTTGTTTTCCACATAACTTAAACTGTTTTCAAAGTGGCATAAGTTAACAGTAAAAAAAAGAAGTCTCCTTGTATGAGAATAAAAACATCTATACAAGGCATTATGGCTCCAGCAGCTTAAATCCACCCCCTACTATATACACACGTTCTTCTCCCACACAGGCTAGCCTCTAGTCCTAATTATTTCAACAATTTGGGACAGTTATTGTACTGTGCTTCTTTCACAGGGTGTCCCACCTGCTGCTTGCAAGTCTGGGCAGCACACATTTCTGGCCTGAGCCCCCCGAGACAGTGCAGCCCAGGCGCTGGCAGAGACACGCAGCAGCCCTTACCTTGGTTACAGTCGCAGTTAGCCCAGCCGATGGCCCCTGATGCAAGCCGGTAGAAGCACCAGGGTGTAGTTCCCCCATCCGGGTTCCTGCAGTGGTTGTGGTCCCCCAAGCCACGGTCTGGGTACTGCTGGACATAATCGGGGAACTCTGCCCAGTTGAGGCACTCTGCCCCGGCCTCAGTGACCGCCAGTGAGCCATTGTAATACCCAAGAGGTCCGACGCCACACACGCTGGACGCTGGGCACAGGAAGGGAGCTGTTAGCATCACTTAAGGCATCACAAACCGAGGCTCAGACAGTGTGGGAGATACCAGCTGATCTCCTGAAACACCTCCCATGTCTGCAGTCTTGATTGCTACTTGCTTGGTTTCAATTCTATCACTCTTCAAGGCAGCTGCTCAAAGAATGTTTAGAATACGCACTATCTAAAAACCAAACCGATCTGGAAGTCATGAACTGCCCAGATAGACTTTTGAAATGTGTTAACTCTGGCCCGAAACATGGACAATTTGAACTGGTTCCTGTTGCTGTTTATTTCAATAGATGCTCAAGCAGCACTTGAGCCTGGCACATACTCCTCCACTTCCTTCCCCTCCTGCTTTGGCACCTGAATAAGATACTCTTAAATTTGATCCTAGGCTCTTTAGAAGATTAATTGCCTGTCTAGATTGATTGAAACTGAGAAGAGTTTCAAATTAGCTATAATTTAATTCTATAAAGCGGGAAGATGGGACATGATGTTGTATTTCATTGTTTCATATTCGTATATCACCTGGCTTATCTGAACTTGGCCAATGTATAGGAAGAAAAAGGGAACCTATTTTGGGGGGAAGTGCAGGTGTCAATGTTCCAGGGCAGTGCCCATGTGAAATCTTTCATGCAAAGAAACCTCAACAATTAATTTAATACGGTCTTTAACAAATAAGAAAACTCTCAATTCATGATCCTGAAATAAGAAAGAGGGAAAGCAGAGCCAGATTCTGTGTGAGGGTGGGCTTTTTAGAGTGCGTAACATGGGAAGAGCAGACTCAGGAAGGGATAACAGTTATAGGTCTATTCACTGAATAAACAAAAAGAAGCCAACACTTTCAGAAAACCCTTCTGCCATA
Source organism: Ciconia boyciana (assembly GCF_034638445.1). Lineage (NCBI taxonomy): Eukaryota > Metazoa > Chordata > Aves > Ciconiiformes > Ciconiidae > Ciconia > Ciconia boyciana. The sequence goes on from NC_132941.1 coordinate 43,396,955, forward strand.
AAGACACGTAGGGCAAACAGCAAGGGTACAAAGAAACTTTGCCTCATGCCATTTGCCTTCTAGCCGCTGCCAAACCCAGAGGGGGTAAGTGACAGCTGAAGGTTAACTGCAAGGTACAAAAATGAGAAGCAGTTACAGGTAGGTGTCTGGAAAACACACTGTGCTCTTTACATCAACTGGGACCCTCAGAGCGGGGTGTATGAGAATTCAGAAGTTATTAGAGCAGAGGAAAGGTAAGCATGCAAAAAGACTGAGGCAGAGAAAGAGATGAAAGGAAAAGAACATGTGGGAGGAGTAGGGAACTGCAAGAGCATTAGACATGAAGAAAAGAAAGTGGTCTGGCCATTTTGGGGAAGGAGATAAACAGACATTGAGGCAGGAGAAAAGACTGAAGAAATAATGGAAAGAAAGGAAGAACGCCAGGTAGCAGTGGTTCATTGTACCTATGGTCTCAGATCACCACTGCAGGAAAGAATCTGCCCGATGACTGAATTAATAACTTCTTGTTCTTACCTGCACTGTGCAAATGGTTTTGGTTGGGCTGGGATCCCAGGAAAGCCTGGGAAAAGAAACAGAGCAAAAGCAGAGAGATGATTATCCGATGAAATAAACATGGGCATGTCCTAAAAGCAGCTCGGCCTTTTGCTGCTTTAGGCAAACACACCCTAGTAACCAGCCTCTTCCCCACTCTCCCCATTGCTCCTCTTCAAATCCAATCACAGCTCTGCCCACTAACAACAAAATGAGTAATTACTGGCCTGCAGAGATTTACCCTTGATCTAAGCACTACATTACAGGGCTCTACTTGTTCTTTTCCAGTAGAATTGGAAGCCTGAGTGAGATGCCTATGGAAAGAAAAGCTAGAAGAAAATCATGGTTACCAGTAAGAAAAATAATGAATAACCATTCATTCTCTCTCTGTTTATAGGGCAAGCAATCTATGGCCACAGCAGCAAACAGAGATATATCTACATGATGGGATGATGCCCCCTGTTAAAATAGTAATAAACATCTGTGTACAAAGTGGGAAACACCTAAAGAAGAAAATCCAACAAGGCTTTTTGAGGATTTTGTTTTTAATACATGAGAATATGATATGGCCTATGGTATTACTATCCAAATGGTGTTAAATAGCTAAGAACAAAAAATACAAAACAAAGCCCTCAGAATTCCAGCATCCTGTCCAGACCCAGAAGAGCATTTCCTCTTACAGGCAGTGTTTTTGGTGGTTATAACTTGACTGCTGGCTGAGAGATAGGGATCTCCACTCAACACCATTACATGGTGTGCAGGCAGGTGCAAGATCTTCACAGACCCAGAGTGAAAAGAAGAAACTGTACATGCTTCTGCTAGCTCCTTGTAATTTAATTCATTTCTAAATACTTTTAAATGGACATTTCTAATACTTTTATATGAACAAGGAGTTGTAATTCACAGAGCAGAGGTGTGCACATAAAGAATACTAGCTATTGGAAATGGTTCTGTTTTTCTTCAAAATGCAGTAATTTTGCTTCTCTCAGCTTCCCCTCTCCCTGGAAAAAGGGAAGAGTAAAATTTGAAATTAAACAAAATCCACCTCTGGAATAAGCAGAGATAGTTCCCATGTCAGATGTCATTTTCAAATCAAGCTTATGAATATGGTCCAGCAGGTGTTGACAACCATGGCCAAGCTCCAGCATCACCCTCCAGAAGTCAGAATGTGACACTGCATATTGAAGATGAATTCCTGACATGGTTCAGAAACAGCAGATCAGATCTCAGGTGTGTATGCACAAGGGGATGCACAGATAACACAGCATTTAACTGAAAAACCCTTTTCAGCCAAAAATCCATCTGTCTGCATGTATCAGGCTGTTGCAAGCCCACATAATGATCTGTGGACCAACAATAGGCCACCAAAGGACTTATCTGAGGAGGTCAAACCTTTTTGCAAAGAGAGGGAAGTGAGCTAGGCTACACTTTTGTGACCGCACCAAACAGGTGACTGAGGCACAATCCAGGTCCCCCGACTCCTAGCTTTTAGTGTGCACCTGCACACACATAAGCCTGCAGGCGAGAGAGGGATGGGTTGGACTCCTAACAGGCTATATATGAAAGTCTGAACCTGCTCTTGTTGGAGACAGACCACAAATGAAAAGAACTGCAGTCCAAGTAATATGCTTCCCTTCTAATGAAAGATGAGTTGCTGCCAGTTCCCGTAGCCGTTTCCAAAATCCCCTAACGCTGACCATCACCACCACCAAATTTTAGTGCAAACAGCCTGTGCTGCAGCCACTGCCCCAGGTCCGTGTGGCTATAAATCATCTGTCCACAACAGCACTAGGGGTAATGACTCAATCAGCAAAGAACAGAAACAAAGGCTCTCTCCTGCCAGGGTCACTGCAGCGCTTGAGAAACATAGGAAACCTGAGCCAAAGCATCTGCAAGCCCTTGTGCATCCCGCTTTCCTGCTTTGTTTCATTTTCTGAATTTCATATACACAACAGAATAAATCCCTCCCCAAGCCCCCAGCCCTTCCCATGGACCACAGCTGCCTAGACGCTTTGGAAAATATATTCAACAAACAGATCCACTTACAGTGAGGATATTAAAAGAGCCATACGACTTCCTACAAGCAGATAGAAGAATAACCATTTCTTACCTCCACACATCTGAGACAGGATAACAGACTCGAGAGCTCTACCAGGAGCCCGAGTACTTTGGGGATCTCCATCCTTCCTGTACAAAGTGGGCAGAAGCTTCTTCAAGCATCACATTCTCCTTCAGCTGCGGGGCTCAGCTGCTGCCTCCTCCCCGGGCTCTGCAGCTGGCTTGCCCGGGGAGCAGGGCACTAGCGGCTCCGCACCGGCGGGAGCGGGCAGCCTCTTCCATTTCTGTGTAGGGAAAGAGATGTAAGGGAAGGGACCAAAGTTCCCAGCAGCATCTCAGAATTTCACTTTCTCCTTCCTCTCCTCATCTCTTCTCCTTGATTCTTCTCTTCGGAAGAGGGAAGAAGAGGGGAGGGAAGTAAGGGAGGAGAACATGCCCCAGAATTTCTCTAGCACCCTTAAAAACAGGAGGAGGCAAGCGCGGGCGGGTGGGGCGCAGCCCGCTCCGCACCCCCGCTGTCCCCTCCCTCTCCCCAGCCCCAGGTACGCGCTTCTCCCCGAGCCAGCCTCCGCCTCTCCGCCCCGGCTACCCCGCGGCTGGGCCGGCCGCGCTCCCCCCGCCGGCGATGCCTCCTTCCCACAGCGGCCTCCTCCTTCTCTCCCCGAGCCACAGCGGCTGCGGCTGCGGCGGGAGCCGGGGCCGTCTCCCGCTGCAAAACCTCCGGCCACGAAACTGGAAAAGGGAACGGCTGGTGCGCGCACGCTTGCCAGAGATTAGGCTTGTTGGGAGGAATCTGGACTTTATCCCCCCACCGCTGCCTCCTCGATGAGCTGCTTGCAGCTTCCTGAGGTCAAACCCTCCTCAGATTTGAACCCAGGTGAATGGGACCCAGAAAACTTCACGTTAAGCAGCTTCCAGATCTCCCCGGGGAATACCCACAGGTGGCACAGCCCTCTCCAGGCTACATTCCCGATTTTCAGCCCTGCATCTTGCCGTCATGGGTGTTGCCTCCAGAGATATTTCCATCGAGCGTCTCCTTGACCTTGGGCCGTACAGTTATTTTACTCGATTGGCTAGGATGCTTTCCAGAGGGTTGATCATTATTGTATTGCTATGAACAATCCTTTGGGGTTTTTTACTGTTTTCAGCTTACTGCTCCTTCATATGAATTAGGGTTAGAGGCTACAACAAAAGTTTTAAACATTAAATCTAAGAAGGTAATTGGTCAATTTGAAGCTGTTCAATCTCTGAATTTTTTTCACACATTCCCTGTGCTACTCCTCAGCTCAGTCTAATGGGCATTTCCTATATTTATATTCTGATTTTGGACGGATTAACTCCTGGTGCTCTGCAGTGTGAAACATGAAGGTCACCTTAAGAAATGAGCTCACTTCTGGCCAAGTCTGCTGAGCAGCATTTCCAAAGACACCTTCAGCATAAAAACAAGCAACAGGCTGATAAAAATCCACTGGCTTAACAAAAAGCCTCTTTTTTTCTTCTCTCACTTATTGCCCATTACTCACTTCACATGACAGTTTTGTGTTGCCTCATCCTCAGTCACTCATCAAATGCAAGGAAATTCCACTACATGCTGGATCTTTTACAGGAGTCACTGAGTGGTAGGAGGGAGCCCTTTCTGGAGCAGATTTATACCACAGTGCATTCTGGACACAGTGGATTTGGCCAAGTATTACACTGAGTTAATTAGGAGCAAATCTATATCCTCGTAGCAAGGGAGGCAGATGATCAGGGCAACAGAGGATGGAAATAGCTTAGATGGTACAGCACACTGTAATTCTCAGGCAGCACTGGCAAAAAGGAGGAAAACAAAATGAAAAGATGGGAATGTGTTGGAATTTAGAACCACTTACTCTGGTGAAAACACAAGGAAAGGATATACTGGAGGCAGGAACAGAAAATCTACTAGCGTTCAGAGAAATCTGCTCCTTAGTCAGGAGTAGAGAGGTTGTTGATGCCCCTTCAGAACTCCCGAAGGAAGCTCATCTATTTAGCCCTTTAGACCTGGAAAGAAACAGCTGCATTCAGCCTCTGACACATACTAATAGGGTTTAAAGCCTCTAGCAAAAGCCTGTACTGGATTTCTCTCACAGTAGCTTGTAAGTTCCTTCCCTCTCAAGGCAAGGCTTTCCTAGATAAAGTGATTTCCTAGATAAAGTGGTTTTAAAGGAAGCACAGACCAGTGCACCAAAAGCAACAGAAGTCCAAGTCTGGTATTCAGTTCCTGGACGAATGACAAACTGTGCAAAGATACAGTGAGTTTTGCCGTTGTCTCCTCTGTGGCGGGTCCTCTTTTGGAACTATTTCCTTCTTGCCAAGACTCCCCCCTTATTTTCTGGCACGTGCAATGACATTTTCTTGAGAGAGGTTTCAGATTCTCAAAAGCTTCTCACGGCTACATGGCCTTCTCCAAAGTGGAGATGACGACCAAGAAGGAAATTATAGCAATATAACTATGGCAGTTTAGATAGGTAGCATATCTAAAGATAAGGTAAAACATACCTCGAACTTCCTTGTGTGGACAAATTTGAAGTAGTTGTAAATACCTAAGTCCACTGTTTAACACAAATCACTTTCTCACCCTGATATAAGCATAGTTCTATAACAATAAACCTATGATTCCCTACAGAGTCTGTCTTGATCTTTCCAGATTATTCTGTATTGACCCTTCTGAACAAGAAGTACCATCTTCTAAAATGCTCTTGGCTCTCTGGAATTCAACCTATTTCTCCTGAACTGGCAGGACTACTATTCATCAAAACCAGCTGAAATATCAATGCTTCCTCCATAAGAGATCTTCAGTGAAAGCCTAAAAAGAGAGGTAGTTAATAGCAATCATACCCAGAGCTGGTATAATACTCAAGCTGTAAGGAACAGGAGTAAGATCAAGGAATTCCAGCAGATTTGCTTAAATCCTGTAAATCCGACTTAGGAGGGTAGAACAGCTAGTCAGCTTTTGTTTAATTCTTTCCCCGACACACAATCACATACAGGTCTCTGCAGCAATGTTCTTAACCAGTGGGCTCAGCACCAGAACCCAGTTTTCTTTTATTGCCCAGCAACAGCATCATGGGGTGGTACTAGCCCTGAACTAAGAGAGGACAATGTCATTCACTGCAGCTACACACATGAACTATTAATGGAATAACCTGCAACATGAGCACATCACAGAATGTATTGGAACACCCAATATAAGCTTAACAGTGAGATATGGGGAAATGGCAGCAGCCCAAATTGCCAAGGGCAATCAGTAACTGGAGGTTTTTTCATTACAGCATGGGATCCTGAGCCAAAAGAACTGATAGAGTACTGTTAAAAGAAGCACTGTAAAGCCTGGGTGCATCTGAAAAGCATTCTCTTTCCTTCCTTTTTCCTCCAAATAAATGCATTCCTTTAAGGACTGGAGAACCTTAGCATAGTAATTTTAAGCTTACAGTAGACATGTAAAAGGTCAGAAAAAACCCCAAATGACTGAACTTGTGAAACTCACTGTGAAGCAGTAAAATCCAAAAACAGCTGTCCAGATTAGCGGGAGCTGCGCAAAATTTCAAAAGTAAAAATACAACAAAAATGTGTTCAGTTTCTCTGTTACAGCCTCTTATATAATGAGACAGTTCTTCACACACACTAGAATTTGGTACATTTAGCATAGCTGCTAGGTTAAGAGGTGCAAAACTATACTTGTAAGTTTTAATACAAAGAAAGAAAACCCATCATCAACAGAAGTGAATTTAGAATTCGTCGGTTCCTCACTCCCAACTTAGCTTGTCTCCTTCAGAAACAAAGAATTAGCAAGTAGCTCTCCTTGTTAGAGAGCGTCTTTTGGACTGAAAATGCAAAACATCATAGAACCAGACTGTTTTCCCAAACTTACATGTGGACATCAAGTTCTTACTGACCCCAAGTCCTCTGGAAGACCCATTTATGTCACAATAGCAACCTATTCATAGCAATTCTAGTAAAATAGAATAAGCTACCCTGTGGGATAACCCACTACTGAGCCACTGTAAGTAACAGTTAAACGAAAATTGCTTCAATACCTTGAAAGCATACACTTGGCCAATATTTATGTGATGAACAGGTATCAGCCTGCGGCTCCAGAGAAGTCAGCTCCAGCTCCATGCAAACTCTACAGTTGCATGTGGGTAATAACATAGTCTGTATGTGCCTGACGCTCTTCTTACTCTGCTTTTTCTTTATGTCCCAAAGAATGAGTGATATAAATGGTTATATCGTTAGTTCTCTGAGGAACTGCGTTTTTTCTTACCAATTAGGTACTTGTCCTAAAACAACAGGGACCTGCCTGCAGTTTTGTGGTACTTTAATGAAAAAAAAACCAAATCAAAACTAGTAATTAATTACGAGATTTTAGTATCAGTCCATGCTGAACTTTCTCTCCTCCTTTTAGTTTTTTTTACCAAAACAACGGAACATTTCGTTGTAGATTATGAGCCACCCAAGCCAAACAACAGTCTTGCATTATTTTATTATAGTGCAGACAACATAATCAATCTGACATGACACCACACCTGTCCCACCTGCAAATCAGAGGGCCTAAATCACAATCTTCTACATTAAAGGTATATTTGATCCTTACCAGTGTATTGTGTATTAACAAGGTATTTTGCTGGAGATTTCTTCCTCATTCTACAGCCTTCTTGTACAGCAGCAGGAATTCAAAAAATTTCAAGAGGAACCAAATTGTGTATACATACATGTAGGAGTACAAGTCATGAGATTACTATCAAATTTAAGTTGGCTCAATGTCTGGGCCTGAGCACTTTTTGATAGAAGCTCAGAAGTTAGGCAGGAAGCTTATACATGAGAAAAAGTCACCCCCTGACTGTTAGAAAAGGCATTTACATGCATTCCTAGAAGATTTTATTTTACAGTGAGGACCTGACTCCACACTGTGGCTAGTTGAACAACACACCGCAGAAATTCTAAGACTGCAAGACCCAAGAACCTCATATGAACAAAGTCAGCTGAAGGTCAAGATGGGTGTTTTTCACTCTGGAAACAAAGGCACAGTCAAGATCCATACAGCAGTGCTGACAAATACCATGTGACATCAAACGCTCACTGAAGTCTACTTTTCACTTTTTTGACAAAGACTCCAACTTTAATTCCTTGTCTGCAGTCCCTTAGTAAAGCACATTATATGTAACGTGTGATCTGAGGAAACCTCCTCAGGAGCTTGTTCACTTTGCTTGAAGTTAAGTTTCCCCTTGGTGACAGAGTGTCCTCCTCACTTTGATCCTTGCGCTCCTTCTGAAACAGAAAAAGAAACCACAAAATATTACTTCTGTTTATTTGCTGAGTTGACTCTCACCCCCAAAGACTACTACTAATTGTACTTGGATGTTTCTTTGAGAAGAATGCTATTTCTTTAAGGAACACTTATAACAGCACTTGGCTTAATAATCACAAGGCTTTCAAAAGCTGATGACCTTTCAATGGTGAAATTAATGAATGACTGACAACTTGCAAAGATGATACTCTTCCATATTCTTATTTAACAATATTATAAACTTACAGTAACAACACAGAAGATTTTTTATTTTTACTTTCTATTATTCACTTGTTTCCTTTGTAATCTACCAAATAAATTGTGGACAATTTTTCATTTATGCTGTCAAACAGCAACAGTAAATGACTGTTTATTAAATGATGGTACTATTACTGAAAAAAATGGAAACCTGAAATCACTTTAAGGACAGGTTTAGTACCTGTACTTACCTTTAGTCTGCTTTTGAAACTGACTTGATTTCAAATTTATCATATAGCTGGAAACCTTTAATTTCCAAACAATACAAAATTTATTTTTCAAGAAAATGTCTAGCCTTCAAAGTCAGAAACAGCCTAAAAGAACTCCTAATTTTCAGAGAATCTGGAATAGCTGTAACTACCTCATGTATCCTGAAGATTCTGTTTGTTATGAGGATTACTGAAAACACCAGTTATTTCTCTACCACCTTGTCTCCACCCTCACCCCTGCAAGGACAGAACTATTTACAGATTTATGACAGATTGGAATTTGGGAATCCTAATTCCCCCCAATCTCCCGCACTGTCTAGATAATGCAGGTATTGGATTGGTACCCGACTCAGCTATTTCTTAATTGTATGAATCAGAGCAGTTGCTGAAACCTACCTACACTGTACATCTCCCCAGTTACAATATAATCCACATCTCACACCATACAAATCACTGCTCTACTTAACAGCTCCAGACTGTACTCTCCCTCATTCAGAACTATCATGTAATATGGAGAAGAGTTCTGACTGCTGTTGCTTCATTAGTGCTGAAATGTTAGAGATTAAAAACTGGAAGAAATCAAAAGAAATGGCCTAGGTTAGGGTCAACTGACAGCAACTAAGCTCTGCTTCAAGAATCTGACAACACAAAAAGGACTGGGTGCGACTATTGTTTCATCCTTAGATATCACATACCAAACATCCAGTCCCTTCCTACACTCCTTTATTTTAATTCTAATTTAATTTAATTTTAATTTAACTTCTGCATTCAAAAAGGAAGGACTGTATGTTTGATCTACACCATTCTGCATCTCCCCTACAGCTCAAATGAGTTAGAACACAAATCAAATTGTTCAGAGAACATTATTATTGTTGGCACACAAAAAATGGTTAGGGGCTTCCTCCTTCCCTACTACTAGCCTTAAAGAACACAAAAGAGGCCTTAATTACTTCTGCCTTTGCCACGCAGTCATAGAACATCCGGATCTCCTCGGCACAAGCTGTATCGTTGAAGTCATTCTGTTTCCAGCAGGCCATCATCACTGACATCTCCGTAATGCATGTCGCTTCTAGGAGGGAAAGACACAACCAAAAATCTCAGGTGTTTGGGATTTCTCGCTAACAGCCTGCACAGTGCATACATCTCCAGAGAGAAGTTTAAGATGGGGTAGAGGCAGATGAGAAAAACAACACTCAAGTAAAGATCTCATCATTGCTTTGAGTAGAGAAGATGTTGCTAGCACAAAGATTAGCACCGCTGCAGCCATCTAACATCTGACTGAATTCTCAAGGTAAATGCTACGCTGAGATGTAACAAAGTATTTTACATGCATGATTCATATACGGAATATCACAAGACGCAAATTTAGGGTTGTTGTATGGGAAAGTAATCTTTTCAAAAGAACCCGTGTGCTAATTCAATGGCGCGAACAGAGCCCCTTCCCCTCCGCTGCCCTGCAGAGCACAAGGTGCTTCCGAGCGGGAACTCGACCCAGCCGTGACACCACCGGGACCCTTCCCAGGGTGAAGCCGCAGGAGAGCGGTGGGACAGCTCCCGGGGACGACGCCGGAGGGCCCACCGGCGGCACGTCTACCCCACAGGGGCTGGGGGCCCCCCATCCCCGGCCGTTTCTCCCCGGGGAGGGGGCCTTTGACGGCCTGGCGCCGGCAACTCACCTCCCGCCTGCTCCCTGCGGTTCGCTACCTTGTTGGCCAGCACCAGCGGCCGCATCGGGCGGATAACCGGGGGCCGCTTCTTCTGCCGCCACTGCCCGGAGACCCAGCGGGTGACCCAGGCCGGGTAGACGGGCGCCGCCATGCTCTTTGCGACGGGCCGTACGGTGAGCGGGCCCCGGGCCCCGCCCAGCCGGCGGGCGCCTGCGCGTTGCCCTCCGCGGGGCCGCCGCCGTGCGGGACGGACGGACGGACGGACGGACGGGCGGACGGACGGACGGACGGACGGGCGGGCGGGCGGCAGAAGCGTCCCGCCGGGCGGCACCGGCCGTGGCGGGGACGGGAGCGCGCACCGCATCCTCCGGGCTGCGACAGTGAACGCGCATCCGCCGGGAGCCCGAATGCGGTTGCCGATAGGTAACGTCGTCGTGCCATTAAACGGCGAGTCAGTCCGCTCGTGGCGCCACCTCGTTTTTCCTCCCCCACCCTGTTTTCCAGGCAAAGGCCGTGAAAATGAAGGAACTTGTCACAGTTTGTGTGTTATAGGGAACCACCCGCTAACAACTCCACAATTCACATCTCAAAACTTCTTCTGCAGCAAACCTAACCCATGAAGGAGCATACACACCAGAGCAGAAGAAATCATGGTTGTTCCAAATAACGGGAATGGAACTTAAGGAATTCTTTTGCAACTGGATGGAAGCTTTTCTTGGTGCTTCACACTCAGCACCACTTCACTCTCAGCCCTTCATCTCTCTCCATTACATACTAACAGCTGGATCTCTCCTGCATTGTTTGCTGATGTCCCTACCTTATCTTCCAAGAAGATACTGAAACGGCTGCTTCTGAAATGGTAGTGGTGTTCCCACAGCCTCGCACTTGGTAGTGGAGAATCCCATTGTTCCCAGAAGTTTCTTTCCTAGTGTAGGATTTAAATCCCTGGAAGTCCTCAACTCATCTGGCTGATTCTGGAGCCCTTATGTCCCCAGCTGAAAATGACAGGTAATACAGAAGGCACAGTAACATTTCAAGGGCTGGGGTACAAACAGATTTCTGCACAGCATGAGGGACAAGGTAGATGTAGAGAACTGATGAGTTAGACATTGGACTGGGGACCTAAAATACTCAGATGCTTGTCATATAGTGGTCACTGAATAAGCCATCTTATCACCGTATCAGGGCTCCTTCAGGCACCAGCAATTTCCTTTGTGCACTGGAGGACATAGGAAGAATCAGTTTTCTTCCACTGGAACGTTGGAACAATTTTTTGCATAGCACATTGCTTTGGATGAAAAGAATACATTCAACCTCCTAGCTATGGACATAAAAAAAAAAAAGCACTCCACTTGCCTCTGCCCAGTCAAGGAATTTAACAAGACATTGGAAATTTGGTTACCTTGATTTAAACATCACCATACCAATATCAGAATATTCTCAGTATCATTACTAGAATTTACTGCATCTGCAGATTGAATATATATGCTGGTATGTCTGAGTCTGTAATTTTTTTTGTGGTATTGTTAAAATAGTATTTTCTTAGTCCACTTAAAGAATATGAGAAGACATTTTCAAGTAAACAAAGGATTTCTTTTGGTCCTCTTCAGAAGCAAATTTCCATCTCTTTAGGTCCAAATTCAAACAGTCTGTCTGAAAGTTCTGAAACATTTTGGTAAGAGGGATGTTTCTCTACTTCCATTTTTTCTGATGGGACAGGAAATGAGCTATTGTTCTAGCTTGGCCACCAGTGGAGAAGAAAAACAAGCCTGACACCTTCAAATTAGGCTAAAGGGCTTGCATCCTGCAACTCTAAACATCAGAAATCTTGCAAATTCAAGACAGGGAGATTAAGTACTTTTCAGTATTCCAATTCATGTGAGGTTCAGCTACTCTTGTTTTTGCCTCTTCTAGTTACCCCTACTGATACCCACTTTTCTCTGCTGCATTTGCCTGCTGCAATTACTAACTAGACTTGCACAAGAACAATAAAAAGGAAAGATGCAAATACTAGGACCTAAGAGAAGCTGAACTGCACTCCCTGTAAATCAACCTCCCTTCTTCCAAATAACATTAGCTAATGGTGGCAGCACCTTCAGGTACGTTAACCTTCAAAAGCTGATCTCTCTTTTAAGTAATTCCAAGGAAAATGGGGGGGAGGCTGAGAAAGAGAAAGGCAAGCTACACAAGGAGAATTGTAATAGCTTCCTGTCAGTTACTGCTGTCTGCATTACAATTTCTTTTTTTGGCATTCAGCCTCGGACTGGAACATCAGCCTAAGAAATTCCTGAGCAGACAGAATAACGTACGTGATGGTGTCTGCACACACCATGCAGAGATGTCTGAAGCAAGACACAAACATTTGTTTTAAAGGAGAATGTGGAACTACAGAAGAGGTGTGTTACTCAATAGCCAAGTCTCTCTATAGCCTGTATTTTGTATAGCTGATAGCACAGAGACACTAATGGATGCAACAGAAGTTCCAACTTTATAGGGACAGTCAGAAACCCAATTCCCTCAACACACTGATGAGTGAACCCCACAGATGTTTCATTGTGAATCGTGAATGTACAACTATAAAAAACATGTAAAATTCTAACTGCATTTACAACTACTTTACTTGGATCAACATAGTTAAAGCTGGATCCTAGCCTGCATTTCAGCTCGTCAAAATCAAAATGAACCACAGAGATTAAATGATTAGTGTTAGATTTGAAAAGAATCTATACCACAACTGGAATAAGGGCCAGTTATGATGCTACAGTAAATGCTATGCCACAATTAAGTACAATGCTAACAATGCTGTAATAAAATACATCCTTAAAATGAGAATGTTGTCTTAAATACTGCTTTGAGAGGTGAGAAATTACACCATGGATCCTTCGCTTTCTGGAGTAACTATGTAAAACCTCCAGATACTGCCTAAAAAACAATTAGGGGATGAGGCTAAGAAATCAGTTGTAGTAGGAGAAATTAATAGAGCGGATATCCATGTCTTTCTGAACTGCTTGGATCCAGCTTTCAGGTAAATTCCAGTATATTCACCCAAGTTTATCCTGAATTCCCCAATTCTTCTCATACAACTTCATAATACCCCCACCTACCACAATTTTTTCTCAGCTGTCTCACCCTGACCTCCTTGAACTCCAATTTAATTGGAGATGCCTTAAAAGTTAAGGCACCCCCACTTTAACTTTAGTAATGAAACTAACCAGTTTGCTAAGATTCCAGTCAGTTCAGACTTAATCTTGTCTGCTGAGCTATTGTGTTTGGACAGTATTAGCACTTAATGCACTTATTAGCACAAATGCATTCATTAGCACAATGACAGATGCAATTTCTTTTCTGACATGTCACCCCCCTGCCCCAACTCCAATGCTAGCCTACCTTATCCTGAGCTATCTCTATCAGATCAGCTGCCCTGCATTATTCTGTCCACCTGACTAGTTCTGAGCTGCCATCCCTAATCTCTGACTCCCAGATCTACTCAAATCCAGCCCATTTCCACTGCAAATTACCTGATGCCTCCTTATTTGCTCAGAGATGCCAGAAAGTATCATGATCTGCTCTGATCCATTCCAAGATCCCCAGAACCATCTCTAGCTGAGACACTTCAGCATTAGATGGGTCTTTTCTGCAGGAAAGAATGTATACAACAGCATACAAATTAAGATGCCAATCGTGTCAGAGCTCTGGAACAAATCCTGCAGTTCCATTCTTCTCCACCCTTCCTAATTCCTCTGCAGGGCCACGTATGTCTCACTGCCAGCTCTAAGACACTGAATCATAAGAGAAGTGCAGTTTGTTAAAGCCTGACACAGGCTTTGGCTCAGCTGGTCATATCACTAAAAGGATTTTGTCCCTGATTAATTTCAACCCGTCAGTAGAGGTCTCTGGGCAGAATGAAGGAACCTGCCACCCTGTGTTTCCGATTAATACAACTTCTCAGAAGGTGTCTGGAGATCCATCAACAATCTTAATTAAATCCAACCAAATTGATGACAGCTAATCATTAAGGGAGTGGCTCTCTTGGGACAATGGCTGAAGAGCTGGTATGCAAGGATGGTAAAGGAGGCAGATGGCTGCTTGTCTAACATAGCAAAGCCTGTTCAAACAGTGATGTCCTTGATGGCTGTGTTTCAATTCAATTTATCCTGTTCCCAGTCCTTTAGGAGTTACTTGTTCTTCCACGCCAGTTAAAACTACCCTCTGCCAAGGTGCAAGAGGGGCGTTTCTGCTGTGATTCTCCAGCTGCTGCACTTTGCAGACCATTTCCAGGGAAAGAACCTCATTCTTCTTTCCCTCCAAACATACACATCCACTGTTGCTTGGCTCTCATTCTACTTACCATCACAGAGGATTCAGGGATCCTTCAGTTTGAAAATTACTACAGTGACAGAAATAAGAAAAGGCAATTCCTTTTCAGTTCTAGAAATTATCAATGTTAGGTATCAAATCAATATTCTTCAGTGAGGTTATTTGCTTCCTAGAAATTGCAGTCCTTGCTAAAGGACAGAAAACAGACTACTAGTTCAGTATAAAAAATACCCAGCTTCTTACTGAAAAAACAGGCAGCACCTGGTATCACAGTTTTGGCAGAAGAATGAGAACTTTAGCTTGTCCAATGCAATGAATTGGATTGCTAGATTTTTAACCTTCTGTCAGACATTTGTTTCTCCTCTCTCACCTCTCAGAGGACATAAACTTATCCTAGCTTGTCAAGTCAATTCCAAGACACAGCATCAATAGAATCTACTAGTGTTTCATGAGAGTGGTAATGAGATATCTATTTTTAGAACATTAATGATAGTGAATAAAGCTATCCTGACGGCTTTAAAATCCTCCCTCTAGTCACACAGTAAACAGGCAAAATGCATGACAAGCAGTGAAGTGACTCACCCTAGTCAGTAGAAGCCTACCAAAGGGTTTACAGAGGTAATCTCTTTATCATTCTCAATATTTGATATCTTTGCTAAAATTCCCAATTAGTCTCAGTTGTGTGTTTTTACGAGTACAGGCACCTGCACTGTAAGAACTTGATTAAGAAAGATGTTGTATGCACTGTTCAGTCTGACTATCATATAAGCCTTCCAGCAGTCACAACATGAGTGATGACATTCAGCCACCATCTAGCTGGTTTGGATTTAAAGCAGTGAAGTGAGAAATCCAGTTAGCAGTCAAGAACAGAAATCAGAAACCTTTTCCCAAAATATTAATAGCTGCTGCAGTGACCTTCCTCCTTGTCCGTGTTCACATACCTGCATTAGTAGAAAGACAACTAGGATCGTAAATTGAATTCACTTTGGCTAAGACTGGCAGTAGTCTTTGGACATAGTATAGCAATCCTTTCAAATTCATTATTATGTAAATTAATCTCAAACTCTTCAAGGGTATGAAACCCAGCTTCTCCTCCTGCCTCCTCCAAATAACAGGAGAGAGATGAAAGCAAAGCCCTGTTGGTAGAACCACCTTTATTCAACATTTTGCAGTCCTTGCTGTGCAGAGGAGTGGATGTTGTGAAGGTCAGTCAGCAGCCTGGAACAGAACTGCAACCACAGCTTTTTAGCCAGCTAGGGAGGATTCCCACCTCTCCTGCCCCTGAGGAGTTTGCCTGGCAGCTATACAAGTTATTCATACTACACACATTATGGAAGAAATATTTCAGCCTTAATTCTTGTGCACCATGTACAATAAGTGAAACACATTTAGTATATTAATATAGGCAACGGACACACTGTTTATAAATCATGGACATATCGTGACATACAGGAGACTATAAAGCTAGTATGATCTATTCCTACAGAAAAAACTCTGCATATACAAGAGAAACACAAGGCTTGCGTGAGCATCACGGCTGTGAAGAGTGGTAGCTGATACTCATTACCTTTTGAGAAGTTCACCTCCTGTAAGTCTGTAAAAAATAGTTAAACCTAGGAAGACACTAAGAACTCAGAGGAGAAAGCTCTTGAAACTGGCTTGTGACTCTTAACTACAAACTAAAAGTTGTACTTTGAAAAACTCAGACAAAACCCACAGAATATCTGTGAGAAAGTTACTTTCATATCTGTGCTACTTTCATACCCTGTGCTACTTACATGTTAAGAAGGGATATAGTAATCAGAAATACTCATGCTTGGCAACAGTCACGAACCTCAAAGCAACACCCTTCTGTAGTACATACATATAGCAATCCCCCGCTCCCCCCCAACAAAAAAAACCCCTGTAGGACTAACAAAAAAACTTGTTGACTGGTGACTGTAATACACTGAGTACAGATAATAAATAGTGATGAAGGAATACATGGTTGTGAAATAGCAAATGAATGAAGCAGGGTCCCAAGGAATAAGTTTTTATCTCATTTGCTAGCTACTCTTAAGTTTGTACCAACATATCTCCAATTCTATTGTTAGTTGACAAACATGCTCGTTTTACTGGGCAGGAAGGCAAAGTGAGGCTTTAGGACATCACTAATCAAGAAATAAGCAGGTGCCATGATACACATGCTTATATTGGTACTTCCTCCTGTTATTCCTGCAAGGACAATACATTAAATGTAGCATGTCTAGTTTTGGCAACAGCAGATAAATTATAACAAGTACCTGGACTTGGTTATAAATCCCACACTTCTAGAAAATCTACTTAAGTTACAGGATAAAATAGCAAAAGCAGAATGTGCTAGTACATGGTTCTTATTTTTTATGTTTTGTACAAAAAGCAAGATCAGAATTTCTCTTCCTGACTATCCCACCGAACACTTGAATAAGAAAGGGTTTTGAGATATAGCTAATTAAGAGAACCATGCAGTCAAAGACGACTGAATGATTTTCTATACAGAAACATGAAATGAACCTGAAGTAACTGAAGGCATTAATTCAAACTATTTAAATATCATTAAACTGTTCAGTAGACGTCGATACTCAGAACTAAAGCAGCCTTCATTTGTTTTATCTTAATTTACTTCTCAAGCACATTGTGGCCACTTCAATTCTGAATACCCATATCTGTAATCTTAATCTGATTTGAGTAATCCACTTTAACAATTAATTCAGATATATTCACTTAGGTATTCATGTCTCCTGAGTAACTGAAAAAAAGGAATGTAAACCGATAAATGCATTTTAGCTGAAGAACCATTTGTTACTATTATTACAGAAGAGATAAAAAAACAGTTTTCTCCTTAAAAAAATCTGGTGAGATCAGCGTATATTTTATGTGTTTTCCACATTTACTAGAATCCAGTGATAGTTATGGGTCTGAAGTCTCCTCTATCAAGGTGCCCAGATTTCAACACTGCAATATTGTTGTATTACCTGAGAGGCAAACATTGAGATGCACATCATTACCTATACTAATATTATACCTATAATATCATACCCGTAACATTATGAATGGGAATTTGAGAAAAAAAATGAGATTAAGTGATCCATCCACAGCTAAGCAATAGATAGTCACTTAATTAGGGACACAATGTAGATTCACTCCTGTTCCTAACTTTTACTAACAGGCTTCAGACTTCCCATAGCAATGCATGAACTGCCTTACAAAATGAAATTACCTCACAGACTCTAGACCTTCATTACCAACATTGTGTCTTAGGTACGGATAAACTCTGGCTATTTAGTCAGTAGTTACTTCTGAAGAGGGAGGAGAAATGGAGAAATATAATACCATTATACCATTAGAGACATCCCTGCAGTGTGGCCATATCTACCTGTGCTTTTAAACCCGTGACACTAAGTCAATTAGTCTCCCTCCAATGCAAGATCAATTATTTCAGAAAGGTACCCAACATGGCAGGGAACAGTGGACTTTATTTATATCTGTAAGAGATACACGCTACGCAACAGGGAAGATCTATCCACATGTCATCACTTTTAGGAACTCCAGTGATAGACCAGGGTCATACTATATTAAGATTTGGTAGAGATACAAAACCATCTCAGTGCACCTGATTCTGATCATCCACTTCAGCATAGAAAGACTGCAAGGTTTGTATCCAAACTGCAGAGACCACTGGAAAGGCACCATCGTTAAAATGTATTTGTCTTTGCAGAAAGCTGCAGATACTCAAAAAAAACCAAATCAAAGGCCTCTGAATTGCTGGTATTAAGGAAATAACAAGAAGTCAAGATTATAGCTGGGACTTCAGCTTTGATGGAAACTTAAAAGAACCAAAGCACACTAATTTTACTCTAGCTCTGCACAATACCAGGTAATACATTTTCTTGTGTGAAATACTTTGTTGAAAGTTGTGATTTAAATAACTTAGCCTCTCATCCCATTGTACGTATCACCTGGAAAGTTAGCAAAAGAGGAAAATTAGGCAGAGAGTAAATGATTTGCCCATAGCTATCCAGCTGCCCTGAAAAGTAGGAGTGTTAGAGGCATGCTTACTTGGGGAGAAGAGACTTTATTGCTGCTATTTCATAAGGCACAATTGCTCTCCTCAGACATTTGTCTTTTGTAATTCCTTCACTGGAAAAGCTATTTGTTAATAGCTAAAAATACACCTTAACGAAGAGAATAAGTGACTGATAAAATACTTATTAAAAATGATTAATATTTTGGAGATTAAAAAAATCCCTGAAATAATTCAGGGCATTTGAGCAAGAGTCTGAAGAAGTGTTCCTCTGAAGTCATGTAAGCCACAAGGAAACTATACCAAATGCAGAAGTAGAGTAAATTCCTCTTTTGCCGCACATGTTGACACCTGCAAGTCAGGAGTGGCTTCACACCACAGAGCGGAAATTCAAATCAAAGGAGTTGCTAGGATCTCCGCTGCTGAAATCCAATCATAACAGAAACTTACTCACTTTATGCACCAGAAAAAATAGTCTCTGTGAGAGTTTTTCTTCTATTTCAAGGCAAACATTTGGAGCGAGGTAACAATTTGCAGTCTCAACTTTCAATGCAATTTTCAAATCAAGCTTTTACAAAGATGGTTCAGTGTTGCCTCGTCCTCTTGAGAAAAATCTCATGCATATAGTCCCAAAATCTCCCCTGATGCGACTCATTGCGATGAATCATAGCAGTGAGGGCCTCACCCTGATCAAGGCTTTGCCAATAATCCTGCAGCCACATCTCTTTCCAGCTGAAACAAAAAAAGAGACACCACAATAAACCATTAAAAAAACAAATGAGTCTGCAGCTGTAATAGCACTGAAAAAAAATCTTTTTTTTTTCACCTAAGTGGAAAACAGGCCCAGAGATGGTCATGACAAAGTATGTTGTTACCGTGCCATTGTGCTCCAAGTCATTTAAAGAAACGTGCTATGAAAATTCTCTACAGAAAATATAAGTTCAGCATTAGCTTTACAACATTCTAGAAATATCAGCATGCAACTGTAGTGTTAACCAAAGAGATTAAATTATTAACTATAATAAAAACTTCTATTAAAATAAAATCTAGCACAGAGTCCTTATATGATTTTGGGAGTAGTCTTCCATGGCCAGTATATGTATCACAGTTAGCCCAAGATTCAATTTTTTTTTCAGATAAACTGTTTAACAATTAGAGAATGACAGCTATTCATTACAAGCTCAGGTTATACATGACAGAGACAAAAAATCATTATAACCCTCAACCCTGACTCTATTCTTTACCTCCAGACCATGTAGGTTGAGTATACACTTTCTCTTTTTCAATGCATACATTCTCAAACTTTTCATAGCACAGACTACATCACTGCAACTTTCAGCAATTCCCTTCCCATTCATGATCACGTGGACTACTTCTCTCATTTGTGTTATATCAAGGTATGGCAGTAATTTATTTCTCTCTTCTCCATTATATCTGCTACCCAGCCACATAAGTCCATCACAAATTTTGGAGAGAAGGACCAAACATGATGCTCTTTTTAATCTGTTCAAATGAGGTACCCAATACTTGTTAACTTATATACAGAGATTTTTGCTTCTTCTCCCTCCCCATCACAGAAATAAGTACAGTGCCTTCTGCATTCACTCTATACACCATATATTAAAGCAAGCATGGCTGCACTGCCCAGAAGCAGATCTCAACCACTACTCCAGGAAGACCAAAAGAAACACACAACATGTCATAGTCGCTTTCTTTGTGGAGCAGCATACAACTTGTATGCCATGGGAATTAGTTTTCTGTGGTCAACAGCATCATCATCTGATCAGGAAGCACACAAGAATGGTCACGTAGGAATTAGGGCTTCTCCCCCCAAAAAGGTGGCGGGATCAACAGCCCAACTGAAGTGCATCTACACCAATGCACGCAGCATGGGCAACAACCAGGAGGAGCTGGAAGCCATTGTGCAGCGGGAAAACTACAATATAGTTGCCATCACGGAAACATGGTGGGATGACTCGCACAACTGGAGAGCTACAATGGATGGCTATAAACTCTTCAGAAGGGATAGGCGAGGCAGGAGAGGTGGTGGGGTAGCCCTATACGTTAGGGAGTGTTTTGATTGTCTAGAGCTTAATGATGGTGACGATAGGGTTAAGTGTTTATGGGTAAGAATCAGGGGGAAGACCAACAAGGCAGCTGTCGTGGTGGGAGTCTGTTATAGACCACCCAACCAGGATGAAGAAGCAGATGAACTATTCTATAAGCAGCTGGGAGAAGTCTCACAATTGCCAGCCCTTGTTCTCACGGGGGACTTCAACTTACCAGATGTCTGCTGGAAATACAATACAGCAGAGAGGAAACAGTCTAGGAGGTTCCTGGAGTGTGTGGCAGATAACTTCCTGACACAGCTGGTGAGAGAGCCAACTAGGGAAGGTGCCCCGCTGGACCTGTTGTTTGCGAACACAGAAGTACTTGTGGGTGATGTGATGGTTAGAGGCCATCTTGGGCATAGCGATCACAAAATGATAGAGTTTTCAATTCTTGGAGAAGTAAGGAGGGGGGTCAGTAGAACTACCACCTTGGACTTCTGGAGGGCAGACTTTGGCCCATTTAGGAGACTGGTTGACAGAGTCCCTTGGGAGGCAGGCCTGAAGGGCAAAGGAGTCCAAGAAGGCTAGACATTCTTCAAGAAGGAAATCTTAAAGGGTCAAGAGCAGGCTGTCCCCATGTGCCGAAAGACGAGCCGGCAGGGAAGACAACCAGCCTGGCTGAACAGAGAGCTTTGGCTGGAACTCAGGAAAGAAAGGAGAGTTTATGACCTTTGGAAGAAGGGGCAGGCAACTCAGGAAGACTACAAGGATGTCGTGAGGTTGTGCAGGGAGAAAATTAGAAGGGCCAAAGCCCAACTAGAACTTAATCTGGCTACTGCTGTAAAAGACAATGAAAAATATTTTTATAAATACCTTAGCAACAAAAGGAGGGCTAAAGAGAATCTCCATCCTTTATTGGATGCGGGGGGAAACATAGTGACAAAGGATGAGGAAAAGGCTGAGGTACTTCATGCCTTCTTTGCCTCAGTCTTTACTAGTCAGACCAGTTGTTCTCCAGATACCCAGCCCCCTGAGCTGGAAGATAGGGATGGGGACCAGAATGAAGCCCCCATAATCCAAGGGGAAATGGTTAGTGACCTGGTACACCACTTAGACACACACAAGTCTATGGAGCCGGATGGGATCCACCCAAGGGTACTGAGGGAGCTGGCAGAAGTGCTCACCAAGGCACTTTCAATCCTTTATCAGCAGTCCTGGCTAACTGGGGAGGTCCCAGTTGACTGGAGGTTAGTAAATGTGACGCCCATCTTCAAGAAGGGCCAGAAGGAGGACCCAGGGAACTACAGGCCTGTCAGCCTGACCTCGGTGCCAGGGAAGGTTATGGAGCAGATCACCTTTAGTGCCATCACGTGGTACATACAGGACACCCAGGTGATCAGGCCCAGCCAGCATGGGTTTATGAAAGGCAGGTCCTGCTTGACAAACCTGATCTCCTTCTATGACAAGGTGACCCGCTTAGGGAAAGGCTGTGGATGTTGTCTACCTAGACTTTAGTAAAGCCTTTGACATGGTTTCCCATAACATTCTCCTGGAGAAACTGGCTGCTCATGCCTTGGACAGGTGTACTCTTCGCTGGGTAAAAAACTGGCTGGATGGCAAGGCCCAAAGAGTGGTGGTGAATGGAGTTAAATCCAGTTGGCGGCTAGTCACAAGTGGTGTTCCCCAGGGTTCAGTTTTGGGGCCAGTTCTGTTTAATATCTTTATCAGTGATCTGGATGAGGGGATCAAGTGCACCCTCAGTAAGTTTGCAGACAACACCAAGCTGGATGGGAGTGTTGATCTGATTGAGGGGAGGAAGGCTCTACAGAGGGATCCGGACAGGCTGGATCAATGGGCTGAGGCCAATTGTATGGGGTTCAACAAGGCTCAGTGCCAGGTCCTGCACTTGGGTCACAAGAACCTCATGCAATGCTACAGGCTCGGCGAAGAGTGGCTGGAAAGCTGCCTGGCAGGAAAGGACCTGGGGGTGCCGGTCAACAGCCGCCTGAATATGAGCCAGCAGTGTGCCCAGGTAGCCAAGGCGGCCAACAGCATCCTGGCTTGTATCAGGAATAGTGTGGCCAGCAGCACTAGGGAAGTGACGTACTACGTACTTGTCCCCTTGTACTCGGGCACTGGTGAGGCCGCACCTCGAATACTGTGTTCAGTTTTGGGCCCCTCACTACAAGAGAGACATTGAGGTTCTGGAGCATATCCAGAGAAGGGCAACGAAGCTGGGGAAGGGTCTAGAGCACGAGTCTTATAAGGAGGGGTGAGGGAACTGGGGTTGTTTAGCCTGGAGAAGCAGAGGCTCAGGGGAGACCTTATTGCTCTCTATAACTACCTGAAAGGAGGTTGTAGTGAGGGGGGGGTCGGTCTCTTCTCCCAAGTAACAAGCAATAGGACAAGAGGAAATGGCCTCAAGTTGCGCCAGGGGAGGTTTAGATTGGGTATTAGGAAAAATTTATTCACTGAAAGGGTTGTCAAGCATTGGAACAGGCTGCCCAGGGAAGTGGTTGAGTCACCATCCCTAGAGGTATTTAAAAGACAGGTAGATGTGGTGCTTCGGGACATGGTTTAGTGGTGGACCTGGCAGTGCTAGGTTAATGGATGATTTTAAAGGTCTTTTCCAACCTAAATGATTCTATGATCTATGGTGGGACATTTCTGCAGTGTACATCAACGGAGACCTCAAAATCGACCTTTTAACATAGATTACGATGTGAAGGATCATAGACAGAGGCTTACTTCTGCATTGAAAAAAAAAAAGACTGCCAAAAGATTCCTTTGTAAAATGCAGCACTTGGACATACTGTGAGATCACTTTGCTTGCCAGATAAATTCAGTAACCTTTGTTCAAGGACTGCCAACACAAGTTACTTGTTTTTTACAGCACTGAATAAGGGCACACATTAGGAAAATGAGTATACTTGCATTAAGTACTAGACACAAGACTAAGTGGCAGTAGGTAACAGAAAAAAGAAAATGTTTGTTGTGGTTTAGCCCCAGCCTGCAGCTAAGCACCACGCAGTTGCTCGCTCACTCCCCCCCGGTGGGATGAGGGAGAGAATCGGAAGAGCAAAAGTAAGAAAACTTGTGGGTTGAGATAAGAACAGTTTAATAATTGGAACAAAATAATAGTAATAATAATAATGAATTGTAATGAGAAGGAAAACAACAAGCGAGAGAGAGGAACAAAACCCAAGGGAGGGAAAAAGAAAAAAATATTTTTTTTAAAAAAAGATACAACTGCTCACCACCCGCTGTCCGACGCCCAGCCAGTCCCCAAGCAGCGATCACTACCCCCCAGCCAACTCCCCCAGTTTATATACTGGGCATGACATCATATGGTATGGAATAGCCCTTTGGTCAGTTTGGATCAACTATCCTGGCTGTGCCCCCTCCCATTTCTTGGGCACCTGGCAGAGCATGGGGAGCTGAAAAAAGTCCTTGACCAGTGTAAACACGGCTTAGCAACAGCCAAAACATCAGCATGTTATCAATATTATTCTCATACTAAAATCCAAAACACAGCACTATACCAGCTACTAGGAAGAAAATTAACTCCATCCCAGCCGAAACCAGGACAATGTTTTCCACCTGAACTCTACAGAAACAACACTGAAAGGAATCCCAGTATCCAAGTGAAGACTTTTGTCAAAAACATTAAATACGAACACTTTGATTTTTTTCTTTTTTACAGTGCTGTTACTGGTTTTTAAGAAAATAATTTCACTCTGATTCTGTAACCTGGAAAAAATTGGTACCCCAGGATGAACAGGACTGTACAAATATCCTGAAACTACCAACTACATACACCTGAAACATTATTACCGTGAGATAAGGATCTACCTTTAATCCTGGCTGATTATTGGATTCTATTGCAAGAGACACCTTACAGTGTACACGTGGCAAATCTGATGCACTTTTAAGCTGGTTTTTCTCTTGTCATAAATAAACTGTGACATCGCTATAAAATGGAACTAGCAAAACCATGATGGTTTCAAAATATTCCTTTATCAAAGGCACACTAGCTTCTCTTTTCTCATGCTACCACAGATGAAAACTTTAGGTAACTGGAAAGGTATTGTCTCTCAGTCTTCTTATAGTTATCCTCTCAAACACCCCACTTTTGGAAAATGAAACTTTATCAATGAAACAAATGAAACATTTCTCTTCACAAAGATGGGAGTCCAAGAATAACTGGAGATCCCAGTTCCTAATAAACAGATATTCTACTCATCCGTAGCACTGTAACTCACTATTTTCTGTACAAAGCAGCCAAGAATTCAGTAAATTATAGTGACTGATGCATAACCTAACATATACAAATGGTTGTTCTACAGCCTTTCTTAAGCTCACTTGGGTGTGAAGCCCTGAAGTCCAAATACAAGTGAGGCTGCAAGCATAAGGATTTAGGAACCACATCTCCACACTTAGAGCTGAAGGACAGCAAGGTGAAGGTATAATAATGTGCTATGGCTACATATACCTACATAGAGAGAGATTCTGATGCAACAGTTCTGTCAATTCAGCGCATTCATCAACCCTAGAAACAAATTACATCTGGGAATAAGGGTTACAGAGAATGCAGATGCGCAGGGTAACCTTATTGTAATTGGGTACTTACTCTAAAAATACATAAACTCCAATTGCCTTTGTTGTTCTCTGAGTTACAGAAGCCTCCAGAACTTAAAGTCACAGCATATGTTTATAGTCAAACCTTGTACATTGCATATATTCTATCGTTTGTAACCTCACTAGGCCCACGTCATTTTTCCACAATAATGTTTTCTAAAGTAACAAAATACACAATTGACTGGCTCAGTAGACAATCATCTAAATTGACCATACTGTTGATATAACATTACTGTCAAACTCTGACAAAACATGAGAATGTTTAGCTAATGCTTTGGTGGCAATTTTACGTTACTGTCACACCATTTACAATTCTAAGTAATTGTGTTCCATTTTGGAGATAAAATCGGTGAAAGCTCAGATGCCTATGAAGTAGAAACCACTGTATTTCACTGGAGATCCCCTTGATCATGCCTCAGAAGGTATAGATAGGTATCTTTCTAAAGTAGATAGCAGACAATGTAAAAGCTTCCCTGGTACAATTTTCCCAGACACCTCTCATGTCTATAAACATGGGGAGAATAACACACTATGGTTCAATGAGACACAGAAACTTCCGTGGAATGCAACTGTAGCTTGGATTATGGACCAGCTATTCAAAACTCCTTGCTGATGACCACTGCACAGAATGATGGAGTACATGAGCTTGCAAGTAAGTGGCGCAGGCACCCATGCCGTGCCTTCAAAGGTGCTTCTCTACTGCCATCTGCTGCTCAAGCAAAACAAAATACAAAAAAGTAGAGAACGCTCTCATATAGGATGCTGCATAGCATGCTACAACGGAAAAGCACATTTTGCTACCGAGACTGAGAAAAGGTATTACTATAAAAAAGCTACAATAAATCAATCGACCAACAGAACACAAAGGATTATGGACCCCTTTTACTTACAAGCATAACTTTTCAATTAGTCAATATGAGAATTAATTGTACTGTGAAAAATGCTTTTTAATTACAAACATCAAAAGTTTTGTAAAATAGGCTTTTCCTAAATAACCTGAATGACCTCAGGCTTATTTTCCTTTTTTAATTTCAGCTGGGCATTTTTTAAAGCATCCAAACATAGGACGAAGTAGTTCCCCACAGTTAGAAAATTCTTCATAATTTTTTGCAGATGGATAACATAATAAAAACTTTTTAGAGCTTCACATCCACATAGAACTTAGTTCTGGGTTAGCGTACTTGAAATGACGGATTCTACATGTCGTGGTTTAACCCGTGGTTTAAACACCACACAGCCACTCGCTCACCCTCCCTCCCCCGGTGGGATGGGGGAGAGAATCTGAAGAGCAAAAGTAGGAAAACTCGTGGGTTGAGATAAGAGCAGTTTCCTAACTGAAACAGAATAATAACAACAACAACAATAATAATAATGAAAAGGAAAACAAGAGGGACAGAGGGGAACAAAACCCAGGAAAAACAAGTGATGTGACCTCTCACCACCTGCCAACCGATGCCCAGCCCACCCCCGAGCAGCGATCACTCCCTTGGCCAACTCCCCCGTTCATATACAGAGCATGATGTCATATGGTATGGAATATCCTTTTGGCCAGTTTGGGTCAGCTGGCCTAGCTATGCTCCCTCCCAGCTTCTTGTGCACCTCCTCACTGGCAGAGCATGGGAAGCTGAAAAGTCCTTGACTTGGTATAAGCACTGCTTAGCAACAACTAAAACATCAGTGTGTTATCACATTATTCTCACGTTAAATCCAAAACACAGCTCTATACCAGCTACTAGAAGGAAAATTAACGCTATCCCAGCTGAAACCAGGACACTACATTTTCAACACAGTTTCTTCTAACATTTTAACACTCCTAAGCATTCAATTATTTAGTCTAAGAAATTATTAACAAAGCTGTAAACTGATATAAACTGGGATAGAGTATATTGACAACTTCATTCTGGACAGCACATGAGATCTTCCCAATATTTTCAAAAAGTCATTAATTTAATA
The DNA here is from genome assembly GCF_034638445.1 of Ciconia boyciana. Lineage (NCBI taxonomy): Eukaryota > Metazoa > Chordata > Aves > Ciconiiformes > Ciconiidae > Ciconia > Ciconia boyciana. Next base: position 43,423,987 of record NC_132941.1, read on the forward strand.
CTACAGCGGGACTGACATCAGAACATGGAAATCTTTGGTGACAGATAGCTATGAACATAGGCAAGATCTGCTATGGCTGAGGGTTTATCTTTATGATGGCTGTCTGATGGCTTATAGAAAGTAAATTGCATGCACTTGAGTAATTGCCTAAAAAGACAGAAATTGTTGCAGGTAATGCAAAGAAAAATTACAAACCTTGGGGATCCAAACATGTTCCACTAATAATACACACTACAAAAAGTGCACACATGGTTTATGAACTGCAAGAACCCTTCCTTCTAGCAACTGCAACCTCAAACACTGTCAATAGAAAAACTCAAGGTTTGGGAACCCAAGCACTGACTTGTTTTGTGCCAACACATGTATAAATACTAAGTAGACCATGCAAACAAAACTCTATTCTGCCTGTCAAAAGTGGTTGCCTCAGGGTTGGTGTGGTTCATTCCCTGCTGACAGACTTCAGGGCAGCTCACACTAGAAATGGCTAATGCTGGGCTATAGGCCTGGGAGATTCCAGCAACCCCCATGTGCAAAACGAACAAGAAACTACTCAACCTATTCTCTGTCCTGCGTGGTCCCTCTCCTAAATAAATGGGATGCCATCCTTCAACACAAGCCAGACTTCTGTCACACAAACCAACAGAAAGTCTTGTAAACTATCCTGGGTGAGCCTAACTGCCGCTCAAGTCAACAGGAGCTAACCAGGCCTGCACTGAACAGAAGGCAACCCCACTCTTAACACAGTACTTTGTAATGAGCTATAGAGCTTCTTTCACCCAAGGGCTACCAAGTGCTTTACCATCACTGTAGTGAAAAACATCCCTCCTCCAAACAAACAAAGAAACAAAAAGACTAAGACAGACAACCACATTGCCCAAGGTCACAGAGCATTTTAACAGAATATTATGGGCGTTTCATGCTCCTCTTTCAACCACTAACCAATACCACTGTCCAAGCCTCATTTTCAGCCTCAGTGTTACACAGTATTAGCAGAACTACCATACCACCCACAAGACATAATATAAAGTGTAACTGGAGATGTATTAAGAGATCCTTTAAGTACAAAGCATTATTAAAAGTTACAGCTACTATTATTTGAAGCTTTTTTTCCTTCAAAAAGCACAGTATTGGTACATTACCTGTCTCCTCCAGAGAGGTCTTCAACAATTCCGAACCCAGGGGTTGGCATAGGACATCCCATGTGCTTGAACTGAGCTATGCGAGGTCTGGGAGCTGGAATTTTCCCGTGAGACTTTTTGTGTTCCTGCTCCTCTTTGACCCGGGTGTTCTCCCTGTCACAGATGAAACACTCGAAGCCATTCAGGTAATTGGGCAGAGTCATGTCATTCACACCCCACTCCCGCCTCTCCAAGCTCTCTATCAAGAACTGGTTTTTGATTCCACCAAGGTTTTTATACTCTAGATACTTCATATATTCCTCTCCATTCTTGTCCAGGAAATCAAGATACTTTGCCAGCTCCTGGGGGCTGTCAAAGTCATCTATAAGAATGATGGAGAGGTTGTTTGGCATCCAGTCCCGCACAGCTGGGGAGCCTCGGTACACTGGGACAGCACCCAAGTGCATTGGACGCCACAGCTTCTCCGTCATGTAGTCGTCACATATGGCATTCTCCAAGGCCAGATGAAACTTGTACCTGGCGATAAAAGTCATAAATTCAGAATCTTCTGTAGTGGCTGTAGAAGTGTCTCTCAGTCGCTCACTGGGAAGCTCACGGTTATGCAGGCATTTCCCATAGGAGTCAACCTAAAATAACAATCGGCATCTTTACAAAGTGATTTGTTTGCCCGGAGCTCGTTTTTAGAGCTTGTAGTTCTCGTAAAATTCCTAACTTTGATCAGTTCCTAGATACCTTAGTTTAGCTTTACTTTCACTCTAAGTTCTTTCCCTTGTGACTATTCCTCGAGTCTCAGTTCTAACAGCTTTAGAGGAAACCGAGTTCTCAGTTTCAAAAGCAACATAAACTATGCTACAGATTTGGGGGTGGGGAGGAGTGCAGAGAAAGGAAGATGTCACCCAAAAATGTATTTATTAGCAGATAAATCAAAAACTGAGAGGTAAGGAAGGGCATTCAACTCTCGCTATGTTAATTTAAAAGTCATCTTTCTACTTAACAGAGACCCAGTACTTTTCCAAACAGTTAGTATGCACAGTTCCTGCCAGCCTCAGCAGCCTGGCAAGAATTTTCCATTTGTTAGACTGAGAAAAATTGATGCAAGGAGCTAAAAGAATAGTGTCTAAAAATGAAAGACAATACACTTGATCTGGAATCTGCTTCATACTTTGACAATACACAGTCATATTTTAAAAATTATTTTGTCTTTGCCTCACTACCAAGTACATGATGAACTTGCACAATAAATGAATCACTACCAACAGAAACAGCAGAAATGGCTAGGAAAAAGATGTTTCAGATAAAGACTAAAAACACATGTGCCTTTTTTTTCCTAATCTACTATCCTTAAGAATTTTTAAGAAAAAAAAAAAGTACTAAACTTTTTTCTGCTTGAAAAAAATGTTATTTCAGTTTATGAAGCTACTCTCCATCAGCTGTGCCACAGCAGTACAAGCCACCATAGAAATAACATGGTCCTACCACAACACAGATGAGGAGCAGATTCTCGAAACACAGTAACCTGCCTTTTTATTGCACGCCTATACTTTCAAATGGGAGCAACGCTTGTAAATGGACAGCCTTCCTTTACACTAACTCAAAGGTCCAGAGATTTCAGCAACTTCTAGCACTTGGTCCACACGACCAAGCTTATTCAGGCTTAGCCCAACTTGTGACTGATCCCGACCGAGCCTGGCCAACTCCACAACTAACAGCTACCATCAGGCCTACCTACTGGCATGCGGTGTAGTCTAGACCACGCTTTGGGAAGGAATACAACTAGTTTTTCTGTCCAGCTTGTAGTCGGCATGCATCCCGTTACGATTCGTGTCTTGGCTAAAAACAAGGACAAACAAACCCCATTAAAAATTGGAGCTGGAGGGGGGCAGCCAGGCGGGCTCAGCTCCCACAGCAACACCGTGCCACGGCTTCCGTGCGCACCCCACCTACCTGGATGTACTTCATGAGCTCCCGCACGTAGCGGTCCCTGTCTGAGGGCACATCGCAGTGGGACTGCATGTACAGCACCGGGGCATAGCCCTTCCGCCGCCACGCGTCCTTCTCGGCCAGGGGCACCGCCGGGCCCCGCAGGTACCCCACGCCGGGTAGCCACTGCAGCGTGAGGGGGTAGTCAGACTCCCGGCGGAAGGTGGCCGTGTAGTTGAAGAGCTGGATGCCGGGCGGGTGGGAGAGGACGTAGTTGTTCATGGGGGACTCCTCGTGGAAGAGCGCCCAGGTCTGGTGGGCCAGGCGGGGCAGCGGCGCCTCGTAGGCCCTGAAGTCGGTGCCGTAGAAGATGAGGGCCTTGGTGCGGCGGTGCCGGGCCACCCGCCGGCTCCGGGTGACGAGGCAGGAGCCGCGCGGGCAGTCGATGCGCTCCGTGTCGCCGGGGAAGTGGGGGAAGAGGCTCCCGCTCCACCACAGCAGGATGGGCAGTGCCTTGTTGCTCCGCGTGTCGTTGTTGCCGGGGCCGCGGTACGACGCGGCGGCGACGAAGGCCGCGCCCGGCGGGACGGCATCCTGCGCCCACCCCTCCGCCCCGCACGGCTCCTCGGCAGCCGCCAGCCCGGCCTCCCCCTCCGCCGCCCCCGGCCCTTCCGCGGCCAGCGCGGCCCCCGCGCCCCAGGCCAGCGCCAGCGTCGCCCAGAGGCAAGCGGGCCCCCGCCGCGCTACGCGGCCCTGCCTGCCGCCACCCATGCCCGCCGCCCTGGGCCAGCCCCGCCGGCCCGGCCCAGGAAGCGGCCGCAAGGGCCCCGCCCTCGGGCGGCGTTCCGTCACGGGGCGCGCGCCCAACGGCCGCAAGGGGCGCAACGGCCGGCAGAGGGCGCGGCCCGGGCAAGGCCGAAGCCGGGTCCCGGTCCCGGAGCGGGGCAGGGCCGGCCGCCCTACCGCCTTTCTTCCCCTCCAGTCGCTCTGTATCCCCAACGCAAATTAGAAGTGGCTGTAGGGGCAGCGAAAGGTAACACAGACCCGTTAAAGCAAGAGCATCACTTCACGCGTTGTGCAGTCTTACTTCAAGCTGATGTAAATCTTCTGCCTCTAACGCACCTGCATCCGGATGCGAAGACACCTGCATGAGCAGTACCTAAAGCTGACAGGGAAAAACCCGAGCTATTTCACTAAGGCATAAGCAAATACACCTGCAGAGGGGTGGTTCCTGTACCAAGCAGGCGTTTAGATGGTGCAAGAAAGTACACCGAGACTACCACCCCCGTGCCATCCGCACCAGCTCCTCCACTTACATCCCGGCAGAGTGCCAACAGGCACGGGCTCTGCAAGGCAATTTCCACGCGCGTGGGAAGGGGTGCTGCCACAAAAATGCCTGTGAGCACAATTTACTCCACACAATTAATGTACACGATGCACAAGGCCCATCATTATCACAATATATCAGTTCAGTAGCAGATTCTGGACATAATGTATATTCTGTAGGAGAGTAATCTCAAAAATATTCTACAGCAAACTAAGTATTGTTGGATATTTAGCAATGATTGTTTTGTGCTTTCATATAGATTGTTGCAAGGTTATCAGCACATTGTACAATATCAGTGTTCTAGGCTACAGTCAAGTTACACTGCCAGTTCACTCTGAAATTTATTTTTGCACTTAGCACCCCCCCTCCAAAAAAACCCCTCACCCAGCTTCCCTGCGATCTTAACTCTGAAATAGGAGCTCTATTTCTCTGAAAAATTTAAGACTAGTCTTTAAGTGAACATTGTCACAAGGTAAGGGTAATACTTTCCAAAGTAGACCAAAAAACCAATAAATCTGACCCAAGCTGTTAGGAAATGGAAATCTCCTTGCAAAATGAAAGTTCAGAAGGGGCAGAAAGTTAAAAAACATTCGTCTAAGCAAAGTAACACCGAGATTAAACAGCACTTTTTGTCTGTTAACTCTTGTTGAATTTGTCACCATTCACTGTGAATGGGGGGGGAGGGGGGAAGACTGAACTTGGTCAGCAGAAGATTGGATTGTAAAGGATCAATCAGCTAGGTTTCAGCCCTCCCCATTTCCTCCCTCCCGCAAAATACAGGGTTTGGAAAAATAAGCAGTGTTTATTTACTAACAATGACATAAAATACATCTTAATATATTTTTATTTCTTTACAAATTAAAAGATGCATTGGAAAAACAAGTGAAGAAAATGAAAGGATCATTTACGATTTCATTTCCACCCCCCACACCTCCCAATATTAATACTAGAAATTAGTATTTGCGGAAGTCTGTGGTTGCTGCGCCTTATATTCCTGGGTAGTTGTTTTTCCCCTCTGGTTAAAAATCCTCTAGATTTTTTGGTTGGAGGCAGTACATGGAGTAAAAAGTCAGCCACATTCATACAAAAACACTCAAGGTTCTGTCAACTACATCTTGAAAGAGTTTCTCCATTACAATTTTCATATTCCCCTTTCTGTGTAGTGATGGGAGGGAAGACAAACTAGCAGCATTAGAAGAAAAATGGATTTATGTACATGCTACAGGATACAGAACTAAAACCACAGCCAGATATTTTTCTGATCTTAACAAGGACTTTCCTCCAAAATATCAAGCCCAGATAGTATGTTCTCTAATCCACCCACATTCTTCCTTCCACTTTTAGTGCTATTGCTAGCTTAAACTCCTGGGTATTGTAAGAACACTTGTTAAGCATTCAAGCCAAAAATATACAAGCCTCCTTTCAAAAGTGAATAAACGAAGCCCTTAGAATTCTGAATTTGATTTACACTCGCTCCTTCTTCGCAGGAGTCTTTTCATCCACCCTTGCAGAATGGAGCAGCAGAGTGGCCAAAGTGGATGGATTAATCTGTCTGAGGTATTTTAGTGTAACAAACAGGCTTATAAAAAGGTTTTGTGCAAGCTGATCAGTAGGTAGAATGGGGGAGGGTATAAACATCCGGTAATGAAACTCTTCACTATGGCCCAGATGCTTTCAATAACCGAAATCAGGTACTTGCAATACTTACTACAGTACAGTCTAAATCTTAGTTTTTGTATCCCCTTCCTTGTATTCCAGGGTACAAAGCAGTCTCAGATTTGCATCAGTGTAACTCAAATTCCTGCTTGTTTGCTGTAATTCACAATAATATGTTTGAAAATGGCCAATTCCTTATTATCCAGTTCCTATGTAGCCCCACATCACCTTGTTAAAAGTATTTTCTGCTTAAGGTTAAGAGGCTTTTGTTCCCACCACCATCTGGATAGACAGGTAAGCTCTGCAGGAGAGGCCATGGAACATGGATTGAGTAGGACATTACAGAGCCGTGCAATGAGAAGGAGTCGCCACACACGCAACAGGAAGCACCATCTCTACCCCTACGCTGTTCAGAAGCCATTGACTGTTGCTCACTGAACTATTACTTACTCCATTACAGACCTGCACAGCAACGTATAGTACAGGGAAGATTGTGGAAAGAAATTTGCCCTGCCACCTCCTGGCTTACCACTCATTTCCTTTTTCATGGATTTCTGGTTCAGACAGCCACATGATACATCTGTGCTCTGCAACATCATGTTTCCCTCTTAAGAGAAGGAGATGCAAAATGTTTGGCTGCTCCAGCTCCCATCACCTGACCTGCCTCTTGTCCTCCCAACCTGCGCATCCCTCTTCACACCTGGAGCATGCACACGCACCCATACAAACACACAGCAACTACCAAAAGTTTTGAAGAGTTATCGCTTTTTCACCCAATGTTGAATCATGTACAGTGAACTGAAAAAAACTACATTCATTATGACAGGATTAGCGAGCATGGGGTGAGGGGGGTGAACTCCTGCCAAGCACAGGAAACAATTTAGATACAAGTAAAAGACCTGGTATCAAAGGCCTTTTTTTTTTTTTTTAGCCCTCACCAGGAAGATTTTTCATCTCTCATACAGGATTGGGAGAGGTTGAAAGGATTTCTGCTTATGCAATGTGTATTAAAAATTATGGAATTGTACAGATTTCTATGTTGTCCTTTTTGAGGGCGCTGGGCCTTCTGATCAGGTCATTAGTGGAGACTGAAATGTCACTGCTGAGTTCCAGCACCACTCCCTCCTCTAGCTCAGTAGTTGCCGAATCTCCTTGTGCATGTGACACAGGAAGTCCACATATGAAGCCCCCCCACTCAGGCTCTTGTCCTCCACTAGAAAGTGTTTGAACAGCATTTCCAGCTTATCTTCTTGCTTCACAATTATTAACTACAAAAAACAAAACAAGAACAAAACCAACAGTGAGTAGTTAGCAGAATTAATGTTCTTGGAAAAAAGAGCAAAAAGCTAAATAGCTCAAAAATCCAAAGATAGATAACTAGAATCACAGCATATATGGCTTATGTGCTTTGACTTCTGTAACTAAGCTGGGTTAAGTCTCAATCCTTTCTAAATAGAAGGAAAATACCATGTATGTGGTTTGTGCAGTAGTATATTATAATAGGTCTGAAAAAAACTAGTTTTAGAACTATGGTAAGCACAGAACTCCAAAACTAGTAACAAAATTATTTTCAGATCCTTGAAAACTTCATGTTTGAATCATGTTTATGAGATCAGGAAGAATAAGTTCAGCATTGCAGCATTACCAGGCACCACCTGCTCTGCTAAAAAGGAAGGGGATTTAAAGCTACGAATGGGGGACAACATTTTTACCTTCATGTAGCGGGATCTCTGCACTTGAAGCATGTCAACAATAGCTCGTACTTTCTTTGAAAAGGGGTTTTCCAAGACAGGCAGGGTACTCTGGAATGAAAGATGTCCAATCCCCATTAGTCACGTGAAGTAGAGCAACATTAAACAAAACTCAGCAGTTTTGTTATATTACATAAGAGTAGAGATATGTCTACCCCCACTAACATACAATCTCTTTGACCTCAACTAGTTGAAAAAGAATATAACATGATATCAGAATTAAAGATCAATCATTTGTTCCATTTACATATCAACGGTTCTCCTCACTGTCAGTGGAGATGTAGCTTGTCAAATAAAGCTAGGCAAAAGAATGCCTGCCCGACACGCCCAGACTAGGGACATTTCCACTATAGTTTCACAAACCTGTGCTGCTCTCGTTCCTAGTATGAAAAATTTAACACTATTTTCTCAACTTGCTTTCTCATTGTTTTAAGTTTTGGGTGACTATTGCAGACACTAGCTCCCACACTACCATCCAGCTCACCAAGGCGTTGCTAATCTGACTGAAGGATGACACTCCAAAGAGGTTCTGGATCAGGCCTTGCTGCACGTTGACTCCCACCCACACAAAGATGTTCAGCCCATTCTCCAGCAGGTATATGTCACCCTTGGAGAGACGTTCCTCTGAGTTCCGGATTGCTGCTGGCAAGGAGTCACTGTCAACATCTGCTTTGGTCTGTTTCAGAATGAAATACAAAATAAAATAAAATAAAATCAAGGTTATAAAACAAGTACATCTTATGATGACCTGAAAATTCCTGCCACTAAGACCCCAATAGTTTTCTCATTTCTAGGACGCCTAAGACTGCAATAGCCATGACTGAAGTATCATCTTCCTTAGCTTAGTTTTCTTACTGAACATGACACAGAAGCACATCAGAGACTCTTGGTCAGCAAAACAGGACATAAGGCTACTGTGAAATTACTCTGTAGTTCCAATATTGCCTCCTGGAGTAGGAATGTAATTAGTTGTTAGTGTTATTCCAGCAACTATGGTACTGAAAAGTCAGAATAGTATGTGGAGTTGCCCTGCAATGATGAAAATTGCTACATAAACTTACAGGAAGCTTTAGGACTTCTTTTAAAAGACTATGAAAGGGTCAAAAGTGTCGTCTTTGCCACTAGTCACATGCTCACAGCTCAGGAAAAAGATCCGCCAGCAAATTCACAAGATGCAGTAATGCATCTATCATGGAGTTGAATTAAGTGAAGTATCCCAACAGACGGCAGATCCCAAATCCTTCTCAAATCACTTTCCCTTGCTAAAATATAAATGCCAGTCCTTATGACAAGCCAAGACAACAGCAAGTCTCAAGTAGTAAGAATATCCTGAATTACTCACCAGGGGCAAAAGCCTGGGATAAAAGAAAACATTTGTTTCTGCCACATCCATGGATGTGACTAACTGACGAATGTAGGCACGGTCATCAGTTGTGACTTCCGGACCAGGCTGAAGGACATCACTCTTCAACACACAATTCAAGTACACAGGAAGCAGCTTCATGCATTCAGGGAGGATCAGCTACAAGTCACAAGCAGACAGAAGCTGGTCAGCTGTCTTGCTGAGAAAGCTTATGTTTGACAAAATGAGGCTTGCATGAACCAACAAAGTGTAGTACAGCTGTGAGGAGTGAAAGCTGATAGTATAATTATATCATGGACTTGCAAAAGTAACATAAAACTTTTCCCTGGAGCGGGCAGTGCTTCCTGGGCTCCAGACAGATGTCCAAGAAGCCATTTTCAACTATAGTTTTACTTGCAGTTTCTCTACTTCCCCAAGTCTTCTCTTTGCAAATTTCTGCTGAGCAAAGCAATTGACTTTTTTTGAGTAGGTTAAGTAGGAGGAAGCTCTCATCACCTCTTAACATCCAATAGTGTGATTCAAGTGAAACCATTGGAGTTTACCTGGCCAGCAGAAGAGGGACTAGCACAGTTCTTTCGATAGCAAGCTAGGATCTGGGCACACTGGTTGATCAGTGCATCTCGTACAGTCTTTACTGGACTACCCAGAACTCCACGATATGCTGCACAGAAAGAGGAAAGAAATGGATGGCTATCAAGTGATTGCCTATCAACAGTAAAAAACTCAACATTACTTCCACAAAGTAAATCTAAACAACTATTGTTTACGAAAGTCTTTTTTCCCTTCCCCTTCAAACTTGTGGGAAAGAGATGATACATTCCTATTGAAGATCTGAAGAAGCTAATTTACTCCATTTTATTACATATTCTTCAACTCTCTATCTCCCACGTACTTTAAAATACGTTTAGTCATACTTGAAAGCATGGGGTACTATAAAAACTCCTTTTATAGCCTGGCCATCTTTCTTTAATGGACTGAAAACGGACTGTTTCTTACATTTTAATGGCGATAAAGATACACAACTAAATCTCTGCTGGATTTGTAGGCTTCTACTGCAAACTAGAAAGGGTAAATAGGGTACAGTGCGTAAAAGTACGATATTTAACCCAGATTTATGAGCAAAGGCCACCATTTCCTATTCCTGGAGCAAAATTCTGGAACCATTAAAGAACAAACTAAACCAGTCCAAAAATAAATACAAGGATGAATTCAGACAGTTGTCAATACAAACCTCTATTAAAAAAATTTAGACAAGCATTTGTATGAAGGATAAGCCTACACCCTCTATCTGTAGGTCTCGTCCTAAGCAACAATATTATCATCACAGCTTTATGCTCTTTCCCATAAATGACTGAAGTATCAAGATTGCCACCTGACATTTGATGCAAAGAGAATAAACAGGTGTCATTGGATTACAAGAGGCATTTTAACAGCAGTTAAAGGTTGCAATTCTTGTTACCATATTTACCCTTACCATATTTAGCCAAGTAATTGATGAGCGTGTCTGTCTCACAGTTTCGATAGAGGTCAGCAAGCTGCGTGCAACAGTTTAAGGAGAGGTTGTGAATGCGGAGTCGTCGCTGTCCTGCGCAACTTGTATATAACAGAGCACACTGTAGGAGACAAAAAATGCCAGGATATAGAAAAATGAGGTCCTGCTACAATAAGAAAGGCAAGGTTTGAATATACTTCATTAAAAACTAGGACTCAGATGTCTAAACAAATAAGACAATTATGTAAAAGACTTGCACAATAAGCTAAAAGCATATGCTAAGAACTGGGTCAATGAAAGATAACAAGCAGCAATGTTAGCGATTTGTATTAAGGGAACTGGTCTTGGAAAACAGATTGTAGTTTGAAGCAGTCTAGGTCACCCTGAGAACAAGTATGCTGAAAGGTTAAGGGTATAGCAAGGGGCAGAAAGAAAAAACAAACAGTTCCTTGAAGAAGTGTCTAATAATTCACTTCAGATGACCTCATCCTCTTCTGCAACTGGTACTCTCCACAGTTGAGATTTGGTTGCCCCTTGACACAGTTTTTTGACAATTCTAAATTGTCAACTCACTCCTTTCTCCTAGAAAGCCTACCCCCTCACCTGAAGGAGTGCACCACTGTCTTCACTCAGTTTGTCATCATGCTTGAATTCCACTGTGATTGTTTTATCACAGTCCAAACCTGCCATCTCTACATCAGTTGTGTTGCTCATATAGAAAGCTCCAAAAAAGTCAGTTGCTCGAATACCTAAAAAAGAAAAAACCCAACATGAACCACAATTTTCAACAGAATAACATGACAGTCAGCCTTTGGAGCCCTGAAAATCCTGTCATCGGTGACACTAAGTTATCTTGACAGATTTCAGCAGGGATCTTGGCTCAGCCTCGACAAAAGTCTTAGAATTTCGAAGCTTTAGCAGAGCTTTTTGCATAGCCTAGTCTCAAGATGTTTTAAATTAGGGAAAAATCTATTACTTCCCATGTGACATGCTTGAATTGGTCCATTTATTAAGACTCATTCTTGCTAACACCCACCTGTGCTTGTGCGCACTCTCATTACAGCATCAAATCCCACTTCTTTCTGGACATCTCTTCTCAAGTCATTCAGGAACCTATCCTGGTCTGTCTCCAGCTAGAACACAAGCAATAATTCAAGTTTCATACTCCCATAAATCAGAGCTGCTCCATAAACCATGAAGTAATTTAAAACCAGATACTATCTCCTGCAGTCTCACTCTAAAAATCAGCCATCGTACAGTGCTCGGTGCCCTGCTAATAAAATATTGTGCTAAAAGGTAACAGCATAGCTTTTCTTGTTGTTGATTTTGTTAATAGAGTTATTTTGTGCAAGGACATAAAGCTAACAAAATAATTTTGGTGAAAATCTTGAAATTTAAGTAGCAATTTATTTCCAAAGATGCACTTGTTCACTATGGTTTCCCACTATGAAAAAGAACTCTTAACTAAACAATAATTCTTATTTAGATCAAATACCAGTCTGAGTCAATGTCACTCTTACCTGGAAATATGCATACTTATAAATGGAGCCTCCCGTCTGGTAAGGTACTACACCTAGTGTCGCCACATCCAAATACTGGTTTGGAAACAGGAACAGATCCACACAGCAGCCCTGGGCCACACAGTCCTTGGCCAAGTTGTTGTAAAAGCTTGTCTGTGGTTGAAACAAAGTCTAAGAAAGAAAGTCAGAGATGAGATCAGAAGTTTGTGGTAAGAAAAGGAAAGTGAGATCCAGTTTATAATCCCAATCAATACACTTTTATACTTTAAGTCTCTCTTAAAGGAAATTACGATCATATAAATTCTTCCTGACCCTGCCTTTGAAGAACTGTTGAATATTATGAAAATTACTACACATCTTGCTTTAATTGTAAGTTCAGCACATTTACTTTAACCCAGCTATGGTATTTTATCCTGTATAAGAATCTAGATCTATCTCTTCTTGTTCTCATACCAGAGCTGTCCTTATGATGTCAAGTCTACACAGCTCTGCTTGAGAAGAGAAGATAAAAGTGCAATGGTAAAAGATACTACCTGGGATGGTTACATTACATGCTACCTTTGTAATTTTTTAAATGTTGCTTCAGAGTTACTTTATCTCATAAAGAATATAATATAGACCTGTAATATAAAGATCATGCAAGTTATTATTACCTTCTCCTTATCTGTGTTGATCAGTTTCTTATCATCCCTGTTCTTTAACTTCCCTGGGGCCTCTGCGATGGGCAGAGAGGTGTGGAAAATGAAGAGCTTGCCAGCACACTCAGCTGCCTGCAGGAAAGTGAGTACACAAACACAGGTTAGAAACGTTTATAAAAATTGTAAGGGAAACTGTGATTCAAGAACAAGTATTCAAGCATCCTCATTACTTCACTTCTTTATGTCAGGAAGGCACTCTATCAGACACACAGGCTCAGTGATCACTTGGTTACTTCAGGGGTATCCAATACAGGGAGCGCAGCTTACTGGTCAATTATAGAAAAGCAAGTTTCAGTTCTACTGGACCTGTGCTAGTTCCATGGCAGGGAGAAAAGGACTGGCTCCAAGGAGACACAGAGCAGTAAGCAGGACTCAGCTACAAAAGGTTTTGCGCAAACATGTTAGATCGCTTTCTTCTCTGATTTGCAGCTACTGAGTTTGTGGAAAAGTAAGAGAGTCACCGAAATGACAAAGGATTTTGTAATCTAAGCTTCAACAGATCATTAATTTTAAATGAATAACCTATGTCAACACTAGCCAATATTTAGTAGGTTATTTTCTCTGACACATACAGTATGCAAACAATCAATTAGTAATTTATATTATTTCTTGATTGAACAATTGTCATGAAAACTGAGTTTAAGAGAGACTTCTAAAGACTTACATGACAGACAAATAGAGCTATATGAACAGTTTTGGATGGGAACACACAGGCAATCAATTCGATCAGTATATACAAGTTGGAGTTAGATCAGGCATGTAATTATCTGGATGAAGTACTGGAATGGAAGAACTTTAGGAAAGGTTTACTTGGTTAGCACATTGTTGCGGGCAACTTCAAGAGATTGCATTCTCTCCTTTTATTTAAGATTATACCAGAGCTTTAAGCACAGGATTAGAAAGACACCACATTACAGAACTCCTCAATGAGACATGACAGACTTCAGCACTTGGTTTTAATGTTGGAGGGTCTTTTTTTTTTTTTTTTAGGTTCTATAAACTGTTCAAAGCAAAACCCAGCCAGGTAACTGAAATTAAACCACGTGTGTTGTACTTTAAGCAAAAATTATTTTAAAAAAATTGGGTAGAGAACAGATAGCTAGCTACATAGAACCGGAGGTACATGCACTTGAAAAATGAGCCCAGTACTCCCTACCTGTAGCACATCTACCACAAGGAGACTTACAAAAAGCTTTAGAATTGTTGTCTCAGCGTGTGTTAGCAGAACATAAACTTCAGAGTACTCAGACTGAAAACAATTTGCCATGACAATGCACTTACTAACCTTCAGCGCCTCCAGCCCTGCTTGAATCACAGGTGCAAAAACAGTTTCTGTTTCTCTTGTGTCTGCAAACATTTCTGGAATCTGCTCCAGCAAACTAGCAAAGAACAAGAAAAAGGAGGAATTCAAGATTCCATTTAACTGGAAAAGCCACACAGTTGGAGCTGATGACCTATAGGACTGAGGTGGTTTAAACAGAAGTCCCTACTGTGTCTGTAAATTTGCATAACTTTTACAGTATTTGGCATCTCATCATCTATCTGTGAAAAAAATGATACTTTGTCATTCTTCATTGGCTTCTCTCATCCACAGCCTCAGCGCTTGCTGTATAGCCTCAGCGCTTGCTGTATAGCCTCAGCTGATGCCTACTCCAATAGCTCTTCTGAATTCCGGCTCTTTTAATATATTCCAATATATATTGGTAAGTAAACTCTTAGGAAAGACTAGTGACTCTTGGCCTCAGTTTGCCAAGCATCCTGTGTACTGTTCAAAGATTAACAGGTTTAATCCACAGTTTTGTATTTATGCTTGTTAATCCACTAAAAAACAAGCTAGAAATTTTCTTTAAAAACATGCAGTGACAGGTCTAGTTCCCAAAACATAGTTAGCTACACACCATAGTTTAATTACAGTTCAAGTATCATGTTAAATAGTTTGCTAAAACTTTGCTAATTTCTCTTTCTTTCCTTCTAGATTTTATCTTCCATTTTCTCCACAGAACCAAAATTAGACACCACTGTTGTCCCAGTTTACAGTTATTTAGGCAGTTGCCTTAAAGACAGTCATTCAGTATTCTTACGACTTTCACACTGCATCATTCTAGTTGTGTTTTGTTTTTTCACAGAAATGCCCTTCTGCACCAAATCCCCTTACATATACCCTCTGCCAAGCTGGACTACAAGCCAAATACACCCTTACCCCATGAATTTTCCCATCCTACTTTGCCAGCTTAATTTCAAAGAGCATAGGAAGTTAATGTCTAGGTGAATAACATGACAAATAAGCACACAACACTTGAATCTACCAAACAAGAAGTTTACTACACACATTGTAAATCAGTTTCTATTACCTGGCAATAACTGTCCTGGACTCATTCACATTCACCAGAAAACCATCAAGGAGTGGCACAAACATATCTGCCACATCTGAGACAACCATCATTTGTGGCTGTGCCAGTGAGCTCTTCACGTTATAGAAGTGTAACACTTTGTTGTAGGTGACAAAGCCTACTCGAATGACTGATTCCTCCATGTTGCCTTCCCTGTAAGAGACATACTTGCCTTCATATCTAAGTAGATAGTGAAATCATTACACAGAACCCAACACAATAAGGGATAAGGGAAAAATGAAAGGAAGGAAAACTTATTTTCACCTAGAAAGGTACCCAGAAACATATCCTGCTTGGCCTTTTTCTGAAGAAAAGCTTGACAGGATTATCAAATAATGTTTTAATTTCTAGCTTTTTTTAAAGGGAAAAAGTGACAGTTTCCCCCATTTTGACTGGCTACAGTAGTACACAATATATTTACCTGGGCAGGTAATCTAGGAGTGACTTTAATTCTTCACATATTAGCCTCACTAAGCCACTCTTCACAGCATTGTAAGACACATCAATCATGAAAATGAAAGCAGGTGGACTGGGAAACTTGTTATTCTGTGGAAGAGAGGGAAGAATTCACATTATGGCCATGTAATGCAGCCCACGTAACAGCTCTGTAACATGGACAAATGAATGCTGGTCAGAACTCCAATTGCTTTCATGTACTTTTCTACTCATGAGCAGTAATTGCTTCTTCAGATCATTCTCCCATCCCTGCCCAACTAACAGACATGTAAACACACTGTGCTTGAAAAGGACTGGTATTACATGCCGTAGCCTGATTTTGCCATTGCTTAGCGAAGAACATGCTAATCGCAGTTAAATCATCCATTTACATGACTAGGACAGATAGGGAAAGTAGACAGGGAAGTTTCCTGCCAGTTCTGAAGACTTTGGAATCTGACCAGACTTGTTACAGGTGATTTCATCAATATAAAGCAAAATATTTTCCTCTCTGAGAACTGCAACCTTTCCCTTCTACTTAAATATCAGGTTTGCTTTGGGAAAGAAAAACTTGTTTCAGTCAAACAGTTTTCTGAAATCTATAGGTCATACTGGAAGGAGCACACAGAACAAAAGCAAAACAGAAGAACTTTCAAGAAAGCTGGGAAGATTGCATCTCATTTGACTTAAAAATGCTTCTTATGCCGTTAGAAGCAAGATAATTGGTTTTTCCCTTAACTCGAAGTAAAGCTGAGGCATCAGAAGGTAACCAGTATAAAGTTGCAACATTTAGGCATTTATTTTCCCAGCATTTATTTCAGCAGAGGTATAAGTTACTTTAATAAATGCCTTGCACGTACTTTTCCTATTCCTTAGAAGTTAATTATTATTTAAATCTTTAATTTAAAAGTGAACTAGCTCTGACAATATATATTTCCACACTATTCTTGTGTTTTTAACCACTATTTGAAATTTAAGTTCAATAGGTAAAGTCTGTCTTAGGCAACAGGTGGCACGTTGCATAGTTACTATTGTGCTTTTCTTGAATCTCTCCTACATACTCCTTCTGCCCCAAGGACTGCTGTGAGAGAGTCCCTCCTGCAGAATTGCTAAGTTAACAGCAGCTATAGCTGCTTATATAGCCCCAGAAGAGAATGACAGAGGTAGCTATAACAAAATTATGTCACGTGTGATCAAGACTTCCTCTACTTGGGAAGTAAGCAGACAAGCGCATTATCCTACACAATGAAGTGGGCTGGATTAATGCTATTAATTATCTCTGCCAGCTAGAAAGCAGCCCCAGACAATTCATGTCATGCTTACTTTTAGGAAAAATAGGCTTTTTATTTAAAAGCAAAACAAAATACAGTAATAAACGCATACTACTGTACCTTGCAATAGTCAACTGTTGCTAGAAACTCGTAAGACCCCAGTGATAACTCAGGTCGATCATAGAAGTCTACTCGCTTTCCAGTATGATCCAAATGCTGGAAGTAGTGAGGTGGCACTGGGGAAGGAAAAAACATTAAGTTCAGTGACACACCCATGATAAACACTGTGACTAGAGAGCTAACATGACAACAGCTGTTTCAAATAAAACTCCAGGAAAGCTAGCTAGCACTCTGTGCTAGCATGCAAGTATTATTAAAAATATCATGCAATTTAAGAGCATCACTAAAGCCAAGAAATACAGACAAACTGCTTCCAGTTTGTCTTATGCACCAGGTGGCACACTGTATAGTCACTATTGTACTTCTCCGGAATCTCCTTTACATTCTCATTTTACATTTCATATCAGAAGTGTCACTACAACATGCTCTTAGGATTTTTCTGAAGGATTTAGTCCAAAGGAAAAATATAACAATCTTGTATAAGTAGTAACAAATGACTTACGATTGAATTTGAGGCAAACTACAGGCTACAACATTACTGACTCAATTCAGGCTTACCAAAAGACTGACCTCCTTATTTTGCGATATGAGTTAGCTTTTTCCTTCTCTTTCCATGCTGCACAAGAGTAAAGCCTTCTAGGCACTCTCGGGTGCAGAGACTGCCATAATCTTTTTGTCAGAATAGACAGGGTACTTCTTACAGTAGATTGTAAAGCATTAAGAAGGAGGAACCAAAAGTGTAAGCACATGCCCAGTGCCCAGTACTTTTGTGCTGGTACCAGGCATCAGAAGGTAAAATAGCAGTTAAGCTAAGTTTTCACCTGCAAAAGTCAGCTGCAGAAACAAAGAAAGCATTTCCCTTGTGCCCCAAGAACTACCATGACAGAGAGTCCCTCCTGCAGAATTGCTAGGATGAGAAAATGTATTCCAGCTATAGCTGCCTATATAGCTCCAGGGGAGAATAAAATGAGATTATCTGTAATGATAGCATTCACCACCTTTAAATTATTCTAAACATTCAAAGTTTCAACAGTTCAAAAGAAAACAAAGTGACATCGTTAAGACTATGTATATAAGCACCTATCACTCTTCTCCAAGAACACATCCAGTACGAGCTAATTACCTGATTGTTTCTGCAGAGAAAACAGAAATTGTTCTCAAGTATTAGGTACAACTACATTGTATTTTCACAGCATTGCTTTCATCAGCAGTCTGAGTGTCCCTCCCTTTTCTGCCCCTGCTCAGTTGTTACAGGTACAGCCATTCATACAGCTGCTGAGTAAGCAGGGACAGGGAATGCAATGCAGGCTGAAAATCACCAGACAAAAAAGTTTTTTAATGTTGGCCATTTTAACCCCCGTCAGCTTCCCATTTTGGTTTGTACAAATGGTTGTACAGCATAACTGAGGTGATAAGAACAAACAGTCCATTAAAAGCCATCAGTACTACCAAATTATCTACTCAAAGCATCACCATACTACTCAAAGCATCACCATACGGTTTTTTGTACCTTACATTCCACTGTGCCTTCAAAACAAATCTACGGATGTCATGCTATGAGCTGCACATAGTGAATTCTGCTTAAAAGGAAGCATGTTTTATATTAATTTAGAAGAGCAACTAAGATTAACTGGCACGTATTGAACACTCCTATTCAGCTGTAGCAGATTTAGATGCAATCTCATCTCTAAGCAGTGTTTAACCAGGCTTTGTGAGCAAAAAAAAAAAATCCTAACTCATGCTACTGACTAGATGTACATCTCAGTCTATCATAGAAAAAAGTTTGAAATACCCTAAGAAAATAGCATAAATAATTTTTCAAACCACCATACGTTATGGTACAAGTACCTCCTGTTAAAAATTAGGTACAATAATATTGCAATACATAGGCACTCACTCAATTTGAACATAATTTCAGAACTGAGCACTGAACATGTTTTATAATGTTTTTTTACAAGACTAAACACACATTAAAGCACAGTATACATTATAAATGATCATAACATGATAAAGATTTATTTGCTTGCATCTTGTTCAAAGATCATTCCAATAGAGCCTAGAGACCGATTTCCAGAAGAAGCCTTACCCTCAGTGACACAGCTGCAGAAACAACACTGGAACCTCCTTCCACCCTCAATGAATTGCATAAAAGGGCACATGTAAGCCTTGCACCTATTACATCGGACAGGACCAGATTCTCCATGGTCTACCAAGTAAGGAAGGGTCTGTGGAAGCAGGGGGAAAAAAAAAAAAAGAAAGGTCACATGATAATGAGAAAGAAGTGACCACACATATTGCAGAGCTTAAAACTATCTCCCTGTACACTGCATAGGATTTAACATTTCAGCAGCTGTGAGAGAGAGTGCAGGGGGTGGGGGAAGCCTAAACAAGTATTTTGTAAATGCTTTTCAACGCAAACTCTAGCACAGCAGTTCTTTGTGGGATGCAGTCATTAATGGGCTATCCCACTTAGACACAAACAAGTACTTCTGCATGGTGCTGCACTACCTTATATAGTGGCCTGCTTGAAGAGCACGAGCTCTAGCAGGAGTACCACACTGCATAGCACAGATGTATCCCAAGTGAACACAAAAGCCTAAAACCATGCAAAAAATGGCTGTGGTAACCTCATGGGAGTGAGCATACAATTTACATTTCACCACAGGTTGGGCGTTTTAAAAGCAACTCTTCACCTCTTATATTTTTTCCCTTGTAAAAAGCAAGATTTGACAAAATAGAAGCCAGTCATTGCATTCCATATATTCAAGAACATAGAGCATCCAGACTATCTTAAGAAATTTCAGCTGATAAAGACTTATTTTTGAAGTCCACCATGAAATACAGTATATCCATAAGTTCTGCTTGTCTTAACCCCATTGTATAGCAAGTCCTCAAAACTGTTATGTAGCGATACCATTTTTGAACTATTACTGATAATATATTCTTTTTGCAGCCAAACCAGAATCAGATACGTGGCAACTTCTGCAGCTGCTCAACCTCAGAACGAGCAGGAAGCACTTTAAAATGATTAAGATAGAACTTGTGCAAGCTACAAGCTGCCTTCATAGTTCAAAGCACCTTTCATAACTAACAATCTAGCTCAAAAGAAAGTTTAACTACTTACTTCTAAATTTTCTGACACTAAAGGTGTCCAGTCTTAATTCTCTTAGTCACCCTAAACTTCTGATCATGTTTAAGAGACAACATATTCATTGAGTAGGAGTCGAGCAAATGCTCCAGTCACTTTCTTCCTCTTCATGCCACTGATGTGTCACATCTCTCATCAACCCCACTAATCATTTATTGACAATACAATGGTTTTGCAGACAGCATTTCTCAGCTCCTATCGCCCAGGCTGACTTCCTCAGAGGAAACAAAATTTAAAGTTTTCTGACTGCCAGGCTATGTTGGTATTGTACTTCCACGCAATAAGCTTTTTTCCTCAGCCTCTCCCCCAATAATATGCATGCAAACAAACTACAAGGGTGCTGTAAATATGCAGTGCTATGCATAACCTGACACTAACCACTTACTCCCAGAAGGCACAGAGATAGTTCTTTCTGAAGCCTCAAGCTTTGCTTTCTGAACTGTACATTAACATAGGGCAAAGGTCCTGTACCTGGCAACCAGGTAATGAATTTTTATATATTCTAGATGTATCTGAATGCTGTATTTTCATGTGACATTTATCCTCTCATTACTGATATGTTAAGCTTTAGCTCTATCTACAGTCTTATTGCTCTGAACAGCTGAGCCTTCATCTGTTAGAAGGGCCCCTCCACAGGGAGTTTGCCCTTGCCATAAAGAACTTTCCAATGCTAGAAGCTGACCAGTCTCCAGGGCAATTTTCCAATCCTAGCCATGTTTTTTCTGGATATTGCCAGTGTTTGTTCAAATCATAAACACAGCAGGAGACCTAACAACTAGTTGTTTGTAAAGCTTCTCTAAAAATGTGCAGCTCCACAAGCCTCCAGGTTTCTCAAATAAGACCACATTCTCCTTTTGTGCTCCTTTTAAACTCCAGTCACAATACAGCAATACAGGAATTAACTTCACAACTCAGTTTTACCACAAACCAACTTTCAAAATCCAAACCATAGTTTAGGAACATTAATGACATTCAACAGGAGAAAAACACCCTTAAAAGCCCAGAGGATATTCCTTTCCTCAACAGATGCTAAAGTTAAGTTTAACAGGACACAGAATACTGCAAACATATGTATTCAAATTTAACAAGCATATTTGTCTTTATTTCACTGCTCCAAGCAGGCTAACAGTACACAGTAGCCAGAGTGTTTAGAATATTTTATAAAATTTCTATCTGTGTAATGTTCTTGAAGCTTTCATGTTCTCAGCAACCAGACAGAGTGGGTAAAAGGCTACCTAGCCACACGTTACACCTAGAGGGAAATAAGTGCTGTACAAAGCAAGGGCAGAAATACAAGTGCAGCTCAGCAGTGCCCAGTACTCAGTCTTGTACTGTCACCCCACACAGTGCTAAGAATGTACATGCACATTAGACAGCTTAACCAGTGCTGCTCGATAAATTTTTATACAATTCCACAACTTGACATCCTAGAAAAGACTTAACATCAGCGATTAGTAACCATTTAAATACTTTAGGCCAAGAAAGAAATTGAGATCAACTGGAAGTGTACACATTTCTGACCATCCTAGTATTTTGATCATTTGGTCATAGTGCTTGACAGTTACTGCAAAAAAGCTGAAATTATCATGGCAATCAAAATATTAAATGTTTTGAACACAACATTCTTCTGCATTACAGATCTCTACCACATGCTTGTGGGAAAATCAATGTTTACCTAGTCTTCATTATCTGAACATTCCTTCTCAACATATCTGTTAAATGTTGACATCTAATAGCCTTCTCCTGATGAGTTCAGAGTGCATACAATGCATATGTAACTCTGCATATGGTTCTCACCTCCTCTGGGGGTAGAGTAGCCAGCGGTTTTATGACAGCAGCTAGGGGAACTTGGGACTGTTTGGCCATATCTGAGGTGCAGGGAATATTGTAAGATGTGCATCTTATGTAGCGGGGACTTGCATTACCTGGGGAACAAAGAAAAAATCCCCACAGATTTCAGTACAAGATAAGTTTATATTCAAGAACAGAAATAAAGATACCTTTAGTTGTGTTGTTAAGCCACAGAGACTAAGAGCTTATCTAAACAATCAATTAATTTCAATCTATGCAAAACAAATTCCAAACAAAATGCCTCTTTATGATTAACTATGTATAATAAAAGCCCTTAACTCAAAACAAATTAACTTGACTCCACATCAACTTAAACCTCTAAAAAGGCATTCCTGTTTCACTCTTTTTGCAGACTAAAACGTACTATACGCAGAAAACTCAACTCAAACATTTCCATTGTTCGATTTTGTATTTTTGGCTGAAGAGTAAAGCACTTGATTGTAGAATCAGATTCTGAAGTTTTAAGGGAGCTTAAATCTCAAAAAAAGCATGGGAAGTGAAAAGATGAAACATCCTTTCTCTATGAAGCCCATGGACCAATTTACATCCCACTCATGATTTAAAAAAAAAAAAATACAGTTCCCAATCCAATTCAAATGATATTGCTAGTAAATTTCAGTTCTTAACTGTCATTAATATAGCTCTACAGAAGAGGCTTCATTTGCTGCTTTCTGATATCCCTGCTAATGCTGGTCTCAGGTGCCTGCCTTGGAAAACATTTTTTACTTGTGAATTCGTTACTAGCTACCACACAATCAGGAGAATCTAAATTGAGATCCAATCAACATAGGACTTCAAACTAAGCTTCTGTTGGTAAAACACACATCGGCAGCTGCTGAAATCATTCCTCTAACTTTTCCTTTAAACACATAGACAGTTCTGTCACTGACTCTTTGGGGTTTGTGTTTTGTTTGTTTAGGAAAAGAAAAATATTTTACCTTGATCCTTGACCAAGAAATTGGTAGTAACAAGAGGTGGGACCTGCCCTCTCACTCCAGTGACAAATGGTTCTGAGCCACGGTTACTTTTGTCATCTTCGATCACTTGAATCTATGATGGAAAACACTACATTAATATTTGGAGGCTTGGTTTCAAAGTACTGTAAAATACAAAATTTGTATCTGTAAGGCAGTGAAAAGAGGACCTCAGGCAAACATTACTATCTCTAAAAATAAGAAGTCTAAAGCAAATAAGTTTTGTCAAGCAGTCACCTCTCAGTTTGATTTTGAATAGTATTTAATGACTAACAATAAATTACAAGTTGCAAACAGTATTTTTCCCCAAGTATTTTGAGTAGTAGCATATTTTGTGTTTTAAGGCCTGATCTGAACTCATAAAAGCCAAACACATATCAAGAAAGGAATTTTTTGGTAGTATTCCCCTGTATACTGGTCTTAGCCAAATTAAAATTAGAAGCTTCTGTAAGCCTCGGGGTGAAGTTCTATAGATAACCTGGCTTTTCCTTTCTGTTGTGTTCCCACTGTTTTCACAGTATGCATTTATTTCTAACCGCTGTAACTCTGACCTAAAGACAGATGCTTGCAAGCTCAGGTGGAAGTCTTCTTTACTCTGTGGTGCTCAAGACTTTATGATTTGAATTCTGGGGATGTGGAAAGCGAAGTTTCAGTAGACTTTTCAATGAATCAAGCTTAAACTTCAAAGAGCCAGTAAAAATCTTAAATTTTAGTTTTTCAAATTCTTCAGTAATGCAAATAAGCTTAAGATAATGGAAATGCATTAAACAGTTTTACTTGACTAAGATATCCACTGACCTTTCATAACAACAGAAAATTGTAGTTATACACAGTTTTAACTACATTTCCATACCAGTGCCTGAATGAAAGCATTAAAGCTAGCAATGATTCGTCTGATCTTATTTTGCCACCAAACACGCATGCCTTTGCTTAGAGTAAATTGTGAAATGCAGAAGTTTGCATGGCAGAACTTCTACCTTCTCACTAAGGATTCCAAGTTGCCAGCAGAAAGCCTCCCATAGCATCAGACACTAACTACTCTAGGCTAAATCTAGTCCCATTTCAAAAGTCTAGACTGACTGACATTGGTGATCTCACCACTAGTACCTGTTATATGACCAACTTTGGCTAAATGAAGAAGAAGTGATATGAGGGTAACAAAGTCAAATGTAATTTTTTTCTTCCAATCCAAAAGGTAGCTGCTTTTTTCTTTCTTTAGGTAAGATTCTCTACACATAAACATTAAATTTTCAAATTCAAAATTTAATGGTTATGTATGGGCACAGATAATGAGAGAATGTTTATAGCTCCCCATGCCTCATATTAATCTACTAGAAGATTTATATTAGGAATTAACATCAAAACAAGACAGTTCATCTGCAATTTTAGAACTTCAAAGCATTAGCCCAGTACTGGTATCTCAACAAGAACAGTAATCAAATTCTGCTCAAACCTAGTAAAAAACATGGCTACAACGGCTCATGCTGTGTGTATGTTAACACGAGACACACATTGTATGGACAATGATACTGATAGCTTACACTGAAAATACCAGTTGGAATCTGATGGAGGAGATATTCTAAAGATCAGACAAAGTGAAGGGGAGACATTCTTCATGATCTGTTTCTGAAACAGTCTGCTTTCTATTGCCTCACCATTCATAACAGAAGACAAGATTTTAACAACCTCTTGTGGTGTAATGTTACTCATTTTGATAAGGCAAGCAGAAGACAGCAAGGGAAGGGTAAAGGATTAATGATGGAGGGTTAGTAGGGTGAAGTTCAGGTTTCAGGCATGCACAGATGGTCACCAACACACAGACTACAATTGACATATATACAGCACTTACTGGACTAGGAATTGCATCTGGGTCTATTCTGTGCCTGGGTTTCTGCTGGGGTGGCAGCTCATTAAGTTGCTTTTTTTAAAAAAATAAAAAGTAAGAGTGCCACAAAAAAAAAGAAAAAAGAAAAAAGAAAATATAATAATAAACCAAAAAGTAACAGTGTTACTTCTCTCTACCCAAACTTGTAGCACTGGAATTAGATACATTTGGACATTGGTTCATGCAACAGGAAACATCAGCTTCTGCAGCATACACCGATCCCAAAACCAGTCTTGCCAGGATATTGGGCCACGGCTCTGAACACATTACTAACAGAGGTGTGGCTCACGTGCTCATTTTGGTTAGAAATTGGGGATTTATGCTTTAAGAACATGCTAAAACGAAGGCAACTGACACAAGCCATTTGAGATCTCATTTAGTGGAAAAGAGAAGCAGACAAGCAATTAAAGACTTCTTATATCCTACGAAAAAAATACAGTCATAAACTCTACATAAACCTGGAGTCTAAACAGATAATCTTTTTTGAATAGCAAAAACTTCTGAACAGCACCAGTTCAGATCTAAGATGTACCTCAAAACTAAATTATTTTTATAGTTTTGAAGTAAACTGATTGTAAGCACTGCCCTGGAAGGGTTTCCTGTTATCAAGTGACTGTGGCCTTCTGAGACAGTAACAGAACAGCATCAGCAGCAGTGGAAGGAACAGCACAGTAGACTAGTAGCAATAATACTGCCAGGCTTAATATTACTCCTTACTGCTAACCATTACACATCACTGCTTGTCCTTTCTCAGAACCTCCATTCTGAAAGATAATCCCAATTTGAGAAGTTGTCCATATTTGACTGAAGTAGTGTCGTGACTTAATGACCCAAAAAACCACTAACCAGCTTTTTGACAGATTATAGGAAAAGGGAAAGGAAAAGCACTACAATCATCTCCTATTAACCATACTTTAAACTTGGATCATACAGTTCATAGATTGTCACCTCAAACCTGAAATTAGTTCACCTTGGAAAGTCATTAAGCAAGAATCCAGAAATGGAGAAACAAGCTTTATCAAAGCCCTCAAGGATTCTCAAAATGTAACATCGTACAGAAAAAGACCTGAGGAATTAGAGCATTGGTTTGCATATGCAGTGCCTTTCTTCAGTCACCAAGAAAAATACTGCTTCTGGGCTTATTCATAACAAAAGACTGAAGCTGGATATACAAGAGAAAAGTAAGCAGGAAAACAGACTGATATTCTTTGGAACGAGAAACCTGTTTTCAGCTTTGGTCTTTGTCAGTTCTGTTTTATGTAAAGACAGTATGGAAGAGTTCACACTGGTAAGAACAAAGTAAGCTTACAGGGCTAGGAATGGAATCTGGATCCAAGCGTTTTGGTGGAGGTGGTGGTCCAGGTTGACTTCCATAATTTGGTGTTCCTGGATAGGCTCCTCCATAGTTTGGTTGGGGACCCCTCACCTGTCCAAAGGAACCTTACAAGAAAGGGACAGCAAAATCAAACAATGGCTAATACTAGGCGTTTCCTCATTAGGCACTTCTCACTTTTCCTGTCATCATCAAAAAAAGAGAAAAAAGTCACATGCTTTTCAGTTAATTAGGATGAAACATATTTATCACAGTGTTTCGGCTTAGACCTGTACATCTCTCTAAATGATCCAATAAACTGATGGATACAGTCCTCCTTAAAACCAGACTTAAGGAAACACAGGTTTTTAGACTAACATAACTATTTTTAGAATACTATGATTAAGATACACATTAAGAACATGCACTATGAACATTTAAGTTAAATTGCAGAACTGCGTAATAGAAAGCGCAGACAGAACAGCCAAATAAGTTAGTGGATGACCCATAATTCCTCAAACAAAAGGTATGCAAGGATTTCTCTTGGGCAGTTTTGGCTTGTCTGAAATTACAGTAATAGGTTAACATGTGATTATCTCTTTTGGTTTGTAACTACATGAAGTTATTTCATATTACTTTAGACAACTTCAGTCAGTTATGGAATAACAGTATGATTTACCCCATTAGTGTTTTTACAGTTCATAGCAATTTGGACAGATATTTTTAAGTAATTTACCTGGCCAGTTGTGCAAAGCTGCATGGGGGATGGGATTCTCAATCATGACACTTGCACATGATTACTTTATCCTAGCTATGTGTAAACGTTATTGATTAAAAGTCAGCCAAAACTGTTTATAATTCAGAAAGCTTCACTGATATTACTTCTAAGCACACACAAAATGTGAAAGGTTCTATAAGGAGAAAAATACACAGTTTTGTGAATTAAAGAAGAAAAAGTAGCAATTCCTCTTCAACTCCTCTCACACACATTGTATATGCACACTGGCCACAAATCTAAAAAAAAAAAAGATAGTAAGGCTTTTCAGGATTTCAAGCCTCTATTTTTGAACAGGTGAGGTTGCAGACATCAAATTGAAGTTCACAATAAAATTTTGATCACAAATTCTTGGAGTATTATGGCACTAATTATTATACAACTTTTTGGCCAAGTAAGCTAGGATTCCTTTAGTTACATTAATCTGATTAAAACCTGTATGACAAATGCCTTAGAACGACACATCCTATTGTTTATCTTGGATTTGCCCTTCAGACATGAGCACAGGGAAACAAGAGGGAAGCTTTGAAGTGCAGCCAGGAGCCTGCAAGTAACAAACCTGATATCCCGTTCTCAGTCTGCATCGCACAGAGAACACACGTAACTTACAATTCCTATACTAGGAATACTCACCATTCTGCTGCATTTGGTATCCTGGCTGAGGAGGATGAGTGGGAGGAGGTGGTCCATGGAGGCCACTCATGGGAGGCCCAGGGTGTGGCCCTGACATAGTTGATGGAGGTGGTGGTGAGGATATGTGATTAGGCTGGGACATTGGTGGTCCAGCAACTGTCTGCCCAGGCAGTGGTGGGCCTGGCATGGTAGGTGGCCTTGGGGCACCTGTGGTAGGAGGGTAAGAGGAAGGTCCAATCCCTGTAGAAGAGGGAGGTGGGGCAAAACCAGGAACTTGAGTAGGTAGGCGCTGAGTTGATATTGGTTGACCAGGAAACGGAGGCTGTGCCAAAGGAAGACCCTGAGACACACTGGTAGGAGGGGGTCCTTGGCTTGCAGTATAAGGTGTGTAGAGACCAGATCCTGTTGCACTAAAGCTTCCTGAGACTGGGGGAACCGATGTTGGGGGACCTGATAAGCAGAAAAGATGATATAACATAATTTTCTTCTGTCCTCAAGACAATTAAGATGCAAGCAAAACCCATTTGCTCTAGATCATCTAAATAGGTCTACCACTTTCTCACCTTCAGATGGACTTGCCAGTACTAATAGAGACAAACCTTAAGTGAACACCCTCCTAAATTGATCAGAGAGCTCAAACTCCTCCAAGGGATCTGAAGCTTGATAGTTCCTTCATTGTCCTCTCTCAAAGTCTGACCTTCTTATTTTACATAATCAGAATACATTTCAGGATTCAAGGCCAGAAAAAAGGGGCAGAGCCAGGAGTATGCAAAACAAGAACCACCACAAGTCTGTCTACTGATTTCTTGAACCGAAATAAGTTTGTTTCTTAAACTCCACACTAAGTTGGAGCCTGTAGTTCAAGAAGGGTTTTGAGCTTCATGGTTTTAATAGCATGGAACTAGCATCTTCTGTATTTACCACTGTACTGTTTCTGAGGATAATCTTAGACAAACTCATTGCCAAAAGGCTGGAGAAATCTGCATCCCCTACTCCTAATTTTCTTATAAAGTCTGTGTTAGAGTATGAGAGATGCTTGTCAAAAAGTACTTTACCAAAATAATTTAAAAAAAAAAATCAAAGTGTAGTCAGACCAGCTTACACATACTAAAGACAAATCTCTAGTCTTCAGTTAAAAAAAAAAAGTCCTATAATCTACAGCAGTGGGACTGTAGATCTAATGCAATAGAACAAAATATCTAAATTAAGTTTATACTGTTTATTTAAGTTTCTTCTCAACTCCCAGCAAAACCCTTCACAGAATCATTCAGAGTAATTTCAGCCCCTTGTGATTTACTGAGCCCTTTTTCCTTCTTTTTTTTGACTGGGCTGCTGCACAACAGTGGCAAGGCATGTAGACTCTCCAACAGCTTACTTAGGGATAGGCTGGTTTTGAGTTTCACACCAAGATTCACCTAGTTGAGGAGAAATATTGTTACTCTCTTTTGTTATTCACGTCCTGCAGTACTTCCTGCACTGTCCCCTACAATAGTCTCAGTTCTGTTTCCCCCAATGACGACTTTATTAGCCAAGGAAACTACCATTTACTATGGCAGATGTCAGAGAATTCCCATCACCATATGGTAACAAATCATGGCTGAGAGCAAACCTTTTATGAAATTACTAGCATAAATGAAAAGCAATAGCACTGTTTCTGTAGCCAGGAAACCTCACCATAGCCCAGTCCAGCTGGGGGAGGAGCAGAGGCTGTAGTACTGCCAATTGTCATCCCGGCCATGTGATTGCTGAGCTGCTGTACAGTGGCTGGGGGGGGACCATATTGCTGGAACGTAGATGTCTGGCTGACAGGTGTGGGTGCTGAGCCTGGCAGAAACGGCTGAGAAGCAGGTGGCCTGAGAAGGAAGATGAGAAACTTCACTGGATTCCCCGTTATACAAGCAGTTACAATTCTCTGTGCCTTTTAAAATTTTTCTACCACATAAACACTAGCTGGGTCTCAATTATTTATGTGAAGTACTCAGTTTCGGGAAAATAATTACATATCCAGCATGGATCTGAATCCCTTTCATCAAAAGATTCTATTACTTCTTAAAATACAAATTCTACATTTATAGCATTTTTTTGCAATTTCATTTTAGTTATCACAACAAATCAGAAATACTGCAACAGAGTCTACAGGGTGAGCAACAGTAAGGCCTGCACACCTATGTAAGAATACTCTGTTGGTCAAAGGATTTGGATTCTCCAGCTGACAGTGCTGAGCTTAACCAGAAGGAAACAAAAAAACACCACCTTCCCCCATAACCAGCAATCAGAATGAAGCAGTGAAGACTGCTGCCGCTTTCACCACAGAGGTAATGGCAATATCTTTCTGGAGAACGTGCCCAAGAGCTTTAGGTGAAGATAACTCAGGGATCCATAACTGACAGAAAAGGACCCAGAACCAATAAGTAAGGAATTACTCAGTAATGACAGACAGCAACATGCTCCAGACAGAGATCAATTCACACTGCCAAGGAATCAAATACTACAGGTGTGTGGATGCAATTCTTTTAAAACAAGACAGATTATGGAATCAGAAAATTCCTTATAGCAAAATGACTACCACAAAGAAAGTCTTTGGAGGAGAAGTGTCAGTGATCAGTCACTGACATCTGCTCATATCCTTCCAGGAGTTTTTCATCTCCAGAGATTCTTATTGTCTAACAAATACCCCTATGGCAAATTGTTGTTCCAAAACAATAAGGAAGCAATAAAGAAAGTCAATGTCCACCACAGGAAAAACCAAGTATTTAGTTTGGTTTAGATCCTAAAAGGTCTAGACCTAGCATAGGTCTACCAAGACCTTTGTTATGATTTGCTCTTCCTGTACATACCTCTGCATCGGGGCTGCTGAGGCTGGAATCCCATTTTGCACATCTCCGTGTCCAAATTGACTGTATGCCAGGTGGCCAGAAGGAAGAGATGCTCCAGAGGCTGGAGGGGGAGCTCCAGATGTTGGAGGGGCTCTTAACGAACCTACAGACGTAAGAGGGGAAAAAAATAATAATTAAAAAAAAAAAATCACAAATTACTCACAGAAACAAGGGCTTGAACCAACTACCATGAAAAATCCAGGAAATAAAAAAGTGCAGAAACAGTTTAGCGGTGGCCAAATTGATGTATCAATACTCCATGAGCAACAAATAATTTATACAACTATATTAGAAGTAGCAAAACTGAAAGCACAAATATTTTTAGCCAGTGTCACTAGTCGTCATCTCCACACAGACCAAGCAGAAAATATGTACTGTGGAGGGTCTTCAAAAGACAATTTCATCTTTTGATGAAGAAAAAAAAGTTATCTTGTCAGTAAGGTATTAAATTCTTTCCCCTCCAAGTCCAATTATTTTTATCCAGACCAAGGAGAGTATTCACATGAAACCTAATGTTCATTACAGGTCAGTTTTCCCTACTTGAAAGGTAAGTAGGTTACGTGAACAGATTCAGTTTTCAAAAATTACATCTGACTAACTGCTTTTATATATAACATAATGGGTGCCACCACAGACTGTTCTTCCCACCCTCTCAAGGTTGGTGGCTAACACAAATACTTTCTCATCTTTCAGACTGAGCTGGTTCAGTCACAGCCCAAACATATTTGCCTCAGAAACAAGTCTTCACACTTTCCAGAGACCGCACAATGCTGGATACAACACCAGCAGACCAACTGCAGTGTCTACTTCCAAAAAAGACAATATAAACTTCTATTTTAATATTATTACATTGAAAATGTTGATAATTAGAACAACCATATGACCATGCCTGCTAACCACAAGGGAACATATTTCACATATGGGATATCGTTAAACACAGATGACTAACTAAACTGCCCCATGAGACCTGGGCAGCACATGCACACTGTTGTGTGTCTCTGACAGTGACCGGCATGACAAGTTTAAAAGGGAATCTGAAACCTTCTTATGAGGAACTGTCACGAAACAGGAAATAAGATAGGCCATTTCTCAATTCTACAGTATAATTTATACACCAAAGTATGAGGTTTCAACTCATATATTTTTATCTTATTTGCTTATATGTAATTCTTAGTAAGCTTGTGGATGTAAATTTAAGGAAGGAATTAACTAGATCTTGTATGAATAACCAGTAATTTCTTGGGGCTTTTTTCTTTATTACTAAACCTCCTCCTGTTCTTCATTTTGAGACTTCGGACTTAACTATTTCCAGAGACATTTATTATTTTTATATACGTTCATCTCATTAAATCTTGTCTTTTCTAAACTACTGTTAGAGCACCTTCGTCTTACTGTTCCTCTGGCTAAGCATTTCCCAATCTCTAACTATTTGTATGTTGTGTGGTATTTCTATTTCTGAATGTCTTTTGTGATACCTATTCAGTTAATTTTATATACTTCCATCTATTTAGGAATCTCTTTCCTGTGATAGTACATGTAAACTGTTTGGCATCGTTATCTTTTGTCTTTGAAAGCATGTTTAATCCAATTCCTGAAGGGATCCTACACTTTTTTTTTACATTAACTTTTTCCCCCCTCAACTTTAACAGGCATACAATTTGACAAATACATGCTTGCTTCAGAAAGAGCTTCTGAAGTCTTCTTTTTCTAATTCTTGTCAGAAATATACTTCTCTAACGATTACCACAGACTGCTCAAATAGCCACTGAAAAGAATTCGCTTGAACAGGTATGAATATCTAGTGGTTTATTATTTTAAGATTCATTACTCTTGAAGAACCCTGAAGTTCCCATTTAATACCTTTGAGATATTGTTCTTACTCATCACAGACCTCAAAATGGACGTAGATTTTACTCAAAGCCCCGAGACTATACAGTCTTGGCCCAGTTGTGACTCCCTACTCTTTTAAACAAATTGACACTGCTGGAAATAGCTCTTCCAAAATACCACTAGTTGGAAAGAAAGAAAAATAAAATATTATTTCTTAGAATCATAGAATCATTAAGGTTGGAAAAGACCTCTAAGATCATCTAGTCCAACCATCACTCCAACACCTCCATGCCTACTAAACCATATCCCGAAGTGCCACGTCTACATGTTTTTTGAACTCCTCCAGGGATGGCGACTCCACCACCTGTCTGGGCAGCCTGTTCCAATGCTTGACCACCCTTTCAGTAAAGAAATTTTTCCTAATATCCAATCTAAACCCCTCCTGATGCAACTTGAGGCCATTTCCTCTTGGTCCTATTGCTAGTTACTTGGGAGAAGAGACTGACACCCACCTCACTACAACCTCCTTTCAGGTAGCTGTAGAGACCGATAAGGTGTCTCCTCAGCCTCTGCTTCTCCAGACTAAACAATCCCAGTTCCTTCAGCCACTCCTCATAAGACTTGTTCTCCAGACCCTTCACCAGCTTTGTTGCCCTTCTCTAGACACACTCCAGCAACTCAATGTCCTAATGTTCTTGCAGTGTTTCTAATTCTTACATCTTGATTGCTAGCTTTGCAAAAGTATTTCCTTCTTCAAGCCACAGCTTTTGGAATCATAATTATTCCTAACATATATTTGGGTTCTATGCTATAGCCAAGAAAGCTAAAAACTTTTTTCCCTTAAATGAAAGCACAAGTTACAAATATCTCATGACTTCCAATAACAACCTCCTGGTACTTGGTGAGATTTTTCATTTCTTGATGGCGATGCTATAATTTCAAATGTCATGTTTTAGTTCTCTCTCAAGTGGGAGACTGCATGCTTTTAAACTAAGGATTCTCCCTGAACAGGCCAATTCAGGTTTTGAAATCAGTCTTCAGAAAACATTAGTCACAAGTCAGATTTCATCTATGAATCTGCAGGCATAAGGGATTTCTACCAGGATTATTTCTTCATATCCTATTTATGTTTCTGGAGTGCTGCCTACAAATAGATTGGGAAGTGTCCCATCCACCTCTGCCTGAATAATCAGGTACCTACACCTTTGAGATAAACATCCATATTAAATGGGAACTTGGCACAGAAGAAGTGGCACAGCACAAACATTCCCACAGAAAGGACACCATTTACCTATGAAATTAGGTGCAAGAGAAGAAGTGTCAGAGTTGAGAGATACAGGAGAGCCCTTCGAAGGGAACCCCAAGGAAGGAAAGTAACCTGGAAAGACAGAATACACTAGTAAATCAAGCCTGAGAGAAAGCACCAAGAGACAGTGTTTCCAATACTAAGGACAGTCTGAAGTGCAGAAAATATCGTATACATAAAATCCATGTCACATTTACCACATTATTCCTTAAGCTATACTCCCTCTCACTGTTCTACCACGCACAACATATATACCAACATAGTTCATATATTAATGTTAACACAAGTGTTAATAGTATCGTAAACTGAGTCTACGTAAAAGAATCCAGCAGCAGCCTAATTGTTACTGGTATTCTGATAATTGTGTTTGCACTTTGAACTGCATGATCTCATCAGAAGGAAACTGATAAACCGACTGAAAGATTGGTGCAAAATTGCCCCAGTTCTTTCAACATTCTAATAGCAAGAAGCAGCTATTTTCAGCTAGCAGCACAGTACTCCACTTCTGGTCCCAAGCAAGACTAGTATCACTGGCACAGCATTCCCATGTTTCCATTAGTTAGAGCTAGGGTTTGTCACATAAATCAGATGCAAAAGACTCCCTGACTGAGGATGACACCTGCTCCCAACACTTCTCCACTCAGTCCTCCAAGCAATTTTATTGTTATTTTTAAAATAGATCCCTAAGACAACTACTTTGAGATCACTGAATAACACTGGCAGTTTTTCTTTTACCCCTCAGTGTTCACCAAATTCCTGTCACTCTAGTGCCTCTCAAATTAATTCTCTCTCCTCTACGTTATAGAGCTACAACAGGTCCTGCTACAAAGACCCGTAAGAAACATAACGTTTTGGAGATGGGGGTAAAAAGGATAACTGTCACTGTCTTCACTATCACCTGTCTGCTCTCTTTGATAATATGTTGTTTGTTTGCCACTCTTTTTCCACCTGGATGTCATATTCAGCAGCTACTAACAGGTTAACTTCTGGTTGCTGTGCTAGTGCTCCAAATTTTACATTCCTTCCTTCTAAAGAAAGGAATCCTGGATTTATAGTAACAGATCCAAAATGCACAACTTGACAACAGAGATTTCCTTAATACAGTCTGCTAAGTCTAGGAAGGATGGTCTCAGAAGACAAGATGGAAGAGCAATCTCCACAAACCATGGGTGGCCTTTGCCAGATATATCAATAAAGTATGAGATACTACTTAAAAGTAGTGCAATACACTTTTGTTGTCCAAATGAGACCACCTTGTTGCCCTCAGTGTCACACTACCTTTCAATCATTACTGGCACAAACAAAATCTGCATTTTTAATCTGCACAAGTTTATATACATGTTATCAAGTTTTCTAGGTATGTCCTTACTGAGCTGTCATGAACTACATATCTGTTGTTCTGAAATTTAAAAAGGCAAACCAGAAATAATTCAGAAGGAAAAAGGTTAATTCCCTTAAAAAGAAATGCTTTTCAGACTTGTAAATAACTCTTGAAGTATCTGATGGAAGATGCTAATCAGTTTCCTTTCACAAACATCCTAAACATTCTTCACACTACTAACAGCCAAAACCTGTTTTCTACAAATAGCTGCACTGATGAAACTTCTCCAACAAATCTGTAGTAATCTTTGTCCTTCTTGAATCTCCTCTCACTCACTGAAACAAGTCTAATTTCTCCCCATTCCTTCCATGGGACAGGAAACACTAGTTAGTCAATGGCTACACTGACAGCCAAACAGCACGCTCAATGGCTGAGCTCTGCCTCTGTTTTCCCAGGAAGCAGGATTTCTTTCCTCTGCCCAGTGCTGATTTTCATTACTTTTATAGGAATTTAAACCCTCTGTGAAATTAGTTCAAAACGCACAGATTAGAAGTGCTGTTGGAAGAGATTTGTTGATAGGAGGGGAGGAAGAGGATTAAGGAAGGAAAAGGAAGATGAAGCAATTGAATAACCCATTCTTTAGCACACCACACTAACTCTTCTTCTACTCCACTACCCTGCTAACTCCAGACAAAAAACCCAACAGGGTAATCATTCAGATCCCAAATTTCAGTCTCCCACTTCTGTTAGTTTCAAGACAACTATAGGCACTTTGATTGTTCTATCCTTCTCATTGAGTGTGGTTTAAAATTCAAGAAGTTGCAAAAAATTCAAGATGTATTTGGAGGGGAGAATAATTCAGAGATTGTTAGCGTATTCCTCATTTCCTTAGAATACCAATCTGAAATCTAAACAAACATTTCAGAGTATCAGTTTGTGTTGTTCTTATCTCAGAACTTAATTCATCCACATGATTTTGAAAGGCAGAAATACTTCTACTCAAAGCAACAGTATTTTCTCCTCTATATTTCAGATGTTAAAGTCACTATTAATCTCCTAAAGCAATCAGGTACTCGGAAACAGAGGCTCCTAAAGTTCTTTAATAATTTTAAGTTAGCCTTTCTTTTGAAAACAGGAAAAAAAAGTTGATTTTTTTTTTTTTTTAAACAAACAAAAACAAGTTATATGATCCTGCAGAACCAGGGAAATTATGGAACACATTAGCTTGCCCACATGTCCACAAACTTTCTATTGATTTCAAGGGCATTAGAGAAAATAGCTCCAAATACGCTTTCGCCTAGAGTTGTATGTCTTAATCTTTCAGGAAGGAGTGCAGAACTTTCTGTGTGGTAATGTAAGGCAGTCTCAGCTATAAATTTGTTACAGTCCCTAACTGCTGTCCCTCAACACAACGTCATCAGGAAGACTGTCCTAGTCAGGTGCTTCAGTACCACGGGGGTAGGGACATACAGAAAAAAAGCAGGCTATGCCTCTCAACGTGTTAATTTTGTGAGCTATTAAAAGGATAGTAAGCCTCACTAAAATGGACAAATGACAGAACAATAACCTCAGAATATACAGGAAGAACATGATTTTTAACATCATGTAAGCTACACACAGAAGAAAATATAATTGCTACCACAAAATAAAGACTAACAATTGGAAGTATACAGAAAAAATTCCATGCACGCAACAATTCACAGGTTATCAATCATTAAGTTTTGACTGAGAAGTACCTTGTGGAGGGACTGGCTGTTGATATCCTGGCATCGGACCATTATAAGCTCCATATTGCGATTGAGGAACCCCTGGCAATGGCTGTCCTCCGTAGGCAGGCTGCTGGTATCCCTGATATCCAGGCTGAGGTTGCCCATAAGGAGGCCCTGTGTGAGCTTGCTGGTTTACACTCATTGTATTCACATCCCCAAACTAAACTCACCTGCAAAAAGGGGGGGAAAAATGGCTTTTAGCAGACATGAAACCAAACTGGCCAACTTCTCTACTGTTTTCACAGAAATGAGAGCTCCTGACATACCAGGGAAAGTAAAATATTAATGGTTATTTACTCTTGCACAGCAATTTTTTCAAGTAAGATAAATGCTTTACAAGAGCTAGTTAGAAAACAATATTTTCAGAAACTATGTTTTCTAATCAACTTATTCACTGCTTCATCCTGGTTAGACTTGTGATCATCTTCCTAGAAAAAATACAATAATCTGCCATTCCATAGCAGATGATTATCAAGCTTCCTGAGACACCTTACGAGCTACTTCTATCTCACAGAACATCAGACCAACAGAAAACAGATTTCATGACATAGATGAGAGATTCCTTAACATAAGACTTCAGTAACACTGAATAAGTTCAGCTTTGATCTCTATGTTAGTCTACTTGATCATGCTTCCTTGCTACAAGCAACACACGCTTCACCATCCACAAAGACTGCTTCTTGAAGTGTTTGACAGCATCCAGAACAGGACCAATATAGGGTTTTTTGGCTTTTTTCTTTTTTTTTTTTTTTAACAATAGATGATTTAAAGTCCTTGCTATGTACATAAATTTCAGAAAACTAAGATATTCCAAAAGCAGCATGTTCATCTAAGAAAGATGTTCAAAATGGAAAAGCATCACAGGCAAAGATGTCACTAAAAGTTATACAAAAGGGAAAGACCTGAAACAGAACGTCAGAGACAGGAGAGATCTTTCTTAGCAAAGTTATGCAAGAAATCTTGCTTAACATACAGATTCCCAATTCCTCTAACTGTATAAAGAGGTTGACTAACTTTATAAAGAGAAAAACAGCAATGGCATCAGGAGACCCCAAACTAAGCAGGCAATTTTTACAATACCACAGTACCAAGCAGGCAGATAAGCCACAGAGCCCTTGAACTGTGGAGAGCCAAGGAGATGACTTCATGGGCAGGAGATTCCCTCATGGTCTATTTCTCAAGGATATTTTGCATCCCCTGTACTCCTTTGGAGACTCTATATGTCACTGTTACCCTCTTCAGCTAAGACTACACTAACACTGTAAAGAAATGTGTGTTTAGAGCAATTTAATTTTTTATTAAAAGACTGCAGTTTATATAAAAATGCAAAGTCAAGGTGAAGCAAATAACTAATTTTGCCCTTATATTTTGCTCCAAACCCTATGATGAACTTGTGTGTTAAAGATACATAGTAAATCTTAACACAGAGGAGACATACAGTACAACAGTCATCAACCAGTTGAGGCAAATCCCAACACAGAATCTACATCTTAACTCAAGCAGATAACAAAACACCTGAGCTGTTTTGCCTATACATTGACTAGAGTATGCCAATCAATGCTAAGGTTCATTCTTCACATTACCAAAAACACGATGTCAAAGAATTATTTCAACAACTGACACAACAGTTGTACAGCAAGGGTACTAAAATAACTACAGCTCTGTAAGAACCATCCACACAGAAGGAAATTCTTTCAGATCCATATATAACAAAGGGAAAATACATATACCACAACAGAGCTATCTAATTATTTACAGAAGAAAGCTAGCATAATACATACATACTACATTTAACCTCCTACAGGTAGTAAACATGACAAATGTCAATACTAAGAATGCTAATGCTTACTGTGAAATTAGATACTAAACTTTATATGAAAGGAAATAAATGAAGTTTTGTATTTTTATTCTTCAAGCTGTATAAAGGTAATGATAGGGCTTTTGTTTAGAAAAAGAACTTAAAATATTTAATGGCAATTTGCTCTTGAACGTAACAGATAGTGACATGTGCGACGGCTTACAACAGTGTGACAGAATTTTTGATCAGCCTGCAGCATTTTTAAACATGATTACACATGATAAACATGACAGCAAGAGAGTTGTTGCTAAAGATTCTGGTTTCCCACACCACCTTTGGCTTGGTTCTACAGAACAGCCTAACCTGAGCAGCCATGGGGCCAGGAAATCCGGACTTTGGGACCTGCTCCCTTCCCAACTTCCCCTGAAGGTTAACCTCTTCCTCCCCAGGTCATCACATTGCAGTCACAGACCTACCCCCAACCACCTCCTGTTCAGTGCAAACAGCAAAGCAGGAGAGTTCCTCCTGCAAAGGTGGGGGTAAAGGGAAAGGAGAACACAGCAAGAAGACTGTTCTACCTGCACATCTTGGAACACCCGGGCAGGGCTTCTGCCAAGGAAGGAGGGCTGCTTTCTCTTCTTCCTGGCCCTGACTATTGCTTATTGGATTGTGCATGAGGAACTTGGCTTCTAGTCACCGCCCCTACAAACAGATCCTTCCTCCAGGAAGCGCTGCAGGCGAAGGAGCAGCATCCTGCGGGATACCTCCTGAGGTATAATCGTTAAGACACTTCACAAGTTACACCTACAGAAATCTTTGAACAGATCTTTGAACAAGGAATTACTACAGGGCAGGAGAAGATAAATCTTTCATGCCTTTTTTTTTTTTTTAAAGCACGATGGGGCAAGACCTCAAGCATGTCCCTTGCAAACCACTTTGGACTTACTGTTGTGAGTGTATACTCCGTAAGTGACCTTACCTGATGATCTTTTACTATCCTCTTTTCAGCCTTCCCTCCCCTCCCTCACATGAATATCAGTATTTCCCGCTTGAGTGGGTAGTATCTGTTGGCTTGTTGCTCTCTCAGCTATAATACTGAAACCAAGAGGTAAGCTCATTTAATGCAAGTCTTACAGAAGAAAAGAGTTTTGCGATAATTTCCTACACTTTCTATGGAAAAAGCAGCTACACAAAGGAGACTGTTCTAACTCAGTGTCCCAACTGACAGAAAAGTAGATATGCCTCAGACCTTTAGCTAGCCCATGTGGCAGCCAGCACAGGCTAATCTCCACCATAGCACAAGCTGATGCTTGCTCTATACTGGCAGAGGGTCAAGGAGGGAGCTGGAAAGGAAGAGGAAGACTCAAGAACAGGCTCACTGTTGACACTGGGGACAAGGCTGCTTCATTATTTCGGTTGCTTGACTCGCTCTAAACGTAAGGCTAGTGGCATGCTTGCTCGTCACTGATGGGGAATACCACAAAGGGCAGGGCCAAGAGTATCTACCTCTGAGAAGGTAGAAGACAGTTGTCACTGAATGAGTCTATTTTCTTTCTTTCCCAGTACAAGTCATTTGTATCAAACAGCATTCATTTT
The DNA here is from genome assembly GCF_034638445.1 of Ciconia boyciana. Lineage (NCBI taxonomy): Eukaryota > Metazoa > Chordata > Aves > Ciconiiformes > Ciconiidae > Ciconia > Ciconia boyciana. The sequence continues at coordinate 43,464,143 of NC_132941.1, forward strand.
CTCTCCATTCAAAATATATATATGTAAATTAGAACCTGGTCATTTGAAGAGATATGGGGAAAGGGGGAATTTTATGCTGTCTTATGATATGAAGAAAAAAAAAATCACAGTAAGAATGAAATATATGCACCCGATAGGGAGAAATGGAGAAAACACGCTGTTTCACTTGATAAAAATACTGAGTATCTTCCTTTGCATGTAGTAACACATTACCAAAACTAAGCCAAACACAATACTAAAACACGCTGCTGAACATCGTATTACTACTCAGCAGTTACAATACACAAAGTTCAAATAAGCAGGACTCATGCTATTGGGAAAATACTATGACAACAAGCAGTCATTACTATAAATAACAAAAAATTTTCTTGCAAAGCACAAAGCAGTCACTCTATGCCATTTTCTATTCCTCTGTATAAAGGCAGTTGACCATGGACGTTTTGGTCAAAATAGTTACACAGCTAAAATTCATACTGGAACACTGTTATACAAGACAGACAACCAGTGCTGATCAGCAATGAACTGATGGGAGAAAAATACACAGTAATGGAGGGGAGGGAAGAAAAAATTTAAACTTTTACAATAGTTTCCAGATTCCTCAGTGTCCAAACAAAGCAGACTACAGTGCAGTTTTTATGAACTTTTTTTTTAAAAAAACCTAGTGATTGATATGAGCTTGTTTCAATCAGCAAATCTCCCAAATCACTGAAAACTGCATATTCATCATTTTTCATGGTCTGCATTCACTGTTAATTCCCTTTTGAAACTGAAAAGCTTGATCTCATCAGTTCTTGATTGCTTTCTAAAGGAAATGCATACAGCAAAATTACTTTCCTTCAGAAAGATGCTAGCTCCTTTTTACTGGACCCAGAGAAATAAAAGGCTTGTTTGTTTCAACTTCTGGGGAGACCGATCCTTAAAAAAAAACACAACAGCATGGCCTCCTATATTATGCTGAAACTGAAGGAAATATGTCTACTTGATTTCTGAACACAGAAATCAAAACCATTTCCAAAAGATGCGACAGAAGGGGACAATCAGCATCCTCAGAGACCACTTCAGAATATTACCTACAGTGCTTTTAATGCTTCTGTTCTCCAACTTTCTGGAGAAGTAGCAAAGTTATGCCATTCTTATACAGACCCGAGACTCTGGAGCTAAGAACACTCTTCTGAAAGGCAGATGTCCTTGCTTTTGTTTCACTGACAGCTTGACTACAAACACTCATGGAACACTTGGTTCTCTTCAGACACAAGAAACTCCTGTTTTGCTTTTCTACAGAAAATCCTGGAAGAGAAGCTCATATCCTGGAAGTCAGAGACTGCCAACTGATCTGGAAGCACTCAGGCCATTATAGCAGGACACCTCCCATAAATTTATCCAAATCAATCCAAATGGCATTACTGGAACTGACCTTCCAATTCAGTTGTATTTTTGTTGTGGTCTGCCTTTCCACCTGGTCAGATTGTCAACTTGTCACACCATAGGTTATATTTTCTTCATCTATGCATTTTGAGTCACCACCAGAAAGATCTGTTTTAACAGTTCATGAGAGGTACAAGACACACAGTTTTCAAAATGAAACTTTACAACTGAGTACCAGTGAAAGTCCAGAAGCCACAATATTTTCCCTGAAGACACTTTCAGGGGAAGAAAGGATAGATTAGCTGCTAGAACTTCTTGACACCACAGGTACTGGAGCACATTTTTGCAGCCCAGTCTCTCCTGGGCTGTTCTGAAGAGGTCTTTCAGGCTTCAGGACATAAAAGTCACGGTTCACATCTAAGGTGTGATCACTTCTATGTTCTTCTAAAGAAGGGCCACATGAAAGCCTGTTTTGTTAGGCTGATTCATCATCCTGGGCCCAATACAACATAAAAGTTACCAGAGAGTGAAAGCAGTTATAAACTGAATACAAAAAAAAGCTTAGTCTTGACCTAATCTTAAACTTACCACTATTTCCAACCCCTGCCACCACCACCAGATTTTTACTGAAGTCAACAAAGAGTATAATATGTGACTGAAGTCTCCTGGTGGGACTGATTTACATCTCTACCTTTGTAATAAAGCTCTAAGAAAAGATTTCAAAAACAGTCAGTTATGGGCATTGCTTCTGGTGAGCAACCCTGTGGAGGCAAAAGTCATTGAAAATATGACATCAACAAAATGACAGTGAAAGACTTTTCCTTAGCTACCTCCACATACATGTTACAATATGTGAAGTCATCTACTCATTACTGTGAAATTTGCACAAGTATAATTGATTAGGAAAAGTTACAGGAGTAGTTTAAAGTTTAGAGAAGAGGCCAGAAGGAAGAATGGATGAATAGGAATATACAGAATAAGACTAGAAAACATGTTATAACACTAAACAAGCTTTTTTCACGTACATCGTAACACTATCTTTCATCCAGAATTTCTGTATTCTGACTTCCTCTACACAAATATGCATTACACAATTTCTATCACTCGCAAGAAACAAAAAAGCTCAGAATTAGCTTTTCCTAAGGCATACTGCCCAGTTTATACTGTCTTTTAGTGCTATGTTAACAATGAATCTTGCTGAACATGTAAGGACAAGCTCTATCTTCACAATTCATCGCTAATAAAAGCTTTTCAAACCTAAAGAACAAGAAACATCCACCTTCTCTCTTCTGTGGAGACCTTGTTGTTGATCACTTTTAGTCACTCTTTGTACCTTGCCCTTCCTTAGCCAACCACCAATTCTTTCCTGGATTTTTGACCCTCCTTCTGATAAGTGTTACAGGAAGAAAATATAGTCCCTACAGTAGCAGGAGAAAACATTCAAAGAGGTACAAGCATCAAACAACTCATTAAAGAAATAAACCTTTAGACATCTGTTCACTGCTATAACTCAGCTTTCAGCCATGAAATCAGCACCTGGTGCAAATGTCCCAGCATATTAAGAAGAAATATTCCTTATATCGATGTCCACTTCATAGTCTGTCTGTGGCAATAAAGAATCCCAAGCGGTACAGCTTCAAGCAGAAAAGGGTAGTTCCAGAAGCAAGAACCTCTTCCACACAAAAATGGATAGAAATGCTTATGCTTCCACAGACACAGTGTATATATGTGATTGAAGGTAAGTCTCCCCTAAAGAGAGAGGCTCTGGAGTTTTAGGCCACGTGTATTTCTACCCACCCGTAACTAAAACACCTACTCTATGAGAATAGGGGGTGGGGTGGAGAAGGTTAAAGCCAAAGTTTCCTAAACCTACTCAGGACAACTTCATGTTAATAAACAGTAAAGACTTTAGGACAAAACCAGCAATGAGTCACCTCCCATTCTAGTGGTGTGATTTTACACTGCTTGTAAACAACAACAAAAAAAGACATTGCATGTTATGTGTCAGATGGCGATTTCTCTCCCTCTAACATCCCCCCCCCTCCGACATTTGGTAAAGTTGACTAAGGAACCCTGTAACAGAAAAGGATCTAGAAATATTGTTATGGAACTGTCACATTACTGGCTAAAAATCAACACTGAGTACCAAACCGAAAAAAAATCTGTATTTTGACCCGACTGTACAAATGTTAACTCTGGTGGATAACTTCTGATGTGGGTGTAACCAATTCATCTACGTTTCAGCAAATGCTTCCATCAGGCAGTAAGTTTCAACAGAACTTCAACTACAGCGCGACAGTTACCGAGGAGGCCCAGTTTGGATGGTTTTGCAAAGCCTCTCTGATAAAGATTTCAGAGCTAAGACACCACACACACATACTGAAAAATACTCAAGTACATCCCCAAAATAAGAAGAAATGAAACTAACCTTCACTCTACTCCCAAGAGCATTGCTCAAAAAGAGGGAAAGCAAACTCCAACGATACAAAACAAACACATTTAAAGCACTGTCTACACGGAGAGCAAAAGTCCATCTCGCATAACCCCTTCTTCAAGACGACACTTGTGTTTTGGTCATGCCATCTCCATTCCTTTCCTCCTTCCTTTTTCAAAGCCACAGGCAGACAATCACTAAGTTTTACTATCAAATCCAACCAAACTCAGTCACCAGGTCTCCGCACGGGACGACCATCCTTTACAAGCCTTGAATGAATGGAAGCTTGAACAGCACAACACAAACACTGAGAGAAGGATCCGCAGATTACAAGAGATTAGGGACGTTGCAGAGGGGGTATCTGCCTCTCAGCGCACCCGGGTCGAAAAAAACCGCTCGGCTTTCCGGGAGGGAGCGACGGGCCGACTCGTAGCCCCCGGGACTCGCCGCATCACACCAGGTCGCCGACGGTTTCCCTAGGGGCAGTCCATGCCCTGGAGCAGGAGGCCCCGCCGACAGCCGGCCCCGGCGGCCGGCACCCGCTGGGCCGGGCCGGGCCGGGCCGGCAGCGGCGCGAGGTGCTTCCGCCCGGACACGCCACCGGGGAAGACCCGAGCCCCTGCAGAGACCGGGCGTGGCGCCCAGGCACGGCGGGCCCGACGTGCCACCCGGATGGGCGCCGCCAGGCCTCAGCTCCTTGGCGGGGAAGGAAGCGGCGGCAGCGCCTGGGGCTCGGAGCCCAGCCGACGGTGCCAGCCGCCCGCCCGCACCGGGCACCTGCGCCGCCGCCGGCAGGCCCGGCGCCTCCCCAGAGCCGCTCCGCGGCCTCACTCACCGCCTCTGCCCGCCGCTCCCGGCGCTGCTGCCGGGCCCGCTTCCGGTTCCCGGACCCGCCGCTCCCCCGGAAGCGCCGCTCCCCCGCCCGCTGCCTGCCACGTCCGCACTCCCCGCCAACCCCCGGCCGCCGCCGCGCCCCACCCGGCGGGGCCCGGATGCGGCGCAGGCGCCGTGAGGCGGGCAGCGCGCGCACCACCCCCGCCCGCGGGCGCTGACGTCACTGCGGGGGTGCACGTCGGCTTCGGCGCTCCTTGCCGTGCGGGCTCGTGACGGGAGGCCTGGGGCACCGTGGCGTCGCTGGGCGGTTGTCCGGAAGTGCTGGGCTGTGGCGACGGGGGCGGCCCGGCCCGACCCGACCCGACCCGACCCGACCTGACCTGAGGCGCCGGTGGGCCCAGCCGCAGGCCGGCCGGGGCCCAGCCGCCACCCTGGCAGCTGCCGTCGCCGGGGCGGCCAGGCCGGAGCCGCGCTTGGCCGAGGGGCGCCGTGCGCTTCCCTTACGCCCAGACGAGCCCCGAGCGGGGGGGAGGGCCCTTGCGGGGCCGCTGTGGCGGTGGTGGGGGGCAGAGCCGCGGGCGCCATTTTCTCAGGTTGTTCGCACAGTCCGAGAAGCAGTGTTTCACCGCAAGAGCGGCTGAGTCGTGGACTGAGGGCATGGCTGCGCCGCAGCACAACCGCAGCCAAACGCTGCTGAGCCTCAGCCCGTGCCGATGATGGTGCTCTTGGCCCTGTGTCCTGCCAGCGGCCTGTGAAAGACCACGACAGAGGAACACCCGGGGCCAGTTTTGCACCAAAATGCAATGGTGGTGCAAGAGCTGTTCGCTACCTAGTAACGTTCTGTTGGTGTGCGCCCACCAGCACCATGCAATGGCACTGGATGAATGGTGCTGTAATACTGGCAGTGGAGCAGTCAACTGGGCAATGATGTTGCAGCAAAACTGCGTCCTTTGGATGTTATGGTACAAGGGTATTATAAGATTGGTAAGATACTTGTTAGTCACTGAGAGAGAAGCACATGCAGAATAAGGAAGAGTTAAGTTTGTCCTCAGGATCTTAACAGAAAATTACGGTTTAAGCCCTGTAGCAAAATGGGGAATGTGGATTTTATTTCTCCTGTAACTCCAAGGAATCAAGGTGGCTTGGGATAGCCAGGAGGTCTTGTCTGCCATGGTCCTAAAGAGAAGATAGTGAAGGACCTGGGTGCAAAGCCATTCTTTTGGCCATTAGGGAGTCTATGTATGCAGTGCCCCACAGAGAACTGTTTGAATCCCATCTGTGTAGCTAATCCTGGCTATTCTGGTCCCAGTGTCTAATACTAGGAGTGGCTGTAGGGGATGTCAGAGAGCAGAAAGCTGCAGAGGGAGCACATTACATCTATAGTGGTTTTCAGGGCAGACAGATAGTGCTACTGTGTAGTAACACTAGCTACATGGAGAAAGCACAGGTGGAGGGCACACCACTTGCAAGATGGTTTTGATCAATTTCTCAGGGTCAGGTGCTATCTATCACCTGATCTTGTACAAGTTTGTGCCTGTGTCATGTCCTTGCCTGAAACCTGTGAATCCTGAGTGCTGGGTAACTCTAGGATTTGCATTTGGAATGGGAAGTGGAAATAATTTTTTTACTGAAATGCTTCCAGCTTTAAGAGTGTCAGACAAAGCTCTGGAGAGACAGGAGGTGCGCTATTTTCAGCCATGCTCCGGTGAGAGATCTGTGGTGTATGGGGGGGGGGCACAGAGGGTGAGATTGACATGACACGTGTGTAGAACAACTCTGGCCCCTTACCAAGAGCAGAATCAAATGTCTAATCATAGGCAGAGCAGCAGCTGAGAGTCCAGAAGAGCAGGGAAGGCTGGGCTTGACAGTCTCAACTCTCTTCTTGTGTGTGTGTGTGAACTTGAAGGAGAAAGTGAGCAGAGGGCCTTTTGGGGGACCAGAGAATTGTGGTGTGAATTGTGAAGATGGGCATAGAAGATACCGCCTGTTAAGAACTGGAGTCTGTTTTGAAGTTGGGAAGACAAAATATCCAAAGCGCAGAAATCATGGGAGCAGAAGAAGAACTGCTCATCACTCTGTCTGGAGGTGCCCCCTGGGGCTTCCGGCTGCAAGGGGGTTCAGAGCAGAAAAGACCCCTTCAAGTGTCAAAGGTAGGACCTCGAGATGTGAACTGTGAGGGCAGAGTTGTTCTGCTGAACTGAGATAGCCCTACTGAGTCGGGCATCTTTCACTGCTGTTAAGGAATGCAGGAACTCCTTACTCTGGCAGCAGATCTTAAAAGGAAAACTTGGGTGGAATGGTCAAGCAGGGTGTGGGGTGGCATATGGGTCCTGAAATAGATGCTCCTGAGGTAGAGACAAGTGTCAGGTGAAGACCTGCTTCAGTGCAGGTCTGTACAGCTCAGACACTTGATAATTTGTACAACTCTCCCCAGTTGTCAGCAGAGATAGAACAACAGTGACAGAGCAGGAAAAAGGGCTCAAATATGGAAGCTTCAGTACTTGTATAAGACATTCAACTAAAGAAAAAATAATTTAAATCAAAGAAACAAAAGCCATATTTGTAATTCAATTCAACTGTACCTAACACTTCATTACTATATTCCAGCTTTCAAAATAGATGCACATTTCTTAGGTCTCTTCTGTTGGTGAAACTTTCTGAATACTGTCTGAAGTGAACATTTTTGATGCTCTCAGCAGCAAATAATGGTTCCATTTCAAGAATTAAAGAAAAGCAGTTGTTTGGATGGGAGATGAAATAATAAAAAAGGAATAAACATGAACTTCGAGTTGCACTACTTTTGATAAACAGCTGTTACTGTTCTCTTTTCATAAAGACTACTGAGTAGCTTAAAAATTAGGAAAAAAGTCCTCTGTTTATTAAGCTTGGAACAGCTGCATTAGCCTTGACACAATGATATCTTGGGATGTCTCACTGGAAGGCACCCAGCAGCAGGAATGAAAAAATGCTATGCCCAGCTCATTCTGTTACCTTAAGTAGACTGTGCCTCTGACAGAGAATTTTAAAATGAAATGTTCTGTGTCATTTGGCTTACCCCAGGTCAGGGAGTGTTTGTCTGTAACTTCTGCCAAATGGTTTGGAATCCCATAGCTTGGCCCTGAGGTGGATGTTTCTTACACAAAGATGATTTTTCTTCAGGAAAACAACTTCTGCGCATGCTCATAGAGCTTCAGGTGCTGAAGAGAAAGAATCAATATCCTTGACACAGTATCTGGCATCAGTGGTTGTTAGGAAAATGGGATTTTCGGTAGCCACATAAACTCTGTAGGGTCTAAGATTATTTTGACTCTTGTTTTTCTCCCAATAGACAAGAAACTGAGTCTGTAGAGGGAGGAGATAGTGAGCGTCTTATAAAGATTGCTCAGGATTGAACAGCAGCAAGAACTAGCCATTACCCAGGTTAAGTTGCACCTTAAGGTGAAGAGAATATTGCTCAAGGATTGGTAGCACTTCTAGAAAGGTATTAACTAGAGGTAGCTCTCATCCAGAACTGGGTGTCATACCTTAAGTCTAGCAATACAAATATATATATATTACAGTACTTAGATATTGCGTTAAAAATTATTACGGAAAATATTATTAATACAAATCCATTTGAGGCTCAAAGTATACGTTATTCATTTTTTTTATTTTATAATTATCATTTTGGGCTATTATTATCCAGAATTTAATGGCATCCAGGTGACCATGCATACTCACTGTCTTAAAGGCAATACCATTTAAACAGTCTCCAAAGCAAGGATTTACGGATCCTTACTGGGAGCCCAGTAAGATCATATCTGAATGTGAACTGCTTAGAAGAGAATAAACTCCCAGGAGTCATGGAGTAACCTAATTGTCCTCCTCTCACCATGCAGAGAGTAGAAGTTTGAATCTCAGTTTTCAGCTCTTTGAGTTGAAAGATCAACTCTTCATTCTTTTGCAGTTAGGATTCTGCTATTGACACTAGCAGGGTGAAGCCTGGGCTAAAATGCTGCCTGCAAAGCATCTTCCAAAACACTAACATCATGAGCACTGTCGGTTTGGATATTTTAGGAGCCAAAGAGGGGAATGGTCCCATCGCTAAAGAAGCCTGACCAGGGATTGTGGCCATATGATATAGCATAGAGAAACAGGGCAGTATTGTGTGTTTCTCTATCAGTTTGTTAGAGCTGGGACTCATGTGGATGAGCAATTCGCTCTGTTTGGCCTCCATCCAGGAGATCAGTGCCATTGGGCAGCACTGGGAAGTGTGGTCAGAGGGAGGTGTCGCTGAGATTGAGCCTGCCTAGCAGAGGTAAACTCAAATAACAACACAGTGTTCATTAGTACGGTGAAGAATGTGTTGTGCGTGTATGGAAAGACAGATTAGATAAATGAGAGAGTCAATTAGTAAGCTGATTGCTGTCAAAGAAAGGACTCTTGGGGAGAAAGAGAAGTGTTCATGTAAGACCAGGAAAACTTTGGCTTAGCAGAACAGAAATACTGGCACTTTGGTTCTTACAGCAAAACCTATCTGGACAGAATGGGGAAGGACAGAACAGGGCCATGGATGAATCTGGAGAAAATGTGATAGGAGATACAGGCCTGAATATCCGATAGGTGCCAGGAGATACTTGAGTGGGTACAGTTGGTGTCTCAGGGGATTCCAGTGTTGTCATTTTAGGCAATTTCAACTTCTAGACTAGAAAAGTCATAGTAGAAACACTAAGGAAAGATGCTTACCCTTGAATGCTGAGTCAAATTGTTTCTATATACCTTTCTGGATGAAAAAGAGCGATAAAAAGTTAATTTGGGCCTAGTAAGTGGAAAGGAATCAAGTGTAAGAAATAAGTTATATATGAATGATATACATTGTAGTTATGTAGAGATGCTGGAATTGATAGACCAGACTAGTTTAATGGTCACTCCATCTCCTGCTTCCTGTTTCCTTTGTGTTTCCTGCAAGTGTTTCAGAGGAAGCTGTAAACTTCACCAATGCATCTAATTTTCTAGTAATGCAATGCGGAGGGAAATTCTTTCACCCCAGCTGATTATCAGCATGCCCTATGAAGTACATAAGAATTGATAGTCCTGGTGTTTTACCCTACACATAAACAGATAATTATTTGTGAACAGCTAGTGTTTTACTTGTCTGACTACATCTTACATGGTTTCCGAATGAAGATTTGATAACATCAGGCAGCCAGGCATTCCAAAGATTAAATGTTGCACAAAGTAGGATTTCCTGTTTGAGTTGCTCTTGTTGTATTACAAAGCCCTGCATAATTCATCATCTTACATGATCAGTTTACACAGTCACAGGTCTTGCCTTTCTTCTTTCTAAAGTTTACATCATCATCCTAATCTTTTTATTATTTCTCTACATGGAGATTACGATAAAATCAATCACTAATTGCTGTTCTTGGTATCTTTTAATTTTTTTCCCTGAAAATTCTTTGGGTCTGTTGTGTACTTTTTTCTTTTTTTTTTTTTTTTTCAGAGATGAGATGGTATTTAATGACATTAGAATGTTTTCAGCATTATTCTCATCCTCTTCAAATACATTGGTTCTATCATAAGCTGTTCACAATGATTGCTTAAATAATTGGCTTTTTTCAAGTTGCTGCTAACTCAGAGTGTACAGTGAGCATATGCATTTTAAACCGTCCTTTCTAGTGCAAAGTGTTTGACTGGCCACACCCAAATAAAGTAAATTAACATGTTGGAATTGGGGTGTGAACCCATTTTTCTACAGGCTGAAAGGATGCATAGCTGTAGTTTAAACCATTTGACCAAGCAAGGTATCAGTTCTAAACCTCAGTCCAGCCAGCACAAAGGGGTGGAAAAGTAGCTGGATCTTCACATGCTGGATCCAGCTGCCACAGAGCTTTTGTGCCATCCGACTCCCTGTGGGTTATGGGTTCAGGGACACACCTAGAGCAAGATGCTGGAATTCTATACCTTGTGGACAGCCTCTTGGGTCATACGTAAGTAGCCTCGTGTTCAAGTAACCTTATGGAGCCAAACCAGCTCTGCCTGCCTCAGGATCAGGGAAACACACATTGCTTCTTCCAGCAGTGCTCAGTGGACATTGAGGAAAAAGCTCAAATTTAAATAAATAAGCAAGACTGAAATGCTAGTATTAACGCCAACTGACTATATGGTTCCAGGTCTGTAACTGCAAATGTCTATTCCTTCCATCTTAAACTTGCCTACAAGAGCACACACTGACTATTTTGTTCTACCCAAACAATCATTTGCAGTGTCTGGGTGCTAAAAATGTCATGTGTATAGGAAGGATACCATACTGATGAGTATATGAAAGGGGTACCATAACAATTCAGTCTCATAAAAACAGACACTGTAAGAGTGGAGGGTGAGACAAAAGAAGAAGCAAAAGAAAATTTATTAGTGTCTGGGGAGCCCTCAGTGAGAAGGAACGGATGATTTTTAAATTAGGGTTGTATTAAAATATCAACTCAGTAATGAGTAAGCTGAAAGAACAGCAGACATTGATATGCTCAGCAGGCAGATACACAGCAGAATCAAACATCAACAGAGGACATGAATAATTTGCAGAAATTAGGAAGGATTAGAATATGGAGAACTAGAGAAACAAATAAAGGGGAAAATAAAGAGTAAAGAACCCAAAAAGGAAAATCTCCATTTTGTTCTTAGTTACAGCAATGTTCTTTTAAGTGAAATCAGTCAAACTACTGTGCATTCATATTTGGCTTATTGTGATTCCTAATGAATCTTTTAACTCTTACCCAGTGAAGCAGACAAAGTATAGTGGGATTTTGCACTACTCCTTACCAAAATAAAGCTGATTTGGTATAGCTCAGTAGCCATGGTGCACATGGCCCCACAACACAACAAATCTTTGGTCAGAAACAGTCATCAGGAAAGAAAGAAAACAAGCATAAAAGCAAGAAGCAAAAAGTATCCATAGATGGCAAGATTTTTATTTTAGAAAGGCTGAGGGAAAAGGACATGGTCCTGACATGCACAGCATTCCTTGCAAGGAGAAGCTATAAATGATGAGAAGGTTCACCCATTTTGAAAATAGAGTAAGGGAGAACAATACCCTCAGGTTCCTGGAGGATTTCTTTGTAGTAAGGATATGTGCATCAAATACACCTGAAACTAAACAAAATGTAAAATAGCTAGTCTGGGAAAAGTCATAAGATAGGACATAAGCATTAAGCCCATAATCAGCCAAAGTAGAAACATAACATGGAACTATATTAGAGAAGTAATTTTTACGAAGATGAACAGGGCAGCTTTAAGGTGGTGCAAGTGCACGCAAAGCTGCCTTTGGGGATCCTGCTACAAAACAAGATTTATTCCATGAGAGAAATCCAGTTACATACTATACAAAGCAAGGAAGGCACTTGTACCTCCCCTGTAGTCTGGTGCACAAGTAATACTGAAGAAATAAGTGGAAACTTGCGGCTTTCCAGCTGGTACTGGTAGTAGAGGAGAAAGACCTGGGTGTATTAGAGCATCACAAGAGGATAATGAGCCACGAAAATGATGCATCTCTGAAAAAAAGGCAAACATAAACAAATGAGCCTCGGGTAGCCGTATCTAACTGAGATCGGAAGGCATTGACGTTACTGTCTAATGCACAAGTGGGAATTCACTGGAAATATCATCACACCTATGGAGCCAGCCACTTTCAAGAAAAATGAATTTAAGGTAGAGCAGCTATAGAAAAGGAGGGGAGGAGAGAAGGCTTATTTCACCGAGCAAAGGGTTGAAAGATATGATTGCTGTCTACAAATAGATGTTGGGCAAATACCAGCAGCACTGTTGCACTGTTCAAATATAGGACAGCATGTCACCAATCAAATGTGTACAAAAAGAATAACCAGGGAGGTTCAGTAACAACTTTCCAATCTACAAAAAGAACTGAAAACCTTTTGCAATCAGTTTATGAACTGGCGTAAACAATATGGCATCTGAAACAACGGGGGATTGGCCCTAATAACTCAAGAGGCTTCTTTCAGTTCCCTGTTCTGTACAAATACTCTGCAGCAGTGGAGTGAATTGTTCGGGGAAGCAGTGACACAGGATTGTATAGCTTCTAAAACCAATAATTGTTTTGTCATTTAAGAGCAGTTCATCACAACCTCCTTTTTACCTCTTTCTCACATATCCCCACTTTCTCCTGTATGTTTCTCTGCTGACTATTCACTGTTTCTGCTGTCTGCTCTGCCAGATATCCCTGCTGCCTGTGTGCCGTGCTGCTGGTCCCTGTGACCCTTGGCCTGGCTGCTCTGTCCCGTTCACCTTTGCTCAAGTGACATTATTCCTGCTGGAGGTGCCCGCTCTAACCCAAATAGGTCTGATGGCTTCCAGATTTGCAAGCACCTTCTCTTCCTTGCCCCCTTTCAGTGGGCAGGCTGTTCTTTCTCTGTTTTCACAAATGTTTACTGTCACACCTAGAAAAGCACCACTGGCAGCCTAGTCTATAGCAGTCACTAACGCCGGTTTTGGAGGGCCGAATATGTCTGCCAGTGCTGTGGAAGGAGTGCCTCAAGCAGCTTTGGGAGTGCTCCTGGACATGTTTTATGGCCTGTCGGCACTTAGGCAGGTGCCACCCCTGGCTGCCAGTGAGGGAGTGCAGGCTGCGGCGCTGGTGGAACTTTCCAAGGAGCAGCTGGGCCCAGCATTCACTGTGTGCTGGGAGAATGTGGGGGGCCCCAAGGCTGCTCTCTGGCTGAGAAGCTGCAAGCTCGGCACAGTGCTGGGACTAGGACAGCAGTGAGCAAGGTGCAAAGCTTGGAAGGGGAGCTCTGCCCTTCCTTCCCAGCAGAGATGGTGGAATAGGACCTCCAGGACAATGATAAGAAGATGACCTAAACAGAAAACCATATTATCATGGTTGCAGATCACCATTGCTGACTGTATCAGCTAATGATCTGGTTCACAATTCCTTGTGCGTCACTAGGGCTTGGAGCTACCTGCAAGGGAAGTAGCCTTACACAGGAACTCCCTCCCGAAACAAGTACAGAGAGCAGACTGTATGGATGAACTGGATCAGTGGTTATGCCATTCCCTCTGACTATTAGAATCTTGATTTATACCCTATGTTTACTCTCAGGTAATCTTTAACCATTTGTTGAACTTTTTCTTTCTTACTGCCCAAGCCACTTCACTCTGTGTTTTGTTTTTTTTTTACTTCCTACCTCCCCTCCAAAGGACATGAGGCAATCATGCCGATGACAAAGTGTGGTGTTGGCTCCTGGTCTTTCACACATTACTGTCCTGGATGGCTTCTCCTCTGCCGTGTGACCACAGCCGTGCTGCCCATGCTTTTTGCTTCCACAAGTTGTGTAAGACTTCTTGAAGGACATTGCTAGAGAAGCTTTCCCTCTCCTCCTTGCAGAGGTGAAGTGTCTGGGCAGTTTTGTCTTTACATCCTATTTGCCCATGAGCAGGCAGGTGTCCTGGAAGAATCTCTTGACAGATGACTATCAGCAGTTGTGGTGAAACCACACAAGCTACATCTATACCTGGTGCATTAAATATACCTAGGATCACTCTCTGGCACTGATGCCAGCTGCTACAAAGTGGAACAAAGCCCAGCAATTAACCTTTTTTATTCTCCCAAACAAGATGGCTGCATGCAAGGCTGCCTGCAGGCAGTGGCTCTGGGAATGGCCTGTTCTAGCTCCCAACCTGTGCCTGGGAATTGTTCTGGAAAGCATTAGCTGGCCTGAGCCAAAGATGTGCCAAGGATCATTTCAACAGTTTAATGCTACAGGCAATAGCGGTCCACGGCCCAGGTTAATTCACTGGCATTATTTAACCTGCTACTTGCTACTTAATAAAACTACTGAATACATCTATGAAAGCTGAGCCTGTTTTTTCCTGTATGTTCATACCTACAAGATGCCTAAAAAGATGCTGCAAGGCACAGGAAGGTCCCTGTACCAAAGTTCCCCTGGAATCCTTCAGGTGAATGGGGTACTTGTCTCATCTTTACCCATGTCTCCCATGGCTGATCCTATCCTTGCTGCTGCAGAACAATGGTGCTTATCGTCCTCAGACCATTGCTGAGAGGCTCTCTTAGGGTTAACGAGTGGTGTGTTTTGGTACAGTAACCCACACTTGCAAATATGAATACTGTGTACAATAACTTTTTGCAAACATAAGTGGTTTTTTTGTCTTGGATCGTATCCTGATTCTATCAAAATAATAGTAGGTATGTCTTCTAGCTTGCCTTCTCTCAGCATAAATACTGTGGAGGCATATTATACTTAAGACTGCTGCTGTTCAACAATTGGCAGCAGCTGAAAAGACTCCTCTGTTCTGAGTAAGGGTTTTGTTCAGAGCTTGCATATCCTCACTGCCCTTTAGAGCACAGTAGCAGCATGTAGTGCTAAGGTTGAGAACACCTTGTTCTGGAGGACTGAAGCCACATCTCTGGATGACTCTGCCCTGTGTTCACGGCTCTCTCAGTCCTGTCCCAGTTCAGTGCCTGTCCCTGTAAAGAGATGTTTTGGTGGCTGGATTTGCTTATGGACTCTAATTCCCTTAGATTTTTATCCTAAAATTTTTTATGTCAAATGGAAGAAGGCTAAGCCTCTAGAAAAGGATCTACATGGAACATGTATAAGCATGTTTCTTCTGAACATTCAATTCCTTTTGTCCCAGCAGCTAGATGTGGGCACTGGGACTCTTGCTTTTTGACAAACATATCTGTTCCTTCTGAATCCTTGCTTCATATAAAAAACTCTTAATATCTTGCTGTTTACTCTGCTGAGAGTAAAATGCTTATCAAGTACTTTTAGTGTCTATTCTAGTACATGTGGCATTATTCCTTGTCATTGGTATTACACTTCACTTGCTTTTCAGCTAATCTCCCATCAAGTAACAAAAGGCCATGGAGATAAAGCCTCTTTTTATCTACCTGCAGCCAACTCTGGCTAGATACTTGTTCCCAGCAACGATCCCTCTGCTAAACTTTTTGCTTAGGCAAAGGAGGTGGATTGTTTGGGGTTGTTTTTCTCTTCCTCCCCTTGTATTATCACGACAAAATTCTCTTTTTAAGGCACTTGGTTTCAACAGAGAGAGAAAACTAACAAGCCCTGATTGCTTGCATTTGTTTTTTATCAGCTTGTACCCCCTGGTACAAATCAGAATTAAGTCTAGTGCACTGAAGAAGTTGTTCTCTCTTTCCCACACTGGGACAGCAATATCCCCCTCACCAGTACACTGTAGGTGGTGACATATTACAGTAGTCTTGTATGCATTTCATCGATTGGCCAGTACCAGCATCCTGTGCCACTACCAAGTTTCATCTCTAAACCCCTTGCCCAGAAGCCACCCAAGTCTGTCCTGCTACTCAAGATACCTTCTTTCACCACCCTCCTTTGCTGTGTTCATCCCAGAAAGTATGTGTTCTCTGCCTTCTTTCTCTATATAAAGAACCTATATAAACCTATATAAACTCCCTAATTAAGCTTCACTGTGGATGACCTGTGAAGTAGGTCTGCAGAGACAGTGGACCTACTTTACAAGAGGCAAGTCATCCAGTGTCACCTCTTAAACAGGAATACAGTGTTTGGTCAGGAAGTTATTAGAACTAAGCAGAGAAGTGTAATTGTAATGGTTAGTGTAATTATAATGGATTAGAGTAAATATTCTCCTGTAAAATAGTTTCCAATAAAAATATGGCATTGCCATGAAGATGTGATGTTATTCACATACTTAATAGAAGGCATAGAAAAAGTATCTTACTGGATCTCTGTGTTCAGGTGGGCAGATGAGACAAAGAAAATCTAAGAGCCAAAGCAAAAGACTGTTGAAATACTTCCTGATTTCCAGGCTCCTGTCATTTATGGCTCACGGTCTGAGTGTTCTCTCCAAGGTCACACAAAAAATTATCCAGGTCTCCTGAATCCCACTCTAGTGCTTTAGCCACAGGGGTATCCTTCCTTGCACAAGGAAAGATTAGGCCCTGGCTGTGGAGGAAAAACAAACTGTTCCAGTAACTGAAATGATGTCAACACAGATGTTCAGAAAGAAGAAGAGGTGGAGAGTGCTTGTTTCTGCTCTTGCATCTAGCAGCTACTGCGTTTGTGGTTCGGCTGAGCAGGAAGTTCTGGGAGGAGCAGGCCCAAATGCTGGTTGGCTCCTGCCTGAATTCATTCCCTTTTGGTAATGCTTTATACTACAACAAGGCAGTTCTACCTCTCCATCGGAACCCTGTGACAGGACTACATTTCACATAAGGCTGGGAATGAAATTTAAACACTGCCAGGTGGCCACGGAGTGTTGGACCCCATGGCATTGTAGCTGCTGAGGGAAGGGGAGCAGCTGTGTGGTGAGAGAGGCAATCAGAGAGTGGAAGGGGCATTGGATGGGAAGATGAATTGTATTCAATATACAACTCTGACTTGGCCTGAGTTTGCTAGGTTGCTGCTGGAAAGATTTTAGGAGATTAGGGGAAGACTGATAATGTAATTTGTTTTCCTGCCTTATAGATTGAGCTCTCCCGATGATAGGAGGTGGGAGGTGCCTTTGGGAGGCAAGGGGGAGGATGGCATGAACCTATTACAGCTTATTCCTGAAAGGCACTGCAAACCACTTCTGATTACCCACAGCATATTTCCTTTCTTATGAAGAAGTGATGCTGGCCAGCATGGAGGGTGGTTGCAAAGTTTCAGGACAGGTTCCCTGGACTGTACTCAGGCAAGATGTGAAGCCACTGAGTTACTATCAGGATTACTCTATTCTTAGCATCCCAGTGTGTGTTCACCCCCCACATACCACTATCTAAATATAGTCCCTACTGAAGGACAGATGCTGCCAAGTTGCATCTGACCCTCTCCTCTCTTGCATTCTGTTCCTGAAAGCTAGGCCGAATTTCCCCGAGACACGTCCAATAATCAGCATGTCCTTTTATCTCCCCAGGGCTGTACAAGGAAACTTCTGTTAAAGCCTGATCCTAGCCCTGGCCTTCCTGGCCTCTCCTAGCACTGGCGTTCCCTTCAACACCTTTTCTTCTTCCTTTCCTCCTCATTTGTTGCCTTCACCCTTTTCCTTTTTTCTGCTCAGCTGCTTCTGTCCTTTCTTTCCTATCTGATTCAATATGATCAATGAGAGGAAGAAGGCAAAGTAATGAAAGAAAACATGCACATGTATGTGTATGTACCTAGGTGCTGCAGACACCCAAACCTCTCTGACAAGAGCTGTTTTGTCACAACAGAAGTCCTGCTGAGAGGGCAGTGAGATGGACAATCTTCTGAGTAAATGTGTTTCATTACTTTATAGTTCCAGTTTTCCACACTGATTTGTATTTCCAGTAGCATAAATCAGTAAGGCCCTGAAATTGGGATTCCCTAAACCCAGCTGAAATCTAAACAGGACATTCCTCCCATGGGAGCCAAGATGTGCCATGGGGGAGTATGTCCACTGAGGCACGGAGTGGTAAGTGTAACAGGCAGTTAGTTACAAGAGGCTCAGATAATTTGTGGGGTTCCCCCCCAAAAGGAGAGGTCAAACCTCGCAGTATGTGCTAGGAGGTCGGACAGTGCAATCCCTCAGGGCCAGGTCTGGGGCACCCCTGACCACTTGTCACAGTCCCTCAGTGCTGCCTCTCATTCGCACAAGAACGCTCTCCAGGGATCTGCTACAGGAAGCAGAGAGGCTGTCTCTTTGAAATGCCGCTTTTCCCAGCCCTTCCCATCTCTTCAGAACAGCTGCTGGGTGACACCTTCCAACCTGTCTGCAGCCTAAGCAGAAGCTCCCTGTTAGTGACGCTTCATGTGGCTTGCTGGGTGCCCAGGAGAGGGCATCTTTTGGACATGGGCAACAAGTGGCTGAGCCTGAGGGCAGCCTGACCTTCAGGGTGGGCAGCGAGCCTGGCCTTTGGACTGGGCAGCTGCCCCAGCCTGGGGCCTCAAAGGCTCAGTGCTGCCCTCGCTGTGAGCAAGACTTGCCAGGCTATGGGTTGTCATTAAAGGTCTCCACAGCACCGTGCTGGCAGTCATATAAAAACTGGGAGGCTTGTGCTGGTCTCTGTCCAGAGGCTCTCCAGCCTCCGGCACACTGCACCCTGCTGACATGGTTGTGGATGAAGTCCTGTTCTTTCTGTATGATGTGCTTTCTACCTTCTCTCCCTGCACAATAGTCTTCTGCATTTAAACCCCTTTGCTTTCCTCCCTGGCAAAGGCAGTGCAGTAGGGGTTTGTCATTAAAAATGAAGCTGTGAATAGTTCGTTTCCCTCTGCCCCTGGGAAGCAGATTAATAAACTTCTAGGGAGGCATTTATAAACCTGTGGGAGACTGTCAGCCAGGAACATTTACGTGCTATTTTCAGACTCTGTAGGTCTCTTCCTGTGCTGGAAGGACCTGGTCCTGTTTTTGCAAGGAGGAATGGAGAGAGGGAGAAGTCCCCTCCTGGATTGTAGAGCTAGTTCGTAGGCTCCTGCAACAGCACTGAAGTAACTAGAGTTGCTTTAGTGCATGGGTGTTCTGGCACCCTGGTAAAATCTGAGCACAGACCAAGCCAGAGCCAGCATCTTTACTAACCACAAAAGAAATGCATTGCCTGTTCACGTTGTGCAGCTTGCGTCCCACCAGCCTGCTCTGATCTAAAGGTGCCTGAAGCAGCAGCAGGCAGTGTTGTGAGCACAGCCTGACCCTCCCTGCCTGGGAATCCCAAACACTTGCCTGCAAAGTCCTGCAGTACTGTGGGACCAGAGGATTGCAGGAAGCTTACTGGCTCTGCTCTGGGTGGTCACCAGCCCACATCCAGTTGGTTTCAGTGAGCATAGAGGAGTACGATGGGATGCGAGGAATGCTCTGAGCACCTGCTGACAGCCTTTAACCCCCAGTCCCCTCGCTCTGTAATTGGGAGAGATACTCAGCAAGTGTGTTCCCATCCAGTGCCGAGCACCAAGCACTTGGCCATGGAGCAGCAGTTGGCCTTTTGGGGAATACGAGAAAGAGACCCTCCTTCTAACCTCTCTTCAACTTCCTAACTCTCTGCATTAGCTGTTGTGTTGGTAGGCAGCACTGGAAAATGTATCTGCTATCTCTTCTCAGTTAACAGTTGTACCTTGAGGGAGTATCAAGAAGCAGCATTTATACTGTAACAGCAGAAAAGTGGTTCTTCAGCAGTAGTTCATTACAGACCCACACGTTCTCATTCCAGGCTTATATTAACAAGGAGGGAGATAAAGGACTAAGATGACAGAGGCTGATGGATGTGGCAGCTGGGATGAGCCAGTCCCTATTTTAAGCATGCAGGCAAAATTTGGGGTCAAGCTGGAGAGGCTACAGAGTGATAAAGTGCCAGTGAACACACAAACAACTCAGAGCATAGCCCTCCTCTTTCCATCTTCTTCCCCAACACCTCTCAGTCCTGCTGACAGGCTGACCTGGGAGGAGTGCTGCTCTTGCCTGCTCAACACAAGCCAGCAGGGCTGAGCCCTGGGCATGCGCACACCCCATGGGTGCAGAAGGCCTGGGCCCTGAGACCAGCCAGCCATACCACTGGGCCTCCTCAGGGCTCCAGCTCTCCTTTCCTGCTCCGCTCCTGCCCCTGCAAGAACAATGAAAGGGCAGCAATCCTCTCACAACCATTTCTCTTTCCTGGGGCTGCCGTGGGAGTGCGGGCAAAGTAGCTTGTGTGATTTTATAGCTGAGCCTGGTTGCTCAAACAGCAAGGCTATAAGATATGGGAGAAGGTGACCCTGCTGTGTATTACCTCTCTGCAGGCATCTGCCACAGTGCGTTCACCGCACCCTCTGTTAAACAGCTCTGCACTGATTTGTCTCTCACTTAACTGCAAGATCTGATTAAATATTCTAGAAGCATCTAAAATCCAGCATATTACTACCTTGCGCCTGATTTGCCATGACCCAGCATTTTTGCCTGGCTATTCTTTTATGTGCGAAATGAGTGCATTATGGGTGCCAAGCTGTCCTACAAGACTATCCCACAGCTTGCCTATATGGGAGAGGTCTGTGGTTTTGTGCTGAGTGGGGATTTGGTTTGCTTGCTTGCCCTAACAGAAAGGCTAGGCTGGGTTGGGAGTTTCAGCAAGAAGTTTAACTGATGGATGATGGAACAAAAGGGAGAGGAAACACTTGGTGTAAGATGGCCATGAGAGGCCAGGTCTAGGAACTAGCCTGGAACTAGAGACCCAGACTCCATTCTCAGATACAGCAATGTATATCCTGCACAGCTCCTGTTAAGGCTAAAGATTTACTCCAAGTTTACACTTGTGTAACAGGACACCATATGGCCTGATGCAGATGTCCAGAAATATATTGGCCAAAGCCAATAGAGCAGGAATGCTTGACAGGAGGAAGTGCCTCAGAGCCACCATCTCTTCACAATGTCAGCTTCCCCAAGGATGGTACCTGCAGGGCTCTCTGTGAGTGTCAGGGATCATACCTAGGAAGCACAGTAGGGGTGTACAGAAGCACACACAGCCACGTACAGGGATGGTCTGGAAAAAGTTCCTGTTCCCCTTCTGAAACACAGACTCCCTAAGCAACTTAGGAGATAGGGAACGAGAGGAAAAGAGCATGTAGGTGACTCGAATTGGGTTGGTCATCAGGTCAGGCCTATGCTCAGCAGACTGACTCTTGGAATTAACAGGAATACAGAGACCAAAAGGCACAGCCAGGGCTCACGCAAGAGGACTGGTCCTCCACCCTGGCAGCACAGTAGCCTTAGGCCTTATTTTATTCTGTCAGGGATGGAGCAATATAAGGGCCAGCAGGAGACAAGCAACTGAACTAAATAGCTGCTGTTCTTCCCTTCATCCCTAACCTCTCTCTTCTGCTTTTCCAGATCCGAAAGAGAAGCAAAGCGTGCCGCGGAGGCCTGTGGGAAAATGATGTGCTAGTATCTATCAACGGGAAGTCATGTGCTGGCCTCTCCCATGCTACTGCCATGCAGATCATTGACTCCTCCAATGGCACGCTCAACATCCGCGTGAAAAGGTAACCTGCTCCCAAGTGCCAGTGCTGTGACAGTGCAGGCAGCAGGGCAGCTTCATCCAGCACTATCCACACCTAGCAGAAAGAAGGCAGGCAGGAAGCCTTTGGTTTCTCCATACTGTAGGGTGTACTAGGAGGACTTCCCCATGGCTAACATGTGGCCATCCAAAAGTTTTGCACTGTCTCTGTGCTGCTGTCCAGCGTGCCTGGCCCTGGGGCTGAACTGACCCCAGACCCCCCTGCACCTCAGGCTGGAGGGAAATCTTTGCAGTGTTAGGGCTATGCCTCAAAGAATGAGCAATTTAGGCTCCAAGCAAGCAGATGCCATAGGGCAGTTCATCTCAGCAATTAACAGAGACTCCAGTTAATTCTGGGTAAATAACTGTTCTGTAGGAATGGATTTGACTACACATTGGATAGTTGAGCCAAGACAAGATTACCCGAGTATTTACTACAGCAGGCCATTGCAGTCCAATAGGGTGTGAATGGACTTCTGCAGAGGTGTGTAGCTGAGTCCCTTTTTGCAGGAAGAAATATCTCTGGCAAAGTCTCTAGTCCAGCAGAATACTGGAGACCAGGCTCAAATTTAAGCACAAAAATGGTCCCAGTAACATCCCTGGTTCTACCTGTGCTAAAGCTAACCCAGTGCCTCAGTGCATGCTGGATGAGGCCCAAGCTGTAAATGAATCATATAAAGACAAAGTCAGCAAAGCTGTGTGACATCCCAGCTAGTCCACACTACTGCCAAAACAGAAGTCACCCTCAGGAAATAAGGCCCTGGTGAACGGGGCTGGGAGATGTGATTTTTACAGCCCTGAAAAGACAGAGCACTGTGAGCAGTGGGGAGGGAGAGCCACGTGGGTTGCTGGCGTCTGTAAAGCAGGGGCAGAGGTGGGCAGTGCTCGGAGAAGGAAAGCCTGAGCACGCAGGATCTTCCCCTGGGCTTCCGGGAAAGCGCCGGTGCCTTCTGATGTGCTCACCCCATACCCTAGCTGTGATTAAGTGGGATGAGTGAGCCCTGCACAAGGTGTCCAGAATAGCTCCTGATCCCTTGCCAAGGCCTTATCTCACCCCATCGGAGCCTATCTGCAGCCAACAGGTGCCTGGGCAAATTCCAATGGGCCAAAATCAGCACACTTTGAATTAGCAAAGTGACAAAGGCAGGCTTCTCGCAGCCCTCTGGGAGCCAACATCAGACGGTTTGGAAATAACGTAACCAGTTGGCTTCATCTTGGGGTAGTGGAGAACTCATCAAATATTGCTTTCTGATCACATCTCTATTCCCACTTCATATTTATGTTCCCAGAGAAAACATCAACCAGTGCCGTTCAGAAGGGAGAGGTAGCTGGATGACTCTGGAGTATGCAAGGTCATATGTGTATGTCTGTCAGTGTGGGATGTGTGTGAAGAGAGAAAGAGAGGGAGGGAGGGAGATTGTGACCTGGCAGTGCAGAACAAGAGAAACTGGCTTACAAGCAGTAATGCTTTTCAGTTATCTGGTCGAATATTTAAAGAAGAGGAAGGACTGCTCTGTTTTGCTTGGGGAGCTTTGAGTTTGCTCCCCAGTGAGAGTTCATAATAGCGAATATTATTAAAAAATAAACTGTCAGAGAAATTGCCCCACCCTTAGCTTCCACAAAGGTTTGCATTTGACATGAGTATAAATTTTTCACAGTTCAGAACTGGGATCCAAGTAATCAATGACACAGCTTTACAGAGGCAATGCTGTCTGCCTGGCTTCCCGGTATGCATGCTCAGAAGGCAAATACTTAGGGCTCCTTTATAACTCTAACAAGCCCTGGTGACTCTGGCAGGGGAAGGAAGAAGTTCCCCGCCCCATCTGTGTGGTCTGGAGTCAAACTGCTGTTGAAATCCAGACTCACTCTTGAGGAGAGGGAGGGCAGAGCTGGCTCTTTTTCCATCCGTGTAGCCAGTTCTCCCTCCCTCTGGCAGTCAGCAATCAGGCTCACTGCCCCAGTCTGCCCTGCCCCTACTCTAGTCATCTTTCCAGCTGATTTACAGGCTAGAAGTTGCTATGTCTAAGCCAAAGGCAAATGCCACCATGGTCTGGGCTGGCTGGCATGACTGCGGTATGGTCGTCAAAACCCAGGCACTGGTAGCTAGCTTGTGAAGCAGTCCCACAGTGAGCAGGCTACACACGTCAGGGTGGACTCCTACCACAGGATAGCAGAGTCCTACCCCCAAAAAACACTTGGGCTTTTTTCTCCTAAGTATTTGCTATTTACTCCGACGCAGAGGTCAGGGCAAACAAACAGCACTGACTTAATTGTTTGGAGCACACTCTGAACTAAAGCAGTTTGAGGGATGCCGGGACCCGTGGAGCTGACACAGCTCCCTGGTGCAGTCCCAGCTGCAGGAGCAGCTGGAGTGCAGTGTGGTGGCTGAGGCACCACCCGCACCCCGCTCCCCAGCAAGCAGCAGACTGTAGGGATATGTCCCACTGTCCTGGGGAATGTTTGCTATGTAGGAATTTATCTTCCCTGGAGAACCACCTGGGGACCTGATTAAGCTGTCTCAGTAGATTTTTATGCTCTCAGGGCATTCTGATTTTCAAGTGTTTAACACCTGGTTTTCAAAGAGTCATGAAGCAGAAAATCAGGATGAGGGCGTGTAGCTGATGTCAGAGATGAGTCTGCCCTTGGTGTCTGCACTTCAGGTGGCTGTACCACCTGAAAAACATCTTAAACACCAGCTCAATCCTTACTCCTCTCTCACACGTGGGAGTTTCCTTTGAGCTCAGCCCCACCAACCAGACCTCGCTCACCACTTTTCCTTCTCCCCACAGGATAGTTGGTGGGGACCAGACCGGCCCACGGCTCCAGCGCTCCCCTTCTCCAGGGCAGCGAGTGCTCTCCCCACCCTCCCCGCTCAGCCCCCCGGCACAGCTACTCAGCCCTGAACCAGCAGGAGCCCCGACCACCACACAGCCCTCACAGCCACGGAGGTCGCAGAGGCACCTGGAGAGCCTCACCTCCCCGCCAGACAGTGAGGCCTACTATGGCGAGACGGACAGCGATGCTGACAACGTGGCCCAGGAGAAGCACCGCCGGGCTCGCAAGAAAAGCCCACGCTCCCCACCTGACAGCACCAACAGCAAGGCGGATGCGCCTCAGGATGAGGTGTCCCTGTCTGAACAGAGCGGTTATGAGAGCATGCCAGAGGCTGCTGCACAGGGGGGACCTGAGGTGGCCAGCTCCGTTGGGGTGGCCAAGAGAGAGATTGCCTGCCAGCCTGGCAGCCGCACAGACACTCCATTCTCGGAGAGCGAGGGACAATTGCGGCCACCATCAACAGAGGGACAGGAGCCTTCTCCAGAGGCGATGCTCCTGCCCCATGGCACCAAGGCTATCCGAGCAGAACGCCATCTCATCCCCATGGTGGGGCCAGTGGAGCACCCAGTTGATGAAGACCTAACCACCACATATGCGGAGAAAGCCAAGCAGGCCAGTAAGTTCTCTGCACCCTGCCACTCACCCATGCCCTCTTCCTATGTTGGATCTCCTTCCAAAAGTCTCATTCCTGCAAATGTCAAGTGGGTTAGCTCCTCTAGCTTGGGAAGAAGCAGAGTCAAGTCAGACCTGTAGGGACTGGGGCTTCCTATTGCAGCTTTGGCACTGGGGCCTACCTCACCCAAGATGTCCCAAGGAACAGATGAGAGAAAGGGTCTGGGGTCTGGGAGTCACTTGTAGAAGCTGCAGCCACACAACCAGCTGTGCTCTAGCACCTATATATGTGCTGGAAACCAGATAGAGGTCATTGGTTTCTTCAACACTTTGGGCTGAAGAAGACTCAGGGGAAATGATGGTATCAGGAAAGAAATTGGAGGTTAAATTTCCCAGGCCTGGCCTTTCAGAGATCTCACAGCAGCTCAGTTTGCTCCTTAGCTATCTGTGTGTCCAAGCACAGGGTGCTCGTTCTGAGGGGCTCCCGAGGAGCCCCCTGTTCAGCTCAGCTCTCCATGGGCACAGAGGCATGTGGTATTACACATGATTAAGGACTGAGTAGAGATAATTTTCAGTCAGCATAGCCCTAAAAGAGGGTTGTCAGTAGCTCATTTATTTCTCTCAGCCTGTCAAGCTCAGGGAGGAGCTTGTCTACATTGACTTTCGGAGGATGTTTTCTCTGCAGGCACTTAACTGCAGCAAGGGTGTCCATGTCTGGCAGCAGCTGGTGAGCTCTGGTAGAATTTATCACTTTTTAGGTATCGGCAGTGGAGGGCTGCCAGCAAGGACAGGCGGGAGCTGGTAAATCAGCTGTTGGAACAGTTCCTTGTAGTGGGACCCCTACTAGTCAAGACCACTCCAGGTGGAATAAAGTTCTGAAAAATGTAATGTAGTACATGGGTGATGGACCTGAAGTGACCTTAATTGTCAATATCTTTCCTGGTTTCTGCTACACATGGAGTTTTTCAGACCCAAACATGAGGGCAGAACAAGATGTTACCTGACTTCACAGTTGTGATCTATGCAATAATATTAAAAACAAGGTAATCAAAAACTTGTTTTCATATAAGTGCCTCAATGTGCAGTATGATTGACTAATTTACACTTCTCTGAGCCTAGAAATAAAGCAGGTTTTTAAAAAGTGATTTAACTGGGGGACAGAATGGGAAACTGAGACACAGAAAAGTTAGAGTGAATGAGAAATAAAGCACACAGATTCTAACTTCTGATTCTCTGCTTCAAATGCTAGACATTTTTCCCCAGACCAGATAATATTGCAAGGCAATTGTTAAGCCTCTCTTTTCTCTTTTCCTTAGGCTAAACATTCCTTTATCTATTCTGCCTAAGGGATCCTATAGCGGTAACTTTCAAATCTAGGCTCCTTCCGTCAGGCAGGGCACTGTCTTACTGTTCTGCCCTGTGTTGAAAGGACAGACTTGGTTGGGTCAAGCACTCACTTTCCTTAGGACAGCAAAGAAAGTAGCAATTTCAGCCTCCCTGAGGATGAAGCTATTTTTTCCCCCTTTGAATAACGTACAAGCATGAGGTGAATGTTGAGAAAGGCATGTTCAGCTGCTCCCTGCCACCTGATAGTCCTAGCAGTGGATGAGCAATTGCTTTACATCAAGACTTATTTCCATGCACAGCGTCAGTACAGAAGGCTCCCAGGAAAGCCATGCATTTAATGCAGAGCATTTCTGATGGCAAAATAATATCCCATGGCAGAAAGTGATGCAACTCTATTGCCAGCTAGAAGTAAGGTTCCCAGAAGCACTGCAGACTGAGATAATATTTTATTCTATTACTCCTCCACTGCTCACCCCGCTTCTGGATTATGTTTGGCCATGGGTGTCCTTATGTAAGAGTTACTCTGCCATGGATGGCAACTCACATGGACAGCTTGGCCTTTTCTTGGGTTAGGAATCTTGGCAGTAAATGTGAAGGCAAAACTCCATGTCTTGATCATGCTGGAGCACAGCAGCCATTAAAACAAAAGTCACAATCAGCAGACAGTAACTCTGTGAAGGAAGGAAGCAAGGAAGGAAGAGGGATGGAAGGTTTTCATTATGTGGTGAACAGAGCTGAGGAGCACCTATACCTGGAATAAACACAGGAAGATGTGGGACTGCTGAGCTGCACTGGCTCCATGGGGAGGCTGCCTGCAGAGAAGCTATCAGCATGGGAGGCACATGTTACAGCATCTCTTGCCAGAAGGATGTAGCCTTGGCAAGGATGTTTGAGCATGCATTGGTTCAGCTCCTACAGCTGCTCCAGGCTCCCATGGAGCCAGCAGAGTTTAAAGCTCTGTTTCTCCGTCTTTCCTTAACAATACACACAGCACAGTAGCCTACTGTGGGACATGGGGACTCCTGGTTTTTGCTAAACAGGAACGCAAAATCAAGCTGATGGTTTAGAAGCTAGTGGTTTTAAAATCTGAGTTAACTATGGTAGGTGACTTTGACGATCAGTCATGGGAGCCTGGGGCTCGATATATACACAGTAGTCATTTAAGGACTGTTCTGACTACCTAATCAGATGTCTGCCTTTTGGAGCACTACCTATCTAAATATATTCCCAGTGCACCTGCTCAGCACACCCTCCTTGCCTTGCCATGGCCTTCTCCATTATAGGTCCAACCACTGCACCATAAGAATGTGAAAAACTCCTTTTTTGTTTGTTGGTAGTTACACAGATGGTTCCTCACCTTTTCTTTCTAGAATGTACTCCTTTCTCATGCCTTCTCTGATGTTTTCTCCCATTTTGGGGGTATTTCTCTTGTCCTTTGTATTAATTCTTTCTAACTTTTCACTGTCATTTTTAAGCTACAGAGACTTTCTCCCTTTCCCACCTGTTCCTGCACCTCAGGCAAACAGAATTGCAGGTATAGTATTTCTAGATGAGTATCTAGAAACATCAGATTTCTAGATGAATAATTGAAATCCCTGTACAAGAACCGAGATACATAATAATTCTTTTGCACACCACCGAGAGCAGCAACTGACATTCTTCACAGCTCCATTGCCCTGCAAGGATCTCAGTAAGACTGCTATTGCCTGTCAGCTCTTGGGTTTTCTCAAACTTAAGATCTGTAGCTCTGCTCTTTATTTCCTATCTCTAGAGTTTTTGTAGACCTTTGTCCTCACTGCATGCTTTCCAGAGCTCTGAGCTTTCCAGATCATAGGCAAGCTGATTCAGCCCCCCTACCTCCCTTTTCTGTACGATTTTCCTTCGTTTCTGATGTTAGCAAATCTGATCTGGGCTGACTATATACTGTCCTCAAGATCATCAATGAAACTAGGAAATGCTTCCCATATTTCCCCACCATCTTTCCTAGTCTCAACATGATGGGTGATCAGTCTTTATGCTCTGATTGTTACTGATTAATTTTCTCTTAATTTTCATCTGAATGACATTTCTCCGTTACATGTATTTTTTTGCATCAACTCCACCAACTCCTGACAGCTACAGCTGCTTTCCCTGCCTTTGCTAAGAAGGATACAAATCACGTGGCAACTGCTGGAGGTGACACTGCTGTCTAACACCTGGAGCAAATGGAGCTCACTTATTTACACTAGGCAAGGATTTGACTCCAGCAGCAGAACACAGTGTGGTGGCAAGTACCAACAGCCTGAGATGAGGATTTGGCAGTGGATGGAGTGGAGCAAAATAAGGACAGGGAAGAGGGGACAGCAGCTGATGGTGCCACCTCACGATGCCCGCATGTCGTCAGCTGCTGAGCTGTGCCTCTCCTTCCCCAGCAAATACACAAGGCCTTAGAGCTCCTTAGAGAGGTAACAGCCCTTGCAGTGAGGTTTGGGCCTGTGTCCTTCCAAAGTTCCTGCCCTATCACAATTTGCACATTGGTATTGGCTCATTTTTTCCAATCTGTGGGATGAGCACGTACGTCATCCCAGCCCTCCACAGGACACCTGACTTGGTCGTGCCTGCTCAAAAACCACTCAGAGCATTGCTGATGCAGACTAGTGGGGCAGTGTGAGGAGCCACATGCTATCCAAATGTGGGGAACTTGCCCTACAAATAATAGAACTTCAGTCTTCATTGCTACCCAGTGGCTGATATGCACCCTGGTGTTTTGCTCAGTGGGGCAAGAGAACAGCTAGCAAACAGGGACTCTTTGCTGTACTTTAAATGAACTACAGGAGAGCATTCGTACTTGTGAATAGCCAATATTTTGCCTAATCTGAAGAAACAAAAGTACAAATTTTTTCCTTCCCACTAAAACAGTAACTGGCTCTCTTTAAAGAGGTGATTAATCCCTGGGGAAACTGGGGATCTTTAGGGCCTCAGTTTGTCATCACTGTAAAGGGCTAGGCCACATCCCTCCCTGAGATTATTTCTGTGCTGCTTGGACAGATTTATTCTGCTTCCTTGGAAAGGAAGAGATAACAAGACAGAAAATAAAAAAAAAATCTGAATGAGTTTCAGGAGGTTAGTGGAAAGCAGGAGTTTGTGGCAGGGAGAATCAGACTATAGTTGTCAGAGTAATTGCTAGTGAGGTTCTTTGGTTCCCCATAGCTCCTGCAGTGTCCCTCCTCTGCCCACCCCACCCTCAGAGGCTTGGGATCCATCTGTAGCCAGGGCTGCTTCTCCTCAGCCACCTATGCTCTCTAAGGTGCACTGTATTTTCATCCCCGTCCTAAATCGTCTCCCAGGGACAATGGGCTCAGGCTTTCTCACAACTGGAAGTACCAATTGCTAGCAGAATACAGACCTACCAGGACAGCCATCTAGTCCTAACTTGCTATCACACTGCAGGAATTTGTTTCAGTGCAATAAGTGCTTCAAAATATCTCAATTTAAACTTATCCACTGGACTATTTTTAGTTCCTAGGACTCAAGAGCCTCTCCATGTAAGGTAAGGGAAGGGAGGGAAAAATGGGTGGGGAAATTTCCTTCTCTGCTTTATATGGGCCTGGGTGCCTGTGCAGAGTCATCAAAGTTACTACATTCCATATCAGAAAAGGAAATCCTTCTTGTTTAAAGCGGATGTACAGCAGCATCACTTGACGAGATAGGATGCTTATAAATAAGTGGCCTATTCATTGGAGGGTCATACAGATTAACTCTTCTGAGTGAGTGCAGCAAGCCATCTATCAGCCTATTGTAATTGGTATAGGCCACGGGAGCTGTGAACAAGATAAAGTACCTGAATGGCAGTTTGAACTTACTGCACCACATTTTCTACTTGGCTTTCAGCTTTGACAGTTGTGACTCTAATGATCACAGTTATGTGGTTGTTAGGCTAGCTTACTGGTTTTGCCATTCACTGCAGTCTAGAAGACCGAAAGGTTTAGGATAGTAGTCAACTGTCCCCATCCTACCTGCTTTAAAGTAGAGTAGAAAAGCATTCTGCTCAGACCAGGAGATTAAAATTAATTGCCTGAACTATTGATCTTACAGGAAGTCTGTTCCTAGCAGTATGAAGCAATGCTAAATAACCCTTGGCCCTGGCTACTCAGTGAGCAGCCAACCACTAGGAAAACAAGGACAACAGCCTCCATGGTTGAATCACAGATGGAGAGTCTGATCTCACTTCAGCACGCATTAAACTGGAAATTGTCTCCACTTGGGAAATCAATTTACATACACTGGTGTATGCAGTCTAGTTGTATGCCTTTGTTTAAGAATTTCTCACTTAATAACTAACATTCAGTTCTTAATTCTCTGCAGCTTGGAAGGTGTTTATTAAAGAAGACAACAGTGACATAAACACCGCATCTGGACCCCTCTTCCTCCAGTGTTAGGCTTGAGTATGGCATCCTCCAGTTTTAGGCTTGAGTATGGCATTTGAGCTTATGCCTTTGGTTTACGTCCTTCTATCAAAAGCACAGAGGTGATATTTTCAGGCTGATGTATTAACTGTTTGGGCAGAAGACAGAGATTATAAGCTAACGTTGTCTGTCTTGGCTAGTGTGGATGAATTTTTCATTCTTTCTTGAGTCATCTCAGAAATTGTCACAAGTAATTGGCCATCTTCCTCAGGTATTCTTACTGGAGACTTCCAGCATCGTTCCCTCAAGCATCACTCTTGTCCAGCATTTCAATGCAGATGCTGTGGGTTGCAGCACTGGAAGTAAGGTTGATAGAGCTCTGCTCTGCTTCACCTTTGTACCTCACTGCTATCCTGCTGCCCCAGAGCCTGTCAGAGACATGGATTTAGCTGAACATGTGTTAGCTCAACATAAATCTAGCTGCATATAATATTCTCTGGGAGGGGAAAGATCTTTAGTATTTGAAGATGTTTGGAGGAAAGCTGTATGGGATCCCTGAAATGAAAAGGTATATACTCTCTTTTGTCCTAGTATTTCCACTGTATGAGATACTATTTTGAGCATCTTTTTTAAACTATCAGTTACTCAGACATTACTTCTCTGTTATTATTGTCAGCGCAGGGACTCTGACTCTGGGTCACAGTTCCTCAAACATGGTCAGAGGTCACTCCTTATCCTGCTGCTGGTGAAACAGTGTCAGCAGTTCTCTTCCGAGCTCCCACTTCCATGGTGAGCCAGAGCCCCAGCTAGTGATTTTTCAGAATATGGTGCCACACACATGAAGTTAACATAGCCTGTCCTTGCATGTGCACTTCTGCAGTGACTTAGGATGTATAAGGCTGATGGGGAACAATGGTATTAAGCCAAAATTTTGCCAATAATTCAGATCTCAAGGTGATTCAAGCAATAATCACACTGAAACAAATAAATATATAACCCCATGGACTGTCTTAGCCACACTGATAGTTTCTAGGTTCCAGGACTTTGAGAGCTGAGTTGAAAGAAATCGTAATGCAAACAGGCAATGGGAATCCCTCTCCCTGTCCAATGTTGTTTCCATCAGTTCTGAAAGTGACATGGGAATTGCTGACAAGGTTGGGACAAGTCTGCTCAGAGACAACACTGAAATGAGACAAAGTGATAGTGATGGAGGAGGGAGAAGCATAAAAGGGTGAGGCATGAAGGGACTTTGACAAGGGGTAATTAAACAGAGTCATTGCTCAACAAAAGTGAGAGAAAGTTATAGCTAGGAAGGAGCAAACTGTCAACCTGACAAATAATCATTCTTCAGTTTCACTTAAATCCATCATAGGAAGGGAGATCAGTTTGTTGTGAAGTCTGTAAAGCTTCACTGTCATCAGTGTATCTACTGCTTATGTTAACCAAGAATCTGTTTCTTTCTGTGAAAGAAATAGGAGCCGGAATGGGGGCAAATAGAGTCAGCGTATCTTGATACACTGACTATACTGAAAGGACAAGGCTGAATCATATTCTCTGTAGAGGTGAAATGTAAGGAATTACTGAAAATTGGATCAGAATGGCCCTCGGTCCTTGATAAATACCCTGGAATAATGGGAAGGGTCTCAGGGAAAGAGACCAAGAATAGCACCCTTCTTATAGACACAGGCTCTGGGGATAAGAAAGAAAACAATAATAAATGTTTAGCTTCAGTTAGGTGAACGAAGTGGTTCTTTTGAGCATACTTTGTGGAAAACAAAATGATCAGTAAAAACAACATGGACTAATAGAAACTAGAAAAAGAGATAGTCTTTGACCTGTTCAGTAAAATAAGACTTTGTGAAGAAATAAGAAATAAGGTGGACACAGTATATGTTAGCTTCTGTAAGATACCTGATATGGTTCCACATGACTTTTCCAACAAGAGGAATATGGATGAGATAGGACTACTGTAAGGTGACTGCACAATTGGCTAAGAATAGCACAGAAAACATAACTATTAACGGCTCATGATGTCAGATTAGCTAACTGACTAAGTTGGTAGTAGTGTTTCACTGGGCTTCTGAATCTAACAGGACTACCTCTATATTTTCATGCATGGAGCTTTAAACACTAACATATGTCAATCAAATGTCCTCTCCACCTCAATGTTATATGACTGGCAAGGAGACAGATGATTAAAAATCCCAACCCTCCTCTCTTCTGTCAGTGGATCTTGTCCTCTGGCTGCATCTAGACAGAACAGGCAGTATGTGCTGTGGGGTACCGCACAGCCCCGAAACTGCTGCTGTTCAGAACTGGGACCTGGCTGGGACACCTTGCAGCTTTTCTCTGGTCTTTCTTCCCACAGAAACCCAGGTGTGTGGGGAACACAGGGGTGGGAGGTGGGTTACCTGGATTGAGGAGGTACACCAGTATTGCCTTCCTATCTGCTTTTTCAACTGCAAATGCCTCCTAGTGAAGCTTTTTAAATGTTTTTTGTTTCTCTTGAGTGTGTTGTACCTAGCAAGCAGTAACAGGAAACAGCAATAATACCATTTTTAATGGATGGCCTGAGGATTCAGCAGAGATTGCTGTGTATTAATCAGCAGATGACATAAGGCATGGAAGGTATACAGTTATCTTGTGAAAGGCTGGATTTTTAAATGTAGTAGGAGCTTGACTGGTTGCAGAAAAGGACTAAAATCAATTGGATAACGAATATATGTCAAGTGCTACAGGATTAATCAAGTCCATAGACCCAGGTGGTGAGCATATGCTTGTCTGTTTTACTGGAGAGTGGATGCTGGAAACACTGAAGGACAGAGAAGATGAATCAGTGGTATCCTGCTGTCAGACATCAAGCAATTTTGTGAGCAGCAGAATTAACAGATCCTGGTGTCCTTTTAATTTATGTCTTGTATTTGATATCTCATTCTCTCATGTCTAGTAAAATGCAAATCTGTCTGATGTCTCTCACATTCAAAATGAGAACTCATAATCTCTCTGATGTGTGTGTTCTTCAGTTTTTGGTGCCTAATTAAGACTGCACTCAGGCTTTCTGCTTCCTATGGTGGGGTCTATCTCCTCTGTCCAGCCACCTATTTTCATGTAAACTTGTAGGAGCATTGTATCTTTGTGACTTCAGACTCTTAAAATTAGAAAATAGGCTCAAAAGCTATTAGCATGAAACAGGTAAGACTGAAAGACATGCAGCATGACTGCATAAACCTTTCTTAGGAAATCGGGCTAAAACTGCAAAAGATAGATTCACTAGTGCATTCAACAGGTGCTGTCCTGGCAAAAGAAAGCTCTCCTTTGGCAGTCTTGTCGCAGAAGACTATGTAGGGGATATCCAGGCCCCAAGTGTGAGCTGTCAGCACAGGAAAGCTGGCCATGTGTGCTACCTTTTGCACTGAGGACACATTTCCATCCAGCTCAGGAAGAAAGGCAAACTCTCATTCAACAGAAGGAGATTTTTTTGAGTGAACAAGCTATTCAAGTCTCCAGCAGGATACCATGAGACTAATACATTGCAGCCACACACAGCAATGTCCCCACACCCTCTCTGCCTAACAGAGCTCTTCAGTAGCAGTGTGGGAGTCACAGAATGGCTAAGAATGGTCAAAAATCTACAAAATGACTGGGCATGTTTTTTCCCATGGGCTGTCGATTCACCTGCAGAGAAGCTTGATTTCTGTTTTTCTAAAACTAGGAGATTGCAGTGGGGCAGTGTCTCACTGGGAGCTCTTAAAATCACTAGCTGTTTAAGAAGAAATACTGGTTGACAAGTACTTAACGATATATTTAAGTTCAGATACACGCTTAAGTGTTGCAGACTTGAGTAGGACTGAAGCATTTGCCTGTAGCATTCTAAATTGGAGCTGAAATAATACCTGTGTTTTATATTATACACAGATTATGTGATGGAAGTGTGCAAATAGCCAAGAACGAGAAACAAGTTTTCTGTCCCAAAAGTTTTACCACTTCTTTTAAGTAAAAGAATATATACTCCTCTGCTTTACTGTTTGCAATTCAAACATTGGTAGAAGTTTGGAAGGTTGAAGCTTTCAACAGGGAAATACTTAGAAGGCCAATATAACCTATCCAAATCTTATTTTGAAAGGACTCCAGGTATGAAAAGCATGAGATGTCTATAGTGTCTAATGACATACTGAGATATTTGCAACATTAGCCATGGAAAAATGACCTTGTCTAACATAAATAGCTGGAAGAACAAAATTCTAGTTGATCCCATGTGAAAAAATAGTAGACAAGTAGTATTTAATCACAGAGGAACAGGCTTTTTATCACTGAAATTAGCAGTGTGCTTATTTTCTATGGTAATGGCTTTTCTAGAATTTGGTCTTTGGTAATAAAATTACTGTTGTTTGTTTCCTAGTGAACATGAACAGTATCTGACATCATGTAAGCCTGCTTGTTCAGCAGTTTTCCTGAGCATACATTAAAATGCTTTCTTTTAAGAGGGCCTGATCTTGAAAAGATTTATACTTTTTACACTTCTCTTTACTGTAATTAGTAATGTAATTCATTTCACTTCAGTGAAATCTAGTTAAGTTAATGGAAAAATCTTTGTAGGCTTTGCTTTAATAGAAATTTTTCTTTTTTGTGGATTATTCCAACAGAATGTAGTGCTTTAAAAGTTAACAAAGTTTTCTATAGAAATTATCTATCATACCAGCATTTAGGAGAGTTTTATAACCCTTCCATTTACTCTTTTATCTATTCAATTTGAATGTTCTTAATAGAGATTTTTTTCTGTACTGCAGAGCTATATTTTAATTTCCAATTGCATATTGTATATATCATATTCTACAAGGTTTCCCAAAGAGACTGTATCCCTATATGTTTAAATATTCATCAAAGAGGAAGGGACTGAACCGCTTTCATTGCTCTTGCTGCAAGAGCCTCTGTATGAGGCATGACAGGTCTCTCATATGGCAACATTGCCTGTGGAAATTGTCTTCCTTGGCATGCAGTGATAGCTAGTGGATTTCAGGAGGCATAGTCAGACCTTCACTTTTCTAGACTCACCAACACTGCAGATGGTCCGCTCCAGTCCTGGACTACAGTGTTGCTAAGGCTGGGACTGCTGGGAGGGAGAATCACAGGGCAGTGTCCCTTGGCCACAGCTCTGGGATTCTCTCACAGAACCTATTGCTCGTGTACAGAAAGAGGCAGTAAGACAAGACCTAGCCGAAGTGTGAGGAGATACTGAGCAGGCCACAACTGCGGGGATTTGTAGACTCCCAGCACCCTCTGTAACCTTCCTCCCCGTCCACCCCAATCCTCACTATCAGCATCTCATCTTTCAACACCTCTTAGTCTCCAGCACTGGAGCTCTGAATGGTGCTGCCAAAATACCACTCCTTGGCCTCCAAACGCTCCATCAGCCTCCCTGGGCACAGCCACACTCTTCAGTGGTGTAGGTAACAGCCTCTGCCATTTTCATTCAACTAAACCACTTCACTGCAGGCACTCAGGATCCTAATGTTCCTCTGTTAAATGTTCCTCAGTCCTGGTACACAACAGGAATCTGTATCATGGACTGCTTCTCCTCAGACATGGAAGGAAATTGATATATACAGGAAAAGAAAGCCTCTCCTCTCTTTTCTTCCTTATATTTACCTGGAGCTGGGAGCTCTCTGAGGGTTTCAGACAAGGAAAGTTGCTTTCCTCCTGGGTGGGTTTCTCTGCCTGTCCATGTTGGACATGAGCACTGTGTTAGTCTCATCTCTTTGAAGGGCTCTTTAGCACAGAAATGCAGGACATTGAGGCATTGGAAACACTAACCTGAAGCTTGCACCACAGAAGCAGTGAGATTATAGAGTATATTTTCTTATTTTAAAATAACAAAGAGGAGTTTCTCCTCACAGGGAATAGAGGGTGGGGGAAAGAAGGAGGGTGTTTAAGTGCCAGGTGACAATGTCCATCACACTGCTCAGTGATGAAGCTAAGAAGACAAAAATAGACAAAGTGACCTCATGGCTTTCGGCAGCAATGCCTACGAGACAAAAGAGAGGCTTTAAAAGGCTTGTGGAGCTGATAGCAAAGGGCTTGGACACCTCAGAGTTTTGGTTCTGCTCCAGCAGGGAACTGCTTTGCTTCTCTCTCATTGCCTCTCTGTTTATGGGGAGTTGTGAATTAAACGGGCTTTGTGACATGCCCAGCTCTCCAGGTCTGGACTCTGCCTTCTCAAGCTTGGATCAGCCTTATGCAGGTACAGATGTCTCCTCTTTTCTATTTTTTATTTTATTTTATTTTATTTTATTTTATTTTATTTTATTTTATTTCATTTCATTTCATTTCATTTCATTTCATTTCATTTCATTTTCTTTTTTTTCTTTTCTTTTCTTTTCTTTTCTTTTCTTTTCTTTTCTTTTCTTTTCTTTTCTTTTCTTTTCTTTTCTTTTCTTTTCTTTTCTTTTCTTTTCTTTTCTTTTCTTTTCTTTTCTCTTTTCTTTTCTTTTCTTTTCTTTTCTTTTCTTTTCTTTTCTTTTCTTTTCTCTTCTCTTCTCTTCTCTTCTCTTCTCTTCTCTTCTCTTCTCTTCTCTTCTCTTCTCTTCTTTTTCTTCTCCTTTCCTTTCCTCTAATTTTCCTTCTCCTCTCCTTCCCTATTCTTTTGCCTGTTCTGATTTCACTCTTGCTCTTTACCTTCAGCAAGTAATCTCAGGAAGATTTCTCTTTCCCTTTCTTCTTAAACTGTTGTGGGAGATTGTAGCTTGAATACCATGATCATTTTTCTTTTGGGAGGATCGGTATAATTATTTATGTGCTTTAGCCTTTGATGAGGAGAGTAGGAAGAAGAGAAAAGGGAGGCGAGTAGCAGGTGCCAGAGGGCCATACTTGCCAGCTGCTTCAGAGCACAGGGCAGTTCAGAGCAACTTCCTAGGGAAGTTGTGTGTGGATGCTAATGCTGAGCCAGGGCCAAGAGTTGATGGAGACATAGCCAAGACTGTCTACTGTTATATTTTCTCTGACAGTATTTGCTAGCCCAGCGTTGATGGTACTCTACCAGCTTTCATGGTACTCTGCTGCTGGAAGGGGCTGCACAGACACTCACTTTGGATGGTGTAGCTCCCTAGCTGTTAGCTCCTGATGCCAGAAATCCTCCTGTGAGTCACTCAGGGCCCCCAGTTTACATATTCTGGACTTGATTAAGATTCTGTAGTGCTGCTCTTCCTCCTTGTAAATTGAGAAGCAAAATACAAGCCAGGTGAGGTGTAGTAGCTTGTAGCAAGAATGCTTGTAGCAAGAAAGAAATAGCTCTTATTTCCTCCATTGTGAACAACCCCCAGAGACACATGCATGCAGATTTCTAAGTGGAGTGGACAGACCTTCAGGGACTGTAGCTCGTTTGCATCATGAACGGTCTTTGAGGGCAAGTCTATGACTGCCTGAAGAGCAGTAAGTCTCCACAAAAACCTGGAAACTACTTCAGTCTTGGTTCAGCAACGTGGATACATTCTGTAAGGAAAGTTTTGCAGAGAGCCTTCCCTTTGCAAGTGCAAGTACAAATAGTGAGCCATTTTTTCAGCACTGATTTTGCTGTTTCCAATTTTCTGAGTGCAAAGGGGAGGAATGGATTGTGCATCCACCTGAGGTGATCTCAAACCGCCTAAGTCCCTTTGTTGAAATCCCAAAGCAGCAGCATGTGCTATGGAATGGCTGCAAACCTTGAGAAGAGTCTTTCCTTGTAATTATCTTAAGTTTCCTGGAAGGATGACTGCTCTGCAAATCAACACCTTATTTTCAGCATGGGGTGAGAAAGGGAAGCTCTTTCTGCTGTGATTACACTGGTGCAGTATGGAATGATGACATCTGCCACAATTGTGCAGCCTAGCCATGTTTGCGGGGGCATCTGCAGCCCTCAGGAAAACTAGTATCCTTCCTAGCTAAGCTCCTTGTCCCCCACTGCAGGTAACTTTGCCACATTAGCAGATCCCCATGGAATGAATGCTCTGTGGTAAAATGGTCAGAAGTGAGGTCCCGAGGGGACTGAGCAGCTTTCATCCTCTCCTGAGCTAACACCAACCCCCAGCACTGCCTGCAGCTCTCCTCTCCTCTCCTCTCCTCTCCTCTCCTCTCCTCTCCTCTCCTCTCCTCTCCTCTCCTCTCCTCTCCTCTCCTCTCCTCTCCTCTCCTCTCCTCTCCTCTCCTCTCCTCTCCTCTCCTCTCCTCTCCTCTCCTCTCCCTTCAGCAGGGCATAATTTTGTAGCTCTTTCTGGAGAATGACAGGGTTGGACAAGGTGCTACACAGTTTTTTGACAAATTATTAGATGCAGGCAGTGAATAGATGTTTCATCTGTCCTATCATGCTGGGAAAAAGACAATGGGAGTAAGGAAAAGGATGAAATGAAAGAAATCAAATTAGGCTATGGTTTGGGTATGTTCTTTTTTTTCTGTGCAAGGTTAGCGCTGGTTTCTGTCATTTGAACACTGATTCAAAGGGTGTCCTACCTTCCTTAGGGCAGCTGAGTTTGGTTTTACTATTGAATCTTGTTCAGCCCCTGCCTTCCCTGCACGCAGGGCAGAGAACACAACGTTCCTCCCTGGGGCTTTACTGACCGCTGGGCTGGCAGAACAGGCGGAAAATGATTATCCCACACTTTCATGCCAGTGTCCCAACAGGTGTTGGCTTTTCCAAGCAAGCCTGTCTAAGTGGATTCCTTCTGGCCTGGCTGATCAGTTGTGGAGGTCTGGGATTCTTGCTCAGGAGCAAATGCTCTTCTTCCTTGCTGGGCATGGGGCACAGGTAAGGGACTGCAGCAAGGGTGAAAACATGCCTCCTGCTGTTGCAGGGTCGCCTCAGAGAGCAGTGAACAGCCCTACACACAGTGCTGCTGCAAGACACTCTGACTCTGTAGCTGGCACTGCAGGGCCCAGAGCAGGAGCAGCCTGGCTGTGCCTGCAGAGCACCTCTCCCATTGCACACATGCATGGGTGCTAACAGTAGCAGTGGCTGCTTCCCAAACTCTCAGGGCCAGAGGGATTTCTTGCTCCTGGGAATGCTCCGTATGGTAGGAGGAAGGTCTACAAAAAGCAGGGCTCCACCCTCAGGTGATAAGTAAATGGTAAAAATTCCCAGGAGCAAGGGCATGCACTGTAAAAACGCTGTGTGATACAGCCTGGGACTCTTGGCCACATGGTGCAGAAATAGGAAGTCCCAGGTCTGACCAGGAAACAGAGACCGTCTGTCAGAGTGGGGAGAGTGCCGGCCCCACACCTGCATGGACTTCTATTGTGTGTTTGCAGGGAAAGAGAAAACTGCACCTGGGTTTCTATCAGCAGTTCCTAAAGACACTGTCAGCAAAGGTAGGAAATAAAAAGAAGGGCAGGGGGTGACAGTGTGTTTCCTCGTATGGGCACTAGAATACCTATAGCCATATCACTGTCCATCTTTGTCCACCCAGCCTCTTGCTGAGCTCTGAGTTTGCCTCTTTTTGTCTCTTGCAGAGCTCCACCGCCACGAGAGCATCCAAGAGAAGAACGTGAAAGAAGCCAAAACCAAGTGCAGAACCATTGCATCCCTGCTGACGGACGCACCTAACCCCCACTCCAAGGGGGTGCTGATGTTCAAGAAGCGCAGGCAAAGGGCTAAGAAGTATACATTGGTAAGCTTTGGGAGTGTCGACGAAGACCGCTCCTACGAGGAAGAAGACGGAGTTTTTCCAACTAGTGAGTCTGAATTTGATGAGGAAGGTTTCTCTGATGCCCGAAGCCTAACTAATCACTCAGACTGGGACAACGCTTACCTGGACATTGAAAAAGCCAAGTCTGACTCTGAACAGAAGGAAGAGAAGCAAAAAGGTTTGAGTGAGGCCTCAGGTAAAGGAGCACGATTATTTGAGCAGCAGAGGGAACGGGCTGGGAAGTACACAGTCGAGAAAGTCCCATCGCAGAAGAGCCCCCAGCTTGCCCCAGCTGCCCAGCCACTCCAGGGCAAGGTGAACGGAGATATGCCTGTGCCACAGAAGGCAGACAGCCTGCCCCTCAGCATCCACCTGGAAGGTGTGCAAGTGCCCAGCAAACAGCCAGCCACCCTCCCCGCTCAGCTCCTGGCTCCCCCTAGCCCCACTTTCTTCCCGCCTCCCCCAAGCACCCCCGACCCCTTCTCTGCAAGCACAACGAGCATGTTCAACAGGTCTGCACGGCCCTTTACTCCTGGCTTTTCTGGCCAACGCCCAGCAACATCCTCTGTCATCTTCAGGCCATCTGCACCCAAAAAGCCTAGTGAAAGTCTGGGTGGGCAAAGCACAGTGGTTCCCCCTTTCTCGTCTCTAGCTCCAGGAACACCTGCCAATGCACCAGTGCCAACACACCGCAGTCCAGTCAGCTCCTCCACATCTCTGTATATTCCTGCACCAGGAAGGCCAGCACCACCACTGGAGTCGCAGCCAGGAGGGGGAGGAAGTGCTCCAGAGACTAAGCCTTCTGCCAACACTGCCCGGACATCCACCACCTCTATCTTTCTGTCAACTCCCTCAAAGCCAGGAGGGGAGGTGGCCTCCACAGCATCCCAGCCACGAGTCCCTGGAACAGCCTCTTCTTCTTTGTATATTAGTCCAGCACCATCACAGCACATGGTAAGCAGTTCCCCCATGCCAAAGCAGCCTTCTCCTGCCGTCTCACCAGCAATGCCACGACCTCCTTCTGAGCCCTTGACCTCCAGGGAGCAGAGGATTGCCGTGCCGGCTCCCCGCACAGGCATCTTGCAGGAGGCTCGCCGGCGGGGCAACAAGAAACCCATGTTCAGTAAGATTGAGGAGAAGAAGAAGAATTCACCCAACCCCGAGCTCCTGTCTCTGGTGCAGAACCTGGATGAGAAGCCAAAAGGTGACCACCCCGGGGCAGGCTTTGAGTCTGGGCCTGAGGAGGACTTCCTCAGCCTGGGTGCTGAGGCCTGCAACTTCATGCAGTCCTCTGGCCGCAAGTTCAAGACCCCACCTCCAGTGGCTCCTAAGCCTCAGCAGCAAGATGCTGGACTGGTAAATGGGGCTCAGGACATGCCTCAGCTTAAAGGCAAGGGGGCAGAGCTCTTTGCCAAACGCCAGAGCCGCATGGACAAATTTGTGGTGGAGACAACACCGAAGCCAGAGTCCAAGCCCAGGACCCCCTCTCCTTCCCCTTCTCTACCCTCATCCTGGAAATATTCACCCAACATCCGGGCTCCCCCTCCAATAGCTTACAACCCAATGCATTCCCCTTTCTATCCCCTGGCAGCCAGCAAATCTCAAGCTAGCAAAGCAGAGAGCAAAGTGAAAAAGGCACCTGTCCAGAAATCAGGGATCAAGGTCATTGATTTAATGCGCCACCAGCCCTATCAATTAAAGTCAGCCATGTTCTGTTTTGGGGATCCCCCAAGCCCCAGCATTCAGGAGTCTCCTGGTCAGCCAGCCCTGCAGGCTAGCTCATCCTTCACGGCAGCCAAGCAGGTCCCTGTGAAAACAGCCAAGACCCAGGAGATTCGTCGCTTCTCCACTCCAGCTCCCATGCCAGCCTCAAGCAGCCTGGCACCCACTGTGCTTGTGCCCCGCTCGGCCACCACGTTGGATGAGCCAGTGTGGAGAACAGAAATGGCCTCTTCTGCCCCCACTACACCGGCGCCCTTCCAGGTGGAGCTCAGCCAGACCCCTAAGCCATACCAGAGCTCCCCAGAGCCTGGTCAGACGGGCCAGAGGCCTTCCCCAAACCCAGCCTCGGCCTCTCGGTTTCAGGTGGCCAGGCCCAAATTCTCAGCAGCAAGAACGGGGATGCAGGCCAATGTGTGGAGGCCGAGCTTTGGCCATCACTGAGGCAGACACCCCTCCCATCCCGTCCGTGGCGCCGCAGAGGTAGTGCTTGTTTTGTCTTTCATGTCAGCTCAGTACATTGGGATGAGTGACACAAAATGAAGAAAAGAGAAAAAAAAAATTATGCCCCTTCTGCACCACCCTCTTCCCCAGCCTCCCCTTGGTCTCAGATGGGCAGCTTCATGGCAAGGCTTACTGACTGTGGCTACAGCAGGAGGAAGAATGTGGAGAGAGGGCACATGCATGGTACACAGAGACTGGGAGCTTGCACGCAGCAGCCAAACCCACCTCTGGAGGGGGTGAATGGCAGGGGCTGTCTCACATGAGGACATGTAGGCGGTAGTTGCTTTCCTTTCCCAAGGGCTTTGGAGTCACCCCTGAATGGAGGGAGATTGGGGGGCAAGAGCTTTCCAGGAAGAAAGGGTCAGAGGTGGGATTACAGTACAGAAGCCCTAGCTTCCCCATTAGACTGCTTTTCTCTGAGCCTGTCCATCTGTACACACGCACCTGTGTGTGCACACACACATGCACACAGCAGCACTCAGCGGGAAGTGAAAGTAGAAGTGGGTCACTTCTTGGACACTTCTCCCAGACTACCCTCTGGAGGGGCATGGGAAAGGAGGCGAGAGAGCAGAGTGAGCAGGGGTGTTTACACATGCATGCATGGGCAGCGTGCCCTGCACAGGAGGGTGGCCATGTGTGCCCGTTCGTCCAGTCACCAGGGCTAGGAGTAAACAGGAGAGTCATCCTAGCTGGTGCTAAACATGGCTATTAGGTCTGGGAGCAGTTTGCTGAAGAGGGGCATTGAATGGACTTGATGGGGCTATCACAAGCTGGAGGAACTGCAGAAGCAAGTATCAATTTTTGAGGATACACAAAGTCAAAGCTAAGCTCAGGCAGCGACTGGTTGGCGCAAGGAAGGTCCTGCAGCATTAGTCCCACTGGAACAGGATACAGATGCTTTAAGTACAAAGGCGGATTGTGTGAGAGAAGGTACAGTTGGCTTTAGAAGGAGACGGGATTGAATATGCATTTGCACATCATCTTTTTGTTTAGTTTAGGACAGAAGTGTGGCTAGATTGGCAATGGGTCATGACATAAAACTTGCTGAAAACTCTGTGATGAGCTGGAAAACAGAGCCCCTTTACAGATGCTCTCAGTGTGGAAGTGGAGGACAGGGAAACAGAAAGTCACAAGTAGAATTTCATACTAAGTGATTTAAGTATCCTTGGGGTCTATTTGGTAAGAACTGAAGTGCTCTGAGAGTCCCAGAGGATCTGCACTCTCACACACACAGAGCTCAGTTTGCTGGCGATGCTGAGGAAACAGGACTGGTT
This sequence comes from Ciconia boyciana, assembly GCF_034638445.1. Taxonomy (NCBI): domain Eukaryota; kingdom Metazoa; phylum Chordata; class Aves; order Ciconiiformes; family Ciconiidae; genus Ciconia; species Ciconia boyciana. Next base: position 43,508,071 of record NC_132941.1, read on the forward strand.
ATTCCTTGAATGTCCCAGGCTAGCCTCAGACTTAATCCCTACACTAAAGGCATACAAGAAGAAAGAATTCCCTTTCCCAAGGAAGAATTCAGGATATTAGTAGGGACTGTGCATGTGTGTGTGTATGTCATTTGTGCTCTGGTTTGCACACACCCCTGCCATTTGCTTTCCGCCTGTGCTCCCCCTTTTGCAGCAGCCGCTTTTACAGTGTGATGCCACAAGTACACCAAGAAAGCATTGCTCCTGAAGCACTGGCTCCCCAACACAACAGATGCCCCAGCTGCAGGGAAGGGGCCTGCCACCTCTTCCTGGGCAAGGGTTGCTCAGCCTTTTGCTAGACTCTCAGGAATGAGTACTGGAGGAAGGATGAGGGTCTTACAGCCCTGCTTGAGACATGTCTCCGTCTCATTAGACTTTCTCCTCTCCTTCAAGCAGAAGCCATTCTCTGACTGGACTGAGCACACACTTTGGATGTACAAAACTGTAGGTTCTGGGGAGATAAAAAGGAGTGCAAAATGGGGCTGATGCCAAGTCTGTAAGCAGTGCAGCTGCTGTGGTTTCACACTAAGTCCAAGCCAACCTTCCTTGGTGCAGCTGGAGCTTACGATATGTAGCTCTTTTCCTGAAAGCTGGGGGCTCTACTTTTTCTTGGAGGCTCTAAAGTGCTTCTCTGTGAGCACCTGGAGATTTTGCATGTGTGCTGTCCCAAAAAGAAGAAGAGGGCTGGAGAACCTAGCTAGCAGCTCTAGTCCTGGACAACCTTGGGAGGGAGAGAATGAGAGAAAAGGAAAAGTAATACACAATCCTGCCTTTGAATCCTTCACACTCTGGCTGGGCTTGTTCTGCAGGCCTGTGTTTGCAGTGCACATTCCTGGGGGCCCTGAAACATAGAATAAGCATGCTGGGGAGGGAGGAGGACAGCACTTAGGCCTCACTTGGCAGACTATCAATCAGCCATGGGAGAGGATGGAGAGAAAACCTTTGGGAATTCCTTGAGTTAATGAGCAAAGGGGTGGCTGAGCCAGAAGAGGTGCTGCATCGGGTTGTATGACATAGGAGCAGCCGACCTGAACTGATGAGGTGATTGTACGTGTTCCTGGAAAGTCCCAGAGGGGAGGTCTTAGGACAAGTCGTCACCACAGAGTTAATTCAGATCACCAGAATCCACTTAGCTCTGGTGAAGGGGAGCAGCCATGCTACAAAACCTAACTTGGACGATTGCTTTCTCACTCATCCTGTGCTGCGTTGCATTGCCAACGTTTCTGGAAAAAAATCCTGTGTGCTGTAGCAAGCTGAATCTCTGTGATTCTTCCCAAACATGGAAGGAGGAATCGTCTGCTTTTCTAGGAAAGCTGTGGGAAGGAACTCAAGGACTAGCAGTGCTCCAAAAGTTTCATCTCTAGTCTCCTTGTGGAGTGCTGTCTGTCACTGGCTAGTGGTTTTAGCCACTAGCCTTAGACAGACAAGCTAGCCCAGGTTGAAAGCATTACTGAACTCAGGTGTAGAGTGGGGTTGTGTGGACCAGAGAAAGGGTGCTCAAGATAATTCTGCAGTGAAGAAACAACCTCAGAAATTCTGAATCTTACTCCAGTGTCCCTTTCCCTCAGGCCCCTAAAGGTAAGTGCTCTCAGGGCCTGAGTGTGTTGGGAAATTCATTTTGCCACTGGAAAAAAAGAGAGGTCTGGCCTTAGTATGTAAGGGAGATTGCATGTGGTTAGTATTTCAGTGGTTCCACTCCAGATTTCTGGGAGACACTGACACAAGCCAAGGAGTGATGGCCAAACACTGTTGAATGTTACATGTCAGGACCCAAGTGAGTGGAATAATTGCATTTGGCCCATCATTTCTGATAATGTAATGGGCAGGAAATGAAAAAAAGTTAGGTCCGATTGGAGAACAAATAGTAAACGTCAGAGCAAGGCAAAGAACCAGGAGGCTGGGGATCCTGCATTTCACTTCTAACATCCTTGGTTCAAAGCAAAGCCAAAGTAGTTTGATGGATCTCAGCCCCTCCCAATCTTTTCTGGATCCTATGCTATCCTATGACACAGGACTTGATCTGCAGAAGCAGAGGGTGTTGCAGATGAGGCCTACAGTGCTTGTGGCATATCTCAAATAAGGCCTGTGGCTGCAAGTAGCATGAGATGAGAAATAGTACTGAGATGCATCTGCTAAGCTATAAGGAAGAAACCTGCACTACTGCTGGCTTCAAGCAGCTCTGCTAGTGTCTGCTCATGAAAATATTGTGGCTAACCTGTTACAGGTCACAGATGAGGTTACGAGGAATACTTTTGAACCATATAAGCTTGTCTTGAGCCTCTCTAAATTTCTAATTCCTCAGCTGTTGAACAAGCACAGACATAAACAGTTGTTTGACAAGTTTTAGCTCCCACCTGCTAAGTTATAAGCTGCAGTGGTAGGCCAAACCCCAGTGTCCCCTTGTTAAGCATTTGAAGATGCCTGCATGGGCTCTGATTTAAAACTGCCTATCATCCCTCCTCTCTAGCGTGCTGCAGCTTACACATTGCAGCTATGGCAGTTCTGGGGGTTTATCTTTACTTCAGAAGTATCAGTCCTTTCCCTCTGAATATATGGGAACACTTGCCAGAGATAACCTCAAGATCCTGCAGCAGCTGGGAGGAAGAATCTCAGAAGAGACTGGTGTGATGAGGAGTCACAGATCACCAGACATGAGCACAGTGCAAGCCAAGATTGTCCCTCGGAAATAATATGCTCCCTTTCTGCTATAATATCCAGCATCCCCTACCAGACCCCCTTCCTAGAAGAGACTTGTCAGTGCTCTGAAAATGGGAGCCCAGCAGCAATGCTCTGTCTGGTGGAAGATGTGACCCCAGAAGAAGAACGGAGTTGGCATCTTTGTTTATGGAAATACTTTTTTCCTTTGCTGTTTTGTCTTTTTTTTTTTCCAATTTACAGTCACTTTCTATTTGTTTGTGCAGAAGAATAAACTTGTGATATGCACTTTACATGTGGCATTTTGTCACCTTCTTTGCTTGACGCCCAGGAGGAACTGCCATGTGTACAGCACATGCAGGTAGCACTACCAACAAACTACTAAGGCCAAGAGAATATAAGGAGTCCAAAAAAGGATGGGCTATCTCAGCAATAAAAACACCTAAGTTGGACTTAAAGCCCCTATACATTAAAAAAGCCCCATGCAAGCAAAAACTGAAGTGAGATCCAAAACTTTGGTACTATAGGCTATAAAACACTCACTTTCTGAGAGGGTGAAGAAATTTATGGGCCAGCCCCAGCTGGCCTGCCCCAGCCCTGCCCCTCAGCCTGCTCTAACCTAAACCCTACCCTCTGCTTGTAAATCTGGTATCAATGGAAGTTTGTCAGCTCTGGTAAATCCAAATATAAACTCACATTGAACAATTCAACTTAATATTAACCAAGAGATCAGAAAACCAAATCAGTCTGAAAACCAAATATATCCCATTGTATCCTCAGGCGCCAAGCCTAATCCTAACTCAATTAATGTTAGTCTACTCAATTTCTGGGTCCTGAGGAGTTCATTGCATTCAGTTTAGGACAAGTGTTAGCAAGTCGCCTTTCCCAGATGCGTGTCACTCACAGACAGCAATTCCTGAGCACTGCAGGAGACGCTGGGGTCAGCTGTAGGATTAGACTGCAGACTCTGGACACTTGTCCAGGTATCATTTTGTGGATGTTTTTCTGATTAATTGCAAGGAGGGGTCCCTTATGCAGTGGTCTGGAGGTGAGTCTTGGGACTATCCAGCATATTTCTGATTGATGAACAGGAAATGCACAAAGGGGCAGTGATGTTTGCTGATGCCAAACCTGAGCTTCTGTCCAACCAGAAGCACAGCTCCCAAAGAAATAAGTCTACAGATGCACAGGCTGCAGATTAGGACTGCATCTTGTTTTGCTTAATAAAGCTGACATAGTAGGATTATGAGCTACTCCAGATGGTTTGACACATCAGTTGCTGTGTCCAGGGCTCTGATTAAATTCCCTGTTAATCTCTACAACCTTCTCAAGTGAGAGTCATTTCTTCTCACAGCAGATCATGTCAGGAGCCAGACAAACAGACTTTCAAAGGTGGAACGGGAGCCAGCCCTGAGGTTACTGGCCCAAAGCAAAGCCGAAGGATTACTGAACAGCTATGCAGCATGCTCGGGATGAACTTGGACTTCAGTGCACTACCCAGAGAGTAGTTTAAAACCAGAAGATAGTAGGGTGCCTAGTGGGGATATCTACCCCCAAAAATCATACCCGATGGAAGGAGAAGTGTCCAGCAAAGAGCACAGCAGGGCAAGTATGTGGCCTGTAGGAAGAATAAGGGTATTCCCAGGCAGTTCAGACCTATAGCCTCAACGGCCACTAGATGTTGCCACTGTTCTTCTCTCAGTTAGGGTTTTGGCATTCACCTGATGTGGTGTTAAGTCTGGAGGATTTAAAATCTTAGGAAATCCTTTCTTCCTAATCTGTCCTCTTTTGGCGTTCACATACGGTGTTGCTCAGTCCCACGTACCAGAGAAGGCCAGCCTCATACCAGGGAGTTCTGGCAACAAGAGGCTTGCTGCAGCTTGGAGGGGATTCCTGGGTGGTAGCACGTGGGGCACGCAGGCAAACAGGCTGCCCAGCAAGTAACACACCATGGGCATGCCAGCTATTTCAACACACACTCCAGCTCTGTGATCAAATCCTACATATTTCTGTCCCTGTCCTACATCTCATCATGCACTTAGTGGCAGGAGGGAGCCTGGCATTAACTGTGTAGTGCTACAAACTACTGACAAGTCTTCCTGATGTCTGTGTAAAAGTGGAAGAGATTAAGCATATATGGAATATTTTAAAATAACAAATATTATATATGTTGTATTTCAAAATAAAAAACAGCCAGAAAAAAAAGCCAAATCAAGAGTTTTGCAACTTTTTTTTGGAACAGATTGAATCATGTTGAAATCCACTGCTTATGAATACTTTCAGCACAGATCAGTCCTGGGCTCCAGGGAAAAAGGGGAGCAGGGTCAAGGTTTAATTCTCTATCTTTGGAAAAGTAAAATGGTGACGGCCATTTGCCAGACTGATGCTGTTTGCCAGATTTCCACATGATCAAATTGTGCTCAGGAGACAGCCCTGCTGATGACACCTGTCTTAGCTACTGCTTATGTCCATCTAGCACTGTGTAACGAGGCAGATATCATCTGCTGCTCTTGAAATGATTTTGCAGACATCAACAATTTGAAGTTAGACCATTTGAAATTAGGTGCACAAGAATGCAGTGCAAAAATATATTAATTTTTAAGATACAAGTCCGAGAAAGCAAAGCTATGTGCAGGCTGTTCCTATATGGCCACTTAAGCAAAGGGTATATTTGGAAAGAGGGAGGTCATCACAGTGAGATACAGACAGTTCCTTGTATGATTAAAAACTCCTCCCTGGAGTGCTGAAATGTCCTACAGGCAGCACATGTACTACCCCGCTGACCTAAGTGGAAACTCCATGTACTCAAGCAAAGATCGAATTTAGCCACCAAACCTCACCACACTGCAGGTAACACCCCCCCCCCCAACCAAAACTAAAACAGCTCATCAAGCAAGGTTTGTAATGATTTAAAACCTTGAGCATTGACTAGCATGAGTGGGTAAGAGCCCTACATAACTTCTTATCTATGCTAAGTTCATTGTATTACTTATGGCAGAGATATCAGATTGGTACAATATTGCCAGTGGAAAAAGCCACTGAGCTGCTGAACCTGGCACCATGGCAGGGCACAAGTGAAGTCTCTGCTAGACCCACCATTGACCTTTCTAGACTAGTGAACCAGACATTTCTATCTCTCAGGAAAAACTGCATAGAGAGGAGAAAGGAGCAGGATTTAGTTCTCAGCCTGGTAACTGAAAATGGAGACATATAACTTTATTTGAAGGTAGAGTAGGAGGTGAGAATCTCAGTTAAAGATGTGCCTTGATGCATAAGTGTCAGACGCAAGACTGCTTTATCCAAATCGCCCTATAAATCCTGGTGCCATACTAATAGGATAAATCCTCTCTTAGATTCCTTCTGGGTTCAAGGCTCTGGCTCTGTGCAGTACACTCCAGCTGCACTCTTAGGTCCTGTGTCTCACCCGGTGTATGTATATATGCACATGCAGATGAAAATAGCCTCTGGAGGATCAGGGTTGCAAGCACAGAATGGGACTTCACATAGCACTGAATGAGGGCTATGGATCATCTTTCAAAGTGGAGGTGGCCAAAGTCTCTTCAGAATTTGAGCCTGATGACAGCCACAGACATGAGAGCACTGAAAAACCTGGACAAGAGGGTGGTCTAAACCTTGGATTTTGCTACTGGAGTTTCTGAGGAGTCCTTGGTCTCTTAGGGTCATTGGAACCTAAATACTACCCACCAGCATCTAGGGAATAAAGGAATCTCCTCATTTGATCATTTCAGCTTCCAGATACTATTTCTGAGCCCTGGATAAAGATCCTGCCCTGTACTCTCTACTCCTAGCTTACTTTCCTTCATATGCTTCCTCAGCCTGTCTCATTTCCAGTTCCTCACCACCCTGCGTACTTCTCACACGAGACCTTGACTTGGCGTACAAATGCTTTGTTCCCATCAGACCATGGTTCCCATCAGTCCTTGAAGCTGGACTTCGAGGTCCTTGGCCTCTTATCTCTTATATTCTAACCCTGCTTGCCTCTTGCTCTTTGGGCTGGGGATCCACAGAGGAGTCTTGTCTCCTGGAGTTGGCTCACCCTGAATTGCTGTCAGTGCCTTGTTCCTGGTCCTAATGCTGGGCACGCCTGCTCATATCCTGAGTGAGAACCTCACACACCATGCTAGACATGCCTTCCCTTCATCTCCTTGCCATTGCTTTTCCCTAGTCTCTCTTGAGTTTTATAAGAGGGCTCACATCTGTTTCCTGCTCACCTCCAATTACCATCTAGCCATGGGGCACTCTCCTCCCTTCCAGCCTGCTCAGCTCTGCTCTTCCCTGCAGCTGCCTGCTGGAGCAGCTCTGAACCCCTGGGGTGAGAGGAAGCAGAGGAGCAGCAGGTCATGCTCGTGGCAGGGAAGAGCAACCACATACTTCCCTGCTACATCATCTTTTGGAGCTACACCATGCCTCAAAATCCAGCAGGTTTCCACATGATATCCATCTGGCCCAAACTGTTCCCCTAAGGTGTAATTTGTGCTCAGGAAGGCACAGGAGATGACTGGAGAAATAATACAGCAGCTGTAAATTGGTCTGAAAACAGCTGTTGGAAGTAGAGAGGAGGCAGAGTTTAGCATCACTCTAGTGACTGCAAGAAGGTGCCATATAGTGGTAGCTACATTTCTCAGCTTCCCACACCATAATATAAATCACATTCATTTCTTAGATGATTATCAAAATTGAGCTAGAAACTTCTTAAAATTAAGAGGTAACTGTACCTCATGCCTTTGGGAACGGAGAGGCAAAGGACTGCTGATTTTAAGCAACATAGCAGCACATTGATAAATGCACTTGATAAATAGGGTTTAGAATGCAGGGAACCTGAATAGGATAGCAGCATCTCAAAGAGCACAACTGGACTTCACAGAAGGCACTGGCCACTCTGGGCAAACGCCCAGCATGGTGCTAAACCAATCCAAGATAAATAAATGTGGTGAAAAAATAGTCCTCTTTGTACAACCTGCAGTGAGCAGGCTTGGCCAACACCAAGAGACCTGCTCTCCTGTGGCCAGCTGCACTTGTGCAGAGTGGGTGTGAATTGTGGACAGATGGTCAGTTGCGATAGTAGTATTTGACACCCTCCAGCTTTGTGCGGATGTAAATGCCTTCACCAGATGTGAAGCTCTGTGATGGTGCCCAGAGCAGGCAGTGGGTGTTTACAGTTCAATTGTGCTATCCCCTACACCTGTTTTCCACTGGCACAGCTCCGGGGAGTTACTCTCAGACCACCGGCATGGGAGTGTGGGGGCAGGATCATTCTGGTGTATCTGCTGGGCTCAGTGAAGGACGCAGCACTCTGTTGGATAGTGGGAAACTTACAGCATGGTGTTACAGTGGATACAAATGAGGGAGAATAAGAGCTGTGCTATAGGCACAATGTGAGGTACACATAGTGGTTATATGGATGCAAGAGAGAGGAAAATGGGAAACTCTAGCCCGGGAGATTGCCATACATGCCCTGACTCCAAGCAGAGTATAAAGGCTGATTATTGCCCATAGGTATGTTACAGCACTCTTGCACAGGATCTTCCAAACAGTACTGGGGGTTAACGCTTTGTGCTTTCAACCCACTTATCATACTGGGAAGTTTTATATGCATTTGGTGCAAGCAAAAACAACTCTGCAAAATCTAGGAAAAAGGGCAAGTGACTGTCTCCTGATGTTTCTTTGTATCAGCTTTGCTTGCAATTGTCTGTGCAGTTGATTTTCTACTACAATCACAGCTGTGTTTGAGGGTTTTTTTCCCCCACTAGACTCTAGGTTTATTCAGTGGACAACTTGATTTTGATCCAATGTGAAATAGGAAGACAATGTTTTCTGTAGGATTTCTGCTTTACATAGAAGCTGAAAGGTATGTGCATCTTTGAGTAATCCAATAAAATGAGATATGTTCCCTTCATCCTAGAACCAGCACCCAGCTGGGTATGGGGGAAAAACAGGGAGAGCAGGAGCTAAAGAAGGGGAGTCATTTGCATGTACAAAGCTGTACTAAATGCAGGCAATCAACCCTATTTCTGTCATGAATCAGGAAATTAGTTTCCATGCTATTTGATTCTGCTGCGTTTCCCATACACATTAACACAGCTACTTCCTAGAACTCTGTAAATAGCTTTCTAGACTTTGTGGTTTTCCTACTACTTCTTGCTTCATGCATACAATTATTTTTCTTCTGTGCTTTCTGACGTATTATATGAATGCCTGGCATTTTAGGAATTATGTATGAGAACCTAGAGGACACTGGGTTGAATGATGGAGTGAGGAGGGGGCAGAAGGAGGGTGTAAAATAGAGCAAGACCCAAGAGAGCTTTTGAGTCATTACTGACAAACAGGATACTGAGAAGGGTTTATGAATTGCATTAAAATGCAACAGGAGGAAGAAGGGGAGCGGCATGTTATTTTGAACAGAGAGGAGGAAGAAGTGGGGCACCTGTGGAGTGCCTGGTCTTCCGGGGAACACAGGCAGTGACTGCAAGAGGCCTGAGGAGCAACCTTTTCCTTTCGCCTCTCCTCGGGGCTGGCGGCGGTGCTATCTGAGACTCTGCCCTCTGGGCCGTTGGCTATTAATAACCGCAGGATGCCTGTGCGAGCAGCCTTCAGGAGTCAAATTCACAGCACTTCGCATCAGCACTTTGTGCTGGGCAGAGCTTGCCTGCGCCCAGGCACCCTGGGTGAGCGGGGCTGCTGGACAAGCCTCCCCAGCAGCACCCAGAGAGAGGCTGGGAGGAAGCAGCCCACTGCCGAGCTCTGGGGCAGGCGTGTGAGCTGGTCTGAGCCTGGCACTGCAAGCCTGAGGTGAGTTGACCGGGCAGCAAAATAGCTTAGAGCAGGTGCTGGAGAGGGTAAAGACTGGTTTGGTTTGCAGCAAAACCAAGGAAATGACTGCTGCAAAGACTGATGCAGAAAAGGATGGAGGAATTGAACTAAGGGATAGAGCTCAGGGGAGAAAAGGATAATTGTGGCCCTGGCTTTATGTGTGGGATAGTGGGGAGGATGGGGACTGAGGCTCCAGCAGCCTCCCAGCAGTGGGGTGGCTGACAGAGCAGTAGTCCCAGTGTAGCTCTGGACCCTGTCCATAGTGAAAGACTGCTGCCCCTTTCCTTACACTAGACCAATTGCATGCAGCAGGTTTTCCACTCCCCAATCCTGCTGGATTAGTAAAGGAGGACAGCAGAATGGGATGGACTTGCCCTTGCTGCTCCTTGGGAATAGGTGTTCTAGCTGAGCACAGTTCCCCACCAGGGCCAGCCCTTTCTGCTTTACCCCAGGGAGCCCATGTTTGGGGCATACAGATGATTTCCCTCTGTTTTGCCAGTCTTATGACCCATCAGATGGGCCATAACCTTCCACCCCCCCACCCCCGCCTCCTGGCAGCATTGCCCCTTTCCTGTCAAGCAGGGCCTGCTTCTTTTATATAGCCAAGCAGATGTCCATCTGCTCGAGGAGAATGTGCAGTGCGTGCTTTATGGCTGCACCTGCTCACGCTTGCTTTGGGAATACACCAGGATGGGCTCTTTTATGATGTGAACTACATAGGCAGCATCTCAGTAAAAAGAAAAGCTTGGAAATCTGAAAGAAAAACTAATCCACAAGAGTATCTGCCAATGTGATTGGAGCTGGTTTGCTGTGGCTGGGCTTCTTTTAGCAGTTATCATCACCTCATCACATGAAAATTATGTTGCAAAAAGAGCAATGGTGGAATGAAAGTGCAAAATACATAGGCAATAAAAATGTCTTGATCACAACAAGGGCAGTGTACAAACTCCTAGAGCCAGCTGTTTGCTTGCTAGTTTTAAAATATAACTCACAGTTCAATGTCTTCAGTTCTGAAATTTTAAGCAACTGAAGTGCAAAGAAGCACAAGGACAGAGATGGCTAGTTATTGTCTGCTATTGCTAAAGCCAATGGGTCTTTGCTCATTTTTCTTTGTATTGTATTGTATTAGGTGAGGATCTGTCCCCCTATATGCTGTTGTTTGGGCATGGACAGTGCTGAAGTGAAGGCAAGACATTTGCCATACTTACATTATGTGTGATAACCCCCAAGAAGGACTCTGAGAAGCTGCCTGAAGTGGAATTGCTGAGATTTCTCCTAATTTTCCCTGACTTTGCAGTACAGACTTCTCATTCTATCTGGGGACAGAGATGGGGAACACTGTACCAGAAGAAATCTCCCTCTTCCCCTCCTCCCCCCTCCAAAATGATATGTGATAAGATCAATACATAAGATACAGGTGCAAGTGACCTCCAACAACTTGGGCGAACAACTTTAACAAGTTTGCCTGTGCCTTCTTCCTCCAGCCCTTCTGTAACAAAACAGTAGCAGTCATAAAAGACAGAATTACTTAGGGTTTTGATTTGTTTCTTTTTTTTTTTCAGAACTTGCAGTCTAGTGGTTTTCTGAATACCAATTCTAATTCTAATAGGACTATCTAAATATCCAAACCAAACTTGCACATTATTCAAAACGCTCCCGAATAACTCATGGACAGACCCAAAATCTTTATACAAAAATATATATTACCATCTAATGGTAACTGCATGGTATTATAATATGATATGATAGAGCAAATTTTCAAACTGATGCTCTGTTACTGCAGCACAAGATGGTAACAGAGCACCACTGTGGTACACATGGGTGCTGGGAGACTGCCATGTTGCAATTAAAATGCCTATTTTGGATGACAATGCTATATGGCACCCTGGCAATGCTTCTGCTGTGATCTGCTGCCATATTTTGGGTCATAATGCTAAGTCTCCAGAGAACACCACAATGGCCTACTGATGATATTCTGTATGGGACGATACCATTCACTAGCTCCTTCATGTGGAAGGGGTGGAAAAGAACCTGCGTGTAAAATGAAGGCTGTGTATCTCTTAACTGTAGATGGCAACTAAAAGAGAGGCAAGAAATATCTTTCCAGTGTTTCATTCTCCATTTCCTTGTGTGTTTAGAGCAAAGCAGAGAACCCTCTGTGGGAATGCCCCTTGCAGGGACTCCTGCTCCTGTTAAAAGGAAAAAGTCCACTAAACTCATTGGGAAGCTGACACACGAAGGTAAGATATGCAGAACTGCACGTGTGAGAATTGTTTGGATTTCCACCTGAATTTCAGCCTTTAAAACTTCACACCCTGTATGACTGAACTCCCAGAGCAAGACATGCAGTGAACATACCAGGAGGCAGAGCCACAAATATTACTAAAGCTCAGCCTTCAATCACATCACATTTTCTAATTTACTGTTCAAAAGCATTGCACACACACTCAGGTTAAATGTTGACCTAGGTTACACTTTGTAAACCCATATTCTCCTGCAGCATTAATTTGGATGTATGCCAGTGTGAATGGAAAGCGAACATGATCTTTTACAGGTATGAATATTGCAGTGCCTAGTTATATTCTATGTTGTTCTCTCTCTCATAACCTTTGTCTCTAACTTGTTTTTCCTGTATGTGAGAGAACTCCTTTGATTCCAGAACTCATTAGTTGAAAAAGTCAAAGTCTCTTAGAGGGGGGTAATACAGCAGGAAGAATATAACTTGGGACACTTTTCTTTCTACAGAATACCTGTGTATTGAGTAGGGTGACTTTTAATTTACTGCGATATCCTTATCTTCTCTTTACTTTTGACAGCATGGGGAAGGTTTTTAGAGGTTTTGAAAAGTAATAATTCAGTGCTGTCCCTTTCTTCAGCCCCCCAAAAGGGCTGTAGAAACTTCTTTGCTAGGGTACAAGTATATATTTTTCTGTTTGTCCCTAATATTTTATTCAAGTAAACAAGTAAGTAAAAATCCAATTTTCAGTTAAAGGGCATTTCCTCCTCTGCTATGAAATAGTGCTATATAAAATTGGCTTGCTAAAAAAAAATAAATAATTTCTTCAGAGAATGTCTAATAAAATGAATGGTCTTATACCAATTTTATACCAGTTTAAGGGTGGAAATTCATTCTCTGTTGTAAATGAGATGTAAAAGTGGATAAGTGGTCTTAACCTTGCTTAATACAGAAAAAAGAAAGCCTAGGAAAAGTTGCTTGTTTCTGAATGAAAAGCTTTAACTGCATTTCTGCAAGATTTTTACACTGAAAATGTTTGAATCCATTGCTTTGATGGAGAATTGGTGGTAGCAAATTAAATGGAAAAGGACTTATCGAGTAACCAGTGTACTGAGACTTGAAGAGAACTTCAACTACTTTTCCCTTTAAAAATTCTCCTTAAAACAAATAAACAAAAAGATATAATAACATTGAATCTTGCCATGGCTTCAGGATAATGTTTAAACCAAAGCACACCAGAGTTGTCTTTATTTATTATGTCAGCCCAATCTGAACAGCTGACTGCCACTCATCTAATTCCAGAGGAGGGGAGGCGAGTGCAGGGCAGTAACCAGACAAGGCAGTAGTGCATCTTGAGGCAGTACTAAGAAATCCTGCTGCTCTGACTGAGGTGCTTCAGATGTGGGACACGTGCATCTAGCTCCACCCTTATGCAACTCTTCTCTGTGCAGATTTGCCTTGATTGCAATCCAGAGTAAATTCCACTGATCTATATCCAAAGAGTCATCAATGTAAAAATTTGGTGCATAGGTTATTTCCTAAAAACTTAATTTAGAAGATAATTTGGCTGCTTTGAAGTCACTACTGATGCTGGGAATCAATGAACAAAAGACTTGGACCAGAGCACTTACTAAAGCGTCCCATTTCATATGTTTTGTAGTCATGCCACAAGAAGTGTCCAAGCTGAACCTGGGGAAGAAGATCAGCATCCCCAGAGATGTGATGCTAGAAGAGCTTTCTCTCCTCACGAACAAAGGATCCAAGATGTTCAAATTACGTCAGCTGAGGGTGGAGAAGTTCATTTATGAGAATAACCCTGATGCCTTCACCGACAATTCTGTGGTAGGTCAGAGATTAAAACTAAAAAGCTGCTCCATACACCCAGGGGAAACAGGAATGGAGCATGCCCAAGCTCTCCTCTATCTGTGTGTGCATGGGCTGGGGGGGATCTACGAGCAAAGAAGTGCAGGAAAAAGCCAAAATTATATAAACACACAAGTTTTATTCCCTTTCAACAGCAGCATTAGTTTTCTTTGGCAAATACTTGGTACCACACATGCAGAAGCATGAGAAAATTCAGTTCTGAGTGACGAGGGAGGACTGCATGTTTGGCAGGTGTTCAGAGCTGCGCAGGGCAGGACTAATGGTTTTTGTACCCATTCCATTTCTCCTTTGCAAGATGGAAATGATCCATGCAGGTCTGACTTCAGGTCCAGTAGGTGCAGTGCTATTTTTAGGCTAGGATACACTTTTATCCTTCCTGCTGGGCAGAGTCCTCTGGTCATTTCTGCAAGAAATTCCATAAATGAAAATTCAGACAGAAATCTCTAACCTGACACTGCAGTATCTTCACTTTATTTGCTAGAAGCTACGTTTGTTGTCTTCTAAAGTATTTTCCTGTCAGATATGGTGTATAAATTAAGACATTCTTTTTTTTCCCTTTCCCATGAGTTAGTACTGTTATTTAATCTTTGAACTTCTCTCTACAGTTAGTTGCCTGATGTAAAGTCTTCTGAAGATACTTAAACTTTTACAAATGAAACTCTCCTTTCACATGATTGCCAGCAGTTCAGTAAAACAAATAGAAAATACTTCAGGTTCATATGCATTTTGATGTAGCATCTCCTCTTCTAATGTTCTTTAAAAATTATTTGGTGTTGTTTTATCCCTTTATGGCATCTATTTTCCAGTCCAAGGAAACTCAAGCAAAATAATAAAAGTCAAGCTGAAGAAAATGTTCTGCCAAACAAAAGCACGCTATTTTTTAGCCCTCTGATATTTTCAAAAGCAGCAATAAGTAAATCTTTGCAGTTCATTTCTAAAAATGACAATTTGGGAAGCAGGATGTGGAAAGATGCCTGAAAAAAAAAAAGTCATTAAAATTACAACAGCAGGTCAGATTACAGATCAGGGATGACAGACCAGAGATATAGCAAGCATATCTGGTGTTGTTAGACTTCAGGCAGTTTCTTCATCAATTTGTGCTTTAGGTAGTTCATCTCTTCAGTGAGCTATCTCCTAGAAAGGATGTGAGAATGAATGGTGTGTTGAACTTCGGACTCTTCAGATGAAAATCCTAGAGAAATGCAAGCTGTTTTTATAAATACTCAGCAATCTCAGAGCTCCTAAAACATATGAGGGCCAAGTTCACATGTCAGAATCTGCTGCAGTGAGGAAGAGTGAGAAAATAATAAGGTGAGGGAGTAAAAAGGCTGAAGTCCAAACTTTCAAATATTTGAGGGTGTCACTTAAGGGTGTCCAGTCAGAGAAATACAAAGCGAATGAGTTGTGACAAACTGACTCAAAACTGGACATGCACAGAGTCCCTCTACGACTGACATTACAAAGGCTGATGACAATCGCTTCTTTTTTGTTAGCTGTTTTTCGTACTTTGTTTATTCATCCACGCCTGATATTCACTCCATACCCTTTCTGTAGCAAATCTCTCCCTCTATTCTGTAAGAACACCCCTGCTCCCAAGCTCTTTGAGGAAGGCTGTAAGATACTGTGCTGTGGATAAATGTATTTGGGGGTTAGACAAGACCCTAACAAGCCTAGGATTTTCTTCATGGCTTTGCTGTATGAGAACAATCGCATGGTCTCCAAACAGCAGCGGGTACTCTGCTTCAAAATCCTCCATGATTCACTTTCAGGGCTATCTTTTCTCCACATTCATGGTACAGATAACAAATCTCCATTGGTCAGTGCAGGAAGACTTCAGTCTGCCCTACAGCCCTCGCTCGGGGCCAGCTTAGCAGGATCACAAACGTAATTGTTACCATTTGCTGGCTGCCCTGTGCGCTCTGTGCAAGGACTCTGCCAGGCTGCATCCACTGCCTCCGTGGATAACTATTCTCATCACCACAGCCGGCACGAGTTAGCACCTTTGCTGGCAGTCAGAGCAGTGAGAAGAAAAGCTGAGCGGTTGCAGCAACTGAGCCATCCTCTTGGAGAGCTAGTTGCTCTTGGGCAGGTAAAGGCAACAGGTCTGTGACCTCACTGTTATATTCCAAACCATCAGGACAATGCCTGACCTTGGGACCAAATAACTTTCAGCAAAAAGCCCTTTTGATTGCAATATTTGATTAGCTTTTTGTTCCTTTCCGTTCTTGCTCCTGGCTCTGCTGAAAGGCGGATGCAGAAAAGAAGGCTTAAACAAAAGGGAACTGTGGGAGGAAGATAATGGCAAAGTAAAGAATTCCTACTGCTACTTCCAGTTGCTTCCCCCTCCCAGTTAATTTTCATGTCCTTTGCTCCCCATCCCAAATAAGTCCTTGTGTCTTTAAGGCTGTGGGACAGTGAAAGGATTTAAAGCTAGTCATGTGTTTTCTGCTTTTATATCATAGATTTCCTAACTGTCTTAGAATATTCTCAGGACACACTTAGCAAAGCAGGGCAAGAAAGGTCTGGAATGGAGTACAGATTGTTTCTTTCCCCCAGAAAAAGTTTAACAGCAAGGTAATGTAATATAAAAACACACAAAGAGAAAGGTTATTAAAAATAAATCCAAACCATATAAGGGGTCCCAGAATAGCCTGTGCTGTAGCCATAAACCTTCCACACAAGGGAGAAGATCTCAGCAGTCACGTGTCATCGATCCACCCTCCTGCTTCTCTCCTCCTCCTTCTCCTCCAGCCAAACAACCACACTGGACAATCAGATCATTCTTCTTACTTCTAGTGGAGAAAACATATATATTGTGTGTGCGTGAATGTTAGACAGCTCCATGCAAAATTGAGAACCTGCCAGTCTCTTGATCACTGCTGTGGCTCCACCCATCGAGTTAAAGGCAAATGGTAGCTAAACCCACAGTCAAAAGGACTGACCATTCCCAACATGAGCAAAATGAAATGCACTACCTACTGCATAGCTGTTTTCGACAATACTGTGACCCTCTTCTCTTGCAAATATACAGTACAAGGGGATGTTTTTAGGGAGGGCTGAGTTTGACACTTTTAGCACACTGATATCCTGCCAAACAGGGAGAGTTCACGTGACATCCTCCTTGTTTGGTGCTGTGCTGGAGAAGCTGGGGTCTGCTGAGCCGTCTAGTAAATCAGAAGAAGGATTTATTCTCCTCACCCCAGGCTGTGCCACCCTGTCGCAGGAACTGTGGTTCTCTCCATGTCTCAGAGAATATTATCAACCTCACTGTGGAGCTGCAAGATGCAGTTTACTGTTGACTAAAGACAATGATGAAATCCTATCTTGCTATGTGCTCTATTACTGTAGCATCTGACCAACTATAGCATGAAGGAAATTACTACATTTATTTTTTAATGGTGAAACTCAACCATGAGGTAGATTAACGAATCACCCATAATCATAGGGAGGGTCTCAGTCTTATCTCTGGGTCTCCTAAATCCCACTTCACTGTTCAGCAATTAATAGATCAGCCGCTCACAGACCTTTTCTCCACTTCATAATGCTAAATTTATTTGGCCTCAAGCACATCAAGATCATGTGAAACTATGTTTCTTAGCCTTACAGCCCCACTCATTATTGCCCTAACTCCTCTCAAGGTCCCACCTCCGCTTTGGGAACCTCTGTGTAAGACCTTCCTGCTATCATCAAGTGGAAACTGAGAACAAAACCATAGTTATGCTTTTTGGGTGTTGCTGTTATGCTGTTTTTCTTCCAGTGAGGATCCTTAAAAATAGCCTTTCTGCTAGTCAAAACCTGTGGCTTGATTTGGGTTACATGCAGCAGACAGTTTATAGAAAGACTTGATTTGCCTCTTCCCCCCGCCCCCTTTTCTGCTTTACCTACCAGATCTTAAATTAAAACCATTGGGAAGGTGGAATAACCAATATCTGAGTAGACAATTATCAGCAGTAGTACATCAAAAAAACCCAGACCCACAAACAAAAAAACGCACCTTGATACATTCTCAGACTCACCCACAAGTTAAATGCCGTTTCCACATCTTGGCAATGCTTGTATGAAAACAAGCTGAACATGTGTTGGCAAGTAATTTCTGCTGAAATTCAAGTCAAGAGGTCTCTTCAGATAAGCTAAGACACCAAATGTGAAACAAAACATAAGAAGTGAAAAAGGGTTAAAGAATTGGATTACCGTTCTTCTGGATAATGGCAGGAGTTACCTGTATTTTGCTGCTGAACAAGAAGCCAGAGGAGTAAGCAGAGGTGGCAGGAAGAGAACGGAAGTGGTTATGTTACAACGCCAAAAGTGGTGCTTCACAGTAGACAGAAGTACACAAACAACCTGCCTCAGATCTTACATGTTAAATAGCCAGACATGATACAGTGTGTGAAGGAAAGCATAAGGACAGAGGAACAGAGATGTTATCATGCAGCTACTTGGTTTAATGCACAAATATGCACTGATGGCTCTCTTTGCCCCTTAATGTACTTAGAAGAATGCCAATCAAGATCACTGGAGGTAGGGTTAAAGCAAAAATGTTAGGAAAAACATTCTTTCTAGGAAGTCTGTTCTGCAGGGAATATTCAACCTCTTGAACAAACGTTACAGGATAACTGCAAGCTGAGATATGAGAGAGTCTCAGGTTATAACCTAAGTGGAACAAGCCAGCTGACACGTAACTTTTATAACAAAATGAGCCTTGCTGTGCTGGAGTTGTATTGGTGCAGAAGACCTGGAGGTCCCAACTACACCCAAAGCTGTATAAGAGTGAACATGAAATCTGATGCCTTCTTACTCCAGAAGTGACTGGTGTGGAAACAGCAGAATGACAGAGAGGAAGAGCCTTTTATTTTCCACAGAAGTTTTTTGGAGCACTGTGAGAAAACTTTGGACTGAAATTCTGAAACTATTTCTTTCATCCACAAAGAAAATATGGCAAGGGCGATATAAAACATACAAATAAAATATAAGTAATTTTGGGTAGTATTAGATAAAAATTCCCATTATTTAGATGGGTAAATTCAGGCATAGAGGCAAAAAATAATTTGCCTAAGATTAAACAGCAAGTCAGAAGCAGACCTGGAAATAGAAAGCAGGAGCTCAATCCACTGAACTGTGCCTCTGGGGGAGCATGTTTAAAAAAAAATTAGCTTAAGACACTTTAACAGCTGAGGTTACTTTTTACTTTCATCCTTTTTTTTAAAGTGAATCATAGGTTTAAGGCTATGCAACTCCAAATTAAGGACTGAGGCATACACTTTGATAAAAACAGTAGGCAGTCTATGAGACTCTCCAAGTGTCTGAATTTTAAATCTCCCATCCCACCATAAGGAGCATTTGAGTGGCTGCCACTGAGAGGACGCAGTCACAGTAACTTCAGAAGTGTTAGTAACCACATAGGCATCAAACCTTTGGGAAGCTCTTTATCAGTGAGGTGGAAATAGAAACACATTTGGTGGCCTCAATCATTCTCTTTAGGGCACAGCAAGGAGCTGACGGGGAGCACACAGTGTCTCCTCCTGGGGACTGCCTGCAGTGACGTCAGGGCCTTGAGATACTTGGAGATCTCAGCTCCATTAGTTGGATCATCTTTCCTTATCTATTTTTCATGAGACACATGCAGTAGCTCTAGAGAATTCAGAATTCATCCATCTAGGCACTCAGCCTGCAGGATCAGGCTCTTGCCGGCACTAAGGACTTCAAAGACATGAGCTCAATTTGTTTAGCCAACCCAGAGGACTACACATCACATGAACTTGCTACAATTGTTCTCTTGTTAGAGTGGATTTAGGGACACCCAGGGACTGATAACATTCACTACCTCCAGCAATGCACAGACAGGGCAGACCCTACCACAGACGGACTGTGTGATCTGGCCCCAGAGCCAACAGGAAAAGGTTATCAGCCTTCTCAGTTGGCACTCCTGGGCTTCTCTCCTGTGACTTCTACCAACAGGGTCAATCAACCCTAACTGAGAGGTTAGGGTTGTGATGTGATGTGAATAGGTTGTGATGTGAATAGGCATATACGTAAAAGCTCCATATCCTGTTAGCAGTGGCCCAAGACACGCATTTCCCTCAAGTGTAAGCTGTATTTCACTCCGAACACCCTGACTAGAGGCACACTGTAAGCACCGGAGACAAAGTTGCACCTACCCAGCTTTGACTATGTCAAGACTCCTGCTTGAGGCTGCCATTCCTGAGCTCCGCTTTCTTGGAACGAGCTCATTTGAATCCACCGAGGTTCAAGATTTCAAAAAGATTAATTTGCCTTTGCCTCCTGTTATAGAAAAAGAAGATTCTCCTATTAATTTGAGCTTAGACAATCTATTGTGGTGGCCAAAACTAAAGAAAATTATATTTTTATTCTAGCAGGTGAGTAGACTGGGGTAATTGCATGGAAAATGGGTCTTTCCTATCTGAATGGAGATGTCTGCTGAACACAGGATGTTTTCCCAGAGGGTCTGTGAAGAATCATGAACTAGCCTGAGACCAATCAAACTAATTTCATTTGCAGCTAAATAAGATTTAGGTGTGGCTTTCCTGAGGCAGACCTTGCGTTTTAGAGAAACTTCACTCCTGCTTAGTGATAATACTGCAATTTAAAATAACACCAGATGACAATGATGCCCCTTCCTGGTCACGTCAAATATTGCTGTGCACAAAATCAAATCAGCCCTTTTTACTGTAGCTCATGTTATGCTGATGTTTGGTGACCTTTTTTTTTGCAGGCAAGTGCATGTAAGTAACCAGAGGAAAAGAGAAATAAGCTTAATTCTCAGGAAGGGCACACAGCATGGGTGAAACTTGAAGGAAAACAGATGCAAATCCTGTTTTGAAATTACTGAGCAAATCAGTAGAAGCATTAACCTTGCATATATAGTAACGTTTTGAGAATAACCCCATTCTGACCCCTAGTCCTCAAAACCCCCTTTTTTCAGTTTGCCTTTTTACAGCTACATAGCTCCCACGCATAATTGAACAGATTGCCCTCCTAGCTCCTGTGTACAGCTTAATGCTCACAATCCTCTCCCTTCTCAGTGCTTCCTGACATTCAGGGGAACATTATCTCCTCTGTTCCTAAAAAGGGAATTCCCTACAGCTAGGAGAAGGACAGACAGTCCCTAAAGGCCCTGGGGGCACCAGCTCTGCCACTTCAGCCTGCAGCTGGCTGCCTGCCTGGGTTGCAGCCTGGTGACCTGCTGTGAAACCCTGGACACTGTTGCTGGAGACACAGGGAGCGGAGGGTTAGATAATTCTGCCTTGAGCCTTGTGGGGTTTTCACTTCTCATCTATTTTTAGCTGACCGAACAGCTGGCCTTGGAAGCCTGTTTACAGCCTGGAAAGCTTCTTTTTGCTAAACTGTACTAGGTGTAAGAGCCCTGAGAAAGCCTTAACCCTTTGAGAGCCAGCCCTGAGGTTGGCACTCTTGTCTCCCATTGACTGCCTGAGATTAATTTATACTAGCAGAATTGCAGCATGAGGAACCACAGATTCATTCAGTTTCAGCTGTATTTGTTACATCTTTGCACATCTATAGCCTGTCCCCTAGTCCAACAGGAAAGACTGTATGTGATACATAACCCAAGTTACTTGTATTATAGAGCTGTGTGGGCCGTAATACACAAGAGATATGTTTTTATATCTGACAGGAGTCAAGCTTTGATCTCACAACCAATACACAAATCATTTTTCTGAACATCATATATCAGTTTCTGTTCCACAGAAGTATTTATTAAAATTGCTGTGTGCGAAGACAGGACCTTGTGCTGGCACCACAGAGTCTATAAGTCCTGCACGGACTGTTTGCTCTTTCACTATGTACTGCAGGGATTGTGCCTTCTAGCCTGGACTGGGGAGAGTGGACGGCCTGGACAGTAAGACCAACTTGATTTTACTGACAGATACAGCTTGCTTTCTTGCCTTGTTGCTGGTTAGATTTGGTTCATTAATGCACATATTGCTACAAACAAAACTCTTCCTTTTTGTCATTTTCCTCTTGTGGTCTCCAGGAAGTCTTTCATGTTTTCCCAGGCTGCTACTTCTTCAGTCTTTCTCAATGTGTAAATACCCCTCCCCATGCAGACCTTCATATATATAGAAAACAGACATACAGGCTTTTATGTTGTCAAAGGTACCCTGTTGTTCTGGTGCCCTGTAACACTTAGCTCCCGTACTGTAATCGAGCTGACTTTGCTGGGCTATCTTAACTTTGACATGAAAACACTTCCTATTTCTTGTCCAGCTTGCTTTCCTACAGGTTAGCCAATGTATCTCTGTCTGGAGCTTCACCTGCTCTGGCAAAAGCTGTATTTCCCTTCCCTTCCTCCTGTATTCCATTCTGATCACTGCTGGGGACAATACGCAGATCCCTCTCTTCTCACCTTGATCATATAAAATGACTATGAGGTGTCCATCAAAAGGTGTGCTTCCATTGCCCTTGCTGCTGTTCTATAACTGCTCCTATACTGAATACAGAGAATAACTCACATGAACTGGTTTTGTAACAGATACAAAACTGGTCAGATCACAGCAACTTGGGAGTTCATGTTCTGGGACCCAACCCTGCAAATGTGAATGGACCATATCCTGTAACAGGGATTCCTACTCTCTTTTCTCCTGCCCTAGGATCACTTTCAGAAGTTCATCCCACCAGGAGGGCATTATGGGGAAGATGCTCATGGCTATGCCCACGGGCGGATGGTAGGAGGAGTGACAGCTGGGCAGCATGGCTCCAGTAAGCAGCAGTATCCCGCTGTTCCTCCTAGGCCTGGAAGCAAAGGAGGCCCTGGGAACAGTGAAGGGCAGCGTGAGGGGCAATTGGCTGGAACTGGTGGAGAAGGAGGAGATGGTACTGAGAAAGGCAAGTATCTCTCTGCAAGAACAGGAAATAGCTAAAGCTATCAGAGCTTGTGCCAACCTTACTCTTAGGGACAAGTAAATTAATTTGACTAAAACCTGAATTCTTCCAAACTAAGTTCCATTGCAAAGTCTACGAAAGTTGAACTGCCTTTAGCTTGATAGTTTTGTTTGCACGCTTCTGTGTTGCTCAGTCATGGGCAAGAAGCAGAAATACCTGCATTGGCTGGACCAAAGAAGTGATGGGAAACTTAACCACTGGGCTCCTAAGGTTGATACAGCAGTATGCCAGTAAGGCATACTCTTTCCTTTCAAGGGTTTCACACTGACTGCTACTGGAGAGAGTAGTATTAGCTCTTTAGCTCAGCAGTCTGACCTGACACATCAGTCTTGAGTATACCAGCCCTGATTTCAAATCAAAGTTTTCACCTAAACAAACAGCACTTCTTGGATAATCTTCAGAAAGGAACAGCAATATTTCAAAAAGTTATCCGGTAATCACCACTGGTCTACTGAAGCAATATCTTTACGAGTAAAAGTATTTTTCATTTAATTTAGTCCTTGCTTCATTTTATCCTCTGTTTGCTTTGGCCAGAAACCTCTAGAACCAAATCCCTTGTATGAAAATCAGCAGGTGAAATCATTATTTTAACAGTCCCTATGGGATTTTACAACAAAAAGCAAATTTGCTTGGGAATGAGGAACCACTGTCCTAAGTGACCAAATGAGTGACCTGTAAAATCCAAGGTTTTTCATTTACCTTCTGGAAGAATGTGCATTTTATATCAAAATCACCTTGTACATTTCTGGGCACCCCTGTGAAAAAGTAATTTTTGTAGACTCTCTGTCTTCTTATAGGAGATTTTTCTCCATTGTTATCCTATTTCTGTGTGCAGGGAGAAGGAGGATTAACATCATCCCATAGCTTTTACTGCAGAGATGGATCCCAATTGCTTTTATTTTTCAACCCTAGCAATCAATTTACTTCTAAACGACTTAGTTTAAGTCCTTCACACAGAAAGAGGGGGGTAGTTGTTTTTATTTTTTTAATGAAAGTGAGATTCTTGTACATATCTGCAATTCTCTGAAACCAGGAAAGCCCAGGATTTGGCAAGGTTTGAAGAAAATAAGCTAGACAAAGAAGGAGGTGTGATAAAGAAGAAAGTTTCAGAGAAGAGTCATAGTCTTCATTCTTTGCTACTTACTTCATAAGGGTTTATGTTTTCTACACAAACTATAGCACCATGAACGCACCAGAATGTCTAACTCCATTAACCTATTATTCCCATCTGCCCTAATCAAGCTAAGCAGAAGTCATTGCTCAGGAGTTTTAAGGTTTCTGAAGGATGAGAATCTTAAAAGTGTGCTACGTATCAATACAGAACCAATGCTTTTATTAGCAAAGTGGTATTATACACAACTGGAAGAAAAAAGAAAAAAAAAAGAAAAAAGAGGCACACAGAATGAAAACCCTTGTCTAAGCTCATTTGCTTAATGGAGCAGACAGAAGCTAACCTAAAATTTCTGGCAATCAAGTATCTGACTCAACAGCAAAGTGCAGCTTTGTCATTGACAGGATTTTAACTTCCAGAGAGATACCCCATCATATTTTCAAACTGCTTTTAGCCATCCTGAGTGGTTTGAGCCAGGCTTGTCTCTAACATCCTGGCTCAGGAGGGGAAAAATATGAATGTCTGTTCATGTAATCACAAAGAAAATGCCAACTTATAAAAACACTGAGACAAGGGAAATGGTAATTTTAGAACATTCAAGAATAGACCACCGAGGAAGACATTAGTAACGATGGTTGTGGGTTGCCAAGACCCTGAAATATGATGGGTAAAGGTTTTTGGTCAGTTAGAGCCAACTTCAAAGTTTGAGTCTACTTTTGGAGTTTACAGTCAGGGCTTGCTTTGTTGCATCTGATGACAATGATGGGGTTTATGTGGAGGGATTATATCTGCTATGATCAGACAGGGAAGAGAGAAGTAAATTATGAAATTATATAGCCTTTTCCCTTGTATAAAGCTTTCCCCAAGGTAGTGAAAGAGATTATGGGGTAAGGATATTGGTTCTTGGGGTAAGAGGTTTCTATTTGAGCAACCAGAAAGAACAATGAAAAATTAGCTTTCAAGTATATGCTCTAATGCAAATTCCTGGATGCATGGCTCTTAGACTGTGGTACATCTGCTTTTGTGGATAAGGACAGAAGTGGCGTATGACAGTCTTTTTTAAGAGAAATGAACCATAAAATCTCAGACTTGATCTAGAAATTAGAGAAATCTGGAAACAAAGCTGGTGTCTCAACTTCAATAGCAGAATACAGAAAGGCAATGTATTTAGAGTAAGTGTCATCTAACTAGAGTGTTTTACCTTCCTCTGTTTACAGATGGAAAGTCAGGAGGCAAAAAAATCACTGTATTTAAAACTTACATCTCCCCCTGGGAACGAGCAATGGGTATCAGCCCCGAGGACAAAAGTCAGTTCACCATTGACTTACTGTCATATAGTCCCAAAGCTGATTTCCCCCATTACAAGTCTTTTAACCGGTAAGTCTTCTTGGATATTCAATTCAGTTTATTTAGCACGAGGAAACACAATAACCCTGGCCATAGCCCTCCTGTCTTGTGCAATGTAAATAAGTTTAAGTTGCATGTCATGTTGCTTAGCACAGTCTCCTGTGGATGAAACGTTTGGAGGCCTACAAACAGAAGATACATTAAGAGCTAGAGATTTTAATTCAGCTTATGGACAGAAAACCTACACAGCAGGATAAGAGGACTTTAATCCTATTTTCCTTTCTTTCTCGCCCCATTTGACCAGGGAGATTTAGCTTGCCACTGTTTATTACTGCAGCCATTTAAAGTTCAAGAGTTCAGGAAAAATACTCACGATCAGAAGCCATGTACTTCACAGTACTTCAGATAAGAATCAAGATCTTCCTGCTGCTTCTGATAAGAACTGAAAGTTTTACAAATATTTCTAGGGCAGCAACAATTTTCTGTTAACCTCTCTACATAATTTTGCCACCCACTTCCATAGCCTCAGCACATCAGTACCCAGGACAAACCCAAATCCTGCTTATTTCTGCAATAATGAAGGACGTTCACAGGAGGGGGGGGAATGTGTTTTAAATCTTTTTTAGTACATAGGCAATGGATACATTTATGTTCTTGGGAAAGATTTATTGGCCAGTCAACTGCAACAGTGGTAAAATCATATTACAATCTCAATAACTTTGATTATTGATTTTCTAAATCCCATTGTTTACCTATGGTCTGTTAGCTAACTCCATGTATTCTCCTATGCCAGAACTGCCATGCCGTACGGGGGTTATGAGAAAGCAGCCAAACGGATGACCTTCAAAGTGCCTCAGTTTGATATTTGCCCTTTGCTTCCAGAATCTCTCATGATATATAATCAAAATTTCAGCAACAGACCCTCCTTCAACAGAACCCCAATACCTTGGATGCCTTCAGGAGACTCCTCCGAGTACCACACTGAGGTCAATGTGCCAAGGAGTGGTGAAACAGAAGAGCTGTAAATCCCAACTGCGAAGGCCTTCCTTTTTTCTCAGCCCTTTCTATTTGCAAGTTGATAGCAAGCGGCTGAAAAATGCAACTCTAGTTCTGTCAGCCCTTCCTTTCTTTTGCCCTTAGCCCAGAAAAGTTCCTAGCAGGTTCTAAACTTATCTTCGCTGTGGTGTTAATCCATATCAGAAACAGTTTGAGGGAAAGGAGCTTTTTTATTCACCAGGGCATAAAAGGACAAAACTAGGAAGTGTTTCTCTGTTTAGCAATGCTAAATGCTGCCTGTCTGCTCCATAATAAATCTGTTTTGTCATATATTAACGAGTAATAAAACACCAAGAGGGAAAAAAGCCTTTGTTTTCTCTTTAAAAAATGCTGTTGAATCAATTTCGGGATTAACAATAACAAAAGTTTCAATCTCACAACAAGACTTGGAAGAAAGATCAGGGAATGATGGGGATGGTCATAAGACAGGTATACATGAAGGTGGCTTGGATAAATACTGCAAAACTGATGGTGAAGAATGACGACTTTGAGAGGAAATGATACGGGTAATCATAACAGCATCAGAGATAAAATAGCAAGTCAGCCTGTCAGCGTAACAGACAGATTAAAGTATTTCACTGTCACCTAAGATTCCCCAGTTCTCCAGAGTATAAAATAGGTGACAGCTTAAGCAAGTTTTTGTTCACACAGAGAGACCAATAAGGCAATAGGTCGGGAAGGAACAGAGGCACACCCAAGTGAGATGACTTCCCCATAGTTAGAGAGCAAGAAAGAAAAAGCTTTTAACTACAACAGAAGTAATTTGACACCCGCCACACTGCATTATTTATTCAAATACACAGCATCAAAGTCTACTCCATTTCTTGTAACAGTTTCATCAATGCCACACATATAGGAAGAAAGGCAGGCACTGTGGAAATCCAATAAAGAACTTTATTTTTCTACATGAAATACCTTCTGTTTCATGAACATTTGTACTCTGACACATAACATACAAGACTGCTGTTTCACTACCATACCCTAGCTCAGCCTGCATGGAGACTGATTTGGAATTCTCTGTCCTGGTGCCTTCTTTAGATCACTTCCTCTTATAAACAGGTCTTAGGGGGACAGCTTCCATTGAAGTACTTTTAATTTAGGAGTTTTCCCTCCTTGTCTAGAAATCCCTGCAACCATATATTTGATTTTTATTCTGTTTGGATAGTTATGAGCTTTGTTATACTCCTCTAAAACGCTACTGCCAGGGGTACCCTGAGATCTCTTAAAAACTGTGCTAATAATAACAAGCTGCAGAAGTAATGAATGAGTAGTTTCCTAACCTTTCTGCTGAAACGGCTAAAGAACATTTATTATACGGCCTATTAAATGATTAAGAAGTATCCATAACTCAGTTCTGTGACTAAACTCAAAAACATGAAGGTGGTACCTTGATCTTCTGAAGAACATTTCAACAAAAATGAAAAAGGTTGTCTTTTTTGACATGTTCCTACAAAGTATTTGAAGTTTGAGTTGAAAACAAATCCTCAGAAAAACTTGTTTTGTTTCTTTGGATAAAATGGATCCAGGAATTAGTTGAAAAGACATTTCCCACATTGATTTCCTTTTTTAATGCCTACATAAATACATGCAAATTTCACTAGTGAAAGACATTTAAATGGGAAATTCTCACATTCTACTAAACTATTAGTTTATCTGTATTTGATCTCTGTCTAGAGATAAGGTTGCTGTGGGTTTTCCAACATTTTTAATCAATCTAGCTTTTCCAATTGCATTGTAATTGAGGGGGAGAGATTTCTTTCCCAGTTTGAAAACTATTCTAACTATATTACAAGAATCCAGGCTGCAAAGAGAATGCCAGAAGTTCAGAAAGACAAAGGAAATTTCAGAGAAAACTAGGTGACACTAAGCAAAATATTTTCCCGCCAAATACGCCATTTATTGCCTCCCCTTTTCTGACAGGGATTTTAGACTCTTGCAATACAGAATTACATGATTTTTTAAAGTGAAATACATTCTGCTTTCATGGTAAATATGTCAGGAGCAGCAGAAACAAGACAGTTTGGTACCTGGATGTCATGGTCTATTTTCAGTAGCAGGTGTTCCAGATCACAGGCTAGTTAGACACGTCAAGGTGCAGAGAGGGCTGGCTGCTCTGAGGAGGGGTGAGCCCCAGGCAAGCCCAGCACAGGCAGTGCCTTCACCAACCAGCACACAAGCCCACCACATCTGAGATGGCAGGCAGAGCTGAGTGCTGGTGACAGGGCCCATCAATCATTCCAGACATGGTGAGGGGACAAATCGGGCACAGGGACCATTCAAGGAATCTGGTCAGGACCAAAAAGAGACAGGGTTGGACACAAGCTACACTGTGAGTCCAGAGTCCATCTAGGAGAAAGGCTAGCTCCAGCAGAGGTCTCAGGTCCACCTAGGAGACAAGAGTGCAGGCCAGCACCCCTACAACATAGCTCAGACAAGGACCACAGGCCCAGGACTGAGCTTAAATGGGGCTTCTGGGCCATAAGTGGAGTGAAGGTCCCAGGTGAGGCTGGTAAGGGCTGTTGATGCACATAGGGCAATGATATCAAAATGTCTGGGAATTCCAATATAATCACAACAATCATTTGAGCTCTACTGGAGCATTAAAAAAAAGACTAAATAAAATAGGTCCCTACACATGCAGGGAAAGGTAAGAAATACTGTGCAGAAATAGCACAGTGCTCTCTGGTGGTGTAGTTTCAAAGTTCCCACGTACAAGGAAAGCAGCATCCTCCAGCAAGTAGGGCAAAGGACTGGGTATATACCCAAAGCTCTCTCTGGTTCATAATGTACTGTTGGACAAGAGTTTTTGTCTGTGCGCTCCATTATCCCAAACCCTAAATGGGGATAAAAAGTTGCATGTGCTTGGAATTAGTATTGTATGACTGCAAATTATTAATAATATTGCTATAATTCATACTTGTAAGCTAAGAGGATCCCTCAGTTTTGGTAAATTTGCTTGATGAGGCATATGGCTCTTCTTTTGCCAGTACACTTTCAATCTCAAATCCTGTCAAGCAGGATTTATGTGCTTTTGTTTCTAGTAAAAAATGAGAAATACAACACTACACATTGTAGAACAATTTAGACAATTATTGTGTTGCTGCTTACATAGCTTAAGATACATGCTAGTTTAGTCATTACTCAAAGTAATGTTAAAAGTGAGAAAAATCAGTAATCCAAATTCTGTCTCAAAAATAATTAATTTCAGTGAAGCTTGCAGCTACTGTAATCAGGGCACAAGTTTGTCCAAAATGATCAAATATTTAAGAAGAAGTAACTGCTCCTGCTCTTTGTTTTCCTTGGGCTATGATGTAGACTCAGGGGAATCGCCTATGTCAGAGAATTATTTATATTGGGAATAAGAGGATTTTATAAGATTTAATTACAGTGGATTTCCCCCACATACTAAAAGCTACAGAATGAAAACTCAGTCATCTGCTTGTAAGCAGGATCATCACAGTTAGAGATAAAAAAGACCTAACAAATTATTGAGCCCATCCTCTTGTAAAGGCAGGCTACAGTTCCCTCATAGAGGATGTACTGGATATTAAGCTTATATTCCATGGAACAGCAGTCAAAAATCCATTTAATAAAGAAGGGCTGGCCCATGAAAAACAGATTGGATAGAATTTTGTGACATTCAGAAAGAAAGTTGTTATATTTTTAATTATTTACAGTGTTATTTTTAGGAATATTACTTTACAGTTTCCAAGCTCTGAAATGTTTCTCACGTGTAAGTCAACTTGTATGATAAAGAGCCCAAGCCATACTGAAAATGCATAAAAAATAGTGCCCATGTTTTAATGTAAAAGAAAGGTGTTCATAAGGTATTATCCATAAATATGGACTCATATGTTTTAAAATCTTGCCTGAAGTTATAGCTGATGGCATAAATATTCAGCAGGTAGTAGCACAGTTGGTATGCTTCTCTGTGTTGTGCAGAAAATCTTCCATTTGACTGCAATGTATTCCCTAATCAAAGGGTTTGCATCTCATAATTGTCTCTCTTGTGAGCAGCTTGCCATTACTGATGATGATGATATAATTCATACAACTAACATCTGGGAATTACTTTTGATGTTGTTATTGACAGAGCATTTAGAGGAGATGGTTTTGTCATTAGGCTTAGTGACTCTCTGAAATAACATTTGGAACAGTTTCAAGCTGTTAGGAGGATATGGGCTTTGTCTTGTTTGACTTTTTTTTTAAATCATACTGTGAATACATAAAATGTATTTACCTCTCTTATACAAGATGGCAGGCACCAGACAGCCAAGAGCCTGAACACGATCGTTCTGTTATGGAGCAAAGAGGTCTGCATGCGGTCGTCCCTCCATGGGAAGCACTGACTTGTGGCCCAAGGCTTGAATATTCACTGCACTGAGGTTTTTTTCCTGCCTAGCTTGTCCGCAAGTATATGTTCTCTTTCACAGAAGACTGCCGCAGGTGCAATCATCTGGCAAACGCCCGACTTCCAAAGGGCTGTCCCTTGGCACAACAAGCTGCTGTTAGCACTTCTCTGGCAACTTATGGGGTCCACTGCTGCCCATCAGCAGCACATATGCTAATTTATCTTGAATGAGTATTAGAAAAGTTTGCAAGCCAGCCTGCTGGCTCACAGCACATTAATTCATTTATATGCAATCTCATCTATGTCCAAATCCTCAAATTGCAGGTTACAAACTAGTTTAGACAAGTTGCCTATTTTGTCTTGGAGATGTGCCTGACCAGAACCACAGATAATCAAGCAGAATTTGCAGACACATGCAGAAGCAAGATTGCACACATTTTGTGGAACCCTACAACTTTTGTGAACTGCTGAGTATGTGCGATTTGAGACACTATTAATTATATTCATGTACTAGTAAAAGTCTCTCCAGCTAATGTAATTAATGAGCAGGGCCTTTATGCTGCACCTCTTGCTCTCTATGTATTTAACACACAGTGTCATCTTCTCTCTGATTATCATCTTCTGCTAGCAGTACAGTTTACATGATGCTTTAATGAGTGCAAGTACTTGCTCAGATATATATTGTGTTAATTAACACATGTAGTAAAGGGAAGAGAACTACATAAACCACTCCGAAGCAATGCTTTTAAATGCAACCTAAACTCCAGTCAGCTTAATAAACAAATTCTCAAATATAAACTCTTCCTTTAATTTTCAATTATACATTTAGAAACATTATTCATATCAAAATTTTCAAAGCACAGTTTCCAACTTTTTTGAAGAAAACCTGCAGGCTTTCTTTTGTTTGTTTGTTTGTTTTGACCTTTTGATTAACAATAAAAACCCACAAAATGTTTTGTGCAAAGAGTTTTAATATTAAAAGTCTGGTTTTCATTTAAAGAACATTCCATCTCATGTACTTTCAGGGAGAATTGACACAAATAAATTTGCAGACAGGGATCACTACCCTTTAAGAAATAGGAAGAAGTTATAGGTATAGCTCTAGCCAGAGTTATAATGAACATTTGCCTTTCAAAAATCCACAGTGAACAAATAAATGCATCAATAAAGTGAGATTAATTTATGGTTATAAGTTCTTCTTCTAGTGCCAAACCAAAATAGTTATTCTTCTTCATTCTTCTAACAAGGATTACCAGAAACACTTATTTTTGGGAAATTTGGTCAGGGAAGGCACAACCATAATACAAAAGGCTGACAAAGGTCTCAACTCTTCCCAGGCTCAGACAAGAGCCAAGGGCAGCACCACTGTTTTACTCCAGGTTCCTGCATTTGTAGCTGGGGAGAAAAAAACATACAAGGAGGGCACTAACAGCAGTGAAAAAGGCTACCCACTAAGCAATGTTTTACTTGTGCTCCAAAACATCCCTCTACACAAAAGGGTAAATAAGGACTCTGCAGACTTCCCCTTCTTACTGCGGGAAGTTCCTGCCTTAAGCAACAATCTCTTTATACATCATTCACTGCATGGAAAACAAAGTGGCCCCTGGAAGTAGGAAGAAACAAATGAGAAACTTTCTGCTGGCCAGCCTAAGGACAACCTATGGGTCTTATCGCACAGGACCTCCCCTGCTCACAGATGCTATACAAATTCAATTACACTGCAGAGCTCTTTAGTCAAACTCCACAGTGCCTGGCTCAGATGAGTAATTACTTCCATATTCTATTATAAAACCAGCCATACTTTAATAGGCCTGAAGCTAGTGTTCAGGGCTTCATTATATCTACTATCTCTAAATGTTTCTCTTAATTATCTTTGGTCCCTAAGAGAGGCTTGAGGCCTTCCTCATTTGCTCTCTCTCCCAGTATGATTGACTTGATTCCCAAAGCAAAAGACTGAAATGGGATGGGAAGTCACAACAAGTAAACAAGTATTCTTCCAAATCCACAAACTTTTTTTGGTATTATTTTAGTGGTGTTACACACACCATATTAACAGCAGCAGCACAAACAGTATTGCAGACACCCATATATACAAACAGTATGCTTTAAGTGTTTGCTCTGGGCAGAACAAAAGGTAGTCCCAGTCCTCCAGGCATACTCTGTGCATCTGGTATACCACTGATGGTATACCTGAATTATCAGAAGCTGCTAATTCTGGCATATAGAAATACATCTTTTAGATACAGAACACTATGCATCAACTCACTCCCTTCTTGTATGTAAAAATGGAGCTCAACAACTGAATAAAAAGAACTTCCTCCACAACTTACGGAGCTGGTGGCCCTCCTCTAAGGATTGTTACAAAAGACATCTCTCAGGTTTTGGGAACACTGAAATAAAAGGGCAGAAAAGAAAGTGTATTAGCCCTCATGTCTTCATGTTTTAGTCTGAGTAATTAATTACCTTGTTTATCCAGGGTGCTAGCACTGAGATACCAACTGCTCATGGAAATGGCGGTCCCCCCAGTCATCGTCAGACTCTCTCTACGTGCATGATCCTGAATTCATAGGAAAGGACCCATTTATTTCAGTGGGCTTGAAATGTGCTTCTTGGGTATCACCAAAAATACTACTATGCCAGAGTTAATATTATTACCAGCACTCTGCACTGGTGACAGGAAAATCACATACTGCAATGTGCCGCTGATGCAGTTCAGGGAATGTGAGCTTAATATTAATTTTACACATCACCTAGTATTCAGAAAATCAAAATACAAATTTGTAAAAGATCTTATTCAAATTTTCCCAGATCCTGTGATGGTCTAATTCACGCCTGAAGTACTTGGACGGATGGTGTTGAATGTATGATGTTATGGCTCTAACCTGTGAGGAAACCCAACTCTCACATGAACTACACGTAAACTTTTGCTAGAGATGAATCTGTTGGACTGTTACCTTTAGCTCTAGTCATATCCCACAGCTATCACAGCCCATTCTTTGCAATTGTTAGAGATTATACATACTCTACAAGCACACCTATTTCTTTTCTGGCAAGAAAAAGATATTTCTATCCAGGCAGCTCTACCGAGCAAGCTCTGCTGCATCGCCTTAAGGTGCTGAACCGCGGTTAAGATGCTCCGGGCGAAAAGAAGCCTCGGCGATGCGAGCAGGGGAGCGCCCTGCGAGGCCGGGCCGGGCCCGCCCCGAGCGGCGCTTCACCCGGCGCTGCGCCGGCCCGGCCCGGCCCGCTCCGGAGCCGGCAACCACCGACCCCTGACCGCCGCCACCTCCTCAGAGTAAAGGGGTTTTCTGGCACTCAGTCAGCCCCACACATCCCTGAAATAATTCCTAGCTACGCCCTGGCTTCGGGCCGGGTCTGGGGACAGCTCTACGGGTAGCCTCCCAACGAGGGGGTTAAACACACCGGAGACCTCTCGCCCCTTCTGAGACGGGACACTGGGTTATGCCGCCTGCCCTCTGAAACTCCCCGACCCGGGAGAGGGCTGCCCTGGGCTGAGGGAATGAGAAATATCGGTAGAGGAACCGGACCAGACAAAACTTCACTGCACTGCACTGCACTGGACTGGACTGCCTGGACTCCCTCAGCCCTCTCGCGAGAGGAGGCGCCCTTCGCCGCCGGCGCGGCCCGCGGCTCTCGCGGGAAGACGGCGCCTCTCGCGAGAGGCGGTTGCCGCGGCTCCCCGTAGCTATAGCAGCGGGGGATGAGGGCGGTCGAGGGGAGGGGATGCTGTGTGTCGCGGCGGGACTCGACGCCGGCAGGTAGGGGCTCACCGCACTGCCGTCCCGGGAGGGGCTGGGGCCCGCCGCCGTCCCCCCCCTCAGCGGGGTCCCGCTGCGACTGTTCAGAGCCGTCCTGACCCTCGCGGCGCCGGGCGGCAGCGGGGCCGTGGCTCTGGCGGCGGGACGGGAGGGGTCGCTCCCCTCAGTGGCACGGGCGGGCTGGTGAGGGGCCGGGGCAGTTTGTACCGCGGTGCCGGCAGCGGCCGGGTCCCTGCGGGGCGCGGCGGGAACCCCGGATCCACCGCTCTTGGGAATACTTGAGGTTTCTTTACTCCTGTCCCGTTCCCTCAGGAAAAAAAACCCTAAACCAGCCGTTAACTGGTTGCTTGTTCCATGTGCCTGGGGACCCACGAATGACTCTCCCAGCTCTGTAAAACAGTGCATCCCCGTATGCCCGCACGGCCTGGCCTCTGCTGGTGGCAGGGCAGCCAGCCCACGCGTGGGTAGGCTGCAGCCAGCAGAGTTTCTGTACTGGGGCTCGGCCGTGGCCCCCAGGGCCTGACCTCCGGCGTAATTGTAAGTAAAGGGCCCCCTCTGCATGCCTGCAGCTGGTCAGCTTTAGAAGAGGGAAGGGGTAGCAGGTACGAGAAGAAGGGGATACCGGAGGTTAAAAAGGTCTTTTATCAGCAGGGATCTTTGAAATTAATATCACTGACATTGCGTTATGTTGGTTAATAACTCAGACGTGATCAATTGCCATTAAAAGTTAAACTTGCATAGAAGCTGTTGATTAGAAGAAGCTGCTCAGTTATATAGTATTATATTTACTATGTTGGTCCAAGGTAGGCAAAAGCATGTGCTTTTTTTTTTCCTTTCAAAAAAAAGCAGAAGCTGTTTGCTTTTCCAGGACCTGATTTTGCTTGAAACCCTTCGTTCAGTAGGAGGATTATGAGTGAGGATTTGTGAGGATTACAGTCCTAAATAGAAACCATAACAATATACACCTTCTGCTTTCAAAAAGTTGCAGACACAAAGGCTTTCTGGTCTTTCAGCTGAGTGAAATTGTTGTAAGTATTGTAGTGGCTGATCGTGTGTGTGAAAAGAATTCGAAGAGCTTTTCAGATTTCAGAACAAACTCTGAGTGTTATAATCATGGAAAAAATATGCATGTGAAATGGGAGGAAAAATAGTTGTGTAGTTTCTCATGCAGTTTGAAAGAAAGAAGTATGTACTGAAAACAAACCTCTCTAAGCTTGTGCTACTCTTCAGACTTGAAAAAGAAAATCTACGACTGAAAGGTTTTGTGCTGCAATATACTTGTCATTGAATAGCAGTTTTGGAAAACAATAGCAACATAGATAGTCTTGTGTTTGTTTCCAAGGGGAAAGAAAGTACTGCTGTGCTGAGAACTAAACTGGTGAGGTTATACATAACTTGAACATGACAGCTTTTAAAAATAATTACCAAAAATGTATTATGGGCTAAAAAAAATTTGAATAAGTCTGTTGAAATCTGTTCTCATTTAGGAAGTGGTAGAAATAATGATAATTTCACTAGACAGGATACTCTTTAAATTCTATTCCAGCACCTAATCAACAGTATATTTAATCAAGCATGCTGCATATCATTCAGACTGAATTAAATAGGAGCCTTCCCCCCCACCTGGGTGATGCCAGCCAGGAAGCCTTTTGCCACAGTGTTCTTGGGGTGGGGTGAGGGGGAAGGGTGTGCTTGATTTGTCCAGTACAGACAAACTTACTTACAGTTATCCCAGAGAATTTAGAAATTTTGCTTTCTTTATGCTAGTGACAGCTGTAAAAGCATTTCAGTTCATTTCTTTCAGTCATTGCAGGTAAAAATTATGTCAGTTCTTCTCTCTGTTCTGGGTTAACAGTCTATTTTGAGACTGTAGTCACGAGTTCATTAAAAAGGATAATGGGAATTTAAATCCTTCTTTATCCAGTCCTGGTGATGTTATTAGGCATTAAACATTCTTATGTGAATTTTCATGGAGAGTACATAGAAGAGAAAGTGTGTTTATTTCCCAGTCTGTGGAGCTTCAAAAACCTTGTTACCTAGAGGTGAAAGAATAGTAGCAGAGCTCTTAGGTGTCACATTATTGTAGTTATAGTAGGTTCTATCCACACTAATCAGAATTTAGCCTCCATTGTGTTTGAGTACTCTATAAACATACCTATATAAAGAACAGTTGTGGCTGTCCCGAATAACTTTTGGTGCAACTATGCAAAGTGCAGCAGGTGGTACAAAAAGGAAACTGAGGAAGGAGGATGAAAGAATAATAAAAAGTCATAGCTATTCTTTTTTAAAATCTGCTTACCTTACTGTCCAGAATGAATAAAAGTATAAGTCTTATAATAAACGTGCCTGTTGGCACCTGTAGAACTTATTAGTCTTTCCATTTTTCTCATGCAACCTTCTGAAATTTAAATCCCTTATACATCCTTCAGTTTCCTAACGTATGTTCCACCCACATTTATTCAAACAGTTTATTTTAATTTGTTCTCTGAAATACTCTACTTCTTGCCTTTGTCTAAACTTTGCCTTTTAATTTCTTTCTTTTCTATCAATAGTGGCTGCAGTCACCATTCCAAAGTTACTGTGTATTTCTGTCACTGAAGGTCATTCCCTAGCACAGATATGCAGTGTTTGATGGCAGAGAGGAGCAGCAAGAAATATTGTTACTGACTGTCAGGGAATTTTGATCATCTTGCATGGATATCTCTGTTGTTCCTGTTAACTGCAAGTTAAGTAATAGGCAGTCTTTAGTCTTTAAGATTTTGCCTTCATCTGTAGGCAGCCCCCTTTTCTAGGCTTGTACCCTGTGTGTGAGACTGCTAGGAGGAACCATCTCCTAGCTGCAGCCTGGATGCTTTCTAATGCAAGTGATGCAATAGATAGGTCTCTTATCGTGTCTTGACACACAAGTTCAGCATGCAGTTTATTCCTTCTTTTCTCTCTGTTATGTCACTTGATGCATGGAGTTTCCTGTTCTGTGACCTGAAGAAGTTAAAAGGTTTGGGTGGATCTCACCAACCATTGTCTAGGGGATACAGGACTAGTGTTTGGCCAAACTAGGGTATCACTT
Source organism: Ciconia boyciana (assembly GCF_034638445.1). Lineage (NCBI taxonomy): Eukaryota > Metazoa > Chordata > Aves > Ciconiiformes > Ciconiidae > Ciconia > Ciconia boyciana. The sequence continues at coordinate 43,545,346 of NC_132941.1, forward strand.
GGCTATGCTACTCTGATTTTATAGCAGTAGACTACATGCCAGCTCAATCATTCAGCTTGCTGAACTTATGTGCAATCATTCAGTTGGGAAGTTAACCTGTTGTGGCTTTCCTAAAGTTACAGTAAGTGTTCTGTTTCTGGAGTTGTTGGAAAAGGAAGGAAAAACTTCAGTATGTTATCAACACCTTAGTAAAAACCAAGGAACCGGCAAGGAAGGCAGGAGGCCCTTAGTTATTTTTTCCACACTTTCCAAGATTTGTGAGCTGTATGCATTCTGTTATAGTCTTAAATGTTAGAAGTAACGTTTCATGCTCATAGAGTATAAAACTTCCAGTAGATTTTTTTTTGTCTAGTGCCCTAAATAGGTGAAATAAAGGTGATCTTAAGGGTGCTATATTAAAACTTGGTGTCTCTATTCACTTCTATAGCAGTTATCACTTGCTAAAATGCAGAACTGTGGTACCTGCAGAGTGCTTGCTGTGGTTATTGCCAAACTATTAAGAGGCAAAGGAAGAGACTAGACTTATGGTTTTGAGGCTTAAAACCATTTTTGTTCAAATTATGAAAGCATAAGGAAAGTTATGTGCTGTTATGGACTAATCTGTACATTTTCTGTCTAACATAGCTGTGAAGAAATATTGTAAAAACATGACTTCTCTAGTATCATTCATAGTAACTTGTAAATAAATCCATTTCTGAATTAAACCCATCTGCAGGAAATAAAATTCTTATATGTTGCTGCTGCAAGTGTTGTTTAAACATTTTGGCTACAAATACATCATAACAAAATGGATATTAAATTTGATATTCATTTTATAGAACACTGTGACCATTTTCTTTAAAACCTTCAGCCTTATGAAGTGTGTCTTTGAACAAGATATCCAAAGAAATCTTTAAGCACTGTGAAATTTCAGTTTTTAAACCTGCATATTGGTGTGTCTTCTTTCTTGTCTTCTCTCTTTAGTAATAAAAAACCTGAAAGCTTTGTACAGGTACAGAGATAATTATAATTGGGTATCTGAGAGGCAGAATTAATCATTATCCACAGAATTATGTGCTGTGTTACCGGTGGCGTAATTTTCACTGTTCCTTTGGCACTCTCCCTAGGTCCTGGTCTGGAGATGGTGCCTGAGGAGGAAGAGATTACTTCTGTCTCTGTTCAATTTTTTTTGTTACTTTGCTGGGGTGAAGTTGTTTTCAAGAAGGCAAATTGTAATGGTGAATTTTGAGTATGATGGGAACTGGACTGAGCCTGACAAATCAATTTGCAAAGGCCAGAGGTGTCACGTGATAATAGCTTGCCTTCATTACCAACCAGTTTAGATTTGAACCAATGACCTAGAGGTGAAAAGCTCAGTATTGCATTACCGATCCTCTGATCTATCCATATGTTCTCTTGTTTAAAGTCCCTGTAGTCCTCTTAAACAGAACATGCAGTAAATATTGAGCATCGTTTGCACTTGTAAATACTAGAACAGTGTCCATTCCAATTGTCTGCTATGCATGAGGACACTAAAGTTAAATATAGCAACAATTTCTTACACTCCCTGGCTTTTCATGAGAAACCCTCATACAAATCCAACCATATGGCAAAACCCAGCATTATCTTAAAACCATTAACAAAGAACCTATTGCTACCATTAACTGGGAAAATGAATCCACAGGTCTAAGTAGCATACTGGGAGTTATTAATAACCTCAGGCTGCTGCTAAGAAAATGAACTTAAATGAAGTATCATTAGGATCTGAGTCATCCCACCAACACTTCTGCATGTTGTATCCAGGTTTGTATTTATCTATGGAAGCCTTTTCAGAGTATATTATCGTTATTACATGTCTACTTAGTTCTACATTGAGTATCTTCATTGTGCTCAATGCTGTAAAAAGCATAATGGAAAATTACTTCCATGGATTTCATAAAATAGATTCAACAAAATATTTGAAATACGCAGATAGAAGCGCGTAATCCATTTTCCCATTCATTCTGAAGTAAAATGTTTCTAGGCAACCTACTTATCAGGAGGAGGTCAAGAAATGTAAATACTTGTCCAAGTTATTCTCAGTTTGTCAGGCTATTAAAACAAGTTACTGTCTGCAGGTCATAGTTTCTGTGAGCTGCAGAATAATAAAATTTACATTTTATTATGTATTTGGATTGTCTTTTTATCTCCTTATACCTTCTCCTCCAATCCTTAATCCCATTCTCCTCCATAACAAGGGACAGTGCTGTGGATAGTCTGTACTGATTGACCTGCTGCCAAATCAAATATATGAGGTGAATTTTCCTGCTTGTACCTCACTAAAAGTGCAAATCGGGTCTTTTTCCTCTACCTGACCATCAATTTTCATGTAGTCTATAGTCAATTTTCTGTAGTCATAATTATTTTTGAGATCTCTATTTTTTTTTTAAATTTCAAAACGTTGGAAATCGGCCAACTGATTCAAAAGTTGTTGGAAGAAAACGGATTTTGGTCAGATGCTTCTGCAGGTAATAAAAATAATTTCCTGCCTAGTCACTAATGAAATTAAACTTATGATCATGCTGTCTGATGTATCCCTGGTCCCATTTGTTTTCTCCTCCTTTTTCAGTTACAGCATCCCACTTAGAGCAGTATCTTCCTTTTTTGCATAGCATTTCTGGTAGACAGGATGTGATCTGTATCTGTTTTGTCATTTTTTTTCCCACTCCTTTGATTGCACTGCACTCATTTCCCAGGGGTTCTGTCATTAGAAGCAAAACGTCTGAATCCTTGGGGTTTTTTTGAGAATTGGAGAAATCAGGTTTTTAAAACTCATAGATATAGATTGTGAATGTTTCCTTCTTTTGAACATCTCTCCAAGCCTGAAATGATGCCATTTTATGTTGCAGATAAGACTTCACTGAATTGTGGTTGGCTGTACAAGTGTGACAGGACATGAACCCTGGTGATCTTTTGCTTAATTATTTTGCAGTAGGCCCTGGCTTGTTACATTCTGCCATAATTGATTTGATGCATGGATTTGGTCAAGCTTGCAGTCCTTGAATTTGGAGGCTAGAAGCATGGCTTTTGGAATTACTTTCCCCTGTCGTCTTTTACAGCTGCGAAAATTCAGACAGTTAAAGCTCAGCTGCTTTCCTATCCTGTTTAAATCAGAACAGTGATTGTGGGTTTATTGTAGACAGCTATTTTTAAAATGTAGTCAGCTTACAAAATGGTATAAACACTTCTTGGCACAAAGGTAGGGTTTTTATGAGTATATAAATTGCAAATAAGCAGTAAGTAATTGCTGGTTCAAAGGTTAATAATGCTAAAGGCAGAAGCAGGTAGGATGAACTGTAATAAATAATGATCACTTATTAATGTCTTGTCTAGAATTCTTTTTTATGTCTTGTCTAGAATTCTTTTTTATGGTACAGTTTGGCTCACCAAAATTTATACAGAAGTACACACTGTATACTGTGTGTGGGGGGAACAGTTTGCGTATGAGAAGCCTGTAGGGAATCAAGGGGAAACTAGCTTTTTTTCTTTCCTGTCTGCATGGAACTTGTTTTGGCATTTTATACTCTTAAGTAAAGACCAGCTAGCTTGTTCATTTCTAATACTTGGTAAAATATAAATCAGTATTTGTAGTAGATCATGTTTGGTGCATGTAATTGTTATGTTTTTATTTTTAAAAAATGGTATGTGATTTATTACATTTTGACTTTTGAAAATAATGAATGGACTAAAAATATGTAAGAGTGATTCAGATGTGGGAGACTGTTTGAAGAGGAGGAATCTTCTGTAAGTATTTCCACAAAATGTTAAAATAAATGTATTCTGGGAAATAGTTAATCAGTAAAGTGTGTCACAACGCAGAGGATAGCAAAAGACTTTCTGATCCTCCAGCTGGTATTCCCAGTAGAATGAACTTTATAAGTGGATCAATAAACAACAGCTAATGCATCTCAGCACATCGGTACATGAGCTGTACTGTGACATGGAAACAGGTTAATGTCCTCACTAGATCTGCATGTTATTCAAGAAAATAGGTCATGGTGGGGGAAAGGGAGGGAAAATTAAAAAAAAAAAAAAAGTGATGATATACTATGCCCGTTCCCTAAAACTTTTCCATTGTACTGTACCTCAGGCATGCTAATAAATAGACAGCAAAGCTTCATAAAACTTGTGATTAGTAAACTGCAGCATTCTTTGTGATGTCTATTATGGACATTGTTATGCACAACAAATCTATGCAGTATTTATATTGTAATAGATGATATCTGGGGAGTTTATGTAAATACTTTTGAAGTATGTTAAAAAAGGCATTGCCAACAAAAACTTTAGGATCCTTTGATTGTGGATGCTTGATAGATTTTAAATATAGATTTATTTATTTTTCTCAAAGAGAACCAGGAAAGAATGCTGCAGTGTGAGCTTGGCAGTGTTGCAGGATGAACAGCAGTTTTCACTGGAAGTGCTGTTTTTAAGGTGCTCCTAATTTGTTTAAATTCTTTAAGCTACACAACTTCCACAAATTTTTCAGGGAAGCTTTTTAAAACATCATTTTAGACATTTCTCTTAAAATGCATTGTTTCAGGAGAGGATGGGCAAGGAGAGAATATAACTTTCCTGTTAGCAAAAAGGTATTTATATTATCTTCTCCTTTTAGATAGCTGTGTTTAAGACTGTAGGTTTGATATGGAAATAACCATCTTTTGAGAAGAAATACCTTCTGTTGTGCAAATGTATTTTCTTAAAGGGCTCTTCCTTTTTGGGAGAGATAGAAAGGTAGTTTAATTAATTTAGTAATGTATTTCTTCAATCAGTCCATTTACTGTTGTTAATAATTATAGCAGTCATATTCAGCAGTATAATTATGACTTAAATTAAGCTATTTACCACTTCTCCATTGTGTTTTTCTCTGTTCACTTTTTGCTTGTGATGGGTTCTCCTCTGCCTGTTTGTTATCACAGCTGCAGCCTGGAAAGGTACCTGGGTAATTCCACTGTATTCAATTCTTGCTCTGGTAAGAACCGGCAGTGTTCACAGACAGAAAGCGGTAGAGTGCTGTCGTCTCTACCAGAACAGAGAGCTTCTCAGGATTAAGGATAAAGGGTGACATTTTCAAGTTGAAGTTGCTTTTTCTGAATGTGTCACTCTGGGAACGTTTCTAGGCAGAAGCAGCAGTACTAACAAGATCATATTTTCCAGGATTATTCTGCAAAGGAATATGTGAGGTTTTGGGAGAGAAAAGGTGGAAGATGTATGACTGTTGCAGTGTCATGCCCAACTGAATTGCTTAATTCTGCTGTGAAAAGTATTACTTCAAGTATCAGTTACAAAATTATATCTCTTTTTTCCTCTGATAAGGAGTGTATGTACTGTTTGTACAGGAGTTAGGATTGATATGTCATTTATCAATAAATTTTAACCTTTGAGATATTTTATCTCATATATACATAGTAAATAAAAAAAAAAATGTAAAATTGTTTGAACAGGAATCCAAAGCCTAAAATAAGATTTCTAGTTAATCCTAAACTCTTTAAACATCTTCGGATATTTTTTAATTTGGATTTTCACAGCAGAAAACATTAAATACTGATTTGTTTTAGTATCATTTTACTTTGAATTTAGCTGTCTCTGGCAGGTCTGAAAATGGTTATGCTAGCTGTAGTGCTTCTTTCCGCATGTGTCTACCCCACCACTTTATTTTTATGGTATCAGTAAAAAAAGTGCAACAATATTCCAGTTGTTCATGGGCTTCCCTTCCTTTTCTTATTCCAGCTTGTCTGGAATTCATTTGAGTAATGACATGAATGCTGGGGGCCATATTGTTATCCAAAGATGTGAATGCATTATGAAATTCATCTTGTCTGTAATTGCGAATGGCCTTGAGTATTAATAACACTCAAATTCTGATATTTCAATAAAACAATGGAAATGCTGTTCTTGAGGAAAATCCTCAGAGTTCACAGTGGCAATTCCTTGTTTTCTACATACTAAATTTTCACTACGTCTGTGTGATGCTGGCCTATTAAGCTGATGTGGGAGTGCCAATAGGTTTCTGTTTTATATAGGACATAATAATGTCTTCATTTGTCCAGTCATACTAATGTCCTCAATTGGTTTGTGAAAATCACTCATAAATAAGCCATAGGAACTTTCATAAGGAAGCATGTGAAGTATGTTACGAATTTATGGACATAAATTAAAACAAGAGAGGTTTCATCTGGTTGTAAGGAAGACTTTTTTTTTTTTTTTCCCTCCATTAGGACAGTCATGCATTTGAATGAGAGGCTGTACAGTCTCCATCCTTAGAGGATTTCAAGACCCAACTGGATAAAGCCCTGAGCAACGTGATCTGAGCTCTTGGTCATGCTTTCAGCATGAGGTTATACTAGAGAACTCCTCTGGGGTCCTTTCTAGCCTCAGTTATTCTGTGATTCTGATTTACTTGTTGATCACACTCCTCTTCTTCAGCATTCTTTGTTCTTAACTGCATGAGCTGAGCACTTGGAGGGCTCAGTAAATTCCTTCAGGAAGAATGGCATCACATGAGACTGAAGAATTAGAGGCACCAACTCAGGAAGCAAAGGAGTGCAGAGAAATTGCTGTCCAACCTTCCTGAGACGTGTCTGAGGCTGTGGACAGATTAACTCCTGCTTTGAAGAATATTTCTGTGAAGATTTAGTATAGCTCAAGCGATTTTCCTAAGAGGACTTAACCAAACTGTGAAATTCTATGTTCTAAACTCTAATAAATTATGGAGGAACTTGACTAAGCAAACATTAATTTTTGTACAAGAAATAGAGGATTCTGACACATATTACAAAATATTCAGAACAAATTCTAGCTGTTGGTAGGATATAGCATAACTTGGATACAATGCACACAAGAAGAATTAGAGCAAGGGAGCCAGCACACACTTTCTCCTAATAAAACTGAGACAAAACTTCACACCTACCAGATGAGTTTAGCATGGCTTTTAAGCAGGAAGTTACCAAGGCACTGTATAATGTGCCTGTTGCTGAGCTTGTTGCTTCAACTAAACTTGGTTTTTTTTTTTTCTTTTTTTTTTTTGGTTACTGATATAAACAAAGACAGAAAGAGGCAAAAAATTTTGTTTAATTGCAATCAGCTGTTAAGCAGACTGAACTGCATAAATGTTTTTAAAAGAAGAGCACTGTCAATTACTTTCAGTCTTTTAGAAGAAAGAAAAGATGCATTTAGATTTAAAAAAAATCTCTTCAGGATAATTTTTTTTGAGGCTGTATAATAAAATCCTTTTGTCTTCAGGGTCAGTTATGTCATGAGAAAGGAAAAATTATAGAAACTATCATAATTTATGCCTCCATAGTATAATTAGTATAGTTTTATGAAGAGGTTAATACTTGCTTAAATTTCCAGTGGGGAGGAAGAAATCTTCTTTCTCTATCTAGTACGAATCTTTTCTTAAGGAAACTGGCCCTAGACTTAAATGAGGTCAGTTTTGTTTTAAATACCCATTTTACATTTCAGTGTTATCCTTTGGTGTTGGAGGAAGATCAAATACTTGATTTTCATTTATGTATTTTTAAAGGGAGCTCCAGGTTCAGGGCCTGACTGCCGCAGCAGAGGCGCGGGTGCTGCGTTGTGGTGTTCTGCATGGCCGCTCCAGTTTGCCAAGTTACTTTGATATGAGGTAGGTGCTGGCAATGCTTTCTAGTGTGAATGCCGAAGTGAGATCCAGCTGCTTGTTTTGGACTGCACACAGTAATAACTGAAAAGCAGTTCAAGAAATAGCTTGCCCCTCACTTCCCTCACAATGATCTTATATCTGTCCTCCCCCACAATGACTAGGCAATAAATAGAATTTTAGCACATAAATTAATGTTTGAATTTTCCTTCCTCTGCCCATTCCCATTATTTAGGGGTATAGTCATGCAATTTTAATTCTACCAACATTCTTTGTTCTTAAAAAACAAAACAAGAAACCCAACAACTACTGAATACAGAGGAGAGTGGCATCAAATGAAATGGAGGGTCTTCCATTCCCCCCTTTTTTATGAGTATTAACCTGTTTGGTTATTTTGGGTTTTTTAATTTGTGTATTTTTTCTTTGTCGGAGTGGGGAGAAGTTGCCTTAGCTGCTTACCAAAGGAATTTCTGTTGACTGATAATACTATCACATTAATGAGAAGCAGTGATGATGATTTTGAGTCTGTCAAGGACTGGTGAAGGCCAGCTCTGGGCTGCTCTAAAGAGGTTGTGGAAGAAATCTTGATCTTCAGGAGGGTGATGAACCCTCAGTCTCTTTTAATGAAAGGCAGGATTTTACCTTATCATCCATAGGTGCCCCAGCTCAGGACAGCATGAAGGCTCTCAGTTACTAGTTCTGTCTTTAATAGTGCTGTCCTTAATCCTTTATCTCATAAGCAGTTTACCTCCTCAGAAGGAAAAGAAATAGTAGCATAATGTACTCCTTGAACAAAAAGCATGTTTGCAACAGTAGCTGATATGCAGGACTTTCCATTACTCTACAGAGCATTCATCTTCTGTCCATGCACTTCTGGAAAACTATTCTTTGTGATTTTCCAATCAGCTTTCACAGAAGTTTTTATTGTTGATCTTGTAAAAACATAATAATACTAATGGAGCACTACACATATCAGTCTAGACAATGCTAATCACTTGAATTTTGGCTTTTGAAACATGGACACTTGTAACTTTCTATATCAGTAGAACTTTGTGGAAAAGCTAACAGTCAAATAGGTGTATGTGTAATTTTTTTTTTCTCCTGTCTGGGCTTTACAAAATAAATGACACACCTGCAAAGTCTAATTACTTAATAGTTCTTTCAAGTGTTCAGCGCTATTTGCAGGCTATAATTATCCAAATGACTTTAGAGAGGGAAAACAGTATGCTTCTGCCTCAATAGCATTCACTTAAATGTCTTGATTTCTGAATTTGGGGGCAGAGGGGGAAGTGTGTGTATGTGTTTGCCTGTCATCTGCATGTTCCTTGGGAAATGTAGTGCCAAATCCAGTGCCTTCCTCTAAGCTTACTTGGACTTAATGTCACAACTTGTTTATCTTCTTGCCCTATTGGCAGATTGAGATCTTTGAAATCATGGTTTTGAAAATTGCAAGTTGGACTAAGAAAACTATATCACTGCCAAAAATCCATTTGACATTTTTATAAAGAAACCTATCTTCCTGGAGGAAATACTGGCATCTTTGTGTAGTTTAAAGGCAAAATTGCTTTGAAGATTCTTTAGTCATTAGGGAAATTTTTCCTCTGTTGCACTAGGATTTTATCAATGGTGCACTAGGATTTTATCAGTGTATACTGGTACTGCAGAAATTATTTGGAATTTAGACTAGGATAGTGTAGAGCAGCATTTGTCTTCTTTTTAATGATGTCTGTTCTCCTGCTTCTACAACTGGAGTAAACTTTCTCTTGCAGACAGAATTTTCTCCCGTGAGAGAATTTCTGTGACTTTGGTGGCTGTTGCCGCCTTAGGCAGCAACCCAGGATTGGAAATACAGACATTTTTACAGCTGGAATCAGTCCTGTTTTCTTATGCTGTTTTGTGATTCACAGCCTTGTGAATCTTTTGTTCTCATTGAATGAAGTAACAGGAAAATTTGTTTGCTGGTACCTTCAGATTTCTCGATGCAGCCAGGATGCCAGCATTGAAAGCTTTGTGTTATAAATGACATAGGTTTTATATGTCACTTGACTGCGTATTTAGTTATGTTTTGATCAGAAATATAACTCTGCCTAGTAGAAAAGATAATCAGGTAGAATTGCTAGGCAAAGTATTAGCATGCATTTTTGAAATGGTGTAAATTTGCAAGATGTACTAATAAAAAGCAACAATATCTACTATGTAAGTAATTGGGAAATAAATTGATGTACTTTGCATGTTTATACTTTATGCAAGATCTACCTCTTTTATAAAGTACAATGACACTGCTCGCTTACTTAGCTTTTTAAGATCCTTTGCAGTAAGGAGAAGAAAAATACAGAGGAAAATATAGAAGAACTTGAGTTTGGTGTTTTGGTTTCAAACATTTGTGAGCCTTAGTTCTGAACTGGCTCATCACATTTGGTCTTCCTGGTCTTCTCAGTGAAAAACATGAGAGCTACTATACTGTGTTAGACTGAGAATCTGCTTAGCCCAGTTTCTCATTCTGGTGGTAATCGGTAAGGGGGTGCTCTGGCATTCTCCTCCAGCTCACGCATTTTACATTTCTCAATCTTTTAACTTTTGCTGCCCTATTATTTTCATTGGAATAATCACTTGGTTTTCAGCTTCATGGGGTTCTCTTCTCCTCCTTGCCCTCAATTTTATGGCAAGGTTGTAGATAGTCATTCTTTTAGTTTAGGCTTATACCTGTTGCTACCAGGGTTCATGTATTTGGACTTAATATCATACCTCCTTTATTGTCTTTCTGTGTTGGTAGGGTGGTAGTTGATGACAGGGAGAATGGTTAATAAAGGAAGGAACTGTACTTGGTGCCCTCTCTGGTTGCCTCATTTAAAATTTGTTCTTCAAGTCGACTTTTTCTTATTCTTTGTTCCCAACAATCAATTGGTAGGTAGGTAGTTGTCTTTGTTTTTATGGCTTTGTATTTGTTCGGTGTTGGTTTTTTGTTATGTGGTCTTTTTGTTTGGTGTGGGGTTTGTGTGTGGGTTTTTTTTTTTAATTTGTTTTGGCTTTGTTTTTTTTAGGAAGGGCTTTTGGTTAGGGTTACATGGTTTCTATTGGTCAAACCATGTCAACTGTGGCCTAAAGAAAATGCATAGAGAAAGATTATGAAAAAACAAGGCATGTCTAAGATGTGTCTTCCCTTGTTTGTTTTCTATCTTTCCGACTGTAAGTAGTTTAGGGGTATCCTGAACTGGATCTAGATGATAATCTGTAATTGCCTCTGATCTACCTGTCCGCCATTAGTAAGTCTAGTCTTTTTGAACCAAATTGTATTTTGACATAGACAACATTCTGTGGTAGGGAATTCCACAATTTATGTGATGTATAGTAAATTTGTATCTCTATATTTGTTTTTAAACCTGTTACCTCATAATTTTTTTGCTTTCCAGATTATAGTGTTGTGAAATAATGCATAATCACTTGTGATACAAAGATCTCTATTGCAGTCCCCTTGTTCCCTTCCTAACTATCTAGTCGTCTTGTCGTCTTTTGCTGTATCTTTTGCAGTTCTATCTTAATATTTCAGGGATGTGGTGGCAGGAATTATATAAAAGAGTCAAGCTTTAGACACACAATGGATTTATGCATATAAGACCTGTTAATTTTATGTGCCCCAGGAAGATCTCGGTGAAGTCTGTGTACAGGACCATGTGGTCTACAGTCCTTCATGCACACAAATTTTTTAGCACTTTTATCCAAAATGTTTGACTGCAGCTTTGCTCTTTGTGGGGGAGGTTAGCCCTTGCTGGGAGTATATTTGTGTTTAATGATCGCATTGTGTTTTATGCTATTGCACAGCTTTCTACGTTGCTTGTGGAAGGTGTTTTTAGTGAGACAGTATGTAGTCTAACTTCTGTCTTTGCCCTGGCTCTAGATTAATTCTTGCTGTGCCTAATTAAGCAGGGATAACGAACATCTGTGTCTGCAGAAGTAATAATGTTGGCAAAAGTTGTGTGTTCCCAGTAAAATATAAGCACGTTTTGAAATGGAGTTATGGACATGATCTAATTTTTTAAAATGTAATCAGTTTAAACTTTGCAGTTTCAAAGTAGCCAATTTTTAAGTTGCAAAGCTGTTGACCCATCAAAGGGGAAGTAAATATAAAGGAGAGCAGGCTGGCAGGCTCAGTTTATTGGTAAATAGTTAAGGAAGGAATATGCAGAACTTTTTTGCTTCAATAATGTCTTTAGGTTTAGCTTATCCATTCAAATAGTAACTGTTGGTGGGTTGATAGTATGGAAAAGATGATAGCACTTAAAATTTGAGAGGAATGAGAACTGGGCCACTACAGCATTAGTTTCCACAGGGTATTCATTACATCAGCCTCCATTCCAGCCGTCCCTGTCAAATTGTATGTAGCCGTTACCCAGGCTTAAATGTGTTGGAATCAGGGTCAGCTGCTTTATATGGCACCACTCCCTTGCTTGTTGTAATGGATGTCCAGAAACAAAGCTTCCTCTGACAAGGGGCTGAGGATATATTTTTTTGCTATGTAAGCAGGCAGTATTCCTTTTACTGTTTGAAATTTCAAATTAATCTAGGTCAACTCAGTTCTCAGCATGTTTTTCACCTTTTGTTTTTTTACCAGAATTCTGTTTTGAGTCTTTCAGTCTAAAGATTTCAAGAAATTTACTTTGGCATGGTATCATAAGTAGCCAGTATGGATGGGCACAGAGGCTTGGCTTGTCGGAGGATGTTAGTGTAGAACTGGGAATAGAATTTGGGTGTTCTGGCTGTTCCAGCGCTGTCACATCTCCAGCTCAGTGAGAAGAGGAACCAGATCTTGCACTGTCTGTCTTCTCACAGAAATAGTTCTAAAATCTGTTTAACTTCTTCTTGGGGGAGGGAGTTCTTGGAGGATATGCAAAGTAGCATAATGAAACTACATGACAATGAATTCTTATGAGTTAGCACATGACTTTTGCTAATGTAACTTCTGTGCATATCTATACACAAGAGAGATAAATTAGATTTAGTTCAGAAGCTCACCTGCATAGTTTAGTCTTTCTCTGGATATAGATTAATCAGCAGTAATTATTTCTTGTTATGGTTTCTGATCACATAGACAGGATGCAACTGAGCTTGCAGCTAAAACTAAACATAAACAAGCATTGTGAATACAGACTGTACTAACCATTCAAATTCTGTTAGAGAATTGTTAAACTGAATATGTATTTGGATTGAATTCCAGTGTGGTTGTGAATAGAGCATAGAAGCTAATCATGTAGCAGATAGTGAACTAGATATGAGAGAGCTCTTACTTCTTCCCAAATTTAAAGGTAATATTAGGAGTCTTGCGTCAATGTCATTTTTTGTATTGATGGAAATAGCTGTGACATATGAAGCAGCAGTGCAAATCACATCTGCAAGGTATGCCTCTTACCATGTTAATTTTTCCTAAACACATTAAGTTCTTGAGCTCTGAGCTGAAATGATTATGTTATGGGAGCTGTAGTAATTAATCTACTTCATGTAAAAGAAAATCTAACACAGTTGTTTAATATCTCTTTCAAACTATACTGAATGCCAGCCCACTTCAAATTGGCCAGTAAAATGCTATCTAATAGTGATTAGTATTAGTGTTCAATATTGTTAAGAGGATCAATAAAAAGAACAGTAACATTTGTAATATTCTTACTAGTTTCCAAAACATTAATATTTTTTAAAGTGTGCCTATAGCAAAAAGCAAACAAACAAACAACCCCCAAAAGCCCACCAGTTTAAGCCTGAATATTTGTCCTTGTAAATTACTTTGCCTCATCAGGAAAATGTGCTAAGCTGTAAATTAGTGACTGAGCAGTTGCAATGTTAAATTTTCTTTTGTTAGTATATTGTCTGAGATTTCCCTTGAGTATATATAGTTAATTCACTAGTGGTTTATACTAACATGTTTTGCTTCTCAGAGTAATTGGACTAGAAGTGCATTAGTCAGTTAATGCAGTTCAGCTGATGGTCAGTATCTTGTTAAGTCATGGTAAATCAGTGTTTTAGCCTCCTCCTTCTGTGGTGGACAAAGCAGGGTATGTCTGGAATGGTACTTTTTTTTTTTTTTTTTCTTCAAAAATAGTTAGTATTTGTACTATTAACTAGATAAAGTCAGATACTCCCCAAAAGCTAAGTATTAATTTACCATCTTAATCTACACAAGTAGTATTTTTATTCTTTTTCTTCTAATGTTAAACTTGTTAAATTTTGCTCTGCTATTTATAAAGTCTTGTCATAAAATTATATAATGTGTCAGATGAATTTTGGATAATCTTAGGGGAACTAATTGATTTTAAAGATACTTTTGCATCCTAACTATCTGTTTTTATTAATTTACAGTTGTGTTACAGTATTCTACTTCTTTTGGTCTCTGGTATTTATGGCAAGATTAAATTTTTCAATGAAGGAAAGGGCTAGAAGGCTATGAGTATGCTTAGTGTATGCAGAAGATAATGAACAGTTTTCAGTTTTATGTAATCGTATAATTCTTGTGAAAAGGAAATAAACAATTTGGATGCATGGTGAATACCCTACAATACACTTAAGAAAACTTAGGTATTAGTTATCTGGCAAAAATCAGCAGAGCTGCACTACAGCTGCTGATGTCTTTAAACTTTTTTTCTTCCTGTTCTTTGTTGCTATTTTAAAATAATGAAATCAAACATTTACATCTTAAACTGCCACATATGCATGTACTATAATAAGAGTCTATTATTATGTACTTTAATTTTGGGCAATGACAGCAAGTAACTAATATTTCTAAATGCAATGGTGCAACAATGTAGGAATGTACAGACGGGTCGCTGGTTTTGTGCACAGTGCTATCAGAGCAAATACACTGTGAGAGCCAGAGTATCCACAGGATCATCTGTGTCAGGCTTAATCCCGTTTTTTTGTCTGCAGTCTCTTATTCAGTATATGTGCATGAGCATGTGAACAAAGTACGCGCCCCGCCGCTCCCCCCCCAGCTCTAGCTGCCTAGCTGGGTGTACAGAGACAGATTTCATAATTGACACAAAAGCGACACTAACGTGCTGCAAAACGATCTGCTAATTGGTCTTCTCTAGCTGGTGTGATTGCAAGTCTGGATTGCAGAGCTCCGGTTCTGTTCGTGTCACTGTCTTATTGCAGATCTCCTCCGTATTGCCGTTGAACTAGCAATGGCCACTCCATTTAGAAGTACCCCTGTCTTCTCCCGGGGCCTTGTCTTGACCTTTCCGGGAGGGCTGCACAGCCTGCAGGCAGCACTGGAGCACCGCTGCCCGCTGAGCTGCCCTCACTGCAGTGTGCTTCTAGCTGCCAATATAGCCATGGCTCTGTAATGGGGGGTTTTTGATAGGCAGCACAATTTCGTAAGATACACTTGAAGTAAGTGCTATGAAAATATCCTCAAAACATTAGCAGAAGAGGAGTATAAGTGAGCAGCAGTTAGCACAAGAAGGAAATAAAAAGCACAGAGGACGTATAAGACGGATGGCAAATCTGGAGCAAGCCTTTTGTATGCTGGTTAGTACTTGAGTAGGTTATTTATTAGGCTGGATCTGATGAAATTCATCCTTCGACATGTTAAAGAAAAAAAAAGTAACCAAAGCTATCTCAGTACCAGTAGCTGCTAGTTGAGATGCTGGAAGACTTGAAAATGAAAAGCAGAGGTGGAGGGGAAAAGAGCCAGGAAATTATAGACTATTCCTCTCTTCCACATTTTGAACAAATTATTGCACAAAGTATAAGCCTCTGGGAAACAACAAGAACATGAGTCACAACCACCACGAATTTAGGAAGAGTAAATAGTTCCGCCAGTTTAATTTTCTTCTGTAACATGACAATAAGGCCTGTGAATTGACAAGAAAAGTATGAATGTTAATATTTTCATGTTAGTGAGTTCTTTGGCACTGTTTCATGCGATAATCTTGCAAACAAGTGAAGAAACGTGGCCTGAAAGAAACTATTGTAGAGTAGGAGCAAGACTTGTTGGATGACTGTGCCTAGTGGGTGGTTATTAATGATTGTCTGTCAAAATGAAATGGTTGTATTGAATGTGGATCTGCCACGGTCTGTTGGGTCTGTACTCATTCTGCTTCACTTCAATCTTTTTGTTAATGACCTTGATGATAGAATAGAGAGTGTACTTACAAAATTGATTCACTAAAAATGCCCCCAAAACTTGGAGGGAAGGTATATACATAGGACACAAGTTTAAGAGCACAAAACTATTTTGAGAAAATTGGGGAAATCTTAGGAGATAAATAGGGACAGATTGAAGTTCTACACTTAACAGAAATAATGAAATACACAAATACAGGGTAGGGAACAAGTAATTAGGTGACAATTCTCCAGAATTCCTGACGTTGTAAAAGGAGCAAACGTTATATCAGGAGGGAGAAAAATATGAGTATAGGCTGTAAAACATACAGAACAGTTGTCTTTTATCTATGGGTAAGTCCTCATTTGAAATGTTGCATCTGATTAGGGCAAATGCCCCAGAAAATGCAGCTCAGATGAACAGAGGCTGGGAGAAGAGTAATCAAATAGTTTGAGGTCTAGAAAATGGGGCCTAATAGGAAAGACTGAAATAATTTGAACCAGGGAGAGGAGGAAGCATGCAAGCCCCAAAAAGAGAATTGGAAGGCATAATTTTGTGTGTGTGTGTATATAGGAGGCTATTTCAAGAAGGTAGGAAGTTGTCAAGTGTAAGGCCCGTGCATGACAGGTAGGGCAAGGCAAGTGATCTTAAATTGTTGCAAAAAATGCAGATTAGGTCTTGGACCAGGGACAAAGGACCAGTTCCTGAGATAATTGATGGTTGTTTCTCATAAGGCATTTTCTTTATTTAGCTGTATTTTGAATAACAACATTATTTTAAGACTGATGAACAGTACGTATAGACTTTTTGGAATGTTACTGATTAAAAAATGAAAAGTTTGTACATGGAGACAATTTACCCTGAGACAGTATCCATCCACTAGACAAAATGATGATGCAGACAGCCTCCATATTGCCAGTCCTTCCACTTCTAATGTCCTCTAACTCAGTAGCCTTCATCTTGTTTTTGTTGGTACCTCACTACGTAAGTACTAGGTATACCATACAAGATTTTCGGCTTGCTTTTCCTACTTTATGCCCTTGACAGGCCTGTCAATAATCAACTTTTATTTCTTTCTCATTTTCATAATGACTTCAGTTGTCAGTCCAGCACTTTGGGGACTCAACATATTATTATCATAAGAAAACAAGGAGTATACTGTAGGTAATTGTTTTGTTTATAAAATCTTTCCCAATTTCCATTGTGTATTTCTCTACTGAGAAATGAGTGCAGCCTCAGTTACCTGAGGCTGTAACATGTGTTGTTAGCATACTTCGAGTCTCTACTTGCGTTGTTATACCCTAGAACATGTCTTTAATCATCGCAGTTGGAAATTACTTTGCTTAGCAATTTTAGTTTCTATTTTCTCAAAGAGAAATAAGCGATTGCATGAGTCAAAGTCAACAGCCTGTGTACAGTGTAGCCAGCCAAACCTGAATTCTGTGCCTGAGAGTAGAATTTGTCACAGCTTCAAGCACTTTTTAATGGGGCTTTTTGTTTAAGTAAATGTGAAGGAAATTCCATAATTTCAGTATTCCTTCTTTCTAATAACTTGTAAGCTGCTTCCAACTTACATTTTTGCCTTCTTTTTTTTTCTTTATTTATTTATTTATTACTTTTTTGCCATTTTGAGATGTTTATGTGAGGGAACCTGTTCTGACAGCTGGACAAGACGTGGTAAGAAGCCTTTGAATGCAGGGCAGATGTGTGATGTTGAAACTTCAGGGGTCCAACATCCTGCAGGGAAACATTCTGGTGCTTTTAAGAGGTGGAGTTTTTTTGCATATCACAGAAAGGATCAGGGTGATTTGAAAGATATGTCTGTTACTGGATTGGATATGAGGGGATGACTTGAACTCTCTCTTCTGCTAGATCACTGGTTGCTCTTATCCTACTATTTTGTTTCTTGATCCCACAGTGAATTTGGGCTAAATTCTGTAAATTCTAATGTTTGTCCTTCATCACATACCTTGCTCTCCTAGCTGGATGGTCATGTTCATATTATCTGCAAGAGAAGTTGTTGCTGACATTATTTAAATATTGATCATTAGCTTTCAAATTTCCAGGAAAATACATGTGGGAGAACATACAGGTTTGTGCTTGTTCAGGCTCTGGTCATATTTAAATGGTATTCTTTTTAACCATTGGAGCCAGAAATTCTTGCTTTTAAATTGAAAATTTAAAGCTAACTGTATGAATCTAGCAGGTGATAGAGATACTTGTAATAAATAGGAGGACCCTTACTGTAATGGAATGCAAAGTAACACAGTTTATTGCCGATGAATACTCGGTGATAAAATAATCTTTGAAAAATATGCTAAAAATGCTAAGTCTCTGAGAGAATGCCAGTAGCATGTGCCACTGGAATTGGAAGGATGAGACTACTATGTAGGAGGAATGTATAATAAAGACATACTATAGTATAGGAGTTGCAAGATGTTGCAACCTCATCAACCAGCTCTAAGCTGTATTGATGCTTCTGGGTATATGAGACAAAAACAGCATTTGGTGCAATTCAGATGATCTAGTTGAGAACGCCTGGGGTTTGAGAGTGCTGTGATGCTGCCGAGCTGAGCGCTGAGCTCATGCCAGCTCTCCAGGTTAGGGCGATAGAGCTGCTTTTCCCCTGCGTGGCAGGGTAGCAATGAAATCTACAGCAGCAGAGGGCTGTTGGTCAATGGATAATTTCATGTTGTAGCTTATCTATTGTTTTTGAAAGCCAGAAAAAGCCAGATCAGAAAACTCATGACTTTATTTTTTCTTAAAGAACTGGAATGTGGATGGCTTAAATAATTTAGTTTTTCTACCTAAGGACTTCTACCTTGCTTAGCTGCACTTGAAAAGCTACTGAGGAAGCACAGACCACCTGTCTTATTGTTCATGGTGCATCGTGTTGCACTTTCTGTGCTTGACTTAATGAAGATAACAATTAACTTACTCTTGACCAACAAAAGTTACTTTTGCCTTGCTTTATTCAGTAAAGGAAGGATGCCTCTCACCGTGGAATATGGGATTAGGCTGTTGGATGTCCTTTTAAAGTACCTAGTATTTGCCTGACTCTTTGTGCAATTACAACATTAAGAGACATAATAGAAGCTTTATTTATAAGCATAAGTTAGTGTGGTGTTATGAAGACTTTTTTAGCAGAATTACAATTCAAACTTGCAATTTGGTGATGTCTCAAAGTCTAAAGTTTTAGTAGGTTTCAGTTCTGAGGGAAGTGGAGGAAGGTCCATTCTTAACACAGCACTGGGTGCCGATACACTTCCAAAATGGGATGTGGCTCATCTTTATTGTAAGATCACTGCTTTTTGAAAATATTGGAGGTGAGTGATGTGAAAACTGAAGGCTAACAAGTCAGTCAGTCCAGTATAAAGTTTTCTTTCTTGAGCACAGACCACTGTGCTAAACTGTACTACTCTGTTACTCTTCAGCAGTATTTCAATGCAAGACGTTTTATGTGCCTAAGCATGGACTATGAGACTGATACACCCAGTAAAGTGGAGTTTGAACTGTCTCCTTGCAACACAAGTAAATGAACTTAGTCTTATGTTAGAAACTTAGTAGCTAAGTGCTCTTAAATGACACCAAATTTTTTTAGGCTACTGAGATTTGGAAAAAAAATCCAGTGGTCTTTACATAAAATAATGTTTATAAGTGATTTTGTTGAGATTTCACTTTGCAAAACAGAACAGAGCTATAATTTTAATTATTAAGTCTTAAATATTCAACACTGTCAGTGGGATAGCTATGTTGGATGGTAATATGTGTAAATATGTTGGTTTAATTTAATAGTTGGTTCTAGAGGAAGGCAACAGGAAGGCAACACAATAGTCTGGATAAGCAATAGTGCTGCAAACATGCTACAGACAATAGTTGATCTGTCAACTGTGAAGAGCCGACTTCCAGGCTCCAACTGAAGTTGCATAGCTGTCTCTGTAAGGGTGGGAGCTCAGTGATCAAAAGGGCACCAAACAGGATGGATAACAATCAACCGAGGGATTTTTTTTTTTTTTAATGTGACATTTAAATATTATTAAAATTATTTTTATTGAAGGAAAAGTATATTTGAGTGTATTTAAATTCCACATTTAATACTATCAATAATTAAGATAATCTGTTCTAAATATACTTTGAAATAAAATCCCACTGCTTGTTTGCCACTAAAATTTTAGCAAATGAGACACTGAATTGAAACTAGCACTAATGAACTGACAACCTCGCTTTTGACAGTAAGTGGTTTTTTTTAATTATAGTGTAGATACAACTGTTTTGATTGTTCCACACTGTTTCTCAGCTTAGAATGAAAGATGAAAAAACAAGTAACTTTTATCTTTTAATGTTTGAGTAATAGCCTAGAGAGCTGAGAGGATGAGATCCCCTAGTTGCTTACCATCAATATCAATTTAATTCAGATTACTCTAAAACCTTTTTTTTTAAAGTAGTTAAACAGAATAATGTCATATAACTTCCGTCCACGTGCAGTTTGAGATTAGTATGAATGTGAAATTCTATTTTAGAAAACATGCCATATCACATTCACCATTTTCTGAAAGATAGTTCTGATTATTTAGTACAGTAATCTTAGGTAACTAACCTCAATAAAGCAGAAACACAGACCTTACAAATACTCAGAAAATGAGGGGGGCAAAAAGGGTCTAAACATGAAGAAAATGTTTTTAGACGTATGAATACCTAAAAATGTCAGGAAAAAAAGAATAATCTCTATAGGGGAAAATGAGAGTTGAATGTAATTCAGGTATTTTTAAAAATGTATCTTTTAAGGTATCTTCCTTATTACCAGAGCAAGAAGCAAAATTTTGTGTATGAGGCTATAATAGATTGTGTGAAAGCATAACTCAGCCTGTTGCTATATGCAAACCAGAATGCTGTCTCATCTTCTGCTCTGAATGCTGTACTTCCAAAGGCCAACACTGTTTTTGATGAGTGCTGGTATAATTGATGGTGGAACCCATGCATAGAAACAAATAAAAAGGGGGACTTTTGCAGAATCAAATCATTGTTTGGAAATATCTGTAAAAGGTATTGTAAATTTAAATGCAATTTATTGTAAAGTAAATTATTACTGTAACGTAAAACCTTTATGATATTAGTTGGACAATGGGTGACACTTTTCTCTATCATGATTTCATCTTTGATGTCTAAAAGTAAGAGCTATCACTGAAAGCATAGATGAGAATTGGGAAAGTAAGTATCATTTGTCAATGTTTTACAGATGAGGAATTGGAGCAGGCAGAGATGAATTGATTTGCATAAAGTTGCCCTGAAAGTTGGAGGACGTGGCGATTAATCCTGGTAGTCGGTCTAGACTGGTGGCTTTATGCTAACAGTAGTGAAAGAAATAAAGTGCCTGCATGGCTGCAGCTTGAGAATTCCCAGCAACCTCCTCAAGGTTTAAGTGAGGCTGATGTGTTTTCATGACTGGGTATATGGCAATACAATGTTTTCTGTATGGATTAGATATAAATAGGAAGGATGATACAGTTATAGGAACTAGCGTGTTTCTGTTCAAATTTGTTTCTTGAATAGAAGTGTTAGTGTTTGTAGTTTCCGTTTAATTCTTCTCTCTTCCACATTTAATGTTATTTGCCCAGCTGAGTGGAAGTGATGCAGATACTGATTTAAAGGTCTCTTGTCCTCCAGCACATTTCCTTTGTAGAGAGTGTCACTGAGCAGGGTTAAGAGGACAATTGGTTTTGATTAGGGAAGAGGATACTGATAACAGTTTGATTTGTCCTCGTTACATTTTGAGTGGGTCTCATTTGCCAGGCATTGATGGAACAAACTAAATGGTTATCAGTTTTGTGCTATGTTGAGTTGGTTGGTTTCTTCTGGCAGAAATACAATATATAACATTAAAGTAGTTGTTTGTATCTGCTTCTGTACGTGCTGCTGAGAACGGCCAAGCCTCCCTTCACCAATGGGGAAACTGGCACTGCGTTTTTGGGGTGAAAGAGGAAAGTTGTGGCCTTCAGGTGCTTAAGAACTGCTGCCATTTGGATTTGTGGATGGCAAGTGTGTCAGACAGGTATGTCCTGTCGTGGCTGGGGGCTTTCTTAAAGAAAAGCACTGCGAAAAGAAGGGGAAAAGATTTGAAGTAAGCTGCTAAAATCCACCAGGAGAGTGGTTTGCTTACCCCAATTATTTACATAAGCAGCACCCCTGAGAGAACTTTTTTTGGGGAGGAGGGCAGCAAGCGTCCGGGGGCGCTGGAGTGAGAGGCCCGGGTGCCGAGGGCAGGGCGCAGCTGAAGGGTCTCTTCACGTTTCCAACAGGTGGAGGAGAGGTGTTGGCAGGCCTCGAGCAGCACACGCGTGCCCCTGTGCTTCCAACCTGCGCCCTTGGGGGAAGCTGACGGGCTCCGGGCGTTACCTGAGCGCGGCCATCTTATTTACTGCCTGCTCTTGGCTGGCGACCTTCCCCACGGTGGCTGTGGCGGCAGCGGCCTCACCGCCCCGGCCCCGCCGCTGCCCCTTTAAGGCCCGACCTGCCCGGGGATCAGGTGCGCGGCCGGAGCGGTGACGTCATGGTGCTGGAGGCGGGGCCCTGGCTCCCGCTCCCGCGCTGCCCGCGCCGCGGGACAGGGCAGCGGAGGCTGCGCACGTGTGTGCAGGCGGCGGCGGCGGCGGCGCTCCCCGGGCGGGCCCGGCCTGCGGGTGAGTGTGCCGGGGCCCCGCCGCCGCCTCGAGAGGTGCCGGAGCGGAGCGCGGCCGTGGGAGCGGGCGGGACGGGGAGCGACGGGGGGCAAGGCGTGTTAACTGCAGCTGGATACTGGCGCCGGGAGGGGGCGGGGGGGTAGGCTTCTCGATGCGGGTCCGTTGCAGCAGGTGTCGGTTCATTTTGCGTTGTGCTGGCTGCTGTATAAGCAAATGCAAGGTTTTCTCCCTCAGCTAACTACACTGGAAAAATGTGCCGTGTGCAGGGTGTTTAATTATTTGCGAACATAGTTTTTATCTTTTGTTGTATAGGCATACAAAATGTTACACGCTTCATTTGTATTTACTTGTTTAAACTGTTGCTGAGATAGTAAACGAACACCAGGTACTGCCTTAGTTGTTTCTGTTTCTCATGGTGATGAATTGTGCTGTGTACCTACTGTCCTTCGTAGAAGGTGCTATGTTAAATTGAATGCATGATACTTGAGTAAATCAAGGCAGTTCAGAACACCGGAGTTTGGAGTACAGGAGGGATGTAAAGGTGTCTTACAGCTGCTCTTCGTTGCCAATGGGAAGATTATAGCCCACCTGTATGGAGAAGAGTAATGACCATGCCCTTTGCCAGTTAGGTGGGAATGTGCAAGCCCATATGGAATTTACACCACTTAAGTCTTCATATGCACCGGAATTGAATTTGCTAGTTCTGATGAAGAGAGGCAGAGTATTGATTATCGTTTTAGTTGTGAGTTTTGGTTTTTGTTGTTTGGTTGGTTGGTTTTTTGATAAGGGTAGAGGAGACATTGAAACCTTTCTTTGAATGTTCATTTAATTTCCATGATAAATAGACTTATACTTGCAGTTCTAATTTCTGCCTGATGTGTTCACTTTTCACCAAATGAGTTAAAATTGGCAGAAATAAATAATGGAAAAAATCTCCTTGCTCAAGGGAATTATCATATGAAGATAAACTTGGCAGGAGGGCCTCCGTCATTTTCTGGGTAGCAGAAAGATGTGACAAAGTAAAGCAAGGCTTTATCATGCTTGACTCTTGACTAGGGGAAAACCTCTCTGGTATTCTTGTGCTAAAAATGTAGGCTAAGACTTCCCTTTGAAGTCTGGAATTGGGAAGGGCCCATCTCTACCATATCTAATTTCTGCATTAGATTCCAAAGCAGATTTAGTCTCTAAATCTACAGAGCGTGATTCTGGAGTAACTCCTCATTAAAATAAAGAAAAAAACTGTTATGTGTGGCCATATGTATTTGTTATGATACGTGCTATTTTTAGTTTTGAATGCACACCTATGAATCCGTCTTTCTGCAGGTTTCTTTTATCTATTGCCTTGATAGTGTTTCAATCTAATCAGTATGCAATGGATGATGTTTTTACTCTCTAAATTTAGCAGCTGATGTTCTACACTACTTGGTATTCTGTATTGCTCTTTGTAGTGGGCATCCTGCATGGATAGATGGGCTGCAACAGCCTTTGTCCTGGAATATGCATTGTCCCAGTTTACTTATGTTAACAGTGGGCTTTTTAAAGGGGTGAAGTATGTTAATCTAGCATGGTTTAAGACCAATGGAGTCTTTATATTTAGGTATATTAATGTATACTTGTGCTTGGTGTGTGCCTCACACCTGGAGGAGAGGAACCTCTGAGTGAATGTGACATTGCTATAGTGTTTGATTAGTACTATTTTTTTCACATACTTACACAGAGTACCGGTGTTCTGTCAGAAGCAGATTTGTAGTCCAAAGGGGTGATGCAGCTTTAGGACACCAGGCGAATGTGAACAAGTAAGTAATCCAGGACATAGTAGGATTAGGCTACAGGTTGAAATCTGGTCAATTACTTTTCTACCTGAAAATCTCTTTAACTGCTAAGTATATTTTTTCATTATGGCACCTATTACTGTGACGGATGTCACTTTCCATAGATTTTTGGCGAGCGGCTCATGGTTTCCTCTGGAAGTCATCAGCTATTTCTTACTGTCCTTGTTGATATTTTAGCATCTTCAGCCAATTTCATTTCACTGGATGTGAAACAAACAATAACCCTCATAATGTGTGATTGTATACACTATTGAAAAAGTCACTGGATTTTAAGCATCTGCAACAGCTTTTGTAGGTGCATGCAGTTTTAAGAAGTAGTGGCTATTCTAATGAAATAATTAGAAAACATTTCAAGGTGGAAAGAAAGATAACGAGAAATGCTGTTACTTCCCCTCTTCTTTCTAATGGCAGATTTTCATAGAGGTTTTTCTTATTTTAATTTGCAATTCATAATTGTTTTAAAATATTGATATCCCCCCCTCCTCCCCACGTGATTGCGGTGATTCCTGGAATCACCTGTGTCACTTTTATTTTCAGCTCTTCAATATCTTGGTATGTATTTAAATGCTCTTGGGAGTTCTGTGTTATATATCCTGACTGCATGTCAGTCTGCAAAGGTTCAGTCATCGGACAAACACTAAAAATAAGACATAATGGAAAATAATTAATGCAGGAAATTTAAAAAGGTGTAAGATAAAATTTTATGAGTCTCGTTACCTTCTCTATAACTGTGGCTTTGTGATCTTGTTTTTTCTGTTGTTAAGTGATACAAAAGTAAACTAATAAAGCCGAGGGACTAGAATATCAAAGGGGACAAATTAATATAGGTAGGGAGAACTTTTTTGTGAACTTACTTCATTTTGGTTTCACATTGATGTAAGTTAGTTTCCAAAGTGAATCTTCCACCTCCAACCTGTCATCTCCTTTTTTTATGTCAGATAAGAGCCTGAAAAGCATCGGTTTTATTTGATGCAGGCAGATGAAGCAATCTTGCATAATCTTCTTTCTCAAGACTTTCTTGCAAGCCTTTCTTCAAGGACCACAGCATTGCTAAGATCCTGATGTGTCAAGGTTTACAGGTTGGGTGCCATAATTTAGGGTCACAAAATTATGTAAGTTCTTGATGACACTGGGAAAAGTGGATATGGAATTATCACTCCAGTTACGCTGGTCTAATGCCATGTGCGTGCTTTACATAGGAAGAGTTATTTTCTGATTCCCAACTTAGTCACACCGTAAATTAATTCCTGAATGTCTCGGTCATATTTAAACTATAGGAAATTCTTTTTCCTACAGGGAAACAAATTTTGTGCCATGCCTTTTAGGGCATAAAACAGTGCGTATGTCTGCTCCACCTGCATAGGTGACGGGAGACTTGTCTGTGGCTTTGGACATGGCATGGCATCACGCTCATTTAAAGAATGTGCTCATGCTTTGACCAAGAAATTTGAGTGCTTTGTTTGATTAACATGCATCTATAACCTGGTGTATTAGTTGTAGTCAAGAAGAGCTTTTACCATCTCTTTTTGATAGGATATTTATAAAACATTCTTTTAGCTCTGGTCCACATACTTAGGTGGAAGTCACAGAAAGCAGGATGGATTAAATGCAGTGCACTGTGTTTTGCAGTCACTGGGAATAAGTATGTAATAGAATTGCTTTTCTTGGTTTTGTTTTGGTTTTAGGAGTGTAGTAGCAACAAGAAATGCAGTTATTTGTGGGGGTACCTCTGGTAGAGAGTGGTATTTTGGTTCCTGCTTTTGTTGGGCAACCTTTAAACCCTGGCTGTTTTGTAGACTCCCAGACCTCCCAGTGCTACAGGTAAAACTAGTTTGAAGCACTAGGTTAGAGTTCCTAGGTGTAAAAAGTCAAACTGCTTGCAGGATATGTTCATAATGATGTGCTCAGGTTACTAATGCTTTCTTTTTCTCTCAGTATTTATTTTTTCATTTTGAGTCATCTGCCAAAAGGAAGATTGGTTTCAATGAGGAGCGCTCTGCCTTGTAGTACGTACACATAAGAAAGAAGACAGACAGCTTTTTTCAGTTAAGTGGAAAATATTGAGTGTGTATACAAACTGTTTGTATATACAAACTGTTTTTACTCTTAAAGTTGTAAATGGGCCAGATTCATTTGTCAAACCATAAGGTTTGGAAATGGAATTATGGCAATAGTGCTTTTGACAGCCGAGGACTGGGCTTTGTATATGAAGGAATCCTTTCCACTTCACTGCTCCTAAGCTTATTTTTAAAGCTAGTTTAGATTTTGGTTTAGACTGCAGGCCACAGCTTCTTAAATAATTTAACTGGTACTACCACCCTGAGCAACCCTACACAAAAAATACTTGTGGGGCTATGTAGGGAACATTGAGGGACGGATCTGACTTCAAACTACCCTGGCCTGTCTTTCTGCCCAGTCGCTGTTTACCCTGACCAGGTTGTCTCTGTGGCCCTGCGAATGCTTGTGTTGCCATATTGGAAAGGGTTACGCAAGGAGGAGGATGAGCAGTTGGGAGGCTGGAGGAGAGTAGAGGGGCATAAAAACTCTGTCCTCACATTAGCCAGCCTCTGAATAGTCTTGAAAAGTATTTCTGATTCTCTATTGATAACTACCAAAACAATAGTATGTTTGGTTATTCTTTCGAAATACTGAGAAATGGCAAAAAAAGCTTTTTGCTCATCTTGTAATTTACAAGCTACTTGAATAGCTCTAGGTAAGCTGATTTTAATAAAATAATAGCTCAGATGGTAAGGGAGAAAGCAGTATTGATTTTTATCAGTTTTCATTATATGGGTCCATTCAGCTTTAAGGCTGTGTCCACCCTACCAAAGCAAGCTATGTCAACAAAGTAAAATCAAGATTTTGCTGTGCTTCCCCCCCCCCGGCCCCGACAGTATTTAAACAGTTGTCTTGCCATGTGGAGAAGGTCAGCTGAGTACAGCATATGCGTTTGCCTAATATGTTTGAACACATTGCCCTAAAGTTTGTTAGACTGTTGTTAGATTTTTGTTGGCTTTTTTCCCTCCTCTTGAAAAAATGCACTGCTGATGTTGGGAACATGATCTTCTCTTTCTCAACCCACCCCCTCCTCCCTCCCCACCCCCTCCAAAAAATAAATTGTTGATGGTCACTGCTCTGTATCCACTTCACAGAATTAACTTTTTTGACCTCAAAGGTTTTCAATGAAGGGGGCAAACATCTGTTTTCAGACTTCTTAAAAGTCCAGAGGATGGATACTGTAAATTAAAAACCACTGTCCTAGAAGAATGCACTTACTTAAAACAAAGAGGCTAGAAAAGGTTAACCAGGGGTTTTAATTTGCAGCAGTTGTTTTGAACTGATCTTTCCTGGAGTGCAGCGTGATGTTAACCTAATGTAGTTTCATTGTGGCTGCTTCAGGAGAGGGCTGGGCGGGTTGCTGGGTCTCGGCTGGGTGCTCCTGCTCTCTCCTTTCTTGGCTGTGTGGCGTGTCTGCTCTTGGTTGAAGTGGCTTACACAACTGGCTCACAGCTCAACGCGATACTCAGAAGCAGTGGGAGCGTGAGGCTGGGGAAAGTAAACAGGCTGACACGGCCTGGCATTTCCCACAGTTAAATGAAACCACACCTTTAGTCAATGTTACTGACTGCCACACAGGTGTCTGACTGCAGACAGAGGGGCAGCTTTCTTAACTGGGTAAGAGAGTCTAACTTCAGGCCACTGTCAAGAGGCATTGCTCACTAGGCCTGCTTTTCTGAATCCTGAGTGAGCTAACTGATGAAAAAACCCTGTCATTTTTATTTCCATTAGTAGAGTTGTTTTTTGCTGACTTACTGCACTATGCTAGCTCCTTTTGCAGACTGCCCGGTGTTAGCATAAGGGGAGTAGAACGGGCACATGATGGTGAATGGATCCACCCTGGTAGCAGCTGTCAGGTTGGCATAGCTGTGTCATAAAACATGCTGTAAGTTACCTGTGCAAGGAATTAGTGCATCTACATGGTATCTTGGCTTTGGTGGCAAAGCTTATAGAAGAAGCTCCTGTATCCCTTGTAGTTTGCTAGCCTGTGTTGTGCCAGTTAAAACGGCTTACTGCAGGACTGCTCTGTATTCTGAATAACTGAAAGTATAAAGATAGCCCCCTTCATACTTTTATTTTCTGTTTATTTTTACCCCAAATTGTTTTCATGATGCAATTTGTAATGTGGTCCTACACAGGCTGCCATCTGCAGAAGAGAGCATCAGATGAGAACAGGAACAAGTGATCTGTGAAAGGTGGGCAGGAACTTCTGCAGCCAGCTTCTTTGTTGAAGCCAGTCAAGAAACTACATCTTCACCACATAGCACTTATTCCTGACAAACTTCTCCATGTAGACAGACATGGTATTTAAACTATACTAAATGTGCTGACATTTACAGCTCCATGAGTAGGAGTGCTGTGGTGGAAAATTATTCGAAGGTGAAGGGAAGGGCTAGCATAGCCTTTGCTGGGTAGGAAGCTACATGATCTGGAACAGCAGAAGGAAGCTGAAATCATATGACTCTGCAGACGTTGGGAAAAGAGCTGTTTTCAGTATTGAAAGGATGGTTATTGCAGCTCTCTGTCATCTATACTTTGTTTCTTCAAAATTTTTTTTAACTTATGCTTTTGTCATTTTCTTAGACAATCTCTCTTTATCTTGCCAACCGTGAACGTATGCTGTAGGCATACATACTTCTAATAGATAGGGTCGTCTGCAAATACGTTTGCTTCTCAGATTGCTGATCTCTGAACCAAAGGAGAAAAGCAAGGAAGGGGGAGAGAGAGATTCCAGGCTTGTTTCTGTTGCTTTATCTTGCCTGGTTTTCCTGCCTCATTTCAGTCTGAGGCAGCTATGTGGATAGCTGTATAATTGCTAGCATTGCTATCAGGTCCTACTTGCCCTAGGGGCTGCAGTACTTGACCGGAGCTGTTTGAGGGTTGCTGTGCTGTCCTAATTTAGGTGAAATGTTAGAAGAGTGGAAACGCTCTTTTTTTCTTCTTTCTTCCTGTCCTGTGCAGACATGTGGTGATTGCTCTGAATTCTTTCATAGTTCGGTGGCAGTGAGTCAGATGCTTAGCTGGTGTGTTTGGCAAAGCTCTCTTTTGTAAGCACAGCAGTGCTGTTGTGCTTCAGCTGGGGACGTGCCCCCTTGCTTCTGTTTGGGGCATGGAGTCCCGCTTGCTGTCTGAACTGTTTGACTGTCAGCAGTGGGGAGTGAAATCTTATCTTCTGTCTGATGCAGAGGGATTTGTTTTAGTAGTAAAACCCTGTCCTTTGCTGCTGTATGATTTTAAAAAGTTTTAATTTTAGGTGTGATGGAAGCAGAACGGACCTTGCTTTAAGGAGACCTTCTAGAAATAATTTTCATGCTTCTTCACACACTGAAGTAATGATAATTTTCATGCTTTCTTCACACACTGAAGTATTGAAGAACTGGATATTGTTTAGACAGGTAACTGTTAGTCTCCACTATCCACATGCTAGGGACTACGTAAAATGCTGTCAAAGCAGATATTTGAAAACATCCACAATTTGATCCATACTTCTAGCAGTTACTCAGGTACGTGTGGTCACTTGAAGCATTTTAGCAAAAAGCTGAGAAAGAGTTCTGAAATAATGGAAACTGAGGCTGAAGCAAATAGGAATTTGTAAACATCAGTACTACAAAACTCTTGGTATTACTGATTTAGGTGCTCTTGCCATTTTGTGAGCATCGGCCCACACCACCTCAGTAAGGAAATCAGTGGGGTCACGGGAGCATCTATGTGGTCTTTGTGTCTGAGGAGGAAAGGTGAATGCTTCGTCCTTTGGAATGAGGAGGAGGAAGGGAACGTAGGGACTAGTGTTTTCTCTGCAAGGGTGCTTGCCAACCTCAGGTCATTGAGCCTTGGACATAATGCCACTTGAACAAATGGACTTGCTAACTCTTGGTAAGACTTGTACAGATATTTGAAAGGAAATGTGCAGATCCACGTAATGGTGCAAGACACCTGAAAGAGTTGGTCACTCTTTCTATATGACAAAAATGAGAATTGGCATATTGCTTTTGCCTGGAAAAGGTCTGTGTTGGTATTGGAAACTGTGCTTTTACATGGTTTGTATTCCTTGAAACAAGCTGTTTGAGGAAAGAGTGCTACAGAGTTAACATGCTGTTTTAACCACACACAGCTGTGGAGCAGGTTTTGAGCCCAGCATGGTTACTGAACATTGTACTGTTTTTTGTTCACAATTATGCCGCTATTAGTACACTTTAGAAAAATACTTTATTTGAAATTTACACACATAAATCTAAATCTTAAAAAAAGAAAAAAAGTATGTAGAAGCATCACGAGGCAAAACACTGCTTAGACTATTATGCCTTTGCTATATTTTTTTCCTTTCTTGTTCTAACTCCTATTTTTGTCTCACCGAAACTCTATCATTATGGGAAGACATAGTTAAAACTTGGCTCAGCCCCTTCTGTCCTGCAAGGCTGGATTGTTCTTAAGGCAAACCGATTTAATTGTGTTCCAACTGCTTCCTTTTTGCATTGTTTGTTTCTATTAGGTAGATGGTCCCAGTGGGGATAGTATCTTCAATACTTTGTATGGCCCAAAGTGTTATTATATTTCAATCTGATTCTGTTTGTTAGCATTATATTGTGCTAGGACAGAAAGACAATGGTATGCATTGTTTTTTGCAACATAACCGAAGTTTTCTTTAAAATTATTTCGGTCTTGGATATACAGTAACTCTTCCTGTCTGTGCTATGAACGTGACTATGTTAGAAGAACAAATTGATGCTGAATGCGGATGGCACCAGTGTCCTGGAGCTGTACTGTAAGAAAGTCTGGGAATAATCACGTAGTAATGCTGCTTCTGAGCTTAAATAACTGAGCTTATGGGAGGTTTTGGGGGTAGGAAGCTGTTTTTCTGAACAAGCTTCTTTTTTCCTTGATTGGTATCACTGGCTTTGAACCACAGGGGATGGTTCCAGGAATTGTCCTGCAATAATTGTTCTTTGAAAAACCACTTTTAAATTTGCATTGCAACTGTGGGGCTCTAAACTGAGGGATCAAAACCGAAGCCATCTTTTGAGTCCTTTGCATTTTTTTCTGTTAAATGGCTACATGTCACTCCTGTTTATCAACCCCTCCTATGAGAAAACATCCTTCATGTTTAACTAAACCGTTTTTAGGAACCTCACCAGTTCACTTGTCACGCTGAGGGGAGCCCTGCCTTCCACAGACAGGCTGCTGCTGTAAAATGAAGTCACCCCTTACAGCCCCGTCTCCCGCTCCTCTGCCCCCAGTCTGGTCCCTTTTATAAAAGGGTTTGGAAAGCCTTCCTCCCTCTTGCCTGGCCCTGTTTCCGAAGGGAACTGTCGGCAAGCGGGGCCGGGCCTCTGGCCTTATCTCTGTTGTCAGAGCTGCCTGCCTGGTAGGTGGCAGTGGGGGCAACGCTTTTCAGATGAGACTTTCCTGTGCTGAGGGAGGCCCTTGTTTTTTTGTTTTAACAGCTTCCTATTGTTTGAAACAGCAGGTTGTCCCCTCCCACGCTATTCTAGCTCTTTCCTCCTCCCTTAAATAATTTTTCCATGCGAGAATTACTCAGAGCAGTTACTCTAGCAGTGAGTCCTCTGAGAGTTTTCCCAACCCGCTCTGCTCTCCAGCTTTTGTTGCAATACCAGTGTGGAGTTCATGCAGTAGAAAGTCGCTTCTGAAGGTAGGTCTTTCAGATTTTTAAATCTGTTGTTTTACTTCAGTGTCACCACTGCTGTGACATGACTGGTTTTTTGATTAAATCCAAGTTGTCACAGGAATTCTCTCCTATATATGGTTCTGAAAGGTAGAAAATACTGCTTTTCAATGTGGATGGTCTTTGTTTCTAAGATGCAAAGAAAGAGTATCACTTCAGTTTTAGTAGCTTGTTTTTTGATATTCTAGTCCTGCTGTCTAACGCTGTTTCATGTATGTACATTTTATTTATGTTCTGCTACCTGTGAAAGGCACTTTCTAAGCCGTAAGCTGCCTCTGGTCCACCATACTGTAGCTTCTTCTGACTAATAGTATCCATGAGAAATTTGAAGATTAAGCCAGTCAGAATCTCTTCTCACCTTAACGTTTGTCACAGCTGGAAGGGATGTTGGCAGTTCATTTCCCATCCTTATTACTTTACAGTATAACTATTACCTAGTCAGAAGCTCTCAGGAGTGCTTCTTTGATAATTTAGATGCAGTTTTGCTTCCCTGTACTTGTTGAATTCTGTGTTAGAAAGCTGATAATGAAATGAGGTATTAAATGTACATAGAGCTTTTTTATTATTTTAATGTGTTGATTTATAAACGTCAACTTGCTTTGGCTGGTTTCCTGATCCCCTGCCTTCTGTAAAGTGACTTGTTTCCAAAATAAATAGTAATTATTCTGTGAATTTTGGAAGTCTACCACTACTATTCCATACTTCTCACTGCTTCAGTTTAGCATGAAGTACATCTTTGTTTAAATTTGTAGATTTGAAAAAAAACACAAACTATTTTCATACATTTGGTGATACTAAGCAGAGGTTTTAATTCCACATAATGATAAATCTGGTTCTGGAGTTTGTCACCAGAGCGGGGGAAAAAAAAATAAGCTATGTATCATTTCCACTGCTCATCATTCAGTATACTAAACACATTCTGCCTGTTCAAACGCATTCCATATTTTTTTTAAGGAATAACTTCTTTGTAATCCTGGTGTGTTTTAGGCTACCTGAGATAATGATCATAGTCTGCCAAGGCAGGGCTCAGCTGATCCCATCTGGAAGAGGAAGTCTTACTCTCCTTGCCCTAGCTATAACTTCTTGATGAGTTGATTCAGCTCACTAAACCAGTAGAAAACAAAGCACGGTCCTCTCCTCCCCTCTTCTGATCCCCCCAAAAGTGCTAATTCTGTGAGCTGAATTTGCTGCTGTGAGCCAAAGGGCATAACTGACTGCCCCAGAGCACTGGGCTGGAGAGAGGGGAGTGCCCTCCTCCCTGCTTTGGTGGCCCTGAGATTGTGGGTTTGTTTATCCATATAAAAAGGTCACTAGCGGACATTCCCTGTCTGAGGTGATGGGTCCTTCTTCTAGTACATTGTACTTGGTGGGAGGTAGAGAAGCCTCAGGCTTTGCTTTTTTTTTTTCTTTAAACTGGCCGTTCAAGAAACCTCTTGCTTTTCTTTGACAAACAGAGAAGCGTTGTGGTGGACATACAGGGGTTTATGCTCATTTATAACATAGTTACGCCTATAGGTTACAGTCATTAATCTCAGAGTTTTAGGTGTCTTAAAAAAACAAACAGGCTGATTCCGGGTTAGAGTCTTCCCCATCTAAGGCCAAAGAAACATGACAAACAGCCAGAGGAGCGAAGGAAGCAGACTGTGGTGGCTGTCATGATGAACAATGGTTTTGGCACACCTGCTGCCTTGCTGCTCAGCTTCTCCATGCTTGGCAGAAAAGGAGTGATTTGGAGGATAACCAGTTAGTTTTGTAGATGTTTTTGGTATGCTTCCATGTTCTCTGAGGGAGAGAAAACAGAAGCACTTGCTTTATAATGTAACAAATGGCTGGTGAAGGCTGGCACCATCAACTTTTGGGGCAGTATTTAATAATGCATTTACAAATCACAAAGTCAGTATTATGCTAGACCCAAGGGCTCCTAGGAGCGAATGCAGGGAGACTCATGTACCACGGGAAGGGGGAATGGTGGGATATAGTCAAAGCAATGTGTTAGAAAAAAATTATGCTCATACGACCCTTCTGAATAGATTTAAATGTATTTATGTACTTTTACTGAAGCAAAAGAGTTTTTCTAGTAATTAAGAAGCAAAAATGAAGAGAGCTGGAACAAATGCATTTGTAGGAAGGTTTTGCAGTATGACATGATTTTTGACTCCACCAAGAGCCAAGTGATGTTAATCAGTTGCTGTTTATTCTGGGAGTTGTCACAGATGTAAGCTGTGAGACAAGATTACTGTTCCTGAAGAACAATGTGTCACAGCCATGTCATTTCATCCATTTTCCAGTTGCATCTTTTCAGGTTCTGATGTTTTGTATCATAATAATAACAACCTTTTTAACTGATGTATTAATATGTATGAAATTCCACAGGTTTTCTCTAACTTTCTCATATACTCAATTTCACAAGAGGATGTGCTTTACTATTGCTGCCCTAATTGGCTAGGCACCTGGGCCACCAGAGTATATTGGAATGGGAGAACCTGGGGGGACTGGGAAAAAATGAGAAGGCTAAAAAGCCAGGAAAACTTCCTTCTGGTCTAGCAAAGACAATAAATCTAACACTGCACATTTTGGCTCAAGCTCAGAGCAGTTTCGCTTCAAATGGAGTGACTTCAGTCCCAATTAACCAGAAATGTAAGATTTTTCCAGGTCAGCCACTTGGTTGTGTGTATGCACACACACGCACTTGTGTATGATTTATTTTCTTAATCACAGAGGAAGGATGCATAGACTCTTAATCTGGATAGAATATTCTTATCTTTTACTGTCTCCCTTACAGGTGTGTATAAGGAAGTGTTACATGTTGTAATGCTGGTTAAGCAATGGATAATAATAATAGTAACAGTGCATCTGAATGCTTTCTTCTAGTATTGAAGGAAAATTTTGTAATTGATTTCTCAACAAATCGTTTACTGTGGTGTAACGAGGTGACTGAAAATACCATTGTGGTGTGGTAACCTTTCTTGATAGGGATAGCTTTTACATATGTTGCTTTTCTAGATGTCAGGTGATTGTTCCTTGAAGGCGGGTTATTTTGAGGGAGAGGACTTTTAAACAGGACAATGTTTGGTTTTGTCCTTTTATTGCCTTGCTGGTGTTCTGGATCTGCATCTGTTTCTGTATCAAGGTGCTAATCTTCCTCAGACCCTCTTCTCTCAAATGCAAGCGTTATGTCCCTTCATCAGCTTTTTGTGTCGCCAGCATATTGTCTAGGGAATTCTGGGGAAAACAAGTTATATTGTACAGCGTTACAATGCTTGGAGACGCGAGCCTGGAGCAATAGCAACAGGTCTTGTCCTAACAGGATTTGGCAAGAGGAGGTGTGGGCAACATGTGGTATGTGACTCTGCTGTGCAACTGGAAGGTGAAGGCTCTGTCCTGTGACCAGCCCCAAGTGGTGCTGGTGTGGGGCCAGCGGTGTGATCTGGACTGGGGGCTGTGGGAAGAAGCAAGCCTCAAAGACCATCTTGGGTTGCCATAGCAGGATATGGAGTCCTCCAAAGGTCTGAGGTGGACGTGTCTAACCCTTCTTCTGTGGTGAGCCCCCAAAGACTGAAAGGATTTTAACACCAAAAAAGCCAAATTTTATTTATAAGTACTAGAAATTTTGCTTTTTTAAAGAGAATATTCCAAAGACCTAGGGAAAACAAAACAGAAATATGCTTGTGTGCAACTTTCCTGTTGCCTGCTATGTCTCTGCTTCCCAGCCTGTCAGTCACTCAGTGGCCCCAAATGTCTATGAGAAATTTTGTGCCATGTCTAAGGCCAGCCATATACTTCAGTCCCTGAAGCCCTCTCCTTTGAACATGCTTGGTAACTCCCCAAGGGGGACAGGGCAGGATGGGGCTTTACCCCTGCCTCCAAGGGTGGTATGTGGCACAGCCACACTCTTAGAGGGTCACACACATAATTAGAAGCAAGAAAGCAAACACTTACATAAACGATATCATCCTGAGACCCAGTTACATCCCCATCCCTTGCTATGTGCAATGGAGTGGAAGAACCCCTAGAGCCACTGTCATCTCTTGCCTGAGACCTTTCCCCAAAGCTTCTCTGTGCTCCACCCTGTTCCCTGAGGCACTCTGCTTGAAGAAATGAGACACATCACTTTAGGTTGGGTACTTCTCTGTACAGGGGGGGAAAAATAGATGAACCGAGTACACAGAATATAACATACCAGTTCAGGATGCTGTGCTATCTAAATTTCATGTGTTCTGGGCTGGACTAAGCCAGAAGCTGTGTAATCCTTCATGCTTAACCTTGCAGCACTCCTGGGAGTCACAGTTAGAGGGGTATGTGGTTTCTGCTGGATGCATGTTGTCTTTAGTTTCACAAGTGGTTTTGGCCATTGGTGCAGGATCAGATTTGGGAGAGTAACAGAAGTAGCTGCTTACTTTCCAGTAGAGCTCAGACCCACAGAAACATTGAAACAGTTGAACCACTGCTGAAAGGAATTAAACTAAATCTCTGAAGTAAGCATGCTTTTATTTACAATCCAGGTTGAAATCCTATTGTCTGAAGTTGAGCAAGGCTGCTATTTTCTCTAGCTACACTATCAGTGTTGAACTCAGTGGCTTTAACATTTTTTGGCTGGGTACTTTGCAGTGCTGTGAGGCCAGGCTTCATTTTTGTATATGGGGGCACATATACATACCCTCATACTTGCTCTTTTTCATTCTGTTTTTAAAATAATGACAACAAAAAGCTTTATAAGGGTGTTTTCCCCTCCACATGTACCAGTTGGTTAAATGTATTATAACTTCCATGGGCACCCACAGAATTCTGTTTTAACATTTAACAGGCTTCTTCCCATTGTAAAGAGAGGAACTCCTGTGAACTACCTCTTCGTGCTCTTTTTCTGCCAGTGAGCAACCCACAAATAATGTGGAAAGGCTCCTTTCATGGTATATACCTCCTCTCGAGCACTTTCTGGTTTGTATTTTGGTTTTTTTGTTTGTTTGTTTTTGTTGTTGTTGTTGGGGGTTTTTTTGTTTGTTTTGGTGGGGTGTTTTGTTTTGTTGGGGTTTTTTTTAGGGAGCTTCTGGTGCCACTCAGTAATGTCATTTCATCGCCAGGCAGAGAAAAAATAAATCAAAGCTGTTGACATCATTCTTCTTTTTCTTACCCCAACACCCAACTGATCTGTTCAGCTTGTATTATACTGCATTTGCACAGCTTCTGCTTCTGTGACCCATTAGGACAGAGCCTACTTGTACTTAACAAGGGTCTCTTTCATGCTTTGTGGATCTCTCCAGGCCACAGCAGGACACAAAATAATCCCTTTTGCATTTGGTAGCTCCACAGTACTTTTCTGGTGAAGATGAAATAATCTTTCTGAATGAAAACGGTAATGTCTCCATAAGCCTGGTTTTGATACAAGGTAACTGTAGCATTGTTTCTGCATTTTAAGAATGAACAGCAGCTTTTTTCCCAGCAGATCCCAAGATTTTAAGATATTAAAATCTGTAAGGAAAGAGCTGTGTAAGTTTTTAAAATCAGTATGGAAGTAGTTCCTTATGGTAGCATCTGGTAAAACTTACATAAGCAGTCTCTTTGAATCGTACCTTAGAAATTTGAATTCAGACTTTGAATTCAAGGAGGCCAGAGTTTTGTGAAAGTTCATATGCAAATCTTATGGCTTCACCTTAATTTTAGTTCTAACATAAAATGGAAGATCTGTATTTCAGAAAACTTGTTCATAGGATACAGTCTGCTTTGCACACATGAAACTTTCATCTGTGTATGCTATGCGTATTCTATAATGTTTTGGTTTCTGAAATGTATTTCTGACAAATATACCGTATACGAAAATCAAAGAAAGTACCTTTTGCCTGTTTCAGCCATCTACTCCTACTTCACCCAGTGAAATAGGTTGAACTGGATTTGAAGGCTTTTTTACAACTGCTTGATAAAAAGATAGCAGGGTGTTTTTGTTCTCCAAAATATTTATTCTAGTACATCTTTCCAAATGTCTCATACCAGAAGAATTTAAGCAGAATAAATTGTCTATTTGTAAGGGGCTTCTCAATGAAAGTAAAATTTCAGGTAACGGAGGTAGCTGCACGTCCTGTTACACAAAGTCTCCTTTCCTGTGTTTGCAGGAATCATTACGTGACCTTGTCTGTATTTGATGTTTAGTTGTGAGCTCAGGACTGTTGTGCATTCAATTGTTATTATCGTCCTCTTTAAAACACACGGAGCCCTGCAAAATGGCCATTTACTTCATGAGATCTTATGATGGTTTGGGGCTGCAGGTCAGGAGAGGCACAGTATGTCCACGGCTGTCGGCTCAGCCAGCAATGGCCCAGTCAGCCAGATCTGGTCTTGGGGTGCAGGAGCCACAGGGAAGCCATGGCAGCATAGTACAAACGCTTTATTTGCTAGTGGGAGACAAGAACACCATGTGCAAGTTTGGGATGTAAAGTTTTGAGGTTTGGTCATGTCTATTTGCTTCCTATTTAAAAAGAAAAAAAAAAAAACCCTCATCAGCTTGCACAGAGAGTCTTTTCCTCTGTCATTTCCCTAAATGCATTGATCAGATGTTTTCTTCTGCTGGTCTCCTAGTTGTCTAGAAAACAAGAAGTTGGGCTTTGAGTTCTACTCCTGCTGCTTGTCTGTTCCAGGTTGTTGGTGAGGTGTATGGTATCATGGTACATTTCCCCCAACCTGTTTGTTTTACTCTTCCCATATGCTATTAGCTGCTGTTGGAGATGGGATGTTTTGATTAAGATTTTTTTCTTGTGGTATGTCTGTTTTTCCTACTCAGGTTCTGAAGTCTTCAGTGGGTTTTGTGGGGAAAATGCTTCTGTATACAAACCAAATGAAGCAAAAATGAGTTTCCCTGTTCTTGTTAGTTATGCTTATTCCTGTAAAACTAAATAGTAATGATCTTAAACCCAAGTTGAGATTAAGTGCTTATGCATGTGTGTGCACACTCGTGATTCTGCTGAAGTGTTATTTATAGCTATACAGCACAGATGACTGCTTAAAAAAAGAGGAATAATCAGCATGTTGTGGATGCTGGGTGCATGGTTTTATACTTTTATGTGGAAGTATTAATCTAGATAATGTTCTGTGGTGCAGCAGCACTCCTTCTGCTTGTCAGTTTTAGCAAGGCAAGAAAAAATGATGTAAGCATTTAATACTGGGACCCAGCACAGGCACCTTAAACTGCTGCTCACTCTTTCTTTACTCTCTCTGGCTATGCTTTGTTTGCGCAAGTTCCTCTATACTGCTTTAATTTTGCACCTTGGTATGTTACTAGTCTGGCAAGAGCATGAGTGCTGTAAGCCATTTTGCTACGTGGTAATGGTGGTATAGATGAAACACAAAATACAGTGAATTAATAGTTTAAGAATAAACTATAACTATTATTTTAATACCAAATACTATCCTGAGCTAAAAGAAAAGAGGAAGGGAGTAAATCCTTTGATGGTACTATCAAATATATTGTCTGGTCCCAACTGTTGATCTTGAGGGAGGTGGGAGTTGTGTCTGCCCACCCTGTGTGGAGGTTTTCACTAGCCAATTGTATCAAAAAGTCCATTATGTGCCTGTGTTGAGGAAACTGATTTCTATCCTGGGTGTCATCTTTCTCCTTGAGCACTACCTGGAGAGAATAGTGCATTGCAATATTTGACTTTGAGATTCTTCACACATCACTGGAAAGACCTATTTTTCCACCCGAAGGCTGTCCATCTGTTTGGTCAAAGTCTATTGCTGCTCTCAATGTGTTGCTGCCTTTGCTTAGTCTGTGTTGTCTTTCCTTTGAAATTGAAGTACCGATGGTGCTGGAGCTCTTCTGTTTGCTTGTTTTCCTGCAAAATCCATTTCTTGCTTACCTGTGGTTTTTATTCTATGTGGATGTGTGTGTATTAACACATTCAGTTGTTTCAAACGTTATTGAAATCAAGGTATAATGAAATAGTGTTTAATGAAACAGATGGATTTGTGATGCTGTAATGTGAACAGCATATGTTTTGGGAGTTGATTGCTACTGACTTCTGTTTTAAGGAAGGAAAGGGGTGTGAAGATTGACAGAACTCAGTTATAACAAGGTAGCTGTTAGAGAAGAGGAAGAATTTTTCTGAAACTTTTTTTTATGCCGTTCAGCAGTGAAAGTCTGCAAGGTCAGGAAAAGAATGGCAGGAGAATTTTAGGATTTAAAAAGTTGTCAGTCATTAAGCTTTATGTTGCTGAATACTACTGACTACTTCTGAAAGTTTCTGGGAACTCTTCAGTCGTCATTGAGCTGGAATTTGCAAGCCAAAGTAGAAAACTTTTGTTTTCTTGGGTCAGTGGTATTATTGGAAGAGAGATGAGATTTTCTTGTGAATAAGGTGCCACAGGAAAAAGGGCCTTGAAATCTTGTTGCAGTAGCTGATGACTGTAAAATAGAGAATTTTGCAATGAAACTGTTTGTTTATATCTGGAGATTGAATCACACAGTGAATTCAACTTGAAGCTCCCCTTTGGAGAGCCAAGGTGAAGATCTGGAAGGGGAACAACTGGCAGCAGGAGGCTGGCTGAGCATTCACTAGAATCAAACCAGAACCTTCCATTTCACCATATGGTTGACAGCTGCCCTGTTCCTATTTGTCGTGATTTTTCTGTGTTGCACAGGATTGACTGGTGATGTTTAACTGCTTTTGAGCACTTGCATAACATTTGAAGTTGCCATGTTTTCCCTGTTTATCTGAACTCCACAAGTTCATATGGAGTGGGATGAAAAGCTGGTTTCACTCCACCCTTCCTCCTTGTGAAATGTCCAGCACCAAGCCTAGGGGTAGGTAGGGTGTTTTTTAAATACAGGTTTGGGAGAGTAAACTTACATTTCATGTAAAAAGTAATGCAAAACTTTAGGATAAGTGCTTCAGAAATGCAGGTGTGTTAAGATGCAGGCTTTTATTATCATGGACAGCAGTCTTAAAGAGCTGGGCAACTGCAAAGGGGAGATCTGAAGGGAGTGCATATTATTTTGAAATGGTTTGAATTACTTCAGGCTGGGCAGACTTTCTTAGTTTTATATATATTCCTTCCCTCTTCAACTGTCAGAGAAAAGTTGTTGAGATAACAGATCCTTTGGGCTGTGTAACAGAAAGGGGGGCAGCTGCTTCCGAAGAATTTCAGAAGTAGGACACAAAGCTGTGGGCTCATCTGCCTCCGTTCCCTGTAACCTCCACAGCAAATGCATGTGCTGAAAGTACCGTGATGCATGAGATCAGTGGTTATTAATACCACGTTTTTGATATGGGTAAAGGTTTTATCTGGGGAGTGAAGTGTGTTTTGGCAATAAGCCCACACAAAGTAAATAATGTGGCCTTTGCGTTTCTGGTTCTGACCTCACCTCTCTCATTGTTTGTCTTAGAACACAAGCCCTTTATTATTTGATTATCCCACATTATGCTCTTATAAATTGCAGTCTCTAACAAGAGATGGTTTCTTCCAGAAACTTCTAGGTCATCTTACCGGTTATTTTCAATTAGAAAAAGCTGTAATGCTGGCTTTAGATATTTAGAGCTGTGTGTTTGGCTTTTTTAATTTTTATATTTAATTGTAATTTGCCTTTGCATGGTTGTCATGTTGTATTAGAGCTCTTTACTAGATGGGTTTTAATAGCTTTTCTGATTATTTGAGAGCCAGCTGGATACTTTGGGTCCTCCTAACTGCTTTATGAAAATCTGGACATGGCTACCCTACAATTCTCTCTCTTGGTAGCTCTATGGGATATATGACATACTTTTTCCACTACTTTGAACGAAAGTCTGTGTGGTCGTAGAAGCTTATGTAGTCTATGTGGCATAGAAGACAAGTCTTTATCAGCTGATGTCCTCCTTTTGGGAAGGACCGCAGAAATGACTGCTAAGGCTCTGTAACCCTGGAGAAGCACCTGCAGGCAGTTGGGAAAAAGCAGAGAGGTTCCTCTTGAGCTCGAGTAGGTAGAAGTTTCCAGCCCTCCACCATCACTGAACCTTCTGCAGTTCAAAGCCAATGGCTTTCTGCTGCTTTTTTACTGTGAGGGATGCTCTTTAAATAGATTTGGCTGACTGTCAGGCTTAAAATCAAATGATTCAGATTAGGTAAGTGTTCGCAAGATTTCATTACACTGTTTTAAGAGACAGTCCACTATAGTTTTATAAAACTACTCACAAGCATTTTGGATGAAGAAGTTGGAGAACTGTTTGCTATAAAGAATATCTTCATGCAGTATAAAGCTACACTTGACCCCAGCAGCTTGCAGAGTCTCACTTTGGGGTGTTTCTGCAGAACATGGTCTCTCCATGCCTCTTGTTGGTCTGAGCAGTTAACAGGAGCATAGAGTGGGTTTGTTCTTGTTTTTCATGGGTTATTTGTTGGTTTGAAAAGCTGGTATAAGAACATACTCTTTCGTCATTAAAAATGTGTTCAGTTTTCTCTCTCCGATCACTGCAGAAGCAGTAGGTTGTCTACTAGTTCAGAAATGCCAGCATTGCCACTTCAGGGAGCTGTATTCCCAAGAGGCAATTTGGCCCATCAGTATCCTGCCTACAGTTTCTTCTAGTGGTTGGTAGGCTGTACAAATACAGTGGTAGTGACCAAAATGACTGCAGTTTTAGTCAAGGATGTGTGTTATCCCAGTTTGCTCACTGTTCTGTCTAGTCCCTTCAGTTTTGGTTTCTATTATCTTGAGGTGGTCTCTGAGATGGCTTTCACTGTGTCTTCTGGGAAACCTGTAGTGTTTGTCACAGGCTTGCCGTACTCTTACTCTCTAAGGAAGTACACCTGTGGATTTGGGGAAACTTTTGTTTTTAATCTTCACTCCAAAATAATTTTGATGGTCTTTACTAGCAACTTTTACCCTAACATTTGTATAATTACTTTTGCATCAGGTAAGTGGAAACACTTCCTTCGTGTCTGAAAGACCATTTCTCATAACCTTATGCAAACTCTGAGTATATTTTCTAATGCGGTTCTGGAGAGTTAGCCTAAGGTCTCTGATACTCACAGCTTTGTCATATCTTTACAACACTTCACAGACTAGGAATTGTGCAATAGCAGAATGAAAAATAGGAAGATGAGTATGAGTCTGTCGGGGGCATCAGTGGCGCTGTCAGGTGCTGTCAGTTCCTGGTTCCGCCAGGTAGGCACAAGTACCACATAGCTGGGTAATTAAGTTATTCCTTTAAGAGGAAGAATGACAAATGGGTATAAGCTTGACAGCAAAAGCATCACAGGCTTTTTTCCCCTCTTTCTCCCAGCATAGCAATCAAGACTGACAAAATGCATGCATAAAGCAGAAAGGTGGTTTTTTTTCTCTATTGTCCCATTAGCGCTATCAAAAAATTATTGGAGATAGAGATGAATGGAAATAACTGTACCTTTTTGTAGTTATGCTGTATTGTCTAGGTGCGCAAAGAAACCTGTCCGGTATTTCTGGCTAGCTAAGAATCTCAAAAAGAGGAGACTTCCTCAAGAGAAGGAAGTTATCCCCTCTTCAGTTGTGTGGCAGCTGACTTCTGTCAGGGATGTTTACTTTTAAGATCACTGCCCTGTTCACTGTTTTCTTCATCCAGCCTCATGGTTATTTAGTAATGGGAACTTTTTCTGTCCCTCTATTTTATTTCATCACCTTCAAGGTTGAATTTAGACTGGCTTGCAAAGCTGGCTATCCTTTGGGATGTCTAAACTGTAAATGAAGGTCTTAATATCGATAGCTCTGCAGTTAAATATAATTTAATCCATGCAGAAATTAGCAAATATTTTCATCATTTCAGCTACATGGAGAAAATATGTTCTCAAGTCTCTGGTTGTGAAAACGCTTTCCCTCTAGCTGAGAATAGCCACAGGATCAGTCAAGGGGAT
Organism: Ciconia boyciana; assembly: GCF_034638445.1. NCBI lineage: Eukaryota > Metazoa > Chordata > Aves > Ciconiiformes > Ciconiidae > Ciconia > Ciconia boyciana. The sequence continues at coordinate 43,589,162 of NC_132941.1, forward strand.
CATTCGTGTGCTTCCTCACTGAAAGAGCAACCCTGCCAGGAGCCATCTGGGTGAAAACTTTCACCAAAAGAATTGTCCAAGACAATGGATTTCTTTCTTCTTTTTTTGTTATGAAAAATATTTAAATAAGGGATTTAAAGGCCATTTCTCATGTGTTTAGGCTTTCAGAGGTGTTGTGGCATGTGAAAGGACAGTTTACCCTCAACACCATTAATCTACTCCCTACTGCCAGAAAAGGTAGTAGGATCTTGGGAGTGGAGGGGGACTCTTCTCAAAACACACACATTCACATGTTGAAGCATTTGCTTTGTTCTGTGTTTTAAAAGTTTATTCAGAAACAGAAGTCATGAAAAATAAATTCTGGACCTCTGCTCTTAGATTTAAGTGTGATAAATACTTAATTGGTGGTTTCAGCCATACCCAGTGCTAAATGGAAGCATCTCCTTTCCTAAATGGGTTGTTTTAATTCAGCCATGTGCCTGGAATGGTTCATCAAGCAATAGCCTAAAACATTTGGAGAGACATGAGACTGCAGTAAGAGAGGAGTGTTACAATTTTTTTTTTCCCCCCCTAAAACGAACAGTGATAGTGGGACCTTATCAGAGAAAGGAGAATGCAACTTGAGATGTTATGTTTCTATGTGATTGATTTAGCAAGCGTATATGAGAATGAACAGGGACTTGAACTCTTCTGTGGTATGTGTCCTGTAGAGTGCTGTGTTCTGCTGTCCCGAGGGCAGACTCTGGTTTCTTCAGGACAGAAGTACGTGCTGAACTACAGCCAGCTTTGCTCTGGGGTTGCAGTGCTGGAGATGCAAGGGGAGTGGTGCCCCATGCCCTTCTCTTGTGTGCTGAGCCTGTCTCTGCACAGGGACTGGGAGCCTTCCCTCCTTCCCAAAGAAAGCTGTTGCCAAACAGCATGAATTCAAGGGAATATCTAGAATGTTGGACTCCTTTTTTTTTTTTTTAATTATTATTATTTAGTCTTTATATATTTCTTTATCTATTATTTACTCTATATTATAACACTTGTATAACATTATTATAAGGCTGTGCAACTTTTCAGGGATATAGTTTTTTTTAATCACACTGGCTAGATTAATTTTGTGCTTTATTCCAGTGAATAGTGTTCTTAATATGATAAAATTAAAGTACCTTAAAAGTTTTTAGGCTTTCTGCCTCCATTCATTGTGTCTCTAAGATAATGTTTTGAGTAATGAACCAAGAGCATCACTTACACGTTTGCATCTGGCACTCCTCCTACTTTGGTTGTATTTCTGTATTAGTAAAATTTCCAGCAATGAGAATGCTGTCTCTTTTCTGTAAGGATAATACCTTTCTCTTTTACTTCAGACTCAGTTTTCTGGAGTCATGCCAAGATGCCACTGGGACATAGAGTAGCTATAGCTTTTGAATCTGTCATCTGGGGTTTTTGGTGGTTTTTTTCATTGCTTTTTGTTTTGTGTGTGCTGGTTTTTTGGTTCTGTTTTTTAATGCAAGAGTTATGTGGAGCTACAGTTGGTGTCACCTAACACTAAAATGCTACAGAAGGCTGGGAAATCCCATCAGCAATTAAATTGTAGGGATTTTCTTTGTACTATTAAAAAGCTGTTGGCTTTTATGTGTTCTTAAGAGGGGAGCAGTCTTTCTCAAAAACTTCTTTAATCAGAAATAATATATGAAAATGTTTTCTTCTCACTTAACTATATTCTCTGAAGCTTGTGGCATGTATCATCAAAGTGTTATCATGATTTCATTTCCGAAAGTAAATTTTGTTTTTCCTTAGTTCTGTGGTTGGAACCGCTTACAAGCTAACACGGTATCTGGGAGAAGTAGCACATTTGGAGAACACGTACATCTGCTGACAGGCTTGCACAGCAGTAGCCTTCCTCTTCCTTTACAGATCACTGCTGTTTTCTTAGCAATTGTATTTGGGTGTTTAAAGTATTGGATGGCTAGCTTTTTTTCTACTGATGGTTGGCCAGTGGTGGTGGAAACAAAACAGGGTATTTTAATAATGATGGTTGGATTTAACAAAAATCCTTTTTTCCTGCTTGCTTTTTGTTACCCTTTTTATGGTATGAGCAGAAGCTAAGTGGGTCTGTAATCCATACAAATAGTGTCTTACATATATTTCAGATTAATTAGGATTCCATTTTGTAGCTATTATATAACTTTGGGAAGTTTTTAGAGGTTGGCAAAGTGTGAAGCTGGCATTTATCTCCAGAGATCTGGTTTTGTCATAACTGGGTGGTTACCAGCTTAAGTGTTTTCTGCTTGTTCTTAACTCTGCAAAGGCCATATAGCCAATTGAGCAGACTGAACTCGCTCCTGTGAGCGATCATAGCGAACACATGATAAGAAATTAGTTCTGCTAAGCCTGTGCAAATGCAGTGCAGGTAGTAGGCTTGCACAGTTGCTGCGAGAGTCCTGGCCAGCTTGCAATAGTCTTCTGCAACGACAGGCAAACTACAAAGCCTCTAATTTGATTCTAGTTCCAAGACAATAAAAATCAATAGAAAAAAACATATTCACTTTGTCATAACTGGCTTGGCTTAAAAACTACTTTAAGTTTTACAGCCCATTTTGAGAGCAGAATCCTGTTTTGAACTTGAAGTCCACTGACTAGGCGCTGCTCACAACTGTACCTCTTGGGCATGTTTTGGATTGTATTTTCCATTTTTCTGTAGGTGCTGTGGAAAGGAGAAGACAGAGTGCTTGGCTCAGGGATTTTTCTGAGTTAACACAGAGCCTGCTTGCCTCAGCTCATTCCGTGTGGCGTTCTGTTCGTCTCTGCGGTGCAGGTTTAGCCACTGCATCTATTGCAAGTGGTATTGGTTTACAGAGATCCTTAAATTGCTGCTTGAAACTGAATTACCTCACACAGTATGGTTGGCTCATGGTTCATTAAGGGATTGAGCAAAGAAAGGGGGCTGAGGCTGAAATTGCTTTGAAATGAATCCTGTATATGTTCAGTGCTCAGGAATGTTGTGCGACGGGCATGGTAATGGTCTGTGTCTGCAGGCTTGCAAGCACATCTGAAAATTTTGCATGGCACACTGGCAACCAAGAGGAATATTTGCCTGTATGTAGATATTTGCCTGCCTTACAGCAACGCTGAGACTTCATTAATATTTGTAGAATGAGTTTAGTACAAGTACAAACAAAATATTACTAGAAGGGAATTGGTTAGGCTGCTGTAACACATTTGCAGATGTTGAGGAAGTTCTTTCTGTGTTTTGACAGAGATTAAGAACTTATAATTGTGTGGAAGGTGAAAAACGTGCCTTCACAGATACCCAGGATATCTTTGTAAGGAATTATTCTCTTAGTTAGTTTTTGCTGATGCACAGACTCTATGTGTGTCTATTTTGTAGTGACTTTATGCTGCAATTACTACTTCAGAACATGTGGAATAGTTACCTTGCTTATACCAGCCATGATAGGTACTTTCAATTGTTCTCATGTGTATCAAAAATGGGATAGTCCTAAATGTCATTGGGAATGTCCCTGGAAAATATTATGCAGTTGTCTGTAAAGTAAATACAGGTGGGCTACACTTGCGAGTACTTTAAAAAAAAATGTTTTGCCATGAATCTTGTAGTTCCTGTTTCTAGGAATTTCTTAGATCAAATTCTTTTTTACATTTCTTATGAGATAAGGGCAAAAGTGAACTTGTGGTGCGAAGAGCAGTTTCTCTTGAATGATTCCTCTGGTGGCTTCAGAAGCATCAATGTCTTTTGGAAGACATTGTATATCCTGCGTGCCTAGATTAAGTAACTTTTTATAGAGATGCACATAGTTTCTGATTAAGAACATTTGGAGACTGTTTTGTTCTGGAGAGAGCTGTGGGCTGCTAAGTAAGGGGGGAGCCTGGTGCTTTTGTCTTCTTGGCCTTCCAAGTTCAGTGCTAAATCTCAGTTCTAGGGTGGACAACGTGCTAGCGTGTATTCAGACTCACAAATCCTCGTACTACTGTTTGAATGACTAAGATATCTTAAAGAAATTTAACAGTTCAAGTTTGTAAAGGATACATATGAAAACTGCAATGGAGTTCACATGAATGTTGTGTGTTATTTTTTAGTCTAACTTCCATCTTAACCCTTCCACTATACCCCAGCCCTCTTGCTCTTACATACTTTTCTTGGAATTCTCTGTTCTTTTCCATGTTATTTTATTTTTTGGGTGGAGGAAGGTTTGTATTTTTTGCTTTGTCTCAGAAGATTCAGTGTATTGTGGGAGGTGAGGCAACACTGGTCTTGGCAGAACACCACAAAACCAAGAGAGTAATTAAATGACGCAAGCCTTTTGATTATTTTTCTCTCTCAAGCTTTCTGGCACGGCCGGGCATTCCGATTGCAAAAGGAGGATCAGGAGAAGAAAAATCTGAAGAGCACACGCAGAATTAGAAGAACTGTATCGGAGACTATTTGCTGCTTTAAAGCTCTTCACTCTCAAGTCCTGGAGTTGCTTCTTTTTCCTCTGTGAGGATGATGTCTCTTTCATCACCCAAGATAGACATAACCAAAAGGGAGCTGCCAAGGTTTTATTTTGGTTTTGGTTTCTCTGCTCCCTTACTAATTGGATTTTTCCCATCTTCTGCAGGAGAATTATAAAAGGATTAGAGAAGCTGCGTTTTTTGGGGTGTTGGAAGTAGCTGTTGTTTTTTTCTTCTTGATTCTGGGACCTCTTTAATTTGCCATTTGTTCCCTGAAGTCACTGCCTGTTTGGAAAAGGGAGAAGCAGCATAACAGATGAACTTGCGCGACCATGGATTCTTTTCCTTTGCAAACTTTGTATGTGGCTGCTTGTAAAAGAGGTTTTTGCATACATAAGCATCAGATGAAGAATAGCATCCTGGGCTGGATTTAAAAGAAGCAAACTGCTTGTGTCCTGATGAAAGGATAAATTCTGTTTAAACTATAATTTAAAGAAGATTGGATGTTGTTTCAGTTTTGAATTTTGGTGAAATAAAGGAAGGGTCTGATCAAGCCAAATACTCTGCCAGCCTAAACCTGCATATTGTACAGCTGAAACTGGAAGATGTCTTGGAAAAGAAATTACTTTTCTGTGGGTCGGGGGAATGTGCAGGGCATGTTTACTCCACGAAATACAACCTCAATCGCACCCAGTAAAGGTCTCAGCAATGAACCAGGACAGAACAGTTGCTTCCTGAATAGTGCGCTACAGGTAAGAGCACATAATAAAAAATGTTTCTGTCTTTGTCCTCTGTCGCAGTATTTTCTTAGGCTCAACTGTGCAACAAATCTAGCCAGGCTTGACTACATAATTGTTTGTGGGCCTAGATAGAATAAGGCTACATTTGGAAATGCAGATTAGTTGAGTTATAGAACAGCTTTTTTTCACCAGGAAAACCTGAAAATTAAATCGACATTCACATAGCCTTCATGTAGTGTACTTGAATCTCTTGTTTGTGTAAACTTGTAATATGTCAACCAAAGATGAAAATATATGTAGAAAATTTCTTTTAAAATAATAGAATATTGCATAGCTTGCAGTATGTCTACTCCTTAAAGTAAATTTGACTTTTTTTGTTGAACCAGTCAAGTTCAAGGGTTGATAACACCTATACAAGATACTTTTTATGTAGTCCAGTTTTCTAACTGCTGTTTTGTAGCTTTGTTTAGATGATTGAGTCTTTACCTTTTGATTTAGAGGAAACACCTTTTCCTGTGTCAAAATTTGGTGGAATGGTATGGCTGCTATAGTGGTATTGTCACCATTTAGATCTCTTATATGTCTGACATGTGAGATTCAGTCCTTCTGGCTGCAGAGTTTAAAACCCTTTCTCCACATCAGTTTTCTTCCCTTCATATGACTTGTCTGTGTAGCACAGACTGTGTCATTGTGGTTTTTTTTTTTTTTCTTTTTTCTCCATGGGCAAGATTAGGTTCTCAACTAGCTTCAAGATACCCCCGTGATGCAAATAATACAAATAGAAACATCAGTGACCCTCAATAGGCTTAATATGCCATGAGATACAGGACTGGGTACAAAGGGAACTTATAAAAACAGTGGGGTTTCCAGTGATGTATCATATTAATTGCTTTTGTTAAGTTGTAAGGTGTAATCACTGGCTACCTCATAATATTGAGTTACTGAACCTAGGTCAGAACTAAGTAGAGCCTTAACATCAGCTGCATGCCATACATGAAGATTAAATCCTACGACCCGGTCTTTGGTCTTCTACGTAAACTGTTTTCTTCTAAAGCTCAAGAGAGATAGGATGTCAAAAATATTTACAGTCAAAGCTGAATTAAAAAAAAACCAACACAAAACAAAAACCCAACAAAAACAAAACAAAACCCCAAGATGGTGGTAATTTCATAAAATATATACTTCTAGTGTTTTCTTATCTTAATTTTTTAACATTCAGTGTTAGTCTGAGAGGTTCTTGAATGTTTGTTGCTCCTTACTATTAAACATTTCTATAAACATTCAAGATAAACTCCAAAGGCAATTACATCAAAAAATTGGACTTGTTCCTAAATGTGTGTGTGGTTGGTTTTTTTGGGTTGGTTTTTTTTTGTCCTTTTGTGAAGTCTGCAGTAGTTCTTCAGGAAAGTTGTGTGTAATCAGATGGTTCCAAGGCTTATGTCGACTCCCAGGCCCTTACATATAGGGAGAGTTTGAGTATAAACATAGCCATGACAATCCTGAAGTTTTGGGAAACTTCACAGATTAAGTATTCAATAAATGTGTTTTTAAATATAATTTTAGGTAACACTTGTGTGTTACAGTTTAGTTAACCTTGTTCCAGCTGGAAACACTTCTTGAAACCAGCACAGCGTTTTTCAGAGTGCCAAATTTTTTTCTAGCTGGTTGCTCTGGACAGATTAATCAGAAATAAGAAGTTTGGTCCCTCTGTGTATGCTAACGAAGCATTTAGCCAGTCATATGCCAGCCTGGACCTTGCTGCTCTGTCCGGAACCTGGCAGGACACAATTTAGGTCAGGGCTTCTTTCAGTGCAAACTTCTGCATCCTGAAAGGCTGGTGGCTCTGAGGCTTACAAGAAAGTCCACTTATTGTTAGTTGAAGCTGAAATAGCCAGCACTGACCACATTATATATAAAGAGCTGACTGTGAAACACCTCAGAGATCGATATTTTTGCTATTTTACAGATATGAATTTAGATAATTGCCCAAGATTGCACAGATTTAGTGGTAAAATTTAAGAATAAAACTTGGTGCTGTTACAGCAAATGCTGCCTCTCGCTGTTGCTAGCAGAACATATAAAAAGCCTGCTTGCTTTTTATATGCTGTGACCATACCTAGTCACATACCTGGTATTACCACCATACCTGTCCTGAGAGAAAAGTATAACTGCTCACACAGGTTAGGGTTAGAAATCTGCCAGTATCATGGCATCTAAATACACTTAATAATGATAATATTGGGCATAACAGCTTTTAGTAATTTATCATTTTGATTTGCAAGAACTTGTTAATGTATATGCTGCTGGTGCTCCATTTTTCCAGTGTTTGGGCTTTCTGCTCCGAACAAGGAGGCTGGCTAGGAGGTGGAAGGATGGGCGAGCTTTGGCCGCAGTGGTTGGTGGGGTGTCCTTGGCATCTCTGCCCAAGCCTCATGGAGCAGCGGCACAATGGCTGGCCGTGGTGCCAGTGCTGGGGAGCCATCAGGGCAAGTGCTGTTGAAGTTGGCACTGCCACATGGACAAAGAAGCGAGTGTTTTAGTCTAAAAGCACATGGCAAGAAATTCAGAGGGATGTCCTACTGCGAATTAATGTATGTGAATGCTACAGCTGAGGAAGAAAGATGAAAATGTCAACTTGCAGTTAGATAAAAGGCATCCTGTTTTAAAAGTGATGTTCACTGATACTAGTGTAGTTCTGGGATTATTTAGCGTGTGCAATTTTAGTCAGAGCTTTATGCAGTATTTTTTATATATATTCATAAAATTGGCTGTGCCCCTTTGTGTTTCAGGTTCTCTGGCACCTGGACATTTTTCGTCGCAGTTTCCGGCAAATCACAACGCACAAATGTATGGGCGATTCTTGCATCTTCTGTGCTCTTAAGGTAAAAGTTGGAATTAAATTAAAAATTATTTTTTAAAAAATTGAACAAAAATATTTCTGGTATTTGGTTAATATGTGTAATCAAACTTACATCTGGAAATTTGTGAGAGCAAAGGTAACTCTGATAGATACTGGCCCAAGACACTCATAGTACTCTTTCTAAAATATGTTCAAGCCAATAAATTATGAAAATAGTGTAGGTGAAGTTTCAGATACAATGACTCTTATCAATGGAGTTCAGATCACTGTGAAGCCTCCATGTTGTTTGAAAGATTAGTTCAGCTGGTAAAACATCGGTTTGCTTTGTTTTTTCTAATTTATCATTTGGTTTATAAATATCATACTGTATACAGTTAGTATGCTCTTCAGAAGTTACCTTTCCTTCAGAGGTTCTTTAAATGTCAGCATGGAGAAGGCCATTTAGCTTTAAGCCATTCTGTTCAAAACTGTTGATTATGTAAGACTAAAAGGTATTTTCTACTGTAAATATTGATGTCCGCATTAAATGACTCAGCTTTCTGTGATGTCTGTTTTTAAAAAAAAAAATCAATTCTGTTTGTAGATGCAGATACAATAACTGGCTGTCATAGATGCTGCCTGGACAGTAAGATCTAGATGTTAGCTCTGATTCTGAGTACTGTTATGTACTTGAGTAAACTGTGCAATCCTACATCTCCATTTGTCTCTACCCATTAATTTTTTAGCGCTTCTGTTTTTTTGTGCCCTCCTTTCGAAGTTTTGCTACTTCAAATCCACAACTCCCTCTAGCCTTGTGGGAGAAATGGACGTGATGCAAACATGATGGAAATACCAGCTTTAATCTTCCTGAGTAGTGATTTTTCTTTCTGAAATTGGGACTGAGTCATTTTCTTTGATCACAAATGGGTTGTAAAATCCAACTAAATATTTAAATTTGCTGTGGGAGAATTTATTGTGTCATGAATTCTGTGTGCAGTAATAAAAAGGACAGGCAGCATGCCTTATAAATATGGCAAAATAGAGAGTGCAAGGTTTAAATTAAGATCATCTGAAGTTCACAGGCAATATTTGTAGTATAATAGCTGTATTGCTACTGTTAAGTGACTTTACAGGTGCTGTGGTAGAGACAGGCTTGAAATGAGTTATCTAGTGAGTTTTTGGACTATTGTTGAGGGGTTTTCCCTTGCAAAAGAACAGCAAAGAGAAGGCTATTAAGGCATGAAAGAAGATAAGTAATTTCCTTCTGAAGGGAAATTTGTTTCAAGATATATCTGTTGAAATGATGAGACAGGATATTTACAGCAGTATCATCAGAATAGTATATAACAGTGGGTTAGGAGCTAGATAGCACATCCGAAGTGAGAAATACAGCTATCCAGACAAAGAAAAGATGGAATATTAAATATATCCCCTTCCTTGTAGGCAAATGGCAAGACTTAGGCGTGATCTGGTTTGAGTTCATTAAGTTCAGTGGGATAAATAATTCAAAGCTAATTCTTGGGTCATACCCTCAAGTATTGCCAAGTGATTGTTGGCATTCTTTGGTAGCTGAGATGAGGACAGAAAGAAAGGATTTAGGAAATTATAATGAATGTAAGCTTTTGCTGTTCTGAGGTTTAACCTAACAGCAAGATATGGCAAGGAAATACCAGGAGATCAGACAAGTTCTGCCGTTTGAATGAAAGTAGGTTAGACTCTGAGGCAGAGTTGAGAGGTTTTAGTATAAAGATAATAGTTAAAGTCTTTTTCTGAATGAGACTACTGAAAAAGAGGAGGGGGCGAAAAATTCCTATAGGAAAAAGGAGAGGATGAACCTTTGTGGAACTGGTATTGAAAGATGAACTCTGGACAAAGATGCATCTGGATTAGCAGTACCATTATGAGAGGGGACTACAGCGCTACAGTAAGACTGGAAGATGGCAGGATCTCTGGAATATATGTATTAAAAGCAGACACTGGCTAGAAGAGTGCTTAGTTTTGTTATAAAATCCTTGCTTTTGATGTCTTGCTGAAGTGTGCAGTATGCTATTATAAACTTGGAAGTGACAGGTAGAGTGGCAGAATTCATAAATTGTATGCCTGCAGCCATATGCTTATTTTTTATATTAAGCAGCCTTTGAAAAAAATTGCTGCTCTCTCTTCTTGCTCCCAGATATCTGCAAGGATTTTTTTGGTTTGTTACCTATCTGAAGTTTTTACCAATGCCATGCTTAGACAGGTGTTACAACCCTTAGTTTCCAACAAAGCTATAACTTTGCACCAAATCCTCAAGTAGTTTTGCACATTTTAAAAAACTTGCATCTGGTTGTGTGCAGAATTCCTATAGCTCACAAAACTCAGTGTACAGTGAAAAACTCTGAAGAAATGCGTAAACAAGTAAAGAATTATCTGGACAAGTATTTCTGCATATGAGCAATAACCAATACTTGACAAAGTAAAATGAATTCCAACTGGCTTTAATCCAAACCAAAATGTTAGTGTTTTCTCTCTCTACAGTCTGTTCTTCATGGGAAATTTCAGTGTGTTCTACCCAAGCCTATTCCAGAACCTTCAGAAAGTTTACAGACATGTGTTGTAAAACTATACAAGAGAAAAAATACGTATAAATTTGTTACAGGTTATAGGACTGTTTTGCTCCTGCTTCCCCTATGTTCATAAAACAACTCCCAATTTTACGTTTTTTCTCTGGGTGATCCCGTGACGAGTTTCCACCTTTATTAACTTGTGTAAAATGTTGATGTGTGTACATAAATATTTGAAAATGTTCCCCCATTTTTATGTTGTTATCAAGTCAAATAATATTATAAAGGTGAGTAATAAAGGGTGTCACTTAACTCTAAGTAAAATTGGGGATGCAAACCTCCCTTCATCCCCCCCAAAAAACCCAAACACTAGAAACATAGGCTGTCTTGATTGCATGCAACTGAAAAGGTAGGGATGCTACATGATAAAGGTATGCAAAAGCGATAGCCCCAAACCGTGGAGATGATCACATTCGTCTTCATAAACTCCTTAAGCAGGCAGCAGAGGGGGAAAAAAGGCTGTTTAAGGTATTCGCTTGTTCTCTGCTGCCCTCTGGATCAGTGTTCTCAAACTGCTCTTTTTTTTTCCTCCTGTAAAAATCTGGCTGTCTGGTACATACTATGTGTAAACTTGTGTAAGACTAATGGGATAATGTGCTTAATACGCACCTGATACTGTAAGCATCACCAAGAGCATGTTTTGTGTCCCAGTGCAGCAGCATCATCCCTTCCCTTCCCCTGCCACAGCCCTCCCGTCTGCTCTGGAAGCCTTTCTGTAGACCTGCCAGAGTAATGCCAGCTTAGCCTCCAGGTCTTTGACATCCTCTTTCTCTTGAATCTTGCCTTAGGCTTTGCTAAGATGAGGGAGAAGATATGGCTGGATCCAGTGGGAACCCAAGAATTTGGAGCTCTATACCATGCGAAAATCTCCCATTAGGGTCTGGGGAGAGGTAATTAGCCTTGCATGCTGTCAGGTGGATCTGCCCGAAATACCTGTCCAGACCAAGCAAAGAGGAGGCAGGACATGTTTTCTCCAAAGCATGCTGGCATGTTTGGATTCCAGCCTGGCCTGGGAAAGGGGCAGTACTTGGGGGGAAGAGCATATGTCATGTCCCTGCCTCCACTCCAGGTTCCCTTCGTAGGATACCTCCTATGTTGTGCAGAGAGGGTTCACGCTCTTCCCCTACTTTGAACTGTTGCTCTAAAGGCGACATTCTCTTCCCATTGACTTCAGAGGAAGATAGTCTTCAATAAGCTAAATTTAGCCTTTGAATAACACCAAAGAAATTGTATTTTTTCCACACTTTCTTGGCTTGCTGCAACTGTTTCTAGGAATTCTGATGTCATGCACAGCATTTACTGTAAATGCTCAGCTAGCTCTATAAATATTATTTGTAATTTTAAATTACTGTTATTTATAAAATGAGGGATCACAGGACAGTGATGTCATACCTGATATCAAATCACATTTTATTTTTGTACCGCATTGAAGACATCCATTGCACAACTTCCATAAGTGGTTTTAAAACTTGCTGTTCTACCTGGCTATGTTTATGTGGCTACAAAAAGAACCTTGAAATCATTCCAGGCATACGTTCATTAGTTATTTTGAAGGAACCTTGCATCAACAGATACACAAAGACAAGGCAGAGCTGTAGACTCTGTGCTGGAATCCCAAATACTGTTCCTTAAGATGTGGCATTATTTAAGTGTTTTTTTTCAGCACACAAGCTGTCCTTACCACTATGTGGTTTGCCTGCTGTAACACTGGAACAGCTTTTTGATTTATTATTAATGTTGAAGTCTACTGTGTTCTGTCTTATTTTCCTTTTTCTAGAGCATGACTTTGCTTTGGTGTTTGTTTATCACAGCTGGAAGAGGGCAGGAAGGGGGAAATCCGTCCACTGTACTGAGCATGCCACAGAGAGTTTGTTCTCCTTCCAGGGATTGTACTGGGAGCTCCATAGTGCCAGGATATAGGACAGAGTGTTTTTTGTAGTTTGCAAAGAAGAATGCTCTATTGATTGATAAATTCCAGTAGGGCTGGTCTTTTCTGTAATTTTGTCATGTGCAACAAAAGCAGGAAGAATGTGAATTTTCTGTGTAGAAATGATGTTGTTTTCTAAGGAGAAAACTGAGAACAATAGGGTAGTAGAGTGCTTTAAAGAAGTGGAATGAATATAGTTCATGGTTCTGATTAGTCACTTGATTGAAATGGAGGGATTTGTTAAGAAAAGTTCATTATATGGTTGAGGCAGCAATAGGTTTGTTGCAAAGATTTCATCCTCTTTTGTGCTTTTTTTCCAAATTAGGATAGTATTTCAGGGCAAAACAGTAGTAAAAGTATATAAAATAATTACTTTCATTGTTTAAACTCTTTTTTTCAGTTGGCACTGCCTGACAAATAAACTAGCAGCAAGTACAGCTTCCTGAGTTAATAAACTGGTAATTGAAGCTTCCAAATAATGACTGCCTTTTTTGATCTTGATCAAGCAGTTAATAAATTGTCACCTAGTTGATGTGGACACACTGTGATTTGGGTTTCTTTTCCTAACACCCTCCCACAAGTTTTGTTTAGAAAGTATATATTTATTTGATTTTGGTAGTAGCCAAGGGTGCCTGACTTTACAGTTCATATTGGGGACCTTATGTTAATGTTTAGGGCATAGTGCGAGTAAAAATGGAAGAGAGACTGTAAAAGAAAGGAATAATGGAAATCTAGGTTGATTTATTATCAGACTTGGAGATTTGGAAAGAGATCCAAAGATGCAAAACCAAATAGAGGTAGAATTATTTGCACCCTTGAAGGAGAATATAACATGAGGAAATGTGGGGAAGAAATGTGAGCTAGTGGAAATACTCTGGGTGGAGGCTGATGTGGTTGGATGGGAGAAAAGTTATTTTAGCAGCCAGAATTTTTATTGAAACAGGTTGTTGCACTGAGTAAGAGGCTGCATCAGAAGAGTGTGGTGTTCTGGATGAGAGATTAGGTACTGTAGACAAGAAAAAAAAGTCCAATGAATGGAATGGGATAAGAAGGGCATGCTACTAAAATGGAGAGGAGGTTTAAAAAAAAAAGAAAAAATACTGTCACAATTGAGTGACAGCAAGAATAATGTTGGTATGTTGAGCAGTGAGAGAAGGATGAGGATTGGCCATGTTAATATTTGTAGCTTTTGTTAAAAGGCAAAAACTGTTCATGTAGGGAATACTAATGCATTTGAGGGGAACATGTTTTGTTCTTTGAAAGACATACCACGCTGCTAGAGCTGCAGCAATACTCCCATACAGAAGGAACTCCTGCACAATGCTGGAAAAGAATAATTAGTTCTTAGAAAGCTGCCAAGGACAGAACTCAGATTTACAGTGCATGGACACTGATCTGATTCAGTAGCTGTTGCCTGTTGTCTTCAGCCATCAATTTATTCTTATGCCAGCCTGCTTCTATATGCTTGATTAAAAAGTCATATGTGCATGTATGTATCAAGTCTGGGGTTTGTTTTATCGGTATGGTTAGATACACATTGCAGACTTCAATTTACCCCAAATAAATGGAATACTTCTTTCCTAGGGAGAAAATGGATTCCAAACACTGTTAGAGACAATTTGGAGCAGATCTTGTAAACTGTGGAGGGATTCATATATATTTCATTTTTCCAAATCTTTAAAATTGAAAAGAACTCTAAAATGTCAATCCCATAAATTACCTCAAAGAATAATTACTGTCTTTGTTCTCTAACCAAATGAAGAACAACTCGGTTTATGATCATGCATGTGAATTTTAGCATTCTGAAATAGAAAGCCAGGTTTTAACTTGAATAGTTGTATGATAAAGGTTCCTTGTCTCAAACCTTAGGTGGTTTTCCTTTGAAGCTTTAGAAGGTTTATGTTGATTCCCCACACTTCCCAAATGGGAGGAGATTATTTTGGGAGACCACTGACTCTGCAAGCCCTTGTTCTGATGTACATCAGAAGCCCAGATCTGTAGTAGAACTGGACATGAAGCTTCCAGTTAGAAAACTAGGAAAAAGCCTGCTGTATGGTAATAAGCCAAGTGAGGCCCTACAATAGATTGCCTGGGATGGTTAAGGAATTTCCAGATTTGGATGCCTCTGAGAGCAGGCTGGCGAAAGATCAACTATGTCATTGTAGTTGATCTTGACTTAGTACTTGGGGAAGGACTAGATGCAACTAGATGGACTTCAGCAATTTATTAATCTTAAAGAATGCCTGTGCTTCCTAATTCTGCTGTCTCTGCCACCCTTTCCAGACCTTTGAAGATCTGTAGGGAAGGGGATATGGAGGGAGATGGGGTTCTTTTTATATAGACCGCAGGAATGCAGTGTAACCAGAAGGCATACTTCCTATCTGAAAAATCCCTTGCTCATGCTGTTCTTTGTCTTGGCTTGTAGACTTACCAACATGCCAAGAATAGGTCATAAGTGTACAAATCAAAGTACTGCTGCTAATACAATATTAGTAATTGCTCAGATTTTATGTTAAGCTAATTTTTTTTTTGTTCTTCATCCTTAATTTTAGTTACTGAAAACTGGTAAGACAGGAGAGACTTCCTGTGTTCATGAAGCTTTCAGCAGTGTCTTTTCATATTCTTGCTGCTGTTAGGGATGATACATTCATTTGAGTGGAATGTAGCCATTGAGAGAGATCATCAGTGTGGTGAAACCCCATTAATGATAATGGGGTTTTCACTATCTTCAAATTCAGGTGAAGAAGTTTTTGAAAGAGAACAAAGTTTGAATGTTTCATATATAAAGTTCTTATTAAGTTCCAGAAGCACTTGGAGAAAAGGTGTCATGAAAACGCCTGGGGCAGAATCAGCAGTGCTTTCCTGGTCTGTGCCCAGCTAGCTTTCAGACCTATACATGGAACAAATGTGTTAGTCATTAACAGTATCGCTCAAGGACAAGACCTGAAATTAAGGAGAGAGATCTGACTGAGATAACTCAGTGATGAAACTTCAGGAAATGCCACACTTGTCCATCTAAGGCTGAGAGACAAGAAAGACCTGTTCTGAAGGTGAGCAAAGAACCTATCCTGAAAAATAAGGAAAAGGGGAAACACCCCCACCCCCTGAAAAACCGTGGCCAAAACCCACTGAAAACCACACCCCACACCCCCCCCAAGTGCTTTTGACTCTGAGGTGCTTTTGCAACTTCCTACAAGCACTATGCTCCAACGTGCTCTAAACTGCACTGTGCAATGACATAAGATTTGATCTTTATTAGATTAAAGTGCACAATTACTCACTGGTTTTAAGACTTTTTTTTTTCCTCAATCTAAATAAGACTATACCATTGTGTGCTATGTCAGTACAAATTTTAGGAAGCATTCTTCTATATAATATTGGGATCTTTTACTTCCTGATTTTGCATATTAGAATTCTTCACAGAATTCTTTGATGTTACTGAATGATTTTTGTTCTGTGGTTGTGGTAACAGATTTCACAGTTTTCTGCTGTTTATATTTAATGAAAGTTTTTTAGTTTTAATTTTGAAGGCTGTAATTATTTTGTGATGCAAAAAAATTTAAAATGCAGGATCTTGAGTGAAAAACAGTTGCTTATCATCATTAGGATAACTTTTTCCTTAACTGGATCTCTTTATGTTAACTAGTAGGTATGTTACTGGTAAAAGTAAAGTATACTATTTCTTTAAAGATGGAAATTTAAAATAAGAGGTTTGGTTTGCTTGCTTGCATCTTCTTTTACCTATTTTGGAGCCTGCATTGATATCCCCCCCCCCCCCCCCCCCCCCAAGAATGCAGAGCCATTTCAGAGCTCTCACTGAAGCAAACTGGGTCCTGTCCATCAGTTCCCTGCAGTGAGGTTGGCATGGCAGTCACTAGGCGAGTGTCTCAGTTTCCAGATCTATGAAGTGAGATTGATGATAACCAGAATAAACACATTTCTAAAGCACAGTCATGAATATTTTCAAGTGCTCTTGAATTATTTAATGTAAAGTGCTGAAGCAGGATGGAATTGTTTCACTGCTTTTTTTTTGAGGTCCACTGAATTGAGAAAATTTACTAATGAAACATGAAACTTGCTCTGTTATCAGTGTGACAGAAATAGGGATCAACGTTGTTAAGTACAGAGATTTTGTCATTCTTTCCATTTTTTAAAAGATATATATATAAATAAAAGGTAACTGAGGAGAGGTATTGTCTGTAATTCATGAAGTGTGAGACTTACTGCCTCACAGCCTTCTCTTCATTACCACTTTCTTCATCATGATTCAATGCTCTAATAAAGGCAATATTGGAAGAGCTATGGGCTTCAGCACAGAGGGCCCTCACCCATGAATGAGTACCATAAGGACTACCAAAATAAAAATAGCAGTAAAGAGAGATGGGCGTTTTACATCTATATTAGATAATGACAACACTATAAATCACACCATTTCTATGGACAGAAATGGCAGGGGTGTGGAGGTTGACTTGCTAGCTGTGCAGTGACAGCTGTGTTCTGTACTCTTTCAGCTTCCTCAAAGCAACTGAGATTGCATGATTTGGCAAACCTTCTCCCAGTTTATATGCTCATTTCCTGATAAGAAACAAATGAGAATTAGTTAAAGGAGAGAAAGATTCAGATTATTTATTTCCAGTTAATATAGATCCTAACTATGCTAGGGAGAAGCTTTCTGTAATTAAGGGAGGAAGTGATACATGAATCAACATCACTACAGATTCTCAGTATAGATTTGAAAGAAAACCAAACAGGCAAACCAGTTAGAGGCTGGCTTTTTCCTTGTTTGACTAAGTTTAGAAGGCAGAAAAGCCAAGTGGTGCACAAATGAAGATGATCCTTTTTTTCTCTTGCAGTAAGAATGGAGCTTTTCCCCAGTCTTTAGGGAAATTGTGAGGAAAGTTTTATAGGAAAGGACAAGCAGAATTTTGAGATCGACACGGATGAAGATGGTTGCTTGTCATGTGAAATGAGGTAGAAAGTAGAGCAGAATGGTGATGGAGACAGAATGGTCTTGTAATAGCCTTGAAAATAAAGGCTAGAAGTTTTTCCTTAAACTGAGGATCTTGCATACAGAATTACGCTCCTGTTTTTGTAGGAGGGCACAATGAAAGTTAAATAACTGTTCAGAAGATCTTTTGGATATCTCGCATACACGCACATGCAAAATAAAAGTGGTTTTTTAATCAGTTGGGAATATGTACTGAACTTTCGTGCATATAACCCACACTTTAGACTATAATGCGTCTTTATAGAATTACTCGTCCTTGCAAATGATTACCCAGATAACCTGTGAGTTACAGTTATGAAAATGCAGGTTTGTGGCAACAAGTGAACAGCTGGCCATACGTAGGAACTGCTATTTGTTGTGCCTTTTCCCTCCTGCATGCTGACCCCAAAATCATCTGATTCTTACCCACTTCTTGGAGTTACTGGAAGGTAAATTCCTTAAAGAGTGCAAGCAGCAGGTTGTGGCTGTTTAATGGCTAAGACATTTGGAAAGAGTTGCCTGAAAGAGGGAAGAAGGTGGCATGCCTAAGAAGAAAGCTGCCAAGGTGGGAGTGAACTGGAGACGGAGAAGTAGGAATAAAAAGTGAGGAAGTTTTGGTGTCTGTTGTATTTGCTTCAGGAATCAAATTTGGAGGAAGATCCAAGGGGGATTGACACTGAGGGAAATTAACCCCTAAGCTCCCCACCCTACCTTGAATATGTGAAGGGAAGGAATACACAAAGGTTCATATGATTTCAAAGGAGGAACTTTTAGGATTTTTCTCTTGTAGTCCCTGTACAATACGAATATCTGTGTGTTGCTTGATCAAAAGTGAGTTGAAGGTTTGCTGTTTGTTTTCAGGTAACTTGAGTCATGTTTTGAAAATACAGTAACTTAACTATCTTTTTTTTTCTTACTAGGGTATCTTCAACCAGTTTCAGTGTAGCAGTGAGAAGGTACTGCCTTCTGATGCCCTGCGCACTGCTCTTGCAAAGACATTTCAGGATGAGCAACGTTTCCAGCTGGGCATTATGGATGATGCTGCTGAATGTTTTGTGAGTATAACTGAAAGATGGTTTGACAGGCATAGATGCCACTACACAATTTTTTTTTTTTTCTTTTCTCTCCTCCATTCCTCCCCTCCCCAAATTCCATCAGACCTTGCATGTGTAGCCTGGAAAAGTCCACAGAGAGATCCTCAAGCTTCAAGTGATCCAGTGGGGAATGACTATTTGGTTTGAGAGTCATCAGTAATGATTTTGAAATGGAAACATCAATGTTATCCGTTTTTACAGTTACTTTTGCGTATGTACTGCTTGCAGTCTCAAGTGTGTCTGGGATATGAATTGTAAAAATATTGCACTGCAAGAATGATCCAGGATTCTAGTTTTAAGTATCACCTCAAAAGGGTGAAAAGACATTTTGTTTGCCAGTTATTCTGAAACTGTGTTTTCACAAACTCTAGCTAAGGGAAAGTAAAAATAAATAAATAAACCAAACACAACCCAACACAGTTGTTTCTGTTTGTAAGTTGAGGTAAGCAACAGTAAAATGGATCATCTCCAAATATTTCTGTTGCCATATTTGTAAACCACCTGACAATTTTTTTAGGCTGGTTATCTCACCAGTGTGGTTGGGAGATGGCTTTTACACAAATCTTGCATCCCTAGGTTTTACCCACCTGCTTTCTGTTTACACTCAAAATCTTTCTTGGCATCCATTATGTTAAAATTTTATTCTTACCCACATTTCCTCCTTTTCCTTCTTCAGGCTCCTAAATTTCTTTAACTTAATTAGGAGGTATTTTTGTCTTGCTGACCTATTGCCTGCTTCCCTTTTTGGAAATTATGTCCATAGGGTGGCCCAAGTGTGTTTGTATCCTACTTGGTTGTTAACAAAGATGTTAATTCTTAACCAAAGTACAAACATAACTGGATTTACTACTGCAAGGTAAAACTTCTCTCAGGTAAAGCACCTGTCAGAGTGGAGTTCTTTCTATATGTTAAATCTTACATTTCCTATACCTACCTAATTTGACACTTGCACTGTAAGAGATCATAGAAATGGGATAAATGCATATAGCTATCGTAGTTCTTCTCTTCAACTAAGTGGACTAATAATGGGTTTATGATAACCCAATGTATCCTGTGTTTGTAGAATACTAATATAGCAAAATACTATACTTTAATGAGCTCACTTAAAATGGAAGTAGATCATACCAATAAAGTCTCAAAGTGAAATAAATTACTTCAGCCTACACAGGAGCCCCTGTGAGTACAGTCATGTCAAATCATAATGCATGAATGCAGTCCAGCACTTGGACAGAGTTCTGTATGTAGTAGAACATGGGAACTTTTGATGCAGTTTCTTCCTTGAGAAAGCTAATGTAAATAGCCCATCTAATACTGCTGTGGGAGTCCCCACAAGCAGGTTTGCTAGGTTAACTGTACTGGCACAAGGACAGTTAAAATGGGTACAAGTTCTCTTTTGAGGTTAAGCTTTAAGGCAGAGATAATTCCATAGCTTTTCACTTAGTTAACCTTTTCAACCCTAAAGGCAGAGATTTCATTTAAATGGCAGGAGAGCATAGATTCTAAAGTTCAAGGGAAATTGTACGAGGTCAGAGCTATTTTGCCTAATAATTAATCTTGACCTGCTTATAGCAGGCCTATAAACTATCCAGGCAGCTCATAGCGATAGTGAAAAGTGTGCTGCTGGAAGAGGTGTCAGGAGACTTCTCGCACCCCCAGATTAATGTTGCTGACAGTGGGAGGAGAGGAGGTCTTAGGACAAGAACTCCTGGGAACTTGAAAACAGATGGAGTTGTGTGAAGTAATATCTAGAAAATGTTCAGTGTTTTTGTTTCATGCAGAATTTAGTCTGCCTCTTCATTTATTAGTTCTCCCCTTTTTCATAGAATGTAGATTATTTGCCATATTTCAAAGGCCTTGTGGAATATAGAAATTGATTCAGGTTACTTTGTGTTGATGAGGAGAAGTTAGTGGCAACCCAGTGATTTTAAAACTGCAGAGCTGTCTTGCCTGTTACATTTGGTCAAATCCATTGGTGCTTGAGAATTGGACAGAATAATCAGTGACAGAGTGTTCAGCTGTGCTAGTAAATAAAATAAATGGTTACTTGACATAGCATTTCAAATCAGAAGTGGTAGCCATTTTCTTTGATATAAAAGAAATGCCAACTTCTTAGAAAACAAAGCAACTTCCAAAAATTTGCAGGAGCCTTCTGTCTCTAAATAATGCTTATAGAATTGTTTCATCTGACATGCTTTTGTGATTTATATTTTAACTTTTGTCTACATTTGAAATGATCTAATGCTTTTTTTGCTTTTTCTTCTCTCTTTGGCTAGGAAAACCTGTTAATGCGAATTCACTTCCACATTGCAGATGAGACAAAGGAAGATATTTGCACTGCACCACATTGTGTTTCCCATCAGAAGTTTGCAATGACCTTGTTTGAACAGGTGAGGTAATGATACATGCTTTATACAAATCACCAGTTCTCAAATTTCAAAGTTTCATTCCTAAGACATGCATTGCCATGGTAAAAAAGATACAAGCAGAAGTGTTGCTGTGGAAATACCTGTTTAATCTTGTCAATGTATTACGTTTTATTTCTCTTTAGTGTGTTTGTACCAGCTGTGGTGCCACCTCTGACCCATTACCTTTCATCCAGATGGTACATTATATTTCCACAACCTCCCTCTGGTGAGTTGATATGTCTACAGGAAAGAGAACTTCTCTTTTTTTTTTTTTATGCTGGTATTGCAGTTTGATCTCTACCTTCGCAAGATTAAATGTCCAGAACATGGTTTATTCAAAGTTGGTGGAGCTTTGATAACTATGATAAAGAACATGAGAATTTAGTGGGGCAGAAGATATCAATTTAGGCATGGATCGCTGTGTCTACTTGTTTACGATTCTGAATCTGACAATTGTAGTGGCAAGGACTCATGTACATTTTGAAAGACCTTAATATGTGAGCAGGTAATTTAAGAAGCAAGATAAGAAAAATAAATAATAATTTATGCTGGAAAGGGCCTTTGGACATCTACTCCATCCTCCTGTTCAAAGCAGGGCTAACTGCAGAGCTAGATCAGGCTGCTTGGGATTTTGTGCAGCTGAGTTTTGAAAACATTGAAGGACAGAAATTCCGTGACTTCTCTAGGCTGCCTGTTCCAGTGCTTAACCACTTGGTGTGAAATTTTTTTTCCTTATATCCGGTCAGAATTTCCCTTTCTGTGTCTAGTGCCTCTTGTCCTTTCTCTGTTTGCCTCTGCAAAGAGTCTGGCTTATGTTCAGCTTGTCTACCAGCTTTCTGCGATGTTGCTCCTCAGCCATTCAGTGCCCAGCCAGTACTGCTGCACCGAGTGTGCTTTGTCCGAGGTGCAAGACTTTGTATTTTCCTTTACTGAATTCCATGAGGTTCCTGTCAGCTTGTTCCTCCAACCTGTCAAGATCCTTCTGGATGGCAGCACTCCCTTTCTGTATATTGACTGCTCCATCCGGTTTGGTGTCATCTGTAAACTTGATGTGGGTGTATTCTGATTCATCATCCAGGTTGTTAATGAAAATGTTAAATAGCATCAGCCCCAGTATTAACCCCTGAGGAGCACAACTCTTAACTGACTGCTGGTTATGTTTTGATCCTCTGAGCCTGAAGGTCCAGCTAGGCTTTTGTCTGCATTGTATTCTACCCATGCAGTCCACATCTCCCTGTTTGGCCACAGGAAAGCTGTAGATGACTTGGAAACCTTGTTAGAGACCAAATGATATTAACTGGTCTCACCTCCTCAACAGAACCATCATTTTATGATAGGAGATAATCAAGTAGGTCAGGCATAGTTTGCCCTTGGTAAATCCATGCTGGCTGCTCTGACTCACCTTCTTGTCCTTCATATGCCTGGAGATGATTTCCAAGGGGAGATTTGGTCTGTCATCGCCCCAGGTACTGGAGCAAGACTGACTAGCCTGTAGTTCCTCAAATCATCTTTCTTGGATGGATATATAGCTCTTGTTTTTTCTAGTTATTGGGGAACTCCCCTGGCCGCTGTGACCTTTCATTAAAGGAGATGATGCACAGAGCAATAGCTCTAGTTCTGTAGTAGTTCATTTGAATGAATGCTAGAGGAGAGAAGTCTTCTCTTCTTTTAGTAGGTGGCTGCTCAGTTAAAAGCTGCTTAAATCTGATCGAGGCAGGATTCTGTTACTTGCTTCTGTCTTGAAGTTTTGATTGGGATGAAAACTTGTCTTTGTTTCTTGTCCTGCATGTGAGCCTTGTAGTTACAGAGCCCCAAAAAATTGTCTTGAAAACTGCTAGTTGCTCTTCTCATGCAGATCTCTGTTAAAAGCTACCACTTTACCAGTGTATCAGGAGTATTGTAAAGCATTCCCCCTTGTGGCTGCTACCTGCCGTTCCATTGAGCTGTAGTTTTTCTTTAGGTTACCAGCAGACACTGTGTATCAGAATATTATTTATTAGAAAAACAGGAAAAGAATTATGTAAATGGTATTCAATATTTTTTTATGAAATATTTCAATAAATCTTAAGTCACATTACTTTAAAAACACCAATAAACTGATATATTTATTTACCTCTTAAACTATTTTAAGCTTGAACATGCTTTGAGCACTAGTATTCTTGTGTACTTGTTGTCATCTTTCTTTCAACTTGGACAGTGAAATCGATGGGGTACTGTGCTATTTCTTGTTTAGAACTTTATTATTAAGGATGTGCTTTACTGTGCTACTTTCCTAGGGTTGTGGTTACTGAAGGGAAGCGTTTTGAAGCAAATACTTCATTCTGAAATCCAAGTATTTATCAAAATGCTAAAGCTTGCTTTTAAGATGTAAATTTTAAGCCAAACTAGAAATTGTTTCTATTTTAAGTTTTACTTGTTTTCTTTATGCAGTATTATCATGGAAGGTGTAGTAATTCACACTTAATTATGTGATTTTTCTGTATTACAATATTAAATATAAAAAGTGTTGTGTATTTTAAGGTTCTTAACTTTTCATAAAATTTAAGTGAAACATATACTTAATGTGGGTTTGGGGTTTTATTTTATTATTAAACTTTTGTTTTCCATGCTTTCTCTATACTGAAGCAATCAAGCTATTTGCATGCTGGAGAGACGAGAGAAACCGACTCCAGATATGTTTGGAGAGCTACTACAGAATGCCAGCACTATGGGAGACCTGCGAAACTGTCCAGTTAGTATCCTTAGTTTTCCTCTTGGGGGACAGACAGACAGGACAGAAGAGGTTTAGTAGATTACACTGATGTGTACCTTTAACTCATGAGCATTTTCAAGGTTTAGCTTATCACAATCGTAAAAAGGATAGGTAAGAGTTTTCTTTGCATTTGAATTCAGTACCTCTCAGTTATTTAATGAAGGAAGGGGGAAAAACTACTGATGTTGATTGCTTCTTTGACTAGACACAAGTAGTGAGAACAGCAGTAGACATAGTATTTGGATGGAAACTAAAAATGAATGTTTCAGTTAGAAACCACAAAAAAAGGTGATGAGGGGGAATAAGTTGGAAATGCTTACATTGCTCCCAGGGAATGGCAACACAATCCATTCCTGTGCAAGCCTGTGTTGCTGCTGGAGGTACCTATCATATGTTTGCTGTTCAACTTCACTGAGAGTTGGTGAGGCCTCCAACGCTAGCATTTCATGAAGCTGTAATCATGCTGCTTTCATCTGATGATGAAAGTTTTGGGATCTTACCTAAAGAAATAGAAATGACAAAGAATTTGGTGGTTGTATCTTTTTGTAGGAGACTTCTGTATGTTGACAGTGGTTTTGATTAGCTAGGCTTTTCACAACAGTGTTCCCACAGTTCATCCAGTTTCTCTGGCGATTATTCCTGTTGAGGGTAGTGTGCTTCATCTGTAATAATAGCATGAGAAGAGAAGTACTTATTTCTTGTAAAATCTTTTCAGCAGTACCATGCTGTGGCACAGATAGCAGAACTTTTGTACCAGTCACTGCAATCATGTGTAACAAGATCAGTTGTTTTGCCTAGATAAGCTTCCATTCAACTTCATTACTACCTTTCAGTTGGAATAAATTGTACTGTTGACCAAACTGCTGTACCTGCAGCATGCAGCCAAAATGTTGGTCAGAGGGAAAGAGAAAAGGACTGCCGCTTCCCACTGCCAGAGAATATCCTGACAGTGAACAGCTTATAGACTACACAGTATATCTGCAAGAGCTATGTCAAAGGCAGGAATCATCACAGAAGATTTGGAGTACTGGTTTGTTTTTCTGAATGAGATTTGCTGTTCAGAGTGTGGGAGATATTGACCAGAAAGGGTTAGGCTATAGTTGTTGTGAGTGATGACTGGCGTTTAACCACTTAAAAACAATTACTGCATATGTCCAGTTCATAGTCACAGGCTGCTATTCTTAAAAGTGTTCCATTCTGCTACACAGTAAAAGTCTGACAAAATTCAGCTGAATTAAGTCCGTGTATCAGTTGGCTTAAGAAAAATAATTTTTTTTCATGTAAAAATATTTTTTTTTTTTTAAAATCATAAGGGCTTGATTTCTAAAGCAAGAGTTTGATATCTTGTTTTACCTTTTAATTTGAGTATGTCCAGATCCAGGGCTTTAGATAAGTATGCAAGAAGAGTTATCATCAAACTTTTTTTACATATTGATTAATAGGTAGGGCAGGAAACAGCTGCATAATTGCTGCTTCATGTAATGCTACTTTTAGATGCTTCACCAGTCCTCTGTGAAGCAGTACAGGCTCTAACAGGAATGACTTGTGTGCCTGTTCCCTGGGGGCAGCGTAAGTATTTCCATTTTATCCTCCTCACTTTCTGTAGCTTGTAACTCTGAAACATTCACTTTTTAGTCTTCATCGAAACATTATTTTATTTTTTTTTAATATTGGCAAATAGTGGCTCACTTACCTGAATAAAAGAAATAAAGATATTGTATTGTTGTTTAAAAGATTCATATGAGTCTAGCTATTTAATGACCAAAGCATGGGAAACTTAATAGAAAGACATTCTTTGTCAGGGTGAACTGCTATTTAACTGTGAAATAATTTGTTGGATAAAAATGCTTACCAGTACTTGCCACCCCTTTCTTTTTCTATTTGGATAATTTTTCTGTTGAGGCTTAGCTAAGGGTGGCCTAGAAGTCATGCAAGGGAAGTTTTTTATCTTGTAGAAAAAGCTGATGTTAGCTAGCTGAAGCAAAGAAGACAATCTGAGAGTAAGATAGGTTTGTTGTGATGAGGTCCACAGGAATGCTTGTACTTTGAATGACCCTTGCAAAATGTGTGAGAATATAGTCATCTTAATATTAAAACCTCATATCTACATTTAAACATCACAGTCCTCTACCTGTAAAATAAGCTGTCTTCATTGCCTTGTTGTTAAGCTTGTTTCTTTCTGTTTTTTTTTTTTAAATTTTTCATTTTTGTTTCTCATCAATAATTGGGACTGAAATTCTGGTTAATTTTCTAGATTGCTGTGGGGAAGAAATGCTTTATGATCTCTTCCCTGGTTGTAGTGTGAGGAGTGATTATATCTTATTGTGAAACTGGTCTCTGTAGAGATAAGAAACCATTCTCAGTATGAAAATGTGTTTTTTCTAAAATCTTGCAGAGGTGCCTTGGTGATCTGCCACAGGGGGAGAGTGAGTGTTTCAAAGGGACTTTGTCATAGTTGTGTGTCCTCTGCACCCCCCACCCCCCCAAAAAAAAAAAAAAAAAGATAATGCACTGTTTGCTAAAATTACAGTGATAATCTCTTAATTCAGATGATGAACTTCTTTCATGATGCTTTAAAGATGCCCACAATTCCAACAGGTGATGGATTGGAAGGACCACTGAGAAATGTCTTAGCTTCACATGCAAGCTTATCTCTAAGAAGTAGTCTGGCTAGAGAGTGAGGGGAGACTGGCCAGTCAATAAGCACTGGTAGTTGTTTAAAAAATAAAAAATGGGAGGGGAAGGGAAAGAGGAAATAAGAAATTAAGAATTGCTATGAGAGGTGCTTAGTAAAGCACCTCTGATTCTCCTGATCTTCCAGCTGCTGCTCTCATATTTATATGAATACTAACCTAACTATCCTGTCTAAGATGAAATGCTTGAGGTACCTTGTAGAACAACCACCCAATTTTAACAGCAAAGCAGCATCTTGAAAGTTTTTCTCACACTGTCATATAAAGGATCAGTCTCTGTAAATATCATTTTTAAACGGAGATTCTGATCAAAAGAAAGTTATCTTTCCCTCCAATTCCTAAGAATGTTTTTGGGATCCTTCATGTATGCCTGCTTATCTTTTTTTAAATAAGCCTGCTTTTGCATTATACCTTTTAATCATTATCAGTAGTATGAGGAAGAATCAGCAGTGTTCACTTTAAAGCTTGCGAATACCAGATAGTCTTGATAACATTCCTCATCTGTGACATAAGAAGCTCGTATCTTGACACTGAGCATATTACATCTGCTGTGTTTCACCACCACCTCTCCGAAAGCTGTACTTTTGAAACTTGTACTTGCTAGTGCCTTGCCCTAACATTACAATAAGAGAAGTATTATATTCAATGTTTTGTTTTATTTAAATCCTCAGAGTAACTGTGGGGAAAAGATCCGTATTCGTCGTGTGCTGATGAACTCTCCACAGATCATCACTATTGGCTTGGTTTGGGACTCGGACCACTCTGATCTGGCAGAGGATGTGATTCACAGCCTGGGCACTTGCCTTAAACTGGGAGATGTGAGTGTTTTCTATTTTGATACTACCTACAAACACAGTCTTTCTCATGGTAGCCTATAGTAGCGGATTGCAAAAAATACAAGTCACCATCTTTACCTTTTCAGTGTCCATAAATAGAGGAATAGAGGGCAGATCTAAGGATCTGACCTGTTTCTGAATGCTTCACAAAACCCGTGAAAGTACTAATGTAATTGCATATTCTTGAATTTCTGAAATGACTGAAAATGAAAAATTACTTCAGGGAAAAAAAAAAGCTTGTCTGAATCAAAAAATATTTTCAAGTGCAAGGAAATTTTGCATTGGGGCCTGTGCTCTTTCTATGAAAATACATATGTACTCTTTCATTTTGAAGAACAGAAGTTTATTTCTATTTCTTTTGAAGATAAAATATAGTCTGGGGTGGTTTTGTTTTTTTTAACTTCTTTAAATCGTCTTTTCTTTGAAGTGTGTGGTTGTAACACTTAAGAGTTATTTATAACTGAGCAGTCTCTGAGAGATGGTGGCTGGCACTGTGTGATTGAATGATAGATTAAATTAAGTAGTGTTTGGGATCTGGAGGTTTGTCCCCCAGAGGATTCACTTACTCTACAGTAGCTGATGC
Source organism: Ciconia boyciana (assembly GCF_034638445.1). Taxonomy (NCBI): domain Eukaryota; kingdom Metazoa; phylum Chordata; class Aves; order Ciconiiformes; family Ciconiidae; genus Ciconia; species Ciconia boyciana. The sequence continues at coordinate 43,617,058 of NC_132941.1, forward strand.
TTTAGAGCTGAATTATTGGAATACCAAATTGTAGCTGTGTCTTATTGTAGCTGTGTCTTATTGTAGCTGTGTCTTATTGTAGCTGTGTCTTATTGTAGCTGTGTCTTATTGTAGCTGTGTCTTATTGTAGCTGTGTCTTATTGTAGCATTGAGGTATTAAATTAAAATAATTTAAAAAAAAATATATATATACATACGTATATTTAAAAATGCATTGGCCAGTGCATAGTGTACCAAAATTAGTGCAAGCTAATGGAAATGTGGTTATGAAACAGTGTGGTCCTTGCATAGTACAGCAGTAATGCTCTAAAAAATTAGGCCTGTGCATTTTTAAATAAAGTATGGCCAATTAAATAGTCAGAAAACAATTTTTTTCTGTGTGCTGAATTCTTTTGACTTAGTAATGTCTTTAGTTCATCTTTTATGTGGTGTTGTCATAAATTTGTCTTTGCTTAAGACAGAATAAATGCCAGCTGTTCACTGTCAGAACTGCTTTGTTTCTACAAAGCAAAGAGGAATGAATGTTTTAAACAGTATTTGATATAATCAGCAAGCATGACACAGAGAATACAAATTTTCGGCATGGAATCACACTTTAAATTCTGCAAAGGTATTATAACATTGGTGTAAATGTCTTCCTTAAAGTACAGCCACAGTCTCCAAGACTGACTCGATTCTTGAGCATCTGGTGAGTTGGTAGGAGCCTGTTCCTGGTCTATGTCACTGGTTTTGCTTAAACATTGGTTAATTAGTTAAGTATTTATTTCCTTTTCTCTATCTCTTGAAGTAAAAACCCGACACCTCTCTATAGTACTTTGAGGTCTTCAAACACAAAGCAGTATGTAAAATTCTGGGCATTTTGTTAATTTCTCCTATCATTTTTCTTGCCTCCCTTCCTGAAGCTCTTCTTCAGAGTAACTGATGACAGAGCAAAACACTCAGAGCTGTATTTGGTGGGAATGATCTGTTACTATGGAAAACACTATTCTACCTTCTTCTTCCAAACTAAAATCCGCAAGTGGATGTACTTTGATGATGCTCATGTCAAAGAGGTGAGAAAATAATGTTTAGGAAAATAATCTGTTAGAAGTTTGTTAGCTACTTGTGTGTAGATCCGTACTGTTTTCTACAGATTTTGAGAAATTTTGGCTGGTTTTCCACTCAAGATCCATAACTCTGTTGCTCCTTTTTCTGAGCGAAATAAAGCGTTCTCAAAAAAGCATACCAGAAATCTCAGAAGCCCTATTCTTAGTTCTGTTCTGTTGGCTGCCAGTCTTGCTTTTATGCTGTTGTTTGAAAACCTACCGTTTGCTTGTGCACACTGCTAACATACATCTTTCCCTTGCTGACAAGCGGTATAGCTATTTTGTGCCTGCTTTTTGGGTTCTTTGCTGTAAGTATCTAGATGCCAGTCTTCCCTAGTGGTTGCTGCCAACAACAAATTTTCTGCTGCTTATGTTCATGCCCTTTTTTTTTTGTGTGTGTGTGTGTCCCCTTTCCACCAAGCATGAGGTCTTTGACATTAAAGATACCAGTGCTGGGATTTTGGCACACCATTACTACATGCCATTAGTGTGTTTGGCATTAGTTCACACTACTCTCCTTTTATTCCTTCTAGTCATGGAAGCACAAAGATGAGAGAGGAGAGTTTTCTCCTATATTTATGCCAAGCACAGTCTCAAAGGGAAAACTCTAATCCTTGTGTTTGTTCACAGTCACATTTTCCTGCAGCAAAACTTTGCCAAGGATAGGTACTGCAGTGCTTTAGTAGAATACTCATGTATGGAGCAAATTTATTGTTCAGTGTATTAGGTGAAACCTGTATTAGTACATGGGGAAGATATTTGAGATTAATATAACTATATGAATTATTGCCTGGCCTATCAAAATGCTTGCACAGGTTCTGAAACAGCAGAAGTATTCACACACCAAAGTGCTTAGCTTTGACTTGAATTTGCTGTCATGCTGTTGATGGCTTTTATTGTTCATTTTGTTTATGCTAATGGATGGATTAAGAAATTTTGTTAACATTCTTTTTTTTTGACTGATGCAATTTTAGAACGTTTCAGAGGATGAAAAGCTTTTTATGGAAAAAAGAATCTGGAAGGGAAGGATTATTTTTTGTGGTCTTATTTTTAGCAGGAATTGTAATTTGTTTAGCCGTAAGATGGTGAATACCTTGATTTTAGTTGGGTTGGTTCCAGGATGTTGCAAGTGTGTGTTCTTGACCAGCTGGTGTTACAAGTGGTACCTTTTTTCTCAAATAAGGTGAATCTCAGAAAGAGGAATGGAAATGCCAATTTTAAGAGACAGTTTACTTTATTACGTTTTAGAATTCATATCCCTTTTTGATGTGTTTTCCAACATGTGACCAGCAGTCAGTTTTCTTGTTGAGTTCAGTTCAATGCTAGATATAGAAGGAGTTAAAGAAAGTCAGTGGAAAATCAAACTGTGAAAGAAGTACGAGGCAAAAAAGAGCACTTATTACAGAAAATGATGACAGAAAACCTTTCTTGTGGATTTTTTTGTTGTTGCTTTTAATTCAGATTGGTCCAAAATGGAAAGATGTTGTGACAAAGTGCATTAAGGGTCATTATCAGCCTTTGCTGCTGCTGTATGCAGATCCAAGAGGAACTCCAGTGTCAACACAAGACTTGCCCCCTCAAGTGGATTTACAGCAATATAGCAGGACTTGCTATGATAGTGAAGACTCAGGTAGGCAGTCTGGACTACATGCCTTATACCTTTATGCTGTAATGCTGCATGTGAAAAGTTTTTCTCCTGTTTTGGGTGTGTTTTTGTTAGCAGGGGTCCTTGTTGCTTGTCAAAGTTGATCTAGAATTCTGAAGAGGACTTCCAGTGTTTCACCTTTGAACCCCTCTCTTAGTCCAAGACTCTGATTGTTTGGGTAGTAATCTTTTCCAAAAAGGTTTGGAGGAAGAAACTGGGGGGGTGGGGGTGGGGAAGGGAAGTGAAGGACCTGTTGTGGCATGGATGTAGAGAGGAACAATAACTGATGACTTCAATGACTGAGTTCGTAAATCCATCAGCAGTTTTAACAGGAAGGGAAGGAGAGCAGAGATGCACGAACACATAAAATTAAAGGAAGCTGCAGAATTAAACTCAGGAGGGAAGTTAGGGAAAAGAAACGTTAAGGAAATGTCATAAATGAGTCCTTTGCTAGGATGGTGAAGGGATGTGGGGGGAAGGGAAAGAAACCTGTTTTATTTAAAAAAAAAAAAAGAGAGACACAGACAGAATCAGTGCAGCTTATCTTCAGCCTTTGGCTTGTCTTTTACCCAGATAAAGCAGTGCAACAGATATGAATTGATTTGTGGGAGACTGAAGGGGAAGGGGTTGGCAAAGGTTTATGCCTATAGATCCTGTTTACTTCTTCATTTTTCATGGTCTGTGTTGCATCAAAAAAGATTTACAGCTATAGATTTGTAGCACTTAACATCTCAGAGGCCTTCAACACATTGCTGCTTCCTGAATTCTTTGTATTAATGGTAGTCCATTGAATTAGAAAGGTATGTACAAATAACGTTCTTCAGAGGTTAGAACTTGGTCTGCTCAAGATCCCAGTAGTAGTCTGAACAGGCTGTTGGTTTACTGAAGTTCTGGATAATTTTGGACATTTAGTCACACCATTGGGGGTTGAGGCCTCATTTAAAGAGGAATAGATAAATTCTGAGAAAGATATGCAGTTGCAATCCAGATAGGGTGAAAATAAAAACTGGATCTAAGTTTATATTGTACTGGATTTGCAAAAGAAGATTGTTTCTATTTCTGGATGTTTGGAGAGAATATCCTGAATTAGAGACAGGTCTATAAGTTGCCAGGAACAGCAAGGCGAGACTAAATCCAGAAATACAACCTTTCTTCCAGGATTTTAGCCTATTTATACAACTGTAATTCCAAGAATATTTCATGGTTTTCCTGGCCAATAGCTTTATGCTTCCTGGTCAATGAATCTGTGGAGAACATCTGATGTCTCCTATTGTGTTAACAGTCTACCAGTATTGAAATAAATCTCCAACTCCTCTTAAAATAAATGCTAATAAAAACACTGGTAAGACGACCTTCACTTCTCAGTTGACAAGATGCCTTGCAATTTATAAACCTATCTTCCTGTTCCCAAAAACAAAAAAAGGGGGAAGTCTGGAGGAGGGAGAGGAGGGCCTTCAGTGCTATATATCAGTTGTGAGCACTTCTACAAACTTCAGGTCAATATACACTGTAAATTTGCCTTGCTATTCTGCTGGTTGATCTTCAGGAAGTACACAGATAACCCTTCTGCTCATTGTGTCTGCAGTATCTAATATTATTGTGTTTTAAAATTACTTCAGGAAGCTGAATACAAAAATATATATATAAAAAGGTGTTTCCTTTCAGATAAAATTCAGAAGGCTGTAGTGAGTAACCTGCTCTTTCATTTCAAAAACACTTGGTGAGCCTTCAAGGCTTACTCCTGTAGTCTGCAACGTTCAACATTGGTACCAAGCTCTTGAGAGAATTTGTGAGATCCTGTACGTTGAAGTGCCAAGAGAAATCATACCCTACACATTTCCCTGTCAAATAGTGAATTATTTTCTAGCCTTGTTGATATCCAGACTTTTCTACCCTAATGTACTTTTTTCAGAATGGCCTTTTTGTCTCTCACCAAGTGTAACTACAGCTTCTTCTGGATTCCTCAGTGTTACCAGATATCCACAGCCCATAACTCAGAAATGAATAGAAATTGCTTATTAAGTTGTTAATCACAATATTGTACTGGAACTTTTGTCAAGGGAATCTGATAAATGCATCTAATCACATCAAGATCTGATACTACAAATTATGGAGGAAAGATTGTCAAAGGTCCGCTACGAAATGTTGTGAAGCTAACTGCAAACAACTCTTAATGTTTTTGATTTTTCTGTTGAATAAAGACTTCAGTTTACAAATTATTTTCTAGTACTCAGTTCCTCAGCACTGATTCCTGTTGCCTACATTCACCTTTCTTTCTGTGACTGTCATCTCTGTTAACATCTGTATTTTGTATTTCTTTAGATCAATAAGATTTTTAACCAGTAGGGAGAAGTTTCTGACTTCAGAAGTTGTTAGGCATCCTTAAACAGAGCACCAGCTACAGGACTTGCCCTCACCGAAAACGTGGAGTGCCCTCAGGCTGAGTGTTTGCGATTAAACATAAGAATTACTTTATTCTTTAATTTCTTCTTTCTTCATTAATTTCTCCACTGAGGAATGAGTATGAAATTAATATCCTGTATATTCAGGAGTGTATACATCACATATATAAAATGGCCAACAGTCTTCAAACTGTTCATATTTTTAATTTTATGTACTGAAAGTAGTGGGAGGAGGTTGTCTTTTTCTCCTCTTTTAATGAGTTTAGGAATTACTATACTGAAGTTAAATCATGATGCTTCATCCTTTTCAGTATCCCACTTGTGCAGTGGACCAATGCTAGCTTCTTGAGAAGGAGCAGGTTGCTTTGCTTTCATAATATAATTCCAGTATAAAATTTTACTAGATAAGCTTTTGATTCATAATAGATGAAATGTGTTAATTATTATAACTTGTGATGTTCTTGTTACCTTATTAATATTTTGTACTTGATTAATTTTTAACTTTGACTTCCCCTGAAGCAGTGTATTTCATGTTTTAATTACACTTGACAGTGTCAAAATTAAATAAAGAATAATTTCAGTGTGGTACTAATGTGTACTTTCAGTCCAATGGACGTAGTTTAATTTTGCATAATAACTCCAAATTTATCAAATCTTTTTATCAGAAAGAAGTAAAGGTTTGCAAAAGGAATGACACTCTCTCTCCCCTTCCAAAGGACTGGAACTTTCCCATAAGCTGTAGCGTCCTTGAATCTGAGTTTGTATGTTTGGTACTCTGTTTTTCTGGTAACTTCTGTGTAGTTTCCTCTGTTCCATTCCTGGTTTGTTGTTTTTTTTTTTTTAGCCTCTCCTGACTTTTATAATAGCCCCAAAAGATTGAAATTTGACATTACTTCCTTGACATTGCTTCCTTCCCTAGGGAGAGAACCTTCCATCTCGAGTGATACCAGGACAGATTCCTCTACAGACAGCTATCCTTATAAACAGGCGCACCATGAGTCTGTGGTCAGTCACTTTTCCTCTGACTCGCAAGGGACGGTCATCTACAATGTGGAGAATGATGCAGCTTCACAAAGCAGCAGGGACACAGGTAGCATATACTATTATGTCTGTGTGATCATTGTCATTAAATATGATGACTGCAGTGGATCCCAGTGAAAAATCTATATATATATGGCCTATAACAGAATAGTGAACAATGTTTAGTATCCTAAATGTTTTTGGTTTGTAATGAACCATTGGAATTCACAAAAAATAAACGTAATTTTAAATGTCTTTTTGGCTTTTGTAGACTTGTATCTAGCCAGACAAATATTTACAGACATGTTTTCTGTTATCCACAACCCCACCTGCTCTCTTTGTTATATAATTCTGTAAGTTGGAGTCTGTTGTACAGTGCCATTGTACAGTTTGCTAAGTGTTGCGTGTCCTACTACTCATCTACAGGCAGTTACTTCATTTCAGGAGTTGCAGCTGCCTGGGAAAGGCACTTTCATCACCAGAATCTCCCACACTTGAGCACTAAGGACTTACTATGTAAGGGGGTGTTGGTAGTATTTACTGCACCAGGGAGGAGCATAAGATTATTTCTTTCCTGTGCCATGGAAGCAAGTTAAGTGAGAATCTGCAATGAGAAGACAATCTGTATATATGTTCCTTCAGGCAGCTGAACAGTCTGCCTTGAATACTCCTTAGTTGAAAAGAGGTTAACTGGAAGTCTGAAGGCCTAGATGTCCTTTATTATTCATGCGCAGTGACCCTAGTCAGCCTGTTTCTGCATACAGTACTAACTTCTAACATCCCTTCTGAAAAAGTAATGCATGAGTTAAGGTCAGACTTCTTAAGCATCAGAAATATGATCTGCTAAGTCTGTTTGAAAAGTTACTTTATTGCGCCTTAAATAGACTTTCTAAGAAGACATAACAGTTGAATCGGCAACTGTTCGTTGCACCAGAGCGTCAACAGCTGTTTGTACCACTTTGTCCCTTTAGTTGCAAAACAGTTGCTCTCTTGTATTGTGACGATATATGTGCATTTGTTTTATTTGAAACAATCTATGGTACAAATATTTTTCATATCAAAATCCAGAAAAAATGTTTTAAGTCTGTTTCCTTCAGTGCTCTTTCATTTTTCCATCAGAGGTCCAAGTAACTGTAATACATGGTTTTAGATAGCCTGACAGTACTTTTAATGTTTTAGCAAATACTTAACACTGTAGGTTCCAGTCATAGTCCTAGGTAGAGTGTGAGAAAGAAGGGAAAGTTGGAGCAGAATTTGAGTGATGAGGAAACAAAATTTATGTTGATCTTCAGAGTACAAAGACGACAAAATTGAAAATGCTAGTGGAATATTGTTTATATAGTCTGCAAAAGTGGCACAGAGTTTATTGGATTAGGCTCCTCCCTGCAAAACTTGCCATGCAGAAGTCAGCAGAAGAGGGAGGGTAGGGGGATGGTTGCAAACATGTAAGCATGAAGTTCAGCATGTAACCTTTTTTTCTGTCATTTTTAGTGACTTTCTCCTTTTCTTTTTCTTTCTTCTCCTACTGATTCTATCCTGTGTTACTCCCTTCAGCTTAGCCTGTCTCACCACGTAAATTCAGTTGTCCTCACCTTCCCTGGTTCAGCCTTAGCTATAGTCAGTCTGTCCCCTTAGCTAGCCACCTGTCTGGGCATTTCCCTCTTTTTTTTTTTTTTTTAACCTACCCAAAACCTTTCCAAAAAAGTCAGTCTGCCAACTCACACAACTGCTCAATCATCAAATGCTGATCCGTGGGGCTATAAAGAAGCCATCCACACTGACCTGTCAACTGAATCGTTCTGGGCAAGAGCAGGATTCTTCATTTAATGGCCATTTACCCACTACTCCAGCCCAGAAAATTATGGACCCTATTCCACATCATCCTCCGGGGAAGGACCACCATTGGGTTGTATGACCTCAGGCACCGGGGTACTTCAGAATGGGGGCATGAAGAGTGGCTGCATAAGCCCTCTCTTGCTCCTACCAACCTGTGCTGCTGAGAAAAATGTGCGTATTCTGGCTGCCCTATTCATGCAACTGAGATTTCAGTGGGAGGGAGTAGGGGGCGTTCTATCTTAACCTGTTTGATTTTATTCTCTTCTGTAACATATTTTTAGACATGGCACACAACCCCTACAAAAACAAACTTTTCCTTCGAATATCACTTTTTGCTTATGAAGCCGTCCCACCTCTGGAGGATGAGGTATTTCAGTGATACATTCAGCAAGGGACACCTTCTAAGTGTATGACTGGGCACTCAGACAGAAATCCTGGCTTGTTATTTTAGTGAATCAAAAAAAAAAAGTGTAAAGTGTTAACTAATATTCTTGGGATTATATTTCCTATATTCATGCATTATGTTGGATTTAATCTTTGTTCCAGAGGGTCCAGATAAAGACAACAAAGCCTGTGTCCTGCAGACTTTTGATTCTTGGCATCTCCTCTGTGGCTATTAAATGTCCAGTGACAATAGGACAAAATTTGCAATTTATGAAAGGAGGATAAAATGTTTATGCAGAGCTAGCAGCCTTCATTCTACAAGGCTAAGTTGGGCTCTAATTAGTCTATGCAGACCCTAAGCTAGCTCCAGCAGAACTAAGTATCTTTAAATAGGTTTCTGTTACACTACTTGAAGGATGCTAACCAAGCACTCTCTATCAGGTTGAAAGAACTTTGGGCTGAAAAATGTTTAACTAGTTAAGTTATACACTCTGAAGTGAAATGTAAACCTCTTCTATCTTGAGGGGAGCCACTACAAAGTATAAGATAATACTGTTCTTTCAGTCCCTAAAAGATGCGTGACAGTCCATGCTGTGAAGGAAAAAGAAATTTCTCCCAAAGCACTGATGCATGCTCAGTCACCAAAATGCTGCACATCTTCTATCTTCACTGCCAACATTTCCCTTTCACTTCCTTAATTTCTTTTCTCTTATATAATCTGCTTGTTTCTAAAGAATTTGGCTACAAAATCACTCTCCACTTTGCAAAATGAATAGAAATGCGAGTCTTGTGTAGCTTGCTTTTTGTTCTTTGGGTTCCTTCCCACTCATTTATTGTAGTATCTTTGTAATAATTTTAGTTGAAGGTACAATTTTATGTGCAAAATCTGCTTTAAATGTTGTTGATTTTGATGTTAATTTATAGAGAAGGGGGAAGGCTCAGAACAGCCAACTATGTAGTCTGGGGGCTGTTAATCTACTGTTGGGTAGTAGGGATTTTCCTTTCCTATCATCCTATGCAAGGTGAAAGTTGGTGATATAGAGACTAGAGAAAAGTCTTTGTAGTTTATTCATAAATTCCGTTCTTATCCTGCATCTCTGCTTGGGACTACTCACGTGAGTAAAGCCATGTGTGTGTTTGTGCTTGCAGGTTTAGGACTGTGAATGTGTGAGAACCATAAAATTAAGAAAAGGCAATACAGAAATCTTGTGATGTCAAATACTTTTAATTCACATTTGATGTGAGGAAATGGGGAATAAACTGCATGCAAGAGACAACATTAGCACTCAGACACATGAGCTGTAGTAAGGGAACGTTGTTGTGTGTCAGCTGATCCATGTTGATGGTTTGTGTGTATGCTCTTAGCTTGTGGCAGATGTGAATTAGCTGGCTTAGCCCTTGAGAGCCAGCTGAGGCTTCTTCACTGTAGACTAAGCTAACTCAGGTTACTTAGTATTTGCTACAGGCGAAGAGAGTGCAGATGGATAGTTAGTGCAGAGCAGCTGGTGATGTGTGGTAATTTATTACCTGGTAACTCATTCATGTGTTTGAGTCTTCATTCAACAGAGTAATGTCAAGCAAGTTGTCCTCAAGATTTTCATGTTCATGGCCATTAAAACTGAAAAAGTATTCAGACAGCAAGAAAGTGCTGTCCTTAGACTATTAGAAGACATGGCTGAATCAACTTTTTCCTCTCCCTGTGGATGAGCTCTGATTAAGCAGAGTCCTTGGAGGGGCTGTATTGCTCTCTTATGACCTTAAAAATGGAACACCCTCCCCAAGACAAAACCAAAAACTTTTGGATACAAAAACTTACCCAAACCTGCCAGTTAGCATTGCAGCATCTGCAGCTCCTAAGGGCAGGAGAGCCCTGCTGCTCTTAGCACACAGAACACTCGGTCCGAAGGCTCTTGTCATCTCTACTGTGTTCTTCTGTCCTTCCAGGGCACCTGACTGACAGCGAGTGCAATCAGAGGCATGTTTCCAAAAAGGGCTCGCTGGCAGACCGCAAGAGGAGTTCTAGCCGGTCTCGGAGAAAAGGAGATGAGGCTCAGTCATCAGGATACCATAGTGAAGGCAAGAGATGTTACTTTATTTCAAATATCAGTATCTCTTTCTGCATGTTTTTAAGATCCTCAGCACATACATGCATTTCCCTCCTTGTTTCTTACATCTTTGTCTGTATTTTGCCTGTCTTTGCTTTTTTCTTTTTTTTCTTTTTTTTTTTTGTTTAGGGGGTGTTGGTTGGGCTTTTTTAAATTTTGCTGTGGGTTTTTTGTTTTTTTTTTTACTTTTCAAAGTCTGCATGAAGATGCTGCAAGTAGTGCTGCTAGTTTAATCTGAAGTTATTTTTGTGGCTTTTGCTGTCTCTATAAACTGCAGGAGAAACCTTGAAGGAGAAACAAGCCCCCAGAACTGCCCCCAAGCTATCCAGCAGCACCAGCAGGCTGAGGGAATTTAAAGAGACAGTGAGCAATATGATCCACAGCAGACCACAGCAGATTTCTCAAACCATGCAGAATTCTTCTCGTGGAGGGAGTAGTGTGGATCAAGCAGAAACACGACCCTCAAAAAGCCTGTCTGTACACTCTCGAGACTGGGAAGTGGAGAGTACCAGTAGCGAGTCTAAATCCAGTTCGTCTAGCAGGTACCGGCCAACGTGGAGACCCAAAAGAGAGTCTCTGAATATAGACAGCATCTTCAGTAAAGACAAGAGAAAACATTGTGGCTACACTCAGCTTAGCCCATTCTCTGAAGAGCCAGGTAAGAGTTTGAGAAGAAAGATGTATTTCAGCATGTTGTGGAGTTTATAATCCTCCACTATCCAGTTTTGTTTAAGTAAAGTAGGAAAGTGAAATTTTGAACATGGCATTTAGGTCAGTGGTGAGTTGTGTCCTTGAATGCTAGTTTCTGTGTGGGTACTCATGTTGCACGTATGATACTTCTTTTGCTTTCTGTGTGCTAGATTTCATGTGTAAGGAAATAATAAGGGAAACATTACTGTCTGCGCTGCTTAAATGGACACAGAGCTAGACTGCTAAGTATCTGGAAGTTCATCCCTTGGAATGGCCTTTTGTATTGGTCTGTTTTTTTTTTCTCTGGCTCATCATGGTATTTTTGCATGATGGCTCAGGCTATGGTGGGGCAAGTACCTCATGTGTCAGTGTTAAGTTCTTGTTGTGAGAATAAGAGCCTGGCAGCCAGTGATGATTTATCTGGGACCATTTTACACCATAGAAGCTATGCAACTTGTTTGTAGAGATTTTGTCCTCGGCTTTGCTGTTTTTGAAGGTAATAAAATCTATTGTGAAACAACTTTGGGTATCTTTTGTTGCCCCTGCCCCAGCCCCCCGCTTCCCTTTCCCCAGTCTGCAAATGAATGTAACAGTTATTTTGTGCTCTTTCAAGAGGAGGGTACTCCTGAAACTGTAAAGGGTGTAGAGAGCAGTTTACCAGTTCCTGGGTTTTATGCTGTTATGCTACGGGAGCTGCTGCGCTCCCATCTTGAGTACTTGAAGGACAGAGGTTCGTGTGACTTGCAGTAGAGTTGTGGTTAGCGAGGATGCTGTCGCAGAAATTTGGGGGCCTGGAGAGACGGAGGGACAGATGATGCGGACTAGAAGGAACTAAAGGTTGAAAAGAATTGCGAAGCATAAAGGAATACATATAGGGAAGATGAAGGGAGAAGAGAACACAGCTCCAGGGAAGGAAGCAAGGGGAGCAAACAAGAGGCAAGTGGGAACACACAGTGAAATCAGTAAGGAAGAATTTAAAAAAAAAAAAGGATGAAAAGTTTTCCTGTCCTCTATGAACTAGTGTTATATAAGCCTCATCAAATCATTAGTGGCAAAATAAGCAATGTAAGTGCAGCATTTGAAGTAGATATGACAGAGTACAGTAACAAATATAAACTGGAAATACAGTTGGGTATACTGTAAAATGATCTTGTACAAATACAAATTGTTATGGGGAGGAAGGGATTTTCTTTCCGGACTTGATTGTTACTTGGGGGGAATATGGTAAGTTATACTAAAGGGGAGAGATTAAAAAATGAATTTGTTGAATAGACTATTGCTTAATATTACTAGGAATGCTGTAAAAATATTGGGATTTTTTTCTGCTTAATATTGCTAGTTTTACACTAAACTAAAGGCAGCACTTCTAGTTTAAGCATGGTTGAGAAGCTAACATATATATAGATGATTTGCTGGTATTGAAGCTTGCATCTTCTACCAAGCTGTATTCTTTTGTCTTGACAGGTAAAGAGCTTATTGAGAATGAGGTGAAGGAACACACTGTTCAAGAAACAAGATCAAGCCAGTCAAATGTCAGATATAAGCGTGGTGTGCTAGGCCGGGGCACCCAGCATCATATGGTGGATCAACATCCTCATCTAATACAGAGGATGGAGTCTGGCTATGAAAGCAGTGAACGCAACAGCAACAGCCCAGTTAGTCTGGACATGCCCTTGTCTGAAAGCTCAAGCACCCACAGGTAGATTTCAACAAACTTCATTTTTGGAGTGATTGAAGTCTTGAGTTCTTCTTTTGTAGTTACATAAAGGCGTAGAACTTTTCTTTTTTTCTTTTTCTTTTTTTTCCTGTAAAATGCAGAAATGTAAATTACATTTGCAGGAATGTAAATTTTACATTTACATTTCTGTAAATGTAAAATCACCTCATTCTCAATCCTAACTTGTAATACAAGTTTATTGGGGCAGGTGAGAAATAGAAGGGAAATAGGAATCTGAGTGAGTTTGATTCCTTTTCTTGTGAGTATATTGATAGCTCACTGCGAGGGAGAAGGAAAAGAAATGGGATTCAGTTGACTGAGAAACGTTGACTAAAATGATGCATCTGAAATAGTCATACCCTTAGTCTATGATTTAAAAACTCAACTAAAATACAAACTTCATACTTGTCCTTTGAACAGCTCGTAGACCTTTTTGTTTCAGTTAAGCCATTGCTTAATAGAAGCCTCGTACAAAATGAGAAATCAATAGTCTTGTACAGAAATCTTTGACATTTTCAGTTTGAGAGGTTCATTGCAGTCTTGCAAGACACTTGCAATATTTCTGTGCAAAAATAAATAGGCGGCATGATGTGTTTCTCTCCTTGGCTTAGGAAGCTTCAGGCAATCACAAGCTGAGACTGTTCATGGACAGAATAGTAGATTTTCAGCTGTAAGAATCTGTTGAGAACAGCTATCAGACCCCAGTTTTAATATGCATTGCATACTTTTATGGAGGAGATTAGAATTATTGTTGTCCCCCTTGTTAACTTTCTCTTTCCCTGTTTCTCCCAAGATTTTCTTATGGCAGACTTTTTAATGAAATTAAAATGCAAGTATATTTATGTGATGATTAAAAAAAAAAGATATAACTTCTCCTGGAGAGATTACTAAATGGTAAACTATAATTACTCTCTTCTTGGAGGGACGCTCATGTGAAACGAGCAGGTGGATTGGTTCCTGCCTGGCGTAACATCCCAAAGTCTCACAGTAGCAGCATCTTGGAAGTAGAGTCTACTTCATCAATTGGCAGCTGGGCAAACAGCCCACACACCATTGGAAATGGTAAGATACACTTCCTTGCTAGCAGTGGTTTTGCAAGGTAAATTGTATTGGAGCTGTCCTTTACTTTCTGGATCTTTATCTTCACAGTTAAATTGAGGAGAGGGAAAAGAAAACATTGAGGAATGTAACAATTTTACAAGATATGACTTACAAGATTTACCAAGGGGGGGTTGCAAAAAACTTTGTTGGAAAATTCCTCTAATCATGTTGCTCTGGCATCTTTTTTGAGTACTGACTTAACTGATAAAGTAAAGCTATTTTTTCCTATTCTTTCCCATAACTCAGTATTCTGCCATCGGTGGAAAACATCTTCCCATGCATAGCTCATAATAACTTAGTAGGATTGATGAGTCCTGCAAAGAAGCTCATAATGCTATACAAAATTCAAAATTGTCAGAAATTAGAATGGATATTTACAAGATGTTTGGGCTAAGGCTGAGCTTTTCTGCAGATACGCGTTCTGATTAGGTATCGTTGTGAGCAAATACTTTATTCCAGAGAATGTCTGGGGAAGGGAAAGGGAGGAGAGAAGATACTTTTTGAATACAGGTCATAGTTGAAGTGAGAATGATGACTCATTGATTTCTGCTGTGTTGACTAGGATATTGGTATGCTTTATTTTCCTCCCATTTTCATCTGCTTATGCTGTTAGATGAAAAGCATCTCAGTTGGAATCCATTTTACTTAGTAAAGCTAATGATCTGGGTAATTTGACATAGCATTATTTACAAATTATAAGCACAGTAAGAAGCCTCAAGATTTCAGCATCAGCTTAGGGTTATCTCTTCCAAAGACTCTGTTCTGTTTTCTGTTTCTTGGGTCAGTGAATCTAGGGATGGGCTGTGCTGCAGGGGAGCTTGAAGCAATACTGCAGTATTTCTGCCAGTCGCTGACACAGAGAAGGCAATTGGAAACCAAATGGCTTGGGCAGGCTTTTAAAAGTAAAACTTAACAAAGCAAAATCTGTGATCTGAAATTCTGTAGTCTTTGCTTGGTCAGTCTGTTATTTTCTAATGTTAATTGCATTCTCTATTAATATTTCTTTGTCTTTTAAGGGATACTTTAAGAGATTTTACTATTTTAAAAAAAAAATTTTTTTTTTTTTTTGGAAGGTGGGGAGATGTTTGTCCCTTTAAAGAGTGAACTGGATGAATTGCAAGAGGAGGTGGTAAGGAGAGCGCATGAACAAGAACTACGCAGAAAAAGAGAAAAGGAAATGGAGGCAGCAATGGGCTTTAATCCCCGTCCCAGCAGGTTCATGGATCTAGATGAACTGCAGAATCAGGGTAACTTTTTGAATGCAGTATATTTTGCAAGTTGTAGTGCTGGAGTTTTTTTGAACCTTTGAACTTAATTTCCTGTTGTAAGTCTCTCTCTCTTCCCCCCTCCATTACAATTTTGTACCTTCAGTTAGTGAAAGACCATCAATTTCAAACCTGTAGGATACAAAAAAAAAGTTTATTTTGACCAAATTCCTTCTTAAATGTGACAACAAAGTAATGCAGAGGTGTTTTTAATATATTTGCATCTTTCAATTTTTGTGTGGTGATATGCACCATTACTAGTATTGATATATAGATTTAGTTACAAGGCTTCAACCAACATCTTGGAATGAGCAGGCCTGTTTGTACCTTTCAGACACCTCGGGTCCACCCGCAGCATAGCTTGTCCATGTAGGCCATTATTTTGTTTCTGGTAGCATCACTGCCCTAAGCAATTCTGCTTGTTCCTGCCCTTGTACTTTCCACTCTTTCTCCCTGCCCAGCTGTGTGGCCACAGCACAGGGGTGGGAACAAGTACTGTGGCAGGCTTAAGCTGGATCTAATGTTGAAAATCTGAGCTGGGTTTAGCTTATGTATCTTTTCTAAGGAAAAAGAATTGAAAAAAAAATTAAAAAGCCAAATACTAAGTGTGATTGTCTTTTCCATGACTCCTCATGTTTCTGGCAGGGGATGACAGCAGAAAAGGTTTAATCGGAAGGATGGAGCTGCAGCAGAGGGAACTGGGTAACAGGATTCACATGTAGTGCCTTTCTTTTAGCCCTGAACTTTGTTTTAGCCCTCAATCTCCATCAGCCAGTGAGGGGAGTCAGAGAGAAGGGGGATGACGTGCACTGACCCAGTAGAGAGTGAAACCTGAAGCCTGGTAGAGCATTTAACTGGGCAGTTGTTGGTTGGACAGCAGAGCCAACGATGGTGTAGTGAACACCTACGCTCTGCTCCCACAAATGCATGCATGATAGGGGCAAATCCATTGTGGCCTCCGGTGTTGCCAGGCCTCCATGCGTCCTCATGCTGCTTGCTCAAACCTGTTGTAGATAAGAGTTGAGGTGCTGGTTTACTGCTACAGGACAGAGAGGAAGGAGAGGGGCACCCCACAGCGATGCCAGCTCTGGGCACAATACAGCCAGTGCTCTGCAGCCTACAGTCATGCCAACTGCTCAGCAGCCAGAATGTCACTGTGTCAATGGCAGCTGAAAAATATGATCTCTATGAGAATGTCTGACTGTGGGAATGTTTTTATAATTTTTGCTGACCATCAGTGAGCCACTTAGTTAACCTTTACAGTCCTGCTGTGACCTGCCAGTAACCAGGTATAAAATTCTGATGTACCAGAGTAGATGGTTATCTCTTTTATTAGTATTAGTGTTTACTTTTGTAGCATAATTGCTAATGATGTAAAAATTGAAAAGTAAACCTCTCTTGTTGAGCGTGAAGATGTTGTCTTCTCTGCTTCTCCTGCCTGAAAGAAAATAGCATATTCTCTAAGACGTTACCTGTCTTTGATCTCTTGTTGTATTAGTTGGTAAACACAAAAATTGCTTAGCTTTTCCTTGTTAAAAAGAAAGTAAACTAGAATAATGCTTAATAAAAAAAAACTTCAGTAGAACCTTTGAGGAGTTTACAGGCATTGACTTGAGATCTCAGAAAGTTTTTGTTTATTCCTTTTAAGCCTTTCCCCACCCCAGTCAGAGATGTAATAGCTTAACATTAACAGACTGCTTGACTGCCTGGAAGGCTTGCTTGTATGCAGAACTCCAGAACACTTGTGACTCATTTTCCCTCAAGTAAACTACTAAATTCATGCAAAGAAAGCTAACTTTAGTATACTGGCCTTGATTACAAGCCTCAGTAGTCTTGATTTTGAAACTGAATGTGCTGCTTGATTAACTCACTGCTCTAACTACTCTTACTTCTCTCTGCAGTGCTTGCTTTTCCTGTGAGTTCTTTGGGGTTTGTGGTATAAGAGAGTTTGTGTTTGCCATCTGTGCACGAGGGTGTTGGGGAGCAGGCCAGGCCATAGCATATGTTATGCAAGTTGAGAAAACATAATTTATTGTTGGCCAATTAAGATATTCATTTTCTCTACCACAGTGATAGAGACATTCCATTAAAAAACCTCACTCCTAAACAAAACAAAAAAATCAAGTTTTATTTTCTCTTTTCCCCTGCCTCATGTGAATGTGTGCATTTTAGTGCATAACTTGCATAATGCCTGATAGGTGAGACCAGATTGTTTGGGCATTTCCTCCTCTCAGAACTGGATATTCTGATGCTAGGACACAGTGTTTCATGTTTCTTTTTTGTGTCCAAGAACGATTTATCCTTCTCTTCTCCAACACTTTTATAAATTGTTACAAAAAGAATTCTTGACAATTATCCCTTTCTTCTGCAGCCTCTTACACATGTGTTTTTCCTCCTAAAGCTGCAAGACTGTTGGGTTTTCATATTCCATATGTCTCTTTCAGCAGTTGAGTGAATGCACTGAACACATGTTTGTAGAAGTATTTTGTGCAGGCATTTACACTCGCACTTAAGTCTGAGTTTTTGTTCCCCAGACATCTCAGTTGTCTCAGTTTGTTTCCATTTTGTATGGAAGTAATTGGATATTTGAAGAAGAGACATGATTTTTGGCAGGGGACTTTAAGATAATGTACAAGGAAAGCCCTGACCTGCTATATTTCTTTTACTGATATATTTTGGTTAAGGTTTAATTCTAAATTTAGATTAATTCCTACTTGACAGAAGTAATCAGAACTGACTGTGATATTTCTGTACCATCTTTTGTACTGATTTAGACTAAAAATAATAAGCCAGTACAACTCAAGTAAACAAAACTTAAGGAAAAAATCTGGTTCACATTGTTTTACTGTGTGGATGTCAAGCATATCAGGGTGCTCAAGCTGTACTTCTGCTTAGGGAAGGTTAGGTGGTGCGGTCTGGGATATGTGCAGCCTCTGCGAGACTCCATATGTGGAAGAATTTGGCAATCACGAATGGGATGAGGGTAAGTGAGGGTTCTGCAATGAATGAAACCAAAATGAAGGGTGATGCCCATTGCAGGGAGGAGTGATGGCTTTGAGAAGTCGATGCAGGAGGCAGACTCAATCTTTGAAGAGTCGCTGAATCAGGAGCAGAAGGGGGATTGTGCTGCAGCTTTGGCTCTCTGTAATGAAGCTATATGTAAGTAACTCTAACTGCCTGAGCTATTGCGCTTTTGACAGTCTACTAGTATCATAGAAAAAAGTCTGAAAAGTTGAATCACGTTAAATTGTGAGGTAATATGTAATCCCCAGTAATGTGGGGATCCAGCTGGTCTTTAGGAACATGCAGGGAGACAGAATCTTTCCCTTTTTTTCAAGCATTCCCTTTTGGGGGTTTTAGTCCTATTCCTCTTCATCTCTGTTTTCTTCATGTTTGCATCGTTTTTGTTGTCCTCTCCAGCGCTATGGCAGTAACAGCACTGGGGTGCTGATGTGCCCTTTTTGGTGCTAAATGGTACATTTCAGCAAGCACCTGGTAGGTAACTCCCCCTGCCACTCGGTCCTCAATTAACAATTTTTCCCAGTCCTCAGACCAAATTACAAAGGGCATTAAGCTCCCCTGTTTCTCATGGAAGGTGTAGCATAGGAGGAAAATGGTAGCCCACTCTTGAGTCATCTGGATTAACAGAAATGAGCTATGCTGTACCTGACTTTCATGAAGAAAAAAGCATTAGGACATTGAAGTGCTTAAATGCATTGTGACCTTTGAGAATGTGTGCTATGTGATTTCATTTTATTTTTGGTCTTCTTCCATTATGACTGGCTGGCTGTCTCACCCCATGCTCCTCTCTGTCTGTATAGAATGGCTGCAGATGGAGTGGGGTAGCTGATGTGCATTTGCATTTAGAAATTGTCTCTTACGGACTGCAGAATAAGGGGCACAGCATACAGCTGTTGTGATAGCTCTATTAGCTTCCATTCCAGCAAGGTATGTGCTGAATCTCAAATCCCAGCTGGGTATTCCTGCACATAAAGGGAGTCCCTGGTATGGAGGATACAGAAGGGTAGGTGACAGAATGAAGTGTCAATGTGGTAGGGCTGGAAAGAGCCTGTGTGAAGGGGATGAGAAGTTGGGCTTAAAACATGGATAATTTTTTTTACTTTATTTTGGTTTAGTTTCAATTAATGTGTTTGGACACCTGGCTAAGCTGAATGTGCATTAATGGAAACAATAGCATCCTTGTGAACTCTTTTGTGGCAGTATTTGCATGGTCCATGTTTTATGTTCTTGCTGCATCTTTTTTCTTTTTTTTCTTTTTCAATTTTATTCCTTTTTTCTGTTTGTTTTCTGCTATGTTTTCTTTTGCATTTTAGCTAAACTAAGACTTGCCATGCATGATGCCAGCGCTAGCACTCACAGCAGAGCCCTAGTCGATAAGAAGCTGCAAATCAGTATCCGAAAAGCCCGGAGCCTCCAGGATCGCATGCAGCACCAACAGCCACCGCAGCCGCTGCCGCCGCCAGCCTGCCACCCACCACAGGGTGGCACCATGGCCCAGTCTACAAGGTAGTCCAAGTATATCACCTAGACCCAGACCTGAGCTGCATCTATGAGCAGGGCAGTCTGGAAAGAAATAGCAAACTATATGTATTCCCTGGGTAGTTCAAATTCTGCAGTGTTACTTCCTATTCCTTTCTTCTAATAAAAGATGGTCAACTACCCCCCCCCCCCTTTTTTTTCACCCCTAGTCTTCATAGAATAGTTCAATGTGCATGTCTTCAAAATGTGATCTGTGACAGAGAATTGTAGCAGTCAGTGCCTGGCATCATCGATATTTCATGCACAAAGGGAAAGAATACAATAGACGATAACCTGGCTAAAAAGGGGATGTGTGTTAGGATGAAATGTGCAACTGTTTACAATCAGGAGCAGTTTCGGGACTCAAGTCAGTAAAAGAGTGTACTACAGTAAAAATCTTGCTATAATTGCTTTTATGTTGGGAACAGCAACCAGTGTGTTTTAGTGCTCTATAGTTTGAAAAGTGTCAAGTACACCGATCTTTTCTTTCTAGTCCAGTTCTCTAGTGGTGCACTGGTACAACTCTTGGATCCAGCTCCTGATTCTGTCACCTTGATTACTCTCCCTGATGCTGTATCATTCTTCATTTTCTTTCTGTGCTTCCCAGCATCCTGTAGCCTGGCTTAGCAGCCTCTTCAGTGTCTCTTCATGATTCTTTCTTCCATACTGACTTTAACTATAGCATAATTAACTTTCTGCTGTGACTGATCCTTTCTTCCTACCCTCTTTAGCATGCAGCTTAATCCTTATTTCTTAACCATGCCGTTCCCTTCTAGCACTAGACCATACCTATCCAATTTCTAGGCTGTTTCTTGAACTGTTACTTTTCTTCCCTCTCCCCTTTCTTACATGTTGTGTTATCAGAAGCTTAGATGAAATCTCAGATGAGAATTCTTTTTCTTTTCCTTTTTTTTAAAATGCCACATACAGCTATATACTAAAACTCAGTTAATTTGCACACCTGCCAGGCTATAGTTCATAATGTTCTTTTCTTTTCCTGCAGTAGCTGAATTATATGTAATGAGGGCTGATCTTTTTGTCAATCAAGAGTCCATTATATCCTCTTTTACAGGAGAAATGCAGAGGCCCAATTATGCATTTTGGTATAATTCTAAGATTTGAAGAAAATTAAAGCAACTTTCTAAACTAATTTTGTTAATGCTGAACTTGCTTACTGCTGCTCTGTGAAAAGAACATTACTTTTGCAAAAAGTTATATCCAACCAAATGTTAATATTGCAGCCAATGAAAAGAATCTATCCGTAGCAAGAGTTCTGTAGTCTTGCTTTGATATAAATAACATTGTAGACAGTGCAAAGTTTGCAACTACTCACAGACAAGGTCATTCTGCTACACATATCAACTAGGTCTTCATCACGACTTTCATTCTATGCATCTCAAGGAAACAAAGCAATGATGTTACGATTTCCTTAGGTTCTCTGTTGGAGCCGTTTGTAGCCTGTCATTTTCTCACAGGCACATGGACTTCATGCTGGCTTTTCTGTCTGCATATTAAAATGCTAACTAAATGCAGAAAAATGCCAAGGACGTGTATGACCAAAGAATATAATTGTCTTACATTGGTACATAAAAGAATAAAAATTATTTTTAGAAGTATACTTAGAATACAAATTATTACAAAATAATAGTTATATATTTAGCTTGAACTTTATTTATATGTTGGATAAGTATCTCAAAGATCAGAATATAAAGATGATATGAGAGAGATTTCAACCTGTTCCTTCCATTTGTGAAGTCATTGTTCATGAAGTTGCCTGGAGAGAAGGGACCTTATGGAGAAATTGTCAGTTTATGTTCAGATCATGAACGTGTCCAAAGTATTTTCAAAAATATCTAAGATGTTAAAGTTGGAAACAGTTGTTTTGTTTTATATAAATGCTATTTTTACTATTCTTACAGTTATCCCTACCCACACACTCAGTCTGCTGGTTAAAGTGCCTAGGGTGCTGTACAAGAATGCTTTGTATAGAGCCAAACTGTAGCAAAATACTCTTAAAAATATGAAATTGATTCAGTAGATCAGTTATAGTAGGAAATCAGGGTTAGAAGCAAAGGACTAACATGTATGTATCTACTCAATTAATGCAAAGTCTTCATCAGAGTACAGTTACCAAAGAAAAGTGTGTTGAGGTATATGTCACCTAGCGCAAGTTCTGCACCCTAGGGATAAACGTAAGCAATGACTACTGCTAATCATTTACCCTTCTGTGTGTTTTAGTGAACAGACTGGCCCGCTCCAAGTACTGCTGAGCCAGGAGGTACCACTGGAACCCAACAAAGAAGTGGAATTTGGGTCCAGTTCTTTCTTCCACCCACCTGCTTCCTGCCATGAATTGCACTCATCATTATATCCAGAGTCTTCCTCCTTGCCCCCTTCTGAAAGCAATCCATCCAACAGGATCTCTCCAAACTTCCAGTCTGCTTCTGCTGATTTTCATGACCAAGTTCCCTCTTTTCCCTATAGGCAAGGGTTGGCAGAGAGGTCTGCAAGAACTGAGAATGATGCCCACCATAGTGTGGAATTTGCTGACACCAAAGCCACAGGGCCAAAAGACTATAGGGAATGCTGCAGTAGCAGCAAGTTAGAAGAGGTTCATAACATAACGCCTATTCTCACACCTCAGTACAAATCCAAGGCTAACACAGTAAACTCTGGGTCTTTGCCTACACTGTTTCCCTGTCCACATCCACCACAAGCAGCATCTCCTGAAAAGGACAGCCAGCACAGTCCTTGTTCCAAACTTGCAAGCTCTCCAGTGCGGCCCAGCATTGATCATTTAGGGGCCTATCATGCAATGACCCCTGCAACTTCATCCCCTACACGGCAGTGCTCCTTGGATCCTTTGCAGAAAACAAATAAGTACTCCAGAGCAAACAGCCATGAGGTTTTATTACCCTCACAGGATGAATATGGCACAGCAGAAGGTTGCAAATCTGAGGCTTTTAGTACAAAGGGACATGTTCGCTCCTTGGCAGAGCAGTTTCAGAAAATGCATGCAGTCTCCCAGAGAAAAGGTACTCATGAAAAAGGCTGGATTGCTGCAGTGTGTCAGGATGAGAAGTCTCCAAAGTTAACACAAAAATCTTTCATCAGCCCTTCATCCTCTGGTTACAGACAGCTAATCCATCAAAACCAAGAGAACAAAAACCAGTCTTCTGAAAAATTACACTCAACTGTGGATATTAGGGATGGGGTAGTTTCTTTGGAGGGTTTTAGTACCCAGCATGTTGCTTCTAAGAGTATTTGTTCTCACAGTGAAGAGCTGTGTAGAAGAGGTGGACAGAATATAGCAGACCCTGCACCCTACCTGGAAAGGCACTGTCATGATGGAGGAATGAAACAGGTGGATGATGGAGCTGCTAGTAGCATGGTTGCCTCTATGCCTGTGGACCGTTGGGTGGATAATGTTACTAGGTATTACAGTTCTCAGAAGGCTAATAAGAATACTGAATGGCTTCCTGTACCTGGGAGGAGTCCACCCCTTTCTGATCAGAGAGCAGTTGGAGATGACTTGAGCAGGATCCCAGTACATCTGCATCCACAGTGGAATCAAGACACAGAACAGGAGCTCTCAGAACTGGAATCCCTCTATCAGACTAGTCTGCAGGCATCTCAGGCCCCTAGGCCTTTCTTGGGAAGACAGGACAGTGCTAGGTATCCATTTGACCAATCAGGTAAGAATGATGCAGCTGTTTTTCTTGGTTGACCTGCCTATGTACTCCAATGTAGGTGAAGGTATGTTTTGCAGTTGATTTAGTTAAAAGGGCGTGAATTTGTGTACAGATGCAGAAAGATTCAGGTTGTGGACTCTGAAAACATTCTAACTATATAGATAGAGAAGCAGTGAGGTAGCACTGCCTGGGGAGGCTGCAGAGTAGCTGTTGATCTTGGCAAGCAGAGAGAAACATCTGTTAAGAGTAACATAGAAATAATTGATCCTGTTTTCAAGTAGAGAGCTGGCTGCTTAGGTCATGCTGCTGAATTTTGCTGTTTGAAAGTCCTGTATCACCTCTGAAATTTATTAAACTGTTTCTATGCCTGAAGTTAATGTTCTCCACATTTATGAATTTTAACTGATTGTATTGTATTTGAGAATTTAGTCTGTACCTGCCTGAGGGGAATAACTTTTAAAAATGTTTCCAGATCTATGAGAGTTGAACTTGTGTTTTGCTAAGGACTAATTGCTTCAAGTTCTGGAAATGACTTGTGAAAGCAGCACTGGGGGTACACGATCTTCACTAAGATCCTTGAGACCTTGTGGATTAGTTGGTGCTGACAGAAAACAGATTCTGTTGCTGTTGGTGAGATCATCCAGCTGTTGCTGGAGACATTCAATTAGAGTCTGATGACAGCAGTCTGGTTCCACTTAGGCTGTTCTAATCTCCTGCCTGAGATAGGGCAACCATGATTTTCAGCTTAGCACAAGTGAAGCAAATGTGTTTATAATCCATGTCATAGCATTAGAGCTACGAATTTTCTGGTTAAATACAAAGCAGCCTGAAACTTGATGGGTACCAGAGTGAGATAGATATATCTATATATATATATGTGATATATATTGCAATACATACACAAGACAGGCTTTCCCCTGCCCTGCACCCATGGAGGTGGAGCCTCCATCGTTCCTGACAAATCAAGCCTGGCTGTGACCAGAGTGAATACTGCAGTGAACTCTTGAACAGGTTTTTATTCAACAGCTCGAGTTTTCTATGAAACTCTCTTGTCTTGCAGTCCACTGGCAGACCAGGTGACACATCCGAAGGTGGCCGTTTCCCATTTGTTGTCCTTTGGTTTTCTTTCAGTTAGGCAAGATCTGACCTCACAACCTTGCAGATACTGTCTTGCATGGGCTTGAATCAGAAAGTCTTATGTGTTCCTACTTAGCTTACTGATTTTAGAAGCTCTTTCTGGAAATCTAACAGGATAAAGCCCAGTTGCTTTAGCGTTAGCTGGAGCTTCAGAGTTCTGCCATCAAATGCCCTGTCTCTTCTGCTGACACTTTTCTTGCCTATTTTCCTACTACATATATGAGGGATATGAGATATGGATACTCTTCTAAAGTGCAGTTGGTGTTTGCGATCTTTACTTCTGGTTTGCTGTGACTCTCAGATATTTCTTCCTAAGTTCTGCACATTCTGTATAAAAATGAAAAGTTTGAACCAGTGCATCTACTGTGATGAACTGGATGAAAATCACCTGAGTGGGTCTAGGACAGCTCTTTCTCACTTTTAACTTCGATTACCTATTCATTTGGAAATGCTGTTTAAGCTTTCTGCCCCATATCAACTGGTTTTGTCAGACCTTTGCATTCAGAATCATGGTGAAAATGCCTTTGTTTCATTACTGGAGCTTTACAACAGAGATTAAAGCGAAGACCTCATCCTCCAAATGCCGCCTCAATGCAGATAACGCATCGTTACCAGCACATCGCCGTTTTTCCTTTATAGAGAGATTCCCTGTGACCATTTTTATTAGGCCATTGATCTGCCTGTCTATTCCATGAGAAATTTTAGGATTATAACTGGTTGGTGGGGATTGTACTGAAGTGAAGTAACTGTAGCAATCCTAGTTAAAAATAACACTTTTAGCTATTTAACCAGCACAACAAATGGCTGACAAACTGTAGCGTTGGGTGGGAACAAGCAGGTGACTGTGTGGGGAACTTAAAGCTGATGAATCTTGTTTATCCCAAGTAACTTTGGGTAACTTGCTCCTGGTAGCTGATTTTCTGTCCATTTAGGCCCCCTAAACTATCACACCTCTGTATCAAACAAGTGCTGCTGTGCAGTTAAATCATTTAACTCTTAAATAGTTCAGTTAACTGCTCCCCAGAAGCCTGCAAAAGGGCAAGTGAAGCCCTGAAGGCGTGAGTATCCGTATAGACTGTCTCCCCTTGAAATGTTGGGAGTTAGCTTATGTATTAATGTTCAAAGGATCTCTGATGACTTCTCGTTCTGTGTGTATAGCCTGTCTGTCTTTGCTGGAGTCAGACCTAAGATAGTCAGAAATGTGCCATAATGTGCAATCAGGCATTGAATTTAACGATAGTATTTTCCTTCCCAGTCTCTGCGAACCTGAATGTGAGGAAGCTGCATGCTACAGCTGGCATGGGTCTCTCGAAAACACCAACAGCAGAGATCGAGCGCAGTCTGTGTGGATCCACTGTCTCTTCTGTCTCCAAGGTGACATGTTTAAGATGTGCTAGAGGGGGAAGGGCTTGGCCTGTGCAAGTGAAAGAATTGACAATGGGAGAAGTGGAATATATTATGAAAAAGGTACTGGGGTCATTGATACTAATGTTACAGAGAATTTTAAGTGCAGTCTAGCTCAGGATTAATTAGCTAAAAACTGAGTGACTCATGCTACATGCAGCTTGCATGCAATCAAATTATCTAAATTCTGACTTTGAGGAACATATCCCTGAAAACTTTAAGATACTCTTAAAACTCTTTAAGGTACTCTTAACGAAGTTAAGAACTCTTTGAACATATTGACGTGAACTGCCTTGCATCACAACTTATGATAACTGCTTCACTATGTTACCACTTGCAGGGGCACAGACTTTTTTTTTTTACTGTGTCACTACATATTTTGAAAGTGGAGGATAATTTGGTATTTGCTACAGTTTGTAGTTGGTCACCTCAGAGTGGGAGAAGATGCTTTTTCTTTTTTTCTGGGGGTAAACTGTTTAAATAACTGGCAGTTACATATCAGTGCTGGTACATGAAAACATACAAGTGTTTTAGAGGGGAAATGACATTTCCTGTAATACTTCCATACTCATTAAAGGGAGCTTAAATGGTCTTACATATATAGAACAGAGGAAAAGAAAGAAGGAATAAACATTTCCCTTGCTAACATAAGATTAACACGCTTCTAGCACTCATCAAAAAATCCTAGGGTTTTTTTGGTTATGAGAAGACTTTAGTACTTTATCATAGGATGGCTGTCAGTTGCAGCCATGATTATCTCTACTGGGGCAGTGATGCCTGTAGCAGCAGTCAGTCCTTTAGGTAGATTCATTGCAGTAGAGACTTTTTGTCCTGGCTTTAGATATTTACAAAAGAATGAATCTTACTTAGACAAATCAATCAGTGTATATTTACTAAAGAAAGAAAGACTATAAGGAATAATATTTTTAATCACCAGATCCAAACAGGCCCATTTACTTTAAGTTTCCAAGGTGGTACCTGAATGAAGGATTTAAAAAAAGAAAAGATCATGGAGTTTCATTGAAGTCTAAGTAGTCTGTTAGATTTATATTGATCTCTTCCCTATAATTATTATACAAAATTGATATTATAGAGAGCCTTTTCTGAAATGTGTGATATTGTCTTCAGGTCACATATACCAGAGAACATAGCAGGGAACCAGAAGAGGAGGAAATGTACAGTGCAGAGAATTTCCGTCGCATTGCTCGCAGTCTCAGTGGGACAGTCATCTCAAACAGAGAAGAGACCTTGGTCTCTTCTCACAGTTTTGTAAGTAGAATGACATGCAGCTTTCTAAAGAGCCATCATCTGTGTGTAGGGTTGCTGTTTTCTCTGTCTGCATTTAGTAGTTAACAAACAAGACAGCAGACAACTGAATAATAAGCCATGATGAAAGCTTGTCTTTGTGATTCCCCCCCCCCCCCCCCCCCCCTTTTTGGAAGAAGAATAAGCTTTTATTTAAGTAACAAAGCCATCTTCTTCAGGAGTCATTGCAGAGTAGTACCTACTGCAGCTGGTAAGCATGTGAGCTAATATTACTTGCCACTATATAAAGACATCCAGTATAAACATTTTTTTTCAGTTGACTTAGAGTATTTTCAAGAAAGCTTCTAATACCCCTATAATTTTAAAAGACACCACTAACCACATGAAAGTTTCTGCTCTCTTGTGAGTATATTCAGCAAGTAGCATTTTTAGAGAGTAAAAGTAAGCATAAAGGGGAGACAATTCAAGACTTCATACATAACATGCAGCCAGTTACATACAGGAAGTAACTAAAAATAGGGAGATTTTAATATATTTTTTTCCCCTTTGTTATCTCTGTTAAGTAGTCTTAGGTACAAGTTAAAACTGCCAGTGAGGAAAACAGTAACAGATTATTGTTGGTGCTTAGCAGCATAGCCAGATATAATGTGAAGGTTTGGCTTGGATTGAATTTTTTGCAAACTGTGCTTAAGTTTTGATTTAAAATCAACTGCATAATAAGTGTAGAAGAGTCTCAGTTGCAAAATCAGTTATGTAGACTGGTTGGTCTGATTCTATGTTTCTGCTCTGTACCATAAGCTAAGAATATGTCAGCTTCTGAACGTTTGCTCCTCAGCATGCTTTAGTTGAGGGCTTTAACGCATACCTGGAGGTGCTGGCAGAAGCAATTAAAAACCTCTGGCTGTCCAAGACCCCCCACTGTGCTGAAGGTTTTTATCCCCACAACAGAAGCAGCTGATAGGATAGCTGTCTGTCACCACTCTTCAAGTTAGTCACTGGGCTCAAGTCTGTGACGGTTTGTTATTGTGCCATTCAGCCATCCCTGCTTTGGGATAGGTATCCCCTAATAGAGGGAAATGGTACAGCACTGGTAAATACTTCAGCTGCAACAGGTAAATCTGTTAATAGTCTGGAATCAGATTTCAGTAAAGCCTGCTAGAAAATAGGAAGGAAGGATCAGCAATACCCTTCTTTATTTCATGGCTTGTGTAGCATGGCAGTTCCAATGCTGACTGGCCTGCCATCGTTCTGTGGATTCAGTTTGTAAACCAAACCTCCATGACTGGTTTGTGTTTGTTTTGGCTTTTTCTCCTTGGTATATTTCCAGTCAAATGATGCTCCTAAGTAGCCCACCACTGCAGTAAGAGCCTTACTGGATTGATGCAGTTTTTATTTGTACTTCTTTTTCACATACAGATGCACGTTTTTGTTCCAGTGACTCATCCCTTTCCTTGGATCAGCACCATCTTTGCTTGATTCAACCCAACTCTGTGTTTACTCATCATTTTATGTTCTTTTCTTCTCCTTTCTCATTTTATAAAAGGAAGCACCAAATATGAGGAAAATGCCAGTGGACACCAGCCACCGTTCTTCCAGCTCCACTTCCCTTCCTTTCCCCCATGATCCTCCTGTGTTTCCCTTTGATCCCCAGCACAACCCAAACCAGGTGCAGCACCTACCCCATGATGTACTGATGCCCAGCATGGTGGGCAAGGCACGTAAACCGTCAGGTAATCACAGGACTTTTCATCCTCCTTCATGATCAGAAATATTGCTGAAATACAACTCTTCAGATCTTGTCTTTCATAATGATGTTTCACTATCTGCCTGGATTCCTCCAGATTTCTGGAGGAACAAATCACATTCTTTTTCTTCTCTGCCCTTTTGAGTTGTTCTGTGATTCTGTGCTAAGTGGACATAACAAAAGGGAATAATCTTTATGGAAACATTATGATGTTTTTATATAAAATCATATTCACGTTTTCGTGAGGTATTTTCTTTAGTGTAAAAGTAGCAGTAAGACCCACCACCTTCTTCTCACGTAGGAGAGTACTTCCACAAGCTACTCGTTCCAGCAAATCACACATGTAATTGTGCCAATAGAAATAACTAATGCCTGCATAAGAATTATTTTCCCTGTGACAGCCATCAAAACCAGTTTGATCTACTAACCTTGGAATATTTTGTTGGGCTCCTCGTTGATGACACAAAGGCTATTAAAGAAATCTAAAGTCTGTGACAGCAGCTGTGGTAGGATAAGGAGGAAATGCAGTGAGGAAAGTGAATGCTAGAAAGGGTACAGCTAGCTTTTATTCAGAATTGCATGTCAGCCAGTAACTGGGTGTACTAGTGATTTCGTTTTTCTTCTGTCACCTGTTGGCCACAGCTGAAAGTTCTGAGAGGATGAAACAAAAAATATAACTAAGCAAACTTTTCTCTTTTTTTGCCCCTGCCGCCCCCCCCCCCCCAGGAGATCAGAAGAACATCATCCAGAAACTTTTGGTTGTGCCTGACAGGGGTGAAGCTTTCCAAGGTGAAGACTACACAGGTGTGGCACTGAGCTATGGGAGTCTCCCTTGTGCACCCAAAGGCACCCTCTCCCAGGGGCAAAACCCTCTTGTTAATCCGCATTTAGGAGGTGGAGCATCAAGTGTCTCTGGCCATTGGCTGAACACGAGCTACCCTGCCAGGCAAACAGCCACGTTACCAGATAAACGAGCAACGCTCTGGGGGAAACATGCTGGCCAGCTAAACAAAAGTTTACAGGAAGGCTTCCTCCAGCAGCCTTCGCAACATCAAATGCATGAATCTTATGCTATCAGTTGCAGGCTACCAGCCAGCACAGACTTCAGCACTTTAAGAATACCACATGAGCCTTCTTGGGATCCTGGTGCCTCTCAAGGTTGTCCTGTGCCCCCTTCTTGCATTAAGGCCCCGGGTCCAAGGAGAGTTGATATGCCCCCAGAAGAAGACTGGCGACAGAACAGCTACACCCCTCAGCCTGGCAGAAGGCGAATGCTGACAATGCATGTGATGGATGGGACTTTTTCTTCTGCTTCAGAGGCACACAGAAATATGCTGGCTCGAGCAGCAGCAGCTACTGGCACCATGCAAAATAATGGCTGGTGAGATCCCATCCACTCCATGTGCCCTGATAAACTGCTCTGTGAACAGACTATAGCTGTTGCCAGAGCATGGATTACATGGAGACAGCAAACTCTTTCAATCAGTATCTGTGCCAGTTTTGTCTTAAAATGTAGCTATACAGTACGTGGAAACTAATTGCACTGTATTTAATTTCTGATGCTACTGAACTGCTGTCTGGATGGGGAGAGGAGCCTTAGCTATTCTAGTCCTGGCCTCTCCTAGCAAAAAAGTGCTGTAGGAATGGTAAGCTTCAGGGGCATTGGTTTACGGGTAAGTTCAGAAGTATGCGCATGTTTTGAAGGAAGACGGCCACTAACAAAAGGACATTTTTAAGGACTCTTTCATGAAGTGTAGCTTTGGTAAATTCTTCACGTAAAAAACGCAATCCTTTTGTTTTCCTCTCCTTCCTCTCTCCTGTTCCTTCCTAGGGGGGAAAAAACTGACTCACCTTCCAGGTTCCAGTAAATCTGCACTTGGCAGGCCGGCAGTTAGTAAAGCAAACCCAGTTTTCAGTGTGCTGAGATCTCGGGCAGAGATCACAGGTGTAGTTGCTGCTGAGGAAGTGGCAGGGAGACATTGTCAGTAAACCAGAATTTTCCCCACTTCCTTAAGGCAAACTAACAACACTTCAAACAGAAAAGACTGTTAATGCTGCACGCTTAATTACACCAATGTAAACACAGAATAAGTTTAACTATTTTAGTGTCAAACATACTTGCTTTTGTAAGTATTTTTCAAATAAATCTATGAAAATAGTTCTATTTACCTGTCTATGAGCTTTCTTTGCAGTTTGGCTTTACTCATCAGTTGGCCTGAAACTGCTGATTTATTTTCATATAGACTAACAAACATGAGTGAATTGTTTATTCTAGTTTATTAACAAAGTTTATGTAATAAATATTTAGTTAGATTGGAGGACATGTCTAATTTTGTCCCTGGATTTGATGTGTTTCATCACTACTCTGGGCTTAACTTTCCCCTCATAATGGACAGTAATTAACAGTGTCCTTTGAAAAGTATTTTGAGACTTCTTTGTTGGAGGAAAAACTGCAGAATCTGTGCAAGATGGTATTGTAAGCAGATAGGACTCATAAAAAAAGTCATTAGAAAGTATTGGTGTAGTGAGAAGTGTCATTTTAATAAGAGTTTCACTCCCGCTCTTGCAAATGCTTTCAGGTGTGGTGGTTATGAGTTGTTTAAAAATGTGGAGGGTTCTGTTATATGCCAATACTGAGAGTGGGACTGCAGCTGTGGTGGTTCTGGCCCAGCCAGGCAGTGGAAGGTCTAGAGTGCCCTCTAGTGCGTGGTTCTCCTTGGTAACCTGCTTTCGCTGTTGCTCTAGGTGAGGGTCTTCATTTTAATTTAATGTTTTGCACCTCAGTGCTTGATGGAATTTCATCAGTTTTTGCTGTTTAGTCTGAGATTGAGTCTCATTCATTTTAATAAATGTCATTTATCAGTTTATTGTTTCTAAATAATTGCTATTATGTCTGTTATTGTTACAATCTCATGTAACTACATCATGCTAAATTGTGTTTTACATTTGAGATTGTTGCACACTTCTTTGTACTTAACTGCCCTCACTAGCTGTGGTTACCAGAACAAAGCACTCCCTTCTTCCACCCCTCCATTCCAAAAAAGCCCTACTGACTTTTGACTCTTTCACATAATGGTTTTGCCAATTTAATAACATGAAGCTTTAAACAGTACTAATTTTTTTAGTAATTTTCTAAATATAAAACAATGGGGTATTATTTTACAGAAACAACTATTTGATTAAGGTTTCCCAACAGATACGGAATTGTTAGTCTCTCTGGCTGCACATGTACACGCCATAGACAACTGCTAAGTTTCCTGCCATAGAAATTACAATTTTAGGAAGTGACTGCAATGCAGAGGTGGATATTTGGACAGAAATATTCCTGTTGCAGTTCTCTCTCTCTCTCTCGTTCATAGAACAATACTATTGGAGTAGAGGGAATCTGGGCAGAAGCAGCCCCTGTTTGTTTTCAGCTTTTTGTTAACTTCAGCAGTTGGAGAAAGTTACGGTAGCCCCAGGATGCAAATGAGGACATGGATAAGTATTTGACACTTTGCTTGACTACCGCTCTAAAAAATTCAGGTTGCAGAGTGAGGCTTGAACTCAATTATCTAAAAAAAATAATCTGCTGAAATAAAGTGCAAAGTCACCTCTTCAAGAATCAATATGGAGTATGAAATGTTTTCAAATAAAGAAAATGTGCATGCTTAGATTTATTTATTTATTTTAATCCTAGCTACTGGGAAGGAGGAAGTACACTTCCATAAAGCTCTGCAGAATAATCCTGAGTTGATGCAACTCATTTTAATCATCAGTGGTATCCAGTTTTAGTTTATAAAGGGAACTGTTGGTTTTATTCCATCATCATGGTTCTATCTACCAGGTTTCAAAAATGATTTGTAAATGTCCTGCTATGAAATTAACTCTACCAGAGACCTGAAAAGGAAAGGTTGGGGCATAACCTCTGAAATATGTCCATACCAACCAATATGTTAGTATATCAAAACAGAAACAAACCGAAGTAGATTCAGCAATATATTTAACATGGGAGAAAATGTGAAGCTGGAAAAATACCTTTACTTCATCTGTAGCTTGTGCCTGCAAGTCTTAGTGAGGTTAGTAAGTTAATATTTACCTTGTCATTCAGTTGACTAACTGCTAACTTGTAAGTCTCTTCAATGGTATTTATTGGCTATTTAAACCCTAGAAAAATCAATTATGTATTAGTTTAATAGCTCATTAAAGTTCACTGTTGCCTATAAGAAGTGTGAGGAGGGAGCTTTCACAAGGAATTCAGCAGCTGTTTTGGAATAGTCTTTCTTGTTAGAGTTTATAAAAGTTTGTAAGCTTTGATGCAACGTAACCAGGGCTTGCTTTGTACAATATCTGTCACTGGCTGCAGAGTGGGTTGATGGATGGAATTAAGTGAAATTGAGACTCCCACACACTCAAATTTATGTTTTAAAATAATTTAATTTCAGGTCTCCTAAAAACAAAATTCTTATTCCCTATATTTCTGTGATCTGTCATTGTGTTTGTAATATGCATTTAGACCCAGCTGTGTAGGGGGCAAAAAAGAGCAATAATAAAATTAACAGTAACTTGGTGTTCTAGCAGTAGCAAATTTGTGTAAATATAATCCTTCTGTTTATGGAAAATGAACTACCTAGCACAGTTCTTTCTCTTGA
The DNA here is from genome assembly GCF_034638445.1 of Ciconia boyciana. Taxonomy (NCBI): domain Eukaryota; kingdom Metazoa; phylum Chordata; class Aves; order Ciconiiformes; family Ciconiidae; genus Ciconia; species Ciconia boyciana. The sequence continues at coordinate 43,650,721 of NC_132941.1, forward strand.
AGGCAAAAGAGTTTGTGCACGCTGTTCATGGAAATTGTACTCGGACCTGCTGAGCAGTAGATTTGTTCAAATGGAGTATGTGCTGGAGTGTACAGCACTAGTGAGTTCTCTAAAGCAGAGTGCATTTTGGTTGTGAGCTACAAAAGTGCAAGGTAAGTGCCTGGTCCTTCCTAAACAAAGGCTGCTGCATCCATGTGAAAATGTGGGGAATTTTCTGACATTTTCTGTGATTGCTAACATTGCTGAAATTGGCTTACCAGTGACAGTTGGGGTAGGGTGTATAAAGTGTAGGCAGGATTCCAGATAACTGGTAGTCATGCAGGTTTTGCATCTAATGTCATTTGGGGAGAGGTCCAGTGTAGGGCTGTGGGGAGAAGAGAAGAAGGAAAGCAAAAGACAAGAGTGAGAGGGTGGATTGGAATAGGAAGGAACAGACGGATAGGTGAGGAAGACAAATTGAAAGAAAATGTGTGCATTACATCTCTTCACTCAAAGAACATCCAGTAATTGCTCTGTCTGAATTTTCTTCCTTTTAGCGGATAGATTCCTGTGCAGAGAGGGTCCTCAGCACCAGTCTGCCGCTGAAGCTTTTGAGAAGGGAAGATTGACTGATGTAGAGAATAGGCAATGTTCTTTACAGGAGCCTTTAATAATGTTCATGCCACAGTAAATGAAACTGTGCAGAAACACGTACCACTGCTATATGTATAAATAGACATTGGGCAAACAGTGTAGGTTAAGTTAGTGTTTATGCCAGCTGGGGCAAAGATAATAATGTGCTTGGGTTTTACAAATACCTCACTTACATTAGATGTGTCCTGGACTCTCCCACCACTGTGCTGTCTCCTGTTTAGCCCTATGGGTGGCAAGAAGCACAAGTATGAGATTTGCATCCGTCTGTGTGTGCTGCCTCTTGCACTTTATCACTGCATAGTCCAGAACCTTTTCAAGCCTAGTTAGATATCTGTAATGCTCCTTTTATGCTAGTTCTTCCACGGTTACTATCACTGATGGAGTTACCTTTAAAGGGTCAGAAAATATTTTAGAAAAAGCATGTTAGATTATTTTTTTAATCCTCTTGCACTACTGCGGAAATTATTTTCTATCTACATCATGGAAATAATTTTCTATATACATCATTTGTTTGCAGACAACACCAAGTTGTGTGGGAGTGTTGATCTGCTTGAGGGCAGGAAGGCTCTACAGAGGGACCTGGACATGCTGGATCGATGGGCTGGGGCCCACTGTTTGAGGTTCAACAAGGCTAAGGGCTGGGTCCTGCACTTGGGCCACAACCACCCCATGCAACAGTACAGGCTTGGGGAAGAGTGGCTGGAAAGCTGCCCAGCAGAGAAGGACCCGGGGATGTTGGTTGACAGCCGCCTGAATATGAGCCAGCAGTGTGCCCAGGTGGCCAAGAAAGCTGACAGCATGCTGGCTTGTATCAGAAATAGTGTGGCCAGCAGGACTAGGGAAGTGATCGTGCCCCTGTACTCGGCACTGGTGAGGCCACACCTCGAATACTGTGTTCAGTTTTGGGCCCCTCACTACAAGAAAGATATTGAGGTGCTGGAGTGTGTCCAGAGAAGGGCAACGAAGCTGGTGAACGGTCTGGAGAACAAGTCTGATGAGGAGCGGCTGAGGGAACTGGGGTTGTTTAGCCTGGAGAAAGGAGGCTGAGGGGAGATCTTACTGCTCTCTACAACTACCTGAAAGGAGGTTGTAGTGAGGTGGGTGTCAGTCTCTTCTCCCAAGTAACAAGTGATAGGCGAGAGGAAATGGCCTCAAGTTGCATCAGGGAAAGTTTAGATTGGATATTAGGAAATTTTACTTCACTGAAAGGGTTGTCCAGCATTGGAACAGGCTGCCCAGGGAAGTGGTTGAGTCGCCATCCCTGGAAGTATTTAAAAGATGTTTGGATGAGGTGCTTAGGGACATGGTATAGTGGTGGTCTTGGTAGTGTTAGGTTTACGGTTGGACTCTATGATCTTAAAGGTCTTTTCCAACCTATACGATTCTGTGATTCTGTGATTCATCTAGTTCATTGAAGGATTTTTTTTATCCTTTAAAACAAAAAAAATAACTTGGAAATGTTTTTAAGATTGCTATTTGATTAATGGAAAAATACCAACTAAGACCAGCTATACAGTCGCTTCAGAACATCAAATATGTTTGCTAGCGTATTTATGGAAGCAGATGCAAATGGATGAGTTCAGCTGAAGAAACCTAAACTTCCTTATTGGCATCAATATAATTGTTTTAGTATTCATTCTTGAGTCAGTAAGCACTGAATATACTCATGAATAAGATTAAGTGTCTATTTGTAAACTGACTTACATTAAGTTTATTGAAGGAGGGTTATCTTGAGTTTGGGATGGCCCAGTCCCAGATGATTCACCAGTGAATCATAGGCTTGAGAAGCTTTATGTGTATATATACCACTAATCAAAATAATTTTAAATACAAATACATGAGAAAAGCGAGTACAATGAAGTTGCACTTCAGTAATAAATCAGATCTAAGAATCATTTCATATTGTTAAATTGCAGCTTAACTTTTTTACTATTCAGGCAAAGTGATTTTGGTGGCAGTCTAGGATTTATCTGTCATTTCATTTTTTTTACTCAAGATTTATACCAGATAATTGTTATGTGACTGTAAATTGGGGGAGTTCTAAGCATAGAACTCTTGCTAATTACAAAAAAAAAACTATTCAAGATTGTCTTAAGCAGTGTAAAGCACATTAAAGCATGAGCATGTTAACATGAGATATCTATGTGAAGAGTAAATAGTAGCTGAATGTTACTTTGATTTACAAGTCTTTACTTACTAACCTTGAATTGCTTGGCTGGAATGCTGCACATAAGGCTAATTTAACTAATGAATGCATATTTCTACTTCTCTTGTCTGACAAGGTGTTGGTTTTGAGATAGATATATAAAAATAAAAAATTGTATAACCTACCATCATAGCTTATATGCTGTTTGAAAAATCTCCGGGTTCTGTTTGCTATGGAGCTACACATTTTGTTGCTTGAAAATAATTTACTTTCAAATTCCTGTAGTTCCAATACAGCATACTAAACTTCAGCTTTTTGTAAAGGTTCAGACTGATGTTTTTTTAGATATAAAATATGTCAATCAAATGCAAGTTAACATTATACCATTGTCAGCTACAAGTTTTTAGAAATCACGCATATATTTTTAGGTACATTTAAGAAGAAATAACTGATTGTTCATGACCCTATGTGTTAATTGTTCCGAATTGGATGAAATAACGCATAAATAAATTTTCCATTTGCTTTGGTAGTTCAGTTAGTTTCTCCAGATAGATAAAAAAAACTCAGTTGACATTAAAGAACCATTTCAGTGCTGTAGACTGGTTTTGGTGTACTGTCCTTAGAGGCTTAAAATAAACTACTTAATATAGCAGATACAAGGGTTGGGTGTTTATGACACCTTACTCATCTGAAGAGGGAGAGGAAGGTATGTGTGCAGGAGTCTCACCTGATTTTTCACAATAAACTACTGATTGGAACACAAGGATGTAATTCATATGAAGAGCTGAGATGGTACAGACCAGAAAATAAATTTATAATATCTTCTCATAGTTTATGGGGGGAAAAAGCCTGCATCTCTCCAGTGGTTTTATAATTTTCTAGTTGCATGTGAAGTTACTGGGACAAAATATGCAGTAGGAAAGCTTTTAAATCCTTATGTGGGATTATTTTGGGATATCCTTTTCTGCATTCATTTAACTATTAGTCATGACCTCAGGTTTGCCCAGTTATGAAGGGTCATTTTTGTTCAACTCTTTCTTAGCTGTCCAGTCCCAATGGAACAGTTAATTCGTATTAATACTTAATGGTGTTTGGCCTCAGTAGCTTGGGAAAGGATGCAGAGGGGTAAGTTGAAGGCATAGGAGCACTTTTGTCATCTGGTAATGATGGCCAGATGTGTTTGTGAGGAAAGAGTGCATGTACTTTTTAGCAACTTAGTCGTCATATCTCTGCCATTTGTGGGTTTGTGTTGTGTGTCGTGTGTGTGTCGTCCGTCCATCCCTGGTCGTGTGTGGTGTCCGTTCCCTCCCCCCCCCCGGTTTCCTTTAAAATTGCTTACTGGGATTTCTCTGATCTGTAGGACGTCGTGTTCATGGATCAACATGCTTCATCAAAGCTTAAAAAAAAAATCACACTGTTTTACATCATAGTTCCTGTTATAGAGCAACAAGATTGTTGTTTTTTTAATAGGTCCTATATGTAGACCTGCTTACCTTGAATGCTTTGTCAGTTAGGTCTGTTGCTTGTGGAGGCTCTAAGAAAACTAGAGAGAACACAAAGAAGGGCAGCAAAAAGCAGAGTGAACTCAATTTTTAGAGTAGAGGTGACTGGATCATAGTCTATTAATATCATCAAGGTAGTAAGATAAATGAAGAGAGGGAATTGCTTGGTCTCAGATGGTAGGAGAAAGAGCAATCGCTTAAGGCTAAGGAAGGAAAAGTTTGAACTAGATAATAAGGGCGGGGGAAAGCATGCTTTAAGCAGAGCAAGTGAGCAATGTTTTGAGGATCCTAAGGAAGAGTTTGAGGTACCATCACTCCAGAGGTGTGAGATTTAAATTAGAGATGTGGCTGATAGGTTTTGGTACAAAAAAATCACCTAAAATTTTAGAGTCAGGCTAAGTGGCACAGGCTGGTTTCCCTTAGTCTATTTTTTACAGTTGCGATATGATGCAAGGAATGACTGTGGCCTTGACTAGCTTTTTAAATGTAGTCTGTACTTCCACAGCCTGTTCATAGAAGTTATTGGGAATTGAAGGAAATGTGTGCAGGAAGGGAGTATTGCAGGGTAGAACTGTAATAGTCAAGTAGCTTGTAATTTATACCAGCAACTATCTGATGATAATTTGGGTTGTTTTTTTTTCTTTTTAAGTCAGTGCAGCTTCTCAGTCTGGATGACATTGGCAATAAGTGTATTGCAGTGATAATGATTTCGTGATGCTGGAGAAAATGGCTTAAGACTATGCTTTCAACCTTTCTGAATGATGCCCTCATGTTATGGATAATAAGGTTTGCCACAAAAAACTGGCTTGAGACAGCAGGGAAATCTTGTGTCCTCTTAAAAGAAAGCTTTCAAGTATTCATATTGAAACTCAGTACAGCAATATGTCAAAATGTATTTAAAATAAAATGTGGCTTGTTCTGAGGCAGTCTCACAGTTTATACCAACCACAATACCATTTCTGGCAATTCAGAAAGGACAATTTCAAGCAGTCACTAGTGAGAGTCAATGAAATGGAACAACCTCTTAAAAGTTTTGTCTTCCTCATCTTATTCTCCTGCTTATAGCACGTCTTCCCCTCTCAGACCTGGTTTATCTCTGCAAGATTTGCTCTATGCATCTTTCTCTTGGGATCTGGAATATATCTCTCTCTCCTGTGATTCAATTTCCTTCTTAGAGTTTTCAAAAAGTCCTTGTTGGGTAATTAGATGATTCTGGGACATTGCATTGTGCTAGTTTTAAAGATATGTCGCTGTTAGAGTCAGAAGGGACTGTTCTGATCATCTGACCTCCTGCATGAGATGGTTACAGAATTTCACATAGTTGTTTTTATGTCTAACTTCTGTCTGAACTTCAATAAACGGCACTTGTTGTCTGAGGCGACGATTTGCTAAAATATAGTTGCTACTATACCTTGCAGTACTCAGTCAGGGGAGGCGTCAGAAAAGTCTAGGTTTTAACATAACACCTTTTTGTTTAAACATCTTTTGCAAGCAGCTTCAGTGTGAACTGCTTTGAGATGGAGCAGGAGGAAGACAGGGATCATCTGCATCCCAAATGGCTCTGTTCCCCATGGTACAGAATAAGATGGATTGGCTTGATTATTCCATGTACTTCTCCTGCTGAATTGTTTCTCCGTTACAAAAGCAGTTGTTCAGAAAGCAGTCCAGTGCTAGCTAATGGTTTGGAATACCCAGTCAGAATAGGAATCAGGCTTTTTTTTTTTTTTTTAATTGGATATTAAAATGTGTGGAATGGAATGGCCACTTGGTGGCAAAGCTAAACAGGAAGTAAAATGTGACTCTGCTTTTCAGAAATACTTTCATTTGTCTGGCATTTGTGGGAGATTTGTGGGAAACTGTCAGTTTTATAAAGGCACACTGATTTCTACCTGCAAGGCCACGTTTCTGTGTGTAATTGTGTTCCTGAGTTCCTACAATCATAATGCTACTTGTGGTGCTAGTAGAAATTGTTTGATTCCTTGAACACAAGATCAATCAGCTTTGCTTTCACCATGAGGTAAGTTGGGGCAATGTGAATGTCCCTTCCAGAGTCTCTAAGAGATTTAGAGGCAATACTACATGAAAAAGCTTCAATGACAAGGTAAAGGGCTTAGGTAGAGTTCTGTAGTTCTCTCTCTCCCTAATATAGGTTTTGGTATTGTTCTAATGACAAAGGCACATGCTTTGTATTTTAATGAGGCAAGATGGAATATGTTAGAAAAATGACAACAATAAAACCCCAAGGTAACTGTGCTAGCTAACTTCTCTTTCTAGCTGTTGTTATCCAAAAAAAATGGTCATTCAAATTATTATTTGTGATGCTTTAAGGAGGTGTGGTTTGTAGGGAGACATAACACCATTTATCACATCAACCTGATGTGTTGGGGGGGGAAGAAACCAGCAAGGTTTCATCTGTATGAGCCTTTTCTTCAAGTGAATCCTGGATATGACTGAAGTGTTTCAGCATGCAGAGCACTAGGTATGCTGCCTAGAAGCTGATAACGTCTCCTTCTGGCACAGCATCATAACAAAATAAAATTGTGCTATGCTTTTTCCTCAACTAGAGTTCTGACTACATCAGCCCCTTTCACTTCATACCCCAGGAGACAAGACACATGTTGGCTGCAAGCTCATGAGAGAAGTGAGCAATTGAAAGAGGTAAGAGGCATCTCTCTTGCAACTGCACTTCAAGTGAGGTGAAGAGGTGATTCCTGACAAAACTCAGCAAGGTGTCAGGCTCCCTGTGTGTTTGGAAATGTATGGACAAATTATTTTCTTTATAATATGAGAATCTCTCTGCTGTTTCACGCTGTCAAACATTCAAACTGCATTTATTACCGAGCTTCTCTTGGTTCTAAATAAGAGACTGAATTCATTCCCCCTGCTCCTTGTTCCAGCAGATCTACTTTAAGCTAATGCTAAGTCAATAGGAGCAACATTTACTTACTGCCCTTCCTATCCCATGCTCTCACTGCATATTCTGAATGGATACACATGCATGCTATTGAAGCAAATGAGCTTTTGTTCTATTTAAAAAACAGGCTGTTTAAATTGGTTGTACAATGACAGACATTTGCAGAACATGTGGTATAAAGTAGTAATTCCTGCTACTGGAAAGCTTAGTGATTAAATCCAAAATAGTCATCCAGGATTTTTTCCATGATGCTCTAATGTATCCCAGCTCTCTTTTTGCATGCACACGCACATTTTACTTGTGGACATGGCATTAATAGAATTCTGTTTTCCCAAAAGTTTGGAGTCTTACAAGTGTCATTAATAAATAACCCAAGGGTTTATAATTCTGATTCCCTTAAAAATTTCAGTTGCTTCCTTGAATGTCTTTACAGTGATATTTCATTCAGAGTTTCTTGCTTGGAGTGTCTTGGCCATGTAATAAAAAAGCAAGGTCAAACCAAGCTCTTGTGTGACCCATCAATTTTAATGTATTTTTGCTTGAGCCAAATGGCTTTTCATGCTCAAGTTGGCAGGTACTCACCTCAGATGTCATCCTTTTCCCTTGGACCTCAGTGAGTCAAGAACCAAGACCTTGCTGGAAACTGTTACCTCTGTATGGCTTTTCTTTCTTAAATTCCTGATTTATTGTGTGACATAGTTTGCAGAGCTCAGTAGCAATAATGCACAAGAGCTGTATTATTAGCTGAGATGCAAAGCAGCAACTCTTTAGATATACTGCATTTGATTAAATATGGTTATATGTATATGTTTAGATGTTTGCTAGATCTGACTGAGTTTGTTGGCAGATACTTAGTTTAGGTTAAACCTGCACAATTGAGGATACACTAAATTGGAGGAAAGAGGATGAAATTAACAGCTGGTACAAAGGAGTGCAGGAACTACATTGCTTTTTTCATCAGTACAGTTAATTTAATATAGAATAGTCATAAAGAATGACCAGATTAGTTTAGATTTAGTACAGTTGTACCAACCTTTCTGCCAAGGCAAAGCCCTGTCTTATGCCCTGCATATGGTTGGACCTATTGCTCTACACAAAATTTGCATAGTTTGTATATAATGGAAGAGGTGTGGCCTACTGCATTTGCAAAGATGAGGCCAGTGGTGCAGTGCAGTTGCCTTCCCATGCAGCTGTGAGGGGTGTCAGGGACTGGGAGGGGACCGATGGTGCTGTGGTACCCAGGGCTGTCCCTGCTCCTGGCTGCCTCCTTTGTCCACTGTTGTTCAGCTCCAAAGGTGGAGCAGAGATGTTTGGCTGAATTATCTGATGCTGGGACCTTGCACTAAGCTGTGCTCAGGTTCCTCCTTGGGGGGAACTTCTTTTCCCTCCTCCTCCTCCTCCTCCTCCATCTCCTGTCCTAGGCTGGCCCTGCACCTAACATTGCCCGAGGGGTGAAGGTGTGGGGCCTCTTCCCACGATGTTGTAGGCGCCCCGGTGAGGGGATGGACGGCAGCCCCTCCCTCTGAGGACGTGCCCGGGGAGGACCGAGGATCACCGTTCAGAGCGGCCGGGGCAGGCGGCCCCTCCGCGCCCTCAGGCTTCGCCGCCTGACAAAATGTCTCCCCCAGCCGCGCTGCCGCGGCGGGGCCCCGCCCTGCCCCGGCTGGACGAGTGGGGGGCGGCCGGGGCGGCCCCGCGGAGCTCTCCATGGTGGCCGCCGGCTCTCGCCCGCTGGGGGCCGGGCTGGGCCGCCCGCCGCGCCGCCCCTCTCCCCCCTCCCCCTCCCGCCGCGCGGCCCCGTTGCCGCCCCCCAGGCTCGGCCTGGCGCCCGCCCGTCCCGGGGGCGGGGGCGCGCCGCGGCGGGGCGCTCCCGGCTCCTCGCCCGCCTCCCCCGGCCGGGGGGGGGGGGAAGAGCCTGGAGGCGCCGGGCCGCAGCCTCCGCCCCTGCCCGCGCCCCGCGGCGGAGGCGCCGCCCCGGGGAGAGCGGAGTTTCGCCACGCTCCCTAACGGCCGCGCTGGCGGCGCAGCGGAGCCAGGAGTTTCGCCACGCTCCCGTAGTCCCCTCGTGGGGTGGCGGCGCGGTGCATGCCGGGCCCGAGGCGGACTGTCCCTTCGCTGCGCGAGGAGCTGGGAGCCGCGCCTGCCGCCATGTTCCGCTGGGCCGCCGCCGCCCGGGGCCTCTAGCCGCCCTCGCCCCGCCTCGCCGCCGGCCGCCGCGCGCCCCTCTCCCCGCCAGCCCGCCGGCGGAGGAGGCGGACGAAGGCGCCGCCGCGCCCAGCAGCCGCCGCCGGAGCCCGGCAGCGCCCAGCGATGTCCGCCAAGGAGGGGAGCAAGGTGCTGCTGCTGCCGCCCCACGCCACCAGCGAGCGCGCCGTCAAGGGTGAGCGTTCCTCTCACCCGCGGCCTGGCGCCGCCCGGGCCCGGCGCGGGTGCGGGGAACATGGCTGCCCGGCGCGGCGGGGGGCGGGGGCCGCGACCCCCGGCGGGGCGGAGGCCGCCCGAGTGTCCGGGGGCGCCCGGGCTCGGAGGGGCGACCGCCCGCGCGTGGGGAGAGGTGCCCTCGCGTGTGCTCGCCGCGCGGGCGTCTGACTCGTGCCGGGCTGCCCACAGGTGGGGCTGGGAGCGGCGTGTCCGCGGGAGGGCTGCCCGGCCCTGTGCGGAGGTGTGGGGAGTCCGCACGGGCGTGGAAATACCCGGGGTCGGCTCTGCTTGTGGGCGAGGAGGCCGAGCTGGGCGCGGACGCTGCCCGGGAAGGCAGCGGGGCTGGCCCTGCCTGCGGTGAGCCCCGGGGCAGGCCGTCTCCTGGAGCTGCCCGTGGGGCTGAGGGTCTGAGTGCCGCGGCTGGAAGTAGTGTCCGCGGCCCTGGCGCATCCCGCCCAGATGCGCTGCTCGGGCGCCGTTGGCACGAGTGTGCGTGTGCTCTGCTGGCCGGGGGCCACCGGCTTCCCCGCCTGGGGTCTGGCCCCTTCACGCCTCGTTCTCTGCGGGGGTTTTCCTCTGTCTGCGCAGAGGAGATCCTTGTAATTGCAGAAGCTGACAGTGCCGAGGAAGAGGGAGTGGGAAGGTGCTGCCGTCCTTTCTATTGGCTGCTGGTCTCAGGTTCCCAGTTCTGATAGAAAAAATTCACCTTGATCTATTTCTTTGTGGCCTTTCTTGGTAGTGCAATCTCATGGGAAGCCTTTAAAAGTCGAACGTTATACTTCTTAGAAGAAAAAGTAAAACGTTTTGAAGTGGATACATCTGTGCAAAACTAAGACGGTCTAGCGACCAAAATACTGTTAAGATCCTTGCTCTGGAGCACATTAAGTGTGTCATTTTAGTATTTGTGGGGAGACTAATCCTTCGCAACTAAAGTGTCCTAAAATACATTCATTAGATCTAAATTGTCAATTAAGAGGATGGCATAGGTAACACTTCAAAGAATTTCAAATTACAGATCATTTTATTTTGATCTTAAGGGTTTTGATACTGAACTGTATTTGATGATGGCGGCATGGACATTTGTGATAGCAGACCTGGGCTATTGGAATTCATGTTTGTACACAAAGCAGTCTGCTTTTAAGATTGAAGTTCCTAGGAACACAGGGTCTGACTGAGTTCTAAGGGGTGGAGGTCTGTTCATTTAAGTTTTTATATAACGGGGGATCTTGAGAAATGAAAAGGTTGTCTTTGTCTTCAGCAGGTCTTAATTAAAGCCTTGGAATCCCATAGAATGTTTTGGAAATCGGCATGTTTTCCAGTAAGCTGGAAAGCTTTGCTTGCAGCAAGTTGTTACTCATTTTGGATTGCTTAACCTGTTGATTTGTCTGAACAAATTGCAAGACTAAAAGTAGAAAATGTTAAAACTAGTCTATTGGAAACTTGTACTCGTTAGTACTACTTTAATGTACGGTGTTTAGACTTGCTGAATTTTTGTACCTTTACCGCAATTTGTTGTAACAAATTAAGTTCTTCAAACAATGCAAGAGAACTAATGGTAAGCGATTAGATACTTCAGAGTGCACTGGAAAACCTGCTGATTTCCAATCACTTAGTAATTCAGCTTGTTAAACATGACCTATGCATCTGGCTGTTTAAAATCATAGTTAAGACTTGCTTCATTCTAACAGGATTACAGCCTGGGGTTACAGTGTTCCTTTGAACCTGGGTGTGTAGGATACAGAACTATTGTAAAGGTAATCAGGCTTTGATAGCTTCATCTGACATAATTACAACCAGTTAAATGTTCATATAGCGGCATTTTTCTATTCTTTCTGTTGACCTGTCCTGTCCATACCTATAATGCTGAATCACTGGCTTCTGGAGAAAGCCTGGACAGCTGTGCCAAGCTGTCTGTGTTCTTGATATGAAGGACAGGGTGGTTTGGTGTCCCGCCCCATTAGGTGCAGTGCAGTTGGAAATATATTTTTTTAGACAGCGACCTCAGGGGTGCAAGACTGCAGGTTATGTCCGTGCTGAGTGGGAGTATCTATGCAATATAAATACACTTGTTGAAACCATGTTAAAATGTACCAACTATGTCACATCCCTGTTCACAGATATGTTGCCGCTCGCATACCAAGAAGCGTTCACCATACTCTTACCTATTGTATGATTAATAGATTACAGATATAGCGATACTCTCTTAAGGTGGGCCCTCTGCTTTTGTCAAGACAACACTGCATACCAGGGGACCTAAAAGTGTTAATTTTTTATACTGGAAATGTGTGGACGAGGCGCGCTGGTTAAACTGTTAAGATAACAGTTCAAACAGTTGCATAATGCCTTATACTTTTAACTCCTGTAATGCTTATGAATCATTGTAGAAATTGCCTCTTTTTTGTAAGTATCAACTTATTTATTAATAATTATTAGTGAATTTATTTCCTGGTATAAGGTTTAGGGATTCTTTTTAAGGCAATAATTTTTCATGTTTCTTTTGGTTAATATGATCCACTATAGGAGAAAAAAAAACATTACACAAACTTTTACACTGTAAAAGTATCCTGAAAATGTTACTTTTTTTGTGTGCCAGCTCTGTTCCCAAGAAAAAACATCCTTGGGGCACCCAGGCTTTCTGTCTCTCCTTGCTGCATTTCATTGCAGCATTTCATTTAAAATGTCTATGCATTTCATTGCCTATGAAATGCCTATGCATTTCATTTATAATGTCTTAGGACCTTGATAACAGCCACAGAGAAAAACGTAGTAATATTATCTGGTGTATCTGTGTATTGGTCCATATTTCAGCTTTCATGGTCTCTATGTACTAGGTCTTCTGGGGAGGAAATGCGAATTCAGGACTTAATGCTTGCTGGTATTTGCGCTGTTTCATCTCTAGCTTTTATTTTAGCTTTATTTTCTTCCTCTGTATTACTGGAAGAGGGGAAAAATAACAGAAACCATTAAATTTCAGAGGCCATGAGAAATTAAATCCTTTACCACTAATAATATATGTTGGCAGAAATGGGCAAGAGATGCTTACCCAAGAAAAAATGGTTAAATTATTGTATCATCAGTAACTAATCTTTTCTAATAAGGTAGGATAATAATTAGGATGTGTTCCCCTTTATATTTTGACCTGTATATTTAGCAATTAGTGGGAAATGCATACACCTAGAAAAATATCTGAAAGGTTATCAAGTGTAATGTTCATATTAGACATATATATAATAAACATAATAATGGCTTTAAATATGCAGTCTATACAGTCTAGCTGTGTTGGTCTGGCATACCTTCCCAAGTATGAATTGTATCATCAAAGGTCATTGGTTGCTTTTAACGTGTATAAAAAGCTCAAATTTTCTCTTTTCATGGCTTAGTTAAATTGTCTAAGTAATTTGTACTTACAGAGTTTCCTATAAATTAATGGTTAGCTGTGGAATTGAAATGTCTAAAATGAGTTTTTGGCATTTGGTTCCCGAAAGGTGTCTTGTGATGAGGCTTTTGTTACTGCTTTTTTTAATAGAGATGAGAAAATGTACCTGTCGTCTTGATTCACTGTTTTCTAAGGCACCCTCTTCATCTTTGGAGAATGATACTTAGTGTTTTACTGTGTTGTGGAAGATAGTATTTTCCTCTATTATGTTCTATCGAAATCACAGGGGGAAAAAAAAAAATCTTTTTTTCCTTAAACTGCTATTGATATTTAACTGCTATATCTGGTTTTGGGGTTGGGTTTGCCTTTTTTTTTTTTTTTTTTTTGTGTGATTGACTGACTTCTGTCAGCGCACTTGACCTTTCAGTGCATGTGACTTTCATACTTTAAATTTGGTTGTATTGCATCTTTTCTGCTGAAGCAACTGTTTCACTACCTTGTAGTAAAGTGGTTTTCACTGATAGGGAGGAAGAAGTGCTTCTAAGCTCAGACAGTTGGATAGAGTGGTCCTGGGCATGGCTGGGATGAGCCTTCATTGACTTTCCTTTGGTGAGAAGCACCAGGGCTTCTCTGACCCACTTGTGAGTAGCTACACCGCAAAGTTGTACTTGGAAGTACTCTGTCCTCCGCAGCATTGCGCTTTGCCCACTACAGGTGTTACTAGGCTTTGGGAAGCAATCCACAGGACCTTGTCATGCTGAGCTAATGGATATTTTTTGCTAAATTTGGAGATGATGTCTGTTCTTGTGGAAATGGGAGGCTTCAGTATTCCTTTGTTTTGGATAAAAGTCATGGTACAGTCTGTCTGAAAAACAGTAATTTTGGATATTAAATGGTGGCTCATTGAAACAACTCTTCAGAGAATCCCGAAGAGAAGTAACTCATAGCCTTGAGCAGGATCCTAAATTAATGTACTAATAGCTACTTTTTAGCAATGATTTCCATGGAGGAGATAAAGAAATCATTGCAGTATTTAACTTTAAAATTCAGAGTCTGAATTTAAAAAAAAAAAACAAACAAGTAAAAGGATAAATGCTTACAGGCAGCATGAAAGCTATTTTAAAAATATTACAAGGCACTTAGAATGCCTTTATGGTGATGGTCAGAAATGATTCTAAAATGATCCAGAAAAGCAGCAGAGTAAAGAGAGTATTAAAAGGTCATACTTTAAAAAAAAAAAAAAAAATCTCAGTTTTGTTTTGGGAGAGACAATGGAATAGAACTGAATTCTGATAAGTTAGTGTTTGGCCTTATACTTTTGTTTGTTTGTTTGTTTGTTTGAGAGAGAGGATGGTTAGAGTGAATGAATCTTAAAAATAACAGCAAAACCCCAAAAAACCCACCCGAAATGGAAGCCTGCCTTAATTTCAGTAGGGCCAATTGGCAGATGAGGTTTGGGAAGGTAAGGCTAGAGCAGAAAAATCTGGTAACTACTTACATGTGTGTCTATTGCATAAGGAACTAAGGACTCTTTCACATGAGTCAATTCTTATGGCTGAATGGGACCAAAGAATTGTCTCATTGAAATGTAAGTTGTTTCAGAACATATCAACAAAACAAATGTTCAAAAAAAATACCCCAGGACCAGAAGGTATTTGTCTAGCAGATCCAAAGGAATTCTTTGGGGTTTTTGGGTGCAAAATTGCGGATTTATTTTCCATAGCCTGTGGCATAACTCATCTTCTGAGTCTGAGAAATGGAGCACAGCAGCATTTTTTTAAAAAAACTCTAGATTGAACTGGAGAGCTTTAGATCAGATTAGTTTAAGCAGACTCGTAGCACTTGTAAGAAAGAGTGGGCTAACTATGTCCCTGGGGAAATAAAGTATTAAAGAGGAGTTGGTATAGTTTTCACAGATGGAAATAAAGAGAAATTGTTAGAATTTTTTTGAGGAGCCAGTGAGTTGGTTGATGCAGGCAAAACTGTTTATCAGGTTCCTTTATCAGAGCCTTTAAAGTAAGCAAAAGAGGAAATGTCCTTTTCTGGATCAAAATTAGTTAGAAAAGAAAGGATGTTAATAGGTAATAAACTTTCATAGTTGAGGGAGGTTGACAGATGTCATCTGTGCTCTTTAAATGTATTCATAAGTTATTAGAAAACAGAGTGAATGTCAAATAATAACACTTATTCAGGACAGCAAACTTCCAGAGATGTTTCAGAAAGCTCTTGTTAGACTGAGTGCCTGGGCAAAGAAGTTGCAGGAGATGCTGTTTTGATAAAGGCAGAGTAGACTCTACAAGGGAAAGAACAATTCTTGCTTAAACATAGAGGGCGGTGACCTCGGGAAAGAAACATTAGGGTCTCTGTAGGTAATATTCTGAAAATGTTAATGCAGTCAAACAGGCTGATAGGAATTTAGGGATTATTAGAAGATCAGTTTAGAAAAAAGAGAATGCACCGTCATACCATTATATGCATCTTGTGTTATATGTGCATCTTGAACAGCAGCATGTAATTTTGGTCCCCCTTCCTGATTTTCTTCTTTATCTAAAGATATATTCAGAGGCACAGAGTGGCTTTCATGCAAGGTGGAGCCACAAAGATGAGAAATCTGTGACTTGGAAAAGGGGTAGCTGAGTAGGGGATGGAGTTAGATACTGCTTACATCATGAATGGTATTTAATGGAAAAGTTGAACAGGAAACAACTGTAATTCTTGTCTCCCTGTGAAAAGGAGAAAAGTAGTACTAAACAAAATTTCCCAGAAGTGAATATAAAGGAAAGGTGAAATACTTTTTCATATAATGTGTAATTAAAATTGTGGAATTCATAGCAATAAGGTGCAGTGGAGGCAAAAACTGTAAAAGCATCTATTCAGGGTCTGGACAAAATAGTGAAAAATAGTTCTATCAGTGATCATAAGTATGATGGTCTAAAAGCATCAACCAAGTTAATTGAAAAATTACACAGACAGTATAAAAGATGAATGCACCATGGCATAGTAGGTATATCAGTAGTTCATTTGAGATTTAAAATTCTGTGAAACTTTTAAGACTGCAAGTACGTGGTAAGTAAGGATAAAATAAATAGTGCCTGCAGTGCTTTTGTAGGGTTTCAAAGTTTATGGGGTCATTTTTCCTTGCTTCTAGAAAGCTTGTTAATATAGCAGGTGGCGTGTATTCAAAGAAACTTGAGTAAAGGGATGGGTTTTGTGGCATTTAGGAAAAATACCGTAATTCGCAAGAAACTGCTGAATCTGTGCTTTCTTGTTTGGGATGAATAGGGTAACTTGTATCTTTTGACAACTATTGATTCTAGCTTTCTGATTCAAGTAGATGCTGCTGTGTATTTGTGCTTAACTAATATTTTCAAGGTTGCTGGTCCATAGACCATCTGTGATGTCTTTATGCTATTTCTTTTCAAATCTCTTCTGCCAAATGCAGAAGGATAGTTGGATATATTCTGTCCTCATAGCAGTCATGGGTGCTACATCTCTTCTGTATAGATGTTGGCAGAGGCATGAAAACTTCAGGGACAGACTGAAAGATGTGCTAGGTATTAGGCTTTGTGATTCTTTTGAGTGACAATACATAGACCACAATGCATTTATAAAACCAAAAGTCCACAAAACCTGACCAAATGACAGAAAAACCGCAGACAGCTATGCTATCGTGGTAATAAACCTGCTGACAAAATGAAGGATGCTGTCCTAAGTTTTCACAGAACACCATGGTTGTATTGATACATGATATCACTTAGTGGAGACAAACATTGTATACTGTTTCACGTATACCTACCACCAAAGCAATAAATTCTTTACAAACGCAATGTCTGTGTTTAGTAACCTTAGTAATGTGAGCTGAGACTTTATCTGTGAAATCAAAAACACTCTTAAAACAGAAAATAAAATCTGGGATGCTGAGTGTGCTTTTACAGCCAAAGCTGAGTTCATGGAACGCGTCATGGGCTCCTGGTTATAAGAGCAAAAACGGCTAATTTTCTTTCACTGTCAGAGAAAAAAATAATTATATAAGTTTTAAGGTCTTAAGAGGAGAAAATACTTTGCCTGTGGAAGTAGAGTACCTTGTACGGTTGGTCTCTGATACTTTTTTCTACCATTAGTCTAGAGGCTTTGATCTTATCTTGTTTCATGAGCCTGTTCCAACAAAGTGTCACTGATACAAGCCAGATTTAACCAAGGTTATTAAAATGGGTGTATATATCAGCGTGGTTTAAATTTACAGTATCTACATGTAAGATTTCATTAGCAGCTACTGTTGTACTCAGTTACTAGGCAGTGTGAGATCCGCTTTGGGTCTGGAAGTACCATGTTTGTGTTAGTTGCCATACTGCACCTCTCAGTAGGGATTAGTATATTGGCTAAAGTGCCATGCTAATGTAGTTTTTCTACTTTTGAACCTCTTTACAATGTACTGTGAATTTATCCGCTCAGATTGGTGCTAACTTTTGGATCTCTGTGGCATGCTTTATTGTAAGGTATAAATGTACCCAGAGGCTTGTAGAAGGTCAGTGTAGAACTAGGTTAGAGGTTTTGCTTTTGGTATCTCTGTTTTAAGTAGTACTGCAGTATAAAGGAAAGGTGATTTTTTTTCCTCTTTGTAAGTGCATATACAAATAGTAATAAAATCCATCAAAACCTTTTTGTTAACAAACCCCAAAAGCTACTCACTGTTTTTTTTCCCCCAGAATTAGTGTTTAAAATTTTGAATCAATATAGTTAAAATTATATCCATACATATTTTAAAAGTGAAATTGATTAATTTTGACTAGTAAGCAACAGTTTGTTTTAGAAAATCCTGTATGTTGTTGTAAATCATGATGTGTTATCTTTGTTACTAAGATCTATACTTTTACTACTAGGATATAGTCTGTTATTTTGTACTGCAGTGTGTATTGCTTTAGAGATTAATCTCTAAATGCTTTTCTATTGCTTGGCTTTCCTGGGAATGGAAGAAGGGAATCCTTTAATGACCAACACCATGTTATTTCCTTAGGGTAATTCCTCTTAATTACCATTCCGCTACAGTCCCCAGAGCGCAGGTTGTGCAGAAAGACTTTGAAACATGGATTATATTTCTGTCTTGGAACACATCATGCTGCAATTCTTTTTCCTTAGGCTATAACATTCTATTACTACTTCATCAAAGGTTTAATTAAACCCATTAGTTTGCAGAAATTGTCTACATGCTTCAAAAATTATCATCCCTAACCTATTAAAAATGTTATTTGTAATATTTTTCAAAGGTATGAGCTGTAATATAGCGTTAACTATTGTTGAGACAAAAATTAAAGTATAAAATGGAAAGAAACATTTTTTATAGTAAGTGTTACTGTTTTATTCAACTGGGTGATGCAGATAAAATCTTTAGCCATGTTTTATTCTGCCTTCTCTGAAGATTATTCTAAAAAAAATCCTTCTTGAGCAATAGGAAAATACATGTATTGTGTGAAAAGGATTTTGTTAAACTCCGAGGAACTAGTCTTAAGACTTTATTTTTTCATGAGGCAAATACAACTTTACTGATGCTTAACTACTTCTGATACTAACACTCGTAATTTTGGGGCATTATGGATAACCCCTGGATATACAGAGTTTTTAATTTGAATCTTCATTATTAATTCAAATAATTTGAGACAGTTCTTTCCAGACACTGGACAGAAACATCTGTTTTTATAGCCTCCCAGAAAATGTAACTTGCTAGATGAACTCAAAGCTGTAGTTTGTTAAAATAGACAGAATTAATTTTTGTGCAAATCCAGTCTAAAATATATTACATGGACATAAGAACTTTATTAAGAGAAGAAAATTTCCCTTGCTATGTGTTTAGAACACCTGAAATATTTCTGAACAGTCACAAGGAAGAGGTTAACACCATCTTTCTGAATTCTGCAGCCATTGGCAGTCATAGTAAGTCAGTAATGATTTGTACATGAGAGAATGAAGAACAGCTGGTCACCTCAACAGACCATTCTCTACCATACCCTGCATCTACCCAGAAAACCTCCAAAAAGAGAAAAGGGCCATCTTTCACTTAAGTAGGTCCTTAGCTAGGAATAATGCTAGAACTAATGAAGCACAATTCCTACAAAACTGTGTCTTGGAGGTGATTGACTTTGGTTCTGGGAAGGTATGATCTCAAATGCTTTTGTAACAATTAGCAGGAGAAATCTACTTCGTGAATTGTCTGGTCTCTCATAAGAGGATGAGCTCAAATTTGCATTGCTGAAGGCAGTTGTGGGCCCACAAATAATGTGTTGAAAAAAGTGGCGGAAGAAATGGCCTAAAATTAATTTATGTACAGATTAATATAAACTTCCAAATAATGCAAAAATAACATTAAGAGATTATGAAGGTTGGAAAGTCAAGTTTAAAAAAACAGTGAATGATGGAATTGATGCTTGCATGGTTATAATTAAGTGCTTCTAAAAATTAGTTAAATTTATCTTGTTGGAATGGTGGATTTCTCTTTTCAGAGACAGATTTATGTTTTTAAACAATTGTGCATGGAACAGAAGCGGTTGTCTTTTGATTTCTTAAATACATTAAGTTTATTAATATTTGGACTACATGGAATTTTAACACTTCCAAATGAAACTTGAATCATTACTAGAGGAGACTGGAAGGAAAGACATGCCATTGCTTTTCTTTTAATAAAATACTTTATGTCCAAAAATAGTGCCAAATTTATTCTATACTGTGTAACATCAGGCACATTTTTCAGCTTCTTCCTAGTTAGAAACTTTTATAAGAGGAAGAATAGACAATTCGCTAGTTTATTTTCTAGTATCATTTGATTTCAGAGAATATATGTATGTGATTTATGCATCAGTTGTTTCATTGATACATTTTTATTATTGCATAAAACAGAAGGGTAGCAATGTGTTGCTAGTAATCTAGAAGTTCAATTTAGATGAAGTCAGTGAATGTTTTAGTATTTAGACATTGATTTTTGGAATGTAAAGTTTAACTTTGGAGAGTAAGAAAATAAAGTATGAATGATCTATCTATAAGTGTATTCATACTACTGGTTGTTCTTATCTTTGAATACATGTCTTGCTCCAGTTTTTCTTTTTAAGCATATTTGAAACAATATTTAAATGGAGAGAAATTGAATTATTTTGCTCCTTTTTTCTTTTGTTTCACTCTTTCAATAGTAGTATGGCTTTTTTTTTTTTTCCCAGATTAATTTTATTTCCTGTAATCCTGCATGAGTGTGATGATATTCTGATGCACCGCTTAGTGGCAGTTCTGATGTATCCTCCTCTCCCATGTGCCACATCCGTATTTCATCTGTTTGAATTCATGTAAGCTGCTGGCCGTCAGATGTGCTGTCTGAGCAGTTGCTGGGCCTGGTTTGGTCCCCAGCCTCAGACCTCTCATCTGCTCTGCTGCTTTGAGATATGGATCACATATGGCTGCTTTTGACCCGTAAGCCAGGATCCAAGGACTTCTGATACTTCCAGTAATTTCTAAAGTTGTGTCTAGTATATGGACAGCCTCTACTCTTAGTTTAATCTTTTTAGAGACAGTGCAACAGGCAAATAAGAAAAACAAGCTCAAAGGAGGAGTTTCAACCCACAGTGGCATTGTTGTAGGCTCCCAAGATTACAGTTTTTTCTGATAGTATGAACTTGTTCTGCTGCTTAGTCAGTGGTTTGACAGAACTTCAAACTGGCAGAGTCCATCCTGCCCCTTTCTGCCATTCAGGGGCTGAGAGTGTGCGAGTGCTGCTCTCCCTTCACCTTCTCCATTAATGCTGTTGTACACCTCTGTTAGAGCCCCCCTTAGTTTTCATGGTTTTAGTCTGAAGAATCCTAGTCTACTTAGTTATTCCTGTAGCAGAAATCATTCTAACTTTTTTTATTTCCATTATTGTTCTTGAATCCTTTTTAAATTATTCTTTCTCCTTTATAAGGTAGGCAAACCAGAGTTGCATACTAGATCTATCAGTGACATAATTGCATCTTCTTTTGTTTTCTGTTCCTTTGCTAATAATTCTTAACGTTCAGTTTTATGGGTTTCTTTGACTTGTCAGCATCGAGTATTCTCTTAGAACTATAGGAAAGACCTTGCTTCTGAATAGTAATAGTAATTTTATAATCTGCGATTTTTATATGTAAAGTTAGGATTTGTTTCCCTCATTAATTTGCATTTATTAATATTTAATGTGTCATATTTTGCTGAGTCAATCAGTAGCATGGATGACTTCTGTAGCTTTTCATAGCCTGCCTTTTCTTCATTGTCTGGAATACTTACTGTCACCTGAAGGCTAATCACTCCATGAGATACCTTCTTTTCAGTTTAATTTAAGGATTTGTTAAATATCACAGATTCTAGTGGGGCTCTTCTGGTGACTTTCTTCCTTTGCTGGCTTCCAGGTGCTGGCTATTACATCCTTTTATTTATAGTCCTTCAAACAGTATTATATCCTTTTCTTGCTAGCTTTGGGTTTGTTTTGGTTTTTTGTTTGTTTGTTTTGGGGGTTGGTTGTTTGGTTTTTTGAGGCTTTGATGATGGGCTTATTTTAAAATGCCCTTTGCAAGTCTGAGTGGATATTAGATGGATCTCCTGCATCCCCAATACTTGTTGAGTCCTTCAGAGAATGGCGGTATATTGGAGAGGGATCATGTCCCTTTGCAAAGGCAGTTTTGACTCTTTCAAATGTTGTATATATTATTGTGCCTTCTAACTCTGTTTTATAGTTTCTACAAACTTGCACATTATAGGTGTTAATTTTTTAAATACATTTTTAAAATACATACACAGATAGCACCCAGTTTTTAATGATGTAATCAAGTTGATTGAAAGACAAATTTGCTACTTTGGATAGCAGCTCTTCCATGATAGATCCAATCCTAGATGGAGTATATTTTTAAAATAGCATTGTTGCAACTACTGTTTCTTCTTTTTAAATTTTAGCTGTCCCTTTTCCACCAACACATCGCTTGACATCTGAAGAAGTGTTTGACACAGATGGAAGACCAAGGGTTGACATTTTGAAGAACCACTTGATAAAAGAAGGCCGAGTGGATGAAGAAATTGCACTTAGAATCATCAATGAGGGTGCTGCAATATTACGTAGGGAAAAAACAATGATAGAAGTTGAAGCTCCAATTACAGGTAATATTTCTAGATAATTTCACTCGTAATTAAATTTGAAAAAAGCCAGATTTTTTCAGTAGTAGAGTTTGTCTTAAAAATTGCTAGAATAAAATTTCTGTATAATCTTACTGAATTATCTCTCACAACTGTATTTGCTTAACAGTACTCAAATGGTCTGAAAAAATATGCTGCACATTATTTTGCAAAATGAAGGCATTAAACCTAATGGAAAAAAATAGTATGATTGGTATTAAAATGACAAAATAAAAAGTAGTTAAATGCTGATGCCTGCGGTGTTGTAAGTGAGAATAAAGACATCTATCTGGAATAGAAAAATGAACTCAGAATTATCCTGAAATCTAAATATGTGAAGAGAAGCTAATTGCTGTGATTTGAAGCAAATACTGTGAACTGGAATTCTGAGTGAAAAATACACCTTTATAGTTTCTCTGTAGGTGAGACTGACGATTGCATGTAAAACCATGTTCTTGTGAGGGTAGCAGTACTGGAAAGTGTTGAAAGATTGTTTTAGCATCTTTAACGCACTAGGACCAGAACCACTGTGATACAAAACTGACTCTTAGGGTTTTTTGGAATATTTTCATGGTTTGACTAGTTCTATTTCTGTTTGACCTGGTGAGAGGTAGAATTGGTGTCCTTTAGTACTTTTAGTTATAAACAATCCAGACTCATAGAAAATAGTTTACCTTGCATATCTGTTATTTATGATAATGAAAGTAAATTTGATTTTTGTGTTCAAATCAGACTTTCTTTCATTTTAATGTGTTTTCTTCCAAAAGGACCTATATAAAATTAGTGTCTGAAGAGCTTTTAGGGCATCAGCTTGCTTTAATTTGTTAGTATCAGGTAGATGAAAACATTTAAACAGTATATCATTATTACTGGCATTTTTTTAAAAAATGAATGACTGAAATGGTGGAAACCACTAACTGACCGTCTGAACTCAGAGTCCTTTGAAGCTTCAGATAAAGCTCAAAACTTACAGTGTTGTCCATATGTTTAGAATTTTTTTATTTCCGTTTGTTCAGGTAGTTACCCAGAGCTACTGGTATATAGGCAGCTGAAAAAGAAGGAAAGTTCTTGCTGTGTTTCAGTAGAAATCTTAAGAAATGTGACATAAAAGAGGACACATTCTATTGAGTCTAATATTTTGTAGGTCATGATGACAAATGGTCTGCTCCAGGGGAATAACAAGCTTTAAAGTGTGATGTGCCATATCCAATATTACTTTTCAAAATTAGAACAACTTTTTTTCCAAAAAAAAATTTACTGATAAACTCTGAGAAGTCGGAAGATGCTATTTGTCAGTTGATCAGTGACATTTTGCATCAACGGAAGGCGTAGTCTCTCAAATTCCTGTTAATTGTTATCAGCAATACCTCATGCAGAAGCGAGAAGGCAGCTCCTGACTTCATTGAGCTGGGAACTCCTGTGGGAATGAGGAGTTAGGAGCAGTTGTCTCTTCCATGCTTTTTTTTTTTTTTTTTTTTTTAAATTGCGAGATGACCTGGCTTTGCTGTATGCTCTTCAGAGTCTTCCCATCTGCTATCTTTGGCACTTCTGCCTTAGGTTGCTGACCACTGGTTTTGTCCTGTATTGTATTCTAAAAGCACAAGAAAAATCCACTGTTGAAATAGTGAACATGGTTATTTGAAAGGAGAAAAGTAACTGAGCAAAGAGAAGATATGATGAAAAGGTATGTTAGTCTGACTCAGAAACAAAAGCATACTCCCTGCTTTTTTCAGTCCCACATGGACACAGCAAATTGTTGCAAAGCAACAGGCATTTTCAAATACGCATACCAAGGAGAATTTGCCAAGATACCTAAGTGGTTGGGGAGGACAGTAAAGAGCTGCTGACAACTTTGAAGGCCTCAATGCTCAGTGCATTAACTGTGTTTGAAAAATATTCCACAATCTGCTAGACTCAAATATGGCTATCATCAGCATTGTCACAGGTAGTGAGGACAGCATCTTAATGAAAAAGTAAAGGGGGAAGCTTCAAAAATTTCTGTTATTCCTGCTTTATACCTGCCTTTCCTCTTAATTAGAAGTACTTTGTGGCTGTTTACTTAACTATAACTTAGTAACTTTTCTGTTAGATTTTTTAAAATTAATTTGAACAAAATTTTTGCTTGCAGTGTGTGGTGATATTCATGGCCAGTTCTTTGATCTAATGAAGCTGTTTGAAGTGGGAGGATCACCTGCTAACACAAGATACCTCTTCCTCGGTGACTATGTAGACAGAGGTTATTTTAGTATAGAGGTAACTGAATATATTAATCTGTTTTGTCCTAAATTTTTCTATAAGCACACTTTCACAGAGGTTTTCAAATGAAATTTGAGGTCTGCTTTAACATGTGAATGTGGTCTTCCTTGCTGTGCTTTCTCCTATGACAAAGGCCTGTTTACAGGAGGATATTGACGAGCCGTTTGGACTGTCCTGTTGAAATCACCAGACTTACTCATTTTTCCTCCTCTTTCTTTAGTTTTAAAAAGTTGAATTCTATAGCATTATTATACATAATCCTGCTTCTCTGGTAATGTGCAGGAAGGTGTGTTTGTATGTTTTGGTGAATCATGACTGCAAGGTCTTTTAATTTATTATAGCTGTTTATCTGTATGAAGTAGATTAATTTTACTTATGTAATCAAATGGTTTTTAATAATTATTAACATTTTTCTTTACTAAAATTCTGAGGGCGATTACAGATATTCTCTAAGGATGACCTGTGTTTCTGCCATTAATTTTTCAGGTATTTTGAATTCAAATAATTTTAAAATATTCAGCATGTTTATTATGTATGCTACATTCCAGAAATATTCACTTATTCATATCAATTAGTTTCAGAGCTATGATTTTTAAGTTAACTATTCTTCTGCAGCCAGCTTGGGATCTTTTCATAGATACCAAATCTAACAGAGTGGTATACCGTTTGAAATAGTATTTTACAAGTCATGGTGTATGATACTTCATTTCTGTATTAAAATTATGCTGTTCTAATAACATGTGTGGGTATATACTGTGAAGTGCATGCACAATGCCTTTTGGGGTTGTTAGGGATGGTGGACAAACAGGAGATGCAGCAAGAGCGATTGCCTCAAAGTCATTTATAAGGAAAAATTTCAACAGACATTCCCTATTTATTAATTTGATCTTCTTGGCCTGTTCTTGATGATAACAAATGATGTAATTGTCCTTGAAAAGGACGTTTACATAGCAACAATATATGTTAATATATCAAAACATGGTATGAAAGCTTTTCAACTATTATGCTTACAAAAAACTTTTGAACAATGGATGTTCTTGAATATATTAATAACAACACACTCAATTTTTTTTCCTCATATTTAAATATACTTTTTAATATAATATTTGGCATGCTAAATATACTTGAAGAATATGTAAACATATGCTAAATATAGTCTTGAAAACCAGTCCAGGGTTCTTAAAAAGCTTGTCTTTCTTCATTGAGATAATCTGCTCTCTTCTGCTCTGAGTGGCTGTTGGAACATCAGTGAAGTACATGGCAGATTATCTGAATGAAGTTGAATTGTTGCAAGTGCATGAAGGTGGGGCTATGCTTTGTGGTCCTGTTGAGAAAGAAGAAAGTAGTACATGAAAATCAGCCATTCATTCTCCACTTTAACCTTAAAAAAAACCTCCTACTTAAGTTTTTGCCTTAATTAACATTTAGGAAATTTAAGTTGACCTCCAGGAATTTTTGTATATAGTTACTTTAAAATCTTTCTTAGTGATTGGAAATGTTATATACTTTTGGTAAAATATTTTACTTATCACAGAAAAGTGAAGGTGAAATTTTCTAAAAATGTACGAACAGTGAAATTTGATTTTTCACTAATAAATTCTTAATCAGTCTGTTGTGAAACATCTTTAATTGCATTGATATTTTAGTAGTAACCCATTTCCAAATAAAAAATGTCATTGCTTCTAATAGGAAAGATAATTGCATGCTAGCATGATTGTATATAACAAACTGCTGGGATCAAGATGGAGTCCTTCACAGTAGTGTGTGCAAATTCTTCTTTTCTGTACTGGAAGTAACAGGACATGGAGAACTCTGACGTTAGTCTGTCTGTATTTAATAATAAAAAATAAATATGCCAGTACAGGCAAGGTAAAAAAAAAAAAATTTCTTTTTGTACTTAATAGGTAACTTGCTTGAGAACATGTAAATCTCATCAATGTAATCAAATGTAGTATCCATTCTCTGAAAGGAAGGCACTATTTTGCCACTTTTCTATTAAATGTTTTCAAGGTTGCCAGCTTTTATAAATTTTTCATACAAACTGACTTAAGTAAAACAGTTCACAGTTGTAGAATTTGCCAAATTAAGTCATGTATTCATTTGATGGTAAGCAGTTGCTTTGTAAGAAACTGATTATGCTCTTTGCTGGGAAACAGTTTTAAAGAGTCTGGGGACTTTGCAATATATCAGGATATTTCAGAGTTATAGAAACATTGGAAAGCAAGTGGTATCATTAGAAAAATTACTATTTTGCATATTTTTACTAAGAACAAAAATTCAGGAATTAGTTTAGCTCAACTTCACAGTAGAAGTCTTCGATGTATTTCTCTGTGTTTACTGTGCTTTTTAAAGTGTTTTGTTTTCTTTCTTCCTTTGTGTACTTAATATTCTATGCAAAATAACTTTGAAAAATGATGGCTTCAAGGTACTCGTATTGGTTAAGAACAATAACAACAACTTGCAGGTGACTTCAAAGTAGTCCAAAACTTCTGGGGTTTGAGATTTCTGTGCTCAGTTAAAAATTCAAGAATCAGATTTGAAATTTAAGAAATACATTTTGGGCATTCAAGACTGCTGGGTGGTAACAGACTCTAAACTGAAAAAATTGTGCATGTTTTGTAGCTCTGTCCTCAACTCTGTTTGCTGCTGGTGTTGCAATAATAATGATGTATGGCAACTTACTGTAATTCTTTGAATTTGCTGCTTGAACACTGAATAAACAACCAGCTTTCCCAGTTTTGGGGGGGAAAAAAGGTTTACTTTGTCCATTCTTAGTTTAAAAATGGTCTCTAAATGATACAGCTGAGTTCCATGTAAATAGTTTTGTGGGTTTTGTTCTTCCATCTCTATTTATAAATGTCTGCTTTCCTTCTTATGCCCGTGTTTAGAATCGTACTATAAAATCAGATTTTAGGCACAAACACGTACATTATTTGTCTGGATGAAAGTGTTCTGCAGTATAATTCTGCTGAGTTTATTTTATTATGAGTGTCCAGTAAATATAAATATTTTTTCAGCATTCTGTGCAGCTGTTGTTAAGAAAAGTAATAAGCAATTTGCATAACTCATGTCCAGAACTGGACTCGGGGAAGTAGTGCTGTATTTTAAAATGGTATATTAAGCTGTACTTGCTTTTGAAGCTGTTAACATTCTTACTCAATATTTCTCACTAATAATTTTTAAAGTTCTTATAAACTAGTCTATTTTACTGG
The DNA here is from genome assembly GCF_034638445.1 of Ciconia boyciana. Classification (NCBI taxonomy): domain Eukaryota; kingdom Metazoa; phylum Chordata; class Aves; order Ciconiiformes; family Ciconiidae; genus Ciconia; species Ciconia boyciana. Next base: position 43,678,337 of record NC_132941.1, read on the forward strand.
ATATCTTTGTTTTTCAACAGTGTGTGCTGTACTTATGGGTCCTGAAAATTCTCTACCCAAGCACATTATTTCTTTTGAGAGGCAACCATGAATGCAGACACCTAACAGAGTATTTTACCTTTAAGCAAGAATGTAAGTACTGTCTAAGAATGTAAAATTAGCTTACTTCCAACCTGCTGATCTATGATCTGTCATTTTGCTTGAGACATGTTTGTCTGTTAGTTTAATTAAGGTCCTGCAAACGTTTGGAGGCCCCATTGACTTCTGTAGAATTGCTTGCAGTTAAGTGTGGCGTTGGAGTGCAAGCTATGTAGCAGACTGCTGTCTGTAAAGATACGTTATGGAGTAAATTTTGGTGTAGCAATCCTGATTTTAAAATCCTGGAGAGAGGAAGGTTATTTTGCTGTCTTGGCTATAATCGGGAGTGCAAAGTAACGTGCTGAGCAGCATTGTGAAGCTAGCAAGAAAGCCCTACTGCTGAGTAATTTTTCCATTTGAGGAATTGATTTCAGCTATACTAGTAAGATAATTCTTTTGGTGATGTAAGCTGCTCCTCCATTTAGAGGTTTGTGTAAGTATTGATCCAGTGATAAATGGATCATTTGCCCTGGTAAAACCCTCTTTAATGTAGGTAAAAGTGATGTAATCTATAAGCAGTTCTTAGCTTTTCACTGTAAATGAGAAATCACAAACTTCTCAGTAGTATCTTACACTGAAGTATGCTGTATAATTCTATAACGCAAAATAATTTTGTGATTTTTTAAAAAACAAAAATAGTTTCTCCACGCTTGAGATAGCAGAAGAGGAAATGAAGGAAGTTTATAGTTCTGGAAGAGAATATGTCTTAGAAATGTGCTTGCTGTTGTGGTGTTTGGAAATGCTCATTTAAACCCAAAAATACTCATTGCTTTGGCTTTTTTTTTAAGCATTCACTTTGAGATTTGCTCTTATAATGATGATCCACTAAATTACTTCTTCCATCTAATATGGATTTTTAATGTTTTATATTTTCTTTCCTGCAGGTAAAATAAAGTACTCAGAAAGAGTCTACGATGCTTGTATGGAAGCTTTTGATTGTCTCCCTCTTGCTGCTCTTTTAAATCAACAGTTTCTTTGTGTTCATGGTGGACTTTCACCAGAAATTAATACTCTAGATGACATTAGGAGAGTGAGTATTTTGTGTATTTGAAAATAAGTGGAAATACAGATATTTATATGATGCTATACAAAGTCATGTTTGTGAAATTGTCAGTATATTGTTTTCTGTTCTTGTCTCTTTCGGAAGTGTAAAGCAGTTTCATAATTAAAAACTCTTGGATTATCTAGTGAGTTTTCCATTAGTAGATCTCATTGGGACAGCTGGGACTGTTACAAAACATACAAAAAACCCCCCCAGAAACTCCACATAGTTTCCTGAGACAGGTAGTACATGTAAAGAGCTTCATATCCAGTCGAAATAGTGCTTTGTATTTCTTTCTAGATAACAGCTAGTGTTCTCATGGCTTTCAGGACAAAACTCATATAAGTTAATTGTACTCTTAAAATTGTTTGGTATATCAAACATCATATTTCAGTTATTCTTACAGTTCTTTGAAAACTTTTTTTTACTCTTTTGATCACGTGGATTTTGGTTTTGAAAGAGTGAAATTGCAGCATTTAATAGAAATACAGATTGCTATTTAAAATGGCAAATTTGGTAGGCATTTAAGTAACAGCTGTGGAGCGCTTCTCACTGTGGTAAATGTGCTGAGTATATTGGTAAGAAGAATGAAAACACGTTTTAAAAATTATACAATAGAAACACTAAATAGCGTTGTGCAATTTAAAGGGAAGAAGATTGTGATAACATGAGGTATCTGTTTCTAATAACTTGGTTTCAACTTGCGTGGACTGCTGATGCCAGGTAAAGATTTTATCAGATAGAAGTTTTCAAACTCAGTTGCTTTCCTTTTTGCATACTGCTTTTTGACTTATTTTAGTTAACTTAGCTGACATCCTGACTGCTGCGTTTGGAAATCAAAGCCATTCCTGTTATGATTAGTAACAGCTAAAGTGTAGTTGATTTCAGCTTAAAATATAAATAGGTGGTTCTAAGAAAGCTTTGGGATTATAGGTAAGGATGGAAGAAAAAAGTTGTTTATTCACATATGGAAGAAGGTATGTGGGGGCCTATTTCAAAAAAGATCTAAATATCAGAGAGAAGGAAAAAGTATGTTCCTAATTTGGTTTTATACTATATAAATATTGATGGCCCATTTTGTCTTTTATCTTCATTTATTGTATTTCTCATTTTCTTAGCATTTTCTCCTTTACTTTTTCTTTTTTACCTCCATTTTTCTTTTTTACCTCTCCCTCTCCTCAGATTTATAGGTTGAATCTCATTCCTGAATTCACCAGATTTTTTTGGTACTGACTGGACCATTTCAGAGGCTGGAATGTCAGCTTATTCCAGTTACAGATATTACACTGCCAAGCAGAATGATGTGAGAGGAGAAGAAAATAGTAGAAACAGAGAGGAAGCATATTTACAAGCTCAGTGGTGTTAAGTGGGAAAATGTACTGAGGCACATTGCATTTTCGGAGCAAATAGTAACATGTACAGAAATCTATATGCATTTTGCAGAGAAAGAGAAGTAAGAAAGCAAAGCGAGTATATGGTGCTATTCTGACAAGGCCTTAACACTTCTCATGTTACAGTTGGAAAGAAACATGGTCAAAGCTTTTTGGAAAGTAGTGTAAAGGAAACGTAGTCTGGAAAAACACTTTGGAAAGCCACTGTCATAATAGGATTGTGCTTCATTTTTCTTTCAGTCTCAGTCTTGCAGCTAATCAGGTTTCAAAGTGTCAAGTAAATTTAATTAAAAGGTAATTCTGTCATCTTTGCCTGTACTTTCATATGTGCTTCTATAATGATCAAGGCTACATTAGGATGAAATATAAGGTTGTATGTTTATATATATATATATGAAAATCTGCATTGTATATTGCTTCTGATGAAAACCATGTTTATAAATGTAAGGCAGTGTTATTAGAACTGTTCTTTGGGCCTTTTTTGTTTTTTAAAGAATGATCTGGTAACTTGGAAAAGGCACTATTCATGGGTTGGCAGCAGCTTCAATAGCTGCATTAGAGCTTGGCATGCACTGATACTGTAAATGTATTTAAATTAAACGGGTGATGTGAAATGCTCTTTTTATATCCAGGAAAATATCGTTTACTTGTGGTACAAATGTGGTGTGTGAAATGACTGCTGTAAACAGTTGAGACAATTGTATAATATTACAAGCCTTCTGGTTTATTAGCAGAAGTTCTTACTAAGGAGAGGTCTTCTCTGCAAACCTGTAGGCATAATCATCTAGCATAAGAAGGGAAATCACAGCTCTATAAACAGTATAGGAATCACCTAAGAAAAGAAAACTTCTGGGCAGATGCCATTTCTTCTGGATGGTCTTTTGTCAGTATTACTGACGTTCAGGAAGGTGATTAAACTACACAAATTAAATGATTATTTTTGCTGGCATAGATTTATTTCCAGTAGAGGACAGCTATCATAGTAGCTATGATGGTAAAGCCTAACCAGAAAGGTTGCTGCAAGTGCTTCTTATTTCTAGGAAAACGGAAGTTTGTGAAACTTGCAGTAATCTGATTTTTATTCTCTGAACTTTGTTTACACCGATGTTCTGATTGTGTTGGTAAAGAGTATCTCTTTCAGACACGTGTCCATCAGCTTAGAGATGCTGTTTAGTTGATTTAATTTACACTGCCAAGCCTTCTGCTGAAACAAAATTCCAGGAAGGGAAGTGTTCATGTAAGGTTATGGGGACTCTTAATTTAAAGAAGAGAGACAAGAGAATTTTCTTCCTCATTTACAACAGATGGTCATTCTTTTGTTTAGTTCTTGGTGATACTAAGGCTTGATCAGCAAAGTGCCTTGAAATATATGGGGGCACTACTGGGAATCTTATCTTTATAATACCTTGCTTCCTTTCTGTGGTCTGCCAAAATTTCCTTTTCTTTAGTAATATATGACTGCCACTCTTCACTGGCCTTCACATTGTTTTTAGGGCTTTACTGTGTAATAGTGCTCAGGAAAATTAGGACAGATTAATTAAAACTGGTGTCTGTATCTTCAAGTATGTGAAACTTCTGTGAAGGTCTTTTGCCTCAAAAGTAAAGTAGTTTTAATTTGTTGTACCTTAATCTATCTCCAAAGTTTTGCTACTCCTGAATTTGAATATCCATGTTGGAGGTATGATGCACTTCAATTTAGTAGCCCTGACTGCATAATACCTAGAAATTAATTTAGATTTAAATATCTTATGGTACGTATTGAAAAATATATTACCTATTTCTGTTTTAACACCAGGTGTAGTGATTCTTATTCTTGAATGAAATTGTCTTTCTCAGTTACCTTAATCATATTTAGAAATATGTTAAGCTAATTTGCATTGAGATTCTGTTTTGCCATAGTCACAACATATTCAGAAATAGTTAATCGGTAACAAGTGTTTTGAATTGACTCATATCCTTTGTTAACTTTCTTGCTGTCCTGATGTAGAGAAACCCTTGTTGATTGTTCTGATTTGATGTATGCAATCTGGGTTGAGTAGCTTGCAGTGACATTTCCTTAAATTTTGAGATGGCTTGAGAACCATGCCAGTTGGTAGACTGTATAGTGAAGGAGACACTGATTTGGTGTGTATGTAAGTATGTATATTTTTTACAAACTGACCTCCTTACTTCAAGAAATGGCTATATTATTGTTCCAATGCTATGAGAAAGTAGTTTGGAAGAGAGGTGCGTTGCTTGCAGCAACCAGAACTTTTTATTTATAATGTCTCTATCCATTTGGCCAAAGTCATAAGGAAAATCCTTGAAGAATAACTTAAGAAAATTTCTTAGAAATGCTTTCTAGACTTTCAGCCTTCTGTATTGCAGGAAACATCAATCGGCAAACAGTTGAATCTTCCTTGTGTGAACGCATCTGTTAGCTTCTGGACCCAAATTTATTGCTGGAGGTTTAGAAACTTGATGGTTTAATCTACAGAAATTCAGGTACTTGCAGAAGTTGATGGACTGACTTCTTCAATCTGGAAGAAATATTCCATACCGGGTTTATCATCCAGTGTGGGAACTGTTAAACCACTGGATTTTTAATATTGAATAAATTCCAACAACAACTTCAGTTAATACCTGCCTTGCCATTATCTGGCAGGAATTTGTAAAGATCTGGACCTCTCCACTTATGTTACAGGTGGCAGCCTCGGGAGCTCTGATTTTCCAGGGCATGAGAGAGCTTGGCACTACTGCTGGTTCCATATTTGAATGGATTCCTATGGACCGTTAGACTCAAATTCACCAGGTGCTCACCAAACCTCCCTTCGAACCTGTCATGAAGAGTTAAGTGTTCTCTAGTACCATCAAAGTCATCTTCTTTGGTATGGGAGGTAAAGTGAGATAAATGCACTGTCCATCAAAGAACTGTTCCTACATTTCTTGGATAAAATCATCTTGTGAACAAACTCCAGCTACATAAAGATCAAATAAACTTTACATTGAATCTCTGGGATATCTAATTTCATTTCTGGGACATCAGAGATTGATTGACTGTTACTTACTTAAGCAGGGTATTTTCCTTTTACGTTAACAAATGTGCTGTCCTCACCTCTGCCCCTTTTCACTGTGGTTACTAGGAAAGTTGCAGGCTGCTAAAGCAGGTGTTTCCAAGTGGAAATCTGTAAAGAAGCAGCTAGAGAAAACAAAAAAAAAACCAAAGACATCTCACAAAATGCTTATGGCCCATTACACCAGGGCTATAGCTGAGAAATAAAGCCTGTATGAAAGAAGTCTAAGATGGCTAAGCTAGTCACTTCATCATTACATTGTTAAACAATCCATTATGGAGACGGGTATTTCAGGGTTTTTTTTGATCGGGGTTTTTGTTTTTTTTTTTTTATAATATATCTAGTCTCTTCTAGTCAGTGCTAATTATTCATGCTTTTCTTTTATCATTCCTGTTTTCTGTACTGTTTCTCTTTGCTAATTCCTGGTAGTGTCTCCAGATTGGTAGATATGGCATGTGCATGAAAAAGGACCATTTTGTTCCTTGTCTGTAACTTGACCTTGTATTACACATATCCATCAGTCTGGAATTTATCTCCCTTCTTTTTACAACTAATAAATCTTATTGCTCTTAACAGGTTTGGTTCTTTTGGCATGCCTCTGCCTTATTTCATGAGGAGGAGAGGAAAAAATATACAGAAACTACTTCTCTTTGATATGGTTGGGATTTATTCTAAAAACGCTTGGTATTGATGGATATGTACTTTAACAAATGTGTAAAACTTACTGTTTTAATATTCAAAGAGTCTTTGTGCTGTTGCCTTTTCTCAAACAGTTAGATAGATTCAAAGAGCCTCCAGCATTTGGACCAATGTGTGACTTATTGTGGTCAGATCCTTCAGAAGATTTTGGAAATGAAAATTCACAAGAGCATTTCAGTCACAATACAGTCAGAGGATGCTCATACTTTTATAGGTGAGAGTATGCTATGATCTGTTTGATGTTTTAATGCTGACTCTTGCTGCATATTTTAAGATAATTTCTTTTACTCATAGTTGTTTTCCTTTCACAGCTATCCAGCAGTTTGTGAATTTTTGCAAAACAATAATTTATTGTCAATCATTAGAGCACATGAAGCACAAGATGCAGGGTAAGTACTTTGTATCCTTCAAGAAATTATTCACAGTGTAAAATAAAAACTAATTGCTTATTGCTGTAAGATGTAAAATAATCTGTTTGGTTTTGCAGTTATAGAATGTACAGGAAAAGTCAAACTACAGGGTTCCCGTCATTAATAACAATTTTTTCAGCACCTAATTACCTGGATGTCTACAATAATAAAGGTAAGAACTTGTTATTAATAACCGTATGTAATACTAAAATAAAACTGTCTTACTAGATAAGTCATCTAATATCAACAATTTTTTGCCAGGTAAGAAAATAGAGGACAAAATAACATTAGGACAAAATAACAAAGGACAAAATAACAAATAATAACATTAAAGGACAAAAAAACGTTAATAAAAGTTATATTATGAAGAAGAGCATGTGACATAAATTATGATCTCCTATAATGGTACCTTGAAGCACAAGTGTCTGCAAGCGTTTCCTTTGTAAAAATTTTTGCTATTTAGTACTTATGAATGTATCACCTGGTGTTTTCCAGTCAGACAAGGCTTTCCTGTGCTGTGAGTTTTCACTCCTCTGGTTGTCTTTAGTTTGTGAACTAAGTAAGGAAGGGAGGAAGCATTGGTCAGCAGCCTATGCATAAGGTAATTTGTATTGTGTATCACGGCATCTGAGAGTATAATTGTGATGGTACAGGACCATAATCATAGAATCATTAAGGTTGGAAAAGACCTCTAGGATCATCTAGTCCAATCGTCACTCCAACACTTCCATGCCTCCTAAACCATGTCCTGAAGCGCCACATCTACACAGGTTTTTTTAACTCCTCCAGGGATGGTGACTCCACCACCTCTCTGGGCAGCCTGTTCCAATGCTTGATAACCCTTTCAGTGAAGTAAAATTTCCTAATATCCAATCTAAACCTCCCCTGATGCAACTTGAGGCCATTTCCTCTTGTCCTATCACTTGTTACCTGGGAGAAGAGACCAACACCCACCTCGCTACAACGTCCTTTCAGGGAGTTGTAGAGAGCAATAAGGTCTCCCCTGAGCCTCCTTTCTCCAGGCTAAACAACCCCAGTTCCCTCAGCTGCTCCTCAGAAGACTTGTGCTCTAGGCCCTTCACCAGCTTCATTGCCCTTCTCTGGACACACTCCAGCACCTCAATGTCTGTCTTGTACTGAAGGGCCCAAAACTGAACACAGTATTCGAGGTGCGGCCTCACCAGTGCTGAGTGCGGGGGCACGATCACTTCCCTAGTCCTGCTGGCCACGCTATTCCTGATACAAGCCAGCATGCTGTCAGCTTTCTTGGCCACCTGGGCACACTGCTGGCTCATATTCAGGCGGCTGTCAGCCAGCACCCCCAGGTCCTTCTCTGCCAGGCAGCTTTCCAGACACTCTTCCCCAGGTCTGTAGTGTTGCATGGGGTTGTTGTGATCCAAGTGCAGGACCTTGCACTTGGCCTCGTTAAATCCCATACCATTGACCTCGGCCCATCGATCCAGCCTGTCCAGATCCCTCTGTAGAGCCTTCCTACCCTCAAGCAGATCAACACTCCCGCCCAGTTTGGTGTCATCTGCAAACTTACTGAGGGTGCACTCGATCCCTTCATCCAGATCATTGATAAAGATATTAAACAAGACTGGCCCCAGTACTGAGCCCTGGGGAACACCGCTTGTGACCGGCCGCCAACTGGATTTAACTCCATTCACCACAACTCTCTGGGCCCGGCCATCCAGCCAGTTCTTTACCCAGCGAAGAGTACACCCGCCTAAGCCATGAGCCACCAGCTTCTCTACGAGAATGTTGTGGAAGACAGTGTCAAAGGCTTTACTGAAGTCCAGGTAGATAACATCTACAGCCTTTCCCTCATCCACTCGGCAGGTCACCTGGTCGTAGAAGGAGATCAGGTTGGTCAAGCAGGACCTGCCTTTCATGAACCCATGCTGTCTGGGCCTGATTCTCTGGTTGGCCTGCACATGCCCGTTGAGCACACTCAGGATGAACCGCTCCATAATTTTCCCCAGTACCAAGGTCAGGCTGACAGGCCTGTAGTTCCCCGGATCCTTCTTCCGGCCCTTCCTGTAGATGGGCATCACATGGGCAAGCCTCCAGTCAGCTGCGATCTCCCCTGTTAACCAGGACTGCTGATAAATGATGGGCAGTGGCTTGGCAAGCTCCTCCGCCAGCTCCCTCAGTACTCTTGGGTGGATCCCATCTGGCCCCATAGACTTGTGGGTGTCCAGGTGGTGTAGCAGGTCCTTAACTGCTTCCTCCTGGATTATGGGGGCTTTATTCTGCTCTCCATCCTCTCCATCTGCTCTCCATCTCCAGCTCAGGGGGCTGACTACCCTGGGTATAACTGGTCTGACTATTAAAGACTGAGGCAAAGAAGGCATTAAGTATCTCAGCCTTTTCCTCATCCTTGGTGGCAATGTTCCCCCCCCCGCCCCCTCCAATAAAGGAGGGAGATTCTCCTTGGCTCTCTTTCTGTTGTTAATGTATTTGTAAAAACATTTTTTTATTATCTCTTACAGCAGTGGCCACATTGAGTTCTAGCTGGGCTTTTGCCTTTCTAATCTTCTCTCTGCATGACTTGACGAGATCCCTGTACTCTTCTTGAGTTGCCTGCCCCTTCTTCCAAAAGTGGTAAACTCTCCTTTTTTTCCTGAGTTACAGCAAAAGCTCCCTGTTCAGCCAGGCCGGTCGTCTTCCCCACTGTTTCGTCTTACGGCACATGGGGACAGCCTGCTCCTGTGCCTTTAGGACTTCCTTCTTAAAGAATGCCCAACCTTCCTGGACCCCTTTGTCCTTCAGGACTGTCTCCCAAGGGACTCTCTCAACCAGTGTCCTGAACAGGCCAAAGTCTGCCCTCTGGAAGTCCATGGTAGTGGTTTTGCTCATCCCCCTCCTTACTTCGCCCTGAATTGAGAACTCTATCATATCATGGTCACTAAGCCCAAGACGGCCTCCAGCCACCACATCTCCCACCAGTCCTTCTCTGTTTGTAAACAGCAGGTCAAGTGAGGCACCTCCCCTGGTAGGCTCACTCACCAGCTGTGTCAGGAAGTTATCTTCCACACACTCCAGGAACCTCCTAGACTGTTTCCTCTCTGCTGTGTTGTATTTCCAGCAGACGTCCAGTAAGTTGAAGTCCCCCACGAGAACAAGGGCTAGCAATTGTAAGACTCCTGCCAGCTGTTTATAGAATGCTTCATCTGCCTCTTCATCCTGGTTGGGTGGTCTATAACAGACACCCAGCAGGATATCTGCCTTGTTGGCTTTCCCCCTCATCCTTACCCATAAGCACTCGACTTTATCATCATAATTGCTGAGTTCTACACAGTTGAAACACTCCCTAACATACAGAGCCACCTCACCACCTCTCCTTCGTTGCCTATCCCTTCTGAAGAACTTACAGCCATCCATTGCAGCACTCCAGTCATGAGAGTCATCCCACCACATTTCTGTGATGGTGACTAAGTCATAGCTATCCTGCTGCACAATGGCTTCCAGCTCCTCCTGTTTGTTGCCCATGCTGCATGCATTGGTGTAGATGCACTTGATCTGGGCTATCGCTCTGACTCCCAACATCAGCATGCCACCCTTAGGCTCCTCTCTAGTAAGCCTGCTTACATCCCCTTCCCCCTTCAAACCTAGTTTAAAGCCTTCTCGATGAGCCCCACCAACTCATGGGTGAGAATCCTTTTCCCCCTTTGAGATAGCTGAACTCTGTCCGTCACCAGCAGGCCCGGTGCCATGTAAACATCCCCATGATCAAAAAAACTAAAATTCCACCAATGGCACCAGCCTCTGAGGCACGTGTTGAGCAGGTGAGTTTCTCTGTTCCTTTCGGTATTCTTCTCTGCCACTGATGGGATTGAGGAAAACACTACCTGTGCTCCTGATCCCTCAACCAGTCGCCCCAGTGCCCTGAAGTCCCTTTTGATCGCTTTTGGACTTCTCTTGGCAACCTCATCATAGCCAACCTGCATAGCCAATAGCAGGTAATAATCAGAGGACTGTACCAGAGCAGGGAGTTTCCTAGTAACGTCTCTAACCCCGGCCCCAGGGAGGCAGCAGACTTCCCTGTGGGATGGGTCTGGTTGGCACATTGGGCCCTCTGTTTCCCTCAGAAGGGAATCGCCTATGACAATTACCCTCCTTTTTTTCTTAACAGAAGCCGTGTATGAGAAATCAAGAAAGAGCAAGTACTGATCTAAATACTGATCACCATTGGAAATGTTATTAGGGATGTGTAAAACAGAAGGAATTAATTTTTGTCCATCTTCTGCTTAAGATAAAGTTGCACAGGAGAAGCATGCTTAATAGTGTGGAGAAAGATTTACAAGTCAGAATTACAGAGGAGAGCGTAACTGTGAATTAATATTATTCATAGAAGTGTGAATTAATATTATTCATAGATGAGAACAAAGTTCAACAACAGAAATAATTAAAAATAAAGCCTGCTGAAATTAAAGTAGACATTAGAGTATGGCATTTCAAGTATGTGGTGAATGAATGATCTCTAAATGTTCAAATAGTGTTCCTTTGAAACCAAGACCTCTTTTCTATTAAATACATTGCATTTTCTCCCACCCAACTCCAAAGAACCCCAACCCATACCACTTATGTAAGGTGATGAACTGTATAGAGGTGCTGTGGTTTAACCTCAGTTGCCAGCCAAGCACCACACAGCTGCTTGCTCACCCTCCCCTTGCCCCCTAGTGGGATGGGGGAGAGAATCTGAAGAGCAAAATTAAGAAAACTCGTGGTTTGAGATAAGAACAGTTTAATAATTGAAATAAAATAATAATAATAATAATAATAATAATAAATGTAATAACGAAATGTAATGAAAAGGAAAACAACAAGAGGGAGAGAGAGGAACAAAACCCAGGAAAAAGAAGTGATGCAACTGCTCACCGCCCACTGACCGATGCCCATCCCGTCCCCAAGCAGCGATCGCTGCCCCCTGGACAACTCCCTCCAGTTTCTATACTGAGCATGACATCATATGGTATGGAATAGCCCTTTGGCCAGTTTGGGTCAGCTGTCCTGGCTGTGCCCCCTCCCAGCTTCTTGTGCACCTGGCAAAGCATGGGAAGCTGAAAAGTCCTTGACTCAGTGTAAGCACTGCCTAGCTTTAGTTGTTACTAAAACATCAGTGTGTTATCAACATTATTTTCATACTAATACAAATCCAAAACACAGCACTATACCACCTAGTAGGAAGAAAATTAACTCTATTCCAGCCAAAACCAGGACAAGAGGAAAAGATGAGCTGTTGTTATTTGCACTGATTGTAAAGTAAAGGAGAAATAAAAATTGCTTCAGTTGGCTTTTTACATTTTTTCCACCATCTCTGTGGATTTGCGTTTTAAGAATCCTTTTTCACATCAGCTATTCCCAGTGTAATGCAAGCCTAAGTATGGAAAAAGGCAATCAGGGCTTATTTAGCTTTAGAAAGCTTCTGTTTTTCTGTTTTGTTTCTCTGTGCTTCCACTTCTCCCTGATCTTCTAGATTTCTGTGGTTTTACTCCAGGCTTACAATGTAGGGAGACACATATGAAGAATAAAACCTGAATCTGGATATACTGCTGTTCTGAGTTAGGATTTTGTTAAAGTTGCTGAAATTATACCTTTTCAGGATCTTTTAAAAATCTTTGTTCATTATAGACCTATAATAGGATAGTACAGAACTGTATTGTCATGTAACAGTACCTTAAACTGCAACATGTGCAATAAAAATCCACAGTTCTCCGTTAGAAATCTGTCCTGTAAATACTGTGAAAGAAAGAGAATGGAGTATCTCTGGGATTATTTTGTCTATAGTATAAAATAGAGCTAAAACAAACCTGTGACTTTACATCCGTGGTACTCGCAAGTTTTAAACATTCTTTTCAAAATGTCTGAATTTTATTTTAGCTGCTGTATTAAAATATGAAAACAATGTGATGAATATTCGTCAGTTCAATTGTTCTCCTCATCCTTACTGGCTACCAAATTTTATGGATGTTTTCACATGGTCTTTGCCATTTGTTGGAGAAAAAGGTAGGCAAAAGTTACACATCAATGAATTTCCTATTTCTCCCAGATCGATGTTGGGAAGATTTTTTTTTAAATATATTTACCAATGAGAGATTAATTGCATAATTTTAGTGAAAATGGGTGTATTTGTCTTTATCAGGTAGGCTTCTTGGATGCTTAATTAGAAAGAAGATTTGGTAAAGCTGTTAAACTGATTTGGAGGTTTTTTCTGGCAGGTGAAAATGCCATTTCTGAGAAAGGATAGACTGAAATACAACTTGTTTGACAGGTTTTGGTTGTTTCCTTCACCTGTTTCAGTCAAGATAGTTAAAGCTGCATCTAATAAGGCAGAGGTGTTAACAGAAATTATAATTTCCACTGAGGGCATATACCTGCATTGTTAAGTAGTTCTTTGAACTGCATTTGAAGTAAAAATGAAAATTGTTCATATTCTACAAAATGCTAGGTTATATACATTATTAATCTTGTATAGTTATAGGTATAAACTATGTTGAGATGTTTATGTAAAATTTAAACTTTTCTATATAGTTATAACAGATTGACCTTCATTAAAGATAGGTTTGATTTAAGTTATGATTTTTCTTGTAAAAAAGATAATTTAGCACAGATCCTCTTCCCTCCCCCCCCTTCCCCTCTAGAGTTGATAACTCTGATCTAGGACACTGGGGCTCCAAGTAGTCTTCAGTTAAAAAGCAATGAGGTTAGAGACCTTTGGGTCTGTTTTGAATCCTTTCATGACAGGAACTGCTCTTTTTATAAAAGAGATCTGGAAAACTCTTTAAATTTCTTTGAAAAGTATTCTTGAGATGATATATTTAGAGTCATATAAACCTAGGATTCTATATTTATTTATATTGTCTTTAGTGAGCAGTTAAAAGCAAATAATTTGGACACTTTTTAGTCTGGTTAACCCACTCAACAATTGTTTTATTTTTAAACGGAGGGACCTGACATTTGAAAGGAGATTTTTGTTTCTGTCTCTCTTACCTGATGATGCAGTAGATAACCCTTTGCTGTTGAAAATGTTAATACTGTTTATTTTGCTTTTGTTATGATGCTGGTAGTGAGACACCAAGTAGTATTAAATAAATTGGTCATTGACCTGCTGTATGCTTAAGACTGCTGGAATCATGGCCCTTGTAGTTTGTCTTGCCTTTGGGCAAATACAGACTCCCACTTTTGATGAAGGATACAGTGTCAATATTGTCTGGTCTGCATTGAACAGATCAAAATCAGAATAATTTGTTTGGTTTTTTTTCATTAAAGTAGAGAGTAACTCTTTCCCAAGAATGGAGAAGAATACCATAGCAGATAACACAGGGATTGTATGAATTAGTCATGAAGAAATGTAGACAGTAATTTACAGGATTTTAATCATCTGACTGAAGTTCTGGAATAGGTTTCTAAACACTCTAGGGGGAGAAGTTTAACTGTTTTCAGAAAGAGTCTGATATACGTGGGAAAGATTGAGTGGCAGAACAGGGAGATTCCTGGAGAAAGAAGATATAAGCTTTTTGAGACAAGTTTGTGTATCCACTATGTCAATATTTTTAAGGGGATTTTGAAAAGACATGTAGTTTGCACCACATTTATATCATAATATTTTTCTGCTTCAGTGTTTCTGCTACATGCCTGCAGGTGCCAGGAATGGAATAGCTTTCTCGTTTTAAACCTAAAGTTGACCAGTCAAAATGTTTTCATATTTAAGTAAATTTTGCGTTAAAACTAGTTCAAATACTTATCCTAATGTAAAAATACTAATATACGAGAAGAGAATACTTATCTAAAACAACTCCTTGTAAGATAGGAGATAAAGCTCTGCTGTGTTCTTTGATAGGTGGTATAATTTTTAGCTGCTTATTTTTCTGAGCGTTTTAAATTCTGTGACAGCGCACATCAAGAAAACCACACATTTTTTGAAAGCAGATTACTGAGCAATGGCTGTGATGTGGGAAGTTCATTCACCATAGTTGCTGGTGACTAGTTATATCTTGTGTGCATGGAAATATTTAAAATTCTACAGGGAATGAATTAAGATTTATTTTTTCTATACAGTAACAGAAATGTTGGTGAATGTTTTGAGCATTTGCTCTGATGATGAACTGATGACAGAGGGAGAAGATCAATTTGACGGTAGGGGTTACTTTAAGATATATAAATCTTTTTAATGGTAATAACTTGTGAAACAGTAGTTAACTTAGACTTGTGTAATATTACCTGGAATTTGAAGAAAATTACCTTCAAATTTTTCTTTAGATAATGACGCTTTGGGGGGGCAGAGAAGGGAATTGTGGTTTTGTGTTTGTGATCAAGAAGCAGTAACAGTATCCTTTGCAAATATTCATACCTGATTTCTATTTAAAACTGAAGCTTTTTGTGGAATATTCTCAGAATTTCTTGGCACTTTAAATTTGAAACATACTAAACTGCTTCGCTCATATTTAGAATAAATTTATTATAAGATCTTAAATTTCTTAATGATTGCTCTTCAATAAAAAGTTGATGTAGGTGAAAATCAGGTATAATATTTCTTATGGCAAAGTGTACTATACAGAAAGTATGAAATACAAGTTTAAGTCTTGGTGTTTCAGTTTAAAGCATAAACATTGGAAGGAGAACTTTTATATGTACATTGTATAATACGTATTTATGTAATGAATTATAACATCTTTCTATCTTGTAAACTATGATACAGTAGATTGTTAAGGAGATGTTTGTAGCATGATGATTAAGAAGCAACATTAACATGAAGACCTAGCGTATCACACTTTTGTTTTGTTGTTTTTTTAATAGTAGTGCTTAATGTCACACCTAAAAGTTTCTCAGACTTGCTTCATTTTATCCAATAACAGAACTGATTTGGTGGATTGTTTGGTGATGGGGGAAGAGGAAGGAAAGTTTCAGCAGCCTTTGAGGAACACTAAGGATCATTTATAAAGATATTAGAGACATGACCGCATTCTTAATGTTTGATAACTACTGTGTTCAAATTCAGTAGCAGAATAGTGTTGTGCTAAGCAGCTGTGTGTTTTAGATTGGAATGCATTGGTTATGAGCCACTTGAACTTTGCTGCCATTTAGATTGTTGCCAGAAATGCGAAAACTTTGAAATAGTCTCAAATGTGATCCTGCAAACAGTTAATTTATGTTTTCCATTCAAGTAATCCTACTAAATTGAGCATAAAGCAATTATACCAAGCATTTGCAGGGTAGGGTTTGGTGGTATTCTGAGATGCTAGGATTTAGGTTGTCCATCAGTTGATTGCATATGCCCTGTCTTTAGTGCAATAGTTGCAGTTTCCTAATTTGAATTACTTTATTCTTCTGTCTCCTGTAACAATTTATTTGCTTGATGCATCTCTTAATGCCACCTAGGTACTGTCTACGCTTTATCTTTCTATGTGAATGGATTTTTTTTTAACTGTTGACTTTCAACCTTTCACTTGTTTATCATCAAATTTTAAAATACACTCAACAATTCCACTTCTTGTTCAATGAATGCATTTTTAAGTGTTGCGATTTTCCATTTTATTTTTTCACATTTCTTCTCCATTCCTTCTTTATTACCACTGCCAAGTTAAATATCTTTATTTTATTTGTCTCACTCACCTTTTTCTCCATCGTTCACTTCCTTTTTTTCTGGACTCTCCATCTGAAGAGCGACTCATATATGGCAATAAAAAAGGTACAGACCAGACAGAGTAGGAATGTTTTGAAATATGACTTCATAGAACCTGGCAGTATAAGTATTAATGCAGAAAATACCTTTCTGTTGAGACATACGTAGCATTTTATTATTATTACCCTTTTTAATGGGATGTTTATAAAGGCTTGTGTATTTTGTTATCAGAAGTCATATTCCAAGACATCTGTCTTTCTGTGCATGAATTTTTTTCCTCCTTTCTTCCATTCCTTTTTTTGTAGAATTTCATTATTTACCTATTTCTAAAATTTTATCTTTGGTCCTGCATGTGTAGGGAGCATTCAGTTGTCTGTCTTGCTCTTTAATCATTTTATCTTGAGCTTTTTTTAAGATTGTGCATGGAATGTGTTTATACAATGTTCCAAAACCTGGTTTGTATAGTACTTGTAGTTTCCTTCAACTGAGATGTCAAAAGGTACTTTTTGATTGTATGTGCAGTTTTGAAGACAGCTGGATACAAAATGTAAAAAGAAGCCTACTAACTTAAATTCATGGTCTATCGCCTGTTTTTCAGAAATTCCAGGGTAGATTATTCTGTGCAGAAAAATTCTTCTGACCATCACTTACCTAATAATCCATTTGTTCTCTGTATAAATTTGTCACTTCCAGAGAATATTTCTAATACTTGGGAATGCATTAGATTATACAGATGTTTCCAAAGGTTATGTGAATTCTTTGGAACATAATAGTATGAGCATTTCAGAATTTGTTTCTTGTATAGGTATTGGGAATGGAGAATGGGAGAGTTCTCTGTCATATGTCCTCTAATTTAGGGTGCAACCAAGACACTCTTCTGCAAGCAGATGCCACCTTACTGTCTCTTCTCTGAACTAACCAGGATTCAGTGGCCACATTAGTGCAGTGCTACAGTCTGGAGTAATATGTTTGGCCTTTTGGCTTGGCTTCATTGCTTCTGGAGGGCTGTGGCAATGAAAGATCATGTTTAAAACAAACAAAAAACAATGCAAAAACCAAGCAAACACCAAAACTACCCAAAACTGGCCTTTTTCCTTTTAAGGCATAGGGACCTTCCAGAGTTGAGATACAGGCACTAGCACTGCCTGAAATCTTTTCAGCCTGCATGTTACAGCTCTGCAGCAGTGTAGCCCTCAAATAGGTGTAGGTAGGAGGAAAATTGAGGGACTTGGAGGGATTGATGATTGATAAAGGGATAAAGATTGATGGTCCCTCATTTAGCCCTAACCCTTTCAAAAACTCTGAGAGTCCCCTTCTCATTCTAGATCCTCAAGCTGTTATTTAATAGTGGTCAAAGAGAGAAAGTAAAAACTTCTAGAACTTTAAAAATTAAAAGTTAAAATTTAAAATAAATTATTTTCAGTAAAAATTGAATGTTTCAGCCTATCCTATTCAAATGTTTTTCCTGAGCCTTCAGGTTTTGGTTTTGTTTTTTTTTTTTAATTTGGTGTCTGCAGTTCATTAAAGTTGTTCCTTTGTCTAAAAAAGCTTTACTCAGTAGTTCCTGGCTTTTTCATTTTGTTTAAATGGATTGGTAGATATTTGTCATACCCTGAGAGTCTTTCATTATGTTCATACAAAGGTTGTCTCTTGCTCCCTTTTTTCTTTGTCGCTACTATACATTTTCCTTCTTGTGTGATTTTGTTGTGGTGGTTGTTTGTCCCTATATGCCCTATCTTTTGTATTTTCTTCGGTTTGGTGTTCAGGGTGGGAAGTCTACCCACTCTTGTGCAACAGAAGGCCTTGCGTTGTTGCAGCTGTGGTCTGAAAAGGGTGACTCTGTTGTGCTAGAGTGTATGTACTCTCATGTGGAAGCTAAATACTAGTGAGCAGGGATGAAAAAAGGCTTCTTCCACAGCTGCCTTTTTTGAATGCGAGTAGACAAATTTGTGGATATGCAGCTTTCCTCTGCCCACTTCTGTGAGCCTCTCTCCTACATTCTTGCAAATTAGTTTGGCAACTTTTTAATGAGTACCTTTCTCCCAGGGTTGAAGAACAATGATATATGGAAGATCTGGAATACCTAACAGAGCTGTCTGAGTTTGTTCACTTTTGGTCCCCTGTGGTTGAATTCAAAGTATGACTGAGTTACTCTTATCTTGGTGTGATTAATACTCTCCTTCCCCAATGGCTGAGGAGAAGTAAGGATTTTAGTTTTGATATTTCCTCATCTGCCTTTACTGTTTTAGTGGAATTGAGGAGTCAGTAAAAGGGAAGGAGGATGAGGGGACAGATGACTTCTATAGATTGAAACAAACCAGCAACACCTAGTGTTGGAGAAAGGAGCTTCCATTTTTATAATGTCAAGGCAGGCAAAGGCGGCTCTCCTTTCCAGTTACAAGCCTCCTTTCAGAGTTTTGTCTTCACTTTTATCTATCACAAATGGTATCTCTGCTCTGTGGAATATGCAGTATTTACTCCAGATCTTTGGTATTTGTAATTTCTGCAAATGATGCAAACCTAAGGTGATACAGAACATAGAATTAGGTAGTAAGGGAGGTAACAGTGCAATTCTTTGGCATTTTATTTTGTGGGGGTTTTGTGGGTGTGTGTTTTGGGGAGTTGACATAAAAACCAGCAAACAAATTACTGTTTTCTCTCGGACAGCTGTGTAAGAATTAGCAACAAATCTTTATTTTTTGTGGCTTTATTATCTCTTTGGCTTTTGTATTGGGCTGCATGCCTACATCTTGACATACACAGATTGCAGTGAAGAATTTCAAGTGTAAAATTTAGGCAAATGAGTTATGATAGTTACTACACTGTAGTGGTGGTAATTTAGATGCTTGCTAGCTTTAGCAAATGTGAACATTCTAAACTTTTTTGTGTGTGTTTCGTGGACGCAGAGGTGATGGTGGTTTTGATGGCACTCTGAAGCCATGATTTTATAACTTTGTGTCCTTAAGTGTTTGGGTACTGGCCTCCTGTGAAAAGGACTGAACTTAAACAGTTGTGTTGAATTCGATGCACTTTAAAATGGTGGCCCTGTAAATACTCATGAGCTTGAGACTCTCTCTTATTCCATTGAAAGTAGGTACAGCTGCTGCACGGAAAGAAATAATCAGAAACAAAATTCGTGCAATTGGCAAGATGGCAAGAGTCTTCTCTGTTCTCAGGTACTTACATGACTTCTGCATTCCTAAAACCCCTCTCATTATGTACATTAGGAAAACATATCTCTGTTCCAGGATAATGGATGCCAAACATTTTTCAGGGAGATCATTGTGCATCAGAATCTTGTTTGGCATATTGATGCACCCCATTGATGTTGGTATTTTTGGTTAAAGAATATTTTTAAGTTATTTTTGAGACATGTTTCAGGAAATCAGAGAACATGATCTTTAGTTTACAAGTTATTTGCCCAGCCGTTAACTACAAGTGTTGGAAAAACAATACCAAAGTAGAGATATTGAAATCAAGGGTGTAATGGAAGAGGTCAGGACTGGCTCAGAAAATTTGTCATTCTGCCACTACCAGACAGTTGAGGACTAGGGTTTTTTTGTTTCGGATTTTTGTTTGTTTGTTTTCAGCTTTTAAGAAATAACATTTTCTTGTACTTGCCCAGATCTAGCGATTTCATGATTACATTTACCCAAAATATATAGTTTTCCACAGACCATAATTGTTCAAATAGGGATAATTTTTTAAAGTTGGTATTTCCTGAAGCATAGACACTTTGAACAAAATTGTGGATTGTTTTATGGCACTGAGATATGTTCAGTACCTCATGAGGCATTCAGTGCTAATTTCAAAGCTAATGAGCCTGCATGTGGATAATTACTCAGAATTTGGTTCAGAAGTAATCAGGGTTTATAACTCCTAAGCAGAGGAAAGACTGGTATGGAATAGCAATATTTTCCCCTTTCTAGGTGTTTGAATTTGAATTTATCTTCCGTCTTGACATGCATAAAGCACAGCAAAAATAGGCTCTCCCTCTCCCATTCCTTCTTTTACTTTAATACAAGTTTTCATGAGCGGATGTTTAAGGGTTTGTAACTGTTTTTTCTCACACCAGGGAGGAGAGTGAAAGTGTGCTGACACTCAAGGGTTTGACTCCCACTGGAATGTTACCTAGTGGAGTGTTGGCTGGAGGACGACAGACCCTGCAAAGTGGTAATGATGTTATGCAACTTGCTGTGCCTCAGATGGACTGGGGCACATCTCACTCTTTTGCTAACACTACACATAATGCATGCAGGGAATTTCTTATGCTTTTCAGTTCTTGTCTTAGCAGCTGATACAAGCATAGTGTTATGTGTTAATCAGGCAATGTGAAATGGATACTTAACCAGGGTATAAAACTAAAAGCAAATTAGTTCAGTGGTGTCAGGCCACATTTGTCAGACTTTGAGCTTCCTTAGTTTACAATTTTTCAGGTGGCGCAGATGCCTGAAGTGGGGTGACTTTATAGATCTGGTACTGAGGCATTTGATCATTACAGATACAAAAATGGCAATGTAATTTTGCATCATTACTTGTCTGCTTTCCATTAAAATGGTTTTATTATAGATGTGTTAGTATATTCATTGACAATGTCAAATACTTGTTGATATTAATATTTACAAACAGCTACAGGCTGCAGAGTTCCATATTGCACTCCATTGATAGATTGAAATGTGCTACGTTTTGTACCCTGGTAATTAATGCCAAAGTTTGTTCTCTATGTTGTTTGTCAAATGTTCTATGTATAATTGACCTCCCTGAATTGTCCTTGTAACATGCTGTTTCCTTCCTCTGCAGATGTAGCTGCTTTCTTAGATCTGTCTGTCTCTCTCTAGGTATAGATGTATGTCTGTATAAGTGTTAAAATTAAACCACTATCCCAGACACTTGTCTGTCTCTTGATGTAGAAGCAATGTTGTAGCACCTTGTTTTTGAGGTTTGCTGCATTTGCTGCTGCACATTGTCTGTGCATTTTGAACAATAATGTACTTGAAAAATATTCAGTAATTGTTATAAAATCAGTTGAGAATAAAGGGATTGAATTTAAAACTTGTAAATAAATCAAAATAAAAGGGTGTTATTAAGTGTGCATATATTTTTTTGCATGAAAATAAAAAGAACTCTATACAAAATATACCTGTAATCTGGCTCATTGAATATTTTGTAAAAGGTTTTTCTTCTTTTTTTAGTTTGTTAAATCATTGGATCATATTTTTCACGAGGCCCATAACTGATTAACTAGGCTTAGGGAGAATGCTATGAGATTGTACCAAATGTATTAAACAAATGAAGTCTGGGTTTCTGTTCACAATGGTGGATAACTAAAATATACCAGTCTGAAACTGGACTTCATATCAGCAGCACTCTTAACATAAATTATTCAAAGACTTTTTATTGGCCTTCTTCAGGCTTTAATAGAAAGTATAAAACTGCTGTAGGGGACCACTGAATTTTATAACTATTGAAAGATTGTGATATGTGAATACCACTTCTTACACAATCTATTTTCCAAGAGTAGCTGCTTTTCTCATTTTGTTATTTAGGCTGTTTATTTGAATTTTTAAAATTTTCTATGTAGTTTTTTTTAAAGCCTTTCACTACATTTTCTATTAAACTATCAAAGCTGTTTTATAATAGCTTTGAAACATGAATGTCACATTTTAAGTCATTTTTCAGTGGACATATAATGTCTGCAAGTAAGTTTATATGTCCAGTGTATGTATGTGATTGTTTTGTGAATGTCTATAACAAGAAATGGTGTATGTTTCCTAATCCATCCAACTATTCCAAAAGCATATGTTCTAGTTTTAATTTTCATTGTTTAATAAGATACTTTATTATGTTTAAAAAAATGAGTCTGCATTCCTCTCACTCATTTAACAGATTTTTATCCACGTTGCATTACAAATATCAGAGAGGATCAAACTGACTAGAAAATTTTTTTAACATAAAACATATGACTTTCTACCATTACTGAAAATGTGGGACATTTGGAAAGTATGCAAAATGCATTTTGGATTTTTGTGGGTGTGGTTTTTTTTCTTGACTAGAACTTTTCATGGCAATATTCCTTGATGCACTACATTAATATACCTCATTTGTTTTAGTCATGTTGATTGTTCAAAATAACTCATGCCAACTGTTAGTTCTCCTTACATTGCAGTAACTTCTTTTTACTGATAAGAATTTTATTGTTTTGGTCTTCAGCAAGTAGAAGTTTTCAAATTACTATGCTGAACTGCAAAGCTGGAAGTAAACCAAAAATAAAATAAAACTTACTGATTGACACTTTCCTAAACCATCGTAATATTAGGGAATTCATATTCTTGGCAAAAATATGGTCACTGATAGTATAGTAGGATTTCTTACTACAAATATTTAATTACTTTTTGAAATATATTGTACTATGTTGATCAATATACTAACAATAAATTAAACTAGTCTAGATTTGAGAAAATAAAAGAACATAATATTCATTGTAGTATTTTTTTATTCTATTCTTTTGTTTGCTTGAAAATTCACAAAATTGACCAATATGTCATGGGTTTTCCAGTTTTCGGTCACACGAGTGCTCATTTTTCAATGGCACATTGAGAAAAGGTCTAGTTGTGCTGGTTACTATTAAATCTATAAGAAGCTTTGAAAGCTATAAGAAATTGGACTGTATATCTACATTTCTGTAGAGAGCTGGCCTGAAATTTTTTTATCAGGGCACATATATATACACATATATATGTAAGTCACCATTAAGGCAATGCATATGCAATTTTTGCATATATGCCTATTATAATTCTTAATGTCAGTAACATATTCTGTACTAGACCGTAACAAATACCACTACTGTTTCAGGAATTTGTTCAGCCACACCTGCTTTCTTTGGTGGGATACTGGCCACTCTCAGAGGAGAGAAGCTTGTTGGCATTGACATAATGCAGAGTAGGGCACCAAACGCGTTAGTCAGTCTAATACAACTGCTTTATGGGCAATGCTTGAACAGATTCTTACTGCAAAACAGAGCAGTCTGAGGGTGAAATACAAATTCTAACTGTAGTGAAAGGGTTAAACACAAGTCAGTTAAAAAAGATCATTTTGGAAGAAAGTGCAAAACTACATCCTATGGAAGAAGTCAATATATGATTTTTTTTCCCCAGAAATATATGGATATATTTTTGAAAAATGAATCGTAGGTTATTTTTAGATAGCTTTAATGTACTAGGATAAAAATAGACTTTGGGAAATCGTGGCCTTTGTATGTTTCTAAATTTTTTTTTGAATGGAGATCTATGGTTTTTATTATTCATGTTGCTTGCATACATAATAGCTGAAATATTAAAGACCATATGAAGTACTGTTCTTTAAAGTAGCATTTCCTAGTGACTTATTCTGTGAACTGAATCCAACAAAATTGTTTTCCAAATTGAGTCAACGTCTGTTAAAAAAAAACCCCAAACACCTAAAGCCTTATTCAGCAGCATACTAAACACAAGCCTAAATTAAAAACTGTAAATACTTCCATGGAAATCAGTTGAACTAGCCAAATACTTATTATCTTTCATTGCTGCCCTTGCTTTAGTCAGAGGGGCAGTAAGAGAGTTTTTTGGTTTTATGTTGAAAGTTGGCAAGGCTTTTGTATCAGATCTGTCCCCTAAGTAAAGCAGGGGGAGAGCTGGAATTGAGGATGGAAATGCCATTGAACTCTGTTGCTTAAAATGTGCTCTAAAGTCGAGAATTTTCTGAGCAAAGACTTCAGGATTACCTGTTACGGTAGTATGATACAGTATTTATTTGAGGTTTCTCAGGGTTTACAAAGAATATAGTTTTAATTTAGATGTACCTGCAAAAGAGAATCCAACAAAATTATTTTCCAAATTGAGTCTTTACAGTGTGGGTTTTTTTAAGTGCTTGTATTTTCCAGTCAGTTTGTTCTTTTATGTCAAGTTGAAAATTATCTTTTTCTTAACTGTGATGTATATTCCAAGATCTCTTTGGAATAATAGTACTACAAGTAGAATGAACTAGGAGTAAACTTTGAAATTTGTATTTATGACCAAGCTACATAATTTACAGAGATAAATCAGTATTCGTGATCTTTTCAGGAAAAGATTGAAAACAAAGACTTCACAGGTAACAGGAAATGGTGGAAAGAGGTGGTTTTTTTACATAGTTTTGTATTTGTATGGCAAATTGATTATAGTATGAAAGTATGTATTTGGTGACTTTCTAAAATAATTCTTAAACGAATTTATTTTTACAATTTGAGAGTTTCTTTCCCTTAATGTAAACATAAATAACCATCCATTCAAGTGGCTCTTTGATTTAATTCTGGGATTGCCTTTATCTCTGTAGATTTAAGTGCAGGAATTTTTTTTTTTTTTTTTTTTTTTTGGTACTGTGGAATGTGCAGTATGTAAAAGTTAAAATGCTGCATTACCCTTAAGTATTCCACATTATTTTAGTAGCACTTAATGCAAGTATCTAAATTATTATATTTTTTTTTAGAGTATCTCAGTAGAAATTACAATTTTATGCAACAGTGCGGTTAAGGCATAGTGTAGGCAATTGATACATAACAACGTAGTGTAGGCATAGTGTAGGGAATTGAAATGTGTCTGGTTTTTGTTGGATGGGAGATGAGAAGTAATAAACTTAACTTGCTTTAAAGAATTCTATTCTGATCTAATGACATATTTTCTTACATAGCTAGTTTCCCCAACATTTGCTTGAATACTGTTATGATTTTTGTTGTTAACAATATGTATCAAGCACTACACAAGTAGGTTTACCACTATGTATGCTATTTGTTAATATTTCTGAAATTATGGTATTAGAGGCATGGCACGTAGTAGAGGAGGTAAAAAGTTGTTACCATTATTGAAACATAGCTACAGTTTAGGTCATAGTTACAAAGTGGTTTCTTTAGCAAGACTGCCCTAATAGAAAGTCATTCTGATTTTGATAGCCTAATAACCTTATGTTAAAGCTTTGACTTCTAGAGCTAAAACAATTGGGAAAGATCTTACACCTAAGAAATTACAGCAGATGTCATGGTTATTTAGTTCTAAAAACAACTAGTAAGCTAGATTTTTTTCACATTAATTCACCCACCAAGACTATGTTAAATCCAGACCTCTTCCTGCTGTAGACTTTGCTGTTGATTCAACTAAACAATTTACAAGACTTTGTAAATATGACTTGCTAGATTTGTCTTTTATGGTTTAAATGTCACGGTTCAGCTCTCAGAGGTGCCCATTTTAGCTTAAAATATGGTGAGAAATTGAAGTACTAGTTGAACTTCAGGGAGCTAAACATAAAAATAATTTCTTATTAATAGAACACTGCTAGTGTTATTTTTATAGCGTCCTTCCTGGTAATTTAATGAAGCTCATTAATGCATTTTAATCTTCAGAAATAGTAGTCTCAGATAGATTCTTAGTATTTTTTTAAAGCATACCGCAACTTTAACATCAGTTGAAATTTTCTGTTGCTGTCTTAAAACAAAACAAAACAAAACCCAAAGAACTTACAGAAATGTGCAGTTAATAACATCAGATTATTAGTGTTGCTTTGATATACTTCTGGTTGATAAATTATATTAGTTAAAATTTAGGAGAAGTTTGACTTAAACTTAAAAACAACCCCCAAAACCTTAATTATCATTTTAACTAATTGTAATCTAATCTGGCGTAGCATACTATATTAAATTGATCATTGCCTTTTCTGCTATGCGATATTACACTCTTCATCTTTCTCATTCATTTTGCATGCATCTGCTCACTTCTGTACAGCCACTGTAGAGGCAATTGAGGCTGAAAAAGGTATGATCAGAGTCTTTGCCATTGGCAGAGATCTGTGGTGTCTGGGAGGGAATTCAAAAGTACTCTGTGTGGGTGTGTTTTACTTTCAACTTGCACAAGCAAAGATGAATCAACTGCATTGATTCATCCTTCTTACATGTAACATTCATTTCTGGCTTTAGGATGATTATCTTTAATATTTTAGGGAAATTCTTGGGGGTTTTTTGGTCTTTTTTTGTTCTTTTTTACAAAATATGCAGTAGGTTTTTGTATAATAGCATGTTGTGATACGTGGTGTCGTCTTGAAGTCCTTAAAAATGGTAGTGTTTAGTGGTTTTTTTTCTGCATTCAACTGCAAGGTTTTGTTTGATTGCGGGGGGGTTATATGTGGAAGGGGGGTTGTTTATGCATGCCTTTTCTCATAAAATCTATTTTAATGGCTTTGAACATATTTTTTTAAAACTTTCCGTAACACATCTGGTAGTGCAAGATGTATAAATGTGATGTTTTTTCTATAGATTTTGAACATAATTTGTTGACCAAATTTATTTCCAGTATATATGCCAGCCTGCCAGTATGAGGCGCATTAAATTCCATGGACTGTCAGTGCTTCTGTGCTAAATAAGTTGTATTTACGTCCTTTGCTAGTGGTACTGAGCAAAATGCCATCCAATTATTTGGTGTTCAGAGTATTCAACGTCAGATTGTTGTCTTTTCAGAGATACTTTAATTTCCTCTTGCTCAATATTCAATGAAGTGAATGCCAAACAGCATAGCAGCTGAGAGAGCTACCTTCGGGGTTTTTCAGATTTGGTCGCAAAGCACCATTTAATGACTGTATTCTTTGTTTTTTAATTAAGGAAGTCAGATCTCCAAAAATATAAACAAGTGCCATATTCTGTTCTCACACACACGTGCAAGAGGTCCCATTGTTGTGAGTGGAAAGCTGTACTTAAATCTCCAAAGAATTGTTTCATCCCAAAGACTTCAGTCTTACTATGTGGTCAACCATTTTCAGGTCTAAATTCAACTACAGACCTCATTCATTAAAATAATCAGTAGCAAAATAATACTTATTTTCTATACTTACTTTAAATACATTTGTATTTAAATAATACCATTCTTTAACCACAGTGCTAACTCGGTGATTGTGGTTGCGTCCATTTCCATCTTCCACATGATTAGCACAGAACGTGAACCACATCCCGCAGTTTTGCCTGCATGAAAACTGCAGGATCGGGCCTTCAATGCGTATGCAGGGTGTAAATCTACTATCACTTTCGTAACCTGTTGCTGCTTTGCCTCCGCTGCGTTTGCTGTGCTGCTTAGATCTTACTGACATTCCACCGAAGAGAAGGGGGATGTTAAGATAAGCCTGACGCACTGGGCAGCAAAAGCAGTTGGTGTTGATAGCTGGCCACGCCAGGGATACGCGGAAGCAATCAAGTGGGCTTAAACCCCTTGATTCCCGCTTGCAGAATATTTGCCATACTTTGTTCTTTTTGTTACAAACTGAAATCATGATTGCCATTGACCGTTTCAGGAAAGCAGGTTAGAGAAGCTTTTACTAATACAGATGCAGAGCCATAAGTTTCTTTGGCTGATTTCTTACCTGTTTTTAAACAACATTTGTTAGAAAAAGTATATGCTTTCAACTTATTTTTCCATTACTGACATATCAAATTTGCATTTTGTTAAGCAATACGAGGATTCTCTCCGCAACATAAAATCTGCAGTTTTGAAGAAGCAAAAGGTTTGGATAGGATCAATGAGAGAATGCCACCAAGAAAGGATGCTCTTCAGCAAGATGGTATTAATACTATAAACACAACAAATGCCAATGGAAACAATGGAACTGGCAACAACAATGCACAGTGACCACGTCAGCTTCTGGTTTACTCACTCATGTCTTGCCTGAGAATTCCTAGATTACTGCTTTTTGATGTGACAACAGATGAAACAGCCAGGGGGTCGCGTGAAGTGACTACTTAATAGCAGGTGGAAAACCATCTGACTTGATCCCGCTGAAGAAAGACCATCATGCTTTTGAGACAACAGCCCCTCTCTTTACGTGGTGACCCGACCTCCTGGGAGCGTGCCTCACCTATTTACACAAAGTCCATCACTGGCTGCTGAAGCTTCAGAAGAGATCTGGGGAAAGAATCGGGCTGTTATCACTAAAGCACATCTAGACTAGCATCTTATGCTTATCGTTGTCAACACTTTTAAGTTTACAAATGGGATTTTTCTTTCAGTAGAGGGAGGTTGGTTGGTTGTTTTTTTTTAAATCAGACTTTCAAATACAACCCTAAGAGCTAACTATTTATTAATGGACATCAGTTTCATGAAATGTCTTTAAAACGATAGATTAGAATGGTCTTAAAATATCTGAGGCTGCAAAAACTGTATTTTAAATAGACAGAAAAAATGCCAAAAAAAATCTCAGTTGGTCATTCTGTAAAACGCTGACCTCAGGTTTACTCCTTAGATGTTGCTAATTCTATATTGTATTCACTGTATTTTTTAGTTACAGCTTATCAGAAGATTTCTATGTAGGAATGTTTATTACTTGAACACAGATTTAAAAAAAATATTTAATTTAGAAACTTTTTTGCCCAGCTTTTTCAAGACTCTTCCCCACCTTGAATTTTAAAAAGATTATTATATATACTAATTTTAAAAGTAAGAAAAATATGGAAGTGTTAATTTTAAGGTACTTTTAATTGAACTTTGTACATTGTTTAAGTAAATTTTGATTCATATCAAGTCTGTAAAGCTTGGCATTGTATTTTGTGCATGCATGTTTTCATTTTGCAAATATTTAATATATAGACCTATGATGTACATCTATAGGTTACCTAGATGTTATGGGTACTTTTAGTTTATTGTGAGTATTACGGTTGCATAAATAGCTAATAATCACTGGGCTGAATAGCTGCAAGCTTTTTATTATTTTTAAATCTGTAAAGGAAACTGAAACTGTATCGGACATACTTTTTGTTTAGGCAAAGCAGCGCGTAAGCAATTGCTCTGTTCAACTGCTAAGGCATTAGTGAAAGTGTAAACTTGAGACTGCATGTATTTTGGTATCTACAGGACTGCTTGGTTAAAATAAAAATTGAAGCCCTGTGCTAATTTGTTCACAAATAATGGACTGTACTGATTGCCACTGTACTTTGTTATATATTTTGACATTTGCTACATGTCCTCATCCCCTGGAACACAACTTGAAACTTATGTCACTAGAGTTCATCTCCCCCCTTTTTTTTTTGTTTGCCATGAAGTACAATCTGTACATACCCCTAAGTTGGAAATTTTATGCATGTTCTGAACTATTCAAGTATTTTATAAACAGTAGCACACAATAAATTTTGTGCATGGGCTGCGGCTCCTATCATTGTGTATTGGTTTTATTTGGCATACGTAGGTCTAATCTGACCTTGAAAATTGTTTAGAAATACTCTTCAAATTTTAAGCTGTTGAAAAAACTAGCCTAAAAGGTCAGATCGAACTTGCAGAGAACTAGTTTAATGTAAACGCTATTTAATTTAACTGTTATTGCTGCTTCTTTTTTTGCTTTTGAGTTCTCTCTCATAAATAAAATACCTAGATATTTTCTGTCTGCTAAACTGGACATCCATTGTTGGTTTGTACAAGCTTGTAAGAGCAGTGTTAGTTGATTCTAGAAAGGCTGTCAAATATAGCTACACTTTGTGTGTTGGTTTGAACTAAACGTTCAAGACACTAGTGTGTATTGGGGCTGCTTTTTGGGCAGAGGGGGAGGACTGACTGCTTTGACAGCCAATTCGATAGCTGATTTAGTCTTTCTGGTATAATCTTTTTAAAGTAAGGACGAGCTGCTGAACAGGATGAGAATTAAGATAAAAAATAATAAGCACACTAAAAATAATAAACATGCTATTGCTAATGGAGTTTTAATGTTTGATTTTACTTTATTGCAGATGCGTTCTAATTGGAAACTTCTCAAAGTTTGAGTGCAGAAGATCAAGTTAAAAAATGGTAAGTTTGGTTTTTTGTGGGGTTTTTTGTTTGTTTGTTTTGTTTTTTAAATCAAGCACCCCCATACTAGTGAGCTGTATAGTCTATGTATGATGTCGTATTAGAGCAGAACGAACACGTGATGAATGTGATGGTCCCTTCCTCCTTGTAAGTGCCAGTGGAAAATTTCTCAACCTCACAAGACAGTATTTTTCATGGTTTGATACTCAGCTCTTAGCTGTGATTAGTATTCTGACTAGCTGGGGTTGTGTATGTGGAGAAAATACAGATTCAGTCTTTGTCTGGAAAGACTTCAGTGTAATTGGAGAGGACTGGTTCTGATAACCTGTGTGGCAGTGAAGTGCCCAGCTGCAACGATGCTTGCTTCCTTGAGGATTCCCTTGCAATATCCATTGTCTGAGTAGTTTTGCGGATATGAAGGCAGATCTGCAATAAAGGAAAATTTCTTGGGCAGTTGTTGTTCACCTGATTTCTCTTCTCAGGCTGTCTGTCTCCTGTCGCCCTTTAAGCAAGTAGTCAGGTAACAGGATTATATCTGTGGGTTTTGTTTGGAAAGTAGGTACTCGTTTTTTACTACTGTCTTTCTGAAAGGTGGGGTCTGGAGCTGTCTCTAATTGTTGCATTGTTGCGGAGAAGAAATCGTATCCTCCCTCACAGAAAACTGTAAGTAGTTTGTATTGCTCGTTTTCTGCTTTCAGTGTTTTTTGGGGGAGAAGTCTGTGTGTTCTTAGTCTGTTCTTGGGTAGGGAGGGGAGAAGGCTTGGAAATAGCTCTGTCAGCCAAAGGACACAGGTAGCAAACGCTATAAGAGGCGTGGTTGGTTCCTGGTTTGAGTTGGAGCTTTCCTGCCCTGCCCTGGGCTCAGCGGACACCGTGTGGGTTCCAGGGAATTACGCCACTTCTTCCCTGAACTGCTGGATCAAACCATCATCTGTGGTGCTCTTATCTGCAGGGCACTGGCAGCGAGGAGGAGTATTCAAAGGTGGGCTGGGAGTTCTGACTGTTCTGAGAAGAGTAAATGCGTTTTAGTCAAACTGAGAAGCAAAAGTACCGAACATGCTCGAGTAAGGTTTCTGGGGGCTTATTTTAAAGCTGGGTCTTGTGCTGTCGAGAAACTTGCTGCCACCTGGTGAGCCAAACGGGGAAGACCAGCCTAGTTTACAGAGCCTACCTATATTCAGCTTAACGGCAAACACACAACCTCTCCACCCGGAATTATTTGTAGTGTTAAACAACAGCTTTCCTTTCAAAGCTTATTAAATTCCAGTTGTGAAAGGGATATTGAATTGTGTGAGTATCTATTGAATCGTGAAGATTGGCCTCTGTAGCAAAAAGACAAACGGTTAGGATTGGGGCTGGTTTTCTCTTAGAGGTAGGTCCCTTCTGGTTTGAGTCTGAACACTTTTTGAGAGGAACAGCCTTGTAAACAGCTTTCTTTTTTCTAACATTTAATTGAAACGCCATTATGTTAGTTATGTTTCAGTTTCTAACATTGAAACACCATTATGTTAGTTACATAGAAGAATAAGGCTTTTTCAGAGGCAGGATTCACAGTATCTGTTCATTCTTTCCTTGACTATTTTTTGCTACAATTTCATTATCAATCATTCAATTCTTATTACCCATTTAACAATTCTTTGTTACTAGCGTGTACTGACAATAACTTTTTGCCATAAAACAGATGGATGTCATTAGGACACAGAACCCCATTCATCTGTTCATTTTCTGGTGGTAGTAGTAGTAGTATGTATGAGCCAGACTTAATCGATATTCTGCTTTGAATGACAAGTGAAATGGTGGGGATTTTTTTAGTCACGTAAAAAGATACAGATGCACTAATATGCTTTAATTATTAAACGCTAAGCTTCACTTGTAAGGAAGTTTGCTCAACAGCAAAGAAAGAAGAACCAAAGCTTATGAGAATCTTGTTCAAGCTTGGAAAGCTATTGACAGCTATATATATGTCTGTCTATCTATCTGTCTGTCTGTCTCAGTGGATACTTGCATCAAGGATGACCAGAGTAATGCAGAGTGGAATGTCTTTTAGTCTCCCCAAGTCAACTTCCATCTGTTGTTCGTATTTGAAATAATTAATTTTAATCTGACCAAGGAATTTTAGACTGAACTGTATTTCTAATTTTAATATCAGAAAAAGTTTATAGTCTAAAGTCAGATTTAGGTTGCAGAACATTGACGTAAGTGAAATACTTAAGTTTACCATGCCAAAAAAGCTTGGTATCTATTACTCTTTTGCAAAAACCTTTACGTACGTGCTCTATAAGAGTGAAAGGTTTGCCATATTAGAATCAATTCTACCAGCCCTAGCCATTGTTGTTTGAGGGGTAATAGAAATAGGGGTTTGCTGTTTGTGTGAGGGTGTCCTGTAACACAACTGTTATTTGTTAAAGCATTGCTTGGAAACGTTAGGAAACACATTGCTAGCTGGACTTGAAGCTTCTGTTAAGTTTATGGCTGGGGACAGATTCGCTGTGGCTTTCTAAAAAACAAAATGTGCTATTCAAAGCTGTTCTTTTTATTTAAAAAGAACAAGATGTTTCCTTTGAAAACATCCACATAGTCATTTATATTGTCTAGGTCACACTCGCTTTCAGTTTGGATTTACATGTGTGCTGTAGTGTTAGCATTTAGATACTGGCTTTTTTCACTGCTCAGTCATTTGCTGTATAACCCACTCCTTTACACGGAGATACTTCAAAATTAGATCCGAGACGATTTCTCCTTTCCATTGCTGCCTTAAGCATAATGGTAACTAACCACTAATGGTAACTAATTTAAGAAATTAAATAGGGGGGTACAGTCAGATTCTGCCAAGGTCCTTAAACTGTCAGTGTAATATGAGTTAAACTGAGCACTTGCATGTTTTTCAACATTACGATGGAAAGACATTAAAGAGGAGGTGTAAAATGCTTTACATCACAGCCTCAGGCTTTTGTTTGTCATCCACAGTTAGCTCAGCAGTTAGGTTTAGGTATTTCAGGAAAGTTGTTGAGTGCTGGAGATTTGGCCGAGACAAACAGTTTAATCTTGCAGGAGTCTGGCAGAGGGGAGGTTTTCTTCTCTGGGCCAAAAGGACTAAGGCTTAGGGGCTAACAGACAAGATATATCTTTTATTATACAATAAAGAATATTATGTGCTGTAAATTAAAGCAATTGTAAGTGCAACAAGCTTATTGAATCATCAAGAAGGCATACTTGATTATACAAAGTTTAAAATTATTCTTTTACACACAAGGATAGTCAGTGTCTGCATAAAGCATGTTACATGTCCTTCAGTTTGTTTTAAAAAAGAAAACACAAAACAGATAATCCTCTTCTATTGACCAACAATTGCCAGCAGCAAACGCCTGTAATCACCGCTTGTATCACTTGCTATCATTGTAGCCAAAGTCTTCTGATACATTTGTGCGAACATCTGTTTAATTTGCACAAGGTCAATCTATGCAAAGAAAAAAAAAAACAAACCGCAAAACTTAAACACAGTGTATGATTTTAAGTCCTAGACAGTCACCCCTCATCTCATCCCTCATGGACTACAGAACACATGCCAAGGGGGAAATGTGCAATCCGTTAACTCTGCACATCTTACAAGCCAGCTGGTCCCTCTAAGGACAGAGGAGCAGCTCCCAAAGCAGAGTCTAGCAGTTGCTCCTTGCTTTGTTAGGACTGTAGTGTCCTAACTCAGCTGAACCTTTGAACTTGAGGTGCTTATCTGCTACGTGGACAGGCAACCACAGTTAAGAAGGAAGACAAACAGTATTGCTGTCTAGCTGGAGATAATTAAATTACTGTATAAAAGCTGGCTTTAAAACAAATGAACACATTCACCTAAATCTGAACCCCATAAAAGCTTCATTGCAATACATGATTTGTACAGCTGTGAAAGAAGGACAAAGTGAAAGCTGGTTAGGGTAGATCGTTTTCTGCTACATGTGACATGTACAGAGGAGAAAGTTTCTTACCTCACTGCGAGTGACTATAATTCTGATCAGGGTAGAATCATCTGTGCCAGCTCCTTTCATAGAATAATAAAGTCTTTCTGCAAAAAAGGCTGGGCGATTTAAAGCACATTGCACTGCAATAAAGTATATTTTTAGGATTAGTTCCAGTATTGTATGCTGTATAGTGATACCTGGCAGGATCAGTTCAGGATTTTTGCTGTAGACAGCTAGAGGTAGGTATTGATGAAGATCCAGTTACTGTGGATTACAGAAACTGTTTTATTTATATATATTATATGTAAGAGCTAAGCTTATTTTCAAGCTGATCAAATGAGTTATTCCTTCACATGAAAACTTATGTTATTAGCAGTTAACTTCTCTGGAAGTGCTTTTCAAAGCTGGCTGAAACCTTAGTTCTCAAATAGGTAATTTAAAAACAGTTATCCTTGGACAGCTGGTACTGGGATACAAGGTATTTTACTCATGTTCCATTGCTAGAATCTCACTAAGAAAAGTACAACTGTAAACAGTTCTCACTCTAGTAGTTACCGAATGGATCTTGTTTCAGTTGTTCACTCTCTGAGATGAGCCTTTATTCTTTTACGTGATTCTCAGAGCTGAATTTTTCCCATAAAACTCTTGAGCAGAATATAATCTGGGAAGTTTTTTGCTTATCCGTTATGGCTACAGAAATGCTATCATTTTGGTTAGCATTGGTAGGACTGGTGTCTGCAGATTTACTAGTAAATCATACTGATTCTCACTATCAGCAAATTGTGCTAAATTTGAATTGCTTTACTATAACAAGTCAGCAGGAAAACGTGAATTCAAAACAGGTCTTCTATTTTGCTGAAGTTTTCCTTAGCAAATACTGAGCTTTTGAGGGGTAGGTGGTGGTGGGGAAAGAGGGGTGGAAAGGGAACTGGGCCTAAAGTAGGTTCATGTTGGTTCTGAGATCATGTGTGGCTCAGCTGTCTCTGCTGAGGTGCCACACAACCAGACTCACGGCTCTGTTACCCTGGTACTCGCATCATTTTGCAGAGCTCTGAAAAATACAACTACAAGTGCTAACCAGCGACCCTTGTTTCTGCATAGTTGCCTGCCTTCCCAGAGAAGTGACAAGTAGTTTCTATGTAGCCTTTTCTTGTTTCAAACTGACTTGTTCATGGTGAATGCTTATTTTTTCCAGTTAAGTGTAAAGTGAATAATTTGAATAATTGAAGTTATTGTTGTGCTAGCAGAGTCTCAGATGGTGTGTTCATTTGCCATATGGCCAGTGTTGAACTGGATTCTTCTTCAATTACGTCTAGAAGGTTTAATTCCTAAGGGATAAGGGGAGGGAAGAACGTATCACTTACAAATGGTCTTCAAACCACGTTCCACGTTTCCAGAAAATTCTCGGTCAATGCTGCTTAATAAATCACGATTAGCAATCTACAAATAAATGAGATTAATATGTGGATAATGAAATGCAGTAACACGTGGAACCTTAATTTAAAATACACTGACCAAGCTCATTTGAAATCAGTGAAGAACTCCTACCCTGGAGTATGCCTCAACTGTTGCTTTCAGTTGGGGAAAACTTCTGCTTGCCAGAACCATATTAAAGCAAGATTCATCAGTCCCAAGTTTTCCTTCACCTGCTTGGTACAGACGCTGAGCATCTTCTTGAGCTTTTTGATAATCCACAGTTTGATTCTCATCCCGATTACCCTAAAAGCAAAGACGACAGATGTCAGATGAAATTAAACAGTGAAGGCTATTTAACTGCTTGCAGCGTGGACCCCAAGCATGTATCTTCAAAGCCTGAAGCAGAAAGAGTAATACTAGTTTGAAATACAGTACACTGCTTTAAAACTACTCTTTGGTTTAATATTTCTTATAGGCAACAAATACAATAGTGGCCTAGAACCCTATCTATAGGGCACGCTTTAAACTGTAGATATACCGACTCAGATAATTTCACCCGTACATACCATCTCATAGTTCTAATTAAGTACTGTACTTAATTCTCTATTTTACTTAATAATGTAAGCTTTCTCTTGATTTGTTTATTTCTAGGCTTCAAGTTGCACAGAATCTTCCCAAATGAACTAATGAATTATCTTACTGAATATGCACACCTGAAATATCTCAGGTCTTCTCTTTTATTTAGAATTTGCTAAATTCAAGCAGGACTGTCTCCAGAAAGCACTTACAATAGTTGTAATATGTCAGTAGGGCTTTTACGACGTTTTATGTGCTCTGGGTTTTTTTTTTGCTGCCCAGCGCATGTATGGATACTGTTAAATATACTGGCTGAGTAGGCTGAATACGTGCTCTCAAATACTGTTGTATCTATAGTGGTTAATGTAATATTTAAATGATGTGGTTGTCAATTATTGTGAAGTACTGGATTTATCACAATAAAAATTAGCAGCATGAGCTTCTCAAGGTTTGTTTTCTTGTGGATTTTGACTTTTTAATCCAAATACCTAGTGCATAACTGAACTCTCACAAAGGTAGAGGCAACCGAGATAGAGAAGTGTCATAGAAATTGATCAGAGAAATGTGGGAAGCTGCATTAGTACATATTTCTTCCTAAACATGGATAACTGCAAGTTACTATTCTTCAACGCAAAAAGAGCCCTAGTAAATTATATGGGATAAGCAAGCTCCAGTGTTCACCTGAGTTCAGTAGCAGCACCTCCCTAATTCTGGTGATGTGAAGGGAATATTGGTGTAAGTTGGGAGGTAAGTTTTGCCCTGCGGTGCCTCTTAACTTGTTCGTAGGGATTCTCACAGGTATTCTACATACCGTAAAGGTTATCCTTTTGGATTTACCCAAATTATTTTGTTAACGTATGCAAAAAATAACAAGCATCTTGCTTTAACAGCAGTGTGGAGCACTGCTTTATAGTATCACTTGATCTCATCTGTGTAATAAAGTATTTACACATAAATTCTCTGAGATTAATATAGGGTCCTAAATTAGGTCACACAATTCGTCACAGATTTGTAGATAGGAAGTATCTCTTCCTTAAGGAGGCACTGAAGTGTCATATCTTGTCATTAAGGAATAAATTAATGGCCCGGGGCTAATTTCTTAAAAACCTGGCTCTTGCTAAGCATTATGACTACATGCATTGAAGTCAGACTGTACACTGTTAATCTTACCAAAAAAAAAAAAAAAAGAATTAAAGCTTACTTGGCACATAGATATAAGTAATCGTTCAAAGTGTCCTGAAGTGTCTGCTCTGATGTCTTGTTCAATGTCCCTTCCAAATTCTGATTTATAGCAGTTCACTATTTCTCGTATTTCCTGGTTTGTCCTTGTGCAAAGGATCTCAATCAGCACTCTCTCCTGGGTGCCTGCTCCCTGTAGGCAGAGGAAAAGAGGGCATAACTACAAAGCCACTACTTACTCAGTTTTCTTCAACGGTGAAATTAAGCAGTCATCTGTTATTTCAAATCTTAATACAATCTACATTGTACGGGCAGGAGCTCTTCATAGATGCTTCCCTCTTCCCAGAATAAAAATTATCTGAGTTCTGTGTACAATGAGATCTTACTGGCATGGTCATTTCTATTCAGGCAAGGATTAGATAGGAGTGGATCTACATGAGGCTTCTAGGTAATGTTATATTATAATTTTTT
Source organism: Ciconia boyciana (assembly GCF_034638445.1). Taxonomy (NCBI): domain Eukaryota; kingdom Metazoa; phylum Chordata; class Aves; order Ciconiiformes; family Ciconiidae; genus Ciconia; species Ciconia boyciana. Next base: position 43,716,110 of record NC_132941.1, read on the forward strand.
TTTAAATGATCGAGTTGCTATTGCCTCCACTAAAGCCAGATCTTCATTTAAGCTCTGCATTCTTTAGAAGGTCTGCATTCATACATGGGTTAAGTTATTCATTTCCAGTATCAGCCACCTGCTAGCTGCTGCAGCTCAAACAAACAAGAAATTCTGCTAAACGGGATGTACCACTTGAAAGTGTAAACCAACTCGCTCACCTAATCTAATGCAGTCTTAACACTTGAACAGATACATACCTCATCTGACCTTTAAGAAAATATTTTTTCATTGTTGTCCTTTTGGAAAAAAACTGGGATAATAAAAAAATAGCTTTCAGTAACAATGGTTTGTTCCTAGTAAGGAGGGGGGTACGTACCTTCAGCTTAAACAGCGGTGACAGTTTTAACAGCACCCTGGCCCTTTCTAAGTTCTAGCAAAAACTATGACCATGTGGCAGAGAAGAAAGTTCTGTCCTGCAGCATTTCATCCTCTGCTGGATGGACAGCTGCTCTGAATTGGCTAATCCTGCAGAAATTGGCTGGAACTTGGGGACGCAGCAGAAAAGAATTTTAAGCCCCACAGTCCTGAAATTTGTTTGCCACTACAGGATTTTTCAACAATGCAGGGATCAGGTATTCTCTTTTCATAGACGAGCATTTTAAGACAGTTTTAAACTATTTTGTTCACAGGAAAACCATACCTTCATTGCGTGACGTAAACTCCAGGCATCGTAGTAGGTTCTAGGCATGAAGAGTGCTAGAATCAATTCTTCCACATTTCCACTTAACTCAGACTTCAGATCTTTAATTAAATCCTGATCAATTATAAACACAAAAAGGGCTTTGGAGAGTGTTAGCCATGTAGATTATATACTGAAAAAAGATCAAACTAGAACTGAACTTTTGTGACCGATTTCTACCTTTGTGCTGTTTTTCCTGTAAAGCTTTATTTTATTTCTTATAAAGAACTTCCCTGTGTCCAAAACTTTGACAGCTCAGCTCTTCTCCATTATCTCCTCACTAATTAGGACCTAATCAGGTCCTGAAAAATGCCACAACTATTCCACAATTTCACTTTAAGTTGCAAAAATGACAGAGGGAAGAAATTAAATTATCTCAGTCTTTTATTGATTAACCAATCCTCAAATAGTATCTTAGTTTGTTTCTTAAGAAGAAACAGATTTCAGTGCTGGTTTGTGTGCATAAAAAACTCAGTAGTTTCAGACACTAATACAAGGACAGTTTAAGCTTGATTTCTATCTGCCAAGCATTACAAAGCAGAGAAGCTTCTTGTTTGGTCAGGGACAGAGCCAGCCCCCAACCTTCCCCCACCCCTGCTTCTGCCAGGTATCAGGACAACACCGTATTAAATACCAGATGTCCCCCGGGACACAAGGAATATAACCAAAAGAAATGCATTTAAAAAATGCCCAAACCACTCCCCAAGACTAAAATGCAATCAGGCAGTTCAAGCAGCAGCTGAAAGTGTGGTTTTGTTTACTGATTCAAAGAACTAGTGAACATACCTTGCCATACATAGTCTTGAAAGCTGCCTTGATTTTTTGCCTTTGATCATTGGAGCGGTTGGCAACAACATTGATGATAGCCTGCTCATCAGTTCCTTGGAAACAGAAGGGCAATTTCATGTAAGAACTCATAATAATCCCTCCAAGATTTTTAATCTTATTATTTTATAATCTTGCATTTGGGCATAGTTACATAATAATTTAAGTCTACCGTAATTTAACTACCATTTAAATCTACCAAATTTTCTATATAACTTCATCTACTAAATTGCCCAAGTCATTCTGAAAGTGTGACTTCTGAAAAGCTTGGGGAGAAAAAATGTATGGTTAAATAAAAATTTAAGAAAAGGACAAAATGGCATTAAGTTAGCTCAATAGAAATGTAAGCTTCTATTGCTTACTTACCAAACCCCTTCATAGCTTTGCGTAGAATTTCTGCATCCCTTCCAGCATCAAAGTTTGGAGCAGCTTGAATTGTGCCCTGGGTACACTGAACCATTGCTGTAGGCTGAAAATAAGAGTCACATGTAACTAGCCATCCTGCACAATATAAATTCAAATTAAAATGACAACTTTGGAATCAGTACTTCAGAAGGATTTGTCCATTAGTTCCCCATTTTTTCTCTAACACAGAATCAGGGCAACATTTAGTTGTGTTGAACAGCTTTGGCCCACCAATGCCAAAGCGATGCTTTTACCCAGTTGTATGGATTAAGATCTACTTGATGAGTGAGTATACACAGATACAGGGTTATGATTTTGTTCAGGTTGTACTCTTGAGTGTAGCTGGAAACTCTTGATGCAGAACATGCTGTAAATTTTTGGAAACCAGTTGTAAAAACATTAAAACTACAGAAGCCATGTAAGATTGATTATAGAATAGGATATAGCACATACCGGACCAGGCATTGGTGATGGTGCTTGTCCACCAGCATATCCTACTGAAAATAAAGAACAAGATAAAAGGAATTAATTAGGTCTCCTCTTATTATGTAAATGCTATCTAATCTGAAAATAAAGCCATTTACAGACCTACCACTGCACAAAAGCTGCTTCCTAAGTAGTGATACCTATCATGATCAGTAACTGAACTTCTTGCCCTTGGGAATGATGGGAAGAAGCAATCACAGATGCATTCTGGTACATATGCTAGCAAGGCAATTCTAAAAATACTGAATTTACTGGTGCTGTGGGAACTGGAAGGATCTCTCCTTATTAAATATTTCTATCTTTGACAAAAGCCAAGATAGCCCACACAAATGAAGAATGCATGTCCCCTGCTCTGTTAAAGTCATATTACACACTTTAAAATGTCTAGCATGTAAAGGATAAATACTAAGAATTCATTGGTGCAGAAAGAATTGAAGGAATCTCATTTTGTGATCAAAAGTGCTGTGAATACAAAAGCTACAACTACATTTTTTTGTAGGTGGTAGTAAGTGTACAGCATACAAACCTCAACAGCTAAAAGTAACAAAGGTAAGGGCCTAATTTGTTACTACCTATCCTGGGATCTCTTGGTTTAACCTTGGATGCTTAAGTTTCTTATAGATGACATACCTGGAATTTGTGCTGGTCCACCTCCAGCATAGCTTTGGGCAGGAGGCTGTGGATAGCCACCAAAGCCAGGGCCAGCGGGAGGCACACCAAACCCAGGGCCTGTAGGAGCTAGGAGAATAAGAAAGACTTTAGCACACTTAATGTTTTGTACTTGACTTCTGACACAATATGAGCCAGGTTATTGAGTAGAGCTATGCAAGAGACTAACTTCTCTGTGTCTGTGCAGTGGCCCAAAACCATCGAGGCCCTGCCATCACCATGCAGGTATTTACTGCTAGATAGCAATCTGTCTGGCTGCCTACATGGTGCTGCCTAAATTGATCGCTGAACAAAGCTGCTTCTCCTTACTACTTCTACCAAGCGCAGGGAATGGTTACACAAGAAATCACTCCCAAGGGGTACTCTAACAAAGGACCTTACCTCCAGGATAAGGTGGCATTCCTCCAGCCTGGGGAGCTCCAGGGTAGCCCCCAGGGGTAGGGTAGCCCCCTGGGGCAGGATATCCTGCTGCCCCTTGATACCCAGCACTCGGTGGTGCTGCAGGATAGGTCCCTCCTCCTGCTGGAGGGTATCCTCCAGGAACGGCAGGATAGGAGTACTGACCGGCTGGCGGATAGACAGACTCTTGTCCTGTCGGCTGAAACACAAAAATGGGATGTCTGTACGCTTGCTAACAGGACAGTAAAAACTCTCAAGCTACCAAAATGTCCATGTGTATAATAACGTGAATTATATAATTAGATTCAGCACTTGAAGCGGCAGAATTCCTGAAGCCTGGATGGGGGCCTCCTGGTTGGGTTTTCTGATGCAGCTCCCATGTTGACACAGAATTGGAGCATGCTGCAGGGTGGAAGGCACCTCTGGACAGCCTCTGATCCCATTCACCTTCAAAGCAGGGCCAGCTTCAGACTTAGATGAAGTCATGCAAGGCCTTGTCAAGTTTTCAGTATCTCCAAGGAACAGCGAATCCACAGCCTCTCTGGGCCCCTGTTCCAGTGTTTGACTACTCTCACGGTGAAAAATGTTTTCCTCAAATCAAATTACAATTACAACCTGTGGTTGGTGCCAGCTTCCCGTTCACTGTGTACCTCTGACAAGTCTGGCTCCAATGTCTCTATCTCTCCTTACGTAGCAGAAGGCTGAATAGATCTCCGCTTAGCCTTCTCTTCTGCAGGTGAGCAGTCCTCCCTGGACTCCTCCATGTTTATCCATGTGTCTGTTGTACTGGGAGGCCACAACTAGACATGGTATTCCAGGTGTGGCCTCATAAGCACTGAGCACAGAGGAATAATCATTTCCCTTGACCTGCTGGCTTTGCTCTTGCTAAAGCCTGGTATGTCATTGGCCTTCCTCCCCGGGGACACACACTGCTGAGCCTCATTCAACTTGTCAACCACCAGGACCCCTGGTCCTCGACTGGAAAGCTGCTACTTCTATCCTGCATAAGTAAGAGGTGAGCTCAGCTAGGCTTGCTCTCTATGAATCATTAGGAGCTCACCTCCTGTTTTTATAGGACTTTTAAGAGCTTAGTATCTTTGAAACTTCTGCCTCTCTTGCACAACCAGTATTTTCAAATGTTATATGGTGAGAACTTAGAAGAGGTGGGGTTTTTTTTTTCCATTTCCTTTGGAATCCAGGTTATAAAGCATGGATATTCAATGACTAAATCCGGACCACTGAGTCAGATTGAACACCTATTGCAGGTTTTAAATAAAAAGAACAAGTCAAACATCTATATGCCTTTGTTTTGCTATGTCTGTGTCTTACCAGTCATACCACAAAGGTTGCTATTAGCATTAATGTACATTAGAAATATTTACTTGAATGACCAGGATCTCTAAGGGAAAACCCTCTAAGTTAAAAGTCATATACTTGATCTTAAAAATCAGGTATTTAAAATCAGCTTTATAATGAAGCATAATGTATGGACTCATTACTCACTTGCTGGGAATCATCTTTAGATGATTTAGACTAACTAGTCATCTTTAGACTAGCTTTAGAAATATGGGTCACACATTACATACAGTACACACTCATTCTTGAGCCCAGAAAACAGAAATAAACTGCAAAGCAGTAAAGTCTAGCTCAGATTTTCTCCTTGGGTTTGGTTGCCCCAAGATTTCTACCCCCAGATTACTGTGCCCAGGCTATATAATATTCTCATCCCCAGCGGTACAGTCTAATCTTTCTCTGCCAGACTCAATAAAAAGATTTTAATGGAATTTAGATTCACAAATCCAAAATTAGGATCCTCAAAAGCCCCACTCAGATAATTATCACTATTGCAGAAGAAAATAATTTCACATTGGTTTTTTGCACTGGTTATCACTTTGGGCATCATCAGTGAGCCTAGGAAACCTAGAATCGTTCATATCGCATCTAAAGGATCTTTTAAATTAATCCATTGAAGTTGGCTATATTTTAGATGCTAGCTAAGAAAAAAATATTTTCAGATATAGCTAAAATTACAGCTACAATAATTAGGGTTCAGCAGAACCTTGAGGGGGGGAAAGAAATCCTGGAGTTAAGAAAGTCTGGTTTCTAACATGTTTGTCTTTAGTTTGACTGACTTTAGTGTTTCAGAGGGAGTAAGGGTGAATTGTAAAGCAAAATAATCAGAGAATTTATTGCATGTATTTGTATGCATGTATTTTTATATATTGCATGTATTTATAGCTTTTCAGTATCTTAATGGGATCCAGGCTGAGCTCCATGCTTAAGTCTATTTCTGTACTACATAAAACACAGACCACATAAAATTCCCACAATTACAGTATGATCAGTGCCACACTAATAAAAGCACACAGTTGCATCTAGCTTTGAAAAATGATGCAGGCATATCAAAAAGACTGCAGTATCAGCCACACCTGATACATTCCAGCCTTCCATTAAGTTTCACTGGAATTTTTAGTCCATTCAGTCATGAGCTGAAGGTGGAACAAAGTCCTGCAGCTGAAGGATAGGGGGTCAAAGTCAAGATACGGTGTCCTTTATCCTCAGAAAAATATTTACTTGGTGTCGTATGATAGCTGGGCTACTTGAGTAAAGCATTCCAAGCTCTTTGTGAGCGTAATGGCCACTGAATTTTGTTTAGCATCTCTGTAAATCCTGGGATACAGGTATGCAGAATATTTCATAGAGACTGTGGTAGAGACTGGTTCAGAGATTACCTCTGACCCTGTATGTAAAGACCCTCATATTTATGTAAGAACTACTCATACTTTAAAGAAATTATTTGCTGAGATAGTTAGCTAAATTAAAAAAAAACAAACTCACAAAACAAAAGATAAACAAGACCAAACAATCAAAAACCTTTCTAGAACAATAGGCAATGTTAAAAAAAAAAAAAATCTTAAACCTCATTCTTGGAATTCTTATGAGACAACTGTAAGTCATCTTCAGGGACATATAGACAAAAACAAAGACCATAGTCTCTAGAGAATACTGTATATGACTGACAGCTACTATTTACACACACACAGAGCATAGTAAGAAGGGGTATTCACAGAATATAAAAACATTAGGAATGCAACACATTCAGGAGACATACTTACAGGATAACCAGGGAAAGCAGGGTAGCCGCCAGAAGGGGGATAACCAGGGTATGACATTCTGGGAAAAAAAGATATTTTCACTGTCAAGGCACTATATATGAGTTTGTAGTAGTTATTTGCTTGCTAATTACCCGTTAAATTACTTGAACGATATGCTTAGTAGGTTTAGAATTGCTCAGGAGTACTTGTCAGCTATTAAACCCACAAAACCTTTCCTTTTTTTCATACACATGATCATAGCAAGCAGGATTCAGAAGGGAAGCATCTTCAACTTTTTAATTAACTACCAATCTTATTTAGGGTCAGATAGGGTCAGATAGATATTGAAGCATGGTAGAAAGCTTGAACCTCCCAAAAGAACTATGAAATACACGATACACTTTGATACACCCCACTCTGCCAGCAGGAGGGGGCTGAGCCCTTTGCCAGAACACAAACAGAAGGGTCAGGCTAGAGCAGGGCCCCAGCCCTGCACTGCACCAAGCACCTGTCTCCCATCACCCTGTACTCCTCTGCTCACAGGGTTAGCTCCTGAGAGAAGAGCAGTACCCTATCTATCCCATGTAAAATGATAATTTGATAGAAACATGTGTAATCCCCCAGCATTACTTCATTTATGTAGAATATTTCTGTTTCGTGCCAGTAACTGTTTATTTTAGTCCCATTTTTAATAGAGGGGCTTGGGGAGTAGAAACAGAATGAGACAGAGATCATCCCCACATTGCCAACCAGTTGGGCAGGGAGTTTTGAGGCCATTAGCCAGGTTACGAAACATTTAATGGCAGGAAAAAAAAAATCATATTAACGCTGACCAGCCAGGTTCCCTGATGAGGGCCTGGGAGTTACTCACGGTATGTTTCTAAGACAGTATGCACTTCAGCTGCACAAATCAAAGGACATGGGAAATATAAAAATGAATGCAATACAGCAAATGATTGTTCACATTTCTAGCAATACAGCAAATGATTATTCATTGGCCAAACCAAATGGATTTGAAAGCAGAATTCTTACTGCGTTGGACCATTAAGGCAATAGGTAGTCATAGAATTAAACATTTGAGATTTAATGTGGAAAACATTAAAACTTTGCATAGGTCAGTTCAAATAAGAGCCAAAAACAACTTGCAGAGAAGCACAGCTATGCAGTCTCACACTGATAAACTTCGATCATCACTTCCAAATAAAGGGAGAAGAACAACATGAGGTGTATTTGTAAATCTATGCTTTAATCATAAACACTGCTAATGGCTATTTATTTACCTTGATTCCTATTTGTCATTCTTATGAATTACAATAACAAAATAAAAATGTTTTCTTCGCATTTGCTTGATCTAGCTGATTTTTTTCTTTTTCATTTGGAAAAAAAAAAACTTAGAGTAATAAAAGGGTCAAGTAAGGACCACTGCTTCAATTATTTCAGGCCTTTTATAACTAGATGGACATGATGCTAAATTGGGATTTCAGACTTTCCTCTGACAGCAGTTACAAGAGTCTCGTCAAAACTTACTATGACCAGACAGCAATATTTACTGGAACCTCTTTCAGTATGTAGATATGTTTTCCAGGAGATAAATTAAGTCACTTGCACAATATTAAGTACTTAGTAAACATTGGACTGCCGCTGCCGTAGTGCATGGCCTCACTTCTCTCAAGCGCAAGCATCCTCAAGCAGAACAGAGGCTCTGATATTACTCCTTCTATAACCAAAATAACAACAGATTTTCCCATCAGATCTTAATTTCCACCCCGTTTTCCCCGGACGGGGCACAAGGCGAGGCCCGGCCGGTGGGGGGTTAAGCCGCGGGCCGGGCGCTGTCACAGCCTGCCCGCGGGTGAGTCAGCGGCGGCGCCGGCCCAGGGCGGCTGCGGGCCGCAACACCCGCCAGCATCCGCTGGTTCTCCTCTGCGGGCTGAAATCGAAATCTGAGGGGGGGGGAGTCTCTTTTTTTCGCAGCGTGGATGTAGCTCTGACGGTGTAACATCAGGGGACGCGCTAAACTCGGCGTGTTGGGCAGGAGTTCCGCAGGTCAAAACAGAGAAGTCTCCCCGCTGCCGCAGCTCGGCCCCCGCGGGGACCACGGGGCGGAGGAGGCACCGCCCGGGCCCGGGCCGGCCCCGCCCCGCGCACACCTGCACCCCCAGCCGAGGACGCCCCCGCCAGCACCACAACCGCCCCCAGAGCCTTTAAAGGGCCCCGGTGGGGCCGCCACCGTCCCCCGCCCCGCCCGGAGCTGGCCCTGCCCGCCGGGAGAGCCACCGCCCCTCTCTGTTTCGGGGCGGGAAGGGCGGTCACGTATGGCCCTGGTCTCTCCCCGCTCTCTCAGCCGCCGGCCCTGGGCCGGCGCGGCGAGACCTCCGGCGAGGCAGGGCTGCGGGCAGAGGTAGGTATTACTCTGCTTACTTCTCCTGAGGCGACTGAGACTTCGTCCCCGCTCCGCACCAGGAGGGCAGGCTCCCGGCCAGGGGGGTGCGGCGCTCTGGGGCGGGCTGGCGCCTCCCTCGGCCGGACACCTGCCGAGCCCCGAACCGGCGGGCGGCCACGGCTCCGGGAGCCCTGCCCCGGGCTGCCGCTCGGGTCGCGCCGGGGCCCCAGCACGCCTGTGCCGCAGGGCGCAGCGGGGCTGGGGCCGAGCCTCCGCCGGAGGCGGTGTGTGAGGAGAGGCGGCGGGGCCGGGCCGGGGCCTGAGGCGAGGGGCGCGCGAGTCACGGCCGGCCGACTCTTCCCCTCCCCCGTCCAGCTGCCTCACCTGAGGGGAAACCTGCGGAGCCTCCGGCCTCTCTCCCGCAGCTACACCGCAAAATGGAGGCTGTGGGGCCGGGCGGCACCCGCCCCGCCCCCGGCACCGAGCCCGCCCCGGCCCGGCCCACGGGCCCCGCGGGCAAGGGCACCGCGCCCGAGTCCCGGCAGGGCCGAGGCGGCCGGCAGCGGCTCCCGGTGGTGATCGCCCTGCTAACCCAGGACCCCTTTCCTATCTGTGCAGGTTTGCACCATCTTGCTGAAGGACAGTTGCAGTGTGCCCAGTTCTCCTTCAAAACGGCTGAGAGGTAAGTTCGAAGACACAAGTGCCACAGAAACACAGAGCGACTTGCCAGCGGAGCTGTGTCAGGGGAAGCATTCAACACGGGAAGCGCCAGGTGATGACATCCCACGGGAGTCCTCAGCCACCCACCTAGGAAAGGAAGGGAGAAGTCCACACTGCAGTTTCCCTACAGCACCACTGCAATGGAGTTCAGCCCTGATGCATGTAGCTCTAAATCAAGTCTGTTGTCCAGTAACACATGAGTCTTTAGATCAAGATCATCATTCAGTAGCTGGCAGGTAGTCAGCCAAGTCATCTAGGCCACCAGAACAGTGTGTAACAGGCAAAGTATATAAAAGACATAAGTGGAGATGGAGGAGTTGCTCCGTTTTTTTTTGTAGTTACTCAAGATCAGGATCTAGGTCCCAAGAGGGCATAAAGGTAAGATTGTCCTGACTACTACATACCTTTCTCTAGAAAGAAATGTTAATTATAGTTGTTTGTATGCAATTGTGGGAAGTGCACTTAGTGTTTTGGTTTTGTCTATTGTAATGTTTATTCATATTATACTTAGAACAGACACTACATACACATAGTCCTTCCTTTACCTGGTGGTTAATTATTCATAAGATTCTGACCAGCAAGATACAATTTATGAAGGATCCACCTGTGATATTCTGCACCAGTTAGTTGAGATTATTCAAAATAATTTCCTACTTTTTTATGATAAACATGTTAGCAGTTCAGAGACCATTAAAATGTAATTTTTTTCCTGCAACCTGGTGCAGCACTTGAGCTCTAGATGAAACAACAGCCACTGTTCCATTTGTCTGTAAAACAGCATTAAGTGCAGGCAGCAGAAAATAGGTGGGTAATAATTTACCATGCTTGCCCGCTTCAAATGAAAAGCACCTAAAGCCACATAAAGAATCTAATAAATGACCTATCTTCAGCCAAATTGGGCTTGGTCTCCCTTTTTTGCCCAGAACACGTCAGGAGCAGCTTTAAGAATTTAATCCTCACAGCATTCTTCAGCTGACAGTCCTGGTGTATGTCTACTTTATTTCACCTCTGTTAAACACATTTCTTTCAGGACAGGTATATATTTAAATCCCTGTTTCCATGGGAACCAAGTACCTTTATAAAATATAAAATTCTTTATCTCTTCCATTTAGTGGGCTGTTTGGATTTGAGCTATTCAGGAAAGGAGCAATCTGTTTTCACAAACAAGTGGGAAAAGAACAAGAGAAAACATTTTAACAAAATGGTGTATGTCTGAAGAATCTGTTAAATGTGTTGCGTGTTTACATGTTAACAAGAATATTTGCAATGACTTTTTTAAAGCATGGAATGGAACCATTGTGGTAATCTAATTTCACTCCGTATATTTAAGGAAATCCCTTGGCTTGTTACTATAGCTAGAGCCAGCACATTTAGGAAAGCTTCTAAAACCCCTTGCAGAGTCAAGGCAACTTCTCACTATTAGAAAATTCAATTTTAGTGAAGTTGAGAGACAAACTCTTTCTCCTCTCTTTTGTAATATCCTTGCATCTTCTGCTAAGACATGATACTGGACAGAATTCTGGTCTGGAGGGAGTTGGGTCTCAACTATGTAGTCGTGCTGAGTGCTATCAGTAGAGCTGAAACAAAACTTTTTTCCAGAGTAATTTATTGTTGGTGACATAGGTCCCTAAAGCATTGCTGCTTCTCTGTGGTATGTATCCTGGTTGGAACATTATTTCCCACTTAAATAATATGAAGCATTACTTTTGATATTCTATTTCAGCCAATACGGTTAAATTAAAAAAACCCACAACTTTCCCACAGTTTGTCATAAGCAACAAGATCTGGTCAGCTTTGAACCACAGGTCAAAGTGTAACAAACCAACAGGATACTGCAGTGATCCAAGTCTAAATTATGTACTAAAAATACTTTTCCTGTTACACTACCTTGTGACTGCAGTAATTAAAATGCGGATAGTCAAAGTTAGCTGTTGAGTTAACTTTCCATGTGCACAGGGAGCAGAGCAAGTTCAGTTCACTTCAGGAAGAGCCACGTGTTTGGTTTGCTGCTCAAGTGAGAGTCACTACCCAGTGAGTCATGTTAGGACTCCACCCACTGTAGTCCAAACATCAAGATTTCACACAAGCCTTACAACTGAGTTGCCACCAGGGTCTCTAGTTCTGCTGTGTGGAACCAAACTAAAAATAGAAGCTTCACCCTTCCTTAAAGCACAGAAGGTTGTTCTGCTAGACTGCTTAAAAGAGCAGCATGTCCAATGTTTTTCACCATCAATTTTTTAATCCTTAGGATTAACTACTTCCTCTTTGCAGCAGATTTAAGTATTCTGCCACAAAACTGAAATGACTCAGCTAACAAGGCAAACTTAGTGACCTTCATCCCAGTGTACGCAAATAGTCACCAAATGAAATTGTAATTCTGTCAGCAAGGATTTTTTTTTAAGTATCAAATTGCAGATAGCAAAATAAAAAGTTTTGTTTTTCTCAACAATATAGAACAATTAGTCTTATCTCCACTTTCCAAGGCTTACAACCAAACACATGGTTTATCAAAGACCAATTATGGACATATTGTGTCAGTTTGACACGATGTACATTCTAAATGAGGAACTCAGTATAAACCACTTGGATGTCCACAGAAGGCTTGACAAGAACCCATAATTAGTTAAACTACAGAAGACAGGAATTAGCGTGAGCAAGGATAAAGAACTTGTAAGAAAGAACAAAGGCTGTGTTGAAAACAGAATTTGTAGAATTCTGTTAAGTTGGTCTGGGATCAAGTCCAAGTTTTTTCTTAACTGAGTAAGGCACAAAAGTTAGGAATAAGCTACTGATACCTGCTGACAAAACTGAGAGGTGTCACCAATACTGAGAATAATCCAAACCAGGAGAAATATGTGGATCTAGATTTTTTTAATTAAAAAGTGTCGTAATGCCAGGTCATGCATTTAAATTAATAATTTTCTTGGCAAATTGGAGTTCAGCTGCAAATGACAGCAGGGGCAAGAGATTGGGGTGCTCAATCATACTACATGACAGACACCAAAAGGCAAACAAGGAATTTATAACAGGAAAGTATTAGTGTATTATTATATTCATTGACTTACATGCTGATATCGGTATGGTCTTTACCAACTCAAGTTCAAGAAAGACTGAAATTAAGTTTTAAGTGGGCAGCTAAGTGATCAAAGCATAGACAGTGTGTCAGAAGAAAGGAGATGAACCTTAACGTGCTTAGTAAAATGAAGGCTACAGTATGATGCCTACCTATAACAGGTTATGTATAAATACCAGGAAGAACATGAAATAAGAACTTTAGTAAGGACAAAGAGTTATATTTAGGTATATTTAAAATAGAATTTAAGATATGGTTGGTCAAGACAGGAAAGAACTGAATTTGTGATTCAGGAAATGCCTTCTAAGGTAAAGTTAGTGGACACAGGGAACCAGAGATGACAGCAATGAAGTGTCTGTTAAACACACCAAATTAGCAGCACAAACTTCTTTCCCTACCCAGAGAAACACATAGTATTAACCCTTTTCTTCAGTCACATGAATTTAGAATGTCAAATTTCAATTGTTTTGCAGCTTAACTGTCAAACTAACAGTAACACAATACAGTCCACAAGGACTCCCTTTAGATCCTAGTCACCACCACCACCAGAACTGTTCTGTGCAGCATTGATCCTAAGTACCTGATAGCAGTCGTAGGAAACCTGACTGTTGCGTACTGCCTATCCACTAATATCTCTTGAAGAATAATCTAAATGTCATCTGCAAGTCTTGCAGCACAACAGAGCACAGGGAAGCTAATTAGCATCAGGTATCTGCAATTTCCGTTGTGGTACACCACCACCTTTCTACTGCTGAGACTGATCGGTTAAGAAACACTGGAGCATTACCAGCTCCCTTCTGCAATTTTAAGAAGGCATTTCTGTTAAAGAGACTTCATCCTGCAAGTATTTATTTTGGTAAGTAACACAGAGGACTTTCATGTGCTTGTGGGTTTCACGTGCACTTGCTCAAAAATGTAAACAAGCACAGTCTTACACTAGGAAGATGTCAGAACAAAGCATAATGTCTGCATGCTAATTAAACTGCAGGTTGTCACAGGTCACCATGCTCACTGAAAAAACACAAGGTTTCATTGTCTCTTTGTACTGCGAAGAGATGCTTTCCTGAAACTCTGTTCCTTTGTTGAGGCTGACTGAGGTTACATGTCTGAGAAGGGTCCAAGGCAGCAAGGCGGACTGATTTCATACATTCCTAAGTACAGAGTATACCCAAAGGGAACAATAGAATAATTGTAACAGTAAACTCTGTTCTGAGTATTGTTATGTATATTGAGGAAAAGAAGTTTTCAAGGAGAACCTTATGCTGAGGTAAAAACCCAAGATCAGCTCAACTAAGCCAGGATAAAAAAAACAAAAAACTTATCATTTGAGCAATTAAATACTTGAGTGCTATGAGCTGGTAAGAGAACCAGTTAAGCAAGGTATTTTAAAGCGTAATACTTACCAGGAAAACATGCGCATTGCCAGAAATAAACATGTAATACAGTAATGTCCAGTAAAGTTGTACTCATTCAGAGAAGCCATCTAAGAAAAGAAAAAGGCTGAACATGTCACAGAGGATAGAAAAGTTTATATTAGTGAGGGCTCTAATATGACTTAAATATAATATACAGTGTATATAGAAGCATACCAGAGAACTATCTATCTTGACTATTTAAAGATAGACTTTGTCAAAGTTATTTGGAGGAACACATCCTAAACAAACAAAAAAAAAAAGGAAAAAGTCCCCTAATAAATCCAGGAAGTCTGTGGTTTACAAATCAATTAGCAAGTTAAAGCTTGAAATCCTTGGTGATGTTTTCTGACTCCCAAGCTTTTCCCACCAGATTTTCTATTGAACTTCATTATTTTAGATTTCTGTAAAGTGGAACAATTCAAATAAAATACAGAATCATATAGGTTGGAAAAGACCTTTAAGATCATAGAGTCCAACCGTAAACCTAACACTACCAAGACCACCACTATACCATGTCCCTAAGCACCTCATCCAAGCGTCTTTTAAATACTTCCAGGAATGGCGACTCAACCACTTCCCTGGGCAGCCTGTTCCAATGCTGGACAACCCTTCCAGTGAAGTAAAATTTCCTAATATCCAGTCTAAACCTCCCCTGGCACAACTTGAGACCATTTCCTCTCATTCTATCACTTGTTACCTGGGAGAAGAGACTGACCCCCACCTCGCTACAACCTCCTTTCAGGTAGTTGTAGAGAGCCATAAGGTCTCCCCTCAGCCTCCTTTTCTCCAGGCTAAACAACCCCAGTTCCCTCAGCCGCTCCTCACAAGACTTGTGCTCTAGGCCCTTCACCAGCTTCGTTGCCCTTCTCTGGACACACTCCAGCACCTCAATGTCTCTCTTGTAGTGAGGGGCCCAAAACTGAACACAGTATTCGAGGTGCGGCCTCACCAGTGCTGAGTGCGGGGGCACGATCACTTCCCTAGTCCTGCTGGCCACGCTATTTCTGATACAAGCCAGGATGCTGTTGGCTTTCTTGGCCACCTGGGCACACTGCTGGCTCATATTCAGGCGGCTGTCAACCAACACCCCCAGGTCCTTCTCTGCTGGGCAGCTTTCCAGCCACTCATCCCCAAGCCTGTAGTGTTGCATGGGGTTGCTGTGACCCAAGTGCAGGACCTTGCACTTGGCCTTGTTGAACCCCATACAATTGACCTCGGCCCATCAATCCAGCCTGTCCAGATCCCTCTGTAGAGCCTTCCTACCCTCAAGCAGATCAACACTCCCGCACAATTTGGTGTCATCTGCAAACTTACTGAGGGTGCATTCAATGCCCTCGTCCAGATCATTGATAAAGATATTAAACAGAACTGGCCCCAACACAGAGCCCTGGGGAACACGGCTTGTGACCGGACACCAACTGGATTTAACTCCATTCACAACTCTTTGGGCCCGGCCATCCAGCCAGTTCTTTACCCAGCGAAGAGTACACCCATCCAAGCCATGAGCAGCCAGTTTCTCCAGGAGAATGTTATGGGAAACCATGTCGAAGGCTTTACTAAAGTCTAGGTAGACAATGTCCACAGGCTTTCCCTCATCCACTAGGCGGGTCACCTTGTCATAGAAGGAGATCAGGTTGGTCAAGCAGGACCTACCTTTCCTGAACCCATGCTGGCTGGGCTTGATCCCTTGGTTATCCTCTACATGCCGGGTGATGGCACTCAGGATGATCTGCTCCATCAGCTTCCCCGGTACCGAGGTCAGGCTGACAGGCCTGTAGTTCCCCAGATCCTCCTTCCAGCCCTTCTTGAAGATGGGTGTCACATTTGCTAATCTCCAGTCAACTGGGACCTCCCCAGTTAGCCAGGACTGCTGGTAAATGATGGAAAGGGGCTTGGTGAGCACATCTGCCAGTTCCTTCAGTACTCTCGGGTGGATCTCATCAGGCCCCATAGACTTGTGAGCGTCTAAGTGGTGCAGCAGGTCACTAACCATTTCCCCCTGGATTATGGGGGCTCCATTCTGGTCGCCGTCCCTATCTTCCAACTCAGGGGGCTGGGTACCCAGAGAACAATTGGCCCTGCTATTAATGACTGAGGCGAAGGCGGCATTAAGTACCTCAGCCTTTTCCTCATCCTTGGTCACTGTGTTCCCTCCCCCGTCTACTAGGGGCTGGAGATTCTCCTTAGCTCTCCTTTTGCTGCTAATGTATTTGAAGAAGTATTTTTTGTTGTCTTTTACGGCAGCAGCCAGATTGAGCTCTAGCTCAGCTTTGGCCCTTCTAATTTTCTCCCTGCACAGCCTCGCTACACCTTTGTAGTCCTCCTGAGTTGCCTGCCCCTTCTTCCAGAGGTCGTAGACTCTCCTCTTTTTTCCTGAGTTCTAGCCAAAGCTCTCTATTCAGCCAGGCCGCTCTTCTTCCCCGCCGACTCATCTTTCAACACCTGGGGACAGCCTGCTCTTGTGCCTTTAGGACTTCCTCCTTAAAGAATGTCCAGCCTTCCTGGACTCCTTTGCCCTTTAGGGCTGCCTCCCAGGGGACTCTGTCGACCAGTCTCCTAAACAGGCCGAAGTCCGCCCTCCGGAAGTCCAAGGCGGCAGTTTTGCTGACCCCCCTCGCCGCTTCTCCGAGTATCAAAAACTCTATCATTTCGTGATCACTCTGCCCAAGACGGCCTCCAACCATCACATGGCTCACAAGTCCTTCTCTGTTCGTGAACAAGAGGTCCAGCGGGGCACCTTCCCTAGTTGGCTCACTCACCAGCTGTGTTAGGAAGTTATCTGCCACACACTCCAGGAACCTCCTAGACTGTTTCCTCTCTGCTGTATTGTATTTCCAGCAGACATCTGGTAAGTTGAAGTCCCCCACGAGAACAAGGGCTGGCGATTGTGAGGCTTCTCCCAGCTGCTTATAGAATAGTTTGTCTTTCTCCTCATCCTGGTTGGGTGGTCTGTAACAGACTCCCACCACGACAGCTGCTTTGTTGGCCTTCCCCCTGATTCTTACCCATAGACACTCCACCCTATCGTCACCATCATTAAGCTCTAAACTATCCAGACACTCCCTAACGTATAGGGCTACCCCACCACCTCTCCTGCCTCGCCTATCCCTCCTGAAGAGTTTATAGCCATCCATCGCCACACTCCAGTTGTGCAAGTCATCCCACCATGTTTCCATGATGGCAACCATATCATAGTTTTCCTGATGTACAATGGCTTCCAACTCCTCCTGCTTGTTGCCCATGCTGTGTGCATTGGTGTAGAGGCACTTCAGCTGGGCTGTCATCGGTGTCTCCTTCATAGAGGAACACCCCTTGTGTGCTTTGAGGTGTTTCACTGGCGTTTTCCTCTTGGCTCCTATTGCCTCAGTATCCCCTAGCTCAACTC
Organism: Ciconia boyciana; assembly: GCF_034638445.1. Lineage (NCBI taxonomy): Eukaryota > Metazoa > Chordata > Aves > Ciconiiformes > Ciconiidae > Ciconia > Ciconia boyciana. The sequence continues at coordinate 43,733,686 of NC_132941.1, forward strand.
TGTTTGACTTCAGCTGTGCCCCAGCGTACCCTGCACATCTCAGAGACACAGGCTGAGTGCCCTCACTGGCACCCGCTCCCTCTAACCGTGGCATGTTGTCCTTCAGCTTCCCTCGGGCAATTCTGATATTATCCCCCTCCCCCTTCGAGTCTAGTTTAAAGCTCTGTCGATGAGCCCCGCAAGTTCCTGAGCAAAGATTCTCTTTCCCCTTTGAGAAAGATGAATCCCATCAGACGCCAGCAAACCTGGTGCTGTGTAGGCCATCCCGTTATCAAAAAAACCAAATCCGTGGCGATGACACCAGCCACGGAGCCATGAGTTAATAGATTGGGTGCCTCTGTTCATTCTAGTGTCACTGCCCACAACTGGAAGGAGAGAGGAGAAAATAACCTGTGCTCCGGAGTCCCTTACTAGCCGTCCCAAGGCCCTGAAGTCTCTTTTGATCGCCCTAGGACTTCGTGTTGCAGCTTCATCACCCCCCACGTGGAAGAGCAGTAGGGGGTAATAGTCCGAGGGCCGTACCAGGCTAGGGAGTATCCTAGTGATATCCTTCACCCAGGCCCCAGGGAGGCAGCAGACTTCCCTAAGAGGAGGGTCCGTCCGGCATATCGGACCCTCGGTTCCCCTCAGAAGGGAGTCACCCACAACTATAACCCGTCTTCTCTTCCTTGTGGAGGTGGTGTTAATATGAGAGGTACGTTCTTCTGGCCTAGGTGACAATTCTGGTGTAGATGGACTGTCATCCCCATCCTCCATTGACTGGCCTTCCACCTCCAGGGCCTCATACCTGTTGTACAGAGGCACCTGGGGAGGCGAGGTGGGCAAGGAGGGCTTTCGCCTGCAGCCACGAGCATGGACTTGCCTCCATTCACTCTCCTCCTTTGAGCTGCTGCCTTCAGCCCAGTGGGGGGGGATACAGGATCCCCTTGATCGTGGGTTCTTACTGGTGGCTGCTGCTGCTCCTGTTCCTGTCTCAGGGGGGGCAGAGCATGGCACCACCAGTCTATCTCTTTCTCAGCCTCCCTGATGCTCCTTAACCTTTCTTTCTACCTCCTCCCGTAGCTCTGCCACCATGCAGAGCAAATCACGCACCTGGTCACACCTCACACAGCTGTCCGCACGGCTGCCACGCGTGAACAGTGAGAGGCCCAGGCACTCCCTGCAGCCCGAGACCTGGGTGGCCGCGTTTTTGTGGGAGCTCCATCTGGGTAGCCACATCCACTCTGGCGAGCACAGAGGGCATCGCTTTCTGACGAGTGAATACCATAGCTTAGTTTCTTCTGAAGGACGGGGACTACCAAATGAACTCCCTTTTCACAGTCCCTCTTGAGCTGCTAGGGTGACTGCGTCTTCCCTACACGCCCTGCCTGCGCAAACTGCTGAGCAAACTGCCGCGCCACGCCCTTCTGACGCGCCACGCCCTTCTGACGCGCCACGCCCTTCTGACGCGCCACGCCCTTCTGACGCGCCACGCCCTTCTGACGCGCCACGCCCTGTTTGCTCGTCCTGTTTGCCGCGCTCCTGGTCGCTCGCGCTCCCTGGGGGCTGCTCTTGTACCTTTAGGAATACCTTTAGGAATAATACCTTTAGGAATTCCTGTCTAGATTTTAAAACTCCAGAGAAGGAATTCCTCAGTCTCCTAGGTAATGATACAGCCCAGGCTTTATAATTAAGCAAAATTATGCATTACATTTGTGTTTGCAATATTGTCCTTCATAGGAATGGCCACTGAAATTTGAAATCAGGCATCCAAAATTCCAGAGTCAAAGTAAGGTTCACAATGTGCTGTTCACCCAGTAAAAAGGGACAGAATGGATGGGATCAGATGCAGAGTTTTTAAAAGGGCAGCTATTTTTTTCCTACTCCAATTCCAAGCATTTGTCACTGTGCTGTCTGGCATACAACGGAATCTATGGATTGTGAGCTCTTCTGACACCTCTACTTTGCAGTGAATCTTTCTACCTAGGAAGACATAACCTCAGTCCTTTATGACATACTAATCATTAGTCTTCAGGTACTTGTAAAGACTGGCAAATTCCACAATACCTTTTCTATATCAATGATCACAAATTGATCTTTCCTCTCAGAACTTTGAATTTTATGCATAGCAGCTTATTAAATAGCATAGCTATTCAACTTGTAGAGCATTTAAAATCTTTCTTACATTTTATCAGTTTTCCTAACAGGGAATGGCAAGAGTTTACTGAAGAGATCAGGGAAATAATATTATGCTTTTTCCCCCTGCAACTTTTTTGCAGTAACTGAGAGACTTACCCAGGTTTGCTGCTTGCTCTTTTCCTCCACCTATTTCAAGGCTTACTTTAAAAAACACCTTGACCTGAAAATCTGTGAAATAGTTAAATGGCTGGTTATGAATATTAAGTTTAAAGAAGAGAGGGAACAAAAAATATTTTTATTCAGACTAATAAAAAACAAGAGATGAGTTTTAATACTTGTTTAATGCTCATGAATAACATTTTCAAAGAGATTAGAATCTTTGCTATAGCATCCATTTTCATGTACCTTGTCCTTGCAATTAGAACTTAGAATTTAGCATTGAGTGCGGAATTCTCCAGTTTGGAACAACCTGTACAGGCTCTCAGATTTGTAACCCGAGTCCCATTCTTGGATTTATCTGGCAAATTAGCACAAAAATTATTTTGGGGAGCACTGGCTTTGCAGGCTTCTCTAACATTTCAAATTCATTTATCAAACCAGATGTGAGGCATCAGAAATAGTCATTAGTAATTAGGTAGGAACAGTTATGTTGTAGAAAAGGGACACTTTAACTCTATTAGGCAAAGCCGCCTCAGTACAGCTGAACAGACTTCTAAAGGTAATGTTATTAGCCAAGACTAAAAAGCTACAGCTCAGATTGGTATTAGCTTGCTTTCAGCTAGACCTCATTTAATGTGAAATAGGCTTTGGGGAGAAAATGGGAAGTTTCTGTTCCCATAATTTTAGCAGCAGTACAGGGTCATGAAACAGAAAATTCCTATTTGATGACACCCAAATTTTAACCTCAAAACTTAATGAAGTGTAGTTTTGCTGTGCTTTTCTTCTTTTGCAAAGATGGCAAGTCCAGTAGCCACACTTGTTCAGCCACAAATGCTTTTCAAGCCCTTTTAACGATGAACTCAGTTACTAGTTTAATTCTCTGAACCCTCACTTTATGAGGGGCTAATGCTATTGACCTCGATTTCCTTTCCCAAAGGATCACATATGCATAGAAATACCATAATGTAAAGTGAATTCACTGTGTCATACTCTGGCAGTACCCTGCTGAAGAAGGGTATATACACAGCACCACTAATAAACCAGTGACCATAAAAGTCCTCCATGGAAAAACATATTATGTGCAACACAAGAAGCCACGCTTTCAGCGTGTTCTAACAGCTGACAAAAAAACCCGCAAAGAAGGCTGCAGAATTGGAGTTGACTTGCATCCATTCTAGTTTTCTTTCGTGATGCAATGCTATCCTCCCTTTCTCTCAAATGAGGATTTATTATACAATAAATGAGAACAGTTTTTTCTGAACAGAAGCCATTCTTGCCATTGCAATGGAACTTTTATTTCAAATACATTCTTACAATAAAGCTGCATTTTGTTATACAAGTATATAAACCCAGGAGACAAAAGATTCACATATTCCATTTTAAAATATTGGGCTCAACTAAACTCCAGCTGTTCCCATTCATTTACTAAACCATGTTAGGGATTTTTCAGGGCAATGGAAATAAAGATGTAAACCAAGTCATCTAGGTGATTAAATTACGGTCCAAGGAAATTTATACCACCACCACAGAAAAGTGTATCTGCACACTCTTCAGGCTCTCTGAAGTGTAGGGTGGCAGAAGTTTCTTTATAAACTCAGAAGTTTTTCATTGAGAGCAATCTGTGACTGTGTGAGGTTTGCCAAGTAGGTTACCATCAGTAGGTCCTGAGGGGGGAAAGAAAAAACAGTGATCAGAAATATTAACAAAGATGGTAGCCTATTAGGGAGTTGAATTTTTAACACCTGTAAAGCAGTTTACAATCAGCTACTAGAAATATTGTTAGTCCTGAAAGTCCTACCCTGAGGAATGCTTCCCTCACAGGAAGAAGGTTTTGGTATTCCCAGAATATGAAACACTGCTTGTGAAATTTTAACTCTGAGTTCACCCATGTTAACCAGGCAAGTCAAAGGGTATAAGCAAAATTAAAAATTAGTTCTGGTCTTGCAGACTGGGGGTGAACAACACATTCAGAAGCTTAGCTTTTGCTTTCTAAAAGTCTGTTACAGAAATAAAGTAGCACACTAAAACCTTGTTCATGTCCTAAGTGTTATATAAGGAGACAGAACTTCAGCTCAGGCAAAGGAAGCTGGCAAGTCTCCAGTTATCCTTGAAATCCATACTGCTTTAAGTTCGATAATTCATATTGTCCAATCACTCTAGAAGATGAATTGGTGCTGACTTTCATCTTACTTGCATAATTCCTAAGTACTTTAAAACTTATTCTCTCATTTGCAGTTGCTTGCAAGATTATTATGGTGAGCTCCTTTATCCACCTTCAGCTCTTAAAACATCAAATTACTGACAAGAAAGGGCTGTATTTTCTATTAAGATGTTTGTATGAAAAGATAGATTCTTTTAATCACAGATAAATTTGTGCATGACATTTTCAAAATTGCTGGCAATACACTGAAAAAATTATTAGATTATGAACTTACATTGATATTGCTGTTCAACATTGTCTCAAAGTCCTCTGGTGGAATCTTTGGCACCTGGTTAATAAGATCCATCAGGAATCGCCCAACGGTGTTGTCAGCAGCCACTTTGCCAGACTAAGCATAAGAAATATACACTTCAACGTGAGTAAAACTCAGTAATTTTATGGCCCAGAAAGAGAATATATAAAAAGAAAAACAAGATGCACAAGCTTACATCAAACTTATCTGCTGACTCATAAAAAGCTGGCCTTACCAATACATCCTCTGCATACTGCAGCACCATGGTCAGGGTATCCTGAATCCTGGCTGATGCTGACCCCACCTGCTGTAAGTCACTGGATAAGCCAATCACTCGATTAGGGCTAAAACAAGTCTTCATGATAAGATCCACTGAAAGCAAAAGGAGGATCAGTGAAAAAACTGACTGCCATACAAAACAGCTTAAATCCTTAACTTTTTGAAGATTTTTATGACAGCTTCAGCAAGACAGTCTAATTCCCAGTAGAATGGCAATTTTACCAGCATTTAAACAGTGTCAGCAAAAAAAGCATTTAAACAGTGTCACAACAATGGTTATAACCAAAATAGGAAGAAAACATTTACCTCCTATCCGCTCTGTATCATAATAAACATATTTCACTGTTAGAGGTGTGAACATCACACCCATAGTTTTACCAGGGACTCCCATTGGGGCACTAGGAAAAAAAAAACAAAAAAAACCAACAAAACATTTTCAGCATGGACATATTTAAGGGAGGAAGTAAGAGATTTCCATCTCAATGATCTCTGTTAGCACTGAAGTGTGAACATGAGTAGGTTACTCATTCTCACCAAAATCAGCAACATTAAGACCATGGATAACTGAGGACAGGAAATCAGTCCTGGCATACGATTAATTCCACATTTTCATTCAAGAATATTCCTAGCTGGTCTGATGTTTGTCAGCATGAAAGCATGAAGAGCTAAGTACTATCTTCTTAGCCACAGTTCCTTCTTGCTTATAGAGCAGGTATTTGTCTGTCCTGAAATACTCCATGCTCTTTGAGAGAGAAATCACTTAAGGAACAAACATAAGTATGATAAAAATTCAAGTACAAAGCACTCTCAACACCTTTATTATTCCTATTATTTGAAGTATTATTCCTATTATTTTAAGTATTTGAAGTTCATTTATGCTTTAAAAAAGTAAGATGTCATGGAACAGCTTCCTCTTCGAAGATGCACAGTCAAGAAGCAGTAGACTTCTGCTACAAAGAAAGGCTGGGCTTTTATCCTTAAAGAGGAGAGCTCTTCAGCCAGTACTGGGAAGAACAGTGAGGTGGAATAATTTAATTTCTCAATACTTAATCAAGAAGATGCTGTTTCAATTATGTTTTAACTGCACTAATCTTCCAACTTGTATAAATAAACTGCCAAGCAACAAAGTCCAGTGACTACAGGCTAGCATTCACACAGTGTGATGGACGTTAGTGATATTAAGGCTAGCTATGTGAATCCTGTGAAACGTCACAAACATGTTCAGAACACTGTTGAAGTTAATTAAGTCACAATTCCCCACCCCAAAAAGGTACCAGCTTATGAAAGGTTAGGTCTTTCAACTTACATATGATGGTCAAGACATTCCAATGGGAAGTAAGCCATGATGTGTTTTAGCTACTGCACAATATTGTCCAAAATGGGACACTGCAGCCCACTACATTTCTCGTTACCCTGATGTGGTCTCTCTCAGTAATTCAGATAGCTCCCCTCCCAGAAATGCAGTATCCTAGAGTACCTGACGTAGGCTTTAATGCTCATGCGTGAATTCTGGAGACTTGTGTCCACAGTGAGGTGGATTGGATTGTGTGCTTCCCGGCTGTAATACTCGTGGATCAGGACAGAGTGTTCCGTGATGTCATGACCTGTTGCATACCTTCAAAAGAGCACATGTTGAGCAGCCATTCTTCCAACATTCAAGTGCCTAGTGTTTGGTATTGTTGGTATTTAACAGGTTTGTATCCTAAAACACTGATTTCCAAACATTTAGCTGCAGAAGCATACTAAATAGAAGTGCTTTAACTAGGGAATTCGCAGCTTTATGGCCAGCTGCCCTAGAATTGTAGGAGTCACAGGCTGAGCACACACGTGCCCGAAACATGCACAGGGCCAGTGCTGTAGTACCAGCCATGAAGAGTTGGTACAGTTGGCATCAGACACCCAAGATGCAGTTATCTGTCACTATGCTCTGGACCAGCTCTTTATTTCTATGTAAGTCAAAGCATGCCAAATGAATTCAGACCAACCAAGCAGATCTTCCACAAATCAAACACCTGTGTGCAGGAGGTAAAACTTGTTGATCTAGCTCCTTTAGCTGCTCTGCAATTAGCTTCTCACATACACAGGAAAACTGCTGTCATTAGAACTGCACTTTGCTGTGCCATTAGAAGGCTGTTGAGGAAGTTTGCTCCACAGGAACAGAACTAAGCTATTTTTTAGGATAAGAGAAGCATGAAAAGACTAATAAAGCTACCTATCCACACACTCAGACACAGACCCTGTTCCTGTAACACCCTACTGATATTGCTTGGCATCCCACACACAAGTACTTCCACCTTTTCTCAGCAGAGAAATTCTGCATGCTCAAGCTCATATCACTGATTCCTCCTGAGGCCTCTGGTATTTGGACTATTTGGACTACTCTTGTGTATTCTCCTTTCTTTCTAACCAGTTATCTGCTGTGGTGCAGGTTGTATTACAGGTGGTTAAGTTCTTCGAACAAATCCGTGCAAGTATTCTCTTCACTCCTCTGTGATACACCTTTTCTAGATATAAACAAAACCAAACCCTGTAAGTCTCCAATACTGTCTCTTCCTATTTATGAAATGCAGCAGCTTTACAACTGACTCTATAACAAGAGTTGTCAGATCTTACTGTCACAAGCATTAGTGTTTCTGCTTCTCAACCTGTGACAAGGAAAATTATGTATTTCAAGTAGTTTAAGGGACCAATGCAAGTGCTTCATGTTCTTGCAGAAGGAGAACTTACCAGCCCAAGATGATCTCGCTAGGAGACACCTTCTTGTGCAACTCATACATGTTTTTGGCAAATTCCATATCGACTGCCACCTGAGAAACGGGATAGGACCAAGGCAGCTGGTTACAGGGATGCTTAACCCTTAGCAGAGGACAACACGGGTACGAGCCCTAACGCCGCCATCAGAAGGAGCGCAGGGAAGCACAGGGGCCGCACCCCTCGGCAGTCGCCGCCCCGCCGAGAGACCCGCCGCCCGCTCTGCGGCACAGCCCGGGCGGCCTTGGCCGGAGCGGGCGCGGAGCCCCCCGCGAGGCGGGACCGCCACGCCGGCCCCGCTCCGCCCGTCCGCCGCCTCCGGGAGTCGGCAGGCCGTCCCGCGCTCCGTACCTCATCCTCGGACTCGTTGTGAGGGACGGAGAAGCAGTTGGTGACCTCCACCGAGTGCTTGTCCACGGTCCCTGCGGGAGGGCAGCGCGGTTAGGGGGGCGCCGTGGGGACGGCGGGCTGCCGGCCCCCAGGCTGGCGGCGGGCGGGGCGGGGAAGCGGCTCTTACCCAGCAGCGTCCCGATGACCCGCGCCGCGCCCTCGTTGCGGCGCTCGAAGCTGTCCACGATGGAGGCGAGCACGACCGGGTGCAGCCGCACCACGCGGCCGCCGGGGAAGGGGCCTGAGAGCGCGGCCGACAGTGGCGCGGCCGGCGGCGGCGGTGCCGGGGTGGCGGGCGGGGGCGGCGCGGCGGTGGGGGGAGCGTTTCCCGCCGGTGTGGCGGGCGCTGCCGTCGGGCTCTGCGCCGGGGCGGCCGCGGGAAGAGCCGGAGCCGGAGTCGGAGTGGGAGCTGTCGCCGCCATTTTGCCAGAGAGAGAGGTGGGGGGCCAGCGCCGGCAATAATTGGCTGATCTGAACGCCTGTCACGCAGTGCTGCCTCCCTATTGGGGAAAGGAGTGTGCTAAGGCCCTCCTGCCATCTGTTAACCAATCTGGGGAAGAGCGATGAGGGAAGACGCTCTGATTGGAGGAAGAGCACACCGTCTGTGACTGAAGCTTAATCTTGTTGCCACCCTCTCGGGTCCGGAAAGTTTTTCGATTGGGTTCTCGCATTCCCCGCCTCCGAGCCTATCTGCTCTCTCACTGGCTGGCACCGCCCATCCCTTCTCTCTGTCAGGGCGGGAGGGTCTATTTATTGGCTGTGGCGCTGTCATTCACCCTGCTGGTTGCTAGGTGGAGGCAGGGTTTACCGTTGTCTGTGTAGCGCTGAGCACTCGCCTGGCCGGCCCGGCGGCGGGGGGCTGAGGCCGAGGGCCCTGCTTGGAGGTAGGCTGAGCAGGGCCGGGTGTCCCAGAGCTCTCTGGGGCCTTCCAAGTCCCACCACCTCAGTGGCCTCAGGGGTGTTGCTGTACCCCTGGGCCTGCCTCAGTTGCCTGTGTTTCTCTGGCACGTTCCCGGTCGTGCTTCAGGCCTGTGTTGCTGCCAGCTGAGGTGTTTGGGCGGTGGTGGCGTGGTCCTGGTCACAGCGGCAGGGCTGCCTCACCCTGCTTGCAGTGAGGGTAGAGGCAGCAGTGCTTCTCCTACTGCCCTACAGCTGTATGGTGATGTGGTAAACACAGCAGCCTGTGGGCATGGCACCAAGCTGCCACCACAGTGAAGAAGACTATCCAGCAGTGCTGTATGTGAGGGCTATGCAGCCCTTGAGGTATTGTCCCTATGAGGCAGGGAAGTGCTGTTAGCCCTGTTTTCCAGGTCTTTGTTGCCAATGAGGCACAGAAGAGCAAGTGGTTGCCAGGTATCATACAGAGAGCAAATGCTGGTTATCTCTATCCAAGGTTTAATGGTTACCCAATAAATTGATGACTTTGGTATAATTTGCTTATTACTTTTAGTGCCCCATGTGTTCACCCTCAAGCAACAAACCTGCGTGGCTGGGGCAGGTATGGTTGTAAAATGAAGCATGTATGCTTTTGATAACTGGTAAGGAGACTGGATTTCCTCAGAGTTTCCTTTTCCCATTCTTGGCCATATGCTTGCAGCTGTTACCTGTTAAGTTGTAGCAACATAGTAACAGATTTACCTCTAAGTCTCTTAGTTCAAAACCTTTTATCACAGTTTTTAATATTAGTTTGACAAACTTTAAGGGAGAACTTAAGGTATCATTTAAATGTTCGGGGTTTCTTTTGTCTCAAGCTGTTCTTTTCCCACAAACTGTTTGTATGTGTGTGCATATACATATATAAACACAATCCAGAAGCCTCAACTCCTGATAAAATGCTTAGTCCAGTGAAACTATGCCAGTCAAAAACTGCATCAGTTCTCTGCCACCACTTTGTCTATCAGGTGGCTGTTTGAATAACTGAGAACACTTCCAGGTAGTTGTTTCCCAGGTGTAGCAGAGAGAAAAGTGCAGTGGTGGTTACTACCTCAGGTGCAATCATCTTTACTCTTTTATAGATCCACTTTGGGCTCCTAACATTCTCTTTCCCAAATTTGGGTTACCAGGTAAAGTCATTTTAACATAAAAATCACTTTTATCATGACTGGTAGCTTTTGGAGTTTTCTCTGCTTCATTAGCTGAGGGGTGAACATCATCAGTTGATGAGCAGCTTCGACTCAGTCATTGAAGACAGGCTCCTGAGTATAAAAGGAGCAGCTCTATAAAAGATAATACATTCTGCCCATGTGCTAGCAATTTGCTTCTTTTACACAAATGGGGAACACTTGTCAAAGCTACAAAGGAGAGCTAATGCATGGGAACACAAACAGATTTTATCTCTTCGTAAAAGCACTTCCTAGTCTGTGTACCAGTAAAAACTGGATCTCCTATTCTTAGGCTTTTACAGTGCAGCCTGCATTTCTTGTAGGTGTGCCTGGGTCAAATTGCATAAAGCTTTAAAATGTTTCTGTTCCTGGAGCTTTGGTGTGTCATTGAGAAGTCTAATGTGTGAGGTGTTCTTGTTAGAGAGCAGCAGTTTGATCTCATTCTTGTTTGCATCAAACTATCCTTGGTGCTTACTTTGACAGTCAGCTGCAGATTCAGGTGAAGCAAGCAAGGCTCTTTGAGACCTGCCCAGTATACTTTTATGTTGCCACCTTAAAAATTGAGCAGCTTAATATGGAGCCGCAGTTGTGCTTCAAAACTGGCAACTGTGATAACCTTCTTTTAATATATTGATGTCAAGCTGCTGGACAGAATGCCGGAGAGCGTATGTAGTGAGTAAAGATGGATAGCCTGTATCTCAAAAGTCAAAGATCAGTGGTTTGCTCACACAGCGCCCACTTAATACAAAGATTGTATAAATCTAATGATAAGAAAATCAGTCATGTGATAGTGCTTGGAGCAGATGTGTCCAAGCTACAAAACTGGTTTTTCCTTGCTGAATGACTACTGAAAAATAGAGACCTTCATAATTAATATTGCTTCACAAAGTATCAGTTTACTTTTAAAGGAGGGTAGTTACCAGTGGCAGATATTAATGGTGCCTGTTGTTGAAAACTTAGCGTCCATCTAATGACATGATTAAGATCTTTAGATACTACCTCATTACAGTAAAATCTGTCTGCCTAGAGAAGAAACAGAAGACTCATTTGCACATGAACATGGATCAGTGTGGTAACTCAGGGCCTTCTGATTTTACATTTTTCCTTCCTTGGTTTCCTTGCATCTGATATTGGTGGTGAATATAATCAACCTCCTAGCTCTGCTCTTGTATGATTTCTCTTTATAGTCCTTATGTGTGACTGAGTCATTGTATTGCATTTGCTGTCATGTCAGCTGCATTTTCACAGATGATGTATAATTTCTTTATCAGTAGCTATCTTCTCATCTTGTTTGTATTACTGGAAGCAACATCATCTCTTGCTCTAAGGAAAAATAGTTTTATTTGATTCATCATTTCAGGACGTAGTTTTATCTGGTTAGTTTCATGGGAATGAATCTGATATTTTTATTCCATTATTATAAGAATAATTTTCTATTGTTCATTCTAAGAAGTTAGAGTCTTTCAGTTATTTCTGCCAAGAGAAAAATCTGTCACTGAACTTAACGTTTATTTTATATAATCATGCTTATTTAGGAAAAAATGAGTATCAGGTCTCATTTTCCAAATAATTTTGAGATCAAAGGACAGAACTCCATTTCCCTGCCTGGTGTCGCCAGCCTTCATTGTGCTCACAGAGCTCTCCCTTCACCTTTTCTCACAGTCAAGTTACCAGCACTTTTCTTGTCTACTGATTATCTGTGTTTTTCAGGATCCATATGTTCTGCCTTCTAACCAAGACTTTTATATGATGTAGTCACAGGATTGATTTCAGGTTTTTAGGTTTTTTTTGTTTGTTTGGGTTTTTTTTTGTTTTTTCCTATTAGAAAAAGTAATAGTTCCCTTATTTAGTCTTAATGGAATGTCTTAGATACTCATCCACTTCCCATGCATTTGGGATTGCCAGTAGATGAAAGACAGTTGTTAGCAGCAGCCAATTCCCAGAGTAATGTGTCAGCTGATTCAGCTTCATATTAGCAAGAGGGATTCAAGCCCTTCCCTGCTTTTGTGTAATGTTTTATGGGGCTACCTTAGTTATCAGAGAAGTAACACTGACACGTGGGACTAGTGAGGTAATGGTTAGAGAGAAAATCCAAATACAACCACAAAATAATGAGGCGTAGTGTTAATTGCATACCACACTGATAAAAGAATATACCTTCTCTACAGTTAGAGTGGCAATGGAAGTTATCATCAGGTGTTCAAAAATAGCACATTGGGGACTGCCATGTGCTTTTTAGTCACTATGTGGAAATATAGAAATCCAAGCTAAAGTAAAAGTAACTTCACAGAATGACTTGCAGTGAAAAGTAACAGAGACAAATGTACACAGGTTGGCATACTTAGGGCAACAGATCCTTTCATGGTCAGTTTTTCACTCATTGAAGAAGGGAAAAGAGAGATGTGCTGAACAAAAGGATGGCTGAACAAACAATAAATTGTCGAAATATGTCCCAAACCAATTTATTTAGCTGTTCATGAGTCCTGTATGTACCAGTTCCATTGCTTCTGATGACCAGTGAGAGATCTTTCAAAAAAGAGAGAAAGTGAACTACATTTAAAAGCTGTGGTAAAAGGCATTTTGATCTAAAAGGCAGATTTCTGTTGCTGAGTACCGTAACCCCTCAGACTTCAGTGGCAATGTATCAGTAATAACTTGGAACAGGCTTATCCTGAAGAGAGGGTGGGTTTGGTGCTTTTTTTTGTAAGTCAGTGCATACTGTTGGTATCAATGGCTAACTGCTTTTATTCCAAATGCTGATAGGATATTCCAAAAGAGTCTTCTGTTGTCTCATACCATGCCTCTCCCCCAGTATGTACAATTGTGTGTTCACCCTATTTTCCCAGAGAAGTTTGACTGAAAATGCTAGCCCTAATATTCTATATAAAAGCAACAGTGTATTTTATCATGAAGATCTGTTATCACATTTGTATATAGAAAACAGTGACTAAAGTCATAAAAGCCCTTATGAAATTTATACTGTGAGGATACACCCTTGGCTAGAGTATTTTTGGAAAAGTTTTTCAGCTGTTTTCAGGGCCAGGTCAAGGTCATATAATTATTTGATTATTAAATCAAGGTTTGCAAAAAGGTAGTCCTGCATCCACTATTACCCCATTCTCTGTACTGGCCACAGGATACTTGAACACCCATGGCAGGGCTAAAGCTGCTTAAATACTAATGGAAAAGCTTACAAGGCATAATCCCTCTGTAGGCGTTGCTGCATAATACAACTGCCATACCACAATCTGTTGAGGAAAATCAGAAATATTTAATAGCGATGCCCCAGCTTACGTGCGCATATTGCAAACACTTGCATAAAGAGAGATGTTGCCAGACATTACTAGAGCAGAGTCCTGCTTTTTGGACCAATTGTGTATGAGGCATTTTTGTCATTTTATGCATTTAATGACAAATCACTTACTCCGTGCAGATCATCATGAATGCTTCAGACAGATACATGGATAGAAGGACATGAGAAACAGAATCTTACCTTAAGTGTACTATTGTTAGGTTTTGCTTTTGAAAATGTAAGAAAAATGCAAGAAAGGAAATAAAAGGATGAAATAAGAATAATATGTGGTACACGGGGGGGAAAAGAAACTGGATAATTAGAAATAGGAATGTTTGGGAAATGTGAAACTCCTTGACATGTGAGATTTATGGGCAATGAATGATAGATCTTGTGCTGCCTCCCAGAAGTCAGACCTGGAGTGTTTATGTGCCTGAAAGGCAGTCTGCTTTTCTTTCCAGCAAGATCAATTGATCTAATAAAAGGTACTGCCTCTCTTGCCAGCCAGAAGAAACGGAATTCATCCAGGTGTTCTGTGAAAGGTCCTGTTGTGCTGGCCCTCCAGGGGTGGACCTGGGAGTCTCTTCCTGGCTCCGTATTTCCACCTGCGTTTGCAGGCCGAGAGCCTGCTGTGCTAGGCTTTCCAACATTACCGAAGGCCTCCTTGACAGACGGTCATGGCCCTCGGGATGCCAGGCCCTGAGCTGCCGGCGTGCACCCGAGCGGGGCGGCTGGGCGGCGGTGCCCGCCCGCCGAGGCCGCGGCCCGGGCGCGTCCCCGCGGGGCTGCAGCGGGCGCCTCCCCGCGAGATGGCGGCAGGCACACGCCGTCCCGCACCCGTACAGGCGCTGCCTTGCGCCGGATAGGTAGTTCCAGCCCTCTTTTCCGTGGTCTGAAATCATTGCCTTTACGTGAGTTTCATGCTTAATTGGATTTACTGGTGCTTGCTAAGAGATGCAATTTTATTTGCCTCTGATACTAAAGCAATTAGATAGTCATGAATACAAACCACATCCTTTGTAATCACTTAATGCTAATTAATTAGTGACTTAACTCTGCCTGGTTTGAAGTGAGTAGCATAAATGGGAATTTGTGCATATTATTTTTTCCACCAGTATTTATCATACGTATTTGACCTGCCAGTTTCTTTCTTCAGTTAATAAAATTAAGGTAGAATCAATGAGGTGGAATTTGTTAATTTTACCTTAATTCTACCTTAATTTGTCTGTGCCATTTCACATAAGAATGTCACAGAGAGATTTACTTACGGATGTTATGGAGTTGCAATCCTAAGATGTGCTGTACAACCCCAAATTTTACTGAAATATATGGTAATGAAAGGTATTTTGGATCTTTGACGAAAGCACGAACTCTCCAACCTCTCAGGACATTCCTGCTTCTTGATGATCTATGATTGTGATTATTTTCTGCTTTTGACTCAAATCATGTTCAGAGTCAGCTTTCAAGTGAGAGGCATTTTATATACTACTCGTACTTAAAACTAAGATAGAATGTGCTTGCACTGACCTAGCAAAGCAGTTAGGTGCTCTACCTTGCAAGATCAAACCTTGTGTTATTATATTATATTACATTCTTCCTGCCTACCCCATGCAGTGAGAACTGAAGAAAACCTAGGTATGACTCCTGGCTTTTCTTTCTTTTTCCTGGGGAGTATGGGGCAGAAGTGTGGCAGCACTACTGTCCTTTCTGTGTAATCAACTTGAATAAGTAATCTCTGGCAGGCAGCCTTTAACACAGTGTCCCTTTGTCTGGTAACTTGCTGCTACTGTGCTTGACTTGAAAGCATTTGTAACAGAGCAGTGCTGTGTCCTTGAACACCTACTGACATCCAAACAAAATGAAGTGTAATGTCACTGATAGCAGATAAGTATGAAGGTTCTTGTGCAGGCAGATTTCAAATATTAAAAACTTCTCACATTTGTAACAGGTAATGTATCAGTGTGCTATTTCTTGGGAAAATAATATCTTCTCCCAGTCCCTTGTTCTTATAAAATCACTTTACAGCTTTACTTCTCTTATGAGTAAGCATGTCCTTTCCTTGGTGTCCTTTACAGCATGGGTCAAAGTGACCACTTTCCATACATTTGAGCCCAGACCAAAATTGCGTATGTCCCTAGAAGCACTGAGCTAGACCTTTGGGCCTGGTGCTGTTAGCTGTATCACTCAGCACAAACATTTGCTTTGGTGTCTTGAGGTGGAATCTGCATGCAGAGGTGAAGTAACGAGACTGGAAAATATATATTTCATTTGTTGGTGTAGGGAAGCCTGCCGAGAGATAAAATGGCAAATGTGTTGTTATTTTGTGAACTCCAAGGATTATATGATTTTTACATCACCAGAGTCTGACAGTGTTGTCTGTCCCTTCGCAGCTCTGTGCTTTTTTTCTAGTATGAGGCAGCTGCATCATGATGTGTTGGATAAATAAGGGGGCAATGAGAGAGAAGTTAAGAATATAATCATTTACATACAGAAAGGGAAGCTGAAAAGGAACAGCGGTAATAAAATCTAGGGGACAGTTTCTGTGTAGGAGCCTGGGAGACTTGAAGGGCCCATTGCATTTCTGTTACTGGCACCTTGGGCGATGTTAAGGCAAGTCATCCATATAACTGAAGTAATGAGAGAGACATGCTTTGGGTAGTGTTTTAGCTCTTCCAATGTGAAGTGTTTGATAACAACTAGATAGTATTATTCTCCTCCTATCTCTGCCACTGACTTCGGGGAAGTCATTTAACATTTAGATTTCAGTTTTCCACTTCTGCAAAATATGACTAATGATATTGTAGCAGCTCAGTTTGTATATAGGACATGCACAGACAGCCTACTGAGGAAAGGCAGGAAAGACCTTACCCTTTAAGGAAACAGCTTTGAGAGGAAGCTGAAGAGTGCATTTCCTGACCCAGAGACTGTGCACTTTGGAGAGGGAGGAAGTGTTCAACTAGCCTAAGCAGGAGGAGAACAGTAACTGTCTCTGTACTGTTTTCCAGTAATAAATGGAAATACTTCTTTAGCTGATGTGAGTTCATGCTGCTGAGACCTCAGGTGTAGCAGCAAAATTTGATCACATTTTATATCAAACCTGTTCATCATGAAAGCTTGGACTATACTATAGTATTTGTAAGGGCTGCTTTTGCTAAATGCTGTCCTAACCAATCTGTCTGTAGATTTGAAATACCCCAAGCGCTGACATATAAATTCACCTTCAGTATTCTGTTTGCCAATTTGTCTTTCTGCATCAGAAAGCATGCTACAGCATTGGCTGAGTGAACTGCATAGGGCTGGTTGGACTGGTCTGCACAAATAGAGAATTGATTCCAAGCTGCCCAGTACTCCAGCTGAATCACAAGCCTTTACAGCTCTCCTCAACTTGAGTTATTGTGGCAGATAGAGGAGTACACAAACACAATTAATTAGGCTGTTCAGGTGAGATTTCCAGCCCCTTTCTGAAAAGTCAAATTTCTGTTTGCAGCTACAACTTCACATCTAATTTCTTTCACCCAGTGTAATTTGACCTGAAAAGTTCAGATTTTTCCAGAGTTGTTTTTAGATGTTCTGGGGATTTTCTGTTCTAATTGTCTCAAACATTTGCGATTTGCCTCTTATTATTCTTACTTTGCACCTCTTTTTTTGCATTGGAATAAATAACAAGAGCTGATCCGTCACTGAAATATCATCCCAGTCATTTGTTTCCATAGCTCCCAGCAAGGTTTCCTTCTGCCAATGGCAAAATTTATGGGAGATATCCCTCACCATGCCCAGTCATCTTCCCTTAGCTAGCTCTGTCTAGAAATCTTTCTTTTTCATTCTCTGCCCTCTGAAGTCTACAGTGGATTCTGTCTCTGAAAATACTGTAAAACATCTTTCCCAGATCCTTTTGTTGTTAGGCATTTTCCTTACCAAATATGAATAAATTGCCTCATTTTTAAATGTGCCAGTATCTTACACTTCAACTGTATACACCTTGGGATATTCTGTAGAGTTCATTAATAGAATGGTCAGGTTCAGTAAGTACATCTTATCTGAAAGACAGTGGAAGTCACAACCTTTTACATTTTTATGTCTTGTCCCAGTTTAGCAAATATAAGAAGCAAATCCCTTCCTCATTTCTGAAATAAAAGATTTTTGAATGGTAGGAGAAACCTACCCAGAAAAAGACATTGCTTTGACTTCCTAGTAAGAAGTCTCCCAATGGCTTTAAAAGATGAGAATATGTAGGTGTTGCAGCCTGACTATTCAGTTTTCATTCCTCTTATATCTCATTTGATGTTTTAAAAAATAGGTAGCCAAAAAGTTACTGGGTGATACTTTTTAAATAACTTCTGGCTAAGGGACAGAAGCAAGTCTATCTTCTGTCTTAGATGATTGCCCGTGTTTGGAGCCTAGACTCTGTATGTTCTCTCTGTGGTCAATGGTAAGAGAAGTACCTTCAGAAGGCAATTCAGTCACCTTGCTAAAGTCTAATATAGATGCTTGTAGTTGCCCTCTTAAGGCAATTGTCACTCTGAGTATTGATTTTATGGAGAATTTAAAGAGCCTAGATGTCTAACATAAGCATCTAATTTACCTCCTTAATACAAACCATCTGAACACAGCCCTAACCTTTGAAAGCAGGATGACAGCATGAAACAAAGAACTGAGGTGGCATCAGCTTGTGATAGTGCTGGCCAGCAATGGGGTAGCTGAATTCTGAGTATTTGGGAGTGAAAGGGAGGCTGGGCTTGCAGCTTGCTTTTTTGTTCTTGCTTCTGCACTCTAATCACCGTACTCTAGTTCATTAATGCATTCTATCTCTTTCTGAGCATGCCTGCCCCTATGACTTCAAATATCTCTTGTTTGTATAGCTCCAAAAAAAACCCAACCCTCTATCAAGGATCTGATTTTGGGGGAAGGGCTTTGTTTCTGTATTTTTTTTACTTTTAAAAAAATATTTTTCTTTTTAAGAATTGAAGAAGTGATTAGAAACAGAAGAACAGAAGCTAAAGACTTGATTTGGGGGTAGCACAGCATCTCTCCGGCAAAATGAAAGTCTAGAGTGTTGGACTTAGAAACATATGCTCTCAGAGTGGTAGAGGTTAGATGTACATTGCACCTGGTGGAACTGGGTCAAATTTTACCTCAGTCCCTGCGCTGAGTCCTGTATTGGCTGATGTGGCCTTCAAAAATACCTAGCCTGTAGGAAACACTAAACTTAGGGGCATGGATGAAATATTGGTCATCTGAGTATAGCCTAGAGTCTTTCTGCATCAGAGTAAGATAGGAATAATAACACCACCTTGCTTTGCAGGAAAATTACGGAGAATCAGTTTGTTACAAGCTCAGATATTCTGTCCTGGGAGATGTATGAGTACTGTAGATAAACAGAGGGAGTGAAAAAAGCTTCTCTGTATTTCTTCTGTAAAATATTTCTGAGACTGGCAGTCTGCAACCTTTCAGCAGTGTTTGAATTCACACTCTTGACAAGAAAAGCATCTTGCTCTCTGTGGTACTGTTTGCTGTTTCTCAGTTTGAAATCACCTAGTAGAGCCCCAGAGGGTTTCTCAAACAGCTGACCATTAAACACAGTCGGGAACAAAGATCAATTGAAAACACATTTAGATTTAAGCTTCCTGGCCTGCTTTTAATTTATTTGAATCAGCATTGGGAGTTATTACTGTGGTCAGTCTGGCCTTTTATTTGTTCTATGGCTTATTCATATAAACAATCAACTTCAGGGATGCCCAACTGCTTTCTGGGGTTTTTTAATCTCTCTTTCTTTTTTTTTTTTTTTTTTTTAATATCTTTCAAATATTTTCAAAGTTATCAAAGGATGATGGTTTTAAATGCAGAAAACATGTTAAATAGAAACACATTATTGGAAATGGAACTATATTTATGAGTCTAGAGGGAGTTTGCAAGAAACTCACTTTGCAAGCAGAGTTTGGGTCATGGCACCTTAAAGCTTCAGTAGCTCTCCTGAGTCTGGGATCTGGATTTGTGGCAGCCTGGATTAGTATTTCTGTTCAGATGGTGCTATACAGGCACAAAAGGATATATAGCTCCAAAGAGTTTACAGTTCAGATAGAAATCAGGAATAGTCAGTGGTTTGGCTGAGCTTACTTATGCCTTTAGGGGACAGGAGGGAAATCCTAAATGTAGTTTGTAGCAACCTCTGGGCATTAAAATGACTGAAGCACCTGCAGTTCTGTCCATGGTTGTTCTGAGCCCTGAACTCTTTCTCTTGTGTAAGGTGCCGTGCTACTGTATTGCCACTAGAAGTGTGATGCTGAACACATTGTTTTGTTGCAAGTCTTGCAATAATTGCTGGTTTTGGCTTTTGGGTTTTGTTTCTTTTTTTTTTAAGAGAAGCTACTGTAGTCCTAAAGTAAGTGATAATATCAGCTTTTAGAGTTTTGTATTATGTTTTTAATTCTTAATGTTACAAAATAAAATTATGACTATAGGAATACTGTATCAAGTAAATATTGTTTTGTCAATATGCAAAAACTTTCACCCACTTTCACAATTTTGGGGATAGTTAGGATACTTGAATGTTGAAAGCTGATGGCGATATAGCATCACTGTCAAGAAGAAAATAATAATTAAAACACAAACATACATATGTTTGTGTTATATATGTTAGACCAATACATGGCAAATACATTGTAAAGCAGACACACTCAAAATAGTTTAGGTACGAGAAGCACTAAGGCCACGTTAGTACAGCAGCCTCCCTGGACTAATACACCCTTCACAGTGGGGCCACTTAATTTCCGTGCTCAGTCAGCTATGTTATTTCCTATAACCAAGCTAACTTGCTCAGGTACCACAGCTGTCACTATATGGTGGTTTGTAATGCAGGCATATAACTTCACAGAAGGACAAGCACACAGGAACAAACAACATCCCCAGCAGAGATCCCGGGCTCTGAGTCAGTATGCTAAATCTTTTTAAGGGAATAGCATTAGTGATAGCTTCAATATGCAACAGGGTATTCATTATTAATAATGGTAGCCTAGAGCCAGCTAATTATATTTGCAGGTTGGTTTCCCTAAAAAGCAGATGTTGGACAGATGGTAGTCAAATGATCAGTCATGCCACCATCTACAGCAAGTCCAAGGGCTGTGGGGAAAAGGGTAGTGTATGGAACATACTTCTTATTTCTGTGGGAGCCTTGTACTTTTTTACAGGTATACAAAGGCTCACAGAAATATATAACTTGTTGGTGAAGAATTGTAGAGCTGCTGGTGGTTGGCTACAGCAAGTTAGCAAACCTTCACCTTGATGTGCTTGTTACCCTTGGGTGACTGTGAATCCTGTAACAGAACTCTCCAAAGGTGATGAGACTGCATTCTAGCCAGAGTTCTGCAGAAGCCTTTTTTTGGCTGGAACACTTCTTGCTTCTCTTTTTATTCCTTTTCCTTGAAAACTTTTATTTTTGTGTGCTTTTTTTCAGTCTGCTTTCTCATGGAAGCTCTCTATGCTGTTATGTTTCTTGTCAATAGCATTGGAAGAGTATCCCTTCAACTGAAAACTGTTGTTCAATATTCTTTTTCAACTGAGGTACTCAAAGCAAATACAACTGCCTGCGTAGATAGTGACTTGTAGTGTAGTCCAGTATTTAACAGGGCTTATGTAAGGTAGTGTTCAGTCTTTATCATCTTTGTTCAGCATGGGAACTAGAATTGTATATCCTGTGTAATACCAAGCCTTTCCTAAGACATAATTCTGACCATGGGTTCATAACAGTACTGGTTTTAGTGTATCTTAATTGTTGCTAAATGCATTTGTTTTGTCACCTGAAGTCAAATTACAGGACACACGCTACGCAACTAGAACATGGTACTTAATTGTGTTAAGTGGTATGTCCAGTTTGTGTCACCACAGGAGAAGTTCTTCTGGGTTTTGGGTAGAACGTTTGCAAAGGCTCAAGACTGCTCCATTCAAATGAAATCTTCAGTTTCCTTTACCCTTTAATCAAATGCAAACCAGAGCTTCCAGGGATTGTAAGGGATTGTAATAATGTCTCAAGTTGAATTTGGCTCTTTTGCAGCCCATCAAAAGAAGTTGTCCTTGACAAAAACAATATTTTAAATATCTGCTCATAAGCACTGGAGCCAAAAGGTTGCTATTTCATTTGGCAAAATACCTTCCCAAGAACAAGACTGAGACCTGAAGCTGAGCCAAAATAAGCTCTAACAGATGCTTAGCCTAGAAAGCACTAGACTGAATGGCTAAAATTGTTGAAAGAGTATACAGGAAAAGGGAAGGGCAGCTAGCTAGTTCTGCTTCTGACTTGGTGTGTGGGCAAGCTGCATCCTTTCTGTCCTAGCGCTCTGCCAACTAGAGGACCTATCTCATCTGTCTGCCACCTCACTTCAGCTTCTGGGGCTTAATCCATTTCTTGCTGCGAGTACTGCCGTAGTCAACAATAGACATTCTTCTGTTTATAATAGCTGAGGAGTCTAATCTTGTCCTTTCCTAATGGACTCTCTTTAGCTTGAATAGCAAAAACTCTTTTTGGATCAAGAGGCTCTGCTGTGGCCTTCCGTTCACGCTTTCCGTAATGCAGCTAATACTTGAGCTTGCAAAAAAAAAAAAGTTTCAGATGCTAGCGAGATTTGAGAATTGCAAAAGCTGTGCTCCTATGATGACTGAGGTTGATCTAATTGGCCACACAGTCCTCCTTTCCTTCCAGGCTGGTTCTGGCCTTTATCTGTCCTCACATAATGCTGTCTTTGCTCTCAGATCTGCCGAGAAAGTTAATAACTTTCTTGGTGTCTTTTCTGTTAATGCAAAGAAGGGGTGTGGGACTCTGAGGCAAGGACAGAGCAGGATTGTGGTGGCCAGGAGTTGGATTGGTTCAGGTTGTTGTAAAAGTACAGCCTGATGATGCTGTTCTATGAGAGTTTCTTTGAAACTGCAGCTTAAGTACTTGGTCATTTTCCAGATTCTGTCAGCGAGAGGAGGTGAGGACAAACAAGCTAAACAGCTTTCCTGGGGTACAGAGGTGCCTGATCCATAACCAGAACTGAAGTCCTGGGATCTTAAGTCAGACCGTAATCACAGATATCACCAGGATATAAGCAGCTAATTGCTGCTCTTCTGGAAGTAGTCAGTCAGTCTAGATAGCTTTGTTCAAGTTAAGAAATACCAAGCGTCAGTGCTCAAGGGAAAAGCTAAATAAATGTTGGTTGTGCTGCGTGCTGCACTAGAGGTTGGGACAGATTCTTATCTCATTGGCTTTGATGCATGCCTGGAGTAGGCCTTCTGTCTGGTGTAATTGATACCAGGGTGTCTTGTGAAATTAAAGTTTTCTAGAGCTTGAGGCGGAGAGGAGAGCAAGTGGCAAGGATACCAACCCTGATCATAAATCTCTAAATTCAAAGAAGCCGGTGTTTGTTTGTGTATGTGGCTTTATTTATTTAGACTGGCTTTGACACTGGGTTTCTCCCCTAGGCAAAATTCAGAAGGAGCTTTGCCTTAACTGCTCCTGTGAAGCCTGTGCCCATGGAAATAACACAATATGACTAATGCTCCTTTGCATTAAAGGATGCTTCCAAACTTGCTCCGCCATCCAAGGAACAGGTAATCTCATTCCATAACTGTAACTCCTAACATCTGAAATCCAGAATCACAGTGGAGAATAGTGGTGGGAGAAAGATAGATTGCTTAAAAAAAAAAAAAAGTCATTTGCACTTAAAAATAGCCAACATATGCTTTCTCAGAAGCATGCTGTGCTGTGATGTGATATATAACAAACTAAGATAACATTAGTGGCCAAAAAGTACTTATAATGAACAGGAGATATCCTTTGGAAGGTGTTGGCTCACATTGATTTCAATACCTTTTATTGGACAAAAAGGGTTCCAAAAGCACTGACTTGGGCTTGTCACAATCTTGGTAAATTATTATCCTGATATTACTCTATTGAGGTGGTATGAGCATGGTGATAGCAGGCAAAGCTGTTGGGAAGTTAGGATTCAGGGGAATCCATTGAAAATCTCAGCTTGACTTAGAGCATCTGACTCTCCCTAGAAGTCTGACTTTGTACTAAATATGTGGCAGCACTGTGTTACCAAGAGTGCATCTTGGGAAAGAGCACTGCCAGAAAAATCTCTTTCCTGGTATTTCCTAGGAGTCAGTTTGGCCATGTCTTGAACAAGATTGCTGCACTGCAAACTGCTTGGTTTTTATGGCTTGGGTAGAGCTGCTTTTGGGGGACATTTGAGCTTTGATTTGCTCACTGGTCCAGACCTTGTGAGGTCTGGTAGAAGAAGAGGCTTTCTCCATCCTATATTTAAAGAAGCCTTAGTGGGTTGCTCTAAAGAACTGGGGTATTGGTTTCAGCTTCAAGTTAATGAAACCATAGCAACCTGCTATGGGATGCAGCAGTTGACAGCCTATATATCAAGAATGGTTCAGTCTCTGTGAACGTGGGAATAAACCTCCAATACCTGATTTTAAAGAACTCCTACAAGTTTGGCTAAGACTCTGCATTTAACAGTGAGGGGTCTAGGACATAAATAAGCCATTCAGGTTCCATCTAGCAAAAGCTACGTGTGCCTGCTTTAATGTAACTATAAGGAACTGTATCTTCACAGAGGGACTAAGCATATTCTGAAACCAGTTGTCTCTCTATAAGCATAAACAAAGTCACAACAAGAAAGACATGCTGATCATTGGATAGAAAATGCCATGAAAAAATTTTGTCGCTCAAGAAGCAGGCACATTATTCTCTGTAATGGGAGGAAATTTTTTTTTTCAGTCTGGTTTGACCTCAGATTTTGTTGTTCATTCTGTTACCAGAATTGGTGATCTGTAAGTCCAGGACACCATCTTTTAAATGATGCCTGTATCATTTATCACAGTTTTTCTCTCCAGTTCATCTCTGACATTTGTTGAAACACTTCAACAAAACCTAAATTGCTGAGGTTAACTTCTTTAGTGTGTTTGTGGGGTTTTTGAGTGCTACCATTAAGAAGCCATTTGCAATGCCCCAAAAACTTACTGATGCTCTACAAAACCAAATTACAAGCAGCGTTTATTCTTGAGCATTATTAACTTGCAGTATTTCTGGCTCACAGGAAATCTTAGCTCAAGTTTATCCCAACTCAGAATAAAAACACTGCTTGCAGTAATCTGCAAATCAGAAATTTTTATATACCCCCTTTGAAATGGCAGTTGCTGACTGAAATCACCTGTTTGCTTATTATACAATGAACTGTTGAGCAAGGCAAAACAGCTGATTAGAATCCAGAAGCTTTAAGTTTTCCAGCCCACAGTTTCTGTTTTGGGAGAAGGAGTACTGGAAGCCCAGAAAGTTTGTGTTTTGCCTTGAGTTCTTTAGGTTCTAGGTTACCTTGGAAAAGAAGCCTAAAAGTCTTTACTGTCTGTACTCCTGGTTAGTGCACTAGATTACTAGACTAGAAATCAGAGTAGATAGGGCTTGAACAAATTTGGTTTCTCTTTAATTGTTTACCAGATCTACCAGTGAGGTCCTACCTGCTGTGTGGTCCTCTAGCAACTGGTGAAACAGAAGTATTGTGTGTACATAGAACTATAACAGGATGTGTTGTGCTGTCCAAAAAGGTAACAAAAATCTGCTGGGTTTTTTTTTTTCCCTGCCAGTTCCAGAGATTTCAGCCATTTAAGGCTCATTTTTAAAATGAGATCTGTACTCTGGCTCTACTGGTGCTTGCTATGTCCTGTATGTGTTTTTACTTGAAGAGGTGCTTGGTTTTCTCAGTCCTGAGACTGGGTTTAAATTTAGCACAGACAAGCGCACTGGCAACTAGAGAAGAATTAAATACAGCAAGGCCCCTGACTTGGGATGCATGCCTGTACTAGGGATCTGTGATCCTGTTCTACTCTGTTTTTAGTGTGTGGGTTGGGAGTGAGGAGGGTGAGGACATTGACGCATAAACAAATATAAGGGTTGCTTTGCTATTGCAGCTCACAGCAAGGCAGGGTGTGCTTATAAAATCCAGTATGACAGAAATAAAACCAATTTGTTTCTCAGTTAAAGAGAAACTAATAAAAATGTGCTTATAGGCATTTTTTCTGATTATCTTCATGCAATTTATGGCTGTAAGTGGAAGATACCTACATAAGGTTAACTACTGAGTTGTGAATAGGACAATGTGTTTTAGGGTAGTGAAGTCCTTAGTGCACTACCAGCTGATCTTGGTCCAACCAATAACAGAGTTTCAACTGCTTTTGGTTGATTTAAGACTTGCCCCTTGTATGAAAACTAGTTATGCTTGGAAATCTCCAAAAACTTACTTCTGAAGTATCCTGTTCCAATATAAGGATTTTTGAAGGCTTGGGCTTACTCATCTGAATCTTCTAAAGCATTGGTCAGGCTCTTCGATATATTCCTTGAGCACTAACTTAGTCAAAAGTGTACCAGTGTTCTCTATGTAAAATTGCAAGTGTGTTTCCATGAAAAGCTATTGTACCTCCACCTGGTTATGTGAATACAACATCAGGGTAAGTCAGCTGGTGGCATTGCATTGAATAAAAAAAACTGTTTCTTACTTAGGAGGAACTTATCTTGAGGGTTTTGTCACTTTTTTTTTTAATGGCATTGTTTGTGTTGCATCCTCTGTTTTAGCTGACATTTCCTGTTTTCAGTTTTGCTGATGGACTTCCGTGGTATTTCTGTCCTACAAGGATCAATTAAGGAGTTCGCCTTCCTTTATGTTGTAAGTAAATAGCCCCATGTGGTGGGACTTTAAGTCACTGTTAGTTGTAGCAGGAAAATAATGAGGGTTATATATCAGTTTTCCAGCTGTCTGTCCATATGACTGAATTAGATGAAAGTTGATGATTTTGTATTATAGTCATTTTGAGAACTTTATTTGGGCAAGTGACCTTCTTCGTTGGAATTCCTTGCATCTGACAACTGTATGTAGAGCAAGCAAGTGAATAAGAACTACCACGCTTGGTTGGTTTGGGTTTACAGGCCAGCACTCTTGTCTCCAGTAATATATACTTCCAATTCCTTCTTGGCCATTGCAAGGGATGGGAAGATACTCTGCACCATGAAGGTGTCTTCCCAAAGGAATAAAAAAAAATGTTATCTAAAGCACCAAAACTAATAGGAAATAACAAGTTCCTCTGTATGTCATCTGTTGCCTTTTCAAACTGAGGGATGCAGCTTGAGGACTGGCTCCATGAACATCTGAATAATGGATAGATACACCTTCAATCCAAACATCTCTGCGTGGTTCTCCTGTGCTCAGAGGGAGGAAACCAATTCCAGGAGCACACTCCCCAGTCTGTTATGCAACCCAAGCATGCAGGCATTCAAAGTATTTCCCATAGGTGATCTTGATGTTTTCAACTCCCTAAAGAGACTAAACTTTTTGCCTTCACTTTGATGAACTCTGGCTGCCTTCTCTACATGTCAGGGAGGGCAATGGGAGTGGCTTTGAATCTCTTCTGCAAAGCACTGTGGAACACCATAGTGTGTGGCACTGTTCAGGTCCCACAAGAAGGGATACTTGCAGCAGACCGTGGCAAGGCAGAGCTGGAAGATGTAATAATGAGCCAGAGGCACTGAGAGGTTCGATCTGCAGCATATGAAGAACCTTATAAGTTGTGCTTTATGTGTGTAAGGCTAAGCTGCTTATCCACATTTTGTGGGACTTATTTTTAGCTATAGCAGGCACTGGTAGAAATATTTAGATAGATCTTCAAAGCATCACCAGATGTTTGAGACCAGCAGTCAGCTCAGTGGGCCTCAGTTTTGTTGAGATGGTATTTGATACTAATAAAAATCAATACATGAGGGCATTTACAGCAGAGAACACAGCTATGACAGTAGAAAGGCAGGATGTTGCAGTCTGTCAGCTTTGTATGTACAATGCTGTTGATTTGAAGATGTATACTGTAATTTTGCTTCCTAGTAGACCGTTTCTCTTCTTAGGATAGAGAAAGGACAAAAGGGTTTCCTGGAGAGCTGGGGGCTAGGAGCAAGCTGGGAACTGGAGGAGGTGTGTCCAGTCTAATGGATAACTGAGGTAGCAGTGGTCGTGCTAGTGTTAAGACATGAACATGAAGCATTCTGGGGATTTGTCTGTGAAAGGTCTGAATATATCTGGTGAGAAAGCTTTCTTCTTGGTTTCAGCGGAGACCCGGGTGTTGAGGAAAAAGCAAAAGAATAAGAAAAGAGATGAAAGAACTTGTAACCAAGATTGCTTGTGTCGGATTCTGGATGAACAGTAAGATCCAGTTTCCATTGCTTTTGGGAATCTTTTAACAACAAGAAGATGAATCTGTGAAGAAGGAAACATACAAAGCTACAAGATGGAGGTTTGTGAGAATCCTTGACATAGCTAAGAAATGCAAAGTTGGTCTTAGTGTATCTATTTGCTAAATCCTCTATTCAAATTCTTGCTGCTCCTCAGAAAATTCTGCCTCTGTCAAACCATTTCTGTATGCAGGAAAGCATTGTGTTTACAGCTCTGTGAAGAATTATCTTGGGTTTCCCGCAGGCTTGTAAACCAGCTGTTTATTTCCTTCAGTCTTAATCTTATGCTTGTAAGAAAAAGTGTTTGGAAGCTTGAAGTTAGGCTGAATTGTCTTCCCATTCCTTCAAATCATGGTCACAGAAACTGGTTCTGATGCTTATTACTAGTTAACCATGGTATCCTAACTGCTGAGTTTGTCTTGTTATCTCTGTGGACAGCCTGCCCTGTTACCAGGTACTGTTAGACTGGAAAAGGGAAGGGTCTGGCAAAATATTTAGATCTAAGCACCAACTTCTTGTGATTGTGTTGTAACTGTGTGTTTTTATTTCCTGTCTATAAAATGTGACAAGTACTTTCTTCTTCCCATCATATATAAAATTATAAGCTCTTTAGGATAGGGACTTTTCAGTTCATAAGGCTTAGAGGACCCCTTGTGTCCCTTAAGCACACCAATGCTGTCACCAATAAAATGATCTTAAGTCTTGGGCCACTGGCTCCTTATCCAAGCTAAGCAGCATGGTCAGAGTCGACACTTGGAGGGACCATATCCTAAATGAGCTCTTGGTGTAAAGCTAAATACTATTATGGTGGGTTTGTTTTGTTTTGGTTTTTTTTTTCAGCCAATCTTATTTTGAAGGGTGGGAAGAAGGATATTTTCTCTATTGTGTGCTTCTTCATTGAGTACTTTGTTGCATTAGCAAGTGGAAAAAAAAAAAAAAGAAGAGCCTGTCTGATCTAGCTCAAGTGTACTGTTCTGGAAATGCAATTTCTACTGGCATGAATTAACAGGCTTCCAAAAAATAACTGAGTATTACACGGAATATACAGTTCTGTTTTGACATTGCATATATCTAGCGTTATATATTTATCTAAAAGATAACTGATGAAATTAAAGTAGCTCAATACCATCTCCAGCTGAAAAAACACAGCTTTTGTACAGCATAGCCCTTGGGAAGCTTGCATTTGTGTCTTTTGGATCAAATTACTTTTCAAAGTTGGAGACCACGTTGGAATTTTGAATCCTCTTTGTTGAGTTTAACATAGGATCAAAAGGGCAAATTTGGCATGTAGGTTCCCTGTGTCTGCTGGTTCAGAATTTATTGGTAGGAGTTCTTATAAGAATCAGTTCAGTATAATTTTTGGAAAATAATCTGATGTTAATAGAATATTATACAATGAGAATATACATGGGTGATTCTGTACTAGACCCCTATGTGTCCCCAGAGATGAGTTTTAGGCAATTGTCTGTGTGCTAAAGCAACTGCCTGGAGAGGAAATTGGATAAGTGTTTTCTGTCACGATACCTGTCTGAAGGAGGTCTGAGTCAGTTTTGGTGGGATGTGGAATATCTTCAGTATAAATGCTAGTAGTCACTGCAAAGCTGTTTGGCCATGCTGACAGGAACTGCACGGTTAGGTGTGTACGGCTGAGCACAAAATTCTTCAGAAAATCAAAGCAACAGCCATAGAATGGAAAACTACTAAATAAGTGCACTGTAGAAGACACAAGGGCATGAACTTAGTATCTAGTCCTTCCCTTCATTCCTCATTTAATCTTCCCTTAGGGTGAGTACCAGTAAAGTCCAGTTTAAGTCATGAGTCCCAAATTTGTCAAAACTACTTGAATAT
This sequence comes from Ciconia boyciana, assembly GCF_034638445.1. Classification (NCBI taxonomy): domain Eukaryota; kingdom Metazoa; phylum Chordata; class Aves; order Ciconiiformes; family Ciconiidae; genus Ciconia; species Ciconia boyciana. The sequence goes on from NC_132941.1 coordinate 43,763,329, forward strand.
TTGATCAGTAAATATAGGTCACCTGGAAGATAGAGAAGATGGTTTGTGATGGGCAAGTGAGAGATCATATTGTGTAATACTGTAATGCAGTTTGTGGTATTTGCGGTTGACCTTTCTCTTTTGGCAGTGCAGAATATTTTCCAAAATAGGCACAAGCCAGTAAGTTCCAACTTGAGAGCTCTCTGAGCTGTGAATCCATTCCTAGCAAGGATCCAGATTTAGAGCATCCAGCTTTAAGTTGTCTTGAGATGCAACTCCTTATTCTTTCCACATAAGGAGTGGTGTTATTCTCTTGTAGTGAATTAAAATGACCTGGAAAGAATGCTTTTTAAAAAATATTTTTATTTTTTAGAGTTCTGAAGTTCATTGCTAAGTTGGTAAATTGTCTTTTTAATTCGTCCTCAATCACCATCTCATTCCCCCCCTCCTCCCTTCCCCCAGATATTCAGGTTTTATTTTAATCACTATTTGCCTAAAACCTATCTAGCTATGACCCTGGAAATACTAAATGTAACTGATTACTTTACACTGCCAAACTCTGTAATAATTCTTTTTCCTGCCCCAGTTAAGATTAAAACATGCAATGCAGTGGCAATGAGGAACATCTTGCATGTTTGAGAATTACAGAATGGCATTTTGGTACACTGGCTTACAGTAGGACCAGGAGTTAACTTTGTTGGAATAACTGACAACCAGTGGGGCCAGAGATCCACTTGATGGCAATCTCTGTTTCAGATGAAGGTTATAAAATTTTGCATGCTGCATTTGCAGAAAAGGTAACGATGTGCCCAGATAGGCAGTAGTTTGATGCTTCCTACCACATGGAAGACCTATGCACAGACTACTTCCATGAGATAACATACAAGCAGAAAGAAGATGGTTTTCATTTTTTATTCACCTTTTAAAAGCATCCACTACCGTTTAGCTCAAGGGAGTTGTATGTGATGACTTTCAGAAAACAAGGAAAGCTTTGTTGTCAGTAGAAGAAATCAGAGGACAACAGATAAGAGAACTCTGCCCTGTTAGCAAAGTTCAGTCTATTTCTGACTATTCCCTGCATACGTTTAGTCCTTGTCCCTGTCTTTTTTGCCCCACAGTTGCAGGGGATAGCATGACGTAAATGCCAGTCTGAATACATAGTTCACAGCCTAATGTTCTTGTAAATCTGGTGTCCATTAACCACTGCATAATGGGAGTTTTGATCCAGGGCTAGAGGCTATGGCTGCTAAAAAAAGTCCTTTCTCTTGATGGCCGGTAGTTAGTATTAAATGATGGCAAGGGTACTCACCTGCTTGTCAAAAAAAATTAATCCATGCTGTGGACTCCTACCAGATGTAAATAGAGAATGTCTAGCTTGATTCATATGATCCATGTTTGCTGTATAAACTCTGAAGACTACTTATTGTTAGAGAAGTGATGGGTGTAGCAATTACCCTCAAACAGGCTTTGTTAATTAAACAAGAGTTTTCTCCCAAAAAGGCACTTCACAAGCAAACAAAAATGAGAAAGTTTGAAGTTACAGGACCACTTTACCATTTGCAGCAAATATTTCTTACTAGCAGAAGGAAGGTTCTACAGTGGTATCAAATTTTGTTGCTGGTGTCGGGAATGATGTGAATAAACTGGCCATAACAAGCAAAACCTCAGTAGGCAATGTGCTCTGTGAGCTTGTGTTTGTGTCAGTATCACTCTACCATTCACATTATGCAATGGACAGTGTAGAAAACTGCCCAGGGTTAGCAGAACCTGAAGACTTGGGTTCCTCATGTGGCCCCATCTCTGCTATTTGCTTCTCTTTGTCACTAACTGGTTTGTTCTGGTAGCACAGTGCGTTACAGGGCACAAAACCAGAAGGTTCTCTTCTGCTTCCTGGAAACCTGATAGCCTGTACTATTAACTTTCTAGTGTTTGATTCCTTCTTTTCTACACAGGCTTTTCTAAACTGTTAGTTCATTTGCATTCTGCCAGAAGAAGATATGTTCCTCCAGGCAGCTGAGAGAATAATCTGTAAGTATTGTGGTTTTGGCTAGTGTACAAGCAATGCTGGCTCATGTCAGGCTGCTCAGATGGGCATTCTTGGGACTGCAGAGCAGTCCCAAGGGCATATTAAGAGCAGTTGTTACAACAAAAGGCAAAGGGCAGTAGCTAGAGATCTAGAAATGCCTCCCCTCCATGGATTTTTAAAGTAGTGCTAATGTAGAGAATGAGACTCCAGTTTCTTGTGAGCTGATTTTTGTTTTGGAGGAAGTAGTGTGTGTGTGTGTTGGAGGGAGCTTTCTTTATGGAAATGGATGGAGAAAGGCTTTTACAGAAGACTTCAGGATGCATCACAGCAAACCGAGAGTAGCATGTTGAGTAAGTCATCACCAGATTTTTTTAAAGGTCTTCCTGGAAGGCTGTTTCAGTGATCTGCATGTGCTGCCTGAAAGGAGCTGGAAACCAGTCTGGCAGCAGTACATATCTGCACTGCCCTACTGCAGGCCCAATGTGAAGGAGAAGGTTATCTAGGGTAGTTGGTAGTGGCATGAGTTAAGAAAGATCTTGAGTTGCCCAAATTCACAATGTGAGTGAAAGACATACTACAGAAGTAGCTTAAGTGCTAATTCGTTCTTGCTTTTCCTTGTGATTTCTTTTACCTTTAAGCTTCCCCTCTTCTCCCTTTAACCTTATCCCAAGAAGGCAGCTGGAAAGGAATGAGAAGGAAACATAGAAATAAAGGCTAAGCATTGAATGCTGAATAGCATTGCCTTACTGATATATATGCTTGCTTAGCATAGTCTGAAATTGGGAGGGTGCTGTGTTCTTTGTAGTTTTTTTTTTATGTCAGACCTTACATAACATTGTACATAATACATAACATTATTCATGTACTGCAGTTTAAGGAAACTCCAGTAGAGTGATGACTCTACTTACGAGCTACAGGGATCCTACGAGTTTGTTTTTTTCCTATTTAACACTTTCCATAAATCTGTTGAATTCTATTAGAAAAACTCATACCACTTATGGATTTTTTACCCTCCCCCTTTCATTCTCAGAAATGATACTTCCAAACTCGTCATGCAGCATGAATTCCAACTTGCTGGTGAGCATAAAGTTGCCTGGTTCCCCTATAACAGAGAAGACCTTCTGTTTAGTGATTTCTGCTGTTACTAGCCTCTCAAGTATTTTTCGCAGATTGAGGAGAGACTCTACAGAGCCCTAAACTGCCAATTTTCTTTCTTATTCAGGGATCAAACGCTTGTCCTCAGTGGGCAGTTGTATGTGGAGAAGGAAATTGGAGGGGAAATGTGGAGAGGGAATATCAGCTGAAAATATTTGCTGTGAATTAAATGTCCAAAATTATACCAAGACTAAGTAATCTACTGTCCATTTTAAACTATAAATGCTATTATTTTTCTAATGCAGTTGATCAGGTGGTGAAGCATTGTCTTGCTGAGTTTGCTGGCAACTGCAGAATAATATTGCAGTATAAAAGCACAAATTAGTGGTTGGCACAACAAAATTGATTTGCAAATTGTATAGCTCTGTTGAGAAGCTATATGAGGAATCCTTTTTTTTTTTTCTCTCCTCAGTTCTGCAGAACATTTTTTCCATTTCTGCAGTGTGACTTAAGTTCTTAGGTTTTGGTATTTAAAGGACTGATGCTGCATGCAAAAATCTGAGCACAGAAATGTTGCTTTTGGAAGGATATTGTAGTTGAAATTAGAGAGGCGCTGAACTAAAAGAGCTATGGAAGACTAGGAAGGAACAAAAGTACTGAACCTTGGATTTGTTAATGTAGTTTCCACTCCATGAAAATAGAGTTGTCCTAGAAACTTAACTACTGTTCTGAACAGACTTCACAATGGATCCCCACAGCTTTAAGCTGGCCTGCATGAAAAGCCTTGTATTTTAAGGGATAACTCTTATTCATATGCTAAATGAATGACTTAGCTGTTCAGGACCTTGAACTCTGCAGAAAAACACTTAAGAAATATAGTTACTGAACACACTCTCTTCTTAGTGTGGATTTGCACCTGAAAAAGCCTTATGTTTGATCTTAACAAAACTAACTATATTAGGTTCAAGTATTCCTCTTATGTTGTCTGAAGACTACACTTAAAATAGTAGAAATCATGTGGGGGTAATAAATCATGGATGTATTTGAGTCTTTGCCATTGAAATTACAGGTCAGGGTAATACCATGTTTTGTACTTGTGTCCCAGACGAAGAAATGGCATACTGTGTACAAACTTCTGAAAAGGCTCTTTAATGAGTATGTAAACAGCAGGCAGACACTGATATGTCTTAAATCTTTCAGCTGATAGTATGGCCAGGATAGGGCTTGTTGAAGGCATGGTTTTGCAATAACTCATCTGACTGGGCCAGAGTTTCTAGGTAGAGGCCTTCTGGAAATCCTTGTCTGGGTCCAAAGGCTATGACAGAGGAAAACTTTACCTCTGGGGGACTTACTGGTATGATGCTGATAATAAGTGGCCTGAGGAAAAGGTTCAGAATTAAGTGATAGAATTGGAAAATGAAATTGCTTCCTCCAAAGTTGAGCTGAGCTGAGAATCAGACTTGGAGGACATTCAGAGAAGCAGGCTATATAGAAGTTTTGGAAAGATGGAAGTACCGAATGCTTAATATCCCAAATAACTTCTGAATGATGGAGCCTCTCTGAAGGCACTTGACTGTGATCTCAAATTATGCTTCATTTTGCAGGCTTTGAATATCTGGAAATGATGTGTGTGTTTTGTCTTTATCCCCCCGTCTCCCTCTCCACCCATGGGGATCTCTTAAAGTCTGTAGCTGAAGGGATTTTGAGTGTTTTCCACTGGTTAGAAACATTCTTGTACATCGGATAAGGACTCTCCAGCTAAGGTCTTTAAGGATTACTAAAATGATAGGCAAACTATAATTACGCTACAAATACTAATTATTGGAAAAATGTGACAAGTTCTAATTTTAAGACTGCTAAATATTCAAAACTGCTAAATACTGTTTTTTCAAGACTGAGCTTCAAATTAACTTCACTTTTAATTTAAGCAGTCTTATGAAATTGATTACAATATTTTGGAATAACTGGTGAGCTTTAATATTTTAAAATAATTCATAGTTGGAAGCTGGTAAAGACATTTGAATGGGGAGAAATAACCATCATTCCTTAAAGGGAGTACACTTGCTATAAAATATCCCTTAAAAGAGACGTGGCACCTTTTATTTTTGAAGAGACATGCTCGTACTAGAACAACTGCTAGTGACTGACCTTGCTATGGAGGCAGGCCTCGGTGAGCTCTGTGCATCCTTTGCTGTTCCATTCTCTGTCCCATGCTACTGTAACCCGTGGCATTGCTAGAAGTTAGCTGGAGCTTCAGCAGATTGTTGTGAGGTGCAGACAAGTCCTGCCCACTGATGCCTACGCAAGAAGAGATGAGTGGGGAAAGTAACAACAGGGACACTCTAGGCACTCAATATCACAAATATTGAACCTGTTTGCTTCTTTTAAATTGTACTTTAATGCATTACTAAAGTTCTGTTTAAAATATGTGGGGTTTCATCTTTGTAATTAAAAGAAGCAGCGTGTGAGAATCTAAAAACCATGTAATCTTTGCAACCCAGCAAATGGCACTTTATATCCCCAAACAAGGAATCAATTAGATGTAAATTGATAGCTTATGAGGTTTGTCAAACGTGATCTGTAGCATGAATTGGAATATAAACCATGTGGATTAAAAATTCAGTTGCCATAGAAACTTCTGAAATTGGAACTGAAACTTGCTGAAGAACGCAGCCCATGACATTTTGTTAGCTCTAAGCCTTTATATGTAATATTAGCTGTAACAATAGCTATGTGATGTGGGGTTTTTTTTGTCCTCATAACTTCCATTAACACTGGAAATGGTTGTTTATGGTTAACTCGGCAGTTGCTCTGGTTGTTCTAGCTGCTAGGGATCACTCCATACAAGTGATCACTCCAAGTCCTGATGTTGCAGGTATTATGTAGGGAATAATAGGCTGCAATTATGTATTCAGTATTTGCATCCAAATGGCTTTGGCAGTCACAGGCCAACTTCAAGAATGTGCATGTACCTAGCAGTTATACTCCTATATATACTGTTCACTCTTTAAAAACTGTATGTAGCTGAATTCAACAGCTTCCACAACTTGGCTCCTAAACTGGATCTAGAGTGACCCTCTATGCAATACCAATTAGCTGATTCAAATGGTGGATGGCAGCATGCGGACCTTCCATTTCTAGGACAGTATTTTAAATCTTGGTGTCTTCTCATTGCTCTCACCCCTGGGTTTGTTCAGCTCAGTGCATCTGCAAGTTAGATATCTATAGCTTTTGAAAGAGACTACCATTATAGTATGCAGAGAGACACATTGCTGAAGTTGAAGTCTGTATTTATATCAAGTCCACACTGATGTCCACGAGCTGGATCATGGTTAGGGGGATGAAGGGCTGCTCTGCTACTCTCCTGTGGTGTGTGTTGTCTGTAGCCAGGTCTTTTGTCTTCAGAGCTGTTAGTCCAATATTTCCTGTGCTAAAGTTACTTGAAACAGAGATCTTATTGAGCTGCTAGGGTATAAAACTAAAATAACTTTGAAGTGACTTACTGCAAGAGAGAATGTCAAATCCTTGTTCAACTGAAAGGGAAGGGATGTAAGACAGGAGTTTCGATCTAGCCTTTAAGTGGGCTTGAAGTCAAGGAACAAACACCCTTAGCCATAACTTTGTTCAAAGTTGCTATTTTCAGCAGTTTTGTCCTGGAGAGATCTGAGACTTGGCATGAAAGAGACAGCAACATCTTTAAATGATGACTAGACAGCCTGGCCTGGCTAATCCAGATAGCTTTTAAAGCCCCTATAAGATTAATAGAAAAGCCTACATTGTTGACCTATTGGTTTGCTTACACTTTAAGCCTTTGGATACCTAGACATCTGGATGAGGCATCCATGGATTAATGAGGTCTCTATGTAGTAATAGCTGACTGAATCCCTCTTTAACCTTTAGCCTGCTGCTTAACACGTATTAACAAGTGCTCAGTGCTTTGTGCTTGACCAAAATATAATACATAGCTGAACTCATTGCTATTAATCAATGCAGAATCATGTTTGAAACTGCACTGTCTTGTGCATCCTGATTCCTCAGTCAAACTAAGTTTGATTCCTCCATTTTCAGCATTTCTAGCCTCTTCTGCCATTTTCAATCTGTTCTTTTAGGACTGTTGTTTAGATTTTAACTATTTATAAGGGCCCTGTGATGTGCATTTTGGCTGTTCTTACCTCTTACTGGAAACTCAGACTGGAGTATTATAAAAACATAACTGGTGCATGCAGTCTTGGGCTGTGTGCCAAAACAAAGAAGGGACTCGGGGACAGGGGGAGGTAGGAATAACTGGAGTGAAAAAGGTCGTGTTCTTAGAATAAGTGGCTGCAACTTGGCATAAGTTTGGAAATTGCATCTGTTTATGCTACTGATGAATTTGGCATGAAGCAGTTGCCAGTTCTCTTCGATCTAGAATTTAGTTCTGTAGCCCTTCTGAAAATAATGTAGAATTCTCATCTTGACCCCATGAGTCTTGTTTCCTTTATTTCTCTAAAGTTGATGGATTAAAAAGGTTGTCTGGCTAGGTCAGAAGATTTGGAAAATTATTTGTGCATTTAAAGGGGCTGAAATCCTAAAGACTCCTAAAGTGAATGCAATTATAGCAAGAGCCTTGAATAAAGACTTTGTAAAATGATAATAATTTTAAAAAATCATTAAAGCTGTAGTTAATGGATATGGTGGACAAAGATACCTGTCTCTTTTGAGGCCATAGTTCCACCTAGGACATGAATCCAGAAAAAAAATGGGCTCTGCTATAGAAACAACTGATGCAGTTCAGTCTTTGATTCCTTATGGAGCCACGCAGAAGATGTGCAGTTTGCACAAGTGGGACATTGACAACTTAGTGTATGAAACTGTTGTGGTAAATATCCTTTTAGCATATTGCATCTTACTATTTTCATGGATCTGATAATCTGCATAGCAATAACAGTAAGCACTTATGCTACTGGAGTTAGCAAGTCTGGACTAGTTTCTGTTGTGACATAGCGCTGCTGTATCAACAGGAGAAGATTAAAAAATCTTTATTTGTCTACAGTTGGGTTTCTCTCTCTCTCTCTTTTTTTTTTTTTTTTTTTTTTTTAAAACTGTTCAATTGACAGCCCGGCTAGTTACCATGCAATAGAAAGGAATAGAATTCCTTAGTGCCTAAAAGCTAGAGAATTGTTTCTAGAGTTTATTTATACTTGAATCTTTAGCAGTAGTGGAGTCAGGGGTGGGGGAGGATGTGGGGAATTATATAACTGTAAAAACAAATATAACTGGAGTGACATTTCATAAAATTACGAACTAGGCCAATGGAAAACTACAGATAAAGAATGGCAGGAAATGTACACAAAACCTGATTCTGTGGGAATCACTTTCCACAACCCTCCCCTTTTGACAGTATGTAAAGGGCCGGATCCTCAGTTGGTGTTAGTTATCCCTAAACGGAGTTAAAAGAGCTGCAATGATGATTGCAAAGAGATGCAACGAGCTTAGGCTCTGACACAGCCCAGCTGACTTCCAGCTTGCACTTCTGCATCTGATAATACTTTGTTGGTGTAGGATATGAACACATGCATGGCAGAAATAGGAAAATGCCACAACTTCTTTTTCCTGCAAGAATAAAGGCTGGCAAAAACCTGCAACACCCCTCTCCCTCCCCCTCCCCCCCCCGCCCCTGACAACCCTTGAATCTTACTTTACTGGTTTTCTATTAGTATTTATCCCTGCAAACTGCTTACAAGAACATTCCTAGAAAGAGAAGACTAAAATCTTTGCAAAAAGTGCTTGCGCTTGTACTTGCGCATGATTTTGTGTAGTCACTGTGATTTGAGTCATGCAGTGAGCCACAAATCAATACCATATAGGATAGGGGAATGAACATGAATGGTGGGTGATTGATGTAAAACAGTCTCAAGTTGGCTGGCATCAAGCTGCCAATTTACTCATGCTATTAGGAATTCAAACAATGAATAAGGAGCACACTTCTAAATTCAAAGTCTCGTCAAATTTTTTTTTTTTTTAAAAGTAAATGTTTGTGAAGGTTTTTGTTGTCATGAGCAATTATTTACATCAGTTTTCATGCATGTTTTGCAAAATCTATTAGAACCATGACTTCATAGAAGAGCACACTTAAAAATCTGAATCAAAACAACTTTTGCAAATAGGTTTATACTCTATTATCTTTCCCAATGCAGTTGACCACTTTTCAGGAATGGTTCCACTGAATTCAACAGGATAATTTATGCAATAATGAAACTATAGTCTAATGCTGAGACTTTGGTAAGAAAATATTTCAAATGCTATAGCTAAACACAGGTGTGCAAAATCAAGTTGAGACAAGTGTTGCAGACATAAGGGGGTGTGGATCTGCTGTGATCATTGCATCCTCTATACTTACTACAATTTATAATAAAATAAATTCTTTTGGTCCTGTCCATGCTTTTCACATAAAGCACCTTGTAACAGTAACATTACAGACTTGCTGTTATTTTGTCATAGGATGTTGCTTCCCAACTTTAAGAATTGACCTTACATTCTCTAAAGCTGAATCTTAAGGAGCACAGATGTCTGTCTTTACCTGGTCATAAAATATCTGTGCTGAAGAGTGATGCAAAAGTTCTGGGAAAAAAATTTCTTACATGATTCATTGAGATTTCCTGAATCTCATGTGCTAGCACCTTTTTGCAGCTCTGAATAAGAAGCCTAAAAACAGGGTCATATTGTTCTCAACTGCAGAGACAAAGGAAAGCATGTGAAAAATCAGTCTTTTTTGTACAAGTAGGTCTCAATTTACCAGAAGAAAGTATGTGGGAGACTAAAAAGTCCATAGGTTTCCTATAGTACTACCTAATGCACACAAACCGACAGTCACATAACACTTTTACAGTAATGTTGCTGCATTGCTCCAGTGTCTTCAAAGTGTCTCAATCCAGGTCGGCCTGCGGTTTTGCAATGCTGTTCTTCTTTGCGTGATCTTGCACAAGTATGGCCAACTGCGTAAGATGATATGAATGTTGCCTAGTAACATCGATGCACGAAATATCTATCAGAATGTTCTCTACAGGGATTACTTGCTTAAGGTTTACTAGACTCAGGGAACACTTAAAATGCATATTTTAAAAATACGTGACTACATTAATATGCTTACTCATTCCTTAACTTCTAATGTGAGGTAACACTGAGATGCTAATAACATTGAGATTGGCCTCATTATCTACGATATGCCACTCAGACTGGCTCAGCGCTAACAGTCACTGTATTGTTATCTGTGATAAGGGTAAAATGATGGCCATTTTTAATGTTACCTTTTATTTGCAGAAGGTGTTCAGTCAGCAGTATTGATGTGAATATTCCACTGCTGCCTTGTAGAATTCGCACAATGCAATAGGTGAAAACTTTTCTCTTGTCTTTTGTAATGTTTCAGGTGGCAATTCCTTTGCCTGTTAAATGTGTTTCTAACCATTTGAAACATTGAAAAATGATTCAAGAGTAAAATCCTAAATACAAAACACCTTAGATCATCAGGTTCCTTTTGTCTAGTAAGCCATGATAATCACCATGTACCCCAGGATTAGCTCTCAAGAAGAAAATGGTCTTAAACATTTTGCCTTCACTGAGTTATTAAGACCTGGCAAGTCATGTGTAATTGTGTTAAACTACACTTTGGATAAAGCTTCTAAGCTGACCATGGTGACTAGTTTAATTTTTAAAAAAGTGCAAATCAACTGAAAACCTCTTATTGGTCTGATGAAGACGCAACTGAGGATTCAAAAGCTTAAGGAGAAAGTTTGAAAGGCAAGTGATGACTAGACAAGGTCACTGTATTTAAAAAAAAAAAGAGCAAAGCACAACTATAACACTACTCTGTGCATGGGCATATGCAGTCAGTAATGTTTTCTAATCTAATGCTGTTATCAGGCACTGAATTTGTACTGTTTGTAGCTATTACATATCCTGCAGGGGGAATTCTGGAGGTGGAGTCTCTGAAATAAGCCAGAACTTAGTTTCTATCTTGCTCAAGCAGCTGAATTTACCTCCTGATAAAAAAACCCCCAGTTGCTCTTCAGCTATCTGTCAGGGTTTCTAGTAACTGCTATTAAAAAATGTAATTAACTGAATATGGCTTTCTCAGTAAGGCTCTGAAAATTTCTACATTACGTACAAATCTGATGCAGTTTGAATAACGAAATATGCTTGGGGTTCGTGGTTTTAGCTGAAGTTGGCAGAGTGAAATATCTCACAAAGTAAAAGCCATCTAGGTAGCTCAGACTAGGTAACACAGATAGATAGTTGTGGTAAGTGGAAGTCAGCAAATTTAAGCTAGAAATTATAGGTAAACTGTTAATACTGTGGATAAACAAACAATTGCAAAATGTGCGTAGAATGCAGTGGACTTTACGTATTTTGACATCCTTATATCAAGACTGGCTCTCACTAAAGTTTTCAAATAGTTGAGTTACTGTCTTCTTCCTCCTTAACAGGGAGTGTATGGTATTCTTGTGTTGCAGTCACGGAACACTGACCCCCTGGAAAACAGTGTCACTGTCAGCAGTAAGGGGGTGGAGGAAGGCGAATCCCTGAAAGATTGAATATTGGATCATGGTATACTAAGGCAGTGTTGTGGCTTGGCTCTGGTCATTTTTGTTTGCCTAAGTTGATGCTAGCTGTGGGAAACTCTGCATTAGTCTTCTCATTCAGTTTGGCGGTTTGTCCCTAGCTACCTAGCCTGTGGCCTCCTGCAGATACAGATGTTCTGTAGTTTGAAGTATAGGAACTTAGCACACCTTTTGGAGACTGCTTAGTGTTTTTATGTGACTTACATACACACTGGGAGTCTTGGATGCCAGCTGTCAATAGTGGTTTGTAACCAAAACACAGACCAGAGGGGTCAGAGTCCTAAAACGAGGAATGTCATGGCCTGATGTGAGTCCTCGCATGGGGGCGGAGCTCTTGGCAAGGTAAACTCAGTGCCTATCTCAGGCTGCACTGTAGTTGGGTTTAGACATGCATTATGGAGAGGATGCAGTATGTTATAGTGATAGGTTTCCTTTTTCTGGCTCCAGTGGGAACAGGCTGAACCTTCTAAGGATGCTGAACTGACTTTTAGCCCTCTCAGGCAATGAATTCTGACCCTCACCCTCACTCAGACCCTTTGGATAAGTTCAGCCTGGTAGAACAGGAGGTTACGTTTAAGCTACTGCAAGTAAGGACTTTGCCTGCTGTCATTATGTTTTGTCCACAATGAATAGCAGTCCTGCACAGAACACAAATCCTTTTTTTTCTTGCCTTCTCTGAAACAAGATTACCTTTGTTTTACCCTAGAGTGAAGAACCTGACCCTTTTAAATACCTGATGGTAACATGGACTGTTTCCCTTACCAATACTTTCAGCATCTTCAGCACTGTGTGCCATTTTCCAAATGCCATGCACATGGATTTATTAATGTACCAAAGATGATAAATTTACTTGGGGAACTATTTTCAGCCCAGATCACAGTGCTGCTTTTATTTGCTGATGGGCCTCTGTATTTCTTTGCCAACATTCCTGCATGTTTCTGGTTCTGATTTATTTATTTTTCTAATGCTAGTTTCCTCTCATTAATCACTCTAAACCTATACAAAAGTGATTTTCTCATATTACAAGAAATCTCTTACAGGGGATGGACCTTATGTTACTTCCTGAATATATTACAATTTCTTAATTAGGCTACATATTAAATAGCAAAATACTTGATTAGATCACTTGCTATTTCTGTCTGTGGCAAACTAGTGTCTGAAAGCTTAACCCTAGAGACTGATTCTGGCTAATCATATAGCGCATAAATCATGAGTGGCCTCAGTGTAAGCAGCTTTGTAATACCTCAGTCTCTCAGCCCTGATAGGACTCTTCCCTAGAGGACAATTCAACACCTGGTTATTAAGTATGAAAAGACAGAAGTATGTAAGGTAGATACATTTGTCTCCTTACCGAGCATAAAATGAGCTGGCTAGCTCTGATTTTTGGGAACCTGGTCTGCGACTAAAATAAGATTGGGCATTTTTATCATTAGGTGACTGAAATACATAAAGTAATCCCTGCAGCAGAAATATGTGTCGGTTATAATTGAGCATCATCTATAGGTGTGGGGGGAAGAGGACTGAAATTGGTGATTTAAGAGCAAGTTCCTCCCACACTGCATCACCTAGTGAGAATGGGGGTGAGCCTTGCTGCACTGCAGTGGTTTTTACATCTCTTCTGTTTCTGAGGACCCAAAAAGTGGTTAGGAAACAAGTGAGCACCTAAAAGGAGGGGGATTATAGGGAAAGAATCAGGCGTACTTATCCCGCTTGGTAAATCTGTGTCAATCTGTAAGGTTTGGGACAACTGCGTGTTGGGAGGATGCTCACTGGAATTTCAGGAACCAGCCCTTGTTGAAGAGGAAAGTGATTTCTTATGCCAAATCGCATTTTCTGGTTATTACCCATTCATCCCTGTTTGAGGTTCATGCAAGCAATTTTGGGAAGTAAAACTACATTACTTTTAAAACGCATCTTCTTATACTGGAAGAGCAGGTATTTTGGAAGGGGAAAGGAGGAATATTGAGGTAAGGATCAATCTCATTCCCTGCACAAACCCTTCAGTACTGCTTTGGGTTGTACCTGCTGAGCTCTGTGCACATCTATTGAGTATGCTCAGAACAGCTTTCAGGAGCAGAGAATAAACACTTGCAGCACATTTACTCAGGAGGAGCCTGTCTGCCAAGTGGAGCCACCTCCCTCCTTGGTTGTGTTTATGAAAACGTTTAAATGTGGAAAACAAGAGAAGAGCAAACAGATTCCTCGACCCACCCAGCACTTCTCTCTGCAGCACAGCCACTCCTGCTGTGTGGGATCCATCACATGACAGGGAGATGCTTCTGGGAGCTGTTATTTTAAAATATTGGCAGCACATCATTGGGTGGGACTGCTCTATCTCGTATCTTCTTACATTCTCCTACTAGCTACTTTTCCTGTTTTATACTTCTTCTTGCTCTGGCTGTATGAGCTATAACAACAGAATTCTTGTTTGTCCTCTGTGTGACTTTTTTCATATGCTTTGAATAAGGGTTGTTTTGTGCATGATGTGCCAAAGGCCAGTCACCAAATCTGACACTTGTGAGTCTCTGGAACCCCAGTGAGGAAACAGTTAGTCATCTCCAAATGGCATGGATGGCCTTTGACACTGTATTAATACACTGGCATGGGCCAGAGGCTGGCTGTGTCCAGATGCATAAAGAGGCAGTGTTATTCCAAACGCAGATCATCTGTGCAAGGCGTGATAAATGTCATTGTGTGTCCTTGCTCCCTGGTACAGCAGTGTAGCCAGAACTTCAGTCTGACTGCAGGTTCCTGCTGCGCATTTTACAGTGGCTTGCACTTAACTCTAAGCCTTGCTCCAGGAGGTCCTGCCTTACAATATCCTGTTCCATTCACTAGACAGCAACCTCCTTCCCTTTTATTGTTTGGGACAGTGGTTGTGTGTAGAGAGAGGGAATGGTAGAAAAGTGATAAAGCATATGTAAGCCCTTGCATTGTGTTTTTTCACTGTCTTGCTGTTTTGAATAGTAGCTAATGATATTTGCAAAGCTTCTTGCTGTTACACAGGGTTGTTCCATTCCAGTGAGGGAAACCCTTTGCTTCTTGCTGGGCGTTCAGAAACAATGGACCAGTCACAAAAGGATTTTGCTTTAGCAGTTGTTTCTGTTGGCTGGCCTGCTCCTGATAACATCTCCTCCTGCTGCATACAAAGAGTGCTTGAGCTAAGGGCTTTAATATCTTGCATGGTCAAGGTTTTGTTTTAAAGGGTGTAGTAGTTTATTTTTGGAAGGAACTGAGGAGCGGCCACATAGCATTGAACTCTCCTATCCTGTTTATTGCCTCCAAGCCCAGCTCTTCTCCCAAAATGGGTTTTCAAGATGCAGCCCTGTGCTTAACTACAAGATAAGATTTGGCAGTTTTCTGCTTTTGGCAAAGTATTAGTTGGCACAGGAATTTGAAAATGGAAATTGCTTGGGGATAAACTACTTAGGTTAATTCACACCTAGAATAATATCAGACACTAGTGGAGCTCCTTTACAAGTGAATTTGTTCTCTTTTCCCCATGTGTTGTCTTAATTCTGCTTGAGTGTGGGTGCCATAGCCACCATGGAAAGGCTGATTAAGTCAAAGAAGGGCTAATCCACACCTTAGCTGAAAACACTTTTTAAAAAGTCAAATTCTTGAATTTTCTTGTCTTATGTATCTTGTCCTGTCTAGTGTTTTGCTTGTGCTCTTGGCAGAATCCTGCACAGGGCTTTTTCTGCATTGCAGGCAATGTAAGAGAAGAAAGTAGAGGGAAAATTACTTAAGAGAGCTGTCTAAGCTAGATGGATGGATACCAGCAACCCTAATTTGCAGAGCCTTGGAGTTCCGAATAATCTAATTTAGCTGAGAAGTAAGATTTTGCTAGACTTCCGGTTGTGTGCTCCAGGCACATGACTAGAATGCTGCACCAGGAACTCTGGTGTGCTTAAATGCATTGATTGTATAGTTTCTTGAATGAATGCTGATAAGGAAAGCTGCAACAGCCCAGGTGCTTAGATCTGTTGACTTTAATAAGACTTAAGCCTCTTCTTCTCAAGTGCCCTTCTTGAATTGGTGTCTGACTACTCCAGTATTTCCTAAGCAGTTGGATCCAAGTCAAGAGAACTAAGAAAACTCAAACTGAGCAAAGCCCCACAACCTGCCTCAGTTAAGGGCAGGTGTTGAATATTCATGTTGGAGTGATGGCTAGGAGATGAGGAGTACAGAAGACTGTAGTGTATTCCCTATTGCTGTAAATGCATCTTTAAAAACATTACCAAAATCCCCTGCCTATCACTTTGACTAATTAATAGAAATAGGGCAAGCCTTTTTGTTTTGAGTGTCATCCAGCCTAAGGTAACAGGGCTCATCTTTGTGCAGGCACAAAGCACTTTGTACAAATGCTTATCTACAGGGTTTGAAATGGGTCTTCCAATTTTAGAAAAAAATCATGAGAGTTTTAATCATGTTCTGCTTCCCTTCTGCAGAAGACCTCGGCATATGCACTTGAAATGGTAGTGGAGCATAGAGCTCTGTGCCAGCCACTGTAACAGTGAACAGATGTTATCTAGTGAGGTTCTGAATTAATTGGAAACACTGGCTCCCTGAAAGACTTGCATCCTACAGGACTGTTTTCTCAAATGTAATTAAGTGCTGAATGCAGATGGAAATAAGGTTGGGGACAAGGTTAGGGGTGCAGAGAACACAGTAGTTTCCCAGTTTTGTGGCAAACTGTGCTAAGCTTGTCCCAGCAAAATTTGTTAGTTTGTACCTTGCTCTAGAAGTTATATGAATGGTTGCTGACCTATTATTCCAGAAGCTGGGAACAGAGGAATTGTTGCTGTCCGGGCCTTGCTAACTTTCCCAGCTGCATTTCCTGTAGCAGGAGCTGAGGAAGGAACAGCTGCAATTGTCTTGTGCTACAAAAGGATTCTCTCTCACAGGAGAAATCCCCTGCTGAGTGGATTCCCTAGGTTTTAAGCCTGCTTAGTGCAGAGTGTCAGACATAGGGCAGCTGTAACAGCTACAGAATTGGGTCTTTCAAAGATAACACTAGATATAGAACAGCTGATTTCTGAGAAGTGGTGTTAGGATACCTTTTCTGATGTTCCCCTCTCATGGATTTCAGTGCATAGTTCTTGTGCGTCCTGTTAGGCACTATGTATGTAGCTTGCAGCTCTCTCTAGTTAGCATAGTTAATCCATAACTGTGAGGTTTCTGGACCTTGTAAGTAGTACCGTCTCTGACCATAAAGCTCTACTGTCCTCCAGAAAGGATTTATCGTCCTGAGTACTGAGTTCTGTATGAAACTGTAACCTCTTCCTGAAACTGTTCATCTAACTGTAAACAGTCTCTTTCAGTAACTTAATGTATTGTCTTTGCCTTCTATAGATCCTGTGTGACCGTCTGGCTCCTAACAGTGACCTAAGTAGCTATCCATGTGCACTACATAAGTATTTCATCTTAGTCTCTCCTTCCATCAATCCCAGTGATCTCTTCTTTATGAAAAATAAATAATATTGACTGGGTCTGTTTCACAAAGAATTAGAGAGATTAGTGGCAGAAACTAAATGCAGAAGCAGTTGCTGTTTCTTCAAGAGGTCAATTTGGCTTCTTAGAAGTGAGAAGCCTCTAGCATTACCCCTACATCCTTGCTCTTTGGATACAGATCTTTGGGCTTAGAAATGCTTAGCAGAGGCTTGATACTAGGGTAACAACAACTGTAATGAAAATAGAATATTTATGCATATTGGAAAATGTTTTAATAAGTTTGCAGATTCTAGAAGACTAGTCAGAGCAGCTGAATGGGTTGTGCTAAGTGTTGCGATTTTATTGTGTGTTTTGAACAACCAACATTTTAATGAGTGTTTGAATACAGATCATGTGGATAAAAATTATCACCAAATTTCCATTCCTTTTAATAAAATAAAATACTGTGGCATCTGTCCCAGCCAATACTGCAGTAGTTCCTTTTCCTGCTGGAGGTTGTCTTGTTCCTTGAACAGTATTTACTTAAGCATAGAAAATACCTTCATGTTTCCTGATAGTTTGCTTGGAAAGCAGGAGTAAAACCTCAGTGCAAGCCACATAATTATTGTGGTAGCAAACTGCAATATGATGCCCACATATTTTCTGGTATCTAATTCCTATAAGCTTTTGTTATGAAACACTTTGTAATGCAGATCAGCACATGTTAGATCAGAGGTTTCCAAACAGACTTTTGCTGTGACAGCACATGTGGCTACAGAAAGTGCACAGTGGATGGAGTCCTGATGACAGCACTAGTAGTTACTTGAAACTGCGCTGGCCTTGCACAATGTTTCTCGTGGCTTCGTTTGAGAGATGTTGTGTCAGGCGTGGTCCAACTTGAAGGTCTTTAGGACAGTAATTTTCATCCCATCTTGTGTCCCGTGAACTATGGAAGAGAAATGAGCATGGGGCAAAGGGACTTGCCTAAAACCAGGCTGCAAGCCAGTGAAATACAATACATGATGGTGGGAGGACAGCAGTGAATCACCTCTACTGCTAGCTTATCTGTAAGATCCTTCATGACTGGGAGGGAGCAGATGGGATTGCTACAAAAACACTGACTGCCCCATTGCCCAAGCCAGACAGCTTAAACAGAATGAGGCAATGTTTGGGTAACGCTGCTGCAGAAGCACATAGGAACAGTATAGGCAAGCTCCCAGCACACCCATTTGAAAGAAAGGCAGGTATTGTTGCTGAAGGCTTTATTTGGGCTGTATCTGTGCTAGCAAAATAGAAAGCCATGTTTCTCTTTTAAAATAGCCCAGCCAGGACTCCAGGTGTTCTTATCACCATAGTATCTAACATTATTTTGATATCAGTGTTGCTAAAGGCAACACAGGAAAGATTGCCCGTGGTTTGAACTCTTATCATTGTTGAGCAGACGCAGGGTCATCTTTGCTGGGGAAAGCCATTCTCCTCAGCCTCCTGGGACACGCTGCAAAAGGAAGAGATTTGGTCTCTGGAATTCCCATAAAAGAGACTTGGCTGACACCTCTTCATCAATGCTAACAGTCTCATGCTGCAGTGATTTACTGCTTTGAAAGCCTCAGATGATTTTAAGCTGAGATTGGATATGCTCATTGGCAAAATTATATGAAATGTAGTGGCAAAGTTCATGCCATCTATGCTATGAATTTCATTACTGCTGAAGTTGCTTATGTGTGGACAGATTCTAGAGGATCTAGAAATAGCACAGCTTTCAATGGGATAGAGCTGATTAAGCACAGCTTTTCAATGGGATAGAGCTGATTACACTCCCTAAGGATTTGATTCTTTTTGTCTGGAAGACACTGGGCTACAACGTTTCTGTCAGAGAGGAGGTCTCTATCTGTGGCAGCTGTGTTGGCTGGAGCACTAGAACGTAAGCAGTCACCTAACAGGCCCTTGAGTAGCTACAAGAAGCAGTCACTAAGAAGAAAACCCTGAATTTGCCAGACCACTACGGTCCACTTAGATGCATTCTGACCTTCACTGTGCAGCCACCCCTCCAGAACTGAGGCTGCAGCATCAGCATCACACCAGTGATGCACTGACGTGGGAGACAAGTTTCTTTCCTCTGCTGGTTCTGAAACAGATTGCTAGAGTTCATTCAAGTACTACTGCTCTCATTCAGGTTGTGAAATTCACAGAAACTTGTAATAAATGCAAGTTTGCAAAGTGCATTTTATTCCTCCATAACCAGCAGTTGGAGAACAAGATTTCTTGTTAGGTGCTGTACTAAGTGTGGATCAGCACAAAGCAAACGGATTGGTGCTTGATCTGCTCTTCATTGCAATTACTTTTAAAGGAAGTTTGTGCTTATTGTGAGAAGCCATGTATGAGATATGACAGCTAAAAACAATTACTCTTTCATCTGTACAGTCCAGTCTTTAGGTGGTGTTTGAAATATAAAAGCATGTGCATAACAACCCCCTTCCCCTGAAACAAGACATTATTTTAGATATTTATCTTTCCCGCTTCTATTGTATTTGAGAGACTTACAGTCTTTATGTAGCAATTATCTGAGTGAAAACAAGGTGTGCATCTGGGAGATAGGGGTGTGTGGTAATAGGTTACTGGATGACTTTGCCTTTGATATACAACTTTAACATTAATTTTAAACATGAGTAGATGAAAATAGGTTAGCACTGAAGCTTTCTAGCTTTTTCTCAGCACTTGCCATAAATCAAGAGGTGGTTTTGTGAGACATACACTCTGCTTTGTGATCAAATGGCATTTCTGGGGAAACTTCAATATTCTTCTTATGCTACAGCTTTGTGTGATGTGACATGAAGGCTGTGACAAGGAGACCGTGCACTCTGGCACCACCAGCCAGGGCTCTTGATGCTGCCTTCAGCAAAAATTCTAACAGAAATTATTTTCTGAAGTACGTTTTAGCAGCTGCCTTGAAACAGAAGAATCTGTGAACAGAATACTGTGTGAGATTGAGGGTTATCCATAGAGGGGTGAGGGGAAGAAAAAAAAAGTGTCTGCCCAAGCATTACAAAGGAGGAATAAATCTCAACCAGTGCTATGGAGAGGCAGAAGTTGAGTCAGGGAAGGCCTTTTCTATTGTCACCCAAAAGGCAGTGGCAGATCAGCTTCATTTCCCCATTCCATGTTAGCTGTGCTGAACCCATCCTTGGTTTGTTTTAAGTCTGTTTAGTTACATAATCAGGGAGACCAAAATATTGTTGAGCTGATACTTACTCCAACTTAGTAATTCCTCTTTGTCAGAGAAACTAAATAAATAAATGACAAAAATTGCTGAAAATGGCTCCACTGATGTTAGAGTTGGGGGAAAAAAAAAAGCCAGCATTTGAATGAATCCTCACCCCTGATATATTTAAATTGAAATCCATATAACTTAAAAGCTGTTTTCAAAAATGCTGCACACTGCAGACACTCAGCACTTGTGAGGATAAAAGTACAGGCCCAAGAAAATTCAAACTGGGCACCTGCAATCAGCAATCGCTTAAAACAGTTTTTACTGTTTGCTGCTATCCTCTCTAGTCTTATTGCTTTTCCTTACATAGTACAGCTCTGTTCTTAACTTTTACGCTACTGCCTTCCTAAAGTCATGTAAAAAATGCTACAGGACATGTTTCTACCTCACCACATTTAATTTATGTGACATTTATGTCACTGAGATACTTGATTTGTGCATTCAGAGTGTCAGCTTTAAATAAACATCTCTCATTTTAAGACTTTGTAGAAAGCTGTGAGTGTTATAAAAGACCTCACTCACCAACACTGATTTTTGGAAACTACAGCCATTGAGTTATCCTGATACGTGGTTGTTGAAAAAGAGAGCCTATTATGTGTAATGCTTTTTGCAAAATAAAACTATAATCACATTTGGCTACAGTTTACACTGCCTGCGTATGCTGACCTGCGGCTCAGATGAACCAGAACCTGCATGTTTTGAGGTTCATGATCAGAGGTCGGGAGATACTTGCTGCAGCTCTGCTACTTACTGACTGGCTTTGAGCAAGTTCCACCTCTCTCTTCAAGGGCTTCCTCATTTGTCAATAAGAATAATTAACAGAATCTTACCTTGTCTGTGATTACAAGAAAACATTTGAAAGTTGAAATGCTGTAGAGGCTCTAAGTTTTGGGGTGCAGAACTAAGTAGCCCTGCATTTATATTTTGGTAACAGGGATCTACAGCATTGGCAACTTCTGAAAGAGATAGATGTGATAACAGAACATAAAAAGAAGCCTACATGCGATAGATCACTTGCTTCTTGTGCGCTTGACCTTGCACTGTGTGAAACTTATTGCCCTCTCCCTCTAAAGCAAAAAGACCTCTCTATTGATGTAAAAAAGAAAAACCTCTTGGCAAGCAGCATCCCTCTGCGCCGAGTGCTTCACAGGTACCTTGATGCAATTGCAAGAGTACGTAGAAATGTTTGTCAGAAATGCGAATGCAGCTATATTGCACAGATCTCATTTTTACAGAAATAATAATCTCATGGAGCAGAGAGCAAGACTATTTCATTTAGGAGAGTTTGCAGGTAGATACAAAATTGTTTCTGTCAGAATAAAGGAAGTGCTGTTATGTAGAGAAGCACCATGAAAAAGCCAATCTAAGGAGACCAGACAGTGGAGGAAAGCAAAACATGCCTTTTAATATAGAAGGAAACAGGAAAAAAGAAAGATGAAAGAAAAGAGTCAGAACATGTAATTTATATAAAAGCAATTAAAACGCTATCCATTATTTGGCATTCTTAAACAAGTTTACACTCTTAAACAAGTAAACCAAGATTGTGGCTTGCAGGGCTTTGAAGGAAAACATCCATTCCACCTGGCTTCTACTCTCTTAAAGATTTTCCTTAACAGTGCTTCAGTACTACACTAGACATGGTTATTTCTGTACTGGGCCATTGGTTCACGCTGTGAAGTTTGGTATAGAAGATGACGCCAAGGCACACGTTTCAGACTTTGATAAGAAAATGCTCTTGCTGGGAGACTTCAGTTATACCATGGCACGTTCACAAACACTGTTAAATAGCATAGCATTCAGCTGACAGCGCTTTTGGGTATGTTAAACTTAACAAGTTGACAAAAAGGAGAATACACACCACAACTCCAGTCAGTGTTGTCAAAGTTGACCAAAACCGCATTAACTGGCCAGCATCTTTGCACACTCCAGCAAGATAATTTTCATGTCTTTACAGAAATAGCATCATTCATGGAAAAGAGGAGACTGAATAATTTTGGTTTGCTTTCGGGCCACTGATATATCATTTGGGATACTAACTTGGATGCAGAGAAAGACAAACTTACTGATCCAGAAGGTAGAGTACATTTAGCATTCAAATTCAACTAATGTATTTAACTTTCTATTGGATAATAACTGTAGTGTATAAATATGTTGATGTATAGATAACTTGGTTTTAAAATATGCATTTTACGAAATAAAGCAGCAATACTTTCAAAACAAATCATCATTTTCTGATTTACTGCTGAGCATTAACAGAATAGGAGAGAGCAGAAATATGAATTATTAGTGTAGTCTTATCTGTTGTTATAAACATTAAATAGGACATAATTGATACAGTCATCACATAACACCTCCCACTAAATGTAGTTCTGCTAGTGACAGCCCCACCTTTTCATGGCCTAGCAGCTTTGGATAAACACACACTCCACAGCTATGTCCTGACCTTTTCATGAAGTAACAGAACTGGTTTGCCAAGACTCTTCATGTTGGTTTAGATGGCTTTAGTTTCCTCTTCTCTGTCAGAGACAGACAAAGAAAGTGGCATTTGAATTTTTTAAGCTTTTGGCAAGATTTGGATCAGGATTTTGTAGGCCTTCTGAACTGTGACTTTAACTGCTTTTTGGTCCCAGTAAGAGAAACTTGCTCTCAAATGATTCCTGGATTTTATAGTCTACAATTGGAAAAAGTATTAGCCACATCCAAACTCCTGTCTGACACGAACTCAAAATAGCTGAGGGAGGGGAAATAGTAGCTAACGTTTAGATTTACTCCGTGGATACATGGATTGCATTAGAAGTTTTGTCCTTGTTCCAGCTTGTGTATGAACCTTGCACAGCATTTGTGAAGTGCTCAGCATCAGTTTGGACACACCAAGTGGAACAGGGACCTCCTGCCTGCCTTCCTGCTCTGTCCTCTGGGTATTTGAGAGCAGCCTGTGGTTCACCCTCCTGGGGACCTCCTGCTTCCTCCCACTTGCAACAGACCAATACAACGATCTATAACTCATCTCACACGTTAAAAGTGCTGAAGTTAGGGTTGGTCATTAAGTAACAACACCAGATATGTGCTAGTGGAAGAGTCCTTCTTACCAAGTCACTCAATGGTTAGGCACTCTTTCTCTTCTTTGAGTTTGAGTTTGTGTTGGATTTTTTTTTTTTTAGGTAACGGTGTACAGTGTATATATTTCAAGTACAGTGAGCTTGTTTGAAGTTTCTCTTTGAACTGTAACGCTCAGTCTCTAAACAGTCACTTTCTGAAGTCAGCTACATGCCCAGAAGCAGAATCTTTGTCTTGCAAAGACAGAGCTAGTTCTGTAGATTAGCGTAATACTGAGACAAGTCAATGAGCCAGTGAACGGCTGCTAAAACTGTAATGTTTTTTGCTTGGATACTTGCCCTCCATAAATGGCACTAACATAAGTGTGAAATTTCTCTTTGCCTTCCTAGAAATCTAAGGAAATCAATGAATATTTGTTTTGGGTTTTTTTTTCCCTCCTCTTTCTCCACTGATATACAGAGAAATTGAGTAATGGTTTGCTAGATCTTCAATAATACTTGAATGGTCTTTGTAAGTGCTCCCTCCTCTTGCTCACTGCCAGATGCAAATGAAATGCATGATCTCTGTCAGCACCTAAATAGGCTGGGATCCAGGCTTGCAAATTTGTCCTAGAATGATGCTTATTGGGAACATCAGATTTAGGCTCCTCAGGCAGTAGGACCTTGGAAACAAACTTTTCCAGTGAGCAGCTCCTGGCAAGAACAAATTTGATAGAGAAGTAAAGTAAGTAGTCTGAACATGTCCATGTCTCACCCAAGACTGTATTATTCTCTATAGTTATATTACTAGTAAGTTAAATGGCATATTCAAAGGTTTGTGTCAGAGGGTCAGAGAAGGTAAATCCACTGGGAATGATGAAGTGTTTCTGTCAAAGACTTAGGAAGCAGACATCACCAGAAGCTTGTCTGTTTTTTTCTCAACTGTACCAGTTAATTTAGGAAGAAATTAGGTTTGCCTACAAAACTTGCCCCAAAGGATTTTACTAGTAACAAAACTGCTAGCTAGGATTCAGTAAGAACTACCCAAACATGGTATTAGTGAAAGATACTATCAGTTTAAACAGAGATAAGAAGTATTAAATTCTGTTGTATCAGATTGATTTCCTGTGCATCTTGTTTCTTAACAATATACTAATATACTTGGCCTTTCACCACTCTTTCAGTGAAAGTTCTTACTATTTTCAGAATGTGGGTGTTCATTATTTCTCCAAGTGGGAATAAAACCAACAAGCTTGGTAAGGTAGTATAAGCTGGACACTTAAAACCAAACCAAAAATCACGTTTCATTAGAAAAAATACCAGCTTTGGTACTTATAACAAAGCCAAAGGAGCAGTTTCTTTTTCAATGCTAAGACTTCATCCACTATTTAATGCAATACCTGATTTCCTGTGCCTCTGCTTTATTCCACCAATATTTATCTCCTTATTTGTCTACATTTTTCCACTCAGGAACCTTCTCTTGTAAATGGGAGGAACTCCTCTGCCAAACTTCAACTACCCCCTAACTGTCCTCCAAAAGCCTCCTCAAGGCCTGTCTGTGCTGCACTGCCTACAAATCACTGTCACCTGGCAGTCTTGAAGCTGGAGGCCATCTGTGACCATGGTGACTGCTGATTTATGTGAGCACACCCATCTTCATTGTTATTCATGCCACCTTCTTTCACACATTTTTCCCTTAGTCACTCAATTTCTTGTCTTGGGAGCACGGAGTGCAAAGAGTCTGGGGTGGAAAATGCCTAAAATAATGAATATAAGGTGCAAAATAGATGTGGAGCTTTGTGGAAAATACGTTGAGAAATAACAATGTGTTTGGAGTGCATATTTGTCAAAATAAGATTGTATCAAATATAATTACGGAGGAGGACATATCTACCAAAATATGTAGGCCAGAATCATTGATCCAGCCAAAGACTGGAAGGACTTAAATCACTCACAAACTTCAAAGCTAGACAAGCCTCCCTCTAACTCAGGGTAACCTTGAAGCTTTTCTGAATTTTCTGGTCTTTCACAGCTCTCAGGGTGCACCAGAGCTTTGACATTTTTGGGACATATCCTCTTTCATATGACTAAACCCCCAGCACTGGGGGCTGAGAATGGTGCATGGTGTGACAGAGATTTTTCTGGTAGATCTGTCCCATGTGGGACTCCTCTGTCCCAGAGACTTCTCAAGGGACACATGAGGAAAGCTGTATGGCTGCCACGTGTCTCTGGAAAGGGGACAAACATTCACCCTTTTATAAAACTGTATTAGGGCAAGATAGGAAAATATATGTGGGAAGCACATAAATCTGTGTAGAGAAAACTTGTTATATAAATCAGAAAACACATTGTTTGTGAAAACCTGTGTCTAGTAAGCATAAAATTATTTTAGTGGTAGTTCAAACATTTTAGAGGAACAGTCTATATTCAACAACAGGGGCCCAATGCTGCCATCACTGAAGCAATAGTAGTGCTGACGTAGTTAGGACAGAATTCCCAAGCTGTTAAGTAAAGATCATTTCTTTTTCATAGCCACAGATGACACGTAATCTCTGCATTGCCCCTATCCTGCCTTTCTACATTTTCACATGCCATAGCAGCAATCTGAGATGACTTTGGAGAAAGCTGGCTTATTTACACACAGAGCTGTGCTGCAGAATCAGCCTAGCCTTTCTGATTTATTTTCCAAAGCTCTACTGCATGGTTTCTGTCTTGATTTTCTTGTCAACATGATTTAGTGCAAATCTCTGGGGATGCCTTGTGCATTGTATGAAACTGGTTATTGTTGTCGGAGCAGACTCAAGCACAGAGCTTCTGTTTGTGGAACTGTTTTATGTTACATGCATTAATAATGTCAAACTTCTGAAGGAAAATCTCCTGGAACAATCTAAAGCTGCCTTTGCAGAGCAATCTCTTCATTCTTCCCTGTAGTCTTAATTTTTCTCCATTGCTTGCTTACCCTGATGAACTGTTTTTGGTTTGAGACTTGGCTGATTAATAGCTTCGTGTCAGTGCTCTAATTTGAGCCTGATTTGCTAGCAAGGTGCTGAGCACATTCGGTGAGTCAGTGGGAGTGGCTGGTATTCAGCACTTTTGCAAACCAGGATGCTTACTTCAATGCCTCAGTATGGGTTCAGGAGCCTAATTTAGGCTCCTCTTTTTATAAACCAGAGTCATGACATCCAAATGTATTAACTGATGTGTTCTTTGAATAATTACAGCTAGTATTTTTAAAGAAGATGAAGTCACTTAGCCAATTTTTAAAGGGATGTGTGTGTCCAGCACCCTGAGCTTCTCTGAAAATCCTGGCTTGTCCCTTTTGTTCAGCATAACTCCAGGCCTGGAGGAATTTCTTTCTTCTATGTATCAACTTTGCTGAATATGTGTTTGGTTATTCTGCTTGCTTGAAACTGCCATGACAGTGTTATTGGGACATGGTGAATGCCTTAAAATGTGGGGACAGTCAAGATGCATAGATTACTGTAACTCTGATTTCAGTACACGAGTGTACTGAACGTGTTCGGGGCTGTAAAGGGTGAACAAGGAGGTAACAATAATAGCCTCCATGTTAAGCATTTCTCCAAAAGGTCCTGTGAGTCTTTGGTCCTACTGAATCTCTCTTGTTGCATAAATTGACCCAGTGAACATGTCAGATCCTGAAACTTAGCAAGCTTTTGCAGGTGGTGTCTGAAATGAGCTGCAAAACAAGACAGCCTTTGATAGGTGTATGAATTTGTGTAAGTGTATGAGGAATTGCTCACATAAATCCCTGTGCTGCCACAGTGATTTATTACATGTGCAAACCTCAGAATGTCAAAATGGAACTGTAGTTGTGCTGGCTAATAGCTGGACCTGGAATGAATTAATACAATATCATAATTCACTAAAGGAGCTCTGCTCTTGTCACAGAACCAGAAAGCAGTGTATGAGTGTTTTATCACCCTAGCAGTGACCTGAGAGTATATAAACAAGTATGTAGTATATACTGCTGTTTTGTCCTATGTGTTAAGACATTATTTCTGTGGCATCATACTCAGATTTAACTAATAAATGCAATCCAGGTGGTACTTGGATGAGAGGTATCTGGTAGTACTAATTCATGCTTTAATGGGATAATTCTTTCAAAAATAATGTATATGAGTTTTTAAAATTACCCCTCCAGATCTCTGCACAATGGACAAGTCAGTAAGTAAGTACAACTATTTCCACTGGGCTTCACCTTCTGACAGTGCTTTTTGCCCTGTCACCCAGAGCTTCCCACTTCTTTTCTGTTGCTCAGACCACTCCCTTGTCAAACTAGACCAAACCTGCGCTGTGCCCCAGAAGCCAACGGGTGTCTGTTCTGTCAATAACTAGGGAGACTGATGCGTCTCAGCCTGGGGAGTCTCTTTTTGAAGAATACCCTGTCCCACGTTTATATCTGGGCACTGCCCTCCTGAGCCATTTCAGTCAGTATGAAAGCAATGTTGTCACACAGAGAAGGAGGTAGTACTCAAACTAATGAAAATATGACCCCCGTGCAGCACTGTTCTCCATTAGTTACAATTTCAGAGTGGTCTTTCACTAGAGTGTATTTCATTGGAGTGATTGCAGTCTATCCTGGCTGAGAGGCAATGAATAATCATAGAATCATTTAGGTTGGAAAAGACCTTTAAGATCATTGAGTCCAACCATTAACCTAACACTGCCAACTCCACCACTAAACCATGTCCCTAAGCACCACATCTACACGTCTTTTACATACCTCCAGGGATAGCGACTCAACCACTTCCCTGGGCAGCCTGTTCCAATGCTTGACAACACTTTCGGTGAAGAAATTTTTCCTAATATCCAATCTAAACCTCCCCTGGTACAACTTAAGGCCATTTCCTCTTGTCCTATTGCTTGTTACTTGGGAGAAGAGACCGACCCCCACCTCACTACAACCTCCTTTCAGGTAGTTGTAGAGAGCAGTAAGATCTCCCCTCAGCCTCCTTTTCTCCAGGCTAAACAGCCCCAGTTCCCTCAGCCGCTCCTCATCAGACTTGTGCTCTAGGCCCTTCACCAGCTTCGTTGCCCTTCTTTGGACACGCTCCAGCACCTCAATGTCTCTCTTGTATTGAGGGGCCCAAAACTGAACACCGTATTCGAGGTGCGGCCTCACCAGTGCTGAGTACAGGGGGACAATGACTTCCCTAGTCCTGCTGGCCACACTATTCCTGATACAAGCCAGGATGCTATTGGCCTTCTTGGCCACCTGGGCACACTGCCAGCTCATTTCAGCTGGCTATCGACCAACACCCCCAGGTCCTTCTCTGCTGGGCAGCTTTCCAGCCACTCTTCCCCAAGTCTGTAGTGTTGCATGGGGTTGTTGTGGCCCAAGTGCAGGACCTTGCACTTGGCCTTGTTGAACCCCATACAATTGACCTCAGCCCATCGATCCAGCCTGTCCAGGTCCCTCTGTAGAGCCTTCCTACCCTCAAGCAGATCAACACTCCCGCACAACTTGGTGTCATCTGCGAACTTACTGAGGGTGCATTCAATGCCCTCGTCCAGATCATTGATAAAGATATTAAACAGAACTGGCCGCAAAACTGAACCCTGGGGAACACGGCTTGTGACCAGCCACCAACTGGATTTAACTCCATTCACCACCACTCTTTGGGCCCAGCCATCCAGCCAGTTTTTTACCCAGCGAAGAGTACACCTGTCCAAGCCATGAGCAGCCAGTTTCTCCAGGAGAATGCTGGGGGAAACGGTGTCAAAGGCTTTACTAAAGTCTAGGTAGACAACATCCACAGCCTTTCCCTCATCCACTAAGCAGGTCACCTTGTCATAGAAGGAGATCAGGTTTGTCAAGCAGGACCTGCCTTTCATAAACCCATGCTGGCTGGGCCTGATCACCTGGGTGTCCTGTATGTGCTGCATGATGGCACTCAAGGTCATCTGCTCCATAACCTTCCCTGGCACCGAGGTCAGGCTGACAGGCCTGTAGTTCCCTGGGTCCTCCTTCCGGCCCTTCTTGAAGATGGGCGTCACATTTACTAACCTCCAGTCAACTGGGACCTCCCCAGTTAGCCAGGACTGCTGATAAAGGATTGAAAGTGCCTTGGTGAGCACTTCTGCCAGCTCCCTCAGTACCCTTGGGTGGATCCCATCTGGCTCCATAGACTTGTGTGTGTCTAAGTGGTGTACCAGGTCGCCAACCATTTCCCCTTGGATTATGGGGGCTTCATTCTGCTCCCTGTCCTTGTCTTCCAGCTCAGGGGGCTGGGTACCCAGAGAACAACTGGTCTGACTATTAAAGACTGAGGCAAAGAAGGCATGAAGTACCTCAGCCTTCTCCTCATCCTTTGTCACTATGTTTCCCCCTGCATCCAATAAAGGATGGAGATTCTCTTTAGCCCTCCTTTTGTTGCTAAGGTATTTATAGAAATATTTTTCATTGTCTTTTACAGCAGTAGCCAGATTAAGTTCTAGTTGGGCTTTGGCCCTTCTAATTTTCTCCCTGCATAACCTCACGACATCCTTGTAGTCTTCTGTTGTCTAATTGGAAAAGGAACAGCTTTTGCCACTTACCTCAAAAACTGGTAAATGAAATACCATTGACTAACACAACTGTTTGAATATGTTGAAGGAGCCAAAGAGCTAAAACCATACAGGTAATTGCAAATGTTAGTAGAAAAAAAATTAGAAAGCAGGTATTACTTCTGCTATTTCCTTTGACTGTTTTTTTATAATATCCTATCACCTTCCCTATCTGAACTGATGAATGCATGTGGCCAGATGAATCAAAGCCTCTTTCTCAGCTAAGCATTAGGAAAGCTGCACAAGGTGGATGAAATAACTCAAACTCTGGAACTGAATGCCTCAAACTCTGGGACTGGATAGCCTTATCCTTCTTATCACAGCCACTAGCAGAGACAGTGAAGTGGTGTAGGCTCTGATGTATTGAGAAGCTTACCTGTAACATATATTACTCATACACGTTACTGTGATCTATAGAGATTTTCAGACAGAAAAAAAAGTGGAAACCCAAGCTGTGTGAAAGCTTGCTTGCTTGTTTCAGGTTAGTTGTAGTTTTGCTCCTTAATAAGGCAGCCTGCTTCAGAAAGGTTTATGATTCCATCCCTCCTGAGACCCATCTGTGCATTGGACAAGATGAGTGACCGAATGGTGCCTTGTGCTCCCATCCCAGAGAAAATCGTGGAATCAACAGGAAATTACCCAGTGTTTTTTACTCGGTCTGATCAGACATAAGAAAGGAGACATATTTCAAGAACATTTCCTTCTGTTTTGAGGGAGCCCAGAGCCTGGTCAGCAGCACTTAATGGTCCCTGGAGTAAAGGCCATAGGACTGATTGCTGCTTTCCAGTTCCAATGTTTTTTCTGCAGACTGAGGCAGTTGGGTGGGATGGAAGTGCTGGGCTGCACTGCTAAAGGCACGGCAAGCAAACTCAGCAGATGTGAAAACTCATCTTTTCCCCCATCCATACATACAGATGAACATAACACTTGCCAATAAATGGAAAGGGAGCATGGCAGGAGGAAAAAGGCCATGCTCAAGACAACTTGAAGACTGCTGATCCCCAGCCTTTTGGCCTAGGCCAATATATTATTTTGTCCTCTATTTTCCTTATAAGGCTGCTGGCATCTTGAACAACTTCAGAGCCCTCCAGTCAGCCCGGAGAAAGGGCCAGTTCTCAAGTATTAACACAAAAGTAAGCCCGAATCCTACTTATCTTGTCAGCTCTGACATTCATGTCACAGCGCATATTTCTGTGCACAGCTCTGTGTTCTTGTACATATATCTCACATACAATTTGTAGATATTTGTAGGTGAAAGATACAATCTGCAAAGTAACATCACAGAATTCTATAGGTTAACATAAGGGATACTGTTTTTCTTACTCTCCCCTTATTTCTTTATCAACTGCTGTTTGAAGCTCTCTCTAATAGTCTAGTAGCCCTGCTGCCAGTTTGAGAACTGCCAGGAAGCTGATGCTTGTATTATGATCTTTCCAGGTATGATATTCAACTTTTATTGTGTTATAAATCCTGGTCATAATGTGTTTGTCTATTTTCTCATGCTTCTAAGAGTAGGCACTATCTCTTCATTTAGTCTCACAGTTAGTTGTGAATGCATTATCAAACTCGAGAGATGCTTTGTTCTCCTCCATTCTGTGCTCCTTTCAAAGCTCCCCCCACGACTTGGGCAGTTCATTTACTTTTCAGCCCCCATTAATCATTGCCATGTGTGCCCCATTTTGCAGCCGATACTCTGGGCCACTCGTGGCTGTTGAGCAAATGTGGCAGACACACATGAGTTGCTGGTCATACTTCACAGAGTGAACAGACCACACACAGACACAACCTCTGAAGGCTGAGAAGTCAAAGGGGCCCATTAATTTAATACGGAGCAGCTTTTTACGGGGGGGGGAACACTGACTTTTGTTTTTGTACAGAAACTGATTACATGGTGATTTATTTTAGAGGGAGATCAGGTTAGATCTCTGTTGATAATACATCCCTAGGAATCTACTTTAATAAGTAACCAGCTTGAGGTTAACCTCATTAGTTTAACTGGAGTTTCAAAAGACAGGGATTTGGTCTATTGTTCTTTAAATACAATATGCTTCACATAGGTGATATAAATCTATTTGCAAGTTCCAGGATGTGTATATATAATGTGTAGCTGCTTTGAGCTGTTCAGTTGGTTCCAACATCTAAGTTGCTTAATTGTATGGTTCTTCTAGGTTTATAATGTGTCTGGCTGCTGCAGCAAAGATGGAACAACAACAAAACACAAAGAAATGTGATGTAGTAATAAAGGAAATATTTTTCCACACAGCATGTAATTAAGGAGTGGAACTTACTGTTGATTAATGTCATTGAGGCCAAGAATTTAGCAAGATTCAAAGTGACACTGGATTTTTATAGGCCCCTCCTATAATTACTCTGTCTAAGCACAATAAAGAAAAAACCCAGAACTAATGAAAAGTTCTGGGTTTCATGACAAAGCCTGAAGTTTGTGACAGTTTTAGGATGTCAACCAGTAAAGACATTAAAATGTGAAGTTTCTGCTAGACTTCTCCATGGTGCCAGTGGTGGCTTGCCTAAAATCTGAGTCCTGGTGTTTTCCCAGTACTGACTATTTATCCTGTTAACACATCCCAATTACTTTTTATTTTCATATGGTTATATTCCTGTCTAAGGGTTCCTAAAAGCTAAAGCAATGAATTGTAGTGGATTAAGTTTGTGTAAAATACTAGAATTAACATGTCATGTGGCATGTCACCAATGCAATTTTGCTATATAATGATAAGTTGACTTTTCTTTCTCTTTCCTAATAGTAGTAACCCAGATTGGTGTATATGTAAGAAGACATTGTTGTGTTTCAGGAATATACACAGGTTTGTAAACATTTAGAAATGCTAGAAAAATAAATTTACAGAAGCGTGCAGCATAAAATGAATAAGGAAGCAATAAAGTCTTTCCCAATCTTCAGTGCATCCTTTGCATGCCCCATTGGGTCCCCCAGGGAAGTGCAATTCAGTGTTGCCAAACACTTACTTTTGGAGAGGCCTTTCTCAGTGTGCTCTCAATCCATCCATGTTCTGAGGGTGAAGGAAACTCAGGTGCCAATATCATGTGCATAAACCCATCAGGGCCCTGTTCAGCACGTAGCTCGTGTAATGTGTTGGGCCAGAGCTGTTGCTAGCTTGGTGCTAGAGGTTTGGAAAACCTTTTGACTCCCTCTCCTTTCCTGCTTCTAGTCTGAGCCTTGAGACTTTTGGCAACACGAGCAGCTCAGCCTACAATCCTGCTGCTGTGACTCAAAGGTATGACAAAACATTTCAGACCATAATCATTAACCTGCTAGCATCAGGTTTCAACATGTTCACAAATATTGCTCCATCAAAAATGCTGGCATCCATCAATGGCAGGAGTTGTACCTTGAGGCTGAAAGTTACTCTCGAGAGTAGCCATCAGATCACCATTCCTTTTGCCAAGGTGATCCTTTTGCATTGCATTTTCTTCTATGAACTTTTGAAGGTTAATCTCATAAAACCCAATGTAGCAGGGTTTGTGTCATTGACAATAGTCCTTTTAAAACGTATTTTCCTAGACCATTACCATCTAGTCTAGTAATTTCTATTAACATGAAAAGTGCATTCAAATTAAGTTAACATCTGACATTTTCTGCAAACCATATACAATATGACCTCTTTGTGATTCTACTGCAGCAGTCTCTATTGCACTGTTGTCCTCCTGCCAAAGGCTGTATTTGCCTAGTCAGTGAAGACATGGGTACTCTGTTGATGTACCCAACTCATGAAGGGATGCTTGTCTTTTTATTTTTTTGAAGCACTAGGAAGCTAGTGATAGTCTTTCTTCACTATATGCAGTTAATTTTCCACCTTTTACGGACTCAAGCTGCAATGAAATAACAGAGGAATGGATTAAATTTTCCAAGACCACATTCATTACAATCTGTTTATCATAACAGCTAACATTCAGGCAAATTAAATGCTCAGTGGAAGGCAGAGCAATTTCTTTAATCTGTGTAGCTTCAAGCATCACCAGAAGATGATGTTCACAAAGTATAATGATTTTCACATAACGCATTGTGTGGCATGGGAACAAGAATATACATATGTACATACATACATACATATGTGGGGTTTCAAATAAGAATGTACCTGGTAGGCTTATATTTGTCCATACCTGGGCTGTGACTGTGTCTGACTATGAAAATTGCTAGTGAATGTGTCCTTATATCAATCACAGTAAAGTTCTTGTTGAAGAAAAAAACAGAGTACGCTCCTTGTACGCAGCGTGATAAAATGGCACATGGCAATGTTCTTAAAAGGGTTGCTACAGCCAGTAAAGCAGGAGTGGTCCTGATGCCATATCTGAATATATTTATTAAGTCAAGCTGTATGACTGATTATTTTAATGCTTGTTACATTTGCATATATTCCCTTAGTTAATATGCAGAGGACAAAAATCTGTCCCCAGGCTTCTGGGTAATAATGGCAATCAGACTGACTTGGCACAGGAGATTCATCATTGTAGTCCAGCATCTAAATCAGTACCCCCAGGCTTTGCCCAGTAGCCCCCACTGTTGTTATCCTCTTGTCACTTCCGGAGTGTGGGTGCCAAATGATACTCAGTATCTTTTCCTTTGTCCATCCCATCAGGGTCAGTCAAGCAAGGTACCAGCTAAATAAGGAAGCTGGTTATTTGTTCGGAATGGTCTCGAAACAGTCTGAACACAAAGACAATATTCCAAACCCACCACTGAAATACCCCAGTAGTAGCAATCTTTGTGACTGTTTAACCCAATGGGGTTTCATATTCGTAATCCTTAGGTGGAAGCTCTGTATCTCCCTCCTTCAGCTGCACCATATTACCTGTTTTAAATGTTTATTGATTTATTTGTCATAGATATGGTTTCTGTTGATAAACATTCTCAGAAAAAGGCTTTTGTACAGATAGGTTTCCTAAAATACTGTGCAATCCCAAAGGAAAGCACTAGTTTAGCAACTAATGGAAGTGCTGGAATTGCAAAATAAAACTGTGATTATTTTAATAGCTTGGAGATAATGAAGGGAGTTTTCAGGGTAATTCATAGGCGTGAAAGGACAGATTTCTATTCTGGAACACAAAAAATGTCTTCATTTGTGTTAAGAGAAATGATTACAGCCTGCAGTCAGTGTCCTGTGATGGAGCGTTTTGTGCACAGGACCTCAGATTGGGAGTCAGAACAGCAGGATTTCTGTCCCAGATCCATGGCTTGGTGTTAGATTGTGTGCCAGTCATTTAATTTTCTGAGTCTCAGAAATAATGAGCTTTGCTTTCCACCTGAAACTGCTTTGAAAGCTACAGAGGAAAGTTGACTCCCAGCTTGGTCATTAAGGATACCCCAAATTAAATAGCAGAAGTATTTCTATATGCTTATAAGGTATATGTCATAAAGATGTGGCTCTTTGATCCTTTGTATTTACAATATAAAGCACTGACACTCCCAGAGTGGAACAGTTTATTCAGTAAACAAATAACAGGGAAAGCCCAGTGACTCAGGGTATGTCTTTCAGTAATTCTCTGTAATTTGTATATGTTTATTTCAAACAAATGCTAGCACAATGACTTGATATTATCTAAACATTTCAGAACATTAGGGATTCCATATACACAGCTTGCTTATCACTCATCAGTTTTAAGCCTTAGAGTGAAACAGCCTGTATAGCAAATGTGTAGCACAAATGTGAGGACTCAAGAGTTTTGGTTGACTAGTTGCGATAACTTTTAAAACAGTACTGCCCCCAGCTTTCCTTTTTGCCCCTTAATTGGAATTAAACATCCTGTCAAAGGGATAGCCAAGTAGGATATGTGCTCTTTCCTAGGACTTTAATACTGGTATCTTTGCTTAAGCCATTTGGTAGATCAGCTGTTGGGAAGCAAGTCTATGTCTAAGGTTTGTGAACAGCACTTAATTTACCTCATTGGGATGGTGGCTACTTAGAAGACTAGAAAATCCTGATTTTCAGTGTGGATTACATTGATAGTTTTGGGAATTGAAAGAGAAAGGGGATGAGTCAACAAGGCATTACACTTAAATCTGACATGAAGAATACAAAGGCCTAGAACTACACTGGGTACTGAAAGCAGGCTGGCCATGACAGGCTGGGACTCAGCAGGAGTTAACATTCCCAGCTTCAAGTAAATTAGTCAAAGGACAAATACCTGGAGTTACTACTTTACTCTGCCCTGGCATTATACAGGTTTTGTTTTAAATGTCCACCCATTAGGATAAGATAAAAAATGGAGTATTTTGGGAGCTTGGGAATCGAGAAGGACTCTGCAGCTCTAGACAAGTCCCCAAAGGATGTTTTGAGTTGGGCTTTTGAGTGAAGCTTTCCTGGTTAGTTTAGCTTAAATTTTAAGGGGGAGTACTCTCACCATATTACTTTATTCTTTGATGAAAAAGTAATTTGAAAAAAAATCTGTCTGTGCAATAGCTGGACTGTGAAAATTAGTTCAGTGATGCTCCCAAAGTGCCTTTAGAGCCTTTAATGTAAAGCAAGATTATGATGATGATGACAACTATTATTATTTCAAAATTTGAGTGTTAAGTTTACCACTATTTATTAGGATTCTTTACGCAAAATAGATCTGAACTTAATTCTAATGTTCTGTATAGGCTTACATCTCCATGATGAAGGAGAGATGAAGGAATCTGATTTTTCTAATGCTATTTTTTTCTCAATGTTAGCTTTGTTTCTGGTTTTGTTTCTGTTTAATGTTGCTGTGCTCAGTTCCTTCACATTACAAATGTTTTGGCTTGCTGGGGATAGATAAAGATTCCTTCGTGGTTGACAGAAATACAGACAGAAAGCAAATTAAATCCCAGCAGAGAATAAGTGCTTTGTTAGTCTCCCAAATTGCTTTCAAGACTTCAGTTTTACAAGTGAAAATACTGAGAAATAAACTTGGCTGCCAGTGGTGCTGAGTAAGAATCCACAGGTCAGAGATTTGGTGATGGGCCTTGGTCTAAAGTATTACAAGGTTAGGTTCTCTCGCTTTATTAATTTCCAAAGATGTTTAGATTCAGCACATCTCTCGGGTTGTTTCTTTACCTATCTTTTGGTTAAAAACAGGTATAAAGAAATGCAAAGAAGGCAGAAATCCTAAAAGAAATATTGGAACTTTTCCAGATCTCTTCAGTTCAATTTGCATTTAAAATTAAAAATTAGGCCACAGAAGCTGGACTGGTATTTCATCCAAAGCAATCAGCCTTAAATAGTTCCGAATGAAGGAAAAAATCTATCATCACCTGTACTTTTGCTCTTCCGTTTGTCCATGTAAACAGTTAAATCTGTCTCTAAACCTACATTATTTCAGCAATTTCACTTTTAAAACCTGCCCCCAAAACACAGCTCAACTTCTCTTACAGGTTTTTGAAGTTTTCTCATTTATTCACTCTCCTTTCCCAGGGTGGATGGGGCAAGAATGGGCAGAAGTGCCCTCTGAATTATTGCGTGAGTGGAAGGGAAGAAATTGTCCTGAGCCACAGACTATTTCTGCTCTTTTAAGGTAGGAATAATATCAAATCTTGGAAAGGGGGATCACAGGAAAGGCAGCCAATCTGAGGAAGATATTTTTACAGCTAGTCATGGACATTGCATAGTTTAATTGATTGTTTAGCATTTTCCTCACTATTTACTTTTGAGATCTGGCACACTTTATGCATTGTACTGGCTTAAGTTTCCAGCTAGATAAAGGTATTTTGCTACCTGTAGAGATAGATGGGAAAAGTCTCCCTACTGATGAAGGTTGTTGTTCCCTAGGTCAGATCTGATCCCTCTTTAGGATGGGATGTTCCTATGAATTCTGATTAGAGATGAGAACATATCAGTGAAAGAAAAAATATGTTTAGAATTGCTCAAACCAAAATCTGAAGTGCATTTGGACTCCTTTAATGTTGTTGTTGTTGTTTTTGTTGTTGTTGTTATTATTTGCTTATAAACATTCTAGTCTGTTGTCAGAACTATTCTTCACAACAAAAAGTTGAAGTAGCCATTATAATGCATTTATGGAAAGCATTTCAGGTTCATAAATTATTACTATTTCTATGGAAAGCCTTATTCTAAGCATTATCCCTATCTTATCAGGGAATACAACATTACTGGTTAAAATGATGAGCTGTGTTTAAGTAACAAAGATGGCTTTATGTTCTCTGTGTGTACATGTTGTACTCTGTTGACATGTGTATATGTGTGTGTATATATTCATAGATATGAATGACCCTGCGTAGCCTGCCAAAGAAGAATCGGTTGTTGACATTGTTTAATGATTAATTAGGCCAGGCAGAAACATATGCCCATGCACCCTGTCACAACTGCACAGCAAGACATTCCCTTTCAGGAAGCATGGATTTCTTGCACATATGGTCTGCACTAGAGACCCTTCTTGAATTGAAGGGGCTGGAAGTATGGGCAATGTGATAGCGTGGACAAGTGTTTTGTACAGGGCTGCATGCAGTAGTGGCAAAGCTGGAAACAGAGTCAGGTCTCTGAATGATTAAGTCTATACATCCTCCTCCATACCACCCTGTCTACCAGACAGAGAGAAGGAATGTGATGGTGGAAGACAGAGAAGGAAAAGTCAAACTTTATCTCTGCTCAGAAGAAAACTGTCTTGGTTTGCAGAGCCTGCTTGTTCACTTTACATAGTTCCCAGCAAGAGGAAGTGTTAAACCAGTATTCAGAGCCTCAAAGCCCTCATTCCTCCTGGGATTCGGAATATAACAGCAGATTCTAAGGTTATCTTTGTCCTATCTCTCCAGTGAGGCTCTAGAGCAAGCACAAACAGAATGCTGCTTTCTTCCCTTTTTACTATCAATAATAACAAGAATCATAGTTCTTTACAGTGATTCCATTTATATTATGAAGAATAAAGGTAGTGGGACTCTCTAGAGACTAAAATGGTTTAAAAGTAACTCAGAGTCTTTTGAGGACAAATAAAGGCTGCTCATTGAACGAGTGCAAATCTTTTTTTCTAAAGGATTTTGAGAAGACACTGCTGTCTTGTCCCCTCCCATATCAGCTGGGAGCCTGCAGCATTTACCACAGCCAAGGTTGAAAACCGTGACACAAAATCCCTGAGCTGTTCAAGACCACCTCATAGCTGAACCTTTCCACAGTATAGTTTCTCTGCTTCCCTTGTTTGTCTGTGCAAAGGTGGTATAAATCACCATAATCCTGGTTTAATAATTTGCAGTGATTCTGATGCAAAAACAAGGCAGTGCTGCCTAGTGGATACATGATGAAATTAGGACTAAGAAAGCCTGGGATCTCTTCTCTGCTCTGCCCCTGGTTTGTGGGGTGACCATGGTCATATTGCCACTGTCTGCCTCAGGTTCTCCATTTGTAAAATGGAGGCCATTTGTTCACTTTGCATTTGCTCACCGTGGATATGAATGGTGGTCTGTGATGTAAATAAGATGGATTCTGGCTTTTAAATTTTTTTCTGTATTTTTGGCCCTCATCCTCAACAGCTTTGTACTTCATGCCATCATTTCCACTCTGCACTTTTCATACAAGACTGAATGGGAAAGGACTCCTTCCTTGATGGTAGGCCATGTGCATTAGCCAAGATACAATGTTGACAGAAAAAGCAGGGTGGTGAAGATCCAAGCCATTCATCCTGACAGCAGAAACAAATGTATCTCACTTTTGCCCTACTATTTACTCAAGCAGAAAACAAAACAATAGAGATGGGAAAAGATCTGAAAGAGCTGTCACGGAACAAGTGCACCATGCCAATAATTTGAAGGATTAAGGACCCCAAGCCGTATGTACTGACACAATAGCCAGGGCCATCCTGTTCACTGGGTTCATGGATTAGAGGGATGTTTCATATGATTCTGGTTTTCTTTTCAACTCTGGTTGAACAAACATAGCCTGTGTGCTTGCAAATCCCTTGTTAGCAATGCAACAAGTCAATACAATTTCCCTTTCACTACACTCTATGATTTTGCCTTTGGAAAATGTTGCAGTTGCTCTGTCTGGATGCCTTCACAGAATCAGCATGACTTTGTGTCTGGTTTAAATGGTGTGATGGTGAATGGTGGGAGCCCAGAAGAGGGGCCTGGAGTCAGTATGCCTGCATCGAGGCTGTGACACTGAGAGACTGACCTGAGTTACATCACTTGATTTGCTTGTCTAAGCCCCTCTCTTATAAAGTGGGGTAGTTCACCCTCGAAGTGCACTTTTGCTCAGACTATGGCTATGGAAACGGCAGGGTTTGGGATCAGTGATATCACAGATTTTATTTTAAAAATGTCTTTATGTTACAAATAAAAATATGTTGTTGCTTTAGTGCTGTGGAAAGTTTATCTGGGTTTGAGTCAAGCAGAGGTTTTTCTTCCTCTCACATCACTGCCAGCATGCTGCTAGCAAGCTCTGTCCCATCCAGTTCCTGTGCCACCTCACGCAGGGGATCCCCGTTCCAGCACTAAATGGCAGCAGTGGGCCTGTTCATGCAAAGACCTAATGTGTGTCTCCTCTGACATAATCTAGAGGCACAGTTTGGGAATTTCTTGGTCAATGCAATAAAGTCTCGTCATCATGAAAGATGATCACAGAAGTCCCACAAACTTCAGTAAGTTAGGAATATTTGTGCCTATATATTTATTACATATGAACATTTGTCATTAAGAATCTACCAAGTTACATGGTTTGTGGGAGCACAGAAAAATTTCAAGGGAGGTATCACAGCTCCTGGAGCCAACATGTGGACTCAAGTGCTAGCTGTCTAGTGAAGGGTTACTTTTTTTTTTTTTTTTAAACTCACAGTTCAAAATTTCAGTGGAAAGCGGGGGGGGTGGGGAAACAAATGTGTGGTGTAGCCAAAGTCTTCCGAGTAAGAAGGATTCTGATATACTTTTGAGTGCCTTTTGTCTCTGTTGCCCTGTAATCCGCTTATCTCTGTTTTCTCATACCAGTTATTTAGCCATTACATTTATCTTGTTTCAGTGAGGATATTTAGATTAGCATTAAAATTCCAAAGCACCTGGGTAATGTCTCAGGGTTGTAAGTGTAGTGCAGTCTTCATCTTTGCACACAGGACAAACCCTTTAACGAGAAGGATGCCTGTCAGTTGATATTACTGTAAAGGCTACTAGACAGTTGTTCTTACAGGCCTCTACCTGAAGTATTGGCAGTGTTAGCTTCCTCCTTGTATTTGTCCTCGAGCGACACCGTTCAAGAGAAAAATAGAGTTTGGTCCTTGCTCTCTGGGGTAGTTTGCTGAGGATGCAATCGCAGTGGGGAATTCATTCATTCAGCCTGAGCTGCCTCTGCATTGGATTCAAACCAGTAACTTTGTGATGAAAGATTTGCTCCCTCTGGTAACATAGCTCCTCACAGGAAGGGCTGAGTTCACTTCCTAACGAAATGATTGTCCCTGCTGCATACTTGTGTTCATGCTCTCATGTTCATGTGTCATCTTAGACTGAGTGTTATGTTACTAGCTTGGCTGCTAGTAACATAACAGTCAATTACACGCCTTTTTTTAATACAGCAGGGGCACAAGCAGGAAGGCAGGCTTCCTGCTTTTGAGCGGAGCAGGAAGATGGGGCATTTCACAAGACAAATGTTTGCTGTTTACAAAATGCTTAGCAGATGGGCATCTGTAAAGTCACCTGCTGACACCAGTAAGGTACAAAGCCCTCTCCTGTTACAGAGGAAATGCTGGTTTCTCGGAGATAGGCCAAGTATGGTTTGATGGGGTTTTTATCTGTATGAGCTAAATGGTGCAGGCTTGTTTTTTGAGCATTTTTTGAAAGATGTCTCCTCTTATTTAGGTGGATGTTCAGAAAAGCTCAACAGGTTTTGAAAATTGAGTCATGTATATAAGTATGCTTTCACTTAAAATCATTCTTTCTCCACGGTTTGACTTGCAGTTGCCTGCTGCTGTGGGTAGGACTAGTTTGGTGGCCCTGTCAATGCTAAACTTACAACAGACCTGACTCCTCTGTTGAAGCAGAAAAGACCTTCATTCATGCATTTCCTGTGATCCCATCAACTCATTTGTAGTGCTGCACAGGGTCCGTAAGCAACTGTATAATCTTTCTAAGGATATCAGGAGGGGTATGTTAACAGTGCAGATAAAAATATGGTCCAGGACTTCTTGCACTGAGAGGTGCTAATGCAGTAGAAAGTACAACCAGCTTTGCTTCTGCTGCTGGCGGATCTACCTGATAGATGAACCTATCCTGCTAAGCACCTGTCTGCCTTCGCCATGCAAGAGCCTGGAACAGAACAGCTATTCTAAATTGGTGGATTTACATTCCTGGGTCGAGGGACAAACTAGCAAGTCCCCAATCTACTTAAATTAAAGGTAATTGAGCTGGTCCTTAGAAGCACTGTTTCAAGAGCAGAGACAGGC
The DNA here is from genome assembly GCF_034638445.1 of Ciconia boyciana. Lineage (NCBI taxonomy): Eukaryota > Metazoa > Chordata > Aves > Ciconiiformes > Ciconiidae > Ciconia > Ciconia boyciana. The sequence goes on from NC_132941.1 coordinate 43,805,695, forward strand.
AAACAACCCTTGCAGACCCCAAACAGGTCAGGAGAGATCAAGGCTACCTTGATTAACTGGCTGTCTACCAACGGGCTGGCTGATCCTGGGCTCTGCCTCTTTTGCATGGAGCTGTATATACACACTTGCACACATTTTGCACTTCAGTAAGTCTCTAAATTGAAACTGAGTATTTCAGCTATTAGGTCAACCCCAGGCCTTCCTTGCTTTGAGTTATTCGCACAGACTGCTATTCTTATGATGCAGGGAGTCTTTTTTTTTTGAGGGGTGGGAATACCAGTGAATAAAATCTCAACCTCTTTTTTTCTCCTTGATTATATTCAGCCTGGGTAATACGATGTTTTGTGCCTAAGTGGGTTCAATGGTTTTGGCAGGATGCCACAACTTTTATCACCCTTCTCTCTGTTGGATGAGAGAGAAACAGACAGGTGTGGCAAGAGCACTTGCCACACCGTTTATTTTCTGCCCAAGCTGGATTTCAGATTTGAGATTTCCTGGCTGTCCATTCTGCTCTGAGATGACGGTCACGTTCCTCTCTCCTGGGGATTGCAAGAAGCAGAGGGCTGCTTGGGATCATTGCCACAAACTTCCGGTCCCCATCTGGAAGGCAGCTAGCCTGCCTTTCGTACGTATTCATCTCTGAAATGAAGGAGGTTTTTCCAGCTGTCCTTGAGAGGTTAGTGTGCTTTTAGAGGGAGCAAAGTTTGGTGCTAAACTTCCTTTGTGTCTTCTGGCAATTGGAGCCAAAATATGTTTGATCTTTTCTCAAACTAATTGACAGATTGAGATCTAATTAATTTCTTTTGGCAATTGGTTTGAATTATTTAGGGATATTTTTGATTCATGGGTCTTATTAAAGTAAAGACAAATAAATTAGACTCCTATGGCTGTCAGTATATTAAAAACAATAAGAACTTTGAAGGTGAAAAAGAAAGAAAATAGAATTATAACCTCTGAAGAAGAACAAAAACCACGAGATGTCATGACAGCCTGAGAAGGATGAAATTCCCTCTGTGTCCACTGTGTTTCCTCCTTACACAAAGGTGGCACAGTCAGGCCGTATGTGGGTTGGTACCTTTACGTGTTTGGTGCATACGCTCCAAAGTATGGACTGGCTTTCTCTCGCTTTTGCGAAGCACCTAAGCTGATGCAGGAGTGGTGCCCTAAGCATTAATGAAACCTAAATGGTAATGTTAATTGCATGCAATGCAGGGTGAACGAGACAGGGATTTGTTAGGGATTTCCCCTCTCCTCTCTTTGATCTTTTTTTCCAGATGAAGCATTCAGTGATTTACCAGTCAGAGTCGTCTCTTCCCCCTTCCTTCATCTCTTCCTCCTTATTCTTCTGTGATGTGTACTACGTGCGATCAATACAACGACGGCTGCATTGAAAATCCCTTCATTTACCGCTTGCTAAGCCGCGTAGCTATCTGCACCGATGAACGGCTTTCTCAGCCCTCACCCCTCAGCAAATTTCATCGCCCCGGGAGCCAACAGCGACCGACACACGCAACAGGTCGGGCGAGGGGCCGCCGCGTCCCCTCGCTCCCGCGCTGTCAGCCGGGCGGCCGTCGCTCCGCTCACGCCTTCCTCAGGGTTGGGTCGGGTCTTTTTCCCCGACTGGGAAGCGCAGGCCCTTTTTCCCCCCTTTTTTCTGCTGCGCCGGCGGAAAGGGCTCGCTCCCTGCCGGCGCCGAGCGGGTGGTTCCCGCGCCGCTGCCGGGGGGCGGTGCCCGTGACGGCCGCCGCCTGCCGGGGGAGCCGCGGCTGCACGGCTCGGGGAGCGGGGCTGCGGCGTCCCGTCTTGGCGGGCACGGAGGCTGCCGCTCCAAGGTAAGCTCGTCTGCGCGTTTAACTTTTCGGAGCAGCCGGGGCTTTCGCAGCTGTGGCAGCTGGTCGGTCCCCCCCCTCTCTGCAGTGACGATCACCTTGGCTCCATTTTATTCTTGAGATTATTTATACCCATAAGGACTAGGTGTTCTTTAAAGGGCCATTATGCTGTGGGATATTAGCGCCTCTCTCTATTTTTCTCTAATATCCGGAGATGTGGTCGGTGTTACACCACAATTTTTGCAAGCCTTTATTCAAGCCTTGTTATTTGCAGGTAAAATGGATTGCAGATGCAGGGAAGTAGATTTGGGATCGAGTTTCTCGTGCTTGTAAATAGAAATGTTATTTTTCTGTCAGTGGAAAGGGGGAGCAGAATACAGCATTGCTTTTAAAATGAGAGGGAAAGCACACGGGCATTTTCTGTGTGCTTTTGGACTCAGTAAACTGAGTGAATCTGGTATGGGGAGTCTGTATCTCCTTGTCCCGAGAGAGCTAGAGCCAGGATGTATGCATTACGGTTGTTCATTCATCAGTGGCTGCAGATAATGCAATTACCAAGTCAGCGGCGCATAGATGCTGCCCTGCGTGTGACATGCTGAGAATACTGTATTTTAGGAAGCCAACACTTGCTGTAGTTTGGATAAAACAGAAGCTGGGAATGGCAGGGTATGAAACCGTTGTGTCTTTAAGTGGAGAAGAGGCTACTGGTTAGTCTCAGTCACTCTGTCGTTTCTGAGGACTTGTATTTTGTGTGCTTCTATGTAGAGGTGTAAATACCTTTTGCAATCTGTTTGTAAGAAATTCAGGAGTGCAAAATAATTGGCAGCAGCTTCCGGAGTCACCAGTGCCTGATGAATGGTAGATGGTTTAGATGCCTGAGAATTCACAGTAGTTTTAATTAAATCCTATCACAGAAAGGGCTTCATTTAGGTCTCAGATTTTTATTTACATATCAGATTCTGCAGCCCTGGTATGGCTACCTCTCTCCTAAGGTGTCTTGGAAAAGAAGGAAAAAAAAAAAATCACCAGCATGATTACCATGGACACAACTATCCCTTATTTATTTATTAGGCTATTAGGGTAATGAAGAAAAGCCATGCCTGCCCTGCTGTGCAGATCTCATTTCAGCAAAACTGCCTGTGCTCCTGCTGTTACCCATGTTTGATTTTTAACCAGTAAGTGCCCTGTGCTCATGTCAGTGCCATGGTTGCTACACCTCCACATATGGGTATTCATCGTAGCACCCAAGTCAGGGGGATCAGAGTGGAGCCCAGATGATTGTTAGTGGGTTTTGTTCTAGGCAGAATGTGCTCTTCACTCTTCTACCCAAAGATCAGTGTTTGCTTGCTTGTAGTTGCTGCTTCTTTATTCTGCCTGGTACTGCTGTTACTGCTGCTGTTCTGGGGCACTATTTCGTACATCAGTATTTCATTTTTATGGATGATGCTACTGAAAGATTGTTCTCTCTTGTATTTGTTGCTACCATGTCATAAAAAGAAATGGTATCTGTCCCAGACAGCTTCTCTACCTAGAATGTACGGGAAGGCAAGGGGAGGTTTAGCTTGCTCAAGGTTACTAGCAGAGTTAGTATCTCTTGACTTCTAAAGGCTGGACTGTGTTGGTTCTGCTGCACATATACACAAAATATGTATGTGTCACATTAGTGTCCTTAATGACTCCCATTTCTTTTATGCTCTCCTTTTCTTGTTCAGTAAGTATACTTATTGTCTTTAAATAGGAGTAGTTATTTTTAAAGATAATCCTGTTCTATAAATCCAATATTGATTGATCATGCCATAAAAAGATATAAGTAGTGATATTTAGGCAGTAAGAACACAGCGAGTGTGCCTTCTTTGGAATACATCAGATTTTTTGTAAGCATAAACAGAAACACACACATACACCCAGGCTTGCGCCTAAGCAGTCTACAAGAAGAAAGAAATAGTGACTAAGAAATTTCACATGCCCAGAACGCTAACCTAAAAGTCAGGAACGTAAGACTTTTGTGCTCCATGTGAATATTGTTTGCAGCTTCCTTTTTCTTCAACACATAAGTGATTCAGAGAGTACAAATGTAAGGATTCCTCCAAAGGAAGATCATGTGATAAACAGGTCTCTTCTTGTGTTTTCTGTTTGTAGGGGAGGGAAAATATTTGGAGTGGGGGGGAAAAGGAGGGCTCAGAGAAACTTCGAAGCACTCTGCAAATGTTGAATTACGAGTTTACTGTTTTTGCAAAGGTTGAATCTAGGGAAAAAACAGGAATGTTAAACCTTTGTGCAAATTACATGTTGTATTTTTAAGAATGTGCTCTGTGTAGGTATACTTGGGCGCATGCATGTGTGCACAGACACTTGGGTCACTATTAAGAGGTGGCAGCAGATGTTGGTCACAGAATTGATTTATTCTGATATGTTACTGTATACAATGTGCTAATTAATTGATGAAACTACTACAGAATGCTTTGTCTCAATGGTATCCTGCAGCAGAGTGCTACACTGGTTAATTATCTGTTCCTCTTTGTTTCTTTGGTGTTCTTTCAGTTTTCTGGCCCTTAACTTCACTAAATGCCTCTTTGGTCTGTTATGGAACAGGGCAGATGGGGATAGCAAAGCAGTGCTGTTGATGTTTTTATTTGTTTTGTTTTGAGCAAAGATATAGTATATATCTCCTAAAATGGATGAAAAGTCATTGTGTTTTCTCTCTTTGCTGAGTCCTTTGCAGTGAGCCAGAGAGGTTCTGTTGGTCTGATCCTGAAGTCTTCAATCCCTTCCATAATCCCATTAACTTCTGTGGAGCTATATATGTGAATGAGCATTACGGAATTAGTTGTACACTGTGTGTTGTTTGTGGTGCAAGTGTTAAGACAGGGTCAGCACTTTCATTGCTTAGCAAAATTTATGTCAGAGCACAGGCTACCTATAGGATTATGGAAACCGCTTGCACCTTTAAAAGTGAACAAGAAGTTTTCAGCAGATAAACTTTTTTTTTTGGTGAGACTTTTGCTTTGGATTTATTCGGCATTGGGAAATGCACTGGCAGCAAAGGTAATGTTCAGTGTTCTTTGAAAATTGTTTTTAATTCAGGCCTTTGAAGTTCTCAGTCATGGGTAGGTTGTTTTATTCTTTGCTCTTATTGTGTAAAAGAATATGCTAGGGCTTTTACTTGCTGCTCAAGACTTCTGAAGTAGGAGCCTAACAAAAGCCTGGATTTTCAACAATGCTGCGTACTCAGATGCTTCCCTTCACTTTTTCCTTTTCCTTGGGTGATGGGCACTTAGTCTGTATATCTAAATAGGGATTTATGAACCTGTCCTTCGACTTCAGTATGATTTGAGCCTCTGTTCCTGTGCAGACTATACTGTGACCCTTCTACAAGCCACAATTTAAGTAGGTTTTGGACTGACTTGGTATTTGGATCAGTTAGAGGAGAGGGTTTGGGAAGTGATGATGTTGTGTCTTCACACTCCGCTGAGACAGTGCTTAACCAAGCATGGCAGTAAAGGCAAATGTGCTACTGGAGGTGTCTTTCAAAGAAGGTCTCATACTGATGCCATGCATGCTCAGGTTCCTCAGCCCTGCACAATTCTTTTTGCATGAAAATTGATCCATGCCAAACTGCAGCCCGGATAATGATGGTCGGCCATTCTGTAATAACTTTGGTAACTAGATATAGTTACGCCTCATTCCCCTTGTTGTGTGTGGTTGCTGAGTGTTGATAAAACAGACATTACATGCCATCCCAGAGAGAAATGCTATTTAAATACTAGAAGGAATAATAGCTTTATATATGCTTTCTCATGGTCTCACTAAGATGTCATGAAGCATGATTAAGTAATTTTGGATCCCTGCATCATAGATGTTGTTTGTTGGAATGTGTTAAGAAAAATGAATAGTATTAGACAAGAATAATTAAGTGGAAAAACTGGTTTGTGATGTGCTTTTCAGATCAGACACGTCATATCTGAATTTGGGTGTGTGTCAGCCAGTGTTTTATTCTCTCTCTCTTCCTTTACTTTTACACCTGTCTGATGTGTACAGTGCAAACCTGGGTGTTTGGGTTTCCTACCCGTTCACAGTAAGAGGAGATGATCTGGGTTGATTTTTAGGAAAGTTTGTTCCATATCCTGTGTGAAGTCTCTTTAGCAGAGCAGAATTATAGTGTAGCACTAAATCTGTTTCTTATCTACAGATGCCAGCATAGGCAGGCAACTCTGCCATCACTTTACAGCTGAAGGAAAAAGAGATGTGGAGAGGTGAAGCAATTTCTACAAGAAATTATGTTTTACATCCATGGCCAATCTTGTAACAGTTTATTGATGTTTTCCCTCTTCATAAACAATAAAAACTTTGAAGTGAGTGGCCTTATCTTAGAAAGCAAACTGTTGCTAAAATTATTCTCTGTTAAGAAGACTTCTGAAATAATTCCACTTCCTCTTATCCGGAGAACCAAGAGAAAATTATTCAGTACTGTAACAGCTGGGGGTTTTCAATGCCTCCATCAAAATGGGAAAACAGGAAACAGCAGCATGCATGAAAACGTAGTTTGCCTACAGGTTTGGTTTATCGCTATTCTGGTCTTTCAAAGAATCAATTATTTACTTAATATGAATGACATACACCCCAATACCAGAAGGCTATTCTGGTTTTGAATAAACACTGCAACACTCATTCACATAAGGAGCAGGAGTTATATTTTTCCTAGAGAAGAATGAACACAATTAGGATGAAGATGACTGTGTGGAAAGGGAGGCTGATAATAGAATATGAATCTATTTTTCTTTGTGTCTATGTCTGTATTGATCCTAGCATGTAAAGGTCAAAAGTAGCGGTTGTTCACTTATTATTATGAGTTTTGTGAGTTTCAGCCCACTTTCCAGCGCCTGCAGCGTTGCTGTTACAAGAGACACCAGTGGTGCCCTTGCAGGAAGGCCAAGCTTAATGGTCCTCACAGTCAAATGCCTTTTCATAGGCATGCCTTTCATAGGCATGGTTCTTCTGAGTCAAGCAGGGCCAGTTAGTCATGTGAGACCCTAAGAGAGAAAGGCCAGATTTAGGGACTGTGCACTTGGAATTTTTCCCAGCTACGTCAGTTGCAGTAATGACCCGTAAGGTAGTGTTAGCCCTCACTTAGCTCAAGCCCACAGTTTAGAAGAGCTAAGAAAAAGCAATGAGCCCTGTGTTGGAACTGAATCTTGTTTGATATAATGTGGAATTATAGCTGTCATTATCTCAAAAATATTCAGATCAATTCATCTGAGAGTTTATACAGCATTTATGGTAGATAATGATATATTTACAAAACTGTCCTAGTCTAGGTAAATTTATAGGTATTTATCCATTTATCATTGGTGTTATTTATGCAAGGGATAGTACTAGATTGTACTAGGTCCGTTTCCTACTCTCCATGTTCTTTGTCGTGGTGTGCTCTGTCTGAGCTCTCTAACTACTGTGAAAAACTATTTGCAATCAGTTGTTCAAATAAGATATGTCTTTGCAGTGGTGGTACTTGTAACTCCCTTTTATTGGCTAATTTTGTAGAATTTTATGGAATAAAGTGTTGCTTTTACAAACAGTTATTTTTCTGAAAACTTGGGTGAAATTTATTTGCACATGAAGTACCTCTCATCCTGATGGAAAGCCATTCTTGTGTTTTGGGGATAAGCCAGTCACAAAACGTAAGCTGTACTGAGAGAGTAGCTAGTCATGCAGCACTGAGCTCCACAAACACTTGGTGGATATTGAAGTGTGGTTGGCAATCTTTTGCTTAACTCAGAGTTGAGATTTGTATGGTCATGATAGGAGGCAGCTGAGCCAGTGTTTGGTGGGGGGGAAAGGAGCCAGGAAGACTAATGTGTCTCACTGCTCTCAGTGTCTACACTATGTCTTGGAGGATGACCCAGGTCCTAGATGCTGGGTAACGCACCTTCGTGACATCATGCTGTCCCTTGCAAAGAGTCTGAATTGAGTGTGAGTTCTGGCTGCCTAAAAATGCTACAAGTCCTTGCATCAGGTAATGTGAGACTGTGGGGTATTTTCAGATGATTCCCACTTTATCTTGCCCACCTGAAATCATCACTGCAAGGGTCGATGGCATGACTAGAGGGTGTACCATGTAGGGTCTCCTCACAGTGCTGTCTATGTCTAAGCTTTTCTCTGGGAATACCAGCAGGGTCACTGAATGCCCATCCTGGAGTTCTTTCCAGGAAATAAGTGGATTCACTGCTCTAGACAACTATGAGGATACAACCTCTGTCTCCAGAAGCCTTAGAGAAGATCTTTGTGTTAATTACAATGGAGTCCCCTCCATCATGTAGTGTGAGAGATACTGCACATAGTATTCTGTATATCAGCTTAGAGTTACCAGTCAAGTCTTGTGTTGCAAAGAAAATGCGATGAATTACTGCTTAGCACCCCGTGCTAGTATGACATGTGTCTCGAGAAGAAATCTTCTAAGGAACCTGTTGGTCTGACCTGAACCTGTTTTGCAGACCTGAACAAGTCTGCAAAACTGGGAAGGAGTATATCGCATACACAAACATGTTGGGTGACTGTTAAAAGCTATATATGCCCCAGAGTTACAGCTTCAGGAAAAAAATTATTAGGTATCGCAGTTTCTCCTGATGCAGTGTGACATTCGAAGGGCTAGAAATAGCACTCTGATAACACGTTTTAATAGGTGACTAGATATTTAGTTTTGTTTCTTCTCTTGAAAGATCTGGCTGTGCTGTCAGTACAGCTAGACTGAAAGCTCTTAGGTTGATTAATTATTAAAAGAACCTGCTAAATATTTTACACCTTTTTATTTTTTTATCTTTTTATCTTATCTGTTGATACCTTTCTTCTTCTAAGAGTTTACAACAGCAGAGGAAAAACTAATCACAATATATGCTAAGAACTTATATGTCTTCCTATAAAAGATTAAAAAAGAATAAAGATTGTGTAAATATTTGTTTCCTCACTGTATCTTTGCTCCATTTTTTTCTTGCTTTCTCTGCAATAGCTCTCTGAATCTGTTTTGTTGGGTAAGTAACCAAAGATTTTTTTTTTTTTTTTTTAGATATGTTGTACATTTATATGCCCAGCAAATTTGTACTTCCTTTATGCAAGATGTTGTATGAATGTAGAATAAATGCGAATCTGTATGGCAGAAAGTTTACTTTCTAGAAGGTGAGATATACCAAGCAAGGGTAGCGTGGTACTGTAAGACTGGGGTAGACACACATTCATGAAGAATCCATACTTTGTGTCTTACCTGGCCATATTATTAGGCACCATCTCTTAGCATATCTGTGAGTTAGGAATCTTTACAGCCAATTATACCAATGTACGAAAAATCATAGAATTAAATCACAAACCTGGAAATCATGTTTCCTGAGATACTGAATATACTTGGATATGAATTTAGCAGCGTGAGCACGTCAACAAAATGCTTGTACGGTCTTTGCTTGCAGTTCTAACATCTAGATGTTTCGAAGGCCTGTACAAATTCTGTTGTGGTTCTCCTAAAAGTGGTGCTTAGTTACACGTATGGCAGTGCTGTAATAAAAACATTCTCATAATTGTTAGGTGTTCTCGACCTTTTTTGCAGCAGGTTCTATTTTATTGCTTGGATTCAAACAGTACTGGCACCAACTAAGATCAAAGTCATCATAACAATAGGCCTTGTGCAAATATGCCAGAGACAGCATTGACCCAGCATGCTGTTGAGCTAACTAAGTGAGAAGACTGGGAGTGGGAAGGCTAGGAGGAGGATGGAGAGGCAATGGGGCGTAGTGCTCTTGGCATGGACTCTTGTGTGAGGAATGAGATGGGGCCTGGTGGGCTGCCACCTTTTCCTTTCCTTGGCTTTTTAGCTTGGCTTTGGTCTGTGATCTGGCATCATTGGACAGTTTACCTGTTTGGTAGTGACTCCTCTCCTGCCTCAGATAGGTATGAGAAAAAGCTAGCAGTAGAAAACCCACAGACTTTCTGACCTCTCTTTCATAGCAGTCCGCATAGTTTTGTGAGACTTCCTCTGTGAAGACTTTCATAAATAATACACTGCTCGTTCAATCACGAGATATATTATCCATAGAAAAAATGCCTGAAAGTACTTAAGAAACCTAACAACATCTTCACAGGGAGATGGCTATCTTACTGACTGTAAGACTGTTACTCATGATAGAGCAGATCTTCAAACCTGGGTATACTTATTAGCAGTAAGTTTTTAATAAGTGTTCTTATAATATATATAATTTATTGCTTCAGTTTGCTAGGTGGTCTCTGGAACACTGTTCTAAAAACAGTATCACTATTTTAATCACAAGGCTGTGTCTGTTTTCTTAAAAATTATTTATACTTAGAAAAATGAAACAAAGCCCCCAGAGACTGTTTCCTGTTACAATTCCTGGGTCACTGTGCCCCATTGTGTAACAAATGGATATGAATGGGGCAAATGACTGGCCATCAATCTTTGTGCTTATGATACTGAATGAGTGATTATTAGACTTAAATCATGTTGCTCATGTTTTATTTCTAATTAGCTGAAAAATACAATGCATGTATCTTTACATGATGGTTGTGATCTTCTATAAAATTACTAATATGTGTCTTGGTGCCAAAACCAAACAGTAAGAACTCTAAGAGAAAGGGTTTATCAAGCAATTAAATTAGCTGGAGATTCTTGGGTTAAAAGCCATGGAGGGACAGAAGGGAATCCTGTTATTTAGCTCTGAACGGTGGAACGTGGGATAGACTTAGCAGTCACACATTCCACATAAAATCATTCTGTTCGGTCCAGGAAATGAATGAGGCAGAGGTGTTCCTTCTCCCTGCATCTGGCTTTAACTTGTAGCACTCCTGCCAGTAAGTCTTTTTCCTCAATCTACATATTTTGTATGGCTGTTTCTCTTTGGGTGGAATTTTGAGAAAAAAGAACCCAAGTCTCTTGTTTTGCCATCAGATTGCTGGCAGGAGTAGAAGCACCTCAACATCTCCCCTCGTCTCCTCCATCTCTGCGTCTCGTCCATCTCTGCATCTCCTCCCTTGGAGAGAGGATTATAGTATTAATGTCCTAATGTGTGCATTTGTATGGTTGGGAGATGGCCTCTGGACAATCACCTGCTATGTTGTGAGGCCTCATTAAAGAGAGAACAACAACCCTTTGCCATCTTACAGCCTTCACTTTTGTTCTTTCTTGCTGTCTTGCTTTGTTTTTTTACTAGAACAAACAAGCTATGAGTGCACTCAGATATGTGTATTTGTGCCTACTGAAAACCATAGTGTCAGGCATGCGCTCACTGCGTTGACCCAAACAAATGTTCCGTTGCTGATACTGCACTCATTAGAGCTCAGACACAGTGTGAGGTGTGGTATTTTGTGACTCATGCTTCATCAGACTATAACTTTTAGCTGTATTCCAGCCCTTGCCAGCACAAGGGACCCAAGATCTGATCCAAACTTATTGGAGTTGATGGAAACAATCTCGTTGGCTTTAGTGAACTAGATTCATCCAGAAAGGTTTTGGGCTGAGCTGTCAGGACAGGATGTTAAATAATTTCTCCCTTTTGGTTTTTAAATTTAAATAAGTTGGCCTGAAATTAATAGTGAGAGAGAACATGGAAATACTGCAGTGGCATTGTGGTTCGTTGTTACTTTCGAGCAATGCTTTAGACTCAATGGATGGAATAGCCCCTTACTGCTGTACCGCAGCTGGCATCATTCACAGCAGATGCTGAAAACTCCTGTTGAACAGCATGCTGTTTGCCCTGTGATTCTCATCACCGCTGCAGAGATTCCCTGCTGTGCAGAGGTGATGTTGGCAACTTCCAGAGGCCAGCCCACAGGGAAGGTCCAGTCACGAGCGGTTCAGTGTTTCCTGGTGGTCTAGGGCTTGTACAGATTCCTCAAAGATAGTTGATAGAGGAGCTCTGGAGAGGGCCTAGGATATTACCAGCTCACAGTCCAGTAAGAGAAAACAATGTGGGCATCTCCACCTCTCCCTCCCAAAACAGAACTGTTGGAAATTGCCCCAATCTTAATATGATGATTTACATGAACATTTTAATTTACTTTTTGATTGTTACTGGAACTGGGTTGGTTTTCTTTTTTTATTAAATGTGACATTTCTCCTCTTTTTTTTGTCAAATGTTGTCCTGCTGCTTTCCTAGGTGAAGTACTGTGTTGCGTTGTTTGGGTTTTTTTAAAATATAATCTAATTTACAGAGCCTGGTATTCATGAGGCTTGTAGTTCAGCCCTGTGAAATCCTGTGACTAATTCATGATGTGCCCTTGTTCTCTTATAAAAGCTTATAAGCCCTTGGCCAAGAGATATGATGGATGTTTTTACAGGAAAACTAAAATTTTATGATAAAGGATTTCATGCCTGTCTATCATAGGTTTTATCCCTCTACTAGTATTTTGCAGTACTATAGCAGTACTAGGCCACCAAGTCTCCCACCTTTGTGATGATGGGAGAAGTCTGTAGGAATTTCAGGCTGATTACAGGCTTTAATTAAGACCCATGTGCTCTACTATGTTCCCTGCTACATGAGCTAAAACAAAATGACTGTTAGTGGATAGCAGCTCACTGCTCAGCAATTGGATCCCATCCAGGTTATATACTCATATAAGTCAATTCAGTGAAGTTTTTTCAAGTGAAATCTAGCTGTTGAATTAAAAAAAAAACCAAACAAATCAACCATTTTAATTTTATATAGACTCATGACCTTCAAAAATACCATGCTGCTTCTCTGGCACATCAGCTGAGACAAGAATTCAGTCACCTGGCAACAGATGTCCTTCGTGAGTCCCGAGTACAAGGGCACCCCAGAGCCTCTGCTCGCCTCATAGCAATGAGTGACAAGAAATCCTTGCTGCTTGAGCTGCTGGATGTCACAGACCTCCTTATCTTAGGTGACTCCTTGATGCCGAACTAGCCTCTGGTTGACAGTTAGCTTCTCAGACAAAGCTTAATCCTGTGAAAAGTCTGCTTTACTTGGCATCTTGCCAAACCATGGTCTGTCCTTGTATTAATTCAGAATTAATTAGTTAATTCTGTTTCTAATGGCATAGTAAACTAAGGCCAAGTCTGAGAATGCAATTAATTTTGTATTTGGGAAGGCTTCCACTGAAATGAAGACCATTTTGCTTGAATAAGGAGCCTTGGGATGACTGCATTTCGTTATTTAGGCTCTATTAGAAGGAAGTCACTGTTATGTTACCTCCTCTTGTCATCACGTAGGTGCAGACAGAACGATAAAAATTCATCTCCAGCAAGCTGCTCACTGCATACAGGGTAGATGCAGGGGAAAGCATTCACCAGCAAGCTTAACTGAGCCTGTCTCAGCACCTGTCCTTGCCTCCCTGTGTCGTTATGTGCATGTTCTAGTTTACACATGCTTTGGAACAGGGCTCTGTGAAGCACCTGTCATGCCTCTTGATGTGGTGTCTAATAGGGGAGGTTTCTATTTCCAGCTCTGTTACTGATATAGAGCAGAGTGACGGGTAAATTATACAACGTTCTTTTATGCTTCCACTCTCCCCATCTATGATATGGCTGGAGGATTTTTGCCGTCCAGTCAGGGTTGCTTTCTACTCTACAGTAAGAACTTGGTTTATTTGTGCTAGTGCTTAAGGTGACTTTTGGGCAAGAAAGGGATGTTCTGTCCATATCTAGTATTTGAATTTACATGAAAACATAAATGATGCAGGAAGCAATGTTGATGGCTCAGTGCAAGGCAGTCCTGCTAGGTGCGTGCTGATTGTGATACCATCCACGCCAAGTAGTTAGTGGACTCATAAGAGAAAATGTGAGCAAGAGGTCTGACCATCTCTGCCGGGCACTTTGCAAGTGTACAGAGACGTTAACTCTGGTGATATCCCCTCATTTTGGATATGCCATAGAGACACAGTTCCAAGCATCTTTTGTATCCTATACCAGAAGTGTCTGTGTTGCCTGCAGTGAGTACAGGAACTTTCACTGTGTGTGGTTTATAGGAGTGACTTTGAGTCATTATGAGTGGAAAGTACGATAGATGTGTGAGACGCTATCTTTGTGGGAAAAAAAAATAATTGCTGGAGTTGACTTAATCATCTTTACTACTGTAAGCTTCCACTCTAAATATTAGAGCTTTCTACATTTTCTTTTGTTTGGTCAGTGTTCTGTGCAAGTCTGCTAATCACAAGATTTTCAGAAGCAGTGTATGTTATCTTGCAATTCTGTTTTGCTTTCCCCTCCATAAAATGTTGAGATGAACACTTTTATAGCCACTGAGTGGTTGTGGACCATATGTTCCTGTAAAAGCTATAGTTTCCCACTGAGGGCTTCTGCTTCCATTAAGCCATTCTGGATGTATGCTACATGCTATAATACCCACTGACTTGAAGAACTGCATTGTAACCCCAGCTGGGTACAGTGCTGATGCCTGATGCTGAGACCTGAACCCAAAAGCATAGCTGAAGTATTTGGAGCCTAACCCGAGGCCAGATCTGAGTCCAAGTAAGAAAAATTTCTTCTTTAGTTGTATGCAACAGAGAACATGTGCAAAAAGTGTCCTGGCATGGTCAAGGGTAGAAGACTGTTGTTTATGCTCCCAGAACAATGATAGCACAGGCGGACTCTGAGGCAGATACACAGCGTGATAGAGGAGCCAGCTATTCAACCACTAATAATTCAGTGATCACACCTAATTCAATTCACTGGATACCCTGGACATTAAAAGAACTAAAATAAGACTGTCACTTTCCCCAAGCCATTTTATACCCAGACACTCACCTTACATGTCACATAAAGTTAACAAGTCCCATAGATCTTCCCAAGGTCCCTAATGGTTCCTATAGAAAAGCCACTGTTTCCTGAATTTTGGACCGGGTGATGCTGGGTTCACTCAGTATGCACACAGTGTTCACATCCTTGGGTGTGAATTACATGCTCGAGCCCTTTTAAAGTACCCATGTGAGTTTAGTCCATTTTTATTAGCATTATTAAGGATGACTAGACTGTGACTTAAAAGATATTTGGGTCTATCAGTTTGCATCTGGCTTTTTTTTTTTTTTTAAGGGCCAGTTCAGAATCAAGCAGGGATGTGGATGTGGCAGAATTAACTATTTTTTAGTTGTGGCAGCTGCTGGCATAGTATGTATCACAGATGTGGGCTTATGTTGAGAGAAGGGCCGTACATAAAGTTCACTGTGACTATTAAAACAAGGTGGGCAGTCTCCCTGCTGGGAGTTGGGCTCTCATGTCTGGGAGCCCCAAGTGTGGACCAGGAGACTCTTCTGCTCTGTGCTGTCCCAACCAGAATAAGAGGACAATCTTAAGAACAATCCATGGACAAGGAGCAGCAGAATGATAAAATGTGTGGGTTTCTTCTTATTTTGCTGTAGCATTCTCTGGTTCTCCAAACAATGAGTTATCCCAACTCCGTTTACTATAGAAGGAATCTACACGACTAGTCCTCGGTTAACTTTTGGATGCCCAAATTAGGAAAGCTGGAACCACAAAAGCAAAGGAGCACAAGGAAACAGAAAACAAATACAGTTAGCTGAAGGAACAAGAGGTTCAGCACACATACTCCTGTCAGCTGGACTCTTTATGCAGCAACTGATTTCCTTCCTTAATCTAAAAAAAACTTTCTGGATTTTAAAATGTTTTTTAATCCAAAGAAATTTAGTTTGTTATGCAAATCTTGTGTTTCCCTTCCTGCCACTTTAACATTTTGTAAGAAAATGTAATTTTGAATCTAAAAAGTATGTTTATTATATGATTGCAGAGCAACTAACTGCCTACTAGATGATTGTCATCAAGCAGAGGGGTTTTAATTTCTGTAACCCCCCCATATTTAGTGGATGAACTAAATGAGTGAAATATTTAATGTACTTCTAGGGACTTTTGCAAGCTATCATTAAGTAATCTATAAAAGATTAAAAGTACACTTGTGATCTATTGTGGTTTTTTTTTTTTTCCTGTTCTATATAAAAAAGGCCCATAAGGTCCCTGTTTTCTACCTCTGCTTTTCTTCTATATGAGAAAAGCATGTCGTGTTTCCTTTTTTTTTCTTTTTTCTTTTTTTTTTTAATTTCTTCCAGACTGTATGCATAATTGATGGTCTGGTAGAATTATCTCAAGGATATTATGAAAATGAAGGCAGACTAACTGTCCAGGGAAGAGGTATTTTTATTTAGATGGCTTAAAAGTTTAAAACAAACAAACAAAACCCCAAGCTTTTGAACACCTGAATAAATACTTGGGAGAAAAGTTGCTGTTTTCCAGAATGTAGCAGCTTGCTCAGATAGATGGCTGAAGGGGCTTCAAGTCTACATCTCAGACATCTAAGGAAACCACAGAAAATGACAAGTGATATTTTAAATGAAAGGAACAAGTGGCAGAAAAGTTCCAAACACTTCTCCTCTGTATTTTAAACAGTTTTCAGGCCTTTAGGGATTAAAAAAAGAGGACACAGAACTGGAAAGATCGTCTTTCATGTATTGACATTACCATGGAAGTCAATGTTACATAAATTACACTGATAAGCAAGATATTCAAGATATTATTTATGGTAGTAAATATTAAATAAATATGTTGAACAAGTCTTTTTGTATGAAAGTAGCCAGGCTGCCACTGTTTGCTGTAAGTGAAAAATCTGAGTTGCGACTTTTTCCCCTCACCAGATAGCTCCGCAATTTCTATGCCACTGAACATGGAGGAGTTTAGAAAACACCCTTTTTTTGCTGCTGTTGATGATTAGTAATTACTCTGGCTTCAGGGAATCATTCAATTTCTTTGTGCGGGAGTGTTTTGTTTTTCATTTTATCAGCCTAATCATGCCACTGTGGCTTGCTTTATAAAAACTGACTTTGATAAAGGGTCAGTGTTTGTGGGAGTGTGTGACTGGGGGTGAGGAAGATGCACAGGGCTTAGGTGGAAGGAAGGGCCGGGAAGGCTGCTAGGCAGAATCTGTCTGGCAATACAGACCAGAGTTGTTCTCCCTTCCAAGGAAACAAGATAAGTCATAAAGTCACACCCTGTCCTTCAGTTCCAGACAGAAAACAAACTCTAGACTCCTGCTTCTCTCTTACTTAACTCTGTGTATCTTGTTAATGCTATGTATGTATGCCTTCTGGGAAATGTTTTTCAACTGCCTGAACATAGCTAGCCGAGTTAATTGATTTGATTCCCTGAGAAGCTTAAGAGAGGTATAAAAAATTAGATCTTTTTTCTTAAACTAATTCATATATCTGAAAGTGTTTCCCATTAGATGTTGTTTGGGATTATGAAGTATTCTACTACTGCTTTGTGATGGGCTGGTTTTGTGCTTGATTTGTATGTCTCAGAGCTCTGCAGGGTAAATGATAACTGGTTTAGCTGTGTATTTTAAGTCTTCTGCTGCCTTTGCAGTAGCTATTGGAGAGTATTGGAAAGCATTATCTCCCTGCTTAAGGATTTGTGTTTTTGGAGCAAGACCCATGTGCTTGCTGTCCTCCCTGAGGAACTGCAGATGACACGAGTACTGTGTCATCAGCGAAGCCACAGGTAACTCCCATGCTGTTTCCATAGTTGAGACAGTTGCACAGCCTTAGTGCAGTAAGGTGCTCCTTCTTTGTGCAACTGTTGGTTTATAATACCATGGGGAAAGTCTCTCTCAGTGCTTCTCTATGAGGGAGAGAGAGCAACATGAGAAGACATTGAGGCGAATGCAAAATGCAAGAGGAGAATCCCGAGTCTTTACAGCCTCAGCTCTTCCCCACATTGTTGCTGCTTTCTTTTAGGAAATGGATGAGGTGGTGATACTTTTTCTGTAGTGGTTTACTTTAAATTCAGTTCCTTTAAGTTCCAGGCAAGATCAGAAATAGAGTTTTGATCTGACTTGAGCAAACTGCTGTCACTAGAGCTGCGTTTGATTACTCCAGTGCAACCTTTCAGGTCTGTGGTTCTGATGGGCACTGACACTAAATTGAGTAAGACAACCTTGCAAAGTTAATGTAAAAGGACAGCGATGCCTTCTCTGTGTGAAATTCATCATACCAGCATGCCTATCTGTAAAATCTGTATTGCTAAGAGGAAAGGAAAATATTTGAAAAGGAAAGCAGTGTTCTGAAGCAAGCCCTGCGGTGTGTACCATGTTGCTGGGATGCTGTCAAGGCTGGTAACTATAAAGTCTGCCCTTGCTTATGCCACACTGTCTTTCTAGGTAATCCAAGATAGGCAGGAATTCCAGCTCCCTCTTGTCAAGAAGCATAGGAACAGCAGAAGAGTACTGTGGGTTTAGTTCAGTTGGTCCTTCTTGGCCTTAAGGGACATCATCATGGTGAGTTTGGAATGATCACTAATGTGTGTTTTCCATAGAGTACAGTGGCTGTCCATTTTCTCTGAGGGAAAATGCCTTCACTTATTTTTAGCTCCTGCTTCAAGGAACCTCAGTATTCTACTTAGAAATTAAATTTTGTTCTTTCTTTTTCTGAGCCAGCTCAGGGCAACAAAAGCCCTGTCCTTATACCTGGACAGAGTTCACATTCTGGTCTTTGTCATTAATTTTCTAGTGCGAGTTCAGGTGAGGCTGCGTGAGGCTCCTGTGAAAGGCCTGCATGGAGTATGGAGACGCTCAGTCGCAAAAACTTCATCCCAGTAGTACTGCTGTAATTGTAATTGCAATATGTAATTAAGGTAATATGCAGCTGTATTACTCACATGTGCCATTTTTTCATTAGAAATGTATGATTGTATTTAAATTCTCAGGTGACATAATACAATATAGCCAGTGACGCCTGCAACTGAGGCAAAAATGCCAATGTAATCATAAAGACCTTTACACTTGGTTCACTGGACCTGACATCATTTCACTCTAACTTGTCTTTCAGTCTAATCAGTCTGTACTAAAGTTTAAATTCAGCATTTTGTTTACATATTGTCATGGTTTCTGTCTGGAACATTAGACACTGGTCTTTTTATTTCCCCTGCTGAGCAGCATGATGATAAACAGTAAAGAGCTCAGTGGCAGTAAGAGATTGTTGAATGATTGAGGAAAGCATCTAAAAAAATTCTGTGACTTTCATATGTGGGTATCTCTACAGCTGATCACCGCCCCCCCCAGCCAGTATCTGAGCAATGTGGGTACTCGCAGAATTCCTTTTTGTCTTCCTCGTCACTAGTAAGGTCTGAACCAGAATCCCTTATCTGAGCATCCTTTAAGATTGTATATATGTGGTATTTTAACACTGAGATAAAAATCAGATGGCTTAGGCTCAGATGGTCAGATTTAAATTAGTTTATTAGTTATTGATGTTTTTCAGGCACTTAAAATGATTTATTAAGTACTTCAGATGATTAAATGTGGTCTTTTTCACCTTTCCAACTTCCCTCTTAACCTGCTTGGAAAAAGAAAAATGAAGAATTATTTTTGTGAGAGTACTGAGGTGTCCTAGTGCAGGATTATTATTTATCTGGAAAGCAACAGAAGAAATTTTCAGAGGAAGACATCAAAATACGATTTCTAAAAG
Organism: Ciconia boyciana; assembly: GCF_034638445.1. Lineage (NCBI taxonomy): Eukaryota > Metazoa > Chordata > Aves > Ciconiiformes > Ciconiidae > Ciconia > Ciconia boyciana. The sequence goes on from NC_132941.1 coordinate 43,824,999, forward strand.
CTCTGAACCAAAATAGTAAATAAAAAATAACTCTGAATAAAAATTCAAAATGTATCATTTATGAGGTTATCTGAAAAACAAGGCAAAACCTTATGATTAAAACAAAATTCTTGAGTTGGAGAGCCATCTCTCCTGATTTCTGAATGTTTAGCCGTAGCCTTGGTTTCAAGGTGGTCATCTTCTAAGATAGCCAAATTCTGCAATTTGAAGCCCAGAATTGCTCATGCCACAAAAATCTTAATTCAGAGCTCATTGTTGTAACTCTTGTAACTCTAATGAGCTATAGTGCAAGTCCTAATAGCAAGTAGTGCTCTGTTATGAGGTGCAAAAATCATCCATTAAAGTTCTCCAATAATGATAAAATGTGTGTTAGGCCCAGGCTGGCCAGGATGTGTGATTGTAATTTCTGTCTCCAAATGTGCTGCATGAAATTTGTCCTGTAAACTATTACAGTTGTGTTTTCTTGTCCACAGACTTAAAGTCAAAATTTCCTGCTTCTGTAATTCTTTGCTGGCGTGAATGTTCTTCTGTGTGTTTGCTGCTATTCTGAAATTTTATCTAAAGTAATAATTAGCAACGATTTCTTGCTCGTTTTTACTATTGTCCTGGCTGAACTCAGGCATTCCATTTTTCCTAAATGCTTGTCTATCCTGTTTTAGCATATAACCATTCGCTTATTTTTCTCTTTTGTCACTCTTGTGATTTCTTTTTCAGACAGGCTTTTCAGTCTCTTAGCCATTATTCTGATGCATCTGAGACACAGGTTATTGACAAACAGATCCTGCTAACCATTTACATGCATGCAAGTACTGGGCTTTGGCATAAAATGTCCCCACACTTCCTGTCAGACGTGTTCTGGTGCACTATGACATTCATTGTAAAGTGTACTGTCACATGTATTTCATAGGTGGTAATAGAGAAAGCATGTGGTCTAATGTTTAGAGAAGGGAGCTCTGAATCATTGTCTGGTTCTGATACCAGTCCTGTCAGAGTCTGACTGCCACGTTGGGCAAATTCCTTCGTTCTTCTGCCTCATGGTTCATGAACGAGAAGTGCTGTGACAGGCAGGCGATGCAGGCAGTGATGGTTAGTCACTGTGAGGCATCGCATTTGCACGCCGTTGTTCTGCCTGAATAGCATCTCCCCAGCTTGCCTAGCTGCCTGGCACCCTTCGCTAACCCATGTTCCTATTGATGTCCGCCCACCTTGTTACACCTTCATTAATTCATGTGTGAAATAGGGAGGAGTGCTATTTATGCCACCAAATCCACCCCCGCACGTGTAACATGAGTTGAAACATGCTTTGATAAATGTTTGTGGTGCGCTGCGGTGTCTTCAGCTACAAGATGCTGCGCCAGGACACCATGAGGAGAGAGATGTGTCTGGGTCCTGGAGAAGGGAGTCGGGTGCAGGGAACAGGCAGTACTGAGGGCTGTCTCAGGTGGCTTTACGACACCTTCCATTAGTTAATTTTGGTCCTTCAGTTTCTATGTAAATCCACACAGTTCTTCTAGCAGTTTCGTTACTTTATTTTCAGACATTCAGAAAAGCTTGTGAAGTAGAACTAAAAGAGGAAAGCATTATTTACAATGTGCCATTATGCTGTGTGCTGCTGATCAAACTTTTTCTTGTTTCTGCCCTGTGCTCCCAGATAAAATGAGAATTGCTGTACATAGTGCACCAGAAAGTTGTGAGGGTTAATGACTCATCCCACGGTGCTCTGAACATTACAGAGTTCTTGAAAGGGTTTTTATCTCTAAATAGAGATTCTGCATTTCTGATCTAAACTGAAGGATGCAAGCAGGTATTTTGAAAAGCATCCGTTTGCATCTAAGTCATGCACTCCAAGAACTTTATGTAACTATTGTTACAAAGTTTATTGGAAAAGCAGTGGGAGGACTTCTGCCACTGGTTAAGTTGCTTGAACAGTAGAAACGGCAAAGCTTGCACTGTTTTCAAGTGAGTAGGGCCAAAATTCTGCCCACTTTGCTTGGGCCTGCTATTGTGGGGTGAAATCGAAAATAGATGATGAAAATGTTTGTAGTGAAAGACAAATTTGTAGGAATTGTTGCATTTGATACTTTTCCTTTTTAAGTAGAAACAATGTAAAGAGCTTAATTCAGGACAGAATAAATCTCAGTTTTGTTGCACTGATTGTATAAAGCTAGGCTGCTCTGCTCAACATTTGCCTTTAAACTGTTTATATTACCTAAAATGTCATTCCAGAGGAGAGTTTGGCTTAGGACTGAAGTGAAAGCCATTTTATTCCATGTATGGACCTGGTCTCCCAAAGCTTTTTCAGTGAGTAGCTAGAAAATATTTTTTAGTGAGCCATAATTTCATTTGTGTTTATGTGCATTGGCTAGTTTAATGAGGGAGCTATGCTGTTCTGCAATTCTGCTCTGCATTGTTTCAGGGAAAAGACAGGAATTTTCAGGTGCAGACTGGGGTTGTGTTTTTTTAAATGATTTATTTAAAACTGCATCTTGAAATCACTGTGTTCTCAGTTTAGTTACTGAGGAATGAAACCCTTCTGTGCCTAGAAGAGGCTCTGTTAAAAAAATGACATCCCCTGTTGGTGTTAATCAACATTGCCTTTAACAGAACCAAGCCATTTTTAAACCATTGCAGGCACTGGTTCCAGCTTTCACATCTCAGCCTTCAGAAACTCATTAATTTCTCTTGTTAGAACACAGTGATAGACCGGTGAAGAAGATCCGCTGATTCAGCAGTGGAATCAAAAGTCTTTGTTTAAGCTTTTATCCTTGGGACTATGTTGTGGCAGTTCTGCAGAAGCCTGATGTAAGGATATGGTATAGAACTGTGCTGCTCTGGGAAGGGCAGCTGGGTATTTGCTCGCAGGACAGCTTCCCTTAGGGTGGATCCCCAAAGGGTGGTTAGGACAGTGTATTTGTTTGACTGTATTTTTAATTTGGCATTATGCCATGCTAAAGAAATAATTCTGAGTCTTTTGATGTTTGAGACACCATTTGGTGCTTGTTCAGAATACTCACTGGTAATAATTGATATGATATGATCTTTTAACTTGGAGGAAATGTTATAAAAGTGGTGTGTGTATATATATAAAATACTATATATAATTAGAAATAGTAGTCTTTTATGCCACTGAATACTCCTCCGGAAGTGCAGAACCAGTATCTTCTCCTGCTGTAAGTAGCAAACAGTCATTCTAATATGGCTGCCCAGTTTCCTCCATATATATTCTAGAAAGTCCTTTTTTCCCTCTTCCAGGGGATTTATCTCTGGAATTAAAGAGCAAATTGCATTTCTGACAAGGCACGTAGCCTTTGCATTGAGACTACCAACTGCTGTCATCCATTGGTATAATCTTTATACTTTAAGTGACCTGGAGCCAGATTTTCAAAGATATTTATTTGCTTAAGAGCTATTAGACTCTAAATGGGATTTCAGAATTGCCTAAGTAAATTAGATTCCTAATTCACACTGTAGATTTGATTAGAAGGCTTCATGTATCTCTAGGTGCCTAAATACCTTTGTATAGCTGCCTGCTAGATACTAGGAACTAGCCTGAAAGCATCCCTGAAGGCCCCAAAACAGTAGTCAGAACACAATAGTTTTTGATAGATTTTTGAAATTAGTAGTATTCAAATTACTGAAGAAGAGGTGAAAGGCTCTGTATTTGTTATTGATCTTTGGTGCTATGAGTTACCAGCTTGAGTGAGCCCATATTGTAGGGCTGGGCTGGAGTGGATATGGGGCTGATAGGATGCATATATAGCCTGTGCCACTTGCAGCACCAACTAAGCTACAGTCTGGAGCCATTTCATGCTTCTTCTATTGATATGAATAAAGACTTACAAGAGATGTTAGCAACTGTCAGAGAAATCCATGGTAGATATCTCATCGGCTTGAACCTTAGTATCTCCTCAGAATATTGCCATTCCTTGGATTGCTTTTATTCAGCTTAGAGTTCTTGTGAAAGTAAGTTTGTCTTTCAAGCACATGTTCAGTAGGCAGTCCTTTAAGAACTTCTGTTTGTTTCCAAAGAAATTTCTTGAAAATGTTTTAAACTTATCCTTTAAACTTAGTACTTACCTTGATCTTTCTCGTACCAGAGAAATGAGAAAACATTAAAAAACTTCAGATGTTGCAGGACTGGGCCCTGTAAATCCTGAACAGGTCTTCAAAAATTCAGTTGTGCAGCAGTCTGATTTTTAGATATTTGGAGTTAATATGATCATTATCGATTTCGTATGTCTCAGAGAATTGTTACTAAGTTCTTAACAGTCAACTGAAAAGGTTCTTGCACAAGAGAGAAGTTTCTTTTCAAGCATGTGGCTAAATTCAGCTAAACTGTAAGTTAATTCAGCTCATCTGTCCTTGACTTTGGTGTTATGCCCACTTATATCAGAGTTAAAACTCAGATTACGTGGGCAGAGAATCTTATGACCTACCTGGGATATCACTTTGGGCTATATTCAAATGCCAGTGATAGGCATGCAATGTAGACATTATGTTTACTTGATGGTCAGGCTTTCCTTGAATTTTAGGTAGTCTAAAGTGCTTATTGTGGTCTTGAACTAAAATGGCATAGTAGTCACAACACCAAAGTTGGGGACATGTAATGGGCAGTCTGAATAATGCCATTTGTCTCAAGGCTGCTGAACAAGTTTGAGAGATTGAGCTATCTCAGATTTGTGTGTGGCCATTCAACAAGGTGGTTTAAGGTGAGCAGTGAATTCCAAGGGGAAAATTTTGAGTGGTCTGTCTAGGTCTTATATCTTCTAGCATCACACCATGGCCATGTTTTTTCATTCTCTGTTAAGGCTTCTTTGAAGATGAATGCAAAACTATTCCTCAGAAACATTGTTGAGAGGTATTTTTCTGTATTTACTTTTAAATGTCAAATACTTGGTTTTCCTCTGTAACCCTTGGAAATTATTTCATTGTCAAATACACCTGGAATTTATTGGATACTGAAGAACACTGTTATTAAAAGGGGTAAAGGTAGAGAAGCCAGTGAAACCTTTACTAACATAGAACAATGTAATGCTAGAGTAGCTCTCAGTAATAAAGAGTGGCTCTATATACCCCAGAGCTGGACCACGTTGTAGAGCTTTGTGTATTTGCTGCTTCCTCTGAGCTGATGGACAGTCTTTTAATCTGAAGCAGCAGAGGTTCATACATCTAAGTTACAGTGTTCCAGCTTTGGCTTCTATGTGGATGATGTTCCTAGCACATTCTTGTATTGGGACAAAGGAGGATAATCAGTAGCAAAATACCACCAGAAAGTTGTGGGTTAGGCACAGTGATGTTGAAAGAAGCATGCCATGACATAAAATTTAAGCCCCAAATTCCAAAGAGCTATTTTGTCTCAAAAGCTGACTTTGAAAAGTCAAGATAAATTCCCTTGTTTCTTTGACTGGGAATTTCACAGGTGCTGAAAGGCATGAGATTTTTAATAACAGTTGGGTTCCCAAATACTTTGAATATCCTGAGAATATCCTGATACTCTCTGAATATCCTGAGTAGAAAAAGTCAATAACACTCGTCTGGGAACGTACCATATGGAGAGGACAAAACACCTGGTTTTGAGCAGTGTTTTGCAAAAGGCTGCAAATACAGCTGGGAAAATATTACTGTATTCATAATTATAATGGCATACTGCTGTCATTTGAGAAGGCTGAAACTCTATAGTAAGCTGTTAAATGGAAGTCCATTAATATACCTTTTAAAAGTTTTCAACTGCAGGTTCTTGAATGTGTCTGCCTCCTTTTTTGCTACAATAGGCAGTTTTGGTTTGCACTGGCTTGCATACCAAGTACAGTTAGTTAATGAATATTTAATTGTCATTAATGCAGACACTCTTGTTACATAGGAAAATATATTGTACAAGAAAAGCCTCAGATCCCATCCTCACTCTAGAAATGGAAGTCTGAATATTTATTCTAAGTCCGCTTTTGGAAAGTTTGCTAGTTTATTCTAGTTTAAGTTATCTTTGGAATGGCTTGGAGTGGAAGCTCTGTGTTTACTGGGTTTTTATTGTGACTGTTATGGGGCAAAGTGGTGCTAGATTATTGAGCATGCTAAATGCGGAAGGATCAAATATAATGAAAAGGGTTGTGATGTCTGATTCCTAGGCTGTAAGTCTTTGAGGCACTACATGTTATGTATTTGCACAGTGGTTTTAGGTGCTATGATAATACAAACAATGCATAACTCATTCCAGCTTTCATTACTGTCTAGAGACATGTGGAAGCAGGAGAGGAACCAAGTGTTAAAGGCTTAGAAATAAACATAAGCAGAAATTAAGGTTGTGCAGTATCTGGAGCAAGTACGGCACAATCTGGATGAAGGGTAAACAAGCTCAAACCATTAGAAATATAGATGTGCATCTTTAATGCCTAAATCCTCAAATGAATGTGTCCTTCAAGGTGGTCTCTCTCTTCTGTATGCAAGAAAAAGTTGTGCTGTGGTCTAACTAGTCTGGTTCACTGCTTAACAGGCATCAGGTTGCCTGTGGGTAGGGATCTTGAATTAGTCCAAAGTCCTCACAAATAGGTTATTCAATGCTCAGACAAAGTATTTTGGTAAATGACATTGCAGCTTGAGAACAGAGTAACTCCTGTGTGTGTCTGCTGGGTGAGGTGATCTGTACAGTGTAACAATCTGTCCATTTGACAGCATGCTTCAAGTGTCCTAAATATTATGTTTATTTGTTTGGCAGGCATTATGCTTTCCTGTGAGAGCTCAAATGGTTCATTGACAGTAGCAATTCATCTATAATAACCTACCTTGAACAGTTTTTTTTTCTCATTAAGCATGAACTAAGATGATTTGTTGGGGAATCAGAATGAAAAGCCATTTAGATTTAAAACACATAAAGCAAAATTGCTTTTCATACAAGTTCCTTTGCAATGTCTTTCTCTTCTCAGTGCTTTTTGTAGCACTGTTCCCAGAGGGATGAACTCACTAACAAGAGACAGGGACTGTAAGATAAGAGTCTAAAGCCTGATCAGATACCTCAGCGTGAGCTGTGGGAAATGTGCGTATCATGGAAAAAACAGCTTTTAAAAAAAACCACCACCACCAACAAAAAAGCCCTATTGTTATGAAGATCTGTGGATATTATTCTTTGTGTAGTGCCAAGAACGAGATCCAGACTCAGGAAGTGGTATTTAACTTTATTTGTTATCTTGGAGTTTAAAGTCCATGATCTCTTCTCTGTAGAGACAGAGTCAAAGGAAAATAGGCTAATTTCCTCACTAGCTTACAGACTTCTCCAAGACCTGTTTTCCCCAAGTCATTTAATTTAACTGCTCTTTGACTACTAAAAGCAAAATGATAAACTGTCTTTTACTGCAGCCTGGATGTCTATAAAGGGTGGTAAGGATGAAAGGATGTTCTATCTCCTATTTCCATATACTTACATTTGATGGATGTAGCACCTCATAGTTAGGAAGAAAAAATGAAGCTATGTTTTAACTACTGTACCGAACAAAGATGAAGACCCGTTTGCATCACCATCTATCTGTCTGTCAGCCTTTTTGCTAGGTCTGTGTAATTTATATGGGTTTTACATGGCATGGCAAAATATTATAAGGTCAAATTCAGATCTCCTGGTAAAGCTGTTCCTGCAAGTGACCTCCAAGTTCTTGGATCCGATTCCATGGATCTGAAGAGGCAGGCAAGTTTAATTAGGTAAAGTGTTCAGTCATCCTGTCTCCTTGTAAAGAGCACTACCTAGATGGATTTCAGGTTCCCATCGTTAATTCGAGTCTCAGCCAAAGTTAACCTAGGCAGAATTTCTTCTCTGTGGGATGTCAGGAACTGCATGTAATGAACTAGTCCGAGCATCAGTATATTGGTACATTTCTGCCCTCAGCACTCTATCGTGTTGCATGTTGGCAGTCTGTAGCAAGGTTGCTTCCATTGTACGCTGGGCTGAATATGTCTATAAGGGATTCTTTCTACAAATTAAGTGTAAATAAGCTAAATGAGCGCTAATAAAGAACTAGGCTGGCATCTCAGCTTGAGTAAATCTACCTAGTGCTGTGTGTGAGGAAGTTCCTATGAAAATACAGGTTTCTCATTCTTCGATGTAGTTATAGATTCATCAAGCTGGTTTGTACTTTAGTTGGTCATCATTTATGCATCGTTCTTCCAATTTCTCTGGAACCACTCATTCCAGTTTTGATCAGTAACTGTCAATGAGTAGTGTGTTATGTTATGACTTTCAGGCAGTGAACAACTTCTAGCATGTAGCCTAAGAGGTTTTAGTATGTAGGCAGCTGTGACTCAATTGCAGTTGAACAGGTGACAATATTTTACTATTTGTATTACAGTAGTGCTGGTAGGACACAGTTAGGACCACAGCCTCCATTTCTCAGGCTCTGAACAAAAGTAAATTTAGTTCTTACCTCAAAAAGCTTACAGTTCAACCAGATGTTGTAGTGCAAACACATTTTATCTATGGTCAAATTAAAGTATCTTTGTTTATCTGCCTAGCTGAAGAGTTGTATAATGAAGTGTAAGCTTGAGAAGAAGTGGAAAGCAATTTTCACTTAATCTAAAACAATACTGTGTAATTCTTCCTTATGACATTATTGAGTGGTTTCTCGCACTCTTAAACTGTAGTAATGGCTGCTACTGAATCTCAATTTATCTGGTTTTGGCTCAGACCTCTTCCAATTAATTTATTCTTACTTTATTTGACATCTGCATCCCGAATCTAAGCCTATCTACCTGTCAATCATCAACAACAAAGTTGTTCTTAAAGTAAAATGTTGTATGGGTTCAGCAGTACTAACTCAGCAATGGAAACTGGATGTATTGTGGGTTTGAAAAGAAAAAAAGAAAAAAACCCAACCCCCAAAAAACTCAAACAACAACTTAATTTGGAAGTCTTTCCTCATCTTGTTCTCTTGGTTCAATTTGCAGTATATTTTGAGCATACATGTTACAGTGTGTGCAGGGCCACAGGACAGATAAAATTATGGGTTGAAATATGGTTGTGCTATTAGAGTCAATTTTGCACAGTATTTTTCAGTGTCTCATTATGGGAAGAACATTTAATTCCAGTCATGCATCAGATCTGTTTGACTTATACATACCACGAAATATACATAAGTAAAACAAAATGACTTCAGGCATCAGGGCTCTGAGAACTTTCTAAGCAAGTGTAACATTCCAGATACTTGGTGCAACAGTATACACTGAAACAAATATTGTCAGGAGATACACAGGGGAGGTATTTTTAATATATTAAATTCACACAGCAAACCACATTGACTTCAGCGGGTTTCTTGGCAAATTACCAAACCTCTGTGATAATATTTAAATAAAGAGGAAAAATATTTTGTCAGAATGGCAGAATTGTAATGTCCTAAGGGGTCAGGAAAAGCATATAAATGATGTTTAATGTTGTGTTTTGTTGTACTGTTACAGTAGCTTCTTTGTCGTCATTAAAATGTGTTTATATCTATCTAGCAAAATGCTAAACATGTTTCCGTAGGGAATATGTTGTCCTTCTAACATTGAAGCAGCTTGTTTGGTTTTTTTGTTGTTGTTGTTTTCTTTTTTTTAATGGCATAGCTGAGTCAGTTGTGGTTTACATCCTGTGAAAGGGCTGAAGCTTTTTTATTTGAAGTATTGAACAGTAAATGCGTCTCTTATTCAGATCACCCCAAAGCAAAACATAGGAAGATTCTAGCTCTCATGGACTCCTGCCAAGCAAGACATAAAATAGCAGCTTAAAAAAACCAAAAAACCCAAATGACCCAAATTTTATCCCAGTTTGGGTGAACCCCAAATATCACTCATCACAGTGAACATTTTCAGCCAGTGCACGAAACCAAGAAATATTCTGATCATCAGAGCTCTTCATGTTAAACCTATAAATACTGTCTGAAACTTAGATAATTTGATGCACATTAAAGCACATTACAGTTTGGTTCCAATGACTACAAGGTGTTGGAAGAATTCCAGTGCAATATTTTTAGCAAGTCACAAATTCCCTGAAATTGAAATGTGCTTCAGAGATAGCTCAACTTTGACAAAATGCTGACAGGATCCTAACTGCCAAACACATTTCCTGTCTGGGTGCCTGTCTGGTTCCTTGGTTGTCCATTTGCTGCGATACCTTGTCCCAGAGTCACTGCCTTGGGGAGATGGTGAGTGAACTGCCTCTGGGCTGCAGGTTCCAGGCTCCCAGGATCCGCAGCTTGCCCTGAACAAGTGCTCTCCACCCTTTTGCAAAGAATGGGTAAAGATTTGATACTCCTTCATTCTAAGGAAGAGGAAAATATAATTCAAGATGGAAAAATTCCCCACACTTAAGAATTGCCTTTTTGTGCACTGTTGTAGAGCGTGCATCATGTTGGCAAGTAGATGGACAACTTAGGTTGTTCTGTTGATTTAGATTTCAGTTGCTGTCACTTTGCAGAATCAGAGATATTGCTGCAAGGTAGAAGATTAATGCTAGCCTTAGATTTTAGATGGGGGGGTGGCATGAGGAGGTTAAATGACTTGTTCAAATTATTCAGAAAGTTTCCTTCCAAGGAAGCTGAACTCAGCTCTTCAGCCTTCACCACAGGGTCACCATGCTTTCCTTTGTGAAACAAAACCAGCGTGATCTTTGGCACTGCAGCCTTGCACTGTCTTGCTGCTAGTACTCTCTTTGTATTTGATGGTCTCTTCAGTTGTAATGGAATCGATCGTGTTGCAAAATGGAACCACCTTCTTTACACTTGAAGGCTGGCTCCAGGTGCCTGTGTAGGTGTGGTGATATGGTTTTGGGTGATGGTATGAACTGTAACTAAATTAGAAGCTCTGTTCCTGTGTTCTTCAGCTATAAAAATAGGGATCTTGTTATATGCCGTGGTTCAGGCACAAAATGCTCGAGAGGAGCATGTGGGTGCAGTTGGGGAAGACTTTTATTTTCTTAGCTTTTAAACTAAAAACCAGTAAGCTTAAATCACCTTTTTCTTTATTATTGTATTTCTTATTTAGCTTTAACATAGCCTGGCAAAAACAGGAAACATTCATAGAAGTTGCCAGCCTTATCTACAGTAGCATTTCCCTTCCCTCAGCTGCACTAGTGCTCATGGCGATGATAGCTACTGGTATTTTAATTGGTGCCTAGTGTCCTCTCACTGTCAGCATGCCTGGATTATTTGGTAGTCCCAGCTGGTGGCCATGGGCCACTAGGGTTTACAGGAATGCAGGCACAGCTGGTCTGGGTCAAATCCCTGCATGCTTTAGTCTGTGAAAATTTCCGATGGCCTCCAGTATGTGGTAGAAAGGATATAGCAGTTAAAAGGTATCTTTCATTATCATAGACTAATTAGGGCTGTCCTAACTTCCTGAGGGAATATGTAGTAATACCCGGTAGTTACAGAAGATTGAAACCAGGCAGGAGTTATTACGCTGCGGAGAAGAAAATGTACTAGTTCCTTCTTGTATCTTAATGAAATGTAACCTGGATGAAAAACAAAGCTGGGAAAAAAATGAGAAAACATTCCCCATTCTTTGGAGCCTGTACACTTAGCCCCTAAAGAAGGCTAGAATTGTTTTCTTTCTCACTATGGAAGTGTGATTGCATGGCAGCCTTGCTTTTTAAAATTTGGAGAATTTTTTCCTCCTTTTCTCCTTCATTTTTGTTTTATTTCTCACTTGCATCACTGAGGCTGGTGCTATTTTGCCTGCATCTCTAGAGTGAAAACAGGTTTTGCGTTCATGAGCTTCTAATTGGAGTGATGACAAGCCCTTGAACGGAGCACTGTTGCCCTTGTCCTCATGAAATATTTTATCCTTTCTGATATCATTGGACATGCAACTGTAATAGAGGTCAGTTTCTGCCACTGGATATGTGTAGAAGTTGGTCCCTGTTATCTTTGTGCAGGAACACCTCACAGTGACATCTGTGGCTGTGCTGAACGTGATTTCCTCCATTTCATGGGAATAAGATGATGCTTGTGCATTATTAAAAGGGCCTAACAAGTTTCCTGGGGAGAGACTGTGAAGTGCAGTGTATAACAGTATTTATGTAATTAACTCCTTGGGATTTCAATGAAAAATACTGCTATTTTGCAACCATAATTTTCATTTTCTGGTAGACTCAGAGTAGCAAGGAAGCTGTAAATTGCACAGAGTCTCTAAACTGTTGTCTCTGATAGGAAAGGTGGACAATTTTGCTGTCTTGAAGTGATGATTAGCTGGAATCTAATCGTGATATTAGCGTATAATCACAAGCATTCAGTGTAATGTCATCAAAGTGTCATTCCAAGGATGTGGTGTAGTAAGAAACTTACTTCCCCCCCCCCCCCCGAAGTTTTTATTTGAGAAGAGATGAAGGAGATTCAGAAAACAAGCAGCAAGAGGTGAAACAAAGTATGTGTGTTGCCTCTGACTTCCTGCTACAGCCCCTCCTATGTGGAGTTAGGTCAGATACTAGGTCAGGTACTAGGCACTCTGAATGGACTAACTTCTCGAGCTTTCACTGTACTTTTCAGCCTGGACTGCCAGCTTTCTCTGAGCTCTCTGTGGTTGTGGCTACACTGCTATCCATACCTGAGGTAGCGAAGTGAATGGTGTCCTACATTCTTGGCTTGGGTACTGCAGGTACCCCTGCAGTAACAACTGAAGGGTCTATGGACCTACAGCTCCCTCTTCTTTGGTCTTCGGAAGTGTAATCTGCAGGAATGTTGTGCCTCAATACTGATGGAGTTATAGCCCCTCCTGAATGCCCAATCCCTTTGTGTGGGACGTGTCCTTTTCATAATAGGGTTGAGCTGAACATAGTGCCCTTGACCTGACTTAGTTTAGCACTGTTGTAAACAACTGGACAAAAGTCCATCTGTCCTCCAAACCCAACCCCATCAAAAATGTAAGTTTCTGTGGTGCCCAAAGACTAGCAAAATCATCTTCATTCTGTAGCTTGTCTCTGGTGCGGGGCACCCAGCCCTCTCCAGGGACCTGAACACGATGTGTCTTCCTACTGTGCTGTTCTCATGACAGCGGGGCTTATGTATGTGGAAACTAACACAAGCTGTAACAGTCTACTTGATAGTAGATAACAGTTTGCAGTTGTCTCTTAGGAGAGCCCTGGCATTTGGCTTCATTACAGAAGAGAGTAAGGGAAGATGAGGGGAAGAGCTAGTTGTTGGTGAACCAGGAGTGTAGTCAGGGCTCTCTGGAAATGGGCTGTGTGGACCACAGGCTGATAGAGCCAGAGCAGACAGCTTAGGAGAGTTGCTGTCAGGTAGAACATAAATTGTGGAGGTTTGTTTCAGTGGAGGATGGTACAAAGTCCTAAGCAAACTTGTCCAGGGAGTCTGTACAGGTCTTACGTTATGCCTTGTACACAGTCATTACTTTATCTCATACAGTTGTCAAATGCTCTGTGCAGTTCAGTCCAGGATGGTTTTGCTTCAGACCAAATTTTCAGGGGGTGTCAAACACCATATGGTGACAATGGACAGCCTAGGTCCTTTTGGTCCCAAGAGAATTTCTGGGAGAGTTTCTCAAGTGAATGATTTACTGTCTCTTGCCCTGTTCCTTCTGCAACAGAGCAGAAATATTCTAGTGACCTCAAAGCTAATGCACTCCAGTGTCTCTGGATGGAGACAGCAACATTTATGGCCATGTAGTTTTGGAGCATTATTATCCCCAAAAACGTTGGGAATGAAAGGGAGGCTTCTAGTAGAAATCATGACCTTAGAAGCATCTGCTGGAAACTAGTCCCTCCAGACACACTGGAGAGATGAATTTTGCTCTTTATGCCATGGTACTCCCTGTGAAGTGAGAAAGCAGTTTCCTGTGCGTACATAAATGGAAAGCATGTCATCTTCTGGCTAATTATGAACCTTTATCTGTATTGTCTTAATCGGACCACTGAAATTCTTTTATTTATTAAACTGTCTCATAGTCTGTGGCTACTGTTATATGTAGAAGGTTTAGGAACAAGTTTCACTGTGTCATTTCACATCTGAAACTTTCAAAAATTCTTCTATAGTGAAAAAAATATTTGGCTTGTTTTCTTACATTATTGTAGTCTTTTCTCCCCAAATCTCTTGCTCATACAAATATAAGCTTTCTCAGCTGAATATCCTAGCGTTGTGAATATAAGGACTCCGCATTATCCTGGCATATAATTTGTAAGATTTGTTGAAGTGACAAATAATTGACTCTGCACTGAGGTGGACAAAGAAAGGTGTCAGTTCTTGGCATCTGTGCATTTCCATTGCGTGGGGTGAAGAGTCAAATCTGCAAATTTAAGATCTGGATTATGTGGGCTGTATGGTACACCTGTGGTATGTTTGTATTGAAGATTGTTTTACCTGAAACAATTTAAGGAATTAGACTAGTTACAATGCTTCAGGTATTAATGATATTGCAACTCATTCTTAATTACACTACTGTAAGTTTAGAGTAGTACTACTTAGAGGGAAGGTGTTGGATCCAGTGTAATGAAGATCAGAAGCTTGTGTAGGATCTATAGCTAAGAGAAACTCAGGTATTTGAGGGTTTGAGATTCTGGTGTTGGCAAGGAAAAGCAGGAAGAGAAGTAAAATTATGTGTTAGTATTGGTATTATGGTATTACACTATAAACTGGTGTAATGCCGTTGACTTCAGAAGGTACTCTCACAGTACTTGTTGAGGATCTGGTCTTTTGAGCCTATATATACTCCAATTAATGCTGTTAATATCATAATAAGTTATCCTAATTACTTCTAAAAATGTTATCTTCCTTTTCCAGATGGTACCCTGGATATAATGGGAACTTGCCCAGTCAATTTTGCCTTCCATGGGCTGATAACAATCTGTTTATAAAAGGTTTAAAATCCTCTTCCTATATTCATGTTCTGCTTTGGCCTTGTTTATTCACAACTGAATGCCTCTGATTATATTAGCTGTCATGTGCTCAGTATTTGATGCTTTGCATAGTAGAACTGCAATAAACTGGCTGTGCTATAAGATGTTCAGTGTATACTTAAGACAATGACCATTTAGCTATCTCATTTCCGTAGCAACATTTTAAAGATTAATCATGGAGAGCGGTGTAAGCCAAGAAAAAGATAGTTGAAATAGATCAGAAACTGAGTATTTTTCTTCATGGTCTTTTGCTTGGACTCAATATTTTGATAACTTGGTACAGAATTCACAACCACCACAATGACTTGTTTGTGCCTGAAATTTGGATGAGCAATGATAGAGCAATTCTCAAATATATAAGGCTAAATTTGCTGAGCCCATTTCTCAGTCTTTGATGAGACTGCAGTAAGCAGTGAAATGCTTAATACTGGTAGCAGAAGTGGATATGTTTCCCTTGGGGGTTGGAGGGGTGGCCACTCATTTGATGAACCCCAGACAGAGGCCAACGAGTCACTGTAGTATAGACTTCCAAGCAGCTAAAGCAACAGCCTCCTTCATGTCCGGGAGATTGCTGTTGGGGTCTGCATGTGAGAAAGAACTCCTGTTTTTTCAGTTTAGCAGCATGGGGGAGAGAGGAAAGGCTTTAAAATGTCTAGGAGTAGTGTTTTGTTTTCAGTACTCTTAAGTACAAATGTAGTCTTAAAAATCTTTGCCATTGGATTTTTAACTGTTTTGATTGTCATATTACCAATTTTATGAGAATAATTCTGTAGCCTGATTTTTATATTAAAAATTAAGGAGTGGCCTCAATACCAACACATCATTGCCTATGTAAAAAAAAAAAAGAAAAGAAAAAAGAAAAACCAACCAACCAAAACAACAAAAAAACCCTCACCAAAACCCAAACACCCCCACCCAAAGCAACCTCCCCTGCCAACCTCATTTCTTATATCAAAAAGACATTATATGGTCTCTCTTTCCTTCCTTCAGAGAAACAGGTATACACACTGCTGTGGGATGCCTCTTAATGAGTCACGATTCACTCTTGCAGGTGATTTACTAATTCTACCATAGGCGTGAGAGTTGGGAATGGTTTCTGCTCTCTTTCTGTCTGAAATAATAGATTGGTGTGGTTTGTTCTCATTTTTTTTTTTTTTTTTTATTTGTGACAAGCAATCAGTCTTAACTGAGTAGCTCTGAGTGGATGCATCATGGGATCAACTAAACTTCAGGATGAAGGTTTAGACTCTAGTTTATACAGTTTGTTTAATTGCTTAGTAATACAGCAAGGAAGGACTGGGGAAATTTTGACCTTACCTGGTGTGGATTTGATGGTATTTTGGGGAGAGACAGCATGTCACGTGCATGCTGGCTGCTTATAATCTGAACACTATGCATTTAAACCCTGAGTGGAGGAGGCTTTTGGGAGGACTCTCTGAAGCTCAGTGAGGCTTGGATTACCCGTATGCAGCTTAAGACAAATCCTTAGAAAAGGTTACGTAGTCACTCTGTATGGGAACAGACTGTTGCTGGGCCATGTTTCTCAACAGTTACGCCTCGGCTGAGTAAAGAGGCCCTTTGAGCAAGTACCAGATTTGACAACTGAAATAGTGCTTTTCATGCTTCAGTCTCAAGCACAAATTCAAGCCCTCAAACTTGCATCTGAGAAGATGTCAGCAATCAGTCTTATTTCCTAAATGAATGGGTTTTTTGTTCTGTGCTGTTGTAGCTCTTCAAGTATCCTCTATACCTCCTTGGTTCCATATACATTTTTAGTTAGTTTCTTGGACCTTTTTCTTCTTGCTTGGTCCTTTATGCATCAGCATTAAGAGAATATTAAATTCTGCCACTCTGATGGGGTGTCATTTTCATCTTTAATTATATAAATCTTTCTATATTATTCAATTATTTGTCTTGTGATAGAGTCTAGACTTGTCTCAGTCATGAGTCAAGGTCTCCTATTTCTAGGATTTCCACAAATGCAAAAAAAAGAGACTGTATTGCCTATAAGAAAGAGATTAGACCTACTTTGACCTATCCTACTTTTCATGTAGAACTAATACGAAATTACTATAAGGTACAGTTCCATCGGTTTTGAAAGTGGATTATAGTGCTAGCATCCAAGAGTCAGAGAAGGCATAAACTGTGTCTGCTTTGCCACTTAGTTATTCAATATTGCAGCTGGAGATGGGGAGGCCATATGCAATGTACTGTCCCCGGGTGACACAAAAGATTTCATTTGGCTGGGGCTGCCTCAAGCTGTCACAGGTGTTCTTCTTTCATTTACAATAGCTCCCTTAAAATATAAATGACTGCATTTATTACATCAGCTCTTTTTCCTTCTTTGGAATACCCCAGTTAAGGTTACATTACACATAACAAATGCTCTTGCTCCCTTGAGAATTATTTTAATTACTGATGTAGGTGGGTAAAGGATCTATCGTGTCTGAGATGTTAATTTTACCATGCTTTAATTAAGAGGTCAAGTGTGAAAGGCTGCAGAATACCTCCCACTTAAAGATGCTGAATAGAATGGTGGGGGATAGAAGCCACTGATATGATGAGGTTTTTACTGTCTGTAGGAGTATTAACTTTCCTTCTGCATCTCATTACAATGAGGCTAGCTTCTGGAAATACATGCCAACTTCTATTTGCTCATTGTGTTTTCCAACAGCAGAGGCTTTTTCTGTTCAGCATCTTTGAAGCACCAAAACAGAATGCCTCTCCTGTCAAAGGTGATGATCATTCCTAGGTACCACTGATTTCTATCAGAAATGTCAGGACCATGTCCTCTTGCCCAGCGTGTTTGAAGAACAGGGCTGTGACTATCCTACTCCCCTGTGCTCTGGCACAAGGGAGGATGTGGGGTGTGTGTTCATCAGAGGACAACAGGTGCTACCATCTCTGGACATCCAGTTGTTTCCTCCTCATGTCTCACTGTGAGTGTGGGCAGATTCCTTTCAGCATTTAATTTGAAAGTCTTGTTTCTACCTAACTCAGAAAACAAGGAAATGGAGTTGGAAAACATTCTGGAAGAAAGCAGCAAAAAATGGGCAGGCAGAAGGAGGGTGTGTGTCATAAAAAGATTAGAGAAAACTAGACAGTAAGAATGCCTTGCAGTAGGGTGGCCAGGACATCCCTGATTGAGCTTGTTATGTTTCCCTGGCAGATGGAGCAGCAATGCTATAGATAGGAGCAGGTGTTCACTGGCCAACGTTTGAAGCTTTTCTTGAGATTGATCTGTTGCACTTTTAGAAATACTAAGTGACCAAGTAAAGTAGTGCTGTTGCTCTCCAAACAGCTGTAAGGACAGTTGATGATTTTTATTAATGTATTTTTCATTACTTATTGTCTATGTGAATTGCTGATTCATAAAGATGTTCTTGTGATGTGTGATAAATAAAGTTTATTTTCAGAAACTTTTCTCCTTTTTAATGTATTTTCTGTTGCTGTTTTCTCTTTTCTGTGGTGGTCACTTCTCTTGCTTTTAAAGGGGAGTAACAGTTCAGCTATGCCACTGCCTTCCTCTGCATCCCTGGAGGAAGACTGGTGTAATACTGGAAAAACACAGAGTTAAATATTAACATGTACTACTGAATGTTTCCACTGAAAAAATCAGAAACATTTCCAAGCAGTGAAAGCAGACTTTCCTTTCCTGTAGTTAAGTTTTGCTGCTTAACTTTTAAAACTACAGCTTGCTTGGTCATTTTAACATGGTTAATAGTTAGAAATTGGGAGACCTCTCTTTCTTAAGTGCTCTCACCCAGGCTGCTTCTCCTTGCCAGGTGATAGACTTAGGGGAAGAGTTTCATGTGGTGAATTGGTGCTGAAACATATAATAAATTTTTTCAAGGTCAGAGGTTGATTCCCACCCCCCCACCCCCCCCCCCCGTACTTTGGCTTGGAAATGGAAGTTCCATTGCTTGCTCTTTTAGTCAGAAAGGCAATGTTAATAAATGTTGTGATTTGATATTGATGCTACAGTAACTCCTTAAGGCATACTCAGAATTGGGCTTCCTCTTGCGTTATGAAGAAGACACATAGCCACTCCCATTTGTATTAGCTGAGGACCTAATTAGCAAAGGCTGCAAATGTGGCATTTTCTTCTGCTGACTTGAAATGTCACCACCAGTCTCTGCTGAGATAAAAAGGTGCACAAAGGAAATGGTTTTGATGAAGAGGAGTCTTTCACTCTTAACAGTTTGATGTATTCAGAACACATATTTATTCTGTCTTGCTGGTTGTCTCAGGTGTTGAGACTTCTGCCTCAGTGCACTGGGAATCCCTGCTCAAGGTGTTAAAGCTCTAATCTTTGCAGAGCAGCTCAGATATCAGCTGTGGTGAAGCAGGAGCAGTAAAGCCTATGACCCTGAACTGGAAGGGCTGGATCAATTAATATAACATTTGTGGGGTGGTATTGCTGAAGCCTCTCTCTGTATGTGTAAAAACTATGCATGATGATATGGAGTTAATCCTTCAGAAATAAAATTGTGTTTTTTGTTTTAATTCCGATTACTTGCATTTGTGCAATAGCATCCCAAAGCAAGAGAGGTCTTGGCATTTGCATGAGGCATGTGCTTCTGCCCACAAACAGCCAGTAAGATAAGTCAATAAAAACAAGCCATGCAAGGCATGAATTGCTTAGATGGAAGAGACCTATTAGGCTATCTAGCCCTCCTGCATGCCAGTGAAGAATTGCTTCAACTGGATTTGCTTTATAGGACAGATGAATAGCTGAGTAAAACACAGGATCACATTTTCTATATGATATGTTGGAAGGCCTTCTATGCTTCAGTTTTTACATTTGCATCTAGCTTTGGACCTCGTAAGCAGTGATATCCCAGAGAAATTTTTTCCAGGCTGTTTGATTTAAAGTGTAAAAACGGTCTGAACAGAAACTGTTCTGATTGCACAGATGTGCAGTTTTGCTTTGTGGGATGATTTTTATCTCATCAAAGGAGAACAAGAAGAAAAGGCAAAAATCTGTGAGTATGGCTATCTATGAGAGTGCAAGTGTGTGTGTTTGACAGCGCGAGAGGTCTGTCCATGTTATATCAATTGTGAGAATAAAATGGCTACTCTGCCTGACCGCAGGGAGGGAATTTTACAAAGGCAACACATTGCAAAGAGAACAAAGGCCTCACTGCATTACGGCTGTGCACGACACACTGTTAATGCTAAAGCAAGCTACCATTTCCTATTAAAGTAGTGTCTCGCATGTTCATGAAACAGAGGCTGTAATGCAAAGTGGTTTAGCTCACTGGGAGCTGATGCATCTAGTTCTGGCACAGACATAGGAGGTCTCTGTGGTCAAAAAGGCAGACAAACATGTTGGTGTTGGTGTTTTAAGCAGCTTCATCTGGTGACTGGACAGGGAATTGCAGGCACATTTGTTTCATTGCATTAATTTATTGCATTATTCCCCTTTTGTCCCTTACCAGTTTTTGTATTTGAATAGAATACAAAATTGTTTCCTTTTGAACAGAAAACAGAATTGTTTTCTTACCAGTATTTGTATTTGAACAGAAAAAGAGCTCTGTGGTAAATTATGTGCATGCCCCACTTCTTTCCAGGCCTGACATGTTTATATATACAAAGAATTATAGAGGAATTAGAGAGGACCAAAGAAGCTCAGAAATTCTTTGGAAGAGCTTGTCAGATTTTTAATTAATGGGCATATAGCAGAGGGAGTGAAATCTGTTGCTCAATACCATAATAGGTAGTGCAGTGCTTCTGCCTCTCTCTGTCATCCTTAACAGACGGATTTATTTTTGGTAATGAGACATTTATCTGCTTTGCATCTATTAAAAGCCAGTTCCAGTGTCAAAAATCAGTTGGAAGTAACATGAAAAAGTTTAGTGGTAAAATGTGTTTCTTTTGGATGCTTGTCACAGCTCCATCAAATCCTGGGGATCCTTTTTCACTTTATTTTAGAGTATTTTTGCCTTGCTGCAACTTGCATATCCGGATGATTTAGGTGGTGTTCTGATAGCACCAAGTAATGGTGTGAATATTTAGATTGCGTAAAGAGGCTTAATGGAATTACTTTCAGGGCAATAATTAATATACTGTTGGTGTAAATAATTGTTTTTCAACACTTTTCTGTGTGTGGACCCTTTAGGACTTTTTGTTAGCCCCAGATCGCTGCCTACCTGACTTAAGCCTATCGAAAGCAGACTTGCTTTTCTTCATGGGCGTCCTTGAAGCGGTCCACAGAAAACCATGGATAAGTGGCAGCCTGGTTCAACTCACCTGGTGCCGTAGAGAAGGAGTCCAGATAGAAGTAATTGTGGTAAAAGAATGCCATTAGTCAAAAAATATGGGCTCTGCATGTATTTCAGTCCTGACGCAATTCAGTTAGGAAAGTATTTTCACACTTGCGGACTGAGTAATTAATGTCATACTTAAGCAGGTCAACAAGCAGACCACTTTTCTTAATCTGTACGTAGAGAAGCTTGTGTGGGGTCTAGATGAATGCAGTGGGGGTTTTGTAGGTATTTGTTTGAAATTCTGTGGGGTTTATTAGTTGCCTTTTAATAGGTTTTCAAACTGTTCTATAGCATTCTTAGGTGGGATGTAATTTTCCTAGTGAGATCTGAAGTGCTTGACAACTGGTGAAAAAACGACTGCCTTCTTTTAGGTTTGTAAATAAGATTTCTTTAAAGAAGCTGTCTGGTGCCTCTGTGCACCTCCATTTTGTTCGCTATAAAAGAGGGGAAATGGCCAGGATATCAGAAAGGCTTACTGATATGAAGTGACCCAGAAGCTTATTCCAGGAAGTTTATTTTCAGAAAGTGTTGAGTATTCATACTTCAAGAACTCTTTAAAGTATTTGTGATTCATACCAGACATTCCTTTCAGTCTTGCTTGATACCCATCTCATAAAGGTGACATAAGACTAAATAGATTGATGCAAGGAATGTTTTGACTTTTTAGCTGATAAAGTGGTAATTATAAGAACTGCAACTGGTCTAGTAACGGAACCACAGATAACAAACATTGCAAGGTTACTATTCCAGAGGAGTTATGTCATCCAGCTCCATGGATGAAACATCTTTTCCATGGAAGAAATTGCATCCGACATGGAAGGGATTCTCTTCTGTACTGTACAAATCCTACAATTGTCCTTACCTACCCATTTCCTTTCACTCTTCCGTTCTTGCACAGAAGTTATTCTCCTCATTTGGCTCCTGCTGCAGTCTCTATGTCTATGTACTATAAACAATGCTATCCTTTCTTCCCCCTATCCTCCTACACATGCTTTTTAACAACTCTGGTTGCTGGGATTACAGTCCTCATAAGGCTACGGGGGGGGAAAAAGTGTCCCTTCATCATCAGCTTCTTTTTGCAATCTTCTGTTCTTCCTTGCATTACTTAAGTAATTTTTTTCCAAAGGCATGTTTGTTGTAAGACCTTTCAGTAGCAATGCCTCTGCGGTGCTCCTTGATGCTCTTCCTGGCTTTTTGTTTAAAAAGGCATGGAAAGTCAGTGACTAAGTTGGGGAAAATGATATAATTTCATTGTACACTGTGAGTTAAACCTTCAGTACCTTGCACAGGGACTACTTTCATTTGTGGTGAAAAGAGAGAAGTGCTCCAAAATGGCAGAGGCAGTGACACTCTGTTCTGTTCCCTCTCCTTCCTCCCTTCTCCCCCGCACTCAGGTTTTAGAGACATGGATGCTGACTCTGTGATGCATCACGTACACTGCAGAACTGGGCATGTTTCTCCTTCACAGGAGGTGTGTGGAAAATCACAGCCTTCACATTATTTCAAGTGGCACAGCAGCCATCCTTTGATGTGCCAGACTAATTTTTGCAGGCAAGAATTGATGCTGAGTTAGACTCTTGTGGGTAGAAGGATGGTTATACATGCTCTTTGTTTTCTAATAAACATGTGCTTCTGTATAGTGTGAGCACTGCTATTTACTTTTTATTATTTTTATTTTTTAAAATGTGGATCCTATTTGTCAGCATGCTTGAGCTACAGAGTTCAGCTCCAGAAAGTTTTAGTGCTTATCCCAGGGATCTCACCAGAGTCTTTCCCTGGAAGGGTTAAAAAGTGCAGTCATTCCAGAATCTATGTAAAACTTTAAGTTTGAAATGCCTTTGCAGTGCTCAAAGCAGTACAGGATAGTACCAAGTTCTCTGGAGCCCACTGGACCTGTTTCACAAGGCAGGAGCTCATTTTGGAAGAACCTATGTTCCCATGAGTCTTAAAACTTTGCCTAAGATATTCAGGAGTGAGCTGTTTAATAATAATGCTGCTGTTGAATGATCCCTCTCGATCAAAAGGCCTGGCACACAGCTGCGATGAGAGTGAAGTTTTGCACAGCCTGGCACCAATCTCTGCATCCCACCAGCCTGGCTGATCCCCACATGGCCTTTGGCACCATGTGAGAGTGGGCACTGCTGAAGTCTTGCCTCTGGATCGCTGAGCCACATGCTCTGGGGAAGGAAAGGACAAGGGGCAGGAAGACATGTCGTCCACCTGAAGATACGATGTGGTTAGAGAGGGGCAGACATTCAGCAGTTGACACTCAATGCAGTAAATTCAGGACAATATTCACTCCATCAAAATCAGAGAAGAACAGGGAAATGTTCTTACCCTTTCTGGCACAGAATAGCTCATATTAGGGTATAAAACATCTCTGTTTAAGCTTCCTCCTGGGTTTTGCATACAGGAGACTGTCCATATTTGTTGGATACCAGGCAGACCTCTGCCAGGTCTCCTAACTTGTTTTTGCTTAAATGCTTAACAGGTATGGCAGAAGTATTGGCTGGGAGGTTGAACAGAGCGCAAGTGAAAAGC
The DNA here is from genome assembly GCF_034638445.1 of Ciconia boyciana. Taxonomy (NCBI): domain Eukaryota; kingdom Metazoa; phylum Chordata; class Aves; order Ciconiiformes; family Ciconiidae; genus Ciconia; species Ciconia boyciana. Next base: position 43,848,666 of record NC_132941.1, read on the forward strand.
AAAAAGCTCACGGTGAACAGTAATTAAGAAGTAGTGCAAAGGGTGGTTTGGGAGGAGGCAATGAAGTGGAATAGTTATGAATGAGATTTCTGCACGAGATGCAGGGAATGTTGCCCAGAATATCTCCTTCTACCTCTAGCAGCTTCCAGTATCGCAGCATCTTTATTGGTGGTATCGAAGATATGTACTTTTGCTGGATATACAATGTACTGGATATACAAATCCAGTACAATACTATGTACTGGATATACAAACATTTCACACTTGTAAGTCATTTAGAAAATGTACTTGACCCCTAACATAGGGCCTCAGTCAGAACATATGTTCTGTACATTTTGCACAGTGCTTAATTTAAATGTTAATAATTTAGATACTGTACTCTCATCTTGCTCAAGCTGTTTGGAAGCTGCATGGCTGCCACCTAAGCAAAAGTTAGACCATTGCGCTTGCCAGAAAGGAAATCTGTGCATATTTTGCCCTCATGAGACCATTTTGCAGGGAGCGGGTGGCATCCTGGATACTTTCTTCAAGCTGTAAATCAGCAGTTTAAAAGCAGAATTTCATTTTGCTGTTACTGCCTTTCTAGCTGTTAGGAATGTGGTTGCAATGTGTGTCTGATCCTCAGGGATATCCGTAGGAAGCATGTGTTAGTGATTGAACTTAATTGGACTCTCAAAGAATTTCTCCTCCATCGCAAACCAATGGAAACAACAGTCCTCTGGTGCTCTGAATTAACATTAGATAAGAATGGTTCATGTCAGAGTTACTTATCTAATGGCAACACTTACTATTACTGCTATTCATAATAATGTTTGCTCCAGTATACTTAGGCATTTTGCTGTCTTGTGGTGTATGGAAAGTCCATGATTTTCCTTGAGCAATGTTGCTGGAGTCAGGGTATATGTATCTCACTGTTTTCAGCCTTTGACTGTACCTTCTAACCAAAAACATCCAGGACCTCTTTTTTAAAAGAGGTCTGACTTTTTTTTTGTTTGTTTCTATTTTCAGAGGCATTTATTTGTGAAGTGTGACTAAGGGTAGGGCACGATTTGAGTCAAAAAGCTTTTGTGCAGGCAAACAATCCAAGTTTGACACATTATAGGCAACCTGTAGTCGGCATTTGCTGCTCATAAATTAATACAGGGGAAAAAAAAACAGTAACCTCTGTGTTTTCCATAACAGCACTGGCATTAGAGCATGAGAAAGTCAGATTATGACTTGAGTGGCTTTGGTCCCGTGGCTAAAAGATAGGTGTTGAACAGGGGATTTGATCCAGAGTAAGTGTAGGATAGAAAGGGAAGATACAGCTGTGTCACTGCTACTGTGCCTCTCCTTTTTCTTTATTAGAGTTCCTCTATAGGGATGTCAGCACATCATAGTGCCCAAATTGGGTAAATAGTGTTACTCTTCCTGCTTTACAGACAGCAAGTGAGAAATTAAGAGCTGAATGACACAGGAAGGCAGACAGCCAGGCTAGGCATGCAGGCAAAATGTCTCTGCTGGTGAAAGGGGCTTTAGGGTACCAATGGTACCACATGATATCTGATTGATATACCCAACAGTGTTACGGCATGGTTACAGGTTGCACTACCCAGTGTGGTGGGCTTGATCTATTGACTCTTGAGGAAAATGAGGCTCCGAACGTGAGGAGATGGGGAGAAGAGGGATGGAGGTGTTCCTAGAGTTTTAGTCCTTACTTCTGGGCTCAAGTAGCTGGTGAGGTGGGTTGCTTTCTGAGAGGGAGGAAGAGGTAGGAAAGTTGATGGGAATTTTACTTACTCTCCAGAGCAACACTGTGGGGAGGGAAAAATTCCTCACTGACTGGAGTACCCAGAAGAACATATCAACATGTGCATAAACCTTGTGACTGAGAAAGGAACAGTAGGATAGAAAAGCGGTGGTGTGCTGTGCACCTAGTGTAGAGCAGCTCCCCAGAAGGGCTTCTACTGTGCAGGATGATGGACTAATATTTGATGTGAGGAGTTACCTGCCAGTGTAGGCAGGAGCCCTTCCCAGTGACAGAAGGTATGTTGGAGAGATTATTTTTTTTTTCCCCCCTCCTGCTTCAGGACTACAGCTGTCCTGACTCACATGTAAAACTTCCAGGATGAGAAAGGGAAGTTTGGACATGATATATCTCGCTGAATGAGTACTTTTCATCCTATAGTGCCCTTCCCACTGGGGAGAAGCTGGTGTCTTTTCCCCATCCAGAGGAACCTACTGATCTACCATTTGAGAAGCAAACGAAGCAGGGAGGAACTTTTCAGTTTTGAAAAGCACCTTCTGCATTGAGAACAGGCAGGTTTTCACTGAGAGTATACAGAAGGTGTAAATGTTCCCTTATCAGGGTCCAAATACAATGATGATGCAAAACTGTGAGCTCTACCTGTCCTAAGGCTCTGTAGCACAGGGTGAAAGACCAGCTTGGAGCATGGGCCCTGCTTGTATCATTCACAATGGACTCAGAGAATATGAGTTGAATTCTGCCACTTGCTGGTATTTCTAATCATCTGTCCTTGGTGGCAGCAGCAGAGAATGAATTTCCCAGCTGCTATCACCTGCTCTTGAAAACATGTAGAGAAGTGCCTGTTGCAGGTGGGGAGGTTGGCAGGTGAGTTCCCACTATATGGCCTTAATGAGGTGAGAGAATCCTAGATTTAACCTTAAGCAGAGATCCTGAAACCAGATCTTCTACAGGGTTTAGATCTCATTGAAATACTCTGAGTAGCTTTTGCAGATCTGTCTTTCTCAGCTCTGCTCTCAATTGATTCTTAGGGAGACCTGCAGGAAGAGACAGGCAAAGGGCAACTTCTTCGGGCAGGAGGAGGCACTTCCCTGAGAGACTGCAAGATGGAGAAGCAGCAGAATAATGCCCACAGGAGGGAACTGGCTCTGTGGCACACCCACTGTATCCCTACATATAGGTATCCACAGGCTGTGTTCTTGGCAAGTAGGAAGACACCTGACTAAATAGTGATGGCCACAGTTGTAAAGCAGACTTCTCTGTACATGAGAACTTTTGTCCTAGTCCTGACTCATCATAACTTTGTATTAAACACAAAATAGTAAGAGTAGCGCTAGAACATTTGTATACATCAATCAAGCTGCCATTTCTGTGACAAACTAGAAGAATTTAAGTATTTACCAACTTGCATGGTATTTTTAGAATGTTGAGAACACTCTTGAAAAATTTCAAAGATGATGAGTAGAAGTTATTCTGTATAAGTTGTATATGGTGTTTCCATATTTGGCTCTATTTTAACCTGTTATGGAATCCAGTACCTTCTTTGTCACCAAGTGAGCTTGTGTCTGATGTATTAGATCAAAACATATTCCTGTCTCCAAATGCTAACAGCAGCACATTCAGCTCTCTGGATTTCAGAGGCTAAAGTGGGTGTTGCAGGAAGTTTGGCACTGTTTCTCTTTATAGAATAATAAACACAGATGATGTTGCCTTGGGTTTCATATAGACATGGAGGCTATTGCCTCCTAAAAGCTGATTCATGGACACATGGTGACTCTCAGCTTTAAAAAATAACAATACTAGTTGAAGTAGATAGGCTAGAAATAATTGTCAAATTTTTCTAGCAGACCCTAGGGTGGTGGTTTCTTTTATTTTAGACTGAGAGAACATTTTATAGTTCATTTTTCTAACAGCTGCATTAGATTATTGTATCCTATAGCACTTACTTTTTTTTTCTTTTCCAGGAGGAGTCCAGAACATACCTGTAGAGCTGTGGCTTCTCTTTCTCCAAGCTCTGCCAAAGGTATGTACTTTATGCACTGTTACTTTCCACAGTATTCATCTCAAATGTAGTAAGGAAACTTTCAGAAAAGTAAGTTTCTGCCAAAGCTATTGGCAGAAGATGACTACTTCCTTGATTTTTTTAATGAAATATTTTAAACATAATACAAAGCTCTTCCCCAGAAAGTTGCGTTGAATCAGAACTAAGCCTGAGAATTCAGGTTAATGCGTACAACAGTGGCCATCCTGCTTGTACTGACTGTTCCAAGTGATGTTCAAGGTTGGGCTGCCTGGTAATGGATAAACACTTGGTTTCAGAGGCTCCAGAACAAGAACAGAGCTATTTACTAGCAGGTCTACACTGACTTCAAAATCATGGCCAGTGTCTGTTAGTTAATATGATTCCCCAAGGTTATACCCTAATTCAGTTATCACTCCTGGGCAAATAACGTGGCAAAATGGAAGCACTGTGTCCTTCCCTTGCTGAGTCTGTGAGTCCTCCTAGCTGTCTGTGAGAAGGTCTTGTTTTCTAATGAAGCACTGAATCAGGGTTGTACTGCTCCTCCTCAGCAGCTTGGTACCTGAAGCAGTTTTACCAGAAGAATTGCCTGATGTTGCCTGACGTGCCTGACTTTGAGCAGATTTGTAAAATTTTGACCTAAAAATAGGATAACATAGTAAATAAGAACCTGATGTTCAAATGTTCAAAGCTGTCCCTGCCGTCTAGTTTGTTGTATAACTTGGAAGAACTGAAATAGCTTTTGTGGCAATGATTGTTAGCATATGATTGCAGAGTTAAGAATAAAGAATGGTGTTTTTCTATAAACATGTCTGTAAAAGCCCATAATATAGTATGATATTTCTATGGTTTGTCTGAACTAATGCAAAGAACTACAGAATCATAGAATAGTTGGGGTTGGAAGGGGGCTTTAAAGGTCATCTAGTCCAACCCCCGCTGCAATGAGCAGGGACATCTTCAACTAGATCAGGTTGCTCAGAGCCCCGTCCAACCTGACCTTGAATGTCTCCAGGGATGGGGCATCTACCACCCGTCTGGGCAACCTGTTCCAGTGTTTCACCACCCTCATCATAAAGTATTTCTTCCTTATATCTAGTCTAAATCTACCCACTTTTAGTTTAAAACCATTACCCCTTGTCCTACGTAGCCTAGTGATGAATTTCTATATAATTCTATAGTACACTGCAAAATTCCTGAGTAAAAGGTCTGTGCTTTCTAATGAACTCTACATGTCAGCTTGACAGTGTCTGCCTGGTAGCAGAGATAGCAATGTATTATGAGAAACAGTGGGACTGATTTCGTTTGTTTGTTTGTTTCTTGTTTTTTCTTCCTTTTGAGCAGAGTGCGGGAACTAATTCCTTTGAACCATCACACCACTTCAGCTTTGACTACTACAATTTGTACTCCCCACTGTACCTTCTAAACACGCATACCCCCTCCTTGTAGTTGGAGTGAATGGTGCCCCAGGTTCTCAATGAGCCATGGGCAGGGAAGGTGCTGGTTCTCTCTTTCAGTGTCCCAAGAACCATGAACATTTTCTAGCTCTGCATTTGGAAAGCCAGATATTCCCTGACCCTGTGTGAACTCACCAATGCTTTTCTGCCTCCATAGACCCCTCTTTTCAGTGTGGAAGAAAGAACTGAGAATGATTCAGAATTATTTTATGCAGAGTTTTCCCAAGTAATTCTCAGCCGCCCATGGGTTTTCCTGGAAGAGTGGTATACAATAGGCCTTTGTCTCCAAACGGATTTATTTATTATTTTTGAATCTAAATGCCTAGCTTGACCCCAATCTTAAAGGGCTTTTTAGTCCCCGAGGCTCAGCAGTTCATCCTTGAAACCTTTTGAAGATGTGACTCTTCTGTGAATATACAAGGTATCATAAATCTGTTCAGTACTAGAATGAATGCAAATTATTCTAATTATATCTAAGTCAGAGCTTGTTACATTTTAAAGGAACTAGAGACAAAGCAGAATGGCTATGAAAGAAGTTTTATGGTTTCTACAGAAATACATTTTTTTGAATAAGGTCTGGATTCTTTGAGAAAACCAGTGCATGTGGGGGGGCATACTCTCAGCAACAGGTTTGCAGTTCCTACAAGCTGTGAGCTCTGAGTTGGTCATGTAAGATTGGTTGCTCAGTTAACTATTCTTTTGATGTTTGGGTACTTGAAACCTTGTTCTTTAGAGGCAAAATAAAACAATGAATGGATCCCCATCTTCTCCTGTTTGCTTCAAATTAGTTTGCGTTAAGCATGAAGGCATTGTACCACTTGTCCAGCTGGTAATACAACAGTTGTTTTAATTTGAAAATAATGTTGCTCAAACAATGAGGACTTCACCAAGACGTTTACATTCTTCTGTTTAAAAGTGTTTGTGTGGTTTTTTTGCTGGCCTCTGATCAGGTAGAATAAGAGTGTGGTTTTAACTTAGCCTGTTTAAAGGTCACCTCCCCATTTTAGTTTGACTCTACTAAGTAGTTTGGCCTTGTGGAACACGGCTTTCATGTGAAAATCCTCTCACATGTGAGCTCTGGTATTTGATGAGCTGAAAAGTTCATGAAAATTATTATATCTTCAGGGAAGTGTTCTTGACACCAGTTACAATAGGTAGAGAGCTGTGGCCAGCTTTTGGTGGTTTTTTTTTTCCTCAAGAGCTGAACACTTGCAACTGAGTGGGAATTTCTGTAAAGGGTTCAGCTTCCAGTCGTATGAGGGCAGATTTTCTAAAGTGTTTCTTTTCTGGTCTTTCTGAAAGTCTTTGTCCCTAACTTGTTCCACTAAGTAGCTTTGCCCTTCCCTGCCCCGCCCCCCCCCCCCCTCCCCCCTTCGGAACTGTAATACTTCTCACTTGATAAATGGTGCACACCTTTCCTCCCAGAGAGATACTCATTTACACCAAATCCACACTCTGAAAATTGTGTTGGCTGCAGGTAAATACATTTTGACTAGTACTGAAATCTCATCATGCGTGATCCTGAAAAATGAGAGAAAAGAGGGTTATTAGTTCATCTGTCTTACTGCCGTGCTGATATAGCTGTGTTCCCTGCAACAGATTTTTGTACTGCTTGGTCCAATCTACTTTTAAGTGACTGAAGTGGTGGAGTATTTTTTATGCCACTGAAGAAACTGTATAAAGTCCAATAGATTTCACTGTTACAGGAACTTTTCCTAGTAGAGTTGTCTTTTGTGTAATTTTAGACTTGCTTCCATCGGATATAGCTCCTTTTCTTTTTAATGCACACTGACAATTGTGAAAACTTTCCCAATTCATCACTTAGTCAAATCTCTTTCAAGGCTAAAATATCAAGAGTGCTGTTAACGAAACTGTATTAAAATGAATAGGAAAGAGATCCTGACCCTAGGATGCAGTTTTTGGAGGTAGATGGCTGGATGTGCGCCATCCAGCACTCCTTGTCTCGGAGCCCCTATGAGCATGCCACAACAGTGATTCTTTATATCCCTGGATTTCATGTCAACAGTGCAGATTGTTGAGATTATGGGGTAAGACTTGTCATCACCAGCTTCACCATTAGGAGCAACCTGACAGAGAGAGAACAAACCCCAAAGATTTCTGTTTGCACAAGTTGTAGAAATTTCTGATGTGGTTGGTTTGTCTCCATGGGCACTAACCTGAGGCTAGATGACATGAAGGCCTGACACTCCTGCTGCCCCATTGGGTTTGCTCCATTAGCATCACCATATTTTATTCCTTGGCCCCAAGACCAAGACATCATACATTCCCTGTTTGTTTGAGCATTCACTGCTTGTGTGGTGTCAGTGATGAATCACCCAGCTCCTTTTTGGTCGCTGAAATAAAAACTATGCATCCAGTCTGCCACTGGGGTTTCTCTTTCACAATTAATTCTAACACAGGACATGATACAGTCAAACCCAGAGAAAAATCATGCCAAGAGTGGTGTGAAAAATGTACAGGACCACTCCTGTCTCTTCAGACAATATTAAAGAGAAAGCAGAGATTTGAAGTATTTGCTTAAAATTACGTTAACGTGGGGGTCTGGAGGGAGATAACAAAGGCAGAGTGGTTGTAGCTGAGCATAGCCTCACGTCCGTAGTGCTGAGCTCCCAAACTCTATCCTGATTCAAACATGGAAAGAGTAGATAGGGCCATTTCCAGTGCTACGATGTTTTGTTAGACCACTTCAACTGTTGCATCCTTTAGCTTTGAAACTGCAGTGTCACCAAACAGCTGCATTTTTTTTAATTCCAGAAGCTTCTGACAGTCAGCAAGGATTGTATCCAAACAGTCTCACTGGGTATTGGTGCACAGCTTGTTCCAGCAAATGCATTATTACCTATTAAACATTTATACAGCAGCATAAAGTTAGACAAGGATTCATAAACATAAATAAGACCTGTTCTTTGCACTGTAAAGCCTCCAGTCTAAATCATGCCTAGATTATGACATACAGCAGAGCTGCTTGTAGGAGGAATGGTGAGAAATGTTTGAAGGAAAAGTGATTTCTGAGAAGACAGTGACTGGAGAATGGGATTTGCAGGTCTAGGAACTAACAAATCAGAAGGTGTAAAAAGAGTGAAAATAGGAATTGAAGCAATATAACAAGTTTAGGAGGTAGTAAAGAATGGAAAAGAAGTTGTTAGCTATGAGATAAGCTTGAACATGAAATGGGCAGGAATGGATAGGAGAGTTCTCTCTTGCCACTTTTTAACATTCAAGCAGAGATGGCTTCAGTCTCCAGATCTGATTGAAAGCATCTTGCACATTTTGAGGATAGGACACTTTGGGTGGCTTTCTACCAACATTCTCTGCATACCAGCAGAATGGAATAAAATTTGTGAAAGTCTCTGTCTTGAAAAGCAGTACGTATAGTTTCTTTGGTCTGCCCTGACCAAAATGCAAGTGTTCCTTCATTACCTATTGGTTTAGAGCTCTGCACTTCCCCCCCCCCCCCGTGCTCCACCTGAGAAGCTTCTTTTATTGATTTGGTGCTTCCAGAACTGGATTTCTTTTCTCTACATTAATACTGGATTCTTGAGGCTTCTTGCAATTTTCCCCTTTCTTTTTTTTACAGCAATATCAAGGAATTAAAAAAACAAAGGGTGGTACAGATGTTTTTATCTGTTGCCTGGAATCTGTCCTGTATGGGGAGCTGCAGGAAACACTGCATAATGAGCCTCCAGCCAAATGGAATCTCAGTAAATCTGTAGGTCTAGTGGACTGTATAAGAGGAGAGAAATAATATCATTATCTAGGGCTGGCCCTAAGCAAAGCTGTCTAAGGCACTAGATTGCTCTTTAAAAAAAAAAAAAGAAGAAAAAAAAAAGCCAGGTCTTCTCTCGTCTGGAAAACCAAAACTGTGTGATAGAAAGAGTACATGAAACAGAGAGGTAGTTGGTGTTGAGAAAGGAGTGGCACCTTCCAGCAGCATCAGTTGCTGCTTTTCCTCCTTGCTGTCTGTTGGCAGTACTGGGAACAGCAGAGCTCAACAGCAGTATTGACATTATTCAGACACATTCAATCTTGTCCATATTGCTGAGAGGCTTTTAGCCTGTTAAAACTAGTGAGTGCAAGTTCTTAGTAGTTCGTAAAAATAATTTCATGGTAGTGCTACAAAATTATGTTGGTTTCTGCCGATTTTGTTTGTGGTGCCTTGAGATTTCATCTGAGATCTGGGCACAGTGCAAGTATAGTGAAAGACAATTGCCACTCTGAGTATACAACCTTGATACATGTTTTTGAAACACCGGAAGATGAAGTGACTCAGCTCAGGTCCTGGAGAGAGACTCTGGGTAAGGCTGGAAATGAAATGAAGGTCTTTGTCTAAGGCTTTTCAGTGCCTACATGCCCATTTTGTCCCTGCAACAAATCTGCATGTGGCATTTCAAAAGGAAAATTTTTCTTTGCCCAGCACTGCACTTAACGTTCTCAGACCATTACACTTCTCTTTGCTTTCCCTCACCCCCACGCTCATTTTTAATATACAGATATCAGAGGAGTTGCTAAACATTTGGCTGAATGCAGCAATTTTTATTGGAGCACTCACAGAATGTGGGAAATCACACACTGGAGTGCTGCTTGCACAGAGACAGCAAATTCAGGAGTAATGCTGTCAGGAAAGGGATGTCCTGTCACCAGCTTTTGTTCTCCAACACAGTTGCCAGTGAAGTGAGGGGGCTGGTCATGCCCTCTGTCCTGCCTGCCGACTCTGCCAGCTCAAGTCCATTTGTGAGCAGTTCTGCAGCAAGACAACTGCCATGGCTGTGGGATGCAGAGAAACAGCACAGCTACTGGGTACTCCCTGCTTGGGACTGAGATCAGGGTGGGGACTTTAAAGAATGAAGTCCCTGTCGACAAGTACTTTTGTGGACTGTTTCTGTGTAAGCCTCCATCCAGAGGGCTTTGATCCTGGTTTGGACAAAATCTGCATGACTTTAGTTTCTAGTTTCAGGTTTCTTGGTGCTTGGGTTCTTCTGCTGATCTGATCTATTGGCAGCTGCTAGCACTTCATTGTCTGATGCTCACCGTCTGCTTGGGGCAGGGCTGGCAGACCAGCCTATGGAGTGTGGTTACGTGCTCCCTTTGTAGACCAATGACAGCATTCAGGACTTGGCCTAAAGTGAGTAGTCCTGCTCAGAGAAACATAATATTGCATGGGAGGGGATGAAAGTGCTGCACCCATCCCTCTCCCCACAAAACCTATCTCTACATACAAGTGAGCAGAAGTTGTAGTGCCCTAAAATTGGGGTTACAGTACCAGTCCAGCTGGAGTGTGTTCCTTTTAGGTTTGATCTACAGTTAACATAAGCTTGTGAAACTGGCTTGAATTGGCGTGATATTGAAACCAATTTTGGAAACATGAAGCAGAGCAAAGGTAATTTGTATAAAAGTCTAGTGCCACTGCAGGCACTGGTGCCAAGGAAAGACAGCTGGAGGGAGGGAAATGTCACAGAGAAGGGGGATGGGACCTGTGAAGTATCTATAAACTTAAGATTTGTATCTGTAAGTGAGACTTTAGTGGCAGCTAGAAAACAGGGGGATGAGGTAGAAGGGAAAGTGGCACATGATGCAGATATTAATCCTGCTTCACAAAATATTTCCAAGAAATAAAATTTCATCCCTGGAAGAAAAACAAAAAATGCCAAAGCCAAAGTTGATAGTCTGAAGGTGAAATGGGAACCAAAGCCTGTGCCAAGGTTAAACCTTCTTTTTTTCTCCTCCCCATGTATTATGATAGGGGAAAAGGCAGAGACTGCTGGTTTTTGTCTGCCCCCAGAACCAAGCTGGGCAGGTTGATTAAGGGATGCTTGCACTATTTTAGGAGTGGATCTGAAAGATCAAGGAGATAAATTGTTACTTGCTTTGGAACAAGTGTGTGGGGGGAGAAAATAAAGGGTGAAACACATGGGGGACATCTGCTCCAAGGAGACATTTTAGAAATAAGCTTCAGCAAGAGGGAAAGAGAAGCAGCTGTGCTGCATGCAGGGGACCACCAGGGCTGCAGTGAGAAACAGGAGGGAAGAGGAGGCCGAGCTAGTGATAAGGCTTCAGCCAAATCCAAGAAAGAGGCAGAGCAAAGACCCAGACTGTAACATTTTGTCTGAGACACCTCTCTAGTCTAGGCTGAAAGTGAAAATTTGAAGTGTCTGTGAATAGTATACTGCCTTTAACCTAGACCCAGCTCAGGGAAAGGAACAGGGTGCTTTGGACTTGTGCTGAAAGCAGGGTAGGTGGTAAACATGCAGAATCATATCAGAAATGGTGTGTCCTTCATGGAGGGGACATATCACACTGTAATCAGGAGGGAAATGAGCTATCTGGAGAACATTAAGCCAGCCAAAGAGGGAAGGTGCTAGGTTAGGGCTTCCAGACTTTACTTTTTACTGTGCTACAGGTTCTTTAGGTGACCTAGAGCAGAGCACTTAAGAGTGCATTCAGATGTTTGGTTCTAGGTCTTCAGAGGTGCCAGGTGCATTGCTCTGGAAGTACAGACGATCATACTTGTTCCTAAGTATCTGGTTTACCTGAACCTGACTTGTTCTCTTGGCTTTTACTTTGTTGCACTGAACTGTAAAAGATTTCACTTTAAGTTCTTCTATGGAGCTGTGGTTTCATGACTGGTGTAAACTGATCCAAGTCCTGGCTGCCACTGAAATAATATTCCCCACTCTACCCCTACTCCAACTTCACCCTTACCTTGTGTTAGCTCTAGTGTTGGTGGGACAGGTAAATCGGGAACTGATCGAGCTAAAAATTCACCCAGCAAAGACAAAATGGTGCCTCACTGACCTAGGGAAGCTGCTACGTGTCTTCTCAAATAGGAGAGATGCCCAGCTGCAGCTTTCCCAGAATTGCTGCTTGGTTTCTTGTATGTCACCCTGAGGCTTCTGGTACTGATAAAGGCTTTTGGATTAAGTAAATCAGTGATCTGATCAACTGTGGCATCTCCCAGGTCTTTTTTTCTGGAAAGTAAGTTTTTTTTCCCTTGCATTGCTGAAATTACACTGTCCTTGTTTCTCTAGTTGTCTGAGTTCCTATCTTTTTCACATTGCTCATGGGAGACTCATCCAAAGCCCATTGAAAGCAATAATAGAATTCATGTTACTGATAGCAGACTTTGGATCAGAAATAAATTCAGTTATTATGCCTGGGGGTTGTACTGTTTATACTCCATGGCTCAATTTCTGTATCCCATGATGTACCACTAAAGACAAATTGGAAAAAAATTCATCCTATGTATCCAATTGTTTCTATTACCCTTTGAATTTATGGGAACTCTTTCCCATACTTAGAGACCACAATTGCCCTAGAATTGATCTAATCCCTATTTTCATAAAACCTCTTTTTGGATGAAGGCATCTCAAAGTGCTCTACAATAACTATGCTCAAACCATTCCAGTACAACTCTTTCTGTGGTTGTGCTACGCCACCATTCCCATAATGAGCCACAAGAAATTGCAATTGTGGGATTGCTTCCTTGCAAGTTGAAAAGAACTGTCCACAAATGAGCAGAGTTATTATACTGGGTTTTGGTTGGACTAACATTTTCTTCCAGCCTAGATGGGCTGGAGAAATAAAACCAACAAAACTTTCCATGAACCACATTGAAAGAAAGTTTCACTTCCCTGTTGAGGAAAGCCATTCCCAACGCAGAGTGCTTTCAGGGTGGGGAAGTTATCTGAAAGGGAGAGGCTTCACAATCCCAAGAACAGATTGAGACTGTCAAGGTTCTGCTGAGCATCTCTGATGCTTGATCATGTTGCGTCACCCTGCCAGATTTCTGAGTTAGGTCAATCTCAGTTTGGTTCTATAAAGCATGTGCATTTTTTGAATGGATCCTGATAAATTTGAGCCTTCTGTGCTCAGGATGGATATTAAAATATCCCATGAACCCCCTGATTATGTCATAGAAACAATGGTCTAAAGCCAAAGTTAATAATCTGGGTATTAATAAAATCACTGGGACTTTTCCAAAGATAATAGCATCACTAGTAATACAGTGCATGCCATTCCAGAAACAACAGCCAAAAAGTCGTTGTATTGATACATTTAGCCATCCAGTCCATTTATATTGCAACTCAATATTTAATTTGAAATAATTATGAATGTTTCCAGAAAGAAACAATTGCTGATAAAAACTGGAGAGGGGGAAAAAAAAAAAATGGCAAAAGAATATCTTAAGTTTAAATGGCAGGATTAACTGCATTATGTTTTCAGAACGGGGCAAGAAGTTTTTCACTTTTTAGCTTTGAAATCCCTTATTTTCCTTGAAAAATTGTTCTCCCATCCATTCTGTTTCTCCTTCCCTAACCAAAATACCTTTACTCTCCTTTCCTTTTCATCTCTTTGCTCCATCCAATGGGAAAGAGGGTAAGGAGGAAACAGAATTGGGAGAAACTCACTGATATCCCAAACCTGATTTATTACTTAAAAAAAAAAAAGAGACAAGATGAAAACTCTGAGGAACTGCACAGAAAATCTTGTTGGATTGCAGTTGCTGCAATAAATTGTTACTCTGTTTCAGCTCATAATGCAGGTGTAACTCTCATCAACTGGGCATGCTGAAGGCTATCTGGTTGCACCTTCAGACCACTATAGTGACTTTCCTCATCTGTAAAAACACTTGTGTTTGAAGGCTTTGTGCTAAGGCACTTGTTCAGAGGAAAATATCATTTATTGAACCACCATCTCCCTCTGTAACACCTAAGGGACTTCCTATCCAGTTGTTGAGTTGTCACAGGTCTGCTTATTTTAGGAGATTTTAATGGAGTTGCTGTACAAAGAGGAATGCCTGTGGACACTGAAGCATCCCAGAACATGTCCCATCAATGTATTGCGCTCTCATTAATCTACCGAACAGAGTATCTGATGGTACCTTGGCTGTTGTTTTGATAACCAGCATTCCACCAGTTGCACCTACATGAGTTACTTCATCACTAAATTCCTTAATGTCTTCTGACATAAGAGGTGTAGTTGCAAGTAAGTGACGATAATGAGATTTCCTCTAAGCCGCCCTTGATTCCTCTTGATTTACCATGCAACATTTAATTAAAAGAGGGAAAGAAGAGGTGAGGAAGAGAGATCTCATCAGTTCTAGTCAAGCCTTGAAGAAGGACAGGTAAGACTGCATCTAGGAAGGGCAAATTGTCCCAAAGTTATTTTTAATTCTGCTGGTTCTCTAGCAGTAGGTACATAGTAAAGTGAAAGAGAGAAGGAATGGACCTCTCAGGAAACAGTGGTGAAGGAGACTCAGGATTACAGTTTGCTGCCATGAATGGGTCAAAGATTAGGACCTGAAGATTACTGATTAGGGCCTGTGCAGGAGGAAAGAGAACATCTGTTCTTGTTCTATCATCCCCTGCCCCGCTGGGGAGGGGATGGTATGTACTCTTTAGGTTGGATGAAGTGAGAGAGGGGACAGCAGTAAGAAGCAAAGCCTTGTTTACATCTATCTTTTCACCATTTCTCAACCTGTTAGCACTGAAACACTGGGAATTTTCCCAAAGGCTGTTTCAATGTAGGTGTGAAGCCTTGCACAGGAAACATGCATTTTCTCAGGTAGACCAAAAAGTCTGTGATTTGCTAGTTTCTGGTGACCACACTTCTTGTACAAGCATGGAATCTTGACCAGCCCAGGATTTAGAAACCAGCTTTCTCTTTGTGAGGCTCTTCTGCAGCTTAAAGGAACTATCTGGCAAAGATGGCATCAGAACTTCCTTTTTAATATGAAGAAAAATTCTGACAAAGAAAACAGTACCAGACCTTAACCTGGATTACTTAGACAAGAAGTAACCAAAATAGGCAGCATCTGTATTCTACGATGCGGATGGAAAGCAGTAAATATTTATCTGTCCTTTCCTTCCCTTTGAAATAAACACTTAAAACTCTGCTGTCATTCAGATAATCTCTATTTCTCTACTAACCCATCTCTTTAGGGGAGACATCTATTTCCTATTACAACCATATAGAGGCCCTGAACTAAAATATTTTGCATGCCTTTGCTGGCCTCCAGGAAACATTAAACACACAAAGAAAGACAAACAGCTATGAAGCCCCTGTTTAAAATTAGGAGCAGAGAAGGGAAGCAGAGTTTGTGGCTGCTTTTCTCAGACCCGATATGAAAAGGATCTCAAGTCAATTAGCTTATTTTGCATAAAAGTATCTTGTTTCTCAATATTAATTAAGACCAGCTGTTGAACCAGCAGGGCCAGCGGGCAATTACGCCTTTTGCCACACAGTGAATGCTTGGCCACTACAAGGGTATTTTTAAAGTATGTCTCTTATTGGAAAAAAAACCAAATCCACAACTTTGATTGCACAAACTATTTGCTAGTTGCTGCTATAAGAACAGCCATTACCCAGTGATTGTCTGCTTGCCTTACATTGAAAAATGCTATTTGACAATATATAAAAGACATGTATGTATTTAAAATAGCTTTGCTACAATAGGATTTCACTGTCAGAATGCATTAGTTTTTGTGACTGTAGGCAAAGAGAGAGAGAGAGAGCAGAAAATAGGAGTAATAGCTGCTGAAATCTGTTATGGAAAATCTCCTGTTGGTGAATAATTTTGCTCATGAAAGTAGTTATACTGGAGTAGTTATACTGGAGTGAACAGGGAAGAGTCACAAGTGCAGGAACGTGAAAGGCAGACTACCTCATGTGCTGTCCTTGAGAATTACGAAGTTACTTGAGGATGACTTTTAAGGGTAGTACCTAACTGTTGAATTGTGGTTACTAGTCAAAATTTCCAAAGAGCTGCGATGGTTTGGGCCTTAAGGTACATAGTTAATTCCTCATCTGTGTAAAGGACCTAATAATACAGACAATTTCTCATTAAGGAATGTTGTGAAAATTAGGTAAATGGGAGTATAAGAACGGGCACAGTTGTGCTGCAAAGATCCTTCTAATGCAGTCTGCTGCTCTGGCAGTGGCTAGTGTCACAGGTCTACGGGAAAGGTTAAGGTAGAGGGCAAATGCAAATTGCTACTTCACCTGAGATGTCTGCACCTTCTAGTAACTTGTAGTTAATAGATTTCCAAGCTAAGAGTTTTAGCTTAAGATCATTCTTTCATTTTTCTGAATTTCATTTTTTGAGCTTGCTTACACAGTGGACCTCCACAAGATCCTGGGGCAATGAGCTCTGCAATCCAATTATGTATGATGTGAAAAAGTACTTCCTTTTGTTTGTTATGAAACTTCTGCCTAAAGATTTTTTTCAGTTCTTGTGTTCCCAGAAGGAATGAGCCGCCATTCCCAGATTAGCATTTTTGGTGCCCTTCAAGATTTAAAGAGCTCTCTCATCTCCCTGCTGCTGACACTTTCTCAGACTGAAGAATCCTCATTTGTTCAGTGTCTCCATGTCAAGAAACAGTTGAGCTTTCATTGTTCTTACCACCCTCCTCTGCTCCTTATCTAGTTTTAACCTTGAGGTGATAATCTAAAAGAGGCATGCTATCATCTAAATGTTGCTATTTGTGAGCTAGTATTTGTTGTTTGCTTGGGACTTCTTGGTCGGCAATCATTTGAGATAAATTGAGTATTACGTTACATGTAGATTGAAGCGTTATAAAGCACGCAGGTACTCATACTAGTCATTGCAGGGAGGAGAGGGAGGATCTTTTCGGGATCTGTTTTCCCCTAGTGAGATATAATGATTTTGAAAACGGAGAGCTGACTATCCACTATGTTATACTTATTTCTGAGCTGAGTTAGAGGCAGTTTCATTCTTCTTTAAGAGCAACACAGAATAAATAAATTCAGGAGAAAAATTGTTTTCTTACTGAGATTCCAGAACAAAGCCATTTTACACTTAAGAAACTTAATAAAAAGCTGCCTGCACATCCTATTCCTTTCTACGGCTGTTGCCACTCTGTATTTTAATGAGTGGGCTGAACTAATACCTTTAGGGAAGGGCTTTCCCCTCCCTCCCCCCTCCTTGGCATCCCTATGTAAAAAGCTGCACTACAGTATCACGCTCTGTGCTTCTGTTGAATGAGTAAATGCCTATGGCTGGACAGTCCAAAGGAACAGCTACATCATGTTCTCAGCTGGTTAAGCTCCTTAATGCAAGCTTTTTAAAATTTTTCCTGGATCTTCAACTGATGTGATTTTGGCTGCAAGAAGTAAGTATTTAAAACCTTGGAAGATTTGAGACATTTCCAATCTCTTCTAAATTTTCTGCTATAAATAACTTGTGGAGTATCTGTTGGTTTTGGAGGTAGATTCTGTTTGAATTACCTCACTTTACATTTCCTGTTAACTGTTTATATCTCTTCTGAATTATTTATGAATTCCCTAAAGTTGCATACTGAGATTCTTGGAGGAAAGTAACTCAAATAGTGTTGTGTATGATATGTAGTGGAAAGTATTGATTCCCTTTTACTGTGTAACAAAATGAGACTTACTTATCACTACAGATGTTGTTTCCAAACTACTTTTTGAGTCCCCTATTTCTTGATTTATCTCTGCCTGCTAAGTGACTTTTTTAAAATCCTGGTTGTATAGTTTATTCAATGTCTAATCAGTCCCTCTTATGTGTGCTGAGAACATCTGCTTTGCAAGTTTCTGTCTGCTTTCACAGTAATGCAATAATTTCTCTGTCTTTTGTATGCTTTCTCATACAAAGCAGAACTGAGAAAATGGTGAAAGCAGCGGCTTTTTTTTTGTTTTTTTTTTTTTTCTGGTTTTCCTTCGGCACTAGGTTGCATTCACTAAACTCAGCAAATAGCAGAATTCCCTCCGGAATACTGGGAAGCAGCCCAAACTCACTACAGTTGCATTTTGCTGGACTATTCTTGGGGCAGGGTTTTCTTTTTTCCTCTCTTTCTCTTTTATGGTCTGCTGAAATTCTTTCTGTTGTAACTACATTCCTGATTGATTCCATTCTTAGATAGGCATCTCTTGCCTGTTAAATTTCCCCAAATGAACATCCTGAAACAAGAGTAAAAGGGATGCCATATGTCTAACTGCAAATTCAAGTTGAGAAATTTTTTACTAAAACTGGGAGTAAGATGGGCTCAACTCCAAGCCTTCTTAATAACTTAATTAATTTGGGGCTGATATTATTGTCTTAATTTAACAGAAAATCAAGGCTGACATTAAGCCTTAGAAACTTAAAGTTTGGGTTTCATTCTAGATTTCTCTGCTGCAGCTGGAACCATTTAGGGCCAAACTCAAACTTGATGATTTGACTCAATATTTCGTAGCACAGTTAAAATATTTTAAATGAGACCTAGGGTTAGGTCTTTCTTGGTTATGCTGGTATAAATATGGGAGAATTCCTTTCATTTTAAAAGTTCCAGTCTCTGTGAGTATGCAGACGCTTGGACTTTGACAAGCATTGTGGTTGATATCTGGGCTGGATCTTCACTCTCATTTTCCAATTTTATTCTACTCCAGTAATCATCTGCATCTGTCCTTGCAATATTCACCTCACCTGAGATTTGCATGGCAGCAAATAGCCTGTGCTTCCCCAGAACAGGATATGGCTACTCTGGGCGTTCCTATGACCACAGGTAGCCTGTGTTGTGTAGAGCAGCCCAGCAACTGCTCTTGGGTACCAGAGTTCTTCTATAGGCTTGGGTACCAGAGTTGTTCTATAGAACTATGGGAATTCTGGTACTGAATTCCCACAGTACCAGAGTTCTTCTATAGGCTTTGGTTTGACAAATTAAAACTGCAGCTAATGTGGGTTTCATTCTGACATAGCTCCAGACTATGAGCCTGTCTGTTCTGGTTGGGAAAACCAGGCTTAAATTAAGCAGATAAAAGTTACAGTAACTCCAGGATCATTTACAAAACACTTTTTGATTTAGGTAGATTTGGGTGACAGCTGAAGATAGTAATGCTGTCTCTTTCTCATGATGGACTTCAACTTCAATGTTTCTTTTAGGTATTCATCTTCTTGCTTAGTAACTTATGGTCATTCTGAAAGGCTGGAGCTATATTACATATTGTTGCAGATAAAGGGCTACCTGCTGCTGCTCCCAAGTGAAGAGTAGCACCACTCTGCAGGGCCTTCTTAAGCACCCATGCGTTCCTTCCCAGTTCTCCCATCAGTGACTGGAGATGGCTGTTAATGGTCTGAGCTCAGGGGACCAAACACTACTGAACACCATGCCTCAGTTTCCTGTTAAGCTTTTCCAGATTATTTCCTTGAAGTTTAAATTACAATGTTTGTTATTCCACAACTTCCTGAGGCAAACAGTTCAATAGAGGCAGTCATTTAGAGGAAGAGCCAGAACCCAGAGCATGGTTAATAGCTTTTAAAGCACCTCGTAGAGAGCTTCCTGCCTGTTCTACAGGAGAGACTTCTCTTGTAAGGCTCCTCTGAGGTGACTGAATGGTCTCCCCTTATACAAAATACCCTCTCTATGTGGCCATCACATGATAGTTTACTTCCTTGCACAACAATAGTCCATGGCCAAAAAGAGGGAGAGAAGTAACTAGACACAGGCATAAGTGGGCAGAGCAGCCTTGTCCAGGCTGCCCTGTGGCAGATGAAAATGTGCTTTTGCAGTGAACTGGCACTCACTGAGAGGAATAAGTTTTAATACCTAACTCCGCGGCACACACTCTGTGTGATCTCTAGCATGTTATTTGATCTGTCTGCATTAAGTTTCCCCACCTGTGAATGTAATAATGCTTCATTTGTCTGTATTGGCTGTGAAATAGTCTGATAAGGACTATAGTCTTATACACACCTAGCACATTAGGGCTAGGATTTGACTGGACCTTTAGATAATGCTGTAACAAAAATACTGAAATATGAAAACAGATTATTTCAGGTAACTACATCATCTGTATGCATCCATACAGAAGACATATGCTGAATTACAGATCTGCTGAAAGCTTTATTAGGAGTCACATCTACCACATAGAGCATGTCTGTTTTACTTCACTTCACTCCAATTAATCCACAGAAGTGAGAGCTTTGTCTCTTATTTTTGAATGTAAGTTCTGGTAATATCTGAATGGAGGGAAACAGAGATTTATGTGTTGATGTCCCCTACTAGGCAAGCTGCAGTAATGTTTAGCACATGAATATGTTTTAATGTAACTTTCTAAATTATTTTTAGATTCCATTAAAGTCTGCTGGCTCTGTATGTGGTAGATTGTCCAGGGCCAAGAACGCATAACTCAGGGGTGTCCTGTCATACAAGAAATCCCATCCACCCCCTGACTTGATTAGTTTCTGAATTCCCACAGTTGTATGTTCTGAGCTCCCAAGACTCTTAAGACCCACTTAATTTTTCAGAGAGAATAAACTCTGAAGCCTATTTCTTTTTTGTGTACCTATCATCATTTTGCCAGGTTATGAGAAGCTTTTGGCACTCAAATCTATGCTAACCTGTTTTGCAGCTCGCTCTCAGATACCTCTTCAGAGTCTTCAACCTCACTCAGTGTGCTGATATCTTCTGTGTGACAAAATAATTTTCAACTATGCTGATTCTGATGTTGGAGTAAAAAAAAAAGTTGAAGAAAAATGGGTAAACAGCAAAGCTGGGTCCTCATTAATGAGTAAGAGAGACTAGGTAAAATGTGAAAAGATTTGTAGGGAGTATTGTTTAAATATATGATTTTCTGCATGATGTGTGAGGGATTCTTTAAAGATTATATGAAATGAATGTATTTTATGAAGAATAGAGTACTAATTATCTGTGATGATATACTTTCTTGTGGATAGTATGCATATCATGTTATCCACGAAGTAATTAAAAGGTATAGGTGGATTTTTCTTTCACTGTACTCAGTATTCTCATTCTTCTCAATTGATTCATGTTGTGGATCAGGGAATGGCTGGGGTAAGAGGGAAGGTGGGATTTAGAGAAGTAAAGTAATCATTAATGATGGCATCAGAAATCAAATGGCACTTGGAATCACTTTGGACCTCTCATTCTTTGCATTATTCATCCCAAATTTTTTTGTGATTGGGCAGACGAAGGCACTCTTTCAGTTGGGGATCTGTGTGGCTGCGAGTACTGGCATGGATCAGATTCCATGATGAGGACTATAACTTGGATTTACAGCAATAGAACTGAGACTTGGAGTAACTGTGTTTGAAATCTGTTATTCTGGATTGACACAGGAGTAAGTGAAGTCTCTGCTCTTGAGAAATTCTGCTGTGTTTGAATTGGTGTAAATGTTAGCTGGAATATTCCAGGAGCATACAGCAAAAAAATGTCAAAATCTGGTTGTTTTGGAATGAATGGACTGAGTACTTAACATGGTGATGAAAGTGTAAAACTTTTATAGAGTATTGATCAATTTTTTTTTTAAGTGCTTAAAAAGGAGACTGTTAGGTTTATTTCTGTTTTTTTAATTGAGAAAACGAGACACTGCTCTGTACTGCAGTGATGGCAGAAGGCTGGGAATAAAGCTCACATTTCCTAAATCCCAGTTCCTCAATGAGCTCTTTGAGAATCTGAGTCCTGCTGAATGATCTTCAGAGAGGAAACTTACACTGAATTGTGATTACTTACCAACACTCTGAATGGGAACATCCTAAAAAGCTTGAAAGTTGAGTGTCATCAGAAAAATCTGTTTTTCATAAAGGCAAATCTGGTAGGTGTGTGGATAAACATCTTCTAAAAATACGGAGGGGGAGAAAAAACATATCCATTAATTCTATTTGCATCTTACAGTATTAACAGGAGCAGGATATTGTCCCTGGTAAATCCCACATGCTTACAGGTAATGTCTTATCATTGTGTAAGCTTCCACACAACATTTCCTGTATCCTGGATCTTTCCTCAAAGTCGTGGCGTGGTTTGGTTTCTGTTGGGTTTTGTTTGTTTGTTTGTTTTTGTTTTTTTTTTTCCTGAAATGTCCGTTTCTTATAGGGAAGAGGAAGACTGCTGTACTGGTCTCCCCAGTAAGTCACGTGCTGTAAGAGGAGATTGTAACTTTACATTGTGTTAGAGCTTCTCATGTGATCAGCCACTCCTAAAAATGGCAAAACATCACTGTTTCATGCACACTGAAGGGTCGTAAATAAGAAACTATCCAAAAATACCATAGTTTTTGGCAGGGACGAGAATATTTGGCAGGAACTTTGCCTGCAGATAACACACAAGACTACTGCTTTAAATGTTGGTTTCTTTTCTTTTTTTTTTTTTTTTTAAAGATCAAAAGGTTTCCCACAGTTTTTGACATGATAACTTGTATTTGAACCATTTTTGGGGCACACTGCCTGTGATTAAGTTTGTAGACTTGTCCAAAACCTCAAATTGTCAGCTCCTACACATAAATGGCAATTCATCTGTCACATTTTCAGTAGCAAGGGAGAGCAGGCTGTCTCAGAGCCATTTAAAATGCTTTGCTTTCATATTTGCCAAGTTCTTTTATTCTCTGTAGGTTTTAATGACTCAGACCTCTGAAATCTCTTCCATACATGGATAAAGTGTAACCGCTGGTTGGGGGTGGAGGGGGAGGATGGAGGGAACAACTTACTGAACCAATAGTTTTAAACAAACTTGGGTGGTTTTCTTGAAACAGCATTTCAGTCCTAAGTCATACATGTATATTCACACCCAGGGCATCTCTCAGACTGAATCATGCTGGAAGCTAGTGGAAATAAGTATCCATATACAGTGAATGCAGCGTGTTTGCATCCAGCAAGGGTAGCTAGCCTCCATCCAGGCCCATCTCCTTAGCCAGGATCCTTTTCTGGGGTCATATTTCTACAAGATTCCTTCAGCCTTTCTGCCTTTGTCCATCTTTGACACACATGTTAATGAAATAACTTGGTTAATATCACCTTGGTTTAACAGTGGACACCCATTGCAGATCTATCTTGTTCTCCCCTTAAAGTAGCTTAGCACAGACAGCACTTGCTTTTCAGCAGGTTAATAATGGATGATCAGCAGAACTATCAGATCAAATGTTTTGCACCCATTTCTATTTGTAAAATATCCTCTAAAATAAAGTTTTCTGTGTGACTGAGCCCTCTCCCAAGCGAGAAACGTATTCAGAGGGGCTGATTTGGTCTAGTGCTCGCTAATGTCAGACAAACTAATTGTCATACTGTCTCTGTCACAAGCCTGTTATGTCATATGTGTCAAATCATCCGGCTATTGTGGGTAGGATTTTCAAAAGCACACAGCGCTTGTGTAAATCCATTCCCATTCAAGCTGATGGAGGTCTAATTCTTATTTCCACTAAGGCTTCATTACACTGCCTGGCAAGGTCAGGATCTTTAAAACTAGGCTTTTCGCCCTGCCAGAGGGGTATAAAGGGACCTCATGCAAATGCAAATCTGGCCCTGGCGATTTTTCCATGAACTTCCGTGGAAGCAAAATTAAACAAACAGAGCAGCTTTTTAAAAATTTCATTTTGTGCTGCTTCATTTCCCCATTGTTACTATAAGCCTAATAACATGTACCTACCTCATACAAATGCAACAAAGCTAATTTAATGTTTGCACAGCCATTTGAAGATGTCCAGCACTATGTGTCAACTTGCGTCATTAACTTGAACTAATTTGTCTGCTGATCAGTGAAAAATTTGTATGGTGTTTTATATCTCTCTGAGAAACATCCCCAAATCCAAGTAATTAGTTTTATTAAAAAACTCCAATGTATTGATCATGAATTTGAGCCCCAAGTGTGGTGTGGACTTCTGATATACATAGTTGTGGGAGGGTGTTTGGTCCCGTGTTAACCATGCTGTAGGTCACAGGACTGTTGATGGGAGCCAATTTCTTTCTGTCCCAACACTACAACAATCTACCAGTTGCTCATGGCATTTTGTAACAGATCCTTGTGAAAGTTCACAGGGATATGAGGATCACTGTCTTCTAAATGCCACGTGTATTTTGCAGACTGATAATGGAGAGTTTTGTTACTGCAATGAACTGCCTTTTCTCCTGTTGACATTCTAGAGCTCAAATTAATACCGCACCCTGTAGCTCAGGATAACATCGCTCAATTTGTATTAAAGTGCTAACAGAAGTAAAAATAAAAATATATTTTAAGGGTGTTCTTTTTACATGAGCTGAGATGGTTGTTAGCTAAATTAAGAGACTGCAATAGTAAGTGTCAATTTAATAGGAACACAGATTGCCATACAAACACATACTAACAGATGCCTGCAAACCCTTGCTTGCAAGAGAAATCCCTGCCTATGTGAGCGCCTGCCTTGCTGTCAGTGGACTTGCTCATGAAAAGGCTGTTTGTGTGTGAAATTGCAAAATCAGATCCTAAATAAAGAATGCAACATGGTTATTCTATGGAAGTAGGGGGTTATCTTGAGGCATAGGGCTTTTGCTGTCTCTTTAAATAAATGAGTATGGTGCAAAAATGATCATGGTCTAAAATGTTACTTCAGGAAACACCTCATTCTATTTCTATTCCTTAGTGCTGTCTCTGGATTTACACAATCAATAACATACATAAATCTTTCATGGACTTAATCTATATTTCCTTCTCTTGGTGGTGTATTTTTGTCTCCGTCAACATTGGAATAAACAGGATCTGCCAGAACAGATTATTAAATACAGCTAATAATATTGACTGTTTCTGGGATGCAACCTGATTTACAATTAGAAAAGCTAACTGGGGTTTGTTAACACAGGAGCAGTAAAGCAGGTCGGAAATGAGTAAATTGGCACTTTTCTGATAACTTTGTAGCTAGCTGAGAGGACTCCTTACCATCTCTGATGTCCAGTGCAGCATATGTTAATCATCTTGTGTTTAAATGCATTACACTTTATTTGCTACAGTATTTTATAATTGATACCATTGTCCACATCCCCAGTACTCCAAAGAGGTTGTATCCAGAGACCACCAGTGATGAGTAACCATCCTTAGGACTATGGCAGCAGCCAGGGTGCAGATTTCCTCTGAAGAATCTAGACCCAAACCCAGCTTTTAAGAAAAGGGCCCTGGCCTCATCTGTGTCAGGGTAGAGAGGAGTGCCAGGAATTTAGTCACATTTGAACACTCAGCCGTAGAGCCTCCGTGGGACCTTTGGGAAGGTGGAAGCGTGACCATGTTATGAAGTTGCTGTTTTAGTGTTCCAGACCTACCACTTTCACCAAGGAACTGTACCATCTGGTGTTTGATTAGTTATCTTAATGCCATGGGATCCTAAATATTCCAACATAGCCTGGTCTATATTTTAAGTACAACCACAGTTCTAGTCTGGAATTGACACCTTCAGCTGTGGTATTTGCACCAAATGTGGTTGGGTCCAAACAACGTCTCTGCCAAAACACAAGCCACAACTTTAAAACCCACAACTTTAAGTCTATTACAAGCTCACACTACCTAACTACATATATGCTGTTCTGGTGGGAAAAGAAATCTGTATGGCTGTTCAGTGCCAGTTGTTTCCTTTCCTTTTGTAAAGGGATAAGCATCTCCATGTAGCAGGGAGCGAGAGCAGCCTTGCAAATAGAGGCTACTGCTTATGTGCTGTGATCTAGATCTAGCTAGTCGCCATGATCTCGGCTATTACCACCTGAGGCTGTGACAGAGGGTTTATTGCTGTGTTTGCTAGGGGGAGGTAAATCTCACTCCTTGGTGTAAAAAGCCCTAGATTTCCTGGCTCCTCCCATAATGAGTAGTGAAAGAAAAGCACTGCCATGTGGGGATAAGACAGCTTATGTGTCTGTCCGAGTGCAGGATGACTTGTCCTCTTGAAGCCCTTGTTGCTCACCATTGACTGCAGAGGTAACTGTCTAGATGCCTGACATTTGGTTAACTCTAGCTAGGTGAAGTGGATCCTGTCATTACTATTTATCCCTCATGTTTGTATATGTGGAAATGTCCATGTTTAGAATCCATGGCATCACTAATTTTGTCTTGAGTGAGGATTATGTTTTACCAAGTTCATGTTTGCATATGCTGGTGTGCAAGTCACACTTCGGCAACATTTTTTCAGGAGATTCTTGCTGCTGGAAAGCACTGGGTAGCTGGTCTTGATGGAAAATAGAAAGTAGAGGGTCATAAAGAGATAATTAAAACTGCAGCTCTCAGGAAGATCTAAAATTTCTGAAAAATTGAAAATATGAGAGTTTCACACTACAAATGCTTTGGATGCATGATACACTTGGTGGTTACTTGGAGCCAAATGGGATTTCACCTTTTTGCACATGTAAAGTTGCCAATTAGGGACGGACAGTTCTTCTCTGAACATGTCACATAATTGTTCTGAAAACTTATTGTTGTGAATTTGTGTCTCTGAGTTCTGCAGTCTATGTAGCTCTAAAACTATCCTGTAAATATTCTTATAATAGACAGGGCCTTCCTATGATGTTAGTGTAATTATTTAATATTACAACAGCAGTTGAAAGATCTGGTGCTGAACCTATTTTGTAAGATGCTGTGCAAACGACACATTTGCTTAAAGAAAATATTAAACCAAAAGTTGCTATACCTATTTTTCACCTCTGTATCTTGACACAGAGTAGAGGAAAACCCTTTAGATTTACCTCCTGGTCTTTGTCTTCAGTCAATATGGTTTTGGTTGAAAAGATAAACTGCAGATCTGTGTGAAAATGAGAACTGAAGACACATGATGTGAATGTAGCTCTATTCTAGCAAAGAACGTGAGTATCCAGAGGAAGTTAAGTACAGAGTTAAATCCATTTAGTAAAGTCCAATGGCACTTGCATAAGTGATGCGCTGCGTCAGAAGCCATCTGCAATTGCAGCTGTTTACATCCTTAAAGTTATGGTAATACCTAATTCTGTTTAGTGAAAGTGATCATGTGCAAAAAGTTAAATAGTTGCAGGAATAAATCCTACTTTTGTAGTTTTTTTGAAACCCGGACCTGCTGGTATCCAAGCTGTACTGGGAGTTCCTTAACAAACGATACGTGGGGAGACCCAGTTTATCGTTCTGGCAGGAGGGCTGGCATTCTGTTTGTGTTCATTTTGTTGGGGGTGGGGGGAAGGAGTTGTAGTAAGATACTGTCTGTCCTTGTCTTCTCTTTTTGCATTGGTGGGGTAAGAAAACCTGGTTTGATTGACAGGCATATTGAATTCCTTGAGTCAGGGGCCTGGTGTACCATGGGTAGTAGCAATGTCAGATTCCGCCCTGCTGTCTGCTGAGCCGCTTCACTGATGCGACCTGAGCCGTTTTCTGGTAGGGCTGGTTTGGATGGAAGGTGCTTCCATGCATGTGTGATGAGTTCCTCTTCTCAAGGCACTGGACAGCTAACTTGTTTTGCACAGTCCAAAAAAGTTATGATATAAAGGTGACATCTGTTCACTCCTGGACTGGTTTCAAGATCCTTTTGTCTTGGAGTAGTTATTACGTAGAGAGTGGCTCTCTTCAGAGTCATCCCATTTCTTCATTATGTTGTTTACGTGTTTCTCTAGGCACGCTTGTGGAGTGTGTCTGTTGAAGGGTGTCAACACTTCACTGTATAAGCGTATTAATTAACTCTTAATATCTTGATTATAGACATGAAGCCCCAAATCACTTTGGTTATTTAGAGAAGCAGAGCCTGAAGAGGGCTTGCTGTATTATTAAGGATGCTCTTTGTCATTCCAGGAGTCTAGTAGCAATTGACTGCACTGTAGACTCAGTTCATCAGTCTGCTTGTGGCCTCCTTTTGGACTTCAGACAAAACATCCTGCCTGTGCTTCAATTTCTGCATTGACAGAGCGGGGACAACTCTTACATAGTCATAGCAATAGGGACTTCTCGGCTTAGAGTTGCTATGAAGTTGTTGAGATGACGTGTTATAGAAATGTATCATTTTGTTCTGACTGAAATGCAGCTTTACTGTTCCCCTCGTAATTCTGTTTAAGAACAGAGTGCCAGGACATTAGCACTGATAGCAGTTCTCTTACTGCATCGCTGGGCAAGTTCTTGCTATTTGTGACAGGATAGTTTCCATTTGTCATGACAGACTATTTCTAAGCTTTGCTCATTATTTAGGACTGGATTATATCACTTTATTTGTTTCTGTAGATGCTTTCATCAGAAGCCAAGTCCAGATGTAGCTGTTTGGCAGTAGATCAGGCTGAACTACCCAAGGTTTCACTGAGACTAAATAAGGCTTAAATATTTTCATTCTGTTTCCTCTTCACCTTGCTTATCGTGCTGGCATTGACAGAAGCAAGGCTGCTTTCCTGAGTGTTGATCACCCTTCTGCATTGTCAGTAAGTGCTGTTAGCAGTGTTTAAAATACAAGTGACTTGTTGATGCAAGAGAGAGACAGGGGTTTGCATAGCTAACCCTCCTTGTTTTGGCAAGCCTATTAAGATGTCAAGTGGCTCATACGGTGGACAGGATTCCGAGACCTGCAGTAGCACAGCCCTGACATTTGGAACTGGCAGCCAGCCCTGAAGGTAACAGTGCACTCAGTCTGTTTTCACAGTGGTTCTCCTCACAGGTCTATATCTGGTAATAGGCTGCTGCTGGCAATTTGCATGGCAATTCGGACTAATTGCCAACAGTGTTGTCACCTGTCACAAACAATTAATAATCAAATACTGCCTCTCTGCAACTCTGGGCAATTACACATGTGTTACAAGATGTGTTATAATGTACCGTGATCAGTAAACAACAGCATTGTACTGAGTTTTGCCTTCTGCTTCCTGAAGAGTGCTGGTAGAAGCCAACTTGCTGCAAGACATGGCTACCTCTGGCCCACAGAAGACATCCTTTGTTTTCTGCATGCAGGAGCCAAGAATGAGGGATGGCTTACACTCAGAGTGGGGTGTGTGACAAAATACTGCTTTAAGGGCACTGATACCTCCAAAAGGGCCTCATGGCAAGGCGGTTTGACTTCAAGTCGTCCTCTCAGAATAAAAGACACAACCTCCAACCCCTGAAACTAAGGTCTTACAGCAATGTGGGCTTTATGGAAGGTGCTGTTCTGATTTTTAGCACTTGAGTCAGTAAAACAGCATGACTTGGCATCTAGTTATAGAAGAGTTTGGGGAAGGATATTGCTTGCCAAATATGTAAAGCATTTGTGTGATTTACTTCAGCAAAGATGTGAAATACATCCTACTCAGTCTGGGCTAAGGAGGAACCCTGGGGCTAGGAAAGTGCAGAGCTTTCAATGGCAAATGGAAATTGGAAAAGCTGTGAACCCCCAAGGAGATGCCTTGCCTCCCACCTGCTTGAGGCCAGCCTGTGGTGGTGATAGACCTACCTCTGGCTTGAACCCCTAGGACAGGTCTCTGTGTGACACAGTGGAACGATGAGATTTGACAGAAGATGAAAGTGAGTTTAGGTTCCTGTTTCAGAAGAGCTCCTGCAGTGTTTTGAATGCAGAGTGCTATTGGAACTTCCTGATGTGGTTAGGTCCAGTGCTGTTTTTCTGCTGATAGGGAGGTCTCTGATTTGTGATACAATTTAGTTATGCATGAAGATAAAGTGTCAACTGTTCTGGTTTTGTTTGTTTCCTTAATGCTGTCATAGGAAACATCTCAAACACTGCAAGCTAATTAACTGCAGATACTATTTAGTTACCAGTATCAAATCTGTTGTATCATCTTCTATGTATGGACTTTTGATTTCTGAAAGCTGTAAGTTAGAATTTGTCCTTTTACTTATCTGGGGTTAGTCTTCCTGAATACTTTCCCATGAATTATGCAAATGATGAGGAGAATAAAATGGGCCAGTATACATCCAAATTTGGTTCACAGAAGTTACTAGAGTAGAATTTCTTTGCATTGCAGAATTCTGTCTCCTTCCAGGAAACACATGTACCAGTGACCTCAACGAATCAGTCGGTCTTCTATGGAAGATCTCATTCTGTACAACTGAGATAACTCACTCTCAGATATGTAATCTAAACTGCATTAAAATATGTTTAGTCACCCACCTCTTCACAGAGCACATGCAGCATTCCTCTTTCCTTGTTATTACATGACAATTTTCTGATAGCAAAGCAAGAGAGGATTAATTGGTACAAGAAGTCAGGTCAGGTCCACGTGAAGAACGTATTACTGGTACACTGTGACAGAAATGTGTGCATACTGTGAATATAAATTATGGAAAAACTGTACCTTCTGGACAGAGATCACTCCACCTCCCTCATTCTCTAAAAAGAAACAGCAGGATCCCAGTGCATGGATATAACTGCACTGACACAACCTTGGTAAAGTTAGTCATGGGTCATACTTCATATCAGTACCTCAGCAGATCTGCCTTCCCTTCATCAGCTCCCTGCTTTTTCCAGGGTCCTGGTCTTATTCCTGTTAAACAAAGAGCTGCTGCTTTATTGCTTTTGACATAGGGCTCAAGAATTCGCTTACATAAATGCCTTGAAATCAATGGGTGTTTTGCCATAGAGTATGCCAGGTTCATCTCCTGAACATAAAAGGTTTATCATCGCTACATCATCAACAAGACCAAGAGGTGTGATAATTGCTGGCTCAAGGGGCTGTGGAAAGCTGTGGGCCTGGCTAAGAAATTCTTCCAGTGTGGAGGTGACTTTGGGGTGAAGCTAAGGCTCAACAGACAGAGACTGCTCATGTAGTTACCTCCATGGCATGGATGTGCTTTGATGGTCTAAGTAGTGCATACTTCTAACTGTTAGAGAGCGTCCTTAGACTATTCTGTTGAGCCCTACTTTAAAAAACACAAGAAGTGTCTGGCTCAATAAAATGTGGGAAATGAGGAGAAAATTTTTAATGATTATTGTGAAAGTTTATTCAGCTTCTCTTGGCACATAACACAGCTGGGAGCTTCTATACCATATGTGAGCTATGGAGAGTTTAGACTGAAATAGTTCTCCTTCTAAGGTTTGAACATGTTTCAGGAGTAAAATATGTTGGCCATGAACACACGTTACAAATGACTACATAACAGTTAAGCACAGTCACCTTCACTGCATACAGACCTCGCAGATTTTAGCAGTCAAGAAACAAAGAACTGAGTCTGTAACGCTGCATGTCTCTTGATACTGATCTTTGGAATAGGGATAGCTTCCTAACTCATTCCAGTCCTGTCATGCTGGGAGCAGCTCTGTTTGCTCTGATTACAGGGAAGTGTGATGGAACAATGCTGGCTTACTCTTGCTGAGAACAGAAATACAATGCATTGGAAGTTCCCAAGATCCTGGCAGATCCTTAGGTAATGGACATTGCATGTCTTTGTTAGTGTTTGAACATCTGTTTAGTTAGTAAACCCCAAGACAAGTGAGTACCTTGCTCTTTTTAGGACAAAACTAATAATGTTTGAACAATGTGTTGAAAATGTTTTGGCCTGGCATTGCTATAGCTAGCCCAGCTGTGTTATAATAAAGCCAAGCGCTTTATTATCTGAATGGATGGATGGGAAAAAATATTTCTTATCATATTATAGCCAAATACAAAGCAGCTGAGTTTCTGGTCTTCTGAAACATGGGTCACTTTTACTATTAAGTCATGTTCAAAAGGTCTTTCTAGCCCTTACCATCCAGAGGAAATTGCTTGAGCCAAAGCATTCTCCACTTCTGAATGCATGGCCAGGCTCTGCTTAGCAGCCCCTTGGCTAGGACAAGCGAGCTGCTTACATGGGGAGTGTCTGCTAAATTCCCCACCTTTGTTAAAAAAGTGCAGACGTGATAGATGATGGATGGGTGAAAGGAATGAGAAGAGCGTTTATCCTCTTTCTATTAGTACGCTTGTTTCTCCACAGCAGTGATTTGGTCTAGCCTGTGAAGTTCCATGAAGTCAAAGGAGTCTTTTAGGTATAAATTTCAGTCCTTAGGTCTGAAGGGGAAGAGGCTCTGCCCAAGATCTGGCGCAGGGTTAATAGAGAATTCATCTAACCAAGATGTGGTCTTATAAGTGGCAGCACTGTCTCAGGTTGAAAGTTTTCACTTGGATTAAATGTATAAACATTTGCAAAGACATCAGTAAGAGCAGGTAGAATTTTATGCAGCACTGAATAAGAAACAAGTTGAGTTTGATCTGTATGTCTCACGCCAGATAGGTTGCTCATGTGCTTCTCTCAGATTTTAACACTTTTTCTTGTTTTTAAAAATGGAAAAATGGAGCAATGTCACCTCAGAACCATTTTACAAATCACAAGAGTACTGGATAATTTTGTCTTAGTCAGCCTTACAACAGTATCCTTCCTCCCTTTTGAAATTCTGCAACCATATTTGACTGTTCTGCCTGTGCTATCCTAGACATCTTTGCTGCTCTTGTCAAGCACGTGACTTAGTTGTCTCTTGGCACCAATTTGTAATCTGCCATATCTTTTGTCTCTGACTTCTTTTTTTAATGATAAGTCTGAAGAGTTTAGAGTTCATTTGAGTATTTGTGAGGTGTCCTCATCTTTCAGATATTTAATAACCATATTAGGGAAGGTCTGAAAGCCCAGAGAATCTAGTTTGTAGGATTAGTTCTGAAAGTTTAGTATGCTTACAGAATTTGAAAAATGACTTGACTTGATGGCTTGCATTTTATGCAAAGCTGTAAACAAGAGGAGAGTACTCAAAGCTTGGCTGGTTCACAGATATGAATACTTTAATAATATCTCATGGGAAATATAAGAAAAGGCCAGTTATTCAGGTTCATGGATAGCATCTATTCTGACGAGTGACCTCTTGGAGTAGGTACAAAGATACATAGGTCATGCTGTTGTGCTATCCTTTCACCATCCTGAGTGACACCTCTAAAACTTGAGGGGCCAACACAGCAGTGCAGGATGAGGAAGCATTGATGTTGTTGTTAGTGCTCTTCCTGTAGATAGAGAAATTCTGAGAGATGTTCTGCACAACCTGAGCAGATGTGCTCCATTCTTAACTGGACTACCATTATATCTCACATCCCATGGGATATTCAGCTATGAAGTGTATCTGCCTCTGCATTTTGATAGAATCCCAATGAATAGAAGGACTTTCAATGCAGTAGCAATGTTGTTGTGGTTAATCTGTTATGTGGTACTTGGATTTTTAAATAGTACCAGGATCTTTCTATGCCATTTTGATTTCTGTTTTCTTCTGAGCCTTCGATAATGTTTTTCAAACTTATTTTCTGTAGCCACAAAGAAGACTGAGGTTCTTAAATATTCATATGGTTCTTTATTTTTTAAAAAAACAAAACAGAAGAAAACAAAAGAAGCAAACAAAAGAAAAAGGAAACAGCCCTTTTAGGATGGCTATACCTACTCTGCAAGGTGATGGAACCATTACAGCTCTTCTGCAGTGGAAGTACAGTGCTCACTTTTGCAGAAAGTGCAGGTAGTTATTGGCTCTGGAGGATGACGCGGACAGCCTGGGCCTTCAGAGGCAATAAATAGGCCCTCTAAAGGGAAGTCAGTCTTTAGGAATGTGAGAAGTAAACACTGCCTAGGCCTCGTGTATATTTACAGTAGAAGTACCCACATGAACACTTAATTGATCTCACCTGGGGTCCTGGAGCAGCCTGCCTTGTGCCCGGGAGCACAGTGCTGACATAGCTAGGTAACAGCTAGCTCAGGGCTTGGTCATGTATCTCTCTGTAGCCTTGCGTTGTGCGAAGTTGGCATTCCCAGAACATTATTGTTATTTTTTCTAGTTGAAACCTAAGATTCCTGGTTACTGCATGAGCTACAGCAGCTCAGACTTCACAGAAAAACCCAGCTATTGTGGGAATCGCAGTCAAAGCACAAGAGTTGGCATGGCTGGGCCTTCTGCATTCAGTCCACATTTGATTTGCAACTGGTTAGTGTCCCCTGACTTCACAGGGATGGAAACCCTCCTGGGAGGCAGGATCAAATTCTGTTTCATGCCTGCTGCAGAGTAAACTGCGAAAGGAGCTGGAACCAAGGAGAGCTACTGCTTTGACTCTTACCCATTCTTTTCGCTGAGCTGACACCCCATTCTCACATTTCTCAAGTCCTGGCTGACTGAGGTGCATCCTCCTGCATCAGGGGAGGAGGACAGAACTTCCTGTCAAGTATGTTAATGGAAGACAGATGGGAAAGCAGTGACCTCTTTGAGATTCAACTCTCCCCTCTCTGGAGCTTTTGGGATTACTGGACACGTTAGGCTTCAATGCGAAGAGACTGAAGAAAACCTCTGATTTTATTCAGGTTTGGCTCTTTCTAGCTATGCCTGACACCTGGCAGGATGTAGCAGCAGTCTGAGGTGTTTGCTGCTCTGGGTCTCTGTGCACAGGTGGAAGCGACTGAGCTCTGCTGGGGGGTCCTCAACTGAGCACAGCATCGTCCTGCCCCCAGCACCCAGAGCGCTCATGCAATGATCAAAGGGAGGCGGCTCCTGAGAAATGTCACCAAGTGTTTAGAAAATCATTCTGCTTGGCAGCATTTCAGCTTCCTATTTTATGACTCCCCCCTCCCTTGTCCTTTGATATATATTGTAGGCCTTTGCGTTAAAGTAGGATCTGTGTTTCCCAAGAGAGAATGTCTGGAGCATGGTGTGAAGTCATGTGTTGTATTTTCATGGTATTACCACTTCAAATGTTATTGAATCAGCATGTGGCTCCCCCCGACTCCAAATTAAGTGATTTCCCTTAAAGAATCATGAGGGTATTTTGTTTGTCATGTAAGAATATACGTTAGAATGACTTCTATTTGCCTTCTGGTTCTGATCCTTTCTGGTTCTTCAGGTTTTTTTGCTTCACCGTGACTGTCAGTAACTCCCTGATTTTATTTTGCGGGTTGGTTTATTATTTATTTTAAATGAAAGCTGAGAGTCTCATGCAATCTTCTCTTTCCATCAGGTGAGGCTTTATGAAAACATCACACGTTGTAAGAGCTGACAACACCATACTGGATGTGCAGTGCCCAAGGGTGTATCAAACAGGGAGGTGGCACTTTGTGCAGTGCCCATTCTTAACTGACTGGGTGATTTTATATGGTTTAGAGCAGCTCCATAAGTGATTGTGGGCAATTCTGGATGGGTTCAAGCTTCAAGAATCCCCCAGAAGATTTTTGGTTAAAGACTGAATGTTATTACTTGACTAGAGCTATGTGAGAAGACTTCAGTATTTTTGCAGCAACGTTTTGGAACTGTTTCAGTTACTGGAACAGTGGATGTTAAAAATCTGGGCTGGTATTTTAGCACCAGGGCTTTGTTGAAGACAGGGTGGCTTTTAAAGCCACTTTATGAGAAATTAATCTCTGTCAAAGTTTGTACATTTTGTGGTGGTCTGAGTAGGAAGACCAAAGATGGAGATTTTTGGTGCTTATCTTTGTTCATAGGAGCAGGCTGAGTCACAGCTGGGGCAGACTTTAGGGGGAGAAGGTCTCTTGAGCTAAAGTAAGCAACTTTCTGCTCTGCTCATTAGCTTTCCAGCTTGCTAGAGGAATAGAAATACCAGTCATTGTACCAGACAAAACTGTAGGCTTGATTACTGGCATCGGCACAACCCAAAACTTCTGAGGAGAACTTGAACCAGTGCACCCCCCCAGTTTGGGCACCCGTCACACACAAGACCATGTAAGGGCCAAACAGGAATTTTACAGCCTTTTTAATTCCAACAATGACTCAGAAAGGGCAGACCCTGCCTGAAGGCACAAGTACGGGGCTGCAAATGGAAGGGAGCGACACCTTTGGGCTGATTATCCTTGTAACTCTTGATGTAGCTCTCCAAGCTGTAGGTACTGTTTATGTTAATATAATTGTCTAATCCTTTTTGAAAGCCAGTAAAGTTATTTCTCTACAGTATTCCCTCCTTGCCCTGTGGTAATAAATTCCTCAGGCTGATTTTATGCCACCTTTTAAAATTTATTTTTATAAAAGAATATCTATTACATTTACTGCCTTTTTATAGCATGGAGCAAGATAAATCGGCACATCCCAATCTTGCTTCACAATTATTCATTACAATTATTCATTCATTACTTTACTTGCAGCCTGAAATCAATCAGCTTTTCTTCTTTCCTTCTGTCTTTTCCAGCTAAATATTCCTCTAATCTTTCCATGTAACCTCAATGTATGTTTGTCAGTCTGTTAAGCATTGATTTGATTCAGTTGTTTAATCTTTCAAGGTTCCTTGGTATTATTTAATTATACATTGGTTAGCGAGTCAGATTTTCTGGGCGGCTGCTCCAAGAGTCTGCCTTATTCTTCTGTGGCTGTTGCCTGGAGCATTATGAATCCCAGGCCAGGTAACGATGTGGTCCCCAGGACTTTAACAGCTTCAATGTATCTGGTCCAGGGCTGTTCCTTCCATTACTCCCTTCCTGTGCTTGAGACAAAGAGAAATTATATTAAATCATGTTTGTGGGGCCCTACCACCATAGGCAGGGTGCTGCATAGTCCAGCAGCAACCATAGCAGCCTTGAAACTGCCTTCTGTGTTCTCTTCAGCATCCCAGAGCAGTACCCTGCAGTGTGTAGTAGCTGTAACTTGGCATGCTCTGACCCAAACACTGGTCCCCTGAGAGCTGCTATTTAATCGGTTTTAGACTCCTACAAAGGCCATCTGAGCGGGACATGTTTCTTAGTGAGATGTTTTCAGACATTTTAAGGATGCAATCATACCTGATGTAACTTTGCTGGTTACTTTGTCACTTTCAGTGTTCAAGCATGAGATACAGAGTTGTCAGGCAATCCCATAGGAATTTTTCTCATAGTGATGACAAAAAATTTTCTTTTCTTCTGTTACGTATGAAGACATCAAAACAACATGATGTTGTTTTAAAGAAATACGAGTTTTAGAGAAACATTAGTTTTAAAGAAATATGAAACATGAATTTGTTCTTTAGAACAGGGAGGATTTTTCTTTTCATATAGTCCTGTTCGAGAGCCTTAGCATTTGCCCTGTGTTTTGCCAAGAACAGATCACATTTTTCACGGTGAGTCTAATTTCTGAATTAGAAGAGCAACAAAGAGAAAGAGAGCTCCATTTATAAATTCTCAGTGGAAAAATAAAATAGGCACATATGCAAACGTGGGGGGGTGTGTGTAAGCACGTGCACAGACAGGGATAGAAGCAAGCAATGTGACTTGCTTCCGTGAGAAATGCTTACAGTTTCATGACAACACGGAGCTAATGTACAGAGAAAGCAGAGGGGCATTTCACATCAGTTACACAGCTCATGGAGAGTATGCCTATGACAGCTTTTCTGTGAGCTGATAGTGACCCCATGCAGTGCACTGTTCCTTTTCTCATTTCCATCTGTTCAGCATTTCACAGTTTCTCAAATCACTGGAAGCCTGCTATTGATTTTTAGATGTGTCCTAAGTTTGCCGTAAATTTTATACAATGACTTCATACTGCCAGAAAAAAAAGATTCAGGACACCTT
Source organism: Ciconia boyciana (assembly GCF_034638445.1). Taxonomy (NCBI): domain Eukaryota; kingdom Metazoa; phylum Chordata; class Aves; order Ciconiiformes; family Ciconiidae; genus Ciconia; species Ciconia boyciana. The sequence continues at coordinate 43,886,064 of NC_132941.1, forward strand.
CAGCCCAACATCTACCCTTAAATAAATGGAAGATGTTTGCAAAGCATTTCAACCTGTTTATAACTCTCTGGGAATGCATGAGCTGAAAGAGAATCACCACCACCTTAATGGTTATTGATCTCTGCAGAGTAGACCTTTCTTTTTATGGGAGAATTCAGCCACTTTACCCTTTGTTCTCTATATTTCGGTGAATGATTGTCTCTCTTTTGGTATATGCACAGCAGCACCAAATCTTAACGGTTGTGTCTGTCTTTGTCCAACATGTTGTGATTTCATTCGCAGGCAATGCAGTCTCTGCATTAGGTCAGACAGATTCTGCTCTGGCAATGGTACATCTGCCTGACATGCCCCATTGCTCCTGCAATCTACAGCCGAACCCTCTTTATGTCATTTCACTGTTCCTTTTCTCATTTCCGTCTGTTTGTCATTCCGGAGTTTCTTGAATAATGGAGACACAGTGATTGCTTTTGAGATGTGTCATAAGCTTGTTGTAAGCATTTTCTTTCCTCTAATAGCCCCCTTTGCCAGGCAGTGCAGTTGGAGGATACAGTAAGGGGAACTGACAACTTATTCCAGCTGTTCTGCTGAAGCAAATGCCAGTGGCTCTTCTATGTGTTTCCCCACTTGCTGTCTGCATTGATTTTCTATTATTCTTGGCAGATATACTGAGGCCCGTTACTGCAGCCACTGAAAATTAAGGGGCCCTCATCCCTTGAAGTGTTAGAACAAGAGAGATTTTAGCATTAGGGAGATGAGGAAAATAAGTGCTTGTACTTTAAAGGAAAATCTAAGGCAAGAAACTTACTCCTGTTCTGAATTTTGCATGCTTCACCCTTTCTGTGTTCATTGAGGTAAAATTCATTACCATAGTTGTTAGCTGTGAAAAATTATATTCACCATGGAGTTAACTCATGTGGCTGGATTTAAAGTCCCAGCTTTATTTACAGCCACTTAATGTTTGCCTCAAGCTGTGATAAAGATCTTATACCTTAGGGCTCCAAGTGATTTGCAGAGAGGTCAGGTAGAAATAAAATACTGTCTTCCTTGCACAGTTTTCTTGAGACGCAAAGGGAGGATACAAGAGGAGAAGGCACCTGCCTTCCATAGGAGTACTGGGTGCTGGCTATGGCCAAGGTGGGCGCGCAGCGGTGCTGTGACCCAGCAAGGGTGGGATCCCTGCACCCCTGGAGCTGCGGCTGCCGCCCCTCTCCCTGCATGGAGTACCTCTCTCTCTGACTGCAGCATTTTCATCCTTTGTACAAAGCCCTTCATGAGTGATATTGCACAGGGTGGGGAAATCATTCACTGCCTTCTTTTTCTCTCCCCCTTCCCTGCTGTGGTTTCTTTTTTTCTAGGCAGTTAATAGTTCTCAGCCTTTTTGAACCAAACGTGGTTAGCATGACCTCAGTGAGATTTTGTTGCATTATTTTCCCCCTCTCGGTGGAATGAGGGGCTATTGTTTCCCCCTAGAGAAGTGTAATCAACACAGTGCCTGGAGGCCAAGTCACTATGTGTTTGACCTTTTGCCTTGGTAAGTGACCCACATTTCATTCAAACACATTAGTAAATAGTGGCACTTCTTATGTCTTTAAGATTTATGTAACAGACGGGGGAAGATTAGAATTGGAGGTATCTCTTACTATTTTGGGGCCTGGGCTGCCTGCCAGTTTTACTTCTTGAGAAGCAAGTGTTTAGTTTTGTGAATATGAAGCATGTGACTCATTCTCCTCCTTGACATGCTTTAATACATGTACTGAGTGGTGATTTACATGAGAATGCATTGAGGCTCTGCTTGAGCTGACAGCACTCGGTGCACTTTAATCTCACATGTGGAAAGAGGAAATGAGTTAATCTGCGGTTAAATATAGAGGTGATGAAAGAGGTGGGAAGGGGAGGGGTTGACTCTAATCTCACTTATGTTGGGGTCAGTCGAGAGTAACCTCTGTATCTGGATGGTATTACTCTGGGGTAAGTCATATCTCACCTCTGTGGAGCTGACAATATTAGCTAATGGAAAATGGCAACAAAGTGAGAATTTGCCCTAAGCTCTGGCGTCCCTGCAGTGTTGTTCTTTCTGTTCATCCTCTACATGTTGGTGACACCTTTTTTTTTTTTTTTCCTTTCAAGAAGTAACCAATGGATTTGTAGGGGTAAGCAACTACACATTGCTGAAAATGCATCTTAAGGACCAAATCTGAGAGTGGATCAGTGTTGATGTACAAGCTTGGTTCTCTGTGATTGTCGTGAAGATGTACCATGACTTTGTTCCTTTATTTTGCAGTGTATGTTTGTTTTCTGTGTATTCCTGTCCTCAGCTTTGAGATGAAGATGCAGAAGAATTGAGAAACTGGGATACCTCCTCTGTAGAAATCCCTGTCTCTTCTCCCTTTGTGTGCAGATGTGTTCTTAAACTCTGTGTTAGACTGAGAGCTGCCACCGACCATTCTCTCCAGCTTCCTGCAGACCTACATAGTTTTTCTGGGAAAGCTGCATTATTGTATTCCTTTCTGGTAGATATTAGCTGCTTCGAGCAGTTTCTCTCTGCAAAGCACTGCTGGTATGCTACCTGCTGGTATGCCCAAACAGAAAGACAGCCATACCCGAGCAAAGAGAGGTGCTTTGTACCAGGCTGGCACTGCTGCCAGACAGGGTGCACTGCCTGTGCCGTGAAGCGGTACATTGCCTGCACTGCATTGGAGAAGAGGTGAAATGGAGTTTGCTGACTCATTTGGGCAGGTAAAAGCAGACTTTTGGGCATGGGCTGAACAAACCTGAAAGAGGAATTTCAGCAGCAGCCAAGAATTGCTTCTTCTGAGAAGGCAGCTTGAGCTAATCTATTATGTGCTGACAGTGTTTTCTCAACAGAGTTGAACCCAAGTAGTCCATGTGAGGAATTTGCATTTGGAGATCACATACTATATGGGTCATGTTTGTTGAGCAGTGGGTGAGGAAAGCCACTGTTTTACATAAGCTCGCTAAGATGAAAGGTCTGTCAGTTAGAAGAGTTCTTTTTATATTGGAGAAAATCTAAAACAGTTTTTAGAGATCAAAATCTACCCTGGAATGTACTCGGGAATCACATGCTTTTGCAGGATTTGGCCTGGCATGTAGATTAGTAACAGCATCACTGTTGTCTTCACTCTTCCTGTTGGCCCAAAGCAATAGTCTGTGAGTCATTCCAGTCCATAGACACAGGCTGAACTCTGGCCATCTGTCCCTAAGCAGTCCATATAGATCGCATACAAACTGTTTGTTTGGTAAAATCTAATAAACTATCCAAAAGCCAATAACATTAGAGATGGGTTATCAATAACAGGCTGATTCTCAGTATTATTATTAATTGTAATTAGCAAAAATGTTACCAGAATCTGGTCTTTGCTGCACTAGCTGAGGATGGCATTTTTGTTGTATTTGATACTTACTAAGCTAGAACTTGCAAGATGGAGTGCTTCAGATAAGAAATTTTTAAAAGATCCATTGATAGCTCTTCTTATCTGAACCGCAAGTCTTATGACTTCCAGAGTGGAAGAACATAACCATATCTGAGACCAAGGAGAAGCATCAACTTAGCAAACAGTTGCTCAGGTTGAAGACAGGGACCCTTGTCCTCCATTCCACACTGCTGCTTGTCGCTGTACCGATACTGATGGTTGACTTCACTCGTAGCTTTGCCAGCTGAAGTGTATGTGAGCATGGTTTGATCAGCATCCAGAAAATAGATGAGCTTAATTTATCTTCACTGGTTGTTCAGTTTAACTTGGTGGATTCTGCCTTCTGCAGATTATGGAGTGCTCGCGTGGACGCTTCTGCTACCAGCACTGCGGGGAGGGATAACCTCCAGCAGGTGGGATGGTGACAAGCAGTTTTCAGTGGAAACACCTTCAAAAGATGGGTGTCGATTTCCAGCCTTAGAGGCAGTATAGACTAGTGAAAAGAGCATTGTGCTAGGAAAGCAGGAGCTACAGTTTGTTCCTGGCACTGATCCTGGTGTTATGTGATCAGGTCAAATCACTTCTCATTCATGCATCTGTTTCCCCTTCATCTGTCTTGTCCATTTAAACTCCTTGGAAAAGGGAGCTTAATGTTGCCTGTTCTTATGTGGACAATGGCAAAATAATAATATTTTTATGCTGCTAGTCTTACAGAGCTGCTGCAAGTTGTTGTTTTCTAAAAGGCCTTTAGATCTGAGTACTGTTTGTTGGTTTTTTTTTCCTCTCCAACCCTTTGCTTTTCCATTGCAAAGCTGGCCCCAAACTGATGTGTTTGATTATGTTTTCATTGCCATTGTACTTGCTTCGATTTTGCAACTCAGTGCCCAAAGCACAGGGTGCTGTACAAACAACATGATGAAGTCAAGCAGGGTCAGTCCCTTTCTCTTTTTACCTTGAAAACAGTGTGAAACTCCTATGTTTCTTTTGCTTGGCACTTCCAGTTCTCGAGCTTGAGGCTGTGTGTGTGTCTGCTGCCCTCCTGTCGTGTTCGTGTGTGAGATCACTTGGACAGTGTTTTCTATTGCTGCCTTTGGGGGTACTGGAAGCTGTGCTGGTTGCTTGGTCGTGTGTGAGATCAAGCTGTGAAGTGTGGAAAATTAATGCAAGAATAGCAGCGTGCTGAGCTATGTCCATGTCTACAGTGGGTTAGTTGTGACTAGGTGTCATTACCAGGGCTCACAAGTGTACACATAGACTTGTCTTGCTGGATTATGCCTGGCCACTGTCTGCGACAAGGAATTTTCTCCTGTTACCCACCTCTCCTTTTTGCTTTTGGCTGTGTTCCTTTCTCCATGGGGATGCAGTTTGAGTGTGGCCTGTGTCCAGCCCTTTTAAGAAGTGCCAGGTTACTGGCTGTTGATCTGAGAAAGGGAGGAGGAGCTGGATAGCTTGATTCTGCACTACCATACTATCGTCAGCCACTGTATCAGCCCTCAGCATGAATAGAGCAGCCTCCAGAAACACCTGTAAAAATGTGGACCTTGGTACTTTTGTACTTTAGGCTCATCCCCATCTTGTTTCTGCTATTCCCTTCCCGTGTCACTCTGAAAAGCCCCTTCTGGCAGGTGTGGGTACCAGGACAGACTGAGGCTGTAGCTTGATGCATTAGAACTGCACAACTGCAGCTTTCCCTAAGCCACAGTGATTTATTTGACTGTGCATCTGAACACTCTAAACTCAAGGAGCGTTTAGAGTTAGGGAAGCCCCTACTTTAAAAAACAAACAAACAAACCACCAAACAACGCCAAGGGAAACCTCTTCACCATCAGTGTGGTGAGTTTTTTTGGTTTTGTGGTGTTTTTTTGTTTTCTCCTCAGTTTGCTTGATTTCAGCACTCACCTGTTATATTGCTGCATTCATTCAAAGTTTCTGAGTGGGAGCACTGATCCAGTTGTATGCTGTTTTCTGTAGCTCGCTGAGCATTCAGTCACTGTCGGGGGCCTGGTGTGCTGGCTGCTTGTGCAGGAAGAGTCCAAGTACCTTTTGCATTATTCAGTGGAAACTCTTTCAACAGACTTTTCTGTTACAGTGGAAATCAAACTGTAACAGCAGATAAAGCCAGAACACAGCTGAAGTCTAACAAAATTAAAATTAAAAAATGTTGAAAACTTATTGGCAGTGTCCTTCATCTCTGACACTGTCAGCTGCCCTAATTTTGCTGCCACTGACAGGAAGGGAAGTTTTGTCACTAACAGCAGTGGGCATAAAGTTTGTCCAAACTGAATCCTTCTGCGAGTCCTGCGTTGATTTTTCACCAAAAATAGCTTCTTATGGTCCTCCAGGAGTTAATGTGGGGCATATTTCCAAGGGGAAAGTTCGAATGTTTAGCTGTCTCTTCTAGATTGGGGCACAAACCAGCCATAACCTGCATCCATACTCCCACGTCTTGCTGCGCTCCCTGGCTATGTGCCAGGTTAGAGCCTTAGTTGTAACAACTCTCAGCACCAGAGGAGTTTCTATCAGTTGCTTTTCATGCCATTTACGCTCTCCTCCCCCTCTCAACTTAGCTCTTAGTCCTTGTGATGAGTAACGAGTTCTGTGGTTTGGGCAGCTTTTGGTCGCTGGGACTCCAGCCAGCTTCAGCCTTTTGCCAACTCACAAGGACAGGGCAGGTTGGGAAAGCAAACAAACTGTAGTTAATGCCACCAGGGCAGCTTCTTGTGTCACAGCAAAACCAAGGCTTGACCTTGCCACTGGAATATTAACTCTCTTTTGGTGCATACTCTGGACAACTTTATAGGAAATTTTCTTCCCCGTACTAGCAGTAAGGCTTTCAAATGTGTGTCCTTTCATTGATCCCTTTCTACTTGTTGGAGATGGAGAAACTGCTAGACTGTCCTGGACAGAAAACTCTAATTTGCTTCAACTTATGTTTTCCTAGGACTATTCTAGTTTTATTGAAAAACTAGCTGGTTCTTCCAGGCTCATTGTTTGGGATATTAGCGGGTCTTGAACGAAGTCTTGAGGCTTGTAAAAACACCGTATTATTGGAGCTCTGTGAGCATGTTCTGAGATGGCTCCCAGGCAAGGTCCCTGATACTCTGGGAGTGTTTACCTCTGAGCATCACCTTCTGTTTTCTCTGTGTCCTTTATGCCCCACCTGCACTGTCATGAAGACATCTAACTGGTGAGGCTTATTGGCTGACAGGCTGGTTGTACCAGGCCCTTGGAGGTTCTGGTCTTACATTGCTTGTTGAAAAAAACGTGACTCCGCTCCCCTCAGAACTTGCATAAAACACACACAAGGATTCGTTCAGTCATCCAGTGTAGGCATGTAACTTTGCTAGTTGGTCTCCTCAAGTTCTTTTTACAGTTGTTGAATACAGAGAAGTATGAAGAAGGCAATGTAGAGAGAGGCCGGGTTGCCCTCTGGAAGAACCCCTCTTTCCACTCAGTACAGAAGAAGCTTAGGGTGACTGGCTGACTAGTTCAGCCTGATAAATGACATAATTAAAGTTGAGTGTGTCAATACTTACCTTATAAATCAAACTGCAAAGACATCTCACTAAAGCCAGGCTGCTGTTAATGTTATTGAGTGAAACAATAAAGCTGCACAGCCATCTATCAAATCAATGTCAAATCTAACCATTTAGACTTAATATTGGACTGGAGTTAAATAGTCACATTTAGTAACCGTCAATGCATGCAAAAAAAATTGTCCTCTGTGAATTCTGCCTCTGTGGCTGGCTGTCTAGCTGTGTACCCTAACCAAGGAATTTGTCCAAAGACAACGTGATGTATGTTTCTTAGTATGTGTCTACTACCTGCCCTTCCTTCTGAGGGTTTTTATTCCTGACAATGGGGAGTTACATTTTGTGGCTGTTGTTACCCCTAGCTCCCAGCCCAGGCTATGTATTGGACAAGCCTATCTATGCATCAGGGATAGCTGCATAAGATGTGTATTCACTTCTTTTTTTTTTCTGCATTTTGCAAACCAGTATACTAAATTAAGCTGAAATCAGCAGTGATTTACATTCATAAACAGACTGTAGGTTGTAGGGAGGCGTGAGTATTTGTGCTATTCAGCTGTCCTTGCTGCTTGGGGGGAGATCTCTAGCAGAAAGGCAGGAAAACGGATGTGGTTTCAGCCTTCCCTGGAGACAACCGTAAATATCGGCTCTCACATAGGGGATGCTAGGATGTGGATCTGGTCAGCCTGCTGTTTATACTAACTGTGCTTCCTGCATGGTAAGCAGAGGGAATTGCTTCATCTAAAAGTAACATTATTTCTGTGAATGGCTGATTGCTTTGGTACAGTCCTCTCGGTAATTGTGTTGGACAGCAGGACTGTCCAGGAAATGGACTGCATTTTCTTCCTCTTTGACTTTTGTAGGTATGTGCTGTTATGTAGCAGTTGCATGTGAAGAGAAGACAGAGTGGAAGTTGCTGTCAGAGGATCCTGTCCTTCTAAGCAGGGCCTGAAGAGTTCAACCAGCTGACTGGCGTGAGTACCCTGAAGGGGAGGGGAAGGAGCACATCACTGGGAGACCTCATCCTGACTTGGGGCACCAAAATGGCATCTATCTCTATCACTTGGAGTGAAGTTTTTCTTCCTAGTAGCAGCCTACCTGGGTTGTGCAGCAGAAAGCTACATGTCAGTGAGAGCACCACTGTATTATATGCGTTTTTTTGGTAGGTGAGCCACTCAAAAGCTCCAGTTCTTGAAAGAGGATCAAGGTCTAAGTGCTATTTTTGTGGAGAATCATGAATGCATTAGATAAAAGGTAGCAGTCCCATCAAGGATTAAATTCACCTTTGCCACCATCAGATGTGTTCCTTGTTTATTATCTGCATTTGTGACATCCTTTTCTGTTTATTTTGATGCTGGTGCCAGTAAATATTTTGTGCCTCAGTCTAGGTCAGAAACATATGGAGGTAATGGGATTTTGGAATTGGAGTGAGGTTAGTTTTAGGATAAAGAGCAAACTTTAGCAGTCGGCCTTGAATAGGCTACAAATCCAGGTTAGCACTGGTGCTTGCCTGCACAGCATTAGTGAGCTGGATTCATTGCCTCATCTGTAAGAGGCCATTGGGTTAGGTTTGAGTGGGTGTTGGGATGTGTGACTTGACTTGGTGTAGGTTTAGAGCAGACAGGAGCTGTTGGACTGGGATCAGGGTTTGGGAGGAATTATGGAGTTGATGACATAAGATAAGGTCAGATCCCCAAGGGGCTACTGGGCTAGATTTAGGGTAGCTGCAGACAGGACAGCTACAAATACTGGTGAAGCTGATTTGTTTTCTTTAGAGGAGATGGTGTGGGGTCTTTGGTACCGTTTGGTCTAAGATTAAGTCCTGGGTTGAAAGAGACTTGACAGTTCTGAGATAAGGTTTGATATTCTTACTTGCCTGAGGCAAAAGCGCCTCAGCCTTTGAGAACTCTGCATTGAAGCAGAAGTCTTAGACACAATCATGGCTGAGGCTCACATGTCAAGCTCTTGAGACCATTTTTTCCCATCAGGATGACTCTGATATGGGGCCTGTTTGTGATCAGGAAGGCAGAGGTCAAAGCAGCAGTTACAGAAGACTGAATCTCTGGCATCCCAGAAATGGCAAATAGAACTCTTTTGGGCTACTTCTTTCTTTGTTTCTAAAAAGGCTAAAAGCATCAGGGGAGCAGTCTCTCCTGTCTCTCCCCTTCCCTCTCCTCTGCACAGGTGCTTTAGTGGTCTCAAATTTCAGCTCCATATGATCATCTCAACTCCTTTCCCATATAACACTGTACCTGATGTTTGTCTCCATGCCAGACTCAGATCCATACTGACATCGTGAGTCTCGAGGGTTGCTTGTATCTCTCTCCTTCGGTGATACAGAGACCTTCCAGTAAGGCTGCATCAGTCTCTTGCATGCTGAACAGGCAAGAGGTTCTTGTCAGCCTGACTGCGCTGTGTCTTTTATGAACTAGTCCTCTCTGAGGAATGAAAGTCCAGGCTGTTGGAGAGGAAGCTGGAGAAGCTTTTGGGATATTTCAAGCCAAGTTTTATGTCATTCTCCTCCTGCTGCCTTATAAGCAAAATCACACAGACCCCGCTGTTGAACTGGCACAATTACTTGGTCTCTTCTAGAGATGGGCCATTTTACACCAGGCCTGAATATGATCCTGTGCTTTGGCTGCAAAAGGGAGGGAAGCTCCCTCCCCTCATTTTGGCTGCTTTAGAGGGAAGGGAATGCTGTACTTGGTTCTCCTCCAGCCAGAAAGATGCAGTCAGGCATTGATCTGGAAAAAGAGCATCTCCAAGAAGCCTTGATTCTCAGAGACATGCCTGGGAGTTGCAGTGCTTCATGCTTGCACTGTGGCTGACCTATGACATCAACCAAGTGATGACATCTCCTGTCCTTCTTCACTTATCCCCGATGCCTGCTCGGTCCTACTGGCTGTCAAGTGACATCAAGGCATGGCACATCTGTGCTTCAAGGAGTGTATAGCAGTGAGTACCAGGGCCTGGATAGCCCATATAGGAGTTTGGAGGAGAATGGCTTACTCTTTAGTCCCCATTCCAGGTTGGGTGGAGCTCTAAATGGCTCTTTTTACATTACCTTTTTATATGAGAGAAAATAATTTGCTTTTCTGTAGTCTGATGACTCTTTTCCTTTAGTTGGAGGCTCATGGGAATGCAGGGAAGTGCTTCTATATCACCTTTTTTTGCATTTGTTTTTTTTTAAGATCTAATTAGGGCATTGTGTTGGTTTTTAATGTGACCTGCAATGCATGCTGCAGATCATCTGATCATTCATGTTAGACCTTTAGTCTAGGCATCTGGCACTTAGTGGAGACAAAACAGTTCCAGGCCTGACAAGCTGGACCAAAGGCATGGGGGGCAAGGGAGGCGGCGCAGAATCTAGCCAGTGCACCAGGAACAAAGTAAGTCTATGAAAACACAGTGGGGAAATCTTGACTGTATCTTTTGCTGTCATAGGTGGGGGAGGCAAAGTGCAGAAAACGCTACCAAGTAGGTCCAAGGCTCTCTAATTGTTTCTCCCACAAAGGAGAAAAACTGCCCTTAGTGCATGCATAGAACTCTTGCAGAGGTTGCTAAAGAGTTGCTGTTCTCACTGATGGCCAGATTTCCCAGGGCCCGCTGGTCAATAGCTGCTGCCTTATTCAGTTCCTGAATTCATTGCTTCAAGTGAATGCTGAAGGTTACTCAGACAGGCTGCTGCAAGATGCAGTGAGTCCTCATTTTGCTACTTCCCCTGGGGACAGAGCAGGATGTCTTCTAGAGGAATGCATTGCCCAGAATGTCATTTTGGCTCCAGCCAGCTGGTCATACCAGCTCCACACCGGCTCTGCCCATCTTAGACTATAAAAGAGGTTTAAATGGTGCAGCACTGTGCCAGAAACCAGAGCAGTAACAGTGAGAGTGAGTTTATAGAAAGCAGGAAGATGGAGTTTTCATTTTTTCCGTTGAACTTTTGGGAACAGATGGAGAGTCGATGAGGCAGAGATGCTGGAAGGGACAGTGTGTTTCAAATGTTTTCCTTAATGTCTTCCCAATCTGCTCATAGATTCATAGCTCCTGCCTGTTCAGTACAGGGCAGTTAGTATAGGATGTGGAAACTTCAACGCCCCCGGGCCTCCAGAGGTGGATGTTCCCCAAGGCCGGTTGAGCTGTGTTTTTCAGGCTAAGGAACTTTTGATACAAAGGGTCGTGGGAGCAGCTCATGGCCTGATGGGCAACCTCTTTGTTTACTTCATTCCAAGTCACCACAGTGAAGCGTCTGGACTTTCTGAATAGAGACAATGACCCAGGAGCATCCTGACTGAGCCCTGTACTGACACTAATAGGCCAGTTCTGCCTCTCTAAATGGCCAATTTTTTTTTTTTTTTAATCTGGTTAGAAGCCAAGAAGAATCTAATCAGAGCCCAACAGTGCACTGAGCAGGAGTCATTATCATTACTTAATCATCCAGTTGCTGTTTCTTTGCTCTGACAAGAAATGTTGGTGTGGTGGGAGGGGATGGGTGAAGATCAGCTTTTGTCTTTGTCTCCTTGAAGAGGTTTAAGCATGTTTCCTCTCAATATACTTATACCCAAGTGTTGCCCTTAGAGGACAGATTTAAAGTAACTGAGGCCTTCAAAACTCTGTGGCAGCCACAGTTTGAGGGAGAGGAATCAACAAGAAGGGGGAACTTAAACCCTTATTAACTCCCAAAGGCACTGACTTTTGGCTGTGAACCGTGAGATATGGTTACTCTCTCATTAGCTTTCATAGTTACAAATGTAAATGGTTAATAATTCCAGCCAGCTGGCTGAGTTAGAGGCAAATCCAAATTTCTCCTCAGCCTGGTGTTTTGGGCTGGATCTCTACTTATTAATGACACACACAGCAAGTACATTGGTCAGAACTGCTGGGACTTAATTTCCACGAATGCCCAGGCTTGTCTACTGGAAGACATGTTCCTTCTGTTGGCTCTGTAGTTCTGTTCCTTGAGAACAGAGGGTCAGCTGTGGGTAGCGTGATTTGATATTCACTTGTCTTTAGCAATTAGGATGCAGGGAAAATCATTGCAGGAAAATACTGAGATGGAGAGAGAGCACAGTCTGAATTTTCTTTGCTGCTTCTGCTAGTTCTGCTAGTTCCCTTCTTTACTCCACTCCTACCTCTCCTTTTTTACCCTCAACAACCCTACCAAATCACTGTCATTGGAAGAGGTTGTAAGCTCAGGTGCTGGCCCAGAGATTATGCTAAACATCTGAGTATTTTGAGTCTGAAGAAAAATGAGAGAATTTTACAAAAATCAGCTTCCTTGAGTGTCATATAGGTGATGTTTTTTTCCTGACTGTACCTTATGGTTAATTTAAACTCTACAGCACAAAGGTTAAGAGCACTGGTAAACAGCTAGTGCCATTACAAAAGCTTTTAATATTGATTGGGCTGTATTCTCTTACCTTCACAGCCAGCGGTGCCTTTCACTGAATGAGGTGCTGGTTTGATCAGTAAGGATGGCTTTGGCCTAAACTAAACTTGTTATATGAAGTGCCATTGATAGTCGTCTGTAGTAGAGGAACAGAGCCTGGGTTCTCCTGCACACACAATCCAGTGATCACTGAGCCTAATCCTTGTCCCCCATGCCCCAGTTTGGCACATATGCCACAAATCACAGCATGCAAGTTTTGCTTCCATTTTGCCTGAACGTAAGTGGCAGTACAGGGTACAAAGGTCTGGAGATGCTTATGTGCAGGTGAGGATGCATGTTTTGTTGATTGCATGCTGTAACTGACATTAATTTCCTTAGGATTTGGGTAAGCATAGCTGAGCCCTAAGTTTTTCCCCTGCAGTGTTGTATTTAACAGGTCCTGAATTCCACAAAATTGCTTGGACCAGGGTCAGCAACTGTTCAAGGTAGATGGGCAAGGTTATACTTTCTTTTATGCATGAGAGTTTAAATAGGTCACCAGATCAGTGGGAGCTGGGAGAAACTGCTACTCAGGTGACTGCTAAACAGCTGATCACTCTCAGCTTGAGTTGGTGTGAGACAGTGCTTTCCAGCTCCTGATGAGTTCTCCAGTCAGTAGAAGACAGCAGCGGGAGCCATGCCCCTCACAGAAGTCTCCCTTAAGAAGCTGTAGATTCCAAATCCTGGTAAACTGTGATCCTACCAGATAGTATTTTTTTCTGTTTTAAATGAGGGATCACCAGCCTACAGCATATCCCTTATCTCCAACAGCCAGAAGGGTCACTAGGAGAATTCTTCAGTCTTCAGCAAGGAAGCCAAATTATGCATTTGCTTTTCTCAGCCGTTTGAGAAAATTTTCTAGCAGTTTGTCTTGCGCTCATGCTGTTCTCTCTGTACACTTAGCAGGTTATGTGCTTTCACTGGATTAATACACACATTATTGTTACAAGGGCCTCTTGCTAGCCCTTAACTACTTCTGCTCTGTAGACTTGCTCCTACTGGCAGATTAAGTTTCTATCTAGAGCTCTTTAAAAGCCTGTATACATCTTTAAAAGGAGTTTTGCTCAGTCTCTGGTGACAGTCTGAACCCCTTCATGCCACGCAGATTCAGCTGTAAGTCCTTCCTGAGTCCTTGTGCGGTTGCACTAAGCTGCCTGGCAGGTTGTAGGGGCTTCTGGCAGCAGTATTTCATTCTATGGTGACACTGGTTCCTATAGCTTTCAGCTGGGGAGGACTGAGCTGCAGAGTTCACGCTCAGGTCTGAGGCATCCAAGGGGATCTGGGTGTTGGGAGCTTTGGGGCAAGCTAGGGCTCATCTCTGATAGTAGGGAGGGTGCTGTAAAACTATCCTAACCAGAACCTGGGTGGCTGTTTTGTAACAAAGCAGAAGCTCCAGCCCAGCAGGGCGAGGGTGCTGGGTGAATGAGTTTGTGCTCATTCACAGTACTGGGTGGAACTCTAGCAGCAGCGTGTTATTTTGACTGAGTTTTGTTTTGCAATTCAAACCCCAGAACTCAGAGGGAACTGAACTAAAAGCACAAGCATGATGTAAGTTTGCTTGCCTTCCTCCTCCATCTGCAGAACCAAGTAAGCTCAATCACTTTTGCTTAGCATCTCCCTATCAAAAGTACCTCCTTTTCTAAACTGCGTGTCCGAGCACCTCTTTGGCATCTTCTGGTGGCTGGAAAGTCCAGCCCCGTGGCATATTGCGGTGGCATAAAAGAACTAGTATGGCTGTGTGACATCTGTCAAAACACAAAGCCTGTATGGATTGTGCAGCAAACTTTCCAGGGTAGCCTATAACTGGAACAGCCCGCTCCCTCCAGTGAAAGGATTTGTTTAGGACTTTGGTAGCAAAACAGACGTGAGGGTAGGCTTGTCCAGTGGCTACTAGAGCAGTGGTCCAGATGATCCTAGAACTGGCATCTGCCCCTGTTATGCCAAAGACTTCCTTTGTTGTGCAAATTGTTTTGTCCCTTTTGCTATTTCCTTCAGCTGTTATGGTGATGTTTTTCGCAAAGTCATGGCTATTATGGGGGAAAAATACAGCAGTGATTGTGCAGCAGGAGGTGCCAGGAAAATTGCAATGGATAGTACACTATTACTGCGGGTTGATGGTAGGTGAAACAGCAACATTTCATAAAGCTTTTTATCCTGCACTCAAGGTTGAATTTGGAAACAACCAAGCTATGTGGCTGTGCAAAGTTAGTTGCCCAGTTCTCCCTTCACCCAAGTGGAATAACAAATTCTGTGAAAATTCAGTTTTCCATCCAAGTGGTTGTCCGTAGCAGAAACTCCTCCCTCCTTGCCAAGCTGTTTGAAGGTTGTCTAAGCTGGTTCCTGCAAAGACCAGAAGTGTTTCAGACCCAGTCCTTGACCTGAACTTTCCTATCGTAAGTTTGGACCTGAGCCAGCTGATGGATCCTTCCCTACTTTGCCTCTCCCTAGGTGCCATTCTTTCGTTCACTAGCTGTTATTTTTTGTATATGGTTTCTACTCTCTCAACATTTTAATCACGGTCATTTTTATTACCTGAAGACAAACTATCAGAGGCTTGTTTATAAAGCCCTGCTACACAGCAAGCAGGTCTTCCAACTGACACACTCTTATGTGGTCCAGGCTCCACAACAGATTTGAAGGAGATCAAGGAGGTGAGGGAGGTCTCCTGTTGTGTACTGTTGTATAAACAAGTACGTTTCAAGTAATTGGAGCTGGTGATGACTGGAAAGCTTACTTTGGACAATGTTGTGGGCTTGTTTGTTGTCTTTCCTGGTTTGCTTTTGAGAACAACGTGGGGTTTGGGGTTTTTTTTTTGCAGAGAGGACAGTAGGGTCTGACCATTCAAAATGTACTGTTTTCCATCATCCTTTATTCTGACTGTTGTTTTTTTCTGAAATAACCCTCTTCCTCCTCCACCCAAACCAAATACACCTGACTTTTAAAGGGGCTGGAGTCTAAACCTAGATCCAGACCTGAATTGTGCAAATAGCCCCTGATATCTGCTGGGGTAAATGAAACCAAAACCCCAGGTACAAGCTCCCCAGCATTAGTCTTTTGGGATGTAGTAGTAAATGTGGGCTTGGGGGCCCTTTGTTTACTCCAGTTAGAACTACCTGTGGCATGTTCACACTGAGGTATGGGACTGGTCTTAAATGAAGTAAGATAGAGCAGCATTTTCCAACCTCTTCTGGCCCCTTAGCCAATATACCAAGTCAGAATTGTGCCTATATTGGCTAACAATTAAATGCTTCATTTGCTGGGAGGTAAGTATTGGAATGCTAAAAGGGGTATTGGGGAGGAAAAAGGAGAGCTTGTGTTGCTGACAGAACCTCAGTCAGCATTTCACAGTGCATCAGTATGGGTTTAGGTGTATAGGTATTTGGAGACCTTTGTTCTGTGTCCTTCACTAACATTTTACTGAAAGAGTCTGAAGTTACAGTAGGCGTTGACCCACACAGTAACCTTTGCTCTACGCCCTTCTGCCATCAGCAACTCTTGCCATCTGTGTTGCTTTCTAGGTCTTGTTTGAATGCTGAGATGCTCGCCTTGCAATAATTTTCAGTACATTTTTTCAGTCTGTGAGTTTGGCGGCAGATCAATGCCTGTACATGCATATTTGAGGAATCAAAATCCAGAGACAGGCTGCAGACAGAGACACTCTGGAGTGTCAGTCACGAAAGCCAGCAGTGCAGGACAGTACCAAGAGACTTGAGGGTCTCCTTCAAATTATTTCCACTATTAAGCTACCACTTGGTCTTGCATGAACCAGCCTCGAAGGTCTGATTTCAGGAAGTCTTGGTCCCAGTTGTTTGTTCTGTAGACATTCACTGTGGAAGGAAGGGTGATCCTGTGCGCTGGTCACCTTCCTTACCAACAGGCTACCCAGACCTGGGGATGTGTGAGTATGCCCTCACTCTCCTAAAAGCTGGCACCACCTCCACTCCAGTGTGAGTCTTGGGCTGTCTAAAGGGGAGCCAAGCTGCACTGTAGTGGGGACACTCCACTCTAGGGACACCCTACTACAGCTTGTGGCTGAAAAGCTCCCTTGATGCCTGTTATGATGCCCATAGAGTGGGCATACAATATGTAATAGCCATGCAAGCAGTCAGTTTCACTTTGTGTCATGTCAGGTATTTATGCTACAAATCTCAGCTGCCAAGTTCAGAAACTGTAGCTGCCCCTTCAGCTCCTAGCTATTGAAATAGGATCTGCCATGTCTAGTGCTAATGAAAATATTCCTTCCTTGACAAGCAGATGCTGCCTGGTTTAAAAAAAAAAACAAAAAAACAAAAAAGTGCTTTTTCAAGTACTTTCCCTGTACTTTAATATTTCTTCAAGGTCTGTCTGTCACTTCCCTTCTGAAGTGCATCCCGTACCCGTGCCACCATGGAGTGTCACCTCCAAACTTTCTCTCTTTATTTTCTCCAGCTCCAGAGCTGCAGGAAGAGTCAGTGTCTTCTGTGATGACAGTGGCAGGGGAGTGACAGGCAGGCTGGGTGGGGGTGGCTGATGGTGAGCAGCCTAGTGACAGGATGGGATGACTAAGAACCATCTGGCTAATTAAAGCACAGCAGTAGGAGGAGCAAAGTATTTAAGGGTGCCAGAGAGAGAGAGAGAGAGATGCCTCCACAAATTCCTTGTTACACCTCAGCAGCCAAGTGACTGGGCAACACAGTGAAAGGTTTCCTTAAATCTTTTGTGCCTCTTATGGAGTGAAATCAAGGGACTAAGAAAATGGCACCATTAACTGAAAAGCCTGAATCAAGGTAAGGACACCAATATGTTTTTTGGTCACAGTTAGTCAAAGCTAGCCCTCCTAGAGCTGCTGTGAGCTGAACTCCCAGGACTTTACATGGCACTGGCGTATGCTAATGTGTACTGAGTGGGTAGGTCTGTTGGGGCAGTTGGGGCACACTGATTCTCAGATTGCTTCTTTCATTTGGATAGGTATTTCCAGTTGCTGCTTGAAAAGAGAGGAGATACCAAGGTAGTCATGATACGGGTTTGTGTTCTCATTAAGGGAAATGGGCAAGTCCTTCTTCCTTACCCTTATGACTGGATCTTTCTCCTGACTGTTTTTATGGGAAGGAGGGATTGAAAGCAAATCCTGAATGCTGATTCTGAGGCTGTTGCTAAAGTGAAAGTGATGAGAATGGATGTGGAGTTCTCAGCAATATGCGAATTTGGTCACCTGAGGCTGGAGGAGTCAGAGGGAAGTGAAATGAGGACTGGCTTCTGGAATGTGACTTTCTGCTATTTCTGGAGACACTTTGAATGTCAGACTGTTGCTTAACCCAGCAGTTTGGTTTTCTCAGAGGGTTTTCAGTACTGAGGAGCAGTCACTGTGTTCTTCATTCCAGTGTGTAGGTGACTTTAGAGGCAGCACAGTCCAACAAGGCTAGCAAGCCAGCACTCCAGCCTGAATTCCCTGGCAGGCCCAGGTTTGCTGTCTGGCCTTGGATATGTGACAGTGACCAGCCTTCTGAATTTTGCTGGGACCTTTTTGTGCCAATATTCAGGTAGATGAATCAGTTCCCTGGCAATTTTTCTAGTGTAGCAATGCCTCCAGGTTGGCAAAGGCTAAGGAGAATGACCCTACATAATTTCAACTTGCATCCCTAGGCTTGTCAAAGGTGTGTTGGAAGTATTGTATGCCTGGCTCCCCATTTGCGTTGGCTAGACTTAGTTTTATGTGGTTCCCTGCAGGTCATTGCACTTGTGTGTAAATGAGACCAACTCTCAAACTGGTTTTCTTATTCTGAAAATATAAAAAGCAACCTGTAAGACTGATATATGCACCTTGTTACACTGTGCCAGCTCAGCTGATTTCAGATGTTGCATAGAAGAGAGGCCTGAATCTTCCATCTCTGCGTAAAATAGGAATATCATCTATATATCTTGAAAAGTGTTAGCTGTTGCTTAGTGAGTGTTTGTGCAGAGCTTCAAAACAGCTAGTGCTAGCAGAGGTCATAACTAAAAATTAATGTTTGGTGTGGTTGCCACACTGAGCACTCATTAATGCATGTGCAATTCCTCTGCCTTACACAACTAGGAATCTTGGGATGTGTCTGGGATGGTATAAGGTGGTCTGTAGCATTAAAGCATCTGGTTTATATGTCAGAGGTGCATCAGAATCTTCTCTCTACCCTCATTTTTGTGAAATGTTTGTAATCTGGATTTGAACTTTGTGACACTAGTCAATCTCTAATTAGTATTTCTACCTAATGCAACTTCCTCTTATTTACTACTTCCCTGTTTGAGAGTGTGTGACAGAGGTGAAGACAGCCTTTGTAGTTTTGTTATACAAAATCATTCAAGAGAAGCTGCCTGATGTTGTTTAGATGATCTAATTGATCCTATTTATAGAATGCCGTTCACTGCAGTAAATGCAATGTAGTGTTTGTGTCCCTCAATCTGGTGGTCAGCTGAATGGATCCATTGTTATACATAATTAGGGCTCTGGAATTTGGGTCTGTTTATTTACAGCAATTGTTCTGCAGAGGCACAAGTGGCCCCATATCAGAGGTGTACAGAGAGTTTAAGTGCAGTACGCAGAGCACCCCAGCTGCACAGCTCTTACAAGTAGTCTCACAACAGCTTGAACTCAATGAATCTTCTGTTTCTTCCAGTTGAAGTGTAAAACCAGCATCCTCTTGGCTAGGCACGGTCATTGCAGATTGTCTGAAAGAAGGGAAATCTGGTGTCATTGAATTAATTACACCTTAACTGTAAATATATCCCAATTTTGGTAGTTACAAGCTCCCTGCCCAAATTCCTGTATGAATATCAGTTGAGTTAAGTGTCCTGAATGGTCTCAGGTTGCGGTATGCTGTTAAATCATTTACAGCTTTCCCTCTGGAGTTGGCAGCCTGCGAGCTGTGCCCAGTGAGTTCCCTTGTATAGGATGTACATCAGCTTGTTTGTAAAGTGCTTCCATCTATGAGGTGTTAGCACACATATCACACATAAATCTGAGCAGAAATCTCAGCTTCTGCTGCTCTCAAATACTGTGCCTTGTGTTTCCTGCTAAGATGAATATAAGATTTTATTTAAAATATCCTAGAAATTTTTATTGTTCTTTTGGAAGTTTTAAAATGTACATGTGAGCTGCTTGGGCATATGGGTGTGGCACAAAGGCATTTGTTTCTTTAGCAGACACAAATGATACATGGGGCACAGCTACTGTCACCATGATCTCAGCCATCACATACAAAAACCAGAAGGCAGTCATGACAGACTGGGGAGGAAGTCAAAGCCCAGTTACAGTGTATTTAAAATCTATTGTCATGAGAAGAAATGTTTTTGACTGTAAGGCTACTGATAAGAACAGTTAACTTCTCCAGGGGGAACTGGTGATGCACTACATGTCAAGTTACTCTACTGTCTGCTCTGTGCCAAACAACCCTCTGGACGGCTGTTTTCCAAGCCCTGTGTCTGTAGCAGAGCAGGAGGTTCATGGCTCAAGCAGGAGTCACCTTTCATCCCCACAACCCTGCAGGTATAAGTCGTAGTCACTTAATGAAGGTTCAGTGGCTGATGTGAAATTATTCCAGTCTATTTCTTTGCAGGGAGGTCTCTGGAGACATCAAATCACTATCTGAACTAGTACTGACCATAGAATTGTTTTTAGTAGACAGGCCAGGATTAGAATGGACCAAAAAAGCTGATTTACCTTTTAAACTTTGCTTTTCAGCTGTTGGGCATGTCAGCTGTAGGTTTTGCTCTC
Organism: Ciconia boyciana; assembly: GCF_034638445.1. Lineage (NCBI taxonomy): Eukaryota > Metazoa > Chordata > Aves > Ciconiiformes > Ciconiidae > Ciconia > Ciconia boyciana. The sequence goes on from NC_132941.1 coordinate 43,906,176, forward strand.
TGATTCTGTGACATTAAGCAGAGTTTAGACTTTGGACAGCCAGCCTTTTAAAATCTTCTGCTATTTGCCAGATTTTAATGAGATGGGTGACAACATGCAGACCAATTGCTTTGGAAATGCTTGTTTACAGGCTTGCAAAATGAAGACCCGGAGGTGCAATTGCTTTCTAAAAATGCATGGATGAGGGTGAGCACAAGGAGGAAGAGCTGCTTAAACAGAAAAATTGTGTTGGTGAAAAACAATTTAGCTGTAGCGGTTCATGGATTAAATTTAGGTTGCAAATCAGAAACAGCATTCAAGCCATAAGAGGAATGAGTTCTGGAGCAGGCTTCCAGGAGGCAGGAAACCTTACCAGTTTTAAGCTGGAACGTGAAATGTTCTTGCACAGGATTGTATGACACCGTTGCCTGCAATAGCATGGGAGTAGGCCTGATGACCCAGGAGATCCTTTTCTGCCCCCTGCTCCAAAAGTGGTGACCTTGAACTGAGTTAACTCAGGTTGCAGCTAAACTTTGTTTACTCTGAAGTTGATGATTGTAAGATGACTTGTTTCAAAACCATCTCCGAGTTCTTAAAGCCACATCTCCTAGTTTACATTTCCTATTTGACTTTTATTATTCAAAGTGGCACATTCCTCTTAAATTGCACAAAAACTGGCACATATGCCCCAGATAACTTAATTTTGCCCATTAGGAAGGAAACAAACATGCACCATATTAAAAAAAATAAAAGCAGCAATACGGCATATGAAATGTGCTATATTTATTTATTGTAACAGCTGTAAATTCAATTATTTATAAGAACACCTTATCCAAGCTCGTGTTCTGTACTGCTGTTTGTTTCATTTAGTGAGCTTTCACTGCTCCTTCTCTGCAGTCTTAACACTCGCTGAAGAGCGTGGGGAGGCTGTTGTCTTGTACAGAATTGGTATGATTCTTCTATGTTGCAGTGCTTGTTTATTCATAGTCTTTTCATGACATTTATTCTTAGGAGCATAATGTCTTCTGAAGGAATGACAGTATGTTCTTTAACCCTTAAAATAAAAATGACAGGCAACATATTTCTCTCTGTATTTCAGGATGAGAGAATAATGATACTTGCTGAGAGAGCTGATTGCCTGGGTTAACCTGGAGCTGCCTCTTGTATTCTAGTTATTTTTTCTTGCCACATTTCATGTGATACAAAGTGAGAAGTACAGAGGAGATGTGCTTTCCAGCAAGTTCCTTTAAGCAGAGGAACCTAGTAGGAGGCGCTGGCTGCAGTGCAGCCCTTTGCCCGCTTTACAGATTTGGGACTCCACATTGCTGGCATGGCTGGTTGAGCAGAGCACCTGAGTCAGGGACACTGGTGGCAATGTGAGAAGGGGTCCGAGCCAGGGTCTAAACAAATGAGTGCTGTCAGTGATGTGTGGACGTGACCAGGTGAAAAGTAAGTTTTGTGATTGCTGATCATCCCTTAAGTCTGAAAGCTTACCATTTTTCTAAAAGCTTCAACTCCTAGATTATACTAATATAAGTAAGAATTTGATTTTTCATTTAAGTGCAGCCACAAAACACTTAAAGCTCTTGTATATGGAGAGAAAACTTTGAAAATGTAAAAAACTCAGTACTGAGAAGATAAAGCAGGAGTCCAAATCTCAGGACTATAAGGGACCTGCCCAATAAGTTTTGAATGCTCATCTCATGTTTAACAATTGTTTTAAAATCCTATGCGAGTCATCAGAGCTGTCAGTAATAACAAGAGAAGAAACAAAAGGAAATTACTTTTCCCCACACGCACATTAGACCACCAAAAATAACCCCTGCCTGCAACTCTTAGTTGAGATACCAGTGACTTAAGAGCGTGTGTCCTTACTCGGAACTATTAATGAGCTGTTTGTTACCCCCTGCCATTGTAGGGGGGGTACTCGAATGTTTAGGCCATGTGAGATAATCCAGAGACGTGCTGTGCAGAAGTAGTTGCCACTTATCTGCATTCCTTCTAAATAGGCTTCTAAATGCACTGCTCTCTTTTCCACACCAAGTAGGGAAGGAGCTGCAGCCTTGGAAGAAACGTGCGGGGGGTGAAGGGGAGGAAGGAAGCGTTAAACACCCGTCTAGAGGTACGACCGAACTGGCAAGGAGTTGGTGGATGTTACATAGGGACATTGGCATGTTCAGGGTTACAGCTGCTGGCTTATGCCCTGAGGAATTCATTACCTTTCATTGTGTCTTGAATGTCTGCAGCTTTGAAGCCTTTGTTGCTATGTCTGTCACATTTCAGGAAAGGCATGAATTCCAGTCAGGCAAGGAGAGACTGGTTAGCTGGTTAGAGCCGGGAGCTGGAGGGAGACAGTGGGGGGGTTTTGGAGTATTTTTTTTTTTAATTTGTTTTGTTTTGTACTGATCTGGCAGTACTGGTTTCTCTATTTTCTCATTTTTGGTTCCCTTTGAAAGGCTCCCTTCTGAAGTGCTGCTGTGTGTACTTGCATGTGTGTCTACAGGAACGGCTTGGCCGTGTCTACATGAAGTTCTCAAGGGGAACGGGGAGCAGCAAATATTTCCAGATCCACCTGCTCCCACAGCCCACGGACAGCCTGTCTGGCCAGCCTGGCAGGGACTGCTCTGTCTAAGGATGTACCATCCAAACACTCATGGCACGCTGACTTACAGCATGTTCCCAAGTGTTACAGACGGCAACACTTTCCTATACTGGGGCTGTGGAGCCAGATGTACTATCTGGCTGGACCGTGTATCTGGTCCCAAGAGCAGCCTTAGGGCTAAGACAGGCCTAATAGGACTTCAGTATGTGGTTTGGGTTAAGCATATGGGAGACAAGTAGCATAACTCTGTAGCCCTGATGCAAAAAGACACTGAAGCATGTCCTCAACTCCAAATGTGCATCATAATTTCCTCAATCTAAACAGCAGTTATTTCTGCCTGCATGCAGCAAATCTTTATGGAGATCCTCAACTGACCAAAATCAACTTTTAAATGAAGTTTCTGGTGTTACACCAACCCAGGCGCTCAGGATTGGTTATGCTCACCCCGAGCACGCTGAATCCATCCTGTGTATAGGAACCTGCATTACGTATGTGTTCATTTGAGTGCTTGAATAATGCTGATTACTTTTATAGTAAGTGAACACTGAATGCTTGTTATTTTAATTGAATTCCATAATTGCTAGTAAGTGTAGGGATATGTGGAAAAGTAATTTTTCTAGATCTAGTTCTAATGAATTTGTACACCTCCTCCATTTAATTTTAGCAAACTAACTACTTTAATTATCACTTTATTTTTAACTTCAAATGGCTTCTTGTGAAAAGTAATTTGTTCTTTTAAGGCCAAATAATTGTGCTTTTTTTGTGAATTCTTTCCTTAATGCTTTTCTTAATGCAATGAAGGCCAGTGCTTCACACTGTAAGCAATGTCAAGACTCTTGAGTCAAAAAGACATGACTGAAATCAGAGGGTTTATGGCAGCTGTGATATCACTGTTTCTCAGCAGAGATGAGATAGTTTAAGAAGTATAAAGCACGGGGTCACAAGTTTAATTGCTCAGATACTGCCATTATAGAAGGGGACTTGAGTTGCTCTGGGATTGCAGCAGCAGTGGGCCCTGCCTTTGCCCAGGCACGTGAGCTAGTATTTCCTCTTTCCTCGCCTGAAAAGATAATACACTAGATTCCCCCCCCGCCTTTTTTATCTTGTATACCAGAGGAGAGCATGCAACCTTTTGGGGATTCTTGGAGTGGAAGAAACTTTCTGTTGACTTGCATGAAGCCCATGGAGAGGGCCAGTGCTGAGTCAAAACTTCTGGGTACCAGCAACCTCCTCAGCTTCAGAATAGCTTTAAACCTAAAGCTGAGTTGAGACTTACTGCAATACTGCCCCTTCTTGTAGTTTTCTCCCTGCCCTATGGAGGGACTTGTATTTATCCAGTGAATTTAACTTGTAACAGTTTTCCATATGTAGAAGAGTGTGATACTGCTACAAACCTCCTTAGCCTGGATAGCCTATCATTTTAGCCTGTTTCTTTCTGCTTTGCTTGAACTAAGGCATCTTTCCATAACTGAAACATATGGAGATCAGAAAGACCATTATTGTTAAGTACATTTGTCTAGATTTTCAGGCTGTGTCAACCGTTACTATTTCAGGGTCCTTACTGATAATATGAAGTTGTAGAAACAAAAAGCAGATACTGTACGGGCAGGCAAAGTTGGGCAGCAGACCTTTAAGTTGGGCTCAGCTTTTGTTGTTGACTGGTTTTAGAGTGCGCCCTCCACTTCACACTGTGTTTACTGGGATCAGCTTGGCATTAGGCTGCATCCTGCTGAGCCTTCGCCAACCCATGATGTATATCTTATGTGGATATTTTAATGAAGAAAATATTTAAATAATTAACTGTTGGCAGCTGTTGCTAAGGTGGCATGCTGGAGAGCCCATATATTGTCTGGTTTTACAGACTGATCTGTCACTATATTTGCTTGTTGAATTTTCATTTTCTTTCCTTTTGAGTATCTGTTGAACATGCTCATTATATTCTGGCTGGTATGAAACAAATGCCAGTTAAGAATGGGGGACGCTGGAGGCAAGAGAGCAAATTCAATTCCCTGAAGGCAATTTCCACCTCTTACAATGTTCCACTGCTGCCTCCAGTTCATGTAACAGGAAAACAAGTATCTCCAACTCTCCTGTTTAGTTTCTTGTTTCTCTGAGCAAGTTTTCCTTATACTTCACAGATTAGGGTCTTTGTTTATGCATAATTTCGCAGCTTCGGATACCTATTTCTATTCGTGTCATGAAAGCCATTAATTGGCTGGAGTTACACTTGATCTCACTTTCATTAGCACTAACTTTTGAGGGGGGAGAAGATTGGAACACAAAACTGAAGAGTTTGTAATTCAACCTAGGACCTTTAGAGTGTTGAGAGATCTTTGCAAACATGGACTTGTTTTGTAGAAATACCGCTCTTTGACTATTCAAACCAACATCTGTGGTGTGACATTGAAACCTGTTCGTTTGCTGCAGGTACCAAGTCTCCACAGGAGTGGACACTGGGTACGAATAGGCCCCACAGTTGTCCTCCATAGACTGTCATGAGCATGAAAATTGACTTTTTTCTCCTCTGGTCCCCATCTGGTAGTTTTTCTCTTGGGTTGGTAATTTCACTGCCTTTGGTCCCAGGAGGATTAAAGCTTCTAATTTTACAGTTTCACTTACTGGAGTCTGATTCTGAAAATATCAGCAGCACTGCAGGACTGGAAATGATTGGTGCAGAAGTTAGTATGCATTTCGACAAATGTATCTCTTCTGTATTGCAACATCTTTCAAACGAGAGAGTGACTTTGATCTGAGCAACAGGTCGCCTTGAAATCTGGCAATGGTCTAAGTTGAGGGTTTTAGCTTAAAGCTTTTAGTCTCACTGAGATTTTTTTTTTTTTCTTAAAGATGATGCACATTTTATATATTAGAAGCTAGCCAGATTTGCACTTTGCCATATATAGAATCTTAGGCTTTAATCAGTATCTTACGATTTAATGTTGAGGATTAGTCTTAAAGTCTGAAAGTAGTACCTATACTGAGTGGAAATACTCTTTAATTTCTGGTAATTATCAGCAAAAAATGTAACTGCTGGTTGACATAAATCCATTTGGGTTTTGAAACTAAATTTTTTGAAGAAACTGTGACTATTACCTTGACTTTTGTGATGAATGTTCAGCATCATGTCCAGTGCTGTCTGGGCAGATGTGAAACATAATGTAACCATTCTGCCTTTCACTTTAAATAGAGATAAACAAGATCCAGAAGTGAAAAAGGCAAGTCCTTCCGCCACAATGAGCTCTGGTAAGTCTGTGTTGTTTTCCACTTGCCCTCATTGGCATTCCTTTTTATTACTAGAAATATTCCCATCTGTTTCTGATGCAATCGCTCTTTCTTTTTTTTGACTCTTCTTCTGCCTCCCAGAAAAGAGTCAAAGCCCTTGAAAGCTCAGGGAATCTGACTATTGAGGCAACAGCGGAATGGCTTCATAGTAAAAAATGTCCTGGCTTCACGTTTGTTGTTTCAATTTGGCCATAATGCTAAAAAAATGACTAGAAACATCTTGAGCTGGAGTAGGTCACTTTAGCTTCTTTCACTTTGGAATACAAGGATTCAAAATTATTGATTACCTGAAAAAATTATCTGAAAGACTTTGATATGTTTTAGTAGGGGTGAATGCAAAGTTTGACATCTGGATGGGAAAAATCAGCTGTTCAAAGAAAAATGAGGGACCAGGAAATGGGGGCTGCTTGGGAAGAGGAAAACTTCTGGGCTTGTCTGGGTAATAGGCTAAGTCAGAGTGAAAAACAAAGCAGATGCCATACTGAAGTGCCATATGTAGGACCTGTGGAATAATATTCCCACTTGATTTTAGGACCTTATCAAGTCTCAGCTGGAGTATTGTGTCCAGTTTTTAGCACCACATTTTGAGAAAAATGTGAACCATTGTGGAGTGAGTCCAGAGGAAACCTAGGAGACTAATCGGGGTCTGAAAAACATGAGCTGGGAATTTGGCTTGAGCATTGATAAGCTTCCAGGTTGTGAAGCACTGGAACAGGTTGCTTTAGGGTGGTGCTGAAAGTTTGTAAGAACTCATTAGGCAAACGTTTGTCAGCAGTGACAGAGGTAGACTTGTTTCTGCCATGGATCAGGAATATGGCTTTAGATGACCCTTGGAGGTCCTTTCTAGCACTATCTTCTGTGTTTCACTGAATTCACAAGAGCCAGTTTTATTCATGTCAGATGAGGGTGTTGCAGACTTGAAAAATCTCTCTTGAAAATGTCATCACTGAGCTGGATTCCATATGCACATACAGAGGCAGTCCCTGTTTAAAAGAGGCCGTGATCCAGGCAGGCAAAGGGAAAGGAGAAACAGGGGTGTCATCCAAGGGAGATTTGTGTCTCAGAGCAACATCTCCTGAGATAGTAGGAATACTTCCTAGTTCCTGAATCAAACAGTGCTGACCCATGGCATCCCCTCATACTCAGAGGTTAAATTCAGTTGCAGAGGTTTTAACCCAGAAGTAATCTGCTTCTTCATTTATCTTACAGAACACGAAGAAATTGATGTTGCAAAAACTGTTGTTAATGGCCTGAGCAGCAATGGACAAGAAAAAGGTGGGTTAAAAGCTTCAGACATATCTCTGCAGCTCCCCCTGCATGTCAGCTGCATGATGTGGTTGATTTCCCTGGACATTCACTCCCGCGGGGGTATCCAAATTTAGTTTGCTTGGCGACTGATACAAGAAAAGCCTTGTGCTGCACCATGCCAGCAGCAGCAGCATTTCTTAGCTGAACAAGTGTTCTTTGTCTCTTAAAGGTGGCAGGCTGTATTCGCCTCTTTGTGTATTTTTAGTGCTGTTTTGAGGAAAGCTGTGCACTACTTGGGGTACTTGTGAGCACCTGTGAATCAATATCTTAGTGTGTTTAGACAGCATGGGTTTGTGAGTGCCTATGTGTGAATCCTGTTAACTTCAGTGGGAGGTGAAGGTTTGGACCCAGGATTAAAGGGCAGGAACTAACCATTTAAGTAATAATAATAATAAAAAATCTGTCATTAGCAACAACAATTTAAACCCCAAACTTATCTAAACAAACCAGTCTTCATGTTAACATCAGCAGGTTTGCTGTGTGCTTTATAGCATTCAATATTGTATAGTGATGGTGTGTGTTTTGGCAGGGTGAAAGTATGTGGTTGTATGAGTTGGTTTTCTACTGGCTTAATTTCCTTTCTTTTCCTTCTATGCCTTTTTATAGTGGTTAGTACTTTGACTGCATTGTGGATGGACGAATTCAGTCAGTTACAGAGCAGAACAGAATTAGGGTTGTTTCCTAAGCCACAGGCTGTTTGGATTTGTGATCTGTTATATTCTTACGGTCTCCAGTGCTCAGTGGAGACTCTCCTATTCTCAGTGTGGAGAACAGGGCTTGGTTTGGGTGGTTCTTTTATAAAAAAAGAATTTGAAAGAATCCCATCAAATTAAAAACTAATGATTTTATGAGGTTTGAAAAAATTCTATCAAGCTCTTCCCCAGTCCTTTTGCTTGAGAGCCCTTTTCTAGGTTGGTGAAGTCTGTGCTTTCCAGTTTTGCCAGGGACCAGAAAGATCTGCCACAAGAGGGGGTGTACACACCACCCTGATATCAATGCCTCCCTCAAGCTGTCCCAGTGCTCAGTATTGGTGTGTAAAGTATTAGAAATGTGGTTCCTCTTACTCCTGATTTTGCAGGCCCGAGAGAGATGACACGGAATGTGAGGTGGCATCTAGCATTTTCCAGTTAATATGTGCAGAAAGCTAATAGGTTTTAGATGAGAAAATCTTGGCTCTGCAGAAATCAAGAGTGCAACTCAAGTTATTATGGTGGAGCCATGATTTACAAGATGTTTAGCTTGGCAGATGTTGAGCTTCACCTCTGAGTAGTTTTGCCTTTGCCTTTTTTTTACCAGCCTCCTCCCCCCCCCCTTTTTTTTCTTTAGAGTTCCACATTAGCTGCAATACAGAGTTGGAGAGAGAAAGTACCAGCTGTTTTGGACAGTTTTGTAACAATTGCTAGAATTTTGCACAGTGCAATGTATTGTTTTCCCCTGTGTTACGACATCTAGTATAATTAGGGTGCTAGCTGATGGAGTCCAGTAGAAATCTCTTCAATTTACTGTTTAAATGGATGGATTTTTTCTGAAATGGATTATTTTGATGCTACCCTTTGGCATGGGACCATTTTCAAGATTATTTCATGTCTCACTTCCTTTTGTTGCTGAACTTGTAAAACATGTGGCGTAAAATCCAGAATTCTTGTATTGTGGCTAGTTTAATGTTCCTCTCTCAACCTTTCAATCCTTGTTTTTTCACTTTATTTTGTTTTAACTGAGCCATATTGATGTCAACTTAACATTTTTATTTTTGCATGTAGTGTATCTCAGCTAAATGATTACACTAAATTTTTTTGATGGCTTCTAAAAACTAATGCTTCCAGATTCTTTTCGCCTGCAGCATAGTGGCAGTCAGCAGTTAGTCAATTCAGTAAGCAGTTCTGTGTGCTGCTTAAAACAGACATGTCCCGAATTAGGGCGAACGAAGGGATATTTTTAACAGTTGCATCACTGCTCTCTGGACTGCTTTTGTATTTGAAATTTCCTGCTATTGTGTCTCCAAGTACATTAGAAAATTTTGTGGCATGCTTCACAAACTCTGTTCTTCCCTTTTTGGATGTGCCATTTACACTTTTGTGTTTGCAGCTGTTGACGTCCCTTTATGTACACGCTCTATTTCTGCCGTTAAAATAATCCCTGTGAAGAAAGTGAAAAGTTCTCCTCACCTAGTGCTGCCTACAGGTATCTTCTTCCTTCCTCCCCCCGCCATGCATTAGTTAGCCATCATTCTCTCTCTTCTCTCTCTCTCTCTCTCTTTCTCTATTCCTCTGCTTCACCCACGCGCTTTGGCTAGTTTTCAGCTTCATCCTCTTCTCACTGTTTCCAGAGCTGCAGATTTCATCAGTAGGTAATAAAGTTAGCTCTTGATGGCACAATACACTGTTCTCAGTTATGCTGCTCCTCTGCAGACATAATTGTGTCTACTTGAATCTGGGATCGTTGTAAGCTCCTCTACTAATGCTTGATTATGAATAATATTGTTATTACAGCCTCATTTTGAACGAAACTCCTGATGAACCAAATAATGTTTCCTGCATATCTTTAGTCTTTATGAAAGTAAATGGATGTCAGAGATGGTATTTTACAGGTTCAAGCATCGTTCAAACATTGGTGGGATGGTTTTGTTTTTCTGTACATACACGGACTTTACAGAATCTTTATATGGATAAATAAGGATGTTAGGCTGTCTGTCACTCCCTCCCCACGCACATGTTTTCCCACTAAAAGTACAAGTTTATTTTTGTACTTTGCCGGATCTGGACAGTCAGAGTAGTCTAGCTGATACTGCTTGTCTCTCCTAATGTCACAGATGTGCTCTGTTGGACTAGTACAGTGCTAATGTCAGGTTTATTACCATCTGCTGGATTTCTATATTGAGACATTCAGATTTTTGTTTTCTGTCATTTCACCTAAATTGTGAGGGAATTCAACATCTCAGGTATTTGTCTTCCTCTCCCAAATTGAAATAGTCTGACAATATTTTATTTTCAAACCTTTTCAAAACTTTTAAATTTTGTTAAGTTCAGAACATTTTTATTCTGATTGTTATTGTTTTGATTCAGTATACAGGTTTAATAAGTTGTATGAAAATTTAAAAAGTGCTTTGATTCCCAAATTTGATTCTCCTCCCATGTGGAGGCATTAATGGAGACATTTATGGCATGGTAAACTCTGTTTCTGTTTTTCTCCAGCGCCTGTGAAGGGAATCTAGGTATAGGAGTGTAGGATAACAGCTACCCTGCACTCTCTGTGAATGTCTAAATCAGGCCTGGTGACTCCCAACAGTGCGTCCATGCCTCAGAGTTACAGCACTCTTGAAACTGGAGTCCCAGAGCTTAAAGCTTTGTCCTCTGGTTTGAAAGTGGGTCCGTAGAGTCCTCGGGCTGCGTGCTGTGCTGTGTGGATGGGAATGATAGCCAGAACTGGGCAAAAGGAATCCTGACCCTATCTGGATCATGTGAAAACCAGTCAGAGAAGTCAACTTCTATTTCACCAGGCATGTGGGTGACCTTCAGGCATGATCAGTTGTGTGGTGTGAGTTCAAATGTGGTATATTTAAGGATTAAGCAGCATTTGGTATGTCTGTGTGGATAGTCTTTCCCCTCACAGAGGCTGCCTCAATGCTGCCTAAATGAACTGAAGGCTGAACTGTAGAAAAGTATCCTCTGATTCCTTACTTATTCCATCCTTTCTCCAGTCCTAAGTGTGGATCTGAAGCTATGCTTTTTGTGAAATCCCTAAGGCATTGGAAGCCCACATAAAAGCTTGAGCTGCGGTGATTCCAGCATAGAGGGCTTTTGATGTGAGCCAGGTGTTTGACATTCATTGAGTCTTTCCCCTTACTGCTGTTGTCCAGCTGGCACTATTGATGTTTCCCTATATTGTGGCCACCGTGGCTGTGGTTTATGTGTTTTGCAGCCTTAGCCAAGGCATTGTCATGGTCTACAGACGCTGTACTCGTGTGGATTTAATGGGGCATTATCTTACTGAAATCAGCCAGAGAATATTGATCTACACAAACATGGGCTGTTGTCTGGGCAATAAGCAGCAGCCTTTGCCCTCTCTGACCAGTCTGAAGGCATAACTTTCATTATAATAACAGTTCCTAGAGAGGAGCAGCATCCCTTCCTGTGCAGAGATAGCATGATCCTCACCCCATAAAAATAAAAATCATCATGTTGTCATTTGTGTAACACAGCACATGCTCAGTACCTCTTCAGGCTCCGTGTGTGGTGTCATGGTAGGACTAGCGTCTCTCTTTAGGTGGGTCAAAGTGAAGTCTGGCAGCTGCAGGGTCAGTGATAGTGCATGAGAAAGGGAGGTGATGTGTTTTCCTGTGGAAGTAGCTTGGATAAATGAGACACTCTTTAGGCTTATTGTTTCTATAGGTATCTTAGAGGAAACAACTTTCTGGAAGGATTTTAAGTAAGGGGAGGAAGATAGCCTTGAAGTACTGGTTTGTTATTACTTAATAGGATGACAGAAGGAAAAAAGCCAAATCCATGGACTGAAATGCACAAAGGTAAGCCTGCACAGAAGCTGTGCTGAATCGGGCCTCAGCAAGGATGCTGGCATGATCTGCTGTCTGGCTCACAGGGTGATCTGAATAGGTATATGTTAAATCTCTTTCTAGTTTTGGGGATTTGGGTTCCTATGTCAGAAGGAATGCCACTGAAACGGGGAGAGATGGCAAGGAGGTGGCTTGCAGTGCCCTGCCTTTAGATCATATTCAGCATAATTACAAGACTTTATCCTCCAGTGGTCATAAGACTTTTTTTTTCTCTTTCAGTCCTGCACAAAAGGCATTTTTAAGGCTTCAGCACATAAATCATATTGCTTTATACCACTGGGACATCCCTATACAAGAGCCACAGGTGTAATGGTAGAATGTCCTTGCTAGTACAATATCTCCACACAAAGCAGACCAAATAAAGCAAGTGGACTTGTGAAATTTGGTTCACTCATCCTTTTTTCCTCCTTTCTTAGCTCTGTTACACCGACTCAGAACCTACTTCTACATTCATCAGTTACATGAATATGAAACTGCTTTGATTTCTCAATGCTTTAAATCCAGAGCTAATCTTCATCTGCATAAACATTACTAGATTGATTCACCCGGAGACAGCCATGCTAAAATTACTCCACAGAGCTCTGATGGCTCCTAATAGCTTTGTATCATCTGTTTCGATGTGTCTCCTTTGTGCATGTGCATTTCCTGTAGAAACGGATCCCACCAAAGTCTGCAGTGGAAAAGGAGCTGTGACCCTCCGGGCATCTCCAGCCTATGAAGAGAATCAGAATATCACTTTGCCATGTCCTCAGGATGTTCAGCAACCTGAAAGTAAGTGGGTGGAAGGTTAACTGCTATATGTTACTCACAGTAATCTTTTATGATTTAAAGCCCAGAATCCCGTAGCATAGTCAGAAACCTCTTGCAAGAACCAATCCAGTGGAGGGAGACTGACTCCTGTTCTCTCCTAGTACAGGTTTCGTGACCACTTGCTCATTGGCTTAAGTTTGTTTACAGCTCCCTTTTGCTGTCAGGAGCACCAAAAACTCTCAGATCTTTTCTTTTTTTCCTGGCAGGCCCATGTCACCTTTTATCCCAGGCATGAGGTGGAACAGAAAGAGGCTGAGTGGTGCTACTGCCACCATAGCATTCACTTGGGTTGTCAAGGGAGCAGGGATAGCGTCCCAGACAGATAGTGTCGCCACAGAGCTCTGCCATCTTTCAATAGCAGACGTGTAATTACTTAATTGTAGGAGACAGGCAAAGCATAACAAACCTGGCCAGTGTTGTGGGTCTGGCAGAGAGGATGAACTCCCAAAGGCAAGATGCCGTTAAGGGGGGAGGGGGTCAAACTTGCTCTTGAAAGCAAAGCATACATCCTTTCTGACTGTATTGTTGGAGGAAGGGCAATTCCATTAATTCCAGCCCCAATGTACTGCTTTCTGCTCTGTCTTCTCCTCCCACTCTGCTCCACCCGTGACCTACCCTCTTTTCATGCTTGCCATTCTCTGTTTCTTCACTCCTACCCCCCACCATTGCCTCTGTCCTTTCTGTTGATGGCTTCATAAATTTCCTGCAGCCTGAATGGCAATGAGCCCATTACTATGGAAATCAGCTCATTAATACTTCCTTTGCTTACTCTCTCAATTGCTTTATGAAATGTACTTTGGAGCTAGAAGAGCTTTTTGCATGTAACTGAAACAGCAAAACGGGTAGAGGGGTGGGGAGGAGCCCAGTGAGAGGTGGGTAAATAAGTGATGAGAACAATGCCTCTAGCTGCAGGGACTGGGTTGTAAAGTGACATCATATTTTATAACTCCCTTCATCCACATGCACTTAGTCTGCAAAGCCTGATCTATTTGTTGGCAGTCCTTTATCTCAGTTAATCATACATAGTGATGTTGATATAAGGATAGATACATCTTCGTAGCCTGTATCATGTCTGAATACGGGGTCCCTACATTTCCAGTAATTTGTGGTGTCTGGACATCAAGCTGCAGCTTTAGAAAGTAGCTAGCTGGGCTGCCTTTTTGCCTCTGAAACAAGAATGTCAATGAACAATTGTTTCTTCATTGCTCTGAATGAATTGCCTTGTGTTTACAAAGGTCAGAAACAAGGAGGGCATCATGTTTAGGGCTGGTCTCTATGGTAATTAGGCAGCCCTGTCAGAAAGCATTTTATGTGTGAAATGAAGTAGCTCGACTCTTAACTTCAATTGGTACATGTCTTCTGTAAATGTAATGGTTTATTTTTTTCCCCTTTCTTTTCCTTTATGCCTACCCTCCACCCCCACCTCTTCCATCCCTCCTTTCTGTGAAATGCTTAGGTCTGGAGCCAGAAAACACAGAAACAGGTACAAACATTGTCTGCTTATGTTGTTGGTTCTGTTGCTTTCTTGGAAGTATTTCTTGTTGCCTGGAAAAAAAAGAAAGGGAAAAAAAAAAGGAAGAAAAGAGTCCCCTCCTTTCGCTCGTACTGTAGCTGGAGGGAATCCTCTGTGATCTGAGTTTTCTTTCCCCTCGTAGATGATTGGAGGTCATCATCTAACACTGATGCCAATGGGGATGCCCAACCATCTTCTCTGGCTGCCAAGGGTTATAGGAGTGTGCGTCCGAACCTTTCTTCAGACAGCAAGCCACAGGTAAGCCTTTCTTCTATGACCCTGAGGGTGATCTTCTGGGTTCAAGCACTGGATTCATGGTCAGGAGTCCTGGGTTGAACTCCAAACTTTGCTGCAGACTTGGGTAAGTTGCTGTGCCTCAGCTTTTCCTACCTCTAAAATGGGGGCAACACTGATGTCAGCAGAGTGCTGTGGAGCTCGTGTGTTCAGGCACGCCACAGTGTTTCCTTGGTGGATGAAGGAGGAGGACAACGCTATTTGTTTGCAAGAAAAAAGGTGAAGTAGTCATCTATTACTGTTTTGTCTTTTATGTTGGTCTGTTTCCTAGAGGTTGCTGCAGGCTGAAAGCAGAGTTACACCGTACATTAAAAACAAGATATTGGGGAAATGCCTTTCAGTTTTTAACACTGTAACTGATACAAGCCAACAAGGCAAAGGTTATTTGTACCTGAAGGTAAATTGTTGAAAACAATCTGTTAAGAGAAGTGTAATTTCATCCTTTTTCTTTTGGGTGGTTGCTCTGCACAGAAGCAGTCTGAAAGCTGATAAGGAAACCCTTCATTAGAAACCACTTTCTTGTGTGAAACAGAGTCCCTTTAAAGCCTTGTGCCCTATCAGGGTGACTGCTCCTGTCATCAGGGACCTATAGCAATGCCACAGAACAGACACCATTCCTGAAATTGTAAGTGAAAGTGGAAGAAGGCACAACTCCGATGAAGGCACGGGAAGGAGCGGCACCCTAAAGGAGAGACCCATTTACTGCCTGATACTTAGAGCTGTCCTGTAGTCCCTTATTGATCTTGTTGATGAACAGAGCGCGCGCTGATGCACATAGTACTTCTTATAGAAGTCTCAAGGACTGCTGTCCAAACTAAGCTGAAATGGAAGAAAATGGAAAACAGCAATTGCAGGTGGTGAATTAGTATTTCCTGATAATGCTATGTAGTGGTAAAGTGAGGCTTCACCTAACCTAAGGAAATATTGTGGCACTCTGAAGTCTCCAGACTGAAACTACTGTCCTTAAGGAATCAAAAGGAATGAGCCTGTTCCTGAAGCAGAAGCCCTTCAGAAGGAGCACTGACCAACCCACTTTTCCACTCCCTTACACATCAGGGAAGGGGGGGAAAGAGGGGCAGCATGAGGACCGTAGATTTCAGGACAGCAGCTGTAATGTTATGAAGCTGTTGTAGGTCTATATCCATGTAACAAGAATAGGTGCTGGACACAACCTGTCATATGTGGATGAATTTTAAAGGAGGTATTTATTCAGATTTGAATGTTGCAAGCTGTTAAGGCATCTCTTCATTCTCTGGTTTTGGCCATTTTAGCAGTGGGTTAACCAGCCTTTGCCCATAAAGATATGACAACAGGGTGTGTGTAAAACTTACTTTCATAGTCTCCAGAGGGTTAATTTGCAAGAATGCAGGGAGCTACTGTTCATTAGGTGGGTGTTTTAGTTCTCTTCCTTTCAGTAGTTTGGCAACAAAGCAATAAGTAAAATGAAACCTTTCTATTGCTAAGTTATTTTACTTCAGAACATTTGGCTTTCAGAAAAAAAATCACTGTAATTGGAGTTGGAGTTGCAGTCGTCAGGCAGTTGTGGAGTTAGCAACCTATATTTTGCAAAGTACCAAAAACAGTAAAGCTTTTTTTTATTATTTACTAAAAGCAGGATTTCTCTGTTGGTGATCTTGATTCTGGAGGCAAATTCTTATGAACTCAGTTCCTCAAGAAACTTTAATTGTTCTGGTCTTCCCAAAATAATTTTCAGGACTGAAAAATCCTGAAGAGAATTCAAGAGCTAGCTTTTAGAAGGAAGAAATGCTGACTTTTTACTTAGCCAGCTGTGGCAGGCTATACTATTCACATGATGTCTGCTTCATTAGCACTGGTGAAACTTTGCAACATTTATTTTTCAGCAGTGCACTTAACATGCAGCAGAGATGGCCTGGAGCTCTGAATTTGGCTTTGCAATTCAAATGTCCCCAGGGCTGGGAAGTATTTAGTTACACAGGCATGAGCCTGGGTTTAGTTAGCCAGGATGTTAAATCTTGACTCAGGCTTTCCCAGGGGCATGGTGGGTGTTGCTGTGCAGGCCTCTAGAAACAATACAGCACTGAGATTTATTTAGCCCAGAGAGAGAAACGTGTAGGCAGGGCCTTGAGAGCTGGGTAAAGTTTGCCTGCTGCAGTGAGCAGTGCTAAGAAAGAGAGAATGTGTGAGATGATGTATGTGAGTGAGTTCTGCACTGGCCTTCCAGATACTGTATTTGCTTTTTGTTCTTGCTGTATTAAAACCTTCTTAACCCAAGTCTAATGATTGAATTCATTCTTCGAATTTATTTATTTTTTCCTTCCTTTTTCCTTTCATTTGGTGCTGCTTCCTCTCTCCCTCTCTTCCTTCTTGACTCTGTCTGGGCAGGCCCTTGCTCCTCCCCGTCCTCCTCTTCCCAAAGAGGAAAGCTTTGCATGGCGTCCTCGCACTGACACTAAAGCGACCAACCTGTTGCCAGTGCCCATCATGGACTGTGTGTACCTGAATGCACCCAAGCCTTATACGCAGCGTGCATCACCAAATGCCAGTGCACGGTGTTATTTCTCATCACCTACCCCCTATGGGGCCGTCCCCAGTAGGAAGCAAGGCTTGCCAGCAGGGCATTCTCCCTCTTCAGGCCCCAAAGATGAGGTGCATGCTGGGCAGCCACTCTTGGAAAGTTGCTCCTCGTTGGATGCATCATCCAGACAACGTAACCCTGACAGGGCAGATCCCAGTAGTAAGGCTGGAATGAATTCCAGTCATGAGACGAAGGCGGATAAAAAGGTCACCAAACTATATGTAGCTTGTTTATCTAACAGCACTTGCTCAGCCGCATCTGAAAATTCCACTGGCACTGCACATGACCCAGCAGCCAGCACCAGTTTGGGCGCTGAGCTCACTCAGGCACCAGCCACCGACATTGTTTCCTCTGTAACAGATACTGGAAAGTCTCTTCCTGCTCCTCCTCCTCCTCCTATTCCTCCCAGGCCGTACTTTTACATTGTCCTCAGTAAAGACGCAGTTAGTTATGGTGCGGGCCAACCCTCCCGGACTCAGTCGTCACCTCCGCAAGCTGTGAGGGACAGAGTGCTAGAGCCCCAGAGCACAGCTGCCACAGAGGACAGGATGAGAAAAGAGCCTTACCTTACTCAGCAGCGACAGCCACCATACAAGGCAATGGGACGCAGCATGGTACATGTTTTCTCCATAACCTTGTTTTCTTGCAGCCATGCGAACGGTTCTTTAATCCATTACAATGTTCCCTTAATGCTTTATTCCCCTCCTACCTAATTTCTGAGCACTCATTGTGCCACCTGAGTCTTGTGGTCTTCTACTCGATAATACTTAACACCCCATGCGCGCCCCCCCAGCATTGATCTGTGTGTTTGTGCGTGTGTGGTGTTCGTAGGGGGTTGGGTTGGGCTGGAGAGGATCTTTCTATTTTAGGGAGGTGTAAAAGAAGCAAACTCTGTAATGTGATGGTTAGTGCTTCTCTAAAGATGGTGAATGCAGAGCTGTTCTGTGGTTTGATTCACCCTCACGGGACAGAACTGAAGAAGAGGGGTGGTGAGGGGAAGGAAGATTTTTGTGAAAAGCCATGCGTGTTCATAGAGGCCAGGGCTGCAAGACTGAAGAAGTATGTCTCCCTAAGGAAAGAAAATCTGCTGGGGCTTCGTATCATTTTGGGTGCATCCTTGCATGACACTATATGGCTGCGTTAGACTAAAGTACCAATCTTCCCCGTTGCATAACAACACCTTGTTTCCTACAGGATGCCACTGCCACCACCACAGCTCAGCCTGGGGTTATAGTAGTCCCCCTCCTCCAGGTTAATCCAGACAGACAGCAAGAAGGCAGCTCCAGCACTCCACCACCACCTCTGGTTCCTTTTGGGCAAGGCTCCGTATTCCCTGAGACTGTTTCTCCTGGCTCACCCTTGACTTTTCCGACTCTAGACGATTTCATTCCCCCACATCTTCAGAGGGGTTCCCACCATAACCAAGCACCCTCCGCATCTGGCACATTACCCTCTGTTTACCCGAAACTGCCATTCTTCTCATCACCACCTTCACTTGTCCCTCCAGTCACGGGGGCTTTGCACAGGGGCTTGAAGCCTGAAATCACTGGAGTCATCTCACATACAGTAAGCTTGCCAAGTACCCTCCTCTCCCTTTTCCTAAATTTGTATTTCCAGATTAAAATTACTTTCTCCTTGCAATACTAAACTTGAGAGAGGAGTGATGACTCACTCCTTGCCAGCAGCATGACAACTGAAACCTTGTTTACGTCCTGTGCTAGTGCATGCGTATTGCCTGCCTTGTGCAGCTTTGAACTTTCTATTGACTTCTTGCAACAACATTTGACTGTCTCTCTTTGTGCCTGTTCTGCTAGGTGATGCACACCTTAAGAGTCTTCACAGGATTTGCTCAGAATAATGAATTCTGTATAAACAGAATAGCTGCAACTAACTGATCTCTTCAGGCTCTTTTAATAGCATCCTTAATTGTTTGTGAATAACATTTAAAGCAGCAACAGCAGACCAGTTAAAGGTTAGGGCTGGCTTTCTGTTCCACTTGGAGCCACAAGACCTTATGGTCTCTACACAAATCCCTGCTGAAATCAGTGTAAGATTGCTGCCAGTATCCAATGACCTACAAGCAATAATATCAATTACTGAGCTAAGAGTCTTCCAAGCACATAGAAGCTGTGGGATCGATTAGCGGGAGAGTGTCTCTTCAGTTTGGAATTGCTTGTCTTGAAAATTTTGAAGAACTCAATCCACAACAGTTTTAACTTGGAATTTACTGTGTTCTTCTTGGATTAGGTTTTCTTTCTCTTTAAGCTCATCACCTGTTTTAAAAAGTCCTCAGGGACAAGGAGGAAAAGTAGCTCTCAGTTAAAGTTGCAGAGCAGGCAAAAGGTACCTGACCCTCCTTGTACTGGAAGTCTTACAACCACCATTTTTTTATATGGTTGCTTGTAAGGACAAGTAAGAAGTTCAGCAGAAACCCCCTCCTTTCATGATGATGCTGTGTCTGTGCTCTGACTCTATAGGGATCTACAGGCATGTGGGGGGAAAAAAAAAAAACAACCAAGGATGATATTTTCAAAAGTTCTCAGTGCTCAGTGTTGGCCTTTCTGCTTCTCTTGAAATCGATGGGTTTTTACTGCAGAGAGCAATGAAAGTTTGGGGGTTTTGTTTGTTTGGTTTTTTGTTGTGGTTTTTTTTCTTTTTTTTTTTTTTAATGGAGCCTATCTGCAGGCTTCAGAAAAATTCAACAGGCACCCAAATCATGGAGGGGTAGTGGAAATTTTGTTGTACCTGATTTTCATGAGATGAGAGTTTTGAAACATTTTTGGGAATGCTCACTTCAGGCGTGTAGTCACAGAGCTGTTCTGCACAATAATTTAAATGGTCTGTGTTCACCCACTTTGGAGACTTAGCTGGGGCTGCTGAGCCTATCCTGATCTGACATTCCTCTTCTTTGAGGCGTTCTTTATATTTTAGTTATCAAAGTGAAGCTCAATCCCAGCTCTCTCTTACTTCTCCCTGACTCCCACTCATTTTCCCAAATTGCATTGTTTGGAGTATTATCACAGCCAGCAAAACGGGGCTGGGTCTCT